>NC_045606.1:47245343-48487843 GCF_009762305.2 Zalophus californianus | reverse complement strand
AAGGGGCCCCGTAGATATGTACGGAGGGCTGACGCTTCCACCCGAGGCGACTGCGTGGCCCGCCAGAGCAGCGAGGAGGCGCGGAACTCAGGCCTGCCGGGGGCGCTGGGCTCGGTGCAGGGGCCGAGGACGCGACGAGAAGCAGCTCGGCGGCTGGAGCGTGCCCTGGGGACACGCCGCGGCCTGGCCCTTGCTGCTCCGCAAGGGCGCCGTCCGCCCTCACCCGCCCTTCTCCTTTACCCCCTATCCCAGCCGAGGTCCCGAGCAGCCGCGGGGCGCTTGGGCCCAGGGCGAGCCAGGCCTGCCGCGCCGCCCGCCGCCATGGAGCCCAGGCCCGCCGCACCGGGGCCTTGTCCCGGCGACTCGCGCGGCGCGGAAGAAGCGGCCGCGGCCTCTTCGCTGCACCCTGCCGAGGCCCAGCCCCGGCGCCGCGCTCCCGCCGTGGCTGCCGTGTTGCCGGCTGGGGGAAGCGGGGAGAGGATGGGCGTCCCCACCCCGAAGCAGTTCTGTCCCATCCTGGAGAGGCCGCTCATCAGCTACACCCTGCAGGCCTTGGAGAGGTAATGCGGCGCCAGGCGCGCCCCCGGCCCCCGGCCCGGTCTCCCGCTCCCTCCCGGCCCGCCTCGGGCGGCCCGCGACACCTGCCCCTGGTGGTGCTTTCGCGCTGGCGCCTTCTCTCGGCGGACTGCGGGGCCCACCCCACCCGCTCAGTCCCCGCCGCCGACTCGGGCTCTGTCCGCGCTTGCAGTTTCGAGATGGGCGGCTCTGCTCTTCTAACAGAC
Source organism: Zalophus californianus (assembly GCF_009762305.2). NCBI lineage: Eukaryota > Metazoa > Chordata > Mammalia > Carnivora > Otariidae > Zalophus > Zalophus californianus. The sequence continues at coordinate 48,487,061 of NC_045606.1, read as the reverse complement.
TGGCATGCAAGCGGGGGCTGCCCCACAGAGCCCTTTCTGTGCCCAGGCCGTCGGGCGGGGGGCTGGGGGGAGCCCGGCTCGTGGAGTTGGACTAAGGAAGGAGAGCATGGGTTGGGACTAAGAGGCATTTAGTCTTAACAGTGGCCCCAGGGTGGCCTGATGACAAGCAAGCCTTTTCAGGAGTCTCTTCTGCCTCTGCCTTTTTCTCAATCTCTTATGTGCACTCTCCGTGCATGCGTGAATTGGAGTTTTACTTGTGCATCTGACTACACGAGGCTTTGTTCGCTTTATCCATTCATTTATAAACACTAGCGAAGTATCTCTTAGGACCCTGTGTTGATTAAGAGGTGCTGAAAGTGTACCGAGGGGCAGAATTTAATCCAAGCTTTTCAACGTGGATATGGATTTAAGGGGGCGAGATTCTGAAGTTAAGGCCAATTTGTGCTTTATCCTGTTACAAAATGCACTGACTTGTAGGGGATCTGGAGAGGGAATGGGGGTGGGAGGACTAGGGGAGCCTCAGTGAGGTGAAAAGGGGGTGTGCTATTTATCTTGCTTTAGAGGGCCAGTAGTATGACTGAGCGTGGGGTGAGGCTGGAGGGGTAGAAATAGGGCAAGTTGCAAAGGTCCTTTGACGTGTTGGGAAGGTGTTGAAACGTCTTGAAGCCAGGGTGGTATTGTGATAGGCCGTTAAACCTCGAAATGAGCCCTTTGTATCTCAAGAGAGATGACCTCTTTTAGCATAGCCTTTGCAGGTGGCTTTGATGAAGACTAAGCTAATGAGTTGCTACTAATCAAAGGACAGTGGCCTGTTACCCAGAAAAGATCTCCCTGCCCCACCATGCTGCACACACCACAGAAGCCAAAGGGCCCAAGTTGCTTTGTGTATGCTTATCTTCCTAAATGTTGGCATTTGGAAAACGGAAGGGTGAAGAGTCCTGATTACCCTTGATTCAAGTAATCAGGTTGGTGGTTCCATCTGAAACTCAAACACTGAAACAGTTCCAGGTGCTTACCCCCTATTGTGTAGTCTACCTTTTATCTGCGTATGCATCATTTAACTACAGTATTGGATGCTAGACCTTATGACAACATAGCTCATTATGTAGGTAGTATTACAGGAACAATGGATTTTGGCCAGCAGAATCGAACTGCTTAATTACCAGATGTAGCGGAATACGGTGTTTTTTACATTTAATTTTCCTTCCTGTGAAGGAAATTCAGATTATTAGCATGTTTGCATCTTCTGAGGGAGCCTGAGATAGGTGGTTACTGGAAAAATCTTTTAAAGTAAAAGAATGTTCCAGGAAGACCTTGTTTATGGAAAAGGGGGAATGTGTTTTCTTTTGATAACAGCAGTGATACAATTCTAATAGTAACTACTTAAATCTCCATTTTGAAATACTCTGGGGCTCATTTTTGTCACTGTTAAAATGCCTGAATAACTTAAGGGATGCTTATATTTGGGTTGTGTTTCAGGAAATCCTTGGAAACCTTGCATTATAGGGGTTTAGGTATGGGTGCTTCTGAGCAATTTCCTAAAGGAAGGGCATTCTCTTGACTGCTAATAGGCTTCCTAGAGCATGGTGCTCCAAAGCCTAGGTTATTTCATCCCCCTGAATTATTCAGGTTCAAATAAGGAAAGGAAATGGAAGCATAAAGTGAGTTGTAAAATTCTTACCTTTTGCTCTTTGGTGAAATTATGCATGCTTACCATTTACTAAGGGGAAGCACAGCTCTCAGTATCCCAAATCGGAAAAGCTGTAATTGGGTATCACCACAGTCTGTCATCTGGTTTATTTTAGGACAGTGTCTGCTCTCCTTGACCTCTGAGAGTTGTGAATATGGATTGTGTAGAATTTGATTTCAAAGCTCCTTTGTACCTCATAAGTTAGGATTTTCCTTTCTCAAACTTTTGCCATCTCACAGAGAAGTTGCTGTGAGTAATCTTCTTAGTTAATCTTGACTAAGAAGGATAGCCAAGAAAAAATGACCCTTATGGTGTGATCTGTCTTCTGGAATTTTGAGCCAATATAAAACTACAGTGTACAAGAGCTTTCACCTCAAGTTTGGTCCACAATTTTTTTTTTAGAGATTTTATTTATTTATTTGACAGACACAGAGAGGGAACACAAGCAGGGGGAGTGGGAGAGGGAGAAGCAGGCTTCCCGCTGAGCAGGGAGCCCAATGCGGGGCTCGATCCCAGGACCCTGGGATCGTGACCTGAGTAGAAGGCAGACGCTCAATGACTGAGCCACCCAGGTGCCCCATTGGTCTATAATTCTTAAATTGGGGTTAGGGAAATGTAAAGAAATGTAGCTAGTTTTGGTTTGAGTTAAACACATGTTTAAATGGCATTATTTCCAGTCTTGCATTTACCCACCCAAAGAGACTAGAAATAGTATAGCCACACAAGGGAAAATGTAAGAGGTGCTGGAGTAGATAAAAGATGATGACAAAATGTTGGAAGAACAGCATGGTAATCAATCAGACTTAGCAGTCCTAGGGAAGTGGGAACAGCTGCGAAGAAGCATTTTGGTTGAAGTCCCAGGCCCTTGGAAAGGTTCAGGAATTAGAGCTACAGGATACTTCACAAGGTGGGGTAGACAGCTGAAAAACAACCAAACAAAAAAAAATCAAACCAAAAAAACACAAAACCCAACCGGTTGAAACCTTCAAAAGAAACCTTTAAACTCCTAGATTGCTGTCAGAATGCTGGAGGCTTATTTTCTGACTCAGCACAGCCAATGGCTGAGTAAGGGGTTCCATGGCCATGGAGGAATTAAGAGCAAGACTGCTGTGTGGAATGATGAGATCCTTAGCTTCCAAGGGAAAATCAAGGGAATGTCTTCTCAAACAACATGGTATATATTAAAGCACCTGTTCTTCAATCACTGAAAATAACTTTTTTTTTTTTGCCCCCATTGTACTAATAAGGAACTGAGGTCAAGTGTCCTGGTCTCTTATTTAACTATTGGTTTATGACCAGAGTTTCTGAAAGAATTATTGCTTTAAAAAAACTATTAATCTGTTTTATTGATTGGTATGTGTTTGTCTTAAGGAAACTGATTTTTGTGGTTGAGTTGGGTTGCTTTCTTGCCACTTGGAAAATCAGTGGAAGTCCTGTTTTAGTAACTTTGACTCCATGGTATGAGTGTGAGTATGAGTGCGTTTGCGTGTGTGTTGTTTAGGTAAATAGCAGTAGTGCAGTTACTGGATCATAGTGGTTCTATTTTTACTTTTTTGTGGAATCTTCATTCTGTTTTCCACAGTGTCTGCCCCGGTTTGCATACCCATCAACAGTGCATGAGGCTTCCTTTTTCTCTACATCCTTATCAATACTTGATGTTTCTGGTGTTACTAATTTTAGCCATTCTGACAGGTGTGAGGTGGTATCTTGTGGTTTTGATTTGCATTTCCCAGATGATGAGTGATGGTGAGCATCTTTTCATGTGTCTCTTGGACATTTGTATGTCTTCCTTGGATAAATGTGTGTTCATGTCTTTGCATTTTTTAATTGGATTATTTGTTTTCGGGGTGTTGAATTTTGTTTTCTATATATTTTGGACATTAACTATCAGATATGTCCTTTGCAAATATCTTCTTCCATTCTGTAGGTTGACTTTATTTAGGAGGGGGAGGGGCAGAAGGTGAGGGAAGGAGAGAATATTAAGCAGGCTCTACATCCAGCCCAGAGTCCAACTTGGAGCTCCATCCCAGGACCCTAAGATTATGACCTGAGCTCAAATCAAGAGGTGGACTGTTAACTGACTGAGACACCCAGGTGCCCCTTAACTTTTTGTTGATTACTTCACTGTGCAGAAACTTTTTATTTTGATGTAGTCCCTTAACTCAGGAGACGTAAGTAGAAAAATGTTGCTATGGCCAGTGTCGGGTTACTGCCTATATTCTGTCAAGGATTTATATGGTTTCAGGTCTTAGAATTGAATTAATTTTTGAGTATGGTGAAAGAAAGTGGTCCAGTTTCATTCTTCAGCATGTGGCTGTCCAATTTTCCCAACATCATTTATTGAAGAAACTATCTTTTGCCCATTGTATATTCCTTCCTCCTTTGACAAGATTAATTGACCACGTAATTGTGCATTTATTTTTGTTTTTTTTGTTGTATTATCTATGTGTATTTTTATACTGCTATACTGTTTTATTTTTTTAATTATTTTTTTAATTTTATTTTTTTAAGTAATTTCTACACCTAACATGGGGCTCACACTTATAACCCCAAGATCAAGAGTCACATGCTCTACCAATTGAGCCAGGCAGGTACCCCCATACTCTTTTAATTACTACTACTTTGTAATATAACTTGAAATCAGGAATTGTGATTCCTCCAGTTTTGTTTTTCAAGATTGCTTTGGCTGTTTGGTGTCTTTTTGGGTTCCATACAAATTTGAGGATTGTTCTAGGTCTGTGAAAGATGCTGTTGGTATTTTAATAGGGATTGCATAGATCTGTAGATAGTTTTGGGTAATAGAGACATGTTAACAATATTTCTTCTTCCAGTTCATGAACACAGAATGTCTTTCCATTTCTTTGTGTCATCTTGAATTTCTTTCGGCAGTGTTTTTTCAGAGTACAGGTCTTTCACCTCTTTGAATAAGTTTATTCCTAGATACAATGCTGTGGCTAGGACTTGCAGTACTGTGTTGAATAAAAGAGGTGAGCGAGGACATCCTTGTCTTGTTCCTAGTGTTAGGGGGAAAGCTCTCCATTTGGCACTGTTGAGTATATTCACTGTGGGTTTTTAATACAAGACCTTTATTATGTTGAGGTATGTTCCCTCTAGACCTTCTTGGCATAGAGTTTTTATCATGAATGGTTGTTGTACTTTGTTAAATACTTTTTCTGCATCTATTGAAATGATCATACAGTTTTTATACTTTGTCTTGTCGATGTGACCTATCATGTTGATTGGTGAATATTGAACCACTCTTGCATCCCAGGCATAAATCCCACTTGAAAGTGGTGTATGATTTTTTTAAAATATATCGTTATTGTTAGGTTTGGTATGCTAATATTGAGGATTTTTGCATCTATATTCATGAGAGATACTGGTCTGTACTTTTTTTTTGTGGTGTCTATATCTGGTTTTGGTATGAGGGGGATAATGGCCTTATAGAATGAATTTGGAAGTTTTCCTTTGTGTGTGTGTGTGTATATATTTGAAATAGCTTGAAGAAGAATAGGTATTTAAATGTTTAGTAGAATTTGTGAAGCCATCTGGTTCTGGACTTTAATTTGGGAGTTTTTTGATAACTGATTAAATTTCATTGCTGCTGATTGGTCTATTCAAAATTTTATTTCTGCTTTAGTTTTAGGAGGTTATAGGTTTCTAGGAATTGATCCATTTGTTCTAGGTTGTTCAATTTGTTGGCATATCAGTTTTCATAATTTTTTAAAATTATTTCTGTGGTATTGGCTATTTCTCCTTTTTCATTAGTAATTTTGTTATTTGGGTCGCCTTTTTTTTTTTTTAATCTTCAATGAGTCTTGCTGAAGGTTTATTTTGTTGATGTATATGTATAATTTTTCTTCCCAAAGAACCGGCTCCTGGTTTCATTGATCCATTTTTTTTTTTTAATTTCTATAGTATTTATTTCCTTTTGCTGGATTTAGGTTTTGTTTGTTCTTCTTCTAGCTCCTTTAGGTGTAAGGTTAGATTTTTTGAGATTTCTCTTGATTCTTGAGGTAGGCCTGTATTGCTATAACCTTCCCTGTTAGAACAGTTTTTGCTGCATCCCAAAGATTTTGGACCATTGTGTTTTCATTTTCATTTGTTGGTATGTATTTTTTAAATTTCTTCTTTTTTTTCCTGGTTGACCCATTCATTGTTTTGTAGCATGTTATTTAACCTCCATGTGTTAGTGGTCTTTCCAGATTTTTCTCTTGTGTTTATCAGTTCCATAGTATTGTCAGAAAAGATGCATAGTATAACTTCACTCTTTTTGTGTTTGTTGAGGCTTGTTTTAAAGCCGAATATGTGATCTATTCTGGAGAATGTTCCATGTGCTCTTGAAAAGATTGTGTATTCTGTTTTAGGATGGAATGTTCTGAATATGTCTGTTAAATTCATCTGGTGCAATGGGTCACTGAAAGCCACTCATTTCCTTGTCGAATTTGTTTGGATGATCTGCCCATTGATGTCAGTGAGATGTTAAAGTCCCCTAGTACTATCGATTATTGCCTTTATGTTCATAAAGTCACTGTATGCCTTTTGTTTGGAGCATTTAGTCTATTCACATTCAAAGTAATTGCTGATAGATATGTATGTATTGCCATTTTGTTACTTGTTTTGCAGTTGTTTCTATAGATTTTCTCTGATCCTTCTCCTGTCTTTCATGGTTTGCTGGCTTTCTTTGGTGATATATTTGGATCCCTTTCTCTTTTTTCTTTGCATACATATTGCTTGTTTCTGCCTTGTGGTTACCATTAGGTGTGTGTATAACATCTGAGTATAGCAGTGTATATGAAGTTGATGGTCACCTAAGTTTAAATCCATTCTTTACTCCTCTTCTATGTTTTAGGTGTATAAGGTCCTATTTTATATCCTTTTTTTTTTTTAATTAATGCAGTGTTTAAACACTCATGAGTTAAGTAAAATACATCAGACAACAAATTTTGAATTTTAAAATTTTAAAATTGCCACTGAAGAGAGAAGAGAGCTGATACTTTTGAAGGCCCATTAACATGCCAAGAGAGAGGCTTTTGCTAACAGGATCTCCTATACTGCTTACAAGTCCATCAAGCAGCTGCTGTTTTCCAGGGGAGGGGAGGGAGGCCCGGAGAAGGCAGCTGACTTTGGCCAAGCGGTACTAATTCTTTTCAGTGCGCTAAAAATTAAGAACACTGAATCTTAATCTCAATCTGCGAACAAATCACCATGGATTGTTTAGACAACTTTATGACATTACAAAATCTGAATGCTTTGGTGAGGGACCTTACTGCATTTCTAAGGCCATTATAGACAGTCTTGGTATTTGGTTGGGGCTTAGAGTTCCTAGAAGCAAAGAATCACCCCCCCCCCCCCCCCCCGCCCCCAACCTTTTTGTTTTTTGTTTGTTTGGAGAGGGAGGTGGGGAGTAAAATGTTGTTAATATGCAAATCTTAAAAAAGCAATGGGCTTAACTAGTTAAGCATACTTTTATTGGCAAGGGAAGACTTTTTAAGTGTTTTCTGTACTGGGTACGTTTTTTTTCCCCCAGGTTTTCAATTTCTTCGGGAGTGAGGTTTTTTTTTTTTTTAATTAACATATAATGTATTATTTGTTTCAGGGGGTACAGGTCTGTGATTCATCAGTCTTAAACAATACACAGTGCTTACCACAATGCATACCCTCCCCAATGTCCATCACCCAGCCACCCCATCCACCCCCCGCCACGCAATCCTCAGTTTGTTTCCTGAGATCATAAGTCTCTCATGGTTTGTCTCCCTCTACATCCTTTTATTTTATGAATCCTTTTTTTTTTTTTTACAGTAAAAGTTATTTTTATTGCTTTTTTGTTTACTTTTCATACTCTGACTTACAATCTTCCTTTTCACCTGGGGTCCCTTTTAATATTTCTTGTTAAAATTGCTTAAAGATGGTTTAGTGCTCATGAACTCCTCTAGTTTTTATCTAAGAAACTCTTTATCTCGGGGCGCCTGGGTGGCTCAGTTGGTTAAGCGACTGCCTTCGGCTCAGGTCATGATCCTGGAGTCCCGGGATCAAGTCCCACATCGGGCTCCCTGCTCGGCAGGGAGTCTGCTTCTCCCTCTGACCCTCTTCCCTCTCGTGCTCTCTATCTCTCATTCTCTCTCTCTCAAATAAATAAATAAAATCTTTAAAAAAAAAAAAAGAAACTCTTTATCTCTCCTTTTCTTCTGACTGATAGCCTTCCTGGATAGAGGATTCTTGGTTGCTGATTTTTTCCCTTCCCACACTTTGAATATATCCTGTCACTTTCTTCAGGCCTAGAAAATTCTGCTGAAAAATCCCTTGATAGCATTATGGGTTTTCCCTTGAATGTAACTTTCTTGCTTAGCTGCTTGAAAATTTTTTGCCTTTCATTACTTTTTGTAGTGTACTTGTTAAAATCTTTTAAATTACATTTTAACTACTATATGTCTTGATGTGGACCTATTTAGGTTGAATTCTTTTGGGTGGGGGGCAGGTATCTCTGTGCCTCCTGGATCTGGATAGGTTTCTTTCTTCAGGTAAGGTAAGTTTTCAGCTATTATTTCTTGAAATAAATTTTCTGCCCCCTTACCTCTCTATCATCTGAGATCCCTATAATGCAGATGTTATTATGCTTGGTGTCATGGAGACTGTCCTCAATTTGCATAATTCTCTTTCCTCAGATTGGTTATTTATGTTCCATTACTCTTTCAGGTTGTTAAATTGTTTCTCTGCTTCATCCAGCCTGCTAGTTTTTCCATCAAGTGTATTTTTAATTTCACTTAATGTGTTCTTGATCTGATTTTTTTTTTTTTTTTCTTTTAAATCTCTGGTAATGGTCTCACTGATGTCCTACACTACTCTCTCAAGTCCAGTGGGTATCTTTATGATCATTACTTTAAATTCTCTATCAGTCATACTACTTAAATCTGTTTTGGTTTGGTTTCTTGCTATGGTTTGGTCCTGTTGTTCCATTTGGGAAATGTTGCTTTGTCTCCTCATTTTGTCTGACTTTCTGTGTTTTTCTGTGTTAGGAAAGTTAGTTACTTCTCTTGCTCCTAACCATAATAACCTTATTAAGAAGTCCTATAGTGCCCTGCAGTTCAGTGTCCCTTATTCCCCAGGTCCTGGTGCTTCAGGGACTGTCACCTATGTGTGTTGTGTGTGCTCTGCTCTTGAATCTAAGCCTCTTTTTCCTTTACTTGTCTGCAGAGGCCCTCTCTGCCTGTTGTGGGCAGCAAGGTATGTAGTGGTTTGCTTGTGAATGGAGATTTGCCCCTGCAGGAACTGAGGTCCTGTAAAAGTGCAGGTTAAGGCATGGGGTGTTGACAGGGTTTACACTGGTCTTCTGGGGGAGGGGTCACCACAGGGGGACTGACATAAGAGTTATTGGAAAGGGGTGGGTCCACTGAAATGTGTTGGGCTGGCATGATGTGTTGGGGCTTTGTGCAAGCAAGTGAGGTTAGGAGTGTGAGCTCTAAGCTGGTCCTCACAGGTGGCTGTTGTTCATGCTGTGGGGTAGGAGAGGGAAATGGTACCTGCCAGCTCCTTTGTTCCTGGAGGGGTCTCCTAGTGTCTCTTTAGGCTGTGCTCTGAGAAGAGCAAACCACTCTTCCTCCAATTTGCCCCCAGTATTTTTCAAACTGCTGGTTGTACAGTGTATCCACATGGGGTGTTGGTCCTGCTGTCTCTAAGGGCAGGGACTCCACTTCCTAAAGTATTCTGGGCTCTCCCAGACTGGAGCCTGTGCATTTTTAAAAATTCCAGGCTTTAAGTCTGGCTGGTTTTAAGAACTGAGGAAAGTTGGCGCATTTCACATTCAGAGGCAAATTGTAAAGAGATTTGTTCTCCCAGTGCGTGGGCTGCTGGTGAAAATCTGTTTTCTGCCCCTCTCAGTGCCAGCAGCTCCCTCCCCACCATGGGCGACAAGGTCCCTTTTGCTCTTAGACTGTGTCTTGGCCCTTGTTACCTTCACTGTGGCCTCTTCCCTGCCTTTAGTGTGGAGTTTGTCCTGTCAGCCTTCCAGTCACTTCATGGGTTATTTACACTGGTTGGGTTGTTATCTAGTTGTATTGGTGGGATGAGGTGGGCTTAGGGTTCTCCTACTCCACCATCTTCCCAGCTGGTAGGTATATACGTGTAAGTTGATGAACTCAAGGCTCATTAGATTTTCTGACTTACTGGATTGTCTCTAATTTTTGCTTTCTTGTGTACTTATTCTATTTTACTCTTTCTGAATACCCCTGCAAATTCTATTTAAACAAAATAGAGAAATACATAAATGTTAATTTAAATGAGCAATGTTGAATGCTGGAGTTGAGCTGAAAGTTGGAATGGAGTAGGGAAGATAGGAGAAATCTGTAGACAAGATTGACAGGTTTTAGTGACTAATTGGATTAAGAGTTCAGAAAGAAAAAGACACTTATATAATTGTAGTTGAATGAATATGTTCAAATACATGAATTTGACATTAAAAAATTAATGCTTCATTAAGGGTCTAATCTGAGTGAAGGGAAGCAAGCAATAGGCCTATATTTATTAAAAATACAATAGGACTGTGTTTTGTGTAGGTCAGATGACTAGATGTTTTTGTTAAATTCCCAGTGGGAAGGCCCCCATGGGGCTCCTTCAAGAAGAGATTAAGACTGGTAGGTTGGGCTTGACAACTGGTAATCCTTCATGGGCCATAATAAGGAGACCTGACCTTTTGAGGGCATTTGGGAACAAGACCCTTCATATCAACTCAATACTTTGTTGCTAAAATATGAGGGTGGGTATGGAGGGATGTAAATCTACTGATTATGGCCACAGTACAATCCACGGACCTAGTCTGTATGAAGACTGTCATGGCAGTCAGCCACCGTTGCCACTGTCCCTTGGGACCAAACTCCCGCAACCTGGTAAGAGCCCTTTCGAGGGTTTAGTAGGACCTGATTTTTCATCTGTGTATTTAAAAAGCATTTGTTTAAATCTTCTGTTTTCAACTGATCATATTAAACTGCCCAAGCTAAATACTCGAAGTGATTTTTTTTTTTTTAACATTGTGGGAGAAAATATGAGAAACGAAAATTTTCCTCAAAATGTCTATAGGTGTAGTGGAGCTTGAGGTTAGACTTGTAAGTGACCATGGAATGTGCTAGGAAGGAAATAAGAGAACTTGATAAAACCCGGCTACAGGAGTTCAGTGTGGACTTGCCTTCAGCTAAGGAGGTCAACCAGATTCATTTATTCAGCAAATATTTGTTCAGTAGGCACTGCGTGAGGTCGTTAAGGTTTTTCTCAGTCCCATGATCCTACATTATTAAACTTTAATACTGTAAAAGGTTCTTAATTCTATAACTAGAAAAGAATGTGAATAAATTCCTTGAAATATAAACAGTACTTAAAAAGGCTTGCAAGTGCTGGGAGTATGCTTGGTTGCTGAACAAAATAGCGTAACAGTGTCCTTTCTTAAGAGTGGTCTAAAACAATGTCTTCCAAAAAATTTTTTATTGTGACTTGTTTGTTTTTTTATTTATTTTTTTTAAATATTTATTTGACACAGAGAGCACAAGTAGGTAGAGAGGCAGGCAGAGGGGGAGAAGTAGACTCCCTGCTGAGCAGGGAGCCTGATGCGGGACTCCATCCCAGGACCCTGAGATCATGACCTGAGCCAAATGCAGACACTTAACCAACTGAGCCACCCAGGCACCCCTATTGTGACTTGTTTAAAAGAACATTTTGCATGATGATTCCATTAAAGTAAAAACTTACTGTTCTGTTAATTTCTAGTTCATTTATCCAAAAATGTTAATCTAAACTCACTAAATTGGCACACTCATAGGCCTTGATCTATAGTTTGAGAAAGATGAGTTTAAAACACTTTGTTATTTAGTCTCCTACAGCTTTTGGAAAGAGTCAAAGGCCATGGGTATTTCTAATTATTTACATTTCTTTTGACTGGCTTTGTTTGGAACTTAATTATTTTATAGCTCTTTGAAGGCATTCATAGTAAAATTGGGATTTGTCTTTGGGAGTTCATTAATTCATTGACTCACTGTGCAGATATTGGAATGACTAGCAATGTCTTTCTCTTATTCGATGTTAAGATAATTGAAAGTAATTTTTGTGAAAAATAGCAATATGAGGTCTCTAAAAGTTGCTTTTAAGCTATTTTTCTGGTAAAATTCACTATGAAAAGAGATGAAGAGCTTAGAGTACAAGTTAAGCTCTTGACTATAAACAGTCTTGCCTACTGATTTACTTGAGCATGTACTTAAAGTTTCTTTAAAACAACCAAAAACCTTAGTGTGATGTCATATTAATAAGCTGAAATATGTTTGATCACTGTTAATAATGCTTTAAACTCAGGCGAATCATAGACCATTATGTCAAATATGTTAAATGAATCTATGGATGGAGAAAAGGCTTAAACACTTAAACTAATAATTTATTCCTTTCTAAGTCAGTCTTCTCTATTCATGGATTCATTTAGCAGATATTAACATATGGTCTGTGAGGTCAGGAATTCTGCCAGTCTTGGTTTATTATATCACAATGGTCTAGTATACTGCCTGGCAAATGTTAGATGTTTATTTTTGCTTGAATTACAGGAAATTACAGGAGACTTGACATTTTGACCACAAATGCAACAATATTATATGGTTCATCACTAATAAGATGAATGAAGTGCTGGAGACACAGTGGATGTGGACATGCTCTTCTTGCTCCTGGATTTTACCACATCCTTCTCAGAGACTATTAGTACATTTGCAGAGCTTAACTGTGTGCTCCAAAATCAGACTTGGGTCCACCCAAGTCCCTTCATTTCCTAAGTGTGAGATTATGGGCAGGCCACTGCTTCTGTGCCATCTATAAAGTGATGATAATAGTGACTTATTGCAATCTGATAGATTTTGCAGGCTGGTACTCTACACAGTATGCGTCACCTCTCAAACCATCAATCTTCATTCCTGTTAATATTACTAATACTACTTGGTTTGGAACGTGCCAAGCTCTGAGGTATAGACTTTGCTTTCTGTGAGTTGGCAGCTTGGTGAGGGAGATAGAAAAGGCAAACCGTAGGGTATGATGCTAAGTGTCTCTAGCAGTAAGAGTACTCTGGAAGTGGAGAGCAGGGATGCTGCCCCCAGAATGACTAGTAAAGCTTTCTGGGGGAAGCCAATCGGAACCCACAGCTGAGCAAGTGGGACTGAGCCTCCTACTTCCCTCCCAACCCAGGATGGGTGGAAGGTGTGCTGGGAAGCGGAGGAGGTAGCATAAGCAAAGACCTGGGTGTGCGAGAAAATGGCCTCCGAGTAAGAGGGGCATGAGAGAGAGGAAGTGGTGTAAGGTTGAGTGGACTGAGTTCAAATCTTAAAGGGCCCAGCTCAAGAACCAGCAGGGGGTGACTTAAGGTTTGCAGGTGAGAAAAACCCTCCAGAAGTGGTGAGAATGGGTTGTGTTGGGATAAGATGAGACCAGCTAAGAGGATAGTACAATAATGGGGAGATGAGTGCCTTGATCACAGGGGTGTCAGTGAAGACAGAACTTTGGGAAGCTTCACATTAAGGGACACAAATTGTCACTTGTCACTTGCAGGGGGGCTTTGAGTACAGTATAAATTCTAAATTGTTAAGTATGCTTTGATCAATTAAGTTTACAATGAAAGGAATGGGGGATGGATGGACTACAAACCAAAGAGCAACGCACACTGAATCTTACAATAAATAGTTTTTATTGCTTGCACATAATACATATCCCACTCTCTGGTCTTCTGTGAATATTACTGCATTGTCTTAGTTTACTTGTGATTGAAATTCCCCCCAGTGTCTAACAAAACATAAGTAATCCTGGCCTTAGAGCGGCTAGAGTTCTAGAAATGAAGGTAAGTAGTCACATGACTCAAAACACAACCACATTGCATAGGGAAAGTTATACTCATTACTGAGTTTTTGTAGCTAACTAGGTTAATGAAGAGCTTCTTGCATTTTCATAACCCTGAGACAACGCTGTGTTGTCAGATGTTACACTGTTTCTGGTAGATAAGACTGACCATGGTCATTTACTAAACAAATTAGTGTTTATTAGGTACTAGGTGAAAAGCAGTGGGTGAAAAGATGTTGTCCCTGCTATCACGGAACCTACGTTCTAGAAGATGGAAGGTCTTTTGATGAAGAATGGTAAAACTATTTCAAGTATGTTGTAGTGTAAGACGGTAGTGTAGGAAAACTAAGTGTGATGTACATATCATATCGTAATTGTTTCCCCATTTAAGAGATAGTAGAGGAGGAGGACTCTAGGAGTTTAGAACATGACTAAGGCTCAAGCTGTAGTAAATGTTTAATCTAGGTTAACTATTTTATATTTTATCATAGTTGATTTATTTTGCCAATCTTACTAGGTTATTACCTCGAATTTATCTCTCAAATGCCATCTACAAGCTTAGTTGGGTAGCCAGGCTACAATCACTGCATTGCCCAAAATGCAGCAGCTGCCGCCTCCTATCTGGTCTACATCTTTTGTCTCTACTAAATCTCTTCTCTACCTTGCAGCAAGACTAAAATTGAGGCTCCTAAATTCGTTTACTATTGCTGCTGTTAAAAGAAAAAAAAAGTCCATGAACTGAGTAGCTTAAAGCAACATGAATTGATTAAACTTCTGGAAGTCAGAAGAGTCAGAAGTTTGATGTAAGTTTCACTGGGCTAAAATATAAAAGTGTTGGCAGTGCTATGTTCATTTTGGAAGCTCTAGGGACAATTGCCATTTTCTAGTTTCTGGAGGTCGTTCACGATCCTGGACTTGTGGTCCTCTATCACATTGAGCACTGATTCTGTTAACTCCTCTCCTGTTTTAACTCTTCTGCTTCTTGTTCATGTGTAAGAGCTCCTGTGATTATATTAGACCTACCCAGATAGTCCAGAAGGATTCATCTCAAGATCCTTAAATCACTTCTGTGAAGTTCATCCTGTGTGTAGGGTTATACCTTCACAGGTTTGGGGAATTAGGAGGTGGTCCTCTTTTAGGGGCCTTTCTGTCCTAAAACAATTTGGGGAGGTGAGCATTTTTTTTTTTTTAATAGGTGTAAATGTCCTCTCCTGCATACAGGTTTTTTATGGCTTTCTCTTATAACAGTAAAACCCATAATACGGTCTGAGAGGTTCCCACGGCCTAGCCCAGTCTGGCTCGTGCCTGGACCTTCAGCCTCTTCATAGGCTCTTCTTCCCTTTGCTTACAGGATTTGATTGCAGTGGTTTCCTGGCCCTAAGGACCTTGCCATGGACTTTGCTTACACCAGTCCTTTGTACCCCTTTGCCTTTTTCCCCCCTGCCGCCACTCACCATCTGGATCCTACAGCAAATTCTGCTTCCTTAGGGAGTATCATCTTGGCCTTCCCTGTGCTGGTCACATAGTCCATTTGCTTGCAATCCTGGAGCCTGGCTTTCTTCATAGCGCTTGCTCACAGCTTGTATTTATTCTTTGGTGTTCTTTGATCTGTAAGCCTTGTGAAGGCAGTGTTTATTTTCATTGTGTACTCAATGCTGATCATTGATTCAGTGTGCAATAAATACTTATTAAAGGAATAGACTTAAAATGAAAAGACAGTGTGCCTATAAAGTAGCTTAGTGTTGTACATCTGTGTATTATTGTAGCCACAGGCAGAATGGGGTTTTGGATTATGGAAAGGGTTGATTGAATAACAGAAGATTGGAGTTTAATAATTGAGTAAATCAATTGAATGTTCATATAAACGAAGTTAATTGCACTAAGTAATTTTCAGACCCTTCCATCTCTGCAAAAATGTGCATAAGACTTGAACTATCTAACATGAACATGTAGTATCTCACAGGCTAAGCGTTCTTAAAAAGATTTTTTTTTGAAGTTTTATTAAATTTTAAAGTGACCTTTATTCAGAGTTGATAGTATGGGTCAGAGGCAGTTGGCCTGGTTTGGGCCTGTTGGCTCTGGAACATAGAGTTTAACGACATTAAGCTCTGTTAGCACTGGTGTTCAAGAGAAGTCTGCCAAGATGTAATGCAGTTGCCGCTCAGTGCTGTGGACAGTGCAGAGTGATAGGTCGGGAAGTCTTGAGGAAAATGTTGTACAACAGAAAAGTTGCTCAATCCTTTGTATGACTCAATAGGTTAATTCTTTGTTTTATTACAAAGTTTATCATTTTGAGTCTCATATTTATACAATCTTAGTTTCCCTATTTAAGCTATAACATTTCACCTTGATGTAGGCAAAGTTTGTGTTAGATAAGTGATGCAGCTTTTTTTTTTTTTAGCATTTCAGTGGACTTGACAGAGAATCAAAACTTTTGGTATTCGAAACTCCTTTGAATTGCTCCTATTCTATTGAACAAAATACTTGGAAAGAATCAATTTAAAGGCCTATTACTGCACTCTTTTTTCTTAATTAACTGATAGTCTAAATCAAACTTAGTCAGGAATCTCTATGATACCTATATAGATGAAATGTTTTATAGTCCATAGTGAAATTATGTTATTAAGTGGAGTATGAAATACTGATGATACTTTACTAGACCTGATAAAATGCATTATGCATTAAACTGACTTACTTTCAGTTCTCAATATCTCTAAGAAGTTACAGTAGTACTTACTAATTCAGTTTGTTACTAGCTTAACTTGTATAAGGCCCAGTTTATGTTAAATGTATGCACACTTTTCTTCTAGAGTATGTTGGATAAAGGACATTGTTGTAGCAGTAACAGGAGAGAACATGAAAGCAATGAAGTGTATTATTCAGAAGTACCAGCATCAGCGAATCTCCCTGGTTGAAGCTGGAGTGACCCGCCACAGGTCAATTTTCAATGGACTAAAAGCTCTGGCAGAGGACCAGCCTGACTCTAAACTCTCTAAGCCAGAAGTTGTGATAATCCATGATGCTGTGAGACCGTTTGTCGAGGAAGATGTCCTTCTTAAAGTTGTCACAGCTGCTAAGGAACATGGGGTGAGTGGTTAAATTTCCGAAAATGGATAAAAGACACAAATGTTATAGCAAATGTTAACTTGCTGGATTTTGATGAGATCATATTTAAATGTCCATTTTTTCTTTTGTTTTTAATTTTTATTAATTTTTTAAATTAAAATGTATTTATTTCAGGGGTACAGGTCTTTGATTCATCAGTCTTAAACAATTCACGGTGCTCACCATAACACATACCCTCCCCAGTGTCCATCACCCAGCCACCCCATCCCTCCCACCACCTCCTCTCCAGCAACCCTCAGTTTGTTTCCTGAGATTAGGAGTCTCTTATTGTTTGTCTCCCTCTCTGGTTTCATCTTGTTCCCTTTTTTCTTCTTTTCCCCTATGATCCTCTGCCTTGTTTCTCAAATTCCACATATCAGATCATATGATAATTGTCTATGATTGACTTATTTTGCTTGGCATAATACCCTCTAATTCCAACCATGTCATTACGAATAAAAGATTTCACTTTTTGATGGCTGCATAATATTCCACTGTATATGTATACCACATCTTCTTTATCCATTCATGTGTTAATGGTAAATGTCTGTTTGACTTAAAGACATAATGCTAAATTTTTTTTAGGAAGCTTGAAGTATTCTATCATGAGACTGTACTAGAATTTATCTTTTCTTATAGTCCTTCATGAGCTTTTTGGAGAAGAATGTAATACTGTTTTCAGAGTATGGCTCTGCATGTACACTGAAGAAATGAGAAGCATTGTGCACTTACCTGAAAATACCTAAGAAAACTCTCAAGTTTAGGAGGCACATAATAATAAAAAGTCTGGCTCATCACACCCGAATTGTGTTTTGACTTTTTGGGAGTGGTTTACTTTCCAGCACAAATAGCTGAATAGGATTTTCACACCGTTTAAAATAGTTTTAAGATGACGCTGAATTCTGTGTTCTAATTCACCAGAAGAACACAGGTTAGCAAAAGTCCTATTATCTGTAGAACGTCTTTGTTTGGTTCTTGTATTACTAGATAAAATCCTACAAAGTTAAGAGGTTTATAGTCTAAATTTGAGATGAAATGAAAGTTGCTGTACACACTTGGGTACACCATGATAGCAATAGGCTGTGGAGTGGGACATGTGTAGGCCCAGTTCTCAGGCTTTCTAGTTAGTGGTGTATGTGCAACTTGAGCAACCTCTTCGAGCCCCTTTGCTTTGTAAAAATACAGATGCTAATCCCTGTGGGTTTTTTTAGGGTTGGAAATTAGGTGTTAACTCTTCAGTAGAGGGCTAAGTACTTAAAAATAAAAAGGTATTAAGATGAATTACAACATCTAGGATTGTAGACAAATGGAAGGAGTCCTCTAAGCTTTCTCTGCTATATAGGTGGTGAGTTAAAAAATACCCATCTGGAATGTTGAAAAGCAAAGCTGGCAGCATCACAATTCCGGACTTCCAGCTCTATTACAAAGCTGTAATCATCAAGACAGTTTGGTACTGGCACAAAAACAGACACACAGATCAATGGAACAGAATCAAGAGCCCAGAAATGGACCCTCAACTCTATGGTCAACTAATCTTCGACAAAGCAGGAAAGAATGTCCAATGGCAAAAGACAGTCTCTTCAACAAATGGTGTTGGGAAAATTGGACAGCCACATGCAGAAGAATGAAACTGGACCATTTCCTTACACCACACACAAAAATAGACTCAAAATGGTTGAAAGACCTAAATGTGAGATAGGAATCCATCCAAATCCTAAAGGAGAACACAGGCAGCAACCTCTTCGACCTCAGCCACAGCAACTTCTTCCTAGAAATATCGCCAAAGGCAAGGGAAGCAAGGGCGAAAATGAACTATTGGGACTTCATCAAGATAAGCTTTTGCACAGCAAAAGAAACAGTCCACAAAACCAAAAGACAACCGACAGAATGGGAGAAGATATTTGCAAATGACATATCAGATAAAGGGCTAGTATCCAAAATCTATAAAGAACTTATCAAACTCAACACCCAAAGAACAAATAATCCAATCAAGAAATGGGCAGACGACATGAACAGACATTTTTCCAAAGAAGACATCCAAATGGCCAACAGACACATGAAAAAGTGCTCAACATCACTTGGCATCAGGGAAATCCAAATCAAAACCTCAATGGGATACCACCTCATGCCAGTCAGAATGGCTAAAATTAACAAGTCAGGAAACGACAGAAGTTGGCGGGGATGTGGAGAAAGGGGAGCCCTCCTACACTGTTGGTGGGAATGCGAGCTGGTGCAGCCACTTTGGAAAACAGTATGGAGGTTCTTCAAAAAGTTGAAAATAGAGCTACCATACGATCCAGCAATTGCACTACTGGGTATTTACCCCAAAGATACAAATGTAGGGATCCGAAGGGGTATGTGTACCCTGATGTTTATAGCAGCAATGTCCGCAATAGCCAAACTATGGAAAGAGCCAAGATGTCCATCGACAGATGAATGGATAACGAAGATGTGGTATATCTACAATGGAATGTTATACAGCCATCAAAAGGAATGAAATCTTGCCATTTGCATCAACATGGATGGAACTGGAGGGTGTTATGCTAAGCGAAATAAGTCAGAGAAAGACATGTATCATATGACCTCACTGATATGAGGAATTTATCTCAGGAAGCAAACTGAGGGTTGCTGGAGTGGTGGGGGGGGGGGGGGGGTTGGGGGTGGCTGGGTGATAGACATTGGGGAGGGTATGTGCTATGGTGAGCATTGTGAATTGTGTAAGACTGTTGAATCACAGACCTGTACCTCTGAAACAAATATTATATATTAAAAAAAGGAAGGGAAAAATGAATGGGGGAGGAAATCAGAGGGGGAGACGAACCATGAGAGACTATGGCTCTGAGAAACAAACTGAGGGTTGTAGAGGTGAGGGGGGTGGGTGATGGGTTAGCCCAGTGATGGGTATTAAGGAGGGCATGTACTGCATGGAGCACTGGGTGTTATATGAAAACAATGAATCATGGAACACTATATCAAAAACTAATGATGTATGGTGATTAACATAACATAATTAAACAAATATGCCAGATTTGATGATCAAATATTTCTAAGTTAACCATAAAAAAAAACACCCATCTGGAAAAGATAGTGTGTGATTTCTCAAAAAGATAGTGTGTGATTTCTCTTTAGTTACCTATATACAGCTGCAATCTCTTTCTCAGGAAATTGTTTCTAAAGTTACTTCTTCCCCCTGACAACATGAATTCCTTTTAAACCTGTATAAGAATTCCATAAATCAAAGAAACCCTTTTTCTTCAATGTAATTTAAAGGTACCTTGATGGAGTGAAAATTGTGACAGAGGTATGTTAACTGACCTCAAAACTTGATCATGGCTCCCCTACTTCTCTGACCCCTTCCTGTTCTGCAGGCTCCTCAGCTTTGCTAAAGGCAATATGATCAGTTAGAAGTGCCCTGAGGAGGAATGAAGAAACACAGGATTTAGAATTTTAAAGAATTAGAGTGAAACTTGACAAATTTGAGTAAGTTCCTAGGGAGGACTAGATAGTTGGGGCAGATAATTAAAAATTTATAGTACCTGGTCAGTATAATTAGAGGTCTTTGCCTATTATTACCTTTTGGAAAGCTATCAATCAAGCTCACTATAGAAATTACACATTTGGAATTTTTGGTCCGTTATTCTTTTTGAGATCTTATTTCTAAGATTGTCAGTAAAGTGATACTTTCGGTAGTGGGTCTAAAACTGAAGAGGACTCTCCTGCTGTAGTTATAAGCCAGGATACCCTAATTTAACTGGTGACTTAATGAAACATTAACAGATATAGCAGTTACTGACTTTGTTGCAGATTTGTTGGAATTCCTGGACTATCTTTATAATTAAGGTTAGTCAGAATAACTTATGTATTATGTACATGATTAAATCATACATGATATTTTAATGAAATCGCTGAAGCTTGGCATTAAGAAGCTAGTTTTAAGTGGCATCTTCACAATTTACTTTGAAGCTTCAGAAACCTGGTGTCTGCTAGAAATGATGACTTGTTTTGATGGTATTAGGGAATAATTTTCAAGAAAGTAGAAAATGAGTTTCATACAGGTGTGTGAAATTCTTAACATGCTCATGTTATTAATGAAAGAACCAGGCACAGGTTAGAATCCAGAGAAGCGCACATTTTCAGGAAATAAAGCAATACTGAAATGAACGCACATAGGCAAAACTGTTTCTCCCCCCCCCCCCCCATGTGAGGGATGTCAAACCTCCACTGGGCAGAGTGGATTTGCATCTTGATAGGCACGTATGATTTTGCATTGCTGTCAGTTACCTGTAACTTGGTGAATGTTGTAAAAGAGCTCAAAGGCAATGGAAGATTTCATTCAGCTAATCTAGAAGGATTGTCTCTGAACAATACATAGTCTTAAACTGAAGACATTCAGCATCTCTTGGTTCTCCTAAATTATAAAGGTTAGGATAGTGACCTAATAACCTTAGGTAATCCAGGTACTACTTCATGCCAACACTCTCACAGTGTTCTAAATTCTAATTGTAAAAACATAAGTGGAATTGAGACTTGGCATGGTAGTTGAAGTTCTTGTGTTGGTGGAAAGGAATGACACCTTCTTACCCTCTAGGCATTAAATTGCCCAAGACTGGTCTGAATTGGATAACAGCCCAAGGCAAGAAAATGGTGAGCTTAGTCAGAGACACTAAAGCACTTGGTTTCCGTGATTTCTTTTGAACTAATTCTCCTTTGTTCTCTTAAATTGTGTTGTACAGATTCTTAACGGATTCTCTTTTCTCTTAGCTCTTAACTTTCAAGCTGTACCCAAAGGTTCCTTGCAGATTAAATCCTTTCCTGCATAAGGTAGACACTGAGACAGCCCCTTGGAGAGCATACATGTTAAAGGGAACTGTGAAATTTTAACTTCTTGGTTTAAAAACCATTTTCAAATTGAAGATTACTTCAAAATACTAAGATGTCCCAAATTAAGGCTGAAAATTGAGTTATCTGCAAGCAGGAACTCAGAACTGTCACCAGGACCCAGGTTATCTTGTAAGCTTCATTTCTGGGTTCCATGGAGGGGAGTAGACTTCAATAGAGCTAGCAGATAAACCCTTTCAGGATTAATTCTGCTTTTCACTTGATGATCATTTGCTAGGGTATACATTTCTAAGTTTATAACTATTTTTTCTTTCCCAGTACTTTGAAAATATATCATTGTGTCCTGGCTTTAATTCTGCTTGTGAGAAGTCTGTTGACCAGTATAATAGTATCCCTTCAAAGTCTAATTTTATCCCTTGAAAGTTACCTGCCTTTTCTGTTAGGCTGACTTTATTTTTATTTATTTTATTCGAGTTTTTAAATTCCAGTTAAGGTACAGTGTAATAATAGTTTTAGGTGTAGAATTTAGTGATTCATCACTTCCATATAACACCTGGTGTTCGTCCTAACAAGTGCCCTCCTTAATCCCCATCACCCACTATTCCCCCTGCCCAACCCTCATTCAGTAACCCAAAATTTATTCTCTATAGTTAAGAGGCTTTCCTGGCTTGTCTCTTCCCCTCACTCCCATATGTTCACTTGTTTTGTTTCTTAAATTCCACATATGAGTGAAATCCTGTGGTATTTGTCTTTCTGATTGACTTATTTCACTCCATATAATACTCTCTAGCTCGATCCATGTCCTTGCAAATGGCAAGATGTCATTCTTTTTTTTTGGCTGAGTTATACTCCATTGCACATATATTCCACATCTTCTTGATCCATTCATCAAGAGTTGGACACTTGGGCTCTCTCCATAGTTTGGCTATTGATAATGCTGCTGTGAACATCAGGATGCATGTGTCCCTTCAAATCTGTGTTTTTGTGTTCTTTGGGTAAATAATTAGTAGTGGGAATGCTGAATCTTAGGGTAGTTCTATTTTTAAATTTTTCAGGAAACTCTATACTGTTTTTTAGAGTGATTTTACCAGTTGGCATTCCTACCAACAGTGTAAGAGGTATCCCCATTTCTCTGTATCTTTGCCATCACCTGTTGTTTCTTGTTAATTTTAGCCATTCTGGCAGGTGTGAAGTGATATCTCATTATAGTTTTGATTTGCATTTCCCTAATCATGAATGATGTCAAACATCTTCCATGTGTCTGTTAGCCATCTGTATGTCTTCTTTGGACAATGTCTGTCCAAACTCTTTATCTCTCCTTCTATTATGAATGATAGGTTTGCGGGATAGAGTAGTTCTTGGCTGCAGATTTTTCCCATTCAGCACATTAAAGATACCATGCCACTCTCTTCTGGCTTGCTAAGTTTCTGCGTTGAGATCTGTGGCTAGCCTTAGGGGCCTTCCCTTGTAAGTTAGGGACTTAGTTACTGCTCCTGAGAGAAATGGCTTTATGAAGAAGAGGTCATATTATTTTCAGGGCCTGATGTTTCAGCAGGTGTCTCTGCTGTGTACTCTGTACTCTGCCCTCTGCTGCTGAGTTTTGGCTGCTCTGTCCATCAGGTCAGTCATCTATAGAAGCTCTTCTTGCCTGTAGTGGGCAGTGTTTGGACCTTGGCCAGAGTGTGGCAAGTTTAAACTAGATGTGCTCTGGTCTGTTTGTTAAATGAGACCTGATACTACTTCCACTAGAACTGAAGCCTTGCAGAACTCTATGGTTGGAAGACGTGATGTATGTGGGGGTTCCTGCTGGTATTTGGGGGAAGGGGCCCACTGTACTTTTGCTTTTTGCTTTTGAGATATTTTCTTTATTACTATATTTTGCAAATTTAACTACAATATGTCTTGATGTGGCCTGCTTTTGTTGATTTTGATGAGAATTTTCTCTGTCTCCTGAATTGGGATCTCTGTTTTCTCCCCTGAAAAGGGAAGTTTTCAGCTATTTTCTCAAATAAACCTTCTGCCTCCTTTTCTCTCTCTTCTTCCTCTGGGACTCCTATGATAGGAATCTTACTATGTTTGATGGAGTCACTGAGTTCCCTAAGTCTATTCTAGTGATTCATAAATCTTTCTTCAATTCAAAATTTTCTATAATTTTATCTTCTATATCATTTACTCATTTCTCTGCTTCTTCCATCCTTGTGGTCATTGCATCCATTTGGTTTTGAATCTAAGTACTGCTGTTTTAATTTCTGCCTGATTGTTTTTTAACTCTTCTCTGTTGTAAGGTTCTCCCTGATGTCTTCCATGTTTTTCTCAAGCCTGGCGAGTATCCTTAATTGTTGCTTTAAATTCTCCCTCAGGCATACTACTTGTATCTGTTTTGATTAGATCTCTGGCCGCCATCTTTTCTTGTTCTTTCTTGTGGGATGAATTCTTCCATCTTGGCATTTTTGTATAGGTCTCTGTCATCTTCTGTGTGTTAGAAAAGCCTGTTACATTTCCTGCTCCTGAGAGAATAGCTTTATGAAGAAGAAGTCATATAGTTTTCAGGGCCTGGTGTTTCAGCAGGTGTCTCTGCTGTGTACTCTGTACTCTGCCCTCTGCTGCTGAGTTTTGGCTGCTCTGTCAGGTCAGTCATCTATAGAAGCTCTCCTTGCCGATAGTGGGCAGTGTTTGGACCTTGGCCAGAGTGTGGCAAGTTTAAACTAGATGTGTTCTGGTCTGTTTGTTAAATGAGACCTGATACTACTTCCATTAGAACTGAAGCCTTGCAGAACTCTATGGTTGGAAGACGTGATGTATGTGGGGGTTCCTGCTGGTATTTGGGGGAAGGGGCCCTCTGTACTGGGCTGTAGACACACTTGCCTGAGAAAAGCAGTAGCAGCAGAGCACTGGGGGTGGGACTTGGTTTAAGCAGGTTAGGCAGCCAGTGTTGGAGCTAGGCTGTTTACTGAAGCTGCTTTATGCTGAGGGATTAAGGAAGGAAATGGTACCAGTCAGCTCCTTTGTTCCTGGAGAGGGGTCTCTGTGCTTGCTGCTCTCAGGGAAGCACCCCCCAGAAGAGTGCATTATTTCCCTATGTACATCCCCGGCATTTTTCAGATTGCTGTTTTCATGCAGCCTGTCTCCAGGTTGCTTGCCTGCCTGGAGCAGTGCAGTATCCTTTGGGCTCTATGCCAGCTAAACCTGCTGACTTTTAAAACTCCAAACTTTAATGTTGTGCTATGGCAGAGGGGGTGGGCTGTGCTGGTCTTCTGGGGGAGGAGTCTCACCACATGGGATGGATGCAGGTTTTACCTAGAAGGGCAGTCACACCAGAGTGAAGGGGCATGCAATTTGCAGCAAAGTAGGCTAAACAGCCAGTGTCTGGGTTAGCTGCCCTAGGCTGGTGTCTCTGCACCGATGCAGAGGGGTGGGGGAGGGGAATGGTGCCCACTGGCTCCTTTGTCCCCAGAGAGGCGTAGCTGCAAAATCCACGTCTCACAGATGCTAGAAGAGCAAACAGCCTCTCCCTTTGTGCCTTAAGTGACCTTCCAATCATGCACTGGGTGGTTAGCCTGCTTTCTGTCCCGGAGCAGGGCAGTGCCCTAGGGCTCTATTCCAGCATGACCTCTAAAAACTCTGGTCTTTGAGCCCTGCTGCTTGTAAAAACTCAGGACCATCAGCCTCCATAGTTTTCCCAGCCAGTGGCTTTGGGGAAGTGTTCTCCTCCTGAGACCCCCTCTGCACTCCCGTCTCTCTCTCTCTCTGAGCTCTCTCTGACCAGGGCTCCCTCACCTCCACAGTACTTGCAGTGCATTTCTCCCCCAAACTACATCTCTGCACTTTGTACTTTCCTCTGTGTGGCTCTTCTCTCCCTCTAGTTGTGCAGTTTGTTCTGTCAGAACTCAGGTCAATTTCGTGGGTATTTAGAATGATTGGATAATTACCTTGTTACCTTAGAGGGACAAGGCAAGTCTAGGGTCCTCCTACTCCATCACTATCTTAGCTATGGAGGGTCCATCAGGTTGATTTTTAAAGTCCCTTATTTTTCGCAGGTAATGTGCACTCTCTGTAATACGTGACTAGATAAGAATTTTTTTGTCCCTTGCCTTGTATTTATTCATGAGTTTTGATTTACATCTTACCCATTTCTAGAAACTTCTGTACCATTATCCTTTAAATATTGACCTTCCCCCATTTCCCACCCTGCAGCTTTATCTCTTTTACTTCTGCATCACTGTATGTATGGTAAACCTTACCCTGTCCTCTTATTACCTTTTTTTTCCGTGTGTGTGCGTGCATGCTTGTGTAGGAGGGTGGTGTCTTCTGGGAGAATTCAGTTTTCATTTTTTCAGCCCTAATGTAATCTCTTGTTGAAGTGTTCTTCCAATTAAAATTTTAATTTCTAGAAGTTTGATTCAGTCCTTTTCAAATGTCGTTTGGCTCCTTTTCCTTATGATCTTATATTCTATTTTTCAGTATTTAAATCTGTAGCTAATGTAATTCTTTGTAGTTCTTCATTACTTCACTTGTGATTTGTTTACTCCTCTGTTGAGTAAATTGTATTGTAGGCCCATGTTTGGCAAGACATAAGTAGGAGTCCTTTGGGCATGGGATGAGGATATGTTTCTGGAACAGATTTGTGTTGGTTCTGCTGGGGATCCTGAGGGCTTTACCATTTTGGGATCTCTTTATGTTAATTTTTGGCTTGAGGTTTTATGCATCTTATGGTAATGTTAAGCCAAAATCTGAACTTACATTAAATCAAGGTGATGATTAGGACTTCTCAGGGGAGATTCCCCTCCCTGTCAGAATCCAAACCAGGACAGCAAACAATTCTGTGCAGTCCTACCACACTGGATACTGACTTTAGGTGGTCTACCTTTTAAATGGTTACATGGATCTTTATGTGAGGACCACAGTTCTACCTGACCAAGTAGCATAGGCTCACAATGTCATTCCTCAATCCCTTCCATTTGTTTAAGCTAAAACCTCTTATTAAACCCAAAACATCTCTGCTGTTTTCCTTGGGTTCTGGCTCTGATGTTAGTCCTAGGGAGTTACCTAGTGAGTCCCAGTTTAAAAAAAAAAAAAAAAAACTTAAAAAAAAAACTTTAAAAGTCACACGGGGGGAAGCTGTTAATAACATATCTTCTGAATTTTTTAAATAGCAAGAGGTTTTGCAAGATAATTTGTCAGCCATACTGCTGAAAGTACAAGAGTTTTACTAAGTATAAATTACTTCTGTATTTCTGCATATTTCCAGAGATGAAAAGCAGTAACAAGGACATTGTTCTAAGAGAGATGTTGGCAAGGATAAAATAACTTGGAACACGGAAATGAAAGAGAATCATTTTAGGACTTCTAAGCTAGCTCTTATATTTGCAAAACTCCAGTAATAACATGAATTTGAAAATGACAGTGCATCAGGAAAGCAGTCTCCTTGAGATGTGCTCCCGAGGGAAGACACTTTCTTAATTACTTGCGCGAATTTAAGCCCTCTGTTCTTACATCTCTAATCATGTTTTATCCATTCCTCCTTAATCAACTTCTGACAATAACCGTCACATTTATTGCTCCTGCTTTTGCACCTTCAGTTTACTCATCAGTGCACAGCAATCTGGCTTTTTTCTCCTCTGACTCCTCTGTCCAAGTGCACCTGTAACATCTCAATTCCTAAATTAGATGTGCATTTTTAGTCTGTTGTAAAATAAAGAAGCTGAGTGGCTTTTGTACTTGGCTCCTTGAAGGGAGAATGAACATAATTGGGATTTTCCAAATACTAGGATGGTCTTTATGGGTGTTCCTTTTTTTTTTTTTTTTATGAGCCCCTTGGATTTCCCCTGAGCTTATGCTAATGAGATCACTCAGGATGGAGGCTGGTCACCAGAAATACTAATGGTGTCTAATTAATAATGGTGATTGGAGATTTGAGGTTTTGAATCAGCCCCACCTCTGGGGGAGAGGAATAGGCCTGGAGACTGAATTCAACCACATGGTCGGTGATTCAGTTGCTCAATATGCCAAAATGATATCCCAGTAAAAACACTGGATGCTGAAGCTCAGGGAAGCTAACTGGTTGAACAGTGGTGTGCTGACAGCATGGCACTTGCTTATTCCATGAGGAGAGGGCACCAGGGAAGCTGTGTTGTGCACTCTCCCAGACCCTGCCCTGTGTCTCTCTTCATTTATCTGCTCTGATAAAATATCCTTGGTCATAAACGTGTAATCCAAAGTAATCATAATCAAAATGTAGCATTTTCCTGAGTTCCAGGAGTTTTGGTGAACTTCATTGGGGGCTGTGAGAACCTCCTGCACTTGGAGTCAGTTGGTCAGGAGTGTATGTGATGTGAGGACCTCACTTGTGTCTGGTATCTACAGTAATGGCAGTCTGGTTGTGAACTGTGGGGATTGTGCTAACTCCAGTTGACTGACATTAGAAATGAATTGTATTATAACGTACCAATATATACACAGTGGCTTAGTTAAGTTTGACGGTGTTAACCAGATCTTCCTTCTGCAGCTCTACCTTGTCTTCTGTGACTATAGTCTTTACCTTTTTTTTTTTTTTTGACCTCTCTTTTCGGATCCATCTTCCATACTCTAAACATTCCCTTTAACTTCTATTATAACTTAACAAAGTAATTTTGAGCAATGAAAATCATGCTCACGTTACTTAACTGAAAAAATGACCTACAGTAAAATTCACTTTAGGGAAGGTACATAGTCTGAGTGTTTATATCTATAGATGATTGTAATCACAGCAGAACTTCCTAACACTCCAAAGAGTTGCCTCCTGGTGCTGCTTGGTACTCAGACCTTTGCTGTCTTCCTAATCTCTGTCAACTATTGATGTGTTCTCTGTCCCTATGTTTTTGTCTCTTCCAAAAATCCTACAGCATGTAACTCTGGGAGATGATTATTCTACTTGGTACAAAGCATTTCCATGTAACCATTTTACCACTTGACATGTTCTATCCAAAATTTCTGTCATGTTACACCTTCTCTGCTATAATTCCAGACATTGTATGTTAAACTTCCAGCTGAACAGAACCACTGAAATTTGCCTTTTTCAGCATGTCTGAATTCATTAATACTCCCTGATCTCTTTCCTTGAATTAGCTTCTGGAGACAAGGGGGGGAACCATTGATTTCCTGCCCAATCCCCCTACCCCCCCACCCCTGCCCCAAGAGGAAATAACCTAAGACTTGAAGTTTAGAAAGATGACTGTCTTCCTGGTTTGATATGTGGAGTACAGGAGGAGATTGAGGGAACTGAAATTGGTTTGGGTTCTACAGTATTGATCCAGCTGAGTGGTGAAGGTCTCTTTAAGCCAATTGAAATAGAGAAAGAAGTAGAGGTTGGGGGAAAAAAAAAGTTAAGGGACTTGGATTGGCTGGACCTGATTGGATGATGTGAGCCAGGAGGTAATAAGACACGAGTACTTTCGTATGCTTAAATTTTTCTTTGCCCTTCCCTGCCAGTAGATCCGATCTTCTCGTGCTAAAATCCCTGTGCTTCTGCACTCCCTGCATCCTTCCGAGGTTGTGTGAAATTAGTGAGACACTGAACTGCTTGCTGAAACTAGGCAGACCTACTGATGGATATAGTACCTAAAGAGTTTATTTTTTTAAAAAATTTATTTTTTAAATATTTGAGAGAGCATGCACAAGCTCAAGGAGCAGGGGGCAGGTGCAGAGGGAAAGGGAGAAGCAGACTCCCTGCTGAGCCCAGAGCCTGACGTGGGGCTCAATCTCAGGACCCTGAGATCATGACCTGAGCCCAAGACAGATGCCTAACTGACCGAGCCACCAGGGTGCGCCTAATTAAAGATTTTCAACTGCTTGTGATCTTATCAACACTTGACCAAGGTACATCTTACTGCTTATCTCGTAAGAGTCCCCTATACTTAATATATTGGGTGGTTTTTCCAGTAGTAAGGCAAAAGGGATTTTTGTAGATTTCCAGACCTTAGTTTTTTTCTATATCTGAATATGGAAGTGGCACAGGGTTTCTCAACCTTGGCACACTTGACATTTTGGGTAAGATGCTCTCTGTTGGGGGACTATCCCATGTCCTGTAGGATGGTTAGTTTTTAGTTAGAAAATCCGAGTACTTTTCTGAAGAGAAGCAGTGTAATTTAATAACCAGAAACTCTGACATGGGGGTGTATGAGTGTGTGGGCCATATTTGTGTTTTATAGTAGGGCTATACTTAATAATGATTAAAGAACACTTCAGAAGTAAAAGTTAATATGTGTGCATCAGGAAGAATATACTCTTTGACTACCCAGTATTAGAAATTTATGCGAAGTATTGTGGGCTTATTTTAAAAGAGCTGAAAAATAACTTGGCAGATGATGTTATTTTCCCGAACAAAGAATCTTAAGTAGAATTGACCATGGCTAATAGTAACTTGTACTGGCTTTCTATTGGTTAGTTTTGATCATGATCAAGTGCTTTGAAGCTCATAGTTCAGTATTAGGTGGGGGTCAGGTAATAAGTGTTCCTGGGCCATTGGATTCTGTATCTTACTGAAGGGAAAGAAACATTGGTATTAAGTCCTACGCCTAAAGAAGCAATTTGATTTGTGAGAAAGCAGTGAAGTCTGATGATCTAGTGGGAAAGTTGAGGCATATTTTGACAAAAGTTGAAGTGCCCAGGGCAGGTGGTGAATTATTCCCTGACTACTAGGGAATGAGGTAAAACTTGATCTGTTCCTGATGTTGCAAAAGCTGCGTGAAAAGCTTTTCTTTTGCTTATCCAAAACTACTACCCCTGTATATTCTATGTATTACTCTCAAATGAAGTTGGAGACGGGGGGCAGATCAAGGAACCATGGCATGTCTAGGAATTAAAATGTAATAAAGCTTATTAAATATTGAGAACATCCATGAAGAATACTTCAGATCATATTAGATTTAAGTTAAATGGTACTACTTTAATTTTCACAAATTAAAGTTGAGTATATCAAATGCGGGCCTTATTCTTGCTACATATACTGTTTTTTAGGGGCCCTTGGAGTGATAGAGCAATTTGGATAGGTTTTCATAAAATACTTGCATTTCCATATTGAATACATTATTTTTTATGGAAGGAGATTTGAGGTGGTATTTTATCAAAATATGAAATACTCAATCTCATAATGGCCGATGATTACCTTTAGAGATGTGATTATGTAAACATGTATTAAGTAGTCTTAGACTAAAGACAACTCAGCTAAATGAAATTGTAATTATATAGTCAGGATTTCTATAGTGCATTGTCATAATTAGCTTGAATGCCGAAATGTGAGTAGGAATGCATGTCAGCACCTGCTCTGTGTATGGACAAGTATTGTTCAAATGTGCTTTTAAAAATAGAAGAGGTGGGGTTCATTTTTCCACATTGTATGATTTGTATCTATGATGATTTCCATGCATTGACATGTGGAAATACTTTGATAGATGAGCTTGAGAGGCAGGTAATCACTGTGGTGCTGAGCTGTTAAGCTTCCATTCAGGGCTTATTAGGCTAATTCCAAATGAGACAGTATATCTGACAACTTCAGAATTATGCTTAATATAACTACTACTAGAGAGATGGCTCTATTGTAGAGACAACTAAATGACTCTGTCCATACTTGGGTCTTAATTTTGATGCTTTATATTTCAGAAAAGATGGATATAACTGATGATTTAGGTTTCTGGAAAAAAAGTCTCTTTCTATGGAAACAGCTATGGAGCAAATGCCTGTCAATTTAAGCATCTTTATTTGAGATCTGTTTAAACCAGATAGTTGAGTGAGTAGTAGTTGGAGGAAAAATAGGATCGGCCAGAGTGATTTTTTTTTTTTTTTTGACATGTGATTCTTTTCATGGGCATTTTGTTGAGTAAGCGAGTTAGTCACCTTGTGCTTTTATAATTTTTTAATTTTTTTAATTTTTATTTTTTTATTATGTTAGTCACCATACATTACATCATTAGTTTTTTTTTTTTTTTAAAGATTTTATTTATTTATTTGAGAGAGAGAGAATGAGAGACAGAGAGCATGAGAGGGAAGAGGGTCAGAGGGAGAAGCAGACTCCCTGCTGAGCAGGGAGCCCGATGCGGGCCTCGATCCCGGGACTCCAGGATCATGACCCGAGCCGAAGGCAGTCGCTTAACCAACTGAGCCACCCAGGCACCCACATCATTAGTTTTTGATGTAGTGTTCCATGATTCATTGTTTGTGCATAACACCCAGTGCTCCATGCTGTAAGTGGTTTTCCTATTGCACTACTTGATAGCTGATCTCTAGCCCTCCATTAAACCAGAACCTTACAAAGTCTGGAATATATCAATCCTACCATAGTAGTATCACAAATGTGGATGGTTTTCTTCTCTTGAGAAGTTTTTAGTGGTCAAAGTGAGAGTCCATAAATACACTTTTAGAAATTAAAAAAAAAAGGGAACGTGAAAAGCACTTTGGACACCTCCAGATCTACCACCTGAACATTACAGTTGCTTTAAAACTATATCCCTGCCTCGATCCTATTTATTTCCCCCACATGGATAAACATCCTGAAATTTGTTTTTATTCATGTTGCCCCCCCCCCATTTTGTAGCACGTATTCCTAAAGGACATACTAGGTTTCTATGCTTTTTTATACCCCTGTAAAAAAAAATTATTTGTACGATTCAACTTCTGTTTTGCTTTTATTTTGACAGCACTTCTGCCAAAAAAAAAATACATTTAGGGACATGTATTCTTGTGAATCTTTGCAGCTATCATGTGTTCCTGATCACTGCTTTATATCACCATTCATCTATTTGTAGTTGGTGAACATGTTTTCTTTATTTTTTGCCAGTGCAAGCATTGCTAGCATGAACATTACTATTAATGGTTTTTTTTTGAATACTATTAATGTTTTAAGTACATGAGCAAGGATTTCAGTAAAGTCGAGATAAATGCATATTACCATTTTGATCAGATGATGCTAAATTACTTTCCAAATGTGTACAAATTCTACTCAATAGGGTATAACAGGAGTTTGAGTTAGAGCCATGTCCTTTCCAATTCATACTGTTAGATTGACTTTTTCCAAATCCAGTTAGTGGAAAATGTTTTCTCTTCGTGGTTTCATTTAGTCTTTTGTTAATAGGTTGGGCAATTTTTCAAGTACTTAAAGATTTATGTGTTCTCATTGAATTGCCCATGAGAGTCTTTTGCCCCTATTTTTTTAATTTAAATTTTAGTTTTATATTGGTATTTTTCAGGTAAAAACTGATTTCTAGGAATTACTTAAATACTGTACACACAAATACTCTGCTAGTTATATGCCCTGTAATAATTTTCTAGCAGTTTATTTTAATGTGAAACATACTAATGTCTTCATTTACGGCCTTTGTTTTCTGTATGAGATCTGAGGGAGGAAGGATGGGTGCCTTGGTTTCAGATTGCAGCAGTGAAAACATTGAAATGTATGCTGATGTGGGGTAGTTTGAAAGTAATGGGGCTTGCTGATGGATTCGATTTGGAATATGAGCGGAGAGAAATCCATGATCAAGGTTTTGACAAGAATAATGAGAGGAATAGAGTTGACCTTTATGAAAATGGGAAGTGTATGGAGGAGCAGGTTTGGAATATGTGGTATGTGTGAAATCAAAACTGATTTCAGTATGTTATAGTTGAGGCGTATCTCTTGATTTGAGAAGTTAAATAGGGTATTTGTGTATGAAAGTTCAGAATTGAAGGGAACATTCTAGGATAGCCGGATAGATTGGGAAGTTCTCATATAGACAGTATGTGAAGTATTGTAACTTGATGAGGTCACTTAAAGAATGAGGGTAGCTAGAGAACTTTGAGGTCCCAGTTTGGGAACATATGACCATTTAGAATGAGGTTTTAGAGTGTGGGAGTAAGGTGGTTTGAACATTTTTTCTGAAAGCTACGTGAACAAATGCTCTTGAGAAAACAGAGTTCTCCGTTGGATTTGGCCATGTGGGGGTCATGGGTGATATTGCTAAATAAGTTTTTGTGGATGTGGGGAGACATAATCCTCATTAAAGTAGATTGCAAAGAACATGGGAGGAGGCAGACATTGGAGATACTAAGTAGTACAGATAGTTCTTCAACAGACTTTTGTCTGAAACTGACTAGGAGAAATTTGGTCCTAGTTGGAAGATAGGTGTGATCAAAGGAGGAATGACTTGACTTGAGATGTCACAGAATGCCTGGACACTAATGAAGATAGTTGAGTAAAGGAATAAAAATTGATGGGGCAGGATGGGAGGGGGACTGTTGCTGTAGAGAAAGACTTGAGAAGGAATGGGGGCCAGTGAGTAGATAGAGATGCTGGCTTTTGCATAGGAGCTTGGGAATTTTTATAGTTCTCGGAATAAATTTTTAACTTTTTTGTTACACATTAAGTGTTTTCTTTCTGACACTATTGTAAATGAATTTTTTCTTTTTGAATGGTTCATTGCTAGTACAGAGATAGAAGTGATTTTGTTGTTTTTGTTGGTCTGGTCCTGTGCCTTCTTGCCAAATGTGTTTATTCCTAGCTTTTTAAAGGGAATTCATCAGGATTTTCTATAAAATATTATCTGCAAATACAGATAGTTTAATTCCTTTTGGATGCCTTCTGTTTTTTCTTGCCTAATTTTCCTGACTAGAACTTCCAGTACAATGTTTAATAGAAGTGGTGACAGTGGATATATTTTTGTTCCTGATATTAAAGCGAAAATAGTGTTTATCAAATATGATGTTACCTGTGGGTTTTTCAAAGTTGCCCTTTATTGGCTAGAGCAAGTTCTGTTCCTAATTTTGTTGAATGCTTTTTTCATGAGGGAGCGTTGCATTTTGTCAGATGCTATTTCTGCCTCTGTTGGAGTGTTTTTGGATTTTTTTGCCCTTTAATGTGAGAAATGACAATGATATTTTTGGGTATGTTGAATCAATTCTGCATTCATCGTATAAATCCCACTTGGTTATGGTATTAACACTTATTGCCAAATTTGGTTTGTTAGTATTTTGTTGAAGATTTATGCATCTGTATTCATCAGGGGTTTTGGTCTGTAGTTGTACTTTTTTGTGATGCCTTTGTCTGGTTTTGGCAGGACTCATCTTAAAGAGTGGGTTAGGAAGCATTCTCTCTTATATTACTTCTTGGAATAATGTGAGGAATTGGTATTGAAGATTTTTCTTTTCTTTCTTTCTTTTTTTTTTTTTTTTTTTTTTTGGTATAACCAGTGAAGCTGCCTGGATTTTCTTCGTGCGAAATAAAAATTTCTAATTCCGTTTTCATACTTGTTATAGGTCTATTCAAATTGTCTATTACTGAATCAGTTTTTGGAGTTAATGCCTTTCTAGGAAACAGAAATTTCATGTAATTTGCTGAAAATTCCTTATTTCTGAGAGGTTGGTAGAAACACCACTTTGATTGCTGATTTCACTAATTAGAATCTCCTCCCCCACTTGGTTCATCAAGTTAAAGGTTTGTCAATCCTGTTAATTCTTTCAAAGAACTGACTTTGGATATTGATCCCCCCCCTCTTTTTATACTCTCTACTTCATCTATTCTAATCTCTATTTACTACTTAC
Source organism: Zalophus californianus (assembly GCF_009762305.2). Classification (NCBI taxonomy): domain Eukaryota; kingdom Metazoa; phylum Chordata; class Mammalia; order Carnivora; family Otariidae; genus Zalophus; species Zalophus californianus. The sequence goes on along the minus strand of NC_045606.1, from coordinate 48,452,035 downwards.
ACTTGATTTAATTTGAGGGTGTTCTGTTGTTGTTGTTGTTGTTTTTCCAAAAATCTTAAGATAGGAGTGTAAGTCTTAAGGTAGAAGGTTTTGGCCTTGAGAATGTCTTTATACATAGACATGCACAGCTATAAATTTCCCTCTTACAACTGCTTCAGCTGCATGCTGTGTTTCATATTGTATCTTTTCATCTCAGTATCTTCTGTTTCTCTAATTTCTTCTTGGTTTCATTATTAGTATGTTCACCTTCCATGGTTTTGAAATTCTCACATGTAAGTTTTTTGACAGATTTTTTTGAGGTATAATTGATAAACATAAGTTTCGGTTGTACAACACAAGGTTTCAACATTTGTTTACATTGTGAAATGATCACCAAAATAAGTTAACATCTGTCACCATAGTTAGAGTCCTTTCCTTAGGATTTTTAATATCTCTAAGCAACTTGATACTGTGGAGTATTAATTATAACCCATGCTGTACATTACATCCCCAGGACTTAATTTGTCACTGGAAGTTTTACCTTTTGACTGTTCTCATCCATTTTGCCCACCTCTGTCCCCCCACTTCTGGCCACCAATCTGTTGTATCTTTTACCCTTTACATATATAGGTGAGATCATAAGGTATTTGTTTTTCTCTCACTTGCTTCACTTAGCACATTGCCCTTGAAGTCCATCCATATTGTTGTTGAAAATACTTACTTTGTTGAAGCAACTTCATTATGGCTGAAAAATACTTCCTTGTGGATATATGTAGCACGTGTTCTTTTTCCATTCATTAGTTGGTAGACCTTTAGTATCAGTTCTAGATGGTGATAGTCTCCCTCCCATTTCCTCAGAACTTACTGTTACTGTTGTATGTGACTTGGCTGCTCTATTTCAGTGAAGTCTTGTTTCCCCCTCCCCAGTGAACTCTCTAAAGTCACTATACAGAGGATGCACTCTTGGGCATGAATGTAGCCAGCCTGGAATGAAAGTTTAGTAGGGTTTCTTTTGCCTTTTTTTGTTAATCTCTTACTGTCTGTGATACCACACTCAACTGATAAACTCTATTCATTGCCTGCAATTGCTTGCTTGCTTGCTTTCTCTCTTTGTCTCTTTCTGTCTCTCTCCCTTTCTCTCTCTCTCTCTGTTTCTGTCTCTCTGTCTCTCTTTCTCTTTCCCTCTTTCTCTTTCACTCTTTCTCTTTCTCTCTCTCTCTCGCTCGCTCTCGCGCTTTATCTTTCTTTCTTACAATGCCTGAGCTATAAAATGCTCTATAATCTGATTCAATTTAACTTTGGCTTCATGGCAAGGGTAGTTTTTGAGGTCAGTATTGGAAGTTTGCTCTGATTCCAGGGGGGCTGTTGTTACTTGTCTCTCTCTGTGGTTATCTCTGGTAAACTTGCTTACCAACAGTTGGGCTTTATGCTGTCTTGTAGCTAGCTACCACCTTCCTCTTAATTGCTTAGCATGATAGTCTCCATTTCTTTTGCAACTGCACTTAGGTTTAAACTTGGTCACAGTCAGTAACATACAAGGTGAATTCCCTTTGGGAGAACTTGATAGTTCTGTTCTTACAGCCTGTCTCTCTCCCTGTAAAAAATCACCACACTGCTACTCAGTGGGGCATGATATCTTGTTTTTCTGAGTGACACTCCTACTTCATGAGCAGAGTGGTCCATGGAGATATTTGAAGACTCTTACCTTTTTGTTATGCTTCTCTTGGTGTGAAACCTCTGCCCTATGTGAGATTGGGGGTTAAGGGTGGTCAGGGCCCAGTATACATTCCGTGTTTACTTTGCCTGGGGTAGATATTCCACTTGGTAGTGAAGGCTATGTAGTGGGAAGGGAGTCTCCAATCTCTTGTCCACGGTAGGCTTTAATTTAGCCTCTGTGACCTGGGGCTGAGTAGGATGGGAAATGCTAGCCCTCTGTCCTTTGAACTGGGAGATAGGGGGAGAGGAAAGCCCCATCTTTTCAGCCATACTTAGTGGAACTTCAGTCACACTGAGCTGCGTGGATGATTAAGGGAGAAATAGATCATGACTTGAGTACCACAGGCTCTGTTTTTACCAAATTTTAGTTGATACTCTTAAAAAAATGTTTCATCTGGTGCATGCCCCTTCAAGGATTTTAAATGGTTGTTGTAAAATATTTTTCACTAGTTCTTTTGCTGGAGAGAAAGTCTGCTAAAGTCCTCATGCTGACACTTTGTGACTCATTCTCTTTTTGATGGATTTGCTTCATGGCCTGGTATAGAATTCCAGTATTACCTATACATAGTTGCAATATAAATAGAACTTTTCCCTTAAAAAGCTGTATGTGTATGTACGCATGCAAATCTGTTTCTTTTGTTTTTTTTTATTGATAGGTGTCAGGCTTGACCAATTGGGTTTTCTTCTTCTTTATCTTTCACCTAGTTGGACATCACTCCCTCCCTATCAGCCCTGGTGGTCTTCTCGTTTTTGCTTTTATTTCTAGGCTCCAAACTTCTACTTGAGTCACTGGAAATGGTGACAGTTTATAAACTGTCTACTTGGCTCACATATTAGCTTTGATTTTCAGCCAGTCTCTGGGATTTTATAAGCTAGTTTATGCTATCTATCTTGTACAGATACTGTTCTTCTCAAGATCAAATTGGCTGACTCATCGGTTTGGGCTGTAATATCTATGTGTTTGTTACGTGGAAGATAACTTATAGAGGAGGTTTGGTTAATGGCCGACCACAGGAGAACTGTATTTTAAAGGCATTTCTCCAAAAGAGTTGTCTGGTAATGACTTTCAAGACTACAATGAAACACTACTGAAGATAAAGGGGATAAATTGTCAGGTATGAAGGTACCTTTGTGTAATGTTGAGATGCATCTATAGGGGCGACAGCTTTTATCAGAGCAATTAAAATCAATGGCTACTTTACCTGAGGGAATGTTGTTCTAAGATGGTTTGGAAGGAATGGTTGTTCACAGGAATTAGAGTGAGACATAAATTCTTTGTTACTTAGGCTCAGTCTCATTTTGGGGATCTTTGGGAATAGATCTGTTGCCTTAATTATCTGTGTTGAAAGTAAAACTTTTGAAGGCACACTAATAAATATTGATGTGTCCCGTGTCCATTTTTTCCACAGTTACTCTTCCTTTCCCCTTCCACCTTCTTGGAATACCCCTTGGATCTTAGCATTCTGATCTAGTATTAGATTTCAATGGCCAGTGAGCAAAAGAATTTGTGAACCTATAATGGAAAAAAGAATCTCTCTTTCATGGAACTGTAATATTGAGAAAGAGGGTTTTTGATAGTGAAATACTGCTTTAAGAACCAAATCAGCACTTGTTCAAATATTTTCTTGAGGTTACTTGTTAAAGCTAGGACTAAAATCTCCCCAAAATGCGAGAGGTCAGGGTTTAACTTTGAAATAGGTTCTAGATGAAATAAATGTTAACTGGATCTCTATTTGTTGTTTAGGCAGCAGGAGCAATTCGACCTCTTGTGTCCACTGTAATCAGTCCATCTGCTGATGGTTGCTTAGACCATTCACTAGAACGTGCCAGACACAGAGCAAGTGAAATGCCACAGGCTTTTCTATTTGATGTGATCTATGAAGCATATCAGCAGGTAAGAATCCTGATTTCTGAAAATGGCTATGTTGGGGGTCCATAAGAATACTCCTCTTTTTGGAGATTTGCTGGAAGATTCCATGTATAGTTGGACTCAAGTTAAAATTGCTAACAGTGAAGTAGAGTGGTTTCACAGCTGAGTCACAGGAGAAACACATGCAGGGTTTGGGAGAATTCATGTGTATTCTTGCTTAGGTTCTTATCTTCCCCTGAGGGGTCACACAAAGCATCCTCTTTACCCCTCTCCACCAGCAATGAAAACTTAGCGACATGTGGGTGATGGCTCTCTTCAGGGAAGCCCATTAGAGTCTGGGGTTCAAGGTGTTTTGGGGGTTGGTCACATAGGCAACCCCTGCCTCAGCATGTACAAAAGCTTCAGATTCCCAGAAGAAAAGCAGGCGTCTAACATGAGCAATGTTGTTTATGCAAATAGTCTGAGCATAGTTAAACCACACTTAACTGTTCACTGAGAAAACTACAAGAGCCAATTTCCCATATCCAGGTGGAAGGGTAGTCTTTCTAACCATTTAAGGCCTGTGTGGTAAGTTTCTTGCACAGCTGTAGATACCTTTATCATTTGAATTCACAAGCTAACTTCTTCTAAAGTCTCACATAATCAATTTGTGTTCAGAAATTTTTTTTTTTTGTTTTGAAAATGCTTTGGGACCTTTTGCTGACATTTATTGCAAATTTATGGATTAAATAGTTACCGATTATTAGATATTTTGCTTATGAGAAACTTCCCAATGAAATAAGTTAAAACTAACTCACTGTTCGGCTGATGTTAAACAATCAGTGAAGAGTTTGGAATAGATGGACTTTTAAGAACATGAAGGTAGTGGTAATAGGAATATTGACATTTATAATACAGAAATGCCTCTTACCTTGGATAGAAGCTGGTCACATACATAATAAACTGAATGAATCTTGATTGGTTAGTTTTAAAATGAGATGATGTAAATAAGAATCCATTTAAATGATATGAATAGTCTGCTGTGGTTTGTACTGTTTTCTTAAAATAATGAATTTGGTATATTGGAATTTACCTGTATATGGCCATATCATTGTTAAGCTATCGTAAATTTTTTAAAATTTTATTTAAATTCAATTAACATATAGTGTATTACTAGTTTTAGGGGTAGAGTGCGGTGATTCATCAGTTGCATATCACAACCAGTGCTCATTACATCACGTGCCCTCCTTTAATGCTCCAATTTTTTATTCAAATACTGTGTTTTATAGCCTAGATGTTGTAGAGTTAGACAACATCTACCTTATTTCCTGAAATTATTCATCTTTAAACACTTGGAGTTGTCACCTATCATTTTTCCTAATATATTTTAGAAGAGAAATTGAATATGATCTCATGTTCTGCACATCAGAGAAGCATTTTTTTGCTGGAGAATTAAGTGCTAATGCACTGAGGTACTGTTTCTCAAAGTGTGGTTCCCAGATAGCATCAGTGTGCTTTGGAACTTGTTAGAATGCAAATTCAGGGGCTCCACCTCAGACTTACTTAATTAGAGACTGTGGGAATGGGCCCCGGCAATTTGTGTCTCAACATCTCTGCCATGTGATCCTAATGCACACTGCAGTTTGGGAACCACCACCCTAAGGCATTCACCGTATGTAATGAATTAAACAGTCTTGTACTGCATTCTTGGGAGAATTCAGAAAATAGTAACATGATGATAATTATCTGTGTTCTGTCGTTCAGATGAGGAATTCTTAATCATGGAATTGTTTTGAAGGTTTTGCTATAAGATCGTTATTTAATTTTTTCCCAAGTTTTTATTAAAATTCCAGCTAGTTAACACAGTGCATTGTTAGTTGTAGGTGTAGAATTTAGTGATTCATCACTTACATAGAATACCCGGTGTTCATCACAGCAAGTGCCCTCCTTAACACCCATCACCTGTTTAACAACCCCCTCCAACTCCCCTCCCATAACCCTCAGTTTGTTCTCCAGTTACGAGTCTGTTTTCTTGGTTTGCCTCTTTTTGTCCCATGTTCATTTGTTTCTTAAATTCCACCTATGAGTAAAATCATGGTATTTGTATTTCTCTGACTGACTTATTCTACTTAGCATAATACTCTCTAGCTCCATCCATGTCTTTGCAAATGGCAAGATTTCATTCTTTTTAATGGGTAATACTCCATTGTGTATATATACTACGTCTTCTTTATCCATCAGTTGGACATTTGGGCTCTTGGCATGATTTGGCTATTGTGAATAATGCTGCTATAAACAGGGTGCGTGTATCCCTCTGAATTAGTATTTTTGTATTCTTTGGGTAGATATTTGGACAAATACCAGTACAAATGCTGGATCATAGGGTACTTCTATTAACATTTGAGGAGCCTCCATACTCTTTTCTAGAGTGGCTGCACCAGTTTGCATTCCTACCATCAGGATAAGAGGGTTCCCCTTTCTCTGCATCTTCACCAACACCTGTTGTTTGCTGTGTTGTTAATTTTAGCCATTCTGACAGGTGTGAGGTGATGTCTCATGGTAGTTTTGATTTGCATTTCCCTGACGATGAGTGATGTTGAGCATCTTCTCATGTGTCTGTTAGACATATGTCTTCTTTGCAGCAATGCCTACTGATGTCTTTTGCCCATTTTTTAAACTGAATTATTATTATTTTTTTTGCATGTTGAGTTTGATAAGTTCTTAATAGATCTTGGATACTGACCCTTAATCAGATATGTCATTTGCAGATACCATCTCCCATTCCGTAGGTTGACTTTTAGTTTTGTTGATTGTTTCCTTTGCAGTGCAGAAGATTTTTATTTTGAAGTCCCAATGGCTTACTTTTGCTTTTATTTTTCTTGCCTCAGGAGACCTATCTAGTGAGAAATTGCTATGGTTCAGGTTAGAGAGGTTACTGCCTGTGTTCTCTGGGATTTTGATGGTTTCCTATCTCACATTTAGGTCTTTCATCCATTTTGAATATGTTTTAGCGTATGGTATAAGAAAGTGGTGCAGTTTCATCCTTTAGCATCTTGCTGTCCAGCTTTCCTGACACTGTTTAAGAGACTATCTTTTTTTTTTCCATTGGATATTCTTTCCTGCTTTGTTGAAGATTAATTGCCCATATAGTTGCAAGTTCACTTCTGAGTGTTCTGTTATGTTGCATTGATCTATGTGTCTGTTTCTGTGCCAGTACCATACTGTCTCAATCACTACAGCTTTGTAATACAACTTGAAGTCTGGAATTGTGATGCCTCTACCTTTGCTTTTTTTCAAGATTGCTTTGACTATTGGGGATCTTTTGTGGTTCCATACAAATTTTAAGACTGTTGTTTCTAGCTCTGAAAAATGCTGGTGATACTATGATAGGGATTGCATTAAATGTATAGATTGCTTTGGGTAATGTGGACATTTTAACAATGTTTGTTTTTCCCAGTCCATGAGCATGGACTATCTTTCCATTTCTTGACTTGCTTTCATCAGTGTTTTATAGTTTAAGAGTACAGATCTTTTTTCTTTTGGTTAGCTTTAATCCTACGTATCTTACAGTTTTTGGTGTAATTGTAAATGGGATTGGTTCCTTGGTTTCTCTTTCTGCTACTTCATTATTGATGTATAGAAATGCAATAGATTTTTGTACATGGATTTTTGTGTAACTATAATGAATTTGTGTATCAGGTCTAGCAGTTTTTTGGTGGAGTTTTTTGGGTTTTCCATACAGAGTATCATGTCATCTGCAAAGAGTGAAAATTTGACTTCTTCCTTGTTGGTTTGGATGCTTTTTATTTCTTTTTGTTTGATTTCTGAGGCTAGGACTTCTGGAATTATGTTAAATAACTGTAGTGAGAGTAGACATTCCTGTCTTGTTCCTGACCATAGAGGAAAAGCTGTTTTTCCCCAGTGAGGTGATAGTACCTGTGGGTTTTTCATATATGGTGTTTATGATATTGAGGTATGTTCCCTCTAACCCTCCTTTGTTGAGGGTTTTTATCATGAATGAATGTTGTACATTGTCAAATGCTTTTTGTACATCTACTGAGAGGATCATATGGTTCTTAGCCTTTTATTAATGTGGTGGATCACATTGACTGATTTTTGAATATTGAACCACTGTTGTAACCCAGGAATAAGTCCCATTTGCTTTGTGGTGCATGATCCTTTTAATGTACTGTTGGATTTGATTTGCTAGTATTTTGACAATTTTTTCATCTATGTTCATTAGTGATATTGGCCTGTAGTTCTCTCTTAGTGGAGTCTCTGGTTTTGGAATGAGGATAATGCTGGCCTCATAGAATGAGTTTGGAAGTCTTCCTACATTTTTTTTTTTCTTTTTCGTTGGTAGAATTCCCCAGGGAAGCCATCTGGCCATGGACTTTTGTTTGTTGGAAGATTTTTGATTACTGATTCAATTTCTTTGCTGGTTCAAGTTTTCTATTTCTTCTTGCTTCAGTTTTGGTTGTTTGTTTCTAGGAATTTACCCATTTCTTCCAGATTGTCCAATTTGTTGGGATATAATTTTCATACTATTATAATTGTATTTCTGGGATGTTGGTTGTTATCCTCTCTCATTTGTGATTTTATTTGGGTCCTTTCTCTTTCCTTTTTGATAAGTCTGGCTAGGGTTTTATCAATTTCACAATTTTTTTCAAGGAAGCAGCACCTGGATTCATTGATCTGTTCTATTTTTTTATTTTCTATATCAATAATTTCTGCTCTAATCTTTATTATTTTCCTCCTTCTTCTGGCTTTAGGCTTTGTTCTTTTTTTTGCTCCTTCAGTTGTAAAGTTAGGTGGTTTCAGATTTTTCTTGTTTCATGAGGTAGGCTTGTATTGCTGTATACTTCCCTCTTAGGATTGCTTTTGCTGCGTTCCAAAGGTTTTGGACCATTGTGTTTTAATATTCATTTGTTTCTATGTTTGTTTTTGTATTCTTTGATTTCCTGGTTAACCTGTTCATTTTTTGGTAGCGTATTGTTTAACCTGCATGTATTTGTATTCTTTCCAAATTTTTCCTAGCGTTTCACTTCAAGTTTCATAGCATTTTGGTTAGAAAAGATGCATGGTATGGTCTTAATCTTTTTGTACTTTATGAGGTCTGATTTGTGACCTAGTAGGTGATCTGTTCTGGAGAACGTCCCATGTGCACCTGAAAAGAATGTATATTCTGCTGCTTTAGGATGAAATGTTCTAAATATATTAAGTGCAACAGGTCCAGTGTATCATTCAAACTCACTGTATCCTTGTAGATGTTCTGATTAGATGATCTGTCCATTGATGTGAGATGTTTAAGTCTCTTAGGGTTATTGTATTATTAATGAGTTCCTTTATGTTTGTTATTTTATATATTTGGGTGCTTGTTGGGGGCATAAATATTTACAATTGTTAGATCTTGTTGGATAGCCCCCTTTATTATGATACAATGTCTGCATCTTTTGTTAAATTCTTTGGTTTAAAATCTAGTTTATCTGTTATAAATATGGCTACTGTGGCTTTCTTTTGTCATCCATTAGCATGATAAATTGTTCTCCATCCCCTCACTCTAATTCTGCATGTATCTTCAGGTATAAAATGAGTCTCTGGTAGGCAGCATATAGATGGGTCTTTTTTTTTTTTTTTATTCATCCTGATACCATCTGTCTTTTCATTGGGAGTGTTTAGTCTATGTACATTAAGAAAAATTGATAGGTATTTAGTGCCATTTAATACTTATTTTGTCACTGTTTCTGGAGATTTTCTGTTTCTTTCTATTCTTTGTCACTTTTCGTCTTTGTTTCCCACTCAGAGTCCCCTTTAGTACTTCTTGCAGGGCTGGTTTAGTGTTCATGAACTCCTTTAGTTTTTGTTTGTCTGAGAAAGTCTTTATCTTGCCTTGTATTCTGAATGTAACTTTGCCAGATAGAGTAGTCTTGGCTGTGGGTTTTTCCCATTCAGCATGTTGAATATAGCGTGTCACTCCCTTCTGGTTTGTCAAGTTTCTGTGTAGAGATCTGCTGGGTAGCCTTATGGGTTTTCCCTTGTAAGTTAGGGACTTCTTTTGTCTTGTTCCTTTTAGGATTTTTTTCTTTATCACTATATTTTGCAAATTTAACACAATATGTCTTGGTGTTGGCCTGCTTTTGTTGATTTTGATGGGAATTTTCTGTGTCCCCTGGTTTGGGATGTCTGTTTCCTGCCCCAGATTAGGGATGTTTTCAGGTATTATTTCCTCAAATCTTCTGCTCCCTTTATCCTCTCTTCTTCTTCTGGGACTACTATGATAGGAATGTTAATCTGTTTGATGGAGTCACTGAGTTCCCTAAGTCTACTCTCGTGATCCATAGTTAGTCTTTTGTTTAGCTTCATTATTTTTCATTCTGCCTTCTCTATCACTTACTCTTTCCTCTGCTTCTTCCGTTCTTGTGCTTGTTACATCCACTGTGTTGTGAATCTGTTACTGCTTTTTTCATTTCTGACTGGTTGTTTTTTAACTGTATTTCTGTGAAGAAGTGTCTCCCTGATGCCTTACATGTTTTTCTCAAGCCTGGCAAGTATCCTTATGACTGTTGATTTAAATTCATCAGGCATATTACTTGGATCTGTTTGATTACTTCTCTGGCTGTGACTTTTCCTTCTTCATTCTTTTGGGATAGATTCCTTGATCTTGGCACTTCTTCTAAGTCTCGGTCATCTTCTCTGTGTTAAAATAGCCTGTTATATTTCCAGCTCCTGAGAGTAATAGCTTTCTGTAGAAGAGGTCATATAGTGTCCAGGGCCTGTTGCTTCAGGGAGTATCCCTGGTGTGTGCCACATGCCCTCTGCTATTGTGCTTTGCAGCCCTATCCTTTAGGCCACTTGTCTGCAGAGGCTCTCCTTGCCTGTAGTAGGCAGTATTTGATCTTGGTGTGAATGTGGCGTTTTTTAACTAGGTGTGCTCTGGTCTGTTTGTTAAACGAGACCTGATGGTGCTTTCACTAGTCTTGAAGCTTTGCAGAACTCTGGTCAGAAGACATGGTGTATGCGGGGATTTCTGCTGATCTTCAGAGGAAGGGGCCTGCTGCACTTGGACTCAGGCATACTTCTTTGAGAAAAGTAGCACAGCAGAGTATTTTTCTTGTAAGTTCTTAAGAAAATTAAACATAAATGTACACCAGGACTCTTAAATACCTGAAATAATTTGCTCTTGGGTTTATATAATCAGTATACATATTTTGATTTTCACAAGCTTATAAAACAATACTGAACACTTGGGAAGAAAGTGAAAGTAAAAAAAAAAAAAAGACCATGCTTAAAGTTATAAAACAAACCCTCCTGCCCCACCCCCCAAAAAAACCCCAAACCCATCCTTACTGAAGAGTGGCTTCCTGATTTTGATCAAAATGAGTAGGTTTTAACATGAGATAACTACATTGAAAGCAAAACCCACCAGTTAGAATTCCTATTAAACTGACTAAACATGTTGAATTGTTTTTCAACTTCTCACATTTTGTGGAAATGCATTAGTAAACATTGAATATATATTCGGTGCTGGAATGCAGTAGTGACTAAACAGGCTATCTTTTATGAAGATTTTATTTTCAAATATAACTTATTAAAGCTGAAATAACTTGTCAAAATTATTAGCATCATTTTTTAAAAATATTTTTCGAAGAGAGTCCTTCCCCATGTGTATTCTTGGCTCTTTTTTCAAAAATTGACGATCTATACCTGGGTTTATTTTTAGGCTCTCTGTGTATATGTGTCTGCTTTTATGCCAGTCCCATACTGCTTTGATTACTACAGATTTGTAATACAGTTTTAAATCAGGAAGTGTATTACCTATGGCTTTGTTCTTAACATTGCTTGGGCTGTTCCAAGTCTTTTGTGGTTCTGTGCAGATTTCAGGATTGTTCTATTTCTATTAAAAATGCCATTGGAATTCTAAGTGATCTACAGACTCAATGTAATCCTTTAGGTTGTATACATATTTTGACAATAATCCTACTAATACATGAACACAGAATATTTGAACATTTATTTTCAGATTCTTTCATCAGTGTCTTAAAATTTTTGGTGACAAAGGTTTTACCTTTTGTTTCAATTTATTTCTGAGCACTTTATATTTGATATTGTAAATATTTTATTTTTATTTTTTAAGATTTTATTTATTTATTTGACAGAGAGCAAGATAGCGAGAGCAGGAACACAAGCAGGGGGAGTGGAGAGGGAGAAGCAGGCTTCCTGCCGAGCAGGGAGCCCGATGTGGGACTAGATCCCAGGACCCCGGGATCATGACCTGAGCCGAAGGCAGACGCTTAATGACTGAGCCACCCAGGCGCCCAATGTTTTTTTTTTTTTTTTTAATTGAGGTCATTTCTAATAGTATAAAGGAAAAACTGATTATTGTGTGATTTTTGTATCTATAGCTTCAGTGAATTTGTTTACTCACATAGTTTTTTCAGAGTCTCAGGTTTCTTTATATAATATCTGCAAAGAGTAGCAGTTTTATTTCTCAGTTTGGATGCCCTATTTCTCTGGCCTAACACTTGGCTAGGACTTCCAATACTACATTGAGTGGAAGTGGCAAGATTATGGGTATCCTTGTTTTGTTCCTCAATTTGGGAGAAAGAGCTTTCAAATCATGACAGAGTATGTTGTTAGCTGTGGGCTGGTCATATAATGGCTTATATTATGTTGAGATATGTTCCCTCTGTACCCACTTTGAGAGTTTTTAATCATCAAAGGATGTTCAATTTTGTCAAATGCTTTTTCTGTATCTATTGAGGATCATTTTTTTTTATCCTTAATTTTCTAAATGTGCTAAACAACACTGTTGCCCCTCCCCCCCCACACATACATTGAACCATTCTTGCCTTTATGGGATAAATCTCACTCGATCATGGTGTATGATACTTTAATGTATGCTGAATTTGGTTTGCTAATACTTGGAGGATTTTTTCATTTGTGTTCGTCACGGATATTGGTGTGTAATTTTCTTCTAGAGTTCTTGTTTAGTTTTGATATGAAGGTAATGTTGGCCTTACAAAATAAGATTGGAGGTATTCCCTCCTGTTTTTTAGAGTTTGAGGAGGGTTGGCATTAATCATTAAAGTAGTCAGTAAAATTATCCACTGAAGCCATCAGGTTCTGGACTTGGGTTTGTGATCTTTTTGATGACTGATGGATTCTCCTTACTGGTAATCATTCTGTTAAGATTTTCCATTTCTGATTCAGTCATGGGTAAATTCCTAGAAATATACAACTTACCATTTCTTTTAGGTTGTACCATTTATTGGCATATAATTGTTCAGGGCAATGATCTTTGGTAGTTGTGTTATCACTTAAAGTATTAGGTATTTTGCTTACAATTGAGACTTCTCTTTTCTTGGTAAGTCTAGCTAAAGGTTTCTCTATTCTAATTTTTTCAAAAAAACCAGCTCTTGCATTGATCTTTTTCTATTTTCTGTATCCCCTATTTCACTTAATTCTACTCTGATCTTATTCTTTCAAACTTTGAGCTTACTGTTTCTCTGTTTGAGGTGTAAAGTTAAGTAATTGTTCTTGTTTCCTTTTAAAAAAATTTTATTTTTTCTTGTTTTTTAATGTAGGGACTTATCACTATAAACTTTCCTCTTAGAACTGGTTTGGCTCTATCCTCTAAGTTGTGGTATGTTGAAAAATTGCTGGATTTGCTATGGTCCTTTGGGACTGATGAATGCATGCCCTGTTGGCTATCAGAGCTTCTAGGTATTTTGGGGTCCCATCTGAAGAAGCAGCTGCAAAATTCGGGGCACCTAAATATGTGTACAGCTTCTTCCAGGGAGATACTGGTGACTATTTTATTGTCGAAGCAGTCTAGAGGGTGGGAATGAGGGAAATGTCTACTGGCTTCCCAGTCTACAGAGAAGAGTAGCCAGCTTGTCAGTGTGCTATATTAAAAGCCAGACTCCTTAGGCATAGCCTGTGAAGTTTGCAGTTAATTCCTCTCTTCCATCTTCCTTGAAATGAGTCCTTTTCTTTCGGTTTTGTTTGATCCCTACAGGGATAGCTGCAGTTGGTGCTTATATGTACATGAGTGTTGAAAAAACTGCTGTTCAATTTGCTGTAATGTAGTGTTCTGGGCCTTGTGACCACAAGCTTAATAGATGTTCAGAGTTTGATGTCTCAGGATCCTGTATGTCACATGGGGGTCTTAAAGATTTGTGATACAAACTCTTTGATCATTAGGGAGAAGTTGTGAGTTGGGAGTGTCCTCCTGATTGTATGATGCTGTGCTGGTTTGACAGTAGTTTAGGATTAGTTTCCAACTTCTCTGACTGGTTTGATGTAGGCATTTTTCTCACTTGACAAGTGTGTAGAAGTCACTTAGCTGGGTTCTAGATAGTTTTCAAATTAAATTGCTTCTGGTGTGGCTGTACATTTAGTACATCTGTGGGAGGAGGGAAATTCAGGAGTCTATGTTGCTGTCCTGTTTGATTCCCTCTGTGAGGATTGCATTCTAATGGGGGAGAGTCTGATCTTTCTGCCTTCCTCTTAAAAGACTCTCAGTGTCAGGCCCACCAGGGTAATTCATGACCGTCTCCCCATCTCACAAACATTAATTGGATCATACCTGCAAAGGCCCTTTGACATAACAGTTAATGTACTCAGATTTTGGGAAAGAGGACACCGACATCTTGGAGGGGCCTTACTCTACCACAGGAGATAAGGAGGAATTAGCTAAGAGGATACAAGAGAGGTTGGCTATAGGGTAATGTAACAGAAGCCTAGTGAAAAACATGTTTCAAAATTGAGCATTTGTAGTAATTGCTGCATATTGGTTTAAAAAATAGAAATGATCATAAGCCTTGGAAATGTGAGCTGACCACTGTTGGGGGACCATGGTCAATATGGAAACCTGTGTGGATTTGATTTACCAAAGAAAAGGAGGGCCTCCCTTTGGAGAAGCTTCCATGAATATTGAGCAGAGAAACAGATGGGGTGGCTGAAGGAGGTGATAGCTTAATTAAAATGGATGATGTAACATACTGATATTCTGATGGAATGATTTAGTAGAGGGGAGCAAAAAGTGATGCCATATTAAGAAGTGATAGGATATAGCATATTAATGGTTTTGGAATTGATTTTTGAACAGGATAATGGATAAGTCATCCACACAGATAGGAAGGAATAGTTAAGTATGTGTGTAAGGTTGTAAATAGATTTGGTGAGAGGCTGTGAAGTTTGTCTACTCTTTGTTTTTTATTGTCTTACTGATACAGGGAGTGAATCATCAGCTGATAGGGAGGTGGGTGAGATGTGAAGGCTTGAGGAAAGAGAAGGTTGGGAATGGTAATTACTTGCTCTTACTCTCTTCTATTTAGCCTAAAATACAAAAAGCCCAAAGGAAAAAAAATCTGTCTTCCAGGGCTATTTATGGGCATTTCTGTAATAATGACTAAAAACTTGGCTTAAAAACAAAATAGAAGACCTTTATTATCCAGGGTTTAATTTGTCTGTGTGGAACTCCTGTAGAGAATGCATAGTATTACCCATTTATGGGGAGTTGAGCAAAAATTGGGCTGTTATTAAGATCATAAAAAATTCAAATATGTAGAAGAAAATCTCTTAATAGGATATGAAAAAAAATGGAAGATAGGAAGGTTGAGGTTATACATGACTTTCTTAATTAAATAATACTGAGAGGTCATAGGTGTCCAGATGACATTGTGTATGTCTACCTGCTGGCCTGTTACTCCCCCCACCATTTCTGCTGTCTGCTTTCCTTCATCCTCTCATTTGAGTTTCCTCCTTTCTGGAACTTGACTTTCTCCTACCTTGCTACATATCCTTTAGATAATGCCTAAATTACCACTTAGGCAATCCTTTCCTGTCCCCCTCCATTCCCCTACCCACAACTAGATTAGGCCAACTCCCTACAGGTTTCCTAGTGCCCTATTCTGTTTGTTTTTTTCCTGCCCAGCACCAAAATTAAAATGGAAAAATTACCTTGGAATTGGTGTATAAAATGTCTAACTCTCCTGCTAGACTGAGTCCTGGGAAGCTACTGAGTTAATAGCAACCTGCCTGGTATATTAGTCCCAAGTAAGTATTTTTTGAACGAAAAGGATATCCAAGAGTGTGTGTGCATATAAATATACAAAAAAAGCCTATGTACTGGTTCTTCGAGGCCACTTTGTCTAGGTATGAACAATGTTCCCACTGTTGATTTACGTCCCTGTGCAAATGTCACCTCCTAAGAAGCCTTTACTGATAATCTTAAGTAAAATAACCTTCTCTATCATGTCCCTCGATTCTGTTTCAGTTTTCCTTATCAGATACCACTATTTTACATAATTGTATTTTTGCTAAGTACTTGTGGCTTCCTGATGATGGTATGTCAGTTCCATGAGTTCAGGGTCTTTGTCTTGTAGCACCTGGAAGACTTCATGGCTTGCACTAGGTTCTTAATACTGTCCAATGAAAGAATTTCATACACATACTTATGTATATGTAGATACCTAATGCTAGGTATGTTGATACTAATGTAAATGAGTTGAGAATGGGGATAATATACATGTACGTATTTGTATATTTATAAATGCTTCCTGAAACCTTTAAGAAATTCATCTGAAAATATGGGAAATATGGGTGAATATTTGTCTAAAGTTGGTGATTGGCAGCATTTTTGTAAATATGAGCTTCTCATTCTGTGTTTCTAGAAATCAAATAGCAGACATTTGTTAAGAACTTTAAAGGTCACCTAAAGTTGTATTTTTGGAAGCTACAGTGGAGCATGAAAATGCTCATGATTGGATGTTGATGGGATAGGGTATAAAGTTGTGTTGACTACATATGGTACATATTTATACTTATGTCTAAATGTAGGTGCCTGTCAGTATGTAAAATTAAAAAACTAGTTGTACATATGAATACTGAAATGTGTGTGTCTGGATTGATAATAACTTATAGCTCATTAAGTGAGAAGTGTGAGAGAGTTAAGATAAATATTTGTATATTTGATTTTTACTTTTCCACGTAACTAGGTGTTTACTCTTTGGTTCTTAGGTTCTTAAAATCTATTTCTTAGGAGTATTTAATGACAAATTAGGAAGTTGCTAAAGGAAAAAAACTGGTAACTTGAACAAAGAAATTCAGTAGTAAATGATGCTGTCTCTAGGAATATGATGAAAATTTCAGATTGGTCCAGAGAATTCTTACTAGGTAATAGGAAATATTTTTCTGTAGCTTTATGAAATAGATTTTCCTACTAAGGAGCTTTTCAAACTGCATAAATCCATTTCTTGAGAATTGGTGTAGATCATATTCTGAAATGATACACAAACTACATTTTAAAATCTCTTTACAGACCTGGCCTTATTCCTAACAGTCCAGCTTTTATGTTTTCAGAGAATTTTATTTTATTTTGAGAGAATTTTAGAAGGTAATTTATTTTCATGAATACGTACATACATAAAGTACACAGAGGACTCAACCAGTGACAGGTGTTCTCTGTGGTAATATGTACTTTTTGTTTTGCATCATAGATTTCACTGTGGAGACAGTTAATATTCAAATATTCTTATAATGGAGATTGAAAAGCTATATTATATTGAAAAGTGCTTGTTTATTGTGAAAGGGTAAAAATGCCTTTAAGGAAAAAAGCAAATACAGAATTGTATTAAGAGTGTCTTTTCTTGGGCGCCTGGATGGCTCATTCGTTAAGCATCTGCCTTCAGCTCAGGTCATGGTCCCAGGGTCCTGGGATCGAGCCCCATATCAGGCTCCCTGCTCGGCGGGGAGCCTGCTTCTCCCTCTGTCTGCCGCTCCTCCTCCTTGTGTTACCTCTCTCACTGTGTCTCTGTCTGTCAAATAAAGAAAATCTTAAAAAAAAAAAAAAGTGTCTTTTCTTCATATCCACAAACACTGGAATTTTCAGAAGTTTTACTGCTATTTTTAGAGTTGCCCATTTGTTATCCCTTATCTCTAGTGTGCTAAAGGAGTGGAGGGGGGGGCCTTGATGGATGTTGACTTGGGCCTGGATTGAATTAAGAGGTGGTCAGGGAGAGCCTCAGAATGAAGAGTCTCCAAAGAAACCTCACGTTATAAGGGGTTTTGAAAGGAAAAGTAGGGACGCCTGGGTGGCTCAGTTGGTTAAGCGACTGCCTCCGGCTCAGGTCATGATCCCGGAGTCCCGGGATCGAGTCCTACATCAGGCTCCCTGCTTGGCAGGGAGTCTGCTTCTCCCTTTGACCCTCCCCCCTCTCATGTGCTCTCTCTCCATTCTCTCTCTCAAATAAATAAAATCTTTAAAAAAAAATGAAAGGAAAAGTAGGGAAGGGATAAGAGAAGGGCATAAATTGATTAACAAATGGAAAACTGAGGAAGGGATAGAAATTAAAAGATCCTAAAGGGGAAGAGTGTGTGAAAGACAAAAGAAAGTAGGAAGAAAAGTGAGTTGGAAGGAAAGGATCTAAAGATGAAGCTTGCGGAGTTGGAAGGAGCTGACTTGTTCCCTGAGGATAGCTGCTGACCATCAGTTTGCCTCATGAGTGTTCACTGTAAACCACAGTAGCAAGTTGCACCTCTCCATTACTAGTAAAACCATGATCTGTGCAGTATTTGTAGTGCTCAAGTTAAAGTACATCCACAATCCTGCTGTTCGGGAGAGTTACCAAACACTTTCCAAAGTTTTACTTCTCCCCATTTGTTTAATTTCTCGTGATTTATTTCTCTCCTTCCCACTTCTATTTTTTTCTTCTACCAATTCTTCTAGGTAGGCTCATATATGCCTTATAAGGTCTTTGTGCTGTCAGACTAGGTGACTGACAGACAAATTGTATCTGGTGGGTTCCAAACTGTCCTTCCCATCTCATTCCACCATCTAGCTCCTCCTCATGATGGCTAGCCATGAGTGCTGTTGACCATCATCAGTCTTGGTTCAGCAGATTCACTGAGGTGGTAGCTACACTTGAGCACCTGTTGTTCACAGACCTCTCCATGACTTCTCCTCAAAGTCCCCCTTTGGTGTCCAGGGAGGTTTGGCTTGTCAGATTGACTACTTGATGATGATGACTCTCTTCCTTCTCCCTGTCCTTTAGTCTGTGCCTTCCACAGCAATTCTGACGCCTGTGTAAGGTCTGATTCCTATGTGACAAGGGATTAGATCACTTACAGTACCCCTGCTCGCCAGACTCATAAATCCTCTAATTCAAATGTGGAGTTGTGTCCACACTTTATCTGCCTCTCTGAGGTACAGCCAACTCTTAGTGGTGAGCACTGCTAAATTTTCTTACCTTGTTGACATAGGAATACATTTTTAGAAGACACATAAGCCTTTTATAAAAATATTCTGTGGTGTTTGTGCCAGAGTTACTTGATTTTGTAATACAGCTTTCTTATTGTTTCACAAATTATTGCCACAAGAACTAGAAGGAAAGTTTTGCTTTCAAGTGGTTCCCACAGGGTTGTGGTTTATTAGTCTGCTGCTAGAACTTTGAAGTCCTATATAACGACATAAAAAAGATTACTAACTATGTAATATTGAAGTTGGCATTTAGGAACAACCTTTGTTATGGAGAATACTCCCAATCCGAGTGAGTTTTGTGTAATCCGTCCCTTCGAACTACATGTCGTTTAACATGTACTTAAACTTTATAGATTTTAACACATAAAAATAGTGACACATGATTTTGAAGTTTCATTTTATGGACATGAGTTTTTTGGACTTTAACATCTTGAGAGTATTTCAAATTATGAGCTAAGAATGTGACTTTGGCATTATCTGGCCAATTTGAGGAGGCCATTTCATGTGTTTGAGTAAACTCAGGTTTTTGTTTTTTGTGGGTTTTTTTTTTTTTTTTTTTGGAGTAGTAGAAATCTTTTTTTCCCTGAGAATATCTTGGGTAAGTGTTTGTTAGTGAAACTTAACGTGTACCATTGAATGCCAAAATGGCCATACGTTTCATAAACCTCACAGTAGTCTGAAACATTAAAAGAGTGGTATTTCTCTGCTCAAAGTATTCTTTATTTTTTTTTTAAAGATTTTATTTATTCATGAGAGACAGAGAGAGGCAGAGGGAGAAGCAGGCTCCCAAGGAGCAGGGAGCCTGATGCGGGACTCGATCCCAGGACCCTGGGATCATGACCTGAGCCGAAGGCAGACGCTTAACCATCTGAGCCACCCAGGCGCCCTCAAAGTATTCTTTAGATTCAACATCATATCATTATCCAGAGCTTTTGACTTATATTTATGCCAGAATAGTTCAAATGACCAACTCTCACGTACATAAAAAAAAATAAAAGCTATGCTACCTATATGTAATAAGAGACACAAAGAGAAATGATATATTTGTTATGTGTACCCGTATGATAGATACCATTGTATGAAGGCAGTCATTAGCTACTAAAAGTAGGCAGGAAATGAAAGAGATTCAGCCCTTGAAGGGAATCAACCGTGGGTAAGATCCTCATTTACATACGGTGCCACTTAATTTATTGTCTGCCCTCTCTAGATCTACTTTTTACTGTCTTGCTATGTCCCATGGGCGTCCTTCTTTGCCAAGAACATTTTAGTTTCCTCAGTGGACAGTGCTGAAGGGACACTGGGGGGGAAGGCGTTTCTCTTCCTGGTTCTGGTATGCTTGCATTCCTGCTGGTTCCACAGCTGCCATT
Organism: Zalophus californianus; assembly: GCF_009762305.2. Lineage (NCBI taxonomy): Eukaryota > Metazoa > Chordata > Mammalia > Carnivora > Otariidae > Zalophus > Zalophus californianus. Next base: position 48,431,862 of record NC_045606.1, on the reverse strand, counting down.
AGCATGCTTGTGTGCAGCATTGAGTGGTATTGATTCTCTAGCAAGTTTCTGATGGTAGTTGTGGCCCTCCATTCCATGCCTGCCAGCTCTTGTTTGCTGACACCCTAGTGGAGGTTTTCCTTTTGTCCAGTCCCAGTGTGTGGTTTTGTGCCTGCCAGCCTTACTTCCCTGGCCCAGCAGTAGACTCCAGCTTGGTGGTCCCCATGTGCAGTACCCTGTTGATCAGCCTTAGGTCCCTTGCCATCTAGTTTTAGCCCATGTTTTCTGACATCCCAGCCTTGGCTTGCTGATGGTGCACCATCTCTGGCCCAGGTCAGGTTGCTAAACTTCTTGACCATCCAGTGGGCTGCAGCCAGATGTTTTTAAATGAGTTTGAATTTCAGCCTTGGAGAGTGGGGGCCCCTTTCTATGTTTGTTCCTTCCTTGGGTTTATTTCCTCAGATTTTTAAAAGAGTTTTATTAATTGTTAGTAAACTATCATATACAGTTAATAATAGTTTATATTAAACCTTTCCTGTTCAAGTTATGTGTAGTGTACAAGTCCTTATTGAAGAGTGAACAATACAGTTTTTGTTGTCCCTGCGGCAACTTCTCCATCCCCGTAGTGTCAAGGAAGAAAGCTAAAACTTTTGTCCTGAGAAGCTAGAGCTTGAACATGGGGTTCCCAGAGCATTTGGGAATTGAGGAAATTTAGAATGGACACAGAGGAGGGGGCAGAACCATATGTGCATATAACAGCTTAAAGCCTTTGCTGACTCCAGAACTCTGCATACATGGGACAGTATTCCAAGGGACCTAGGGGGGGAAATGAACTGGAAGACTGAAAGATGACCAGACACTTAGGCAGGTGCTCACCCCAGAGGAGACAGAGTTGGAGCTTGCAGTCCTGTCATGTTAAAGAGAGTTAGTGAATACCTTTGGATTTTTATTAATACTCCAGAGGGACCACATCTTAGGAGTAGAGACTGCTTACCAGGCAACAATCGCCACCCTTCAGAGGAAGAGGAAACAATCTACAGTCTGTAACACGGGTCTACAGTGCCCACTCTATAGTTCAAAATTACTCTGTTCAGAAAAAAAAAAAGTAAAGGTGATTAAATTAAGAGAATCAGTCAATTAGGAAAAGACCGACATGTTGGAAACAGTAGTATAGGATTTCAAAATAATGTTGAAAAAAAAATGTTGAATCTACAAGAAAACCTTGACATAATGCATGAGATCTGATGAATTTCAAGACAAATAGAGAAAATGTAAAAAAGAATACAGGGAAAACTGAGGACTGAAAAACATCCAGGATAAAATTAGATTGAAATCTATTGGCTGTGGTCAACAGTGAACTTGAGAATAGATTGTCTTCTATGATACTGGGGTGAAAGCTGCCAGTCTTGTTATGGCCTGGGTACATACCTGGAAACTAGTACTTCTATTTTACTCTGTAACTCAGAGCAGTTAGAAGCTAGCCAATATATTTAAGGAGAGGCAAAACAGACCTCCCTCCCCTAAGAATTTGTGGCTGTTAATCTATCACAATCATCCTGTTCTAAGAATAAGAAATGGGGAAGACAGTGGACTTTCTGCTGGTTTTAACAACTTATGCGTTGTCTAGTCAGTTGCTATACTCCTTGGAGTCTTTGTATTCTTGTCCATGAAAGGGGAAAATATAGTCTGGGCTGGGTTGAGAAGTAAACATCTAAAAGTAATATACAGTTAATGAAAGCTATGTATTATGTGCAGTTCCATTGTTCGTTGGTTTGATTGCTTCAGTCCCTAAAGTTCACATGTAGATGTGGTTAATTACATAAGCTTTTTTTCTTTGTTCCATAATTTTGAGATAGATTTGGAAGTAATGTGAAGTTTTTTCTGTGAAACTTTTTTTCTGGTTGCAGTTATATTTTAATATTGAAAATAGATAAAGGTATAGAAGTTGTTGAGCCAGCCATTGTAACTGGGGTCAGAAATTTTGATCTGAGACTATGTATTATGTAATATAATCATACAGAGGCAGTAGTAGTGCCTTGAGGACATCAGTGAACACAAATCTTTGTACTGTACCACTAAATGAACTTGGACCTCGAGCCAGATACCTACTCAAGCCACTCTTCCAGTGGGTATTCTCTTTGCTGGGCTTGCCTGCCCTGCCACTCTGGCATCCTAATACACCTTTCTTATTCAAGCCTATTTGCCCAGTGATGGAAGGAGTCAGAAACAATGATGACATTGGGAGTCGAAAATGCCCTACTTCTGTTTCTATGTCCTTGAATAATAACGGGCATAGTTTTTAGTTTTTCTGGGCCTAATAATTCAAATATTAAGGATTTGGACTAGATGTCTAAATTTTTTTTTTTTTTTTTTTGGCTCTGATTTTACAGTTCAGAAACTGTTAAAGGACTGGGGATGGCAATGATTATCTATTAAGAAAAACTGAGTAGAGATCGAAAAGATACCCAGTGGTCATTTGGTTGGTGACTTAAGCCTAAGCTAGTATAAAGTATTAATACAGCCCAAACACACTGAACTGATGGAATGATGCAAAGTATATGAGAAGTCATAGTAGTAGAGACATTTGCCAGGTGAATCATGACAAGGATATTCCAAATTGTTAGAGAATAAACCGTTGCTTTAAAATAGATTTCCCACTTTATTGAGACCATTAATTTCAAAAGATTTCAGTGACAGAAATACTGGCTTGTTAATAAAGCTCTAGTAATAACTGATATTTTAGCTTACAGAATTAAAACAGATTTAGCCACATATTTCTATTCAATGTTAGATTTCTTAAAACAGCAATTAAATATTAAAATGCATTATTAATTGAACAAAAGAAGTAAATCCCTGTTGCTTGATTTAGAGCCACTTGCCCTTTTCTTTGGATTGCAGTTCTCATTTGGGTGTCTGTTGTGTCTAAGCTTCTGTTTTTCTGCAGCATGCATTTTCATTTGTTCTTTACTGCTCGATTAGTTGGGAGTTTGTATAGAGTGGGGATTGACCAAGGAGAAGTGTACATGTGTTTTTAAGATAGTTAGAGACAGTCACTTGAAACTGACTGAAAATGTCCTCTTCTGCCTCACCCTACAATACACTTAATTGGTTAAATTAATATGGCATTGCCCATTCATACGGAAGGAAAGGGAAACTGCTAGTTCACAGAGTACACACTTTATGGAAGGCAGAATAAATAGTATGTGATATAGTCCTATTTTCTAATTAAGGTACTTGCACAGGGTCGAAATATGTTAAATGGCAAACCCAAGATCCAAATTGTGGCATCACTACAATACTGGTTACGTTTCCTGAAATTGATAATTACAACAATGTCATGCTTTATTCTAATACATCCTACTTATAAAAAGTATAATTACTTATACAAATATGTTTTCAATAAGATTAGCAACACAGAATGAAAAGACTGGAGTATTTCCTTAGCAAGTTAGCTGGAAGTATATTCAGCAGTTCAGTTTTTATTAGCATATTGTCTGTCTTTTTATCTCTGGTTTTCATCTTTTTGGTTTAACTTAGTGGGTTAGTTCTGATGTTGAGTATGCTTTAAATACGCATGCCTTAGGGGAATAAGTGTATTTGAAATGGAAGAAAATAGGATGACTAACTCCATTATTTTCTGATAGAGTTCAGTGAAGGAGGTTCAGGAAACACCCTATTTGTGTTTAATACTAAATTCCTTTCTTGGGAACACACCTTTTTCTTAACCATAGTAGTCTGCAGGGTAATGAGAAAAATGCAAGGAATAAATGTTTTATTATCTAATTCTGAGAATAACTAAAACTTCTAAGATGCTTTGGTCATCTTAGAATAACTAAAACGTCTAAGATGCTTTTCTTTTTCCTTAAGGTAATCAGAAGTTTCTTTATAAGTTAAAAAATGTCCAAAGCCTTCCTTAATCTGATGAAGATAGGTTACACCATTGGTGCAGTCTGTGTGTTCCTTACCACAAAATATTAAATGGTATTAAGAGTATAAGGAAGTTATATATTTTTCCCTTTCATTAGAAGTAGGCTAGTCTACTTACTGCATACCTGATTTTGATGGATTTTGGAATGCATAAATGCCCTTTGTTTTCAACCCTACTCCAAATCATGTCACATCATGTCCTGGTGGTCTATAAAGTAGTATAATATTATGTGAAAAAAATCAAAATGTAGCACTCAATATACAGTTCAGTAAATTTTATTTTTCAATTAACAATAATCGCGCCTCAGATAAACCTCATTGGCTACGATACTGCCACTGCGCAAAGCTTCAGTAAATTTTACTTTTTATAGTCACCATGTTTATTCATTCAGGTGAAATTATTAACTTTTAGTTCTAAAAGGAACATCTTTCCTTGCATAATTTTTCAAGAGGATTTGTAACTATCAAATTGTATAATTAAAATGTCCTCTTATTTTCTGTAAGACATTGTAAATGTTTAATTTACTAAAAAAATTTATTCTCATCCAATGTAAATGATAAACAGTGTAATTATATTACCCCCCCCCCCCCCCCCCCCCGCCTCGTGCAGCTGCTTGTGTCTTGACTCTATTTTCTGGAAGATAAAACAGTGATATCGTTTAAAGTGGTATTAAGGTTTGGTGGTACTCTGTTTAGTTTGCGCCCAGGTAAAGTAAATCCTGACAGAGCAGGAAGAAAAACAAATCAGGAGACCCCAATTAAGTTCTCAGTTTCTCTTCTGAAATTGACATCGTAAATGCTAGACTAGAAACAGGATAAGGGTATATTTGTTAATGCTTGTTAATACACTGAAGCCAACTATGAGAAGGGGGACTATCACAGTAAAAAAAAATCCACAAACTTTGAAATTATGCTGTTGGGATTTGAATATTAGTTCTTACTCTGCCAATCTGTTTCCTTACCTCATTTTCTTAATGATTAAATAGATACTACTTGAAGCCCTATCTCAAAGGGAACTTGGGATGAGCTAACCCATGTGAAATTTTCTAGTACAGTACTTCATACTAGAAGTGATTGTCTGTTGTTGTGAGGTGCAGAGATTCCCAAGACTCCTAGCACGAAACAACAATCAATTATTTTTGCTTGCCTGTCTGCAGATTGGCTGGGTGTTGGTTGATCTAGGCTGGGCTTGACTGGGTTGTTGTTATGTCTGGTGTTCTATATGTGGTTCCCTGCTTGAGGGCTGTGCTCAGGTTTGCTCTATGTGTGTTTCTTGAGTCCAGGCTGAAGGGGCAGCAGCTACCTTGGAGAATTTCTTAGAGCAATGGCAGAAATTAGAAGAGAAGTGGAAAGATGTGATTCTTCAAAAGCAATAGGCATGCATCTATCACAGTGCCACTTCCACTCCCATCTCATTGGACAAGGGAAGCCATGTGACCAGTCCCCACATGAGTGCAGTGGGCAGGTACACTTCACACTTGAGATGGTTGCAAAGGCATGTGTATATCCTTCTACTACAAGGACATGAAAAAATTAAGACCACTACTTACATCTTCATTAGTCAACAAATACTAGATGTTGCTTCTGCTTTTCTTTTAAAAGTTATTTTTAACTTCTTTACTTTTTCTTCTTACCATGAACTTTTTGGCTTGAACAAAATAGGTACTGAACCTGTAACATTCTTGTGGTATTAGCAGCTTTACAAGTCTGACTAATCACATATCTTTTTTTCTGCTGACACAAGTGCTTTTTCTTATACTCTGGCCTAATTTCATCCTTTAGATCACAGCTTAAAAGTCAACTCCTTATGAAGCCTTCCTGTGTTTTCTCCTTATTTTCTGATTCCCTTTTTAATTTCCTTTGTAGTACTTATTTGATCTGTAATAATTTGGTTTGTGTACTTGTTTGTTACCTTTATTCCCTGAAAATAAGGGACTTTGTCTTGTTCATTGTGTTTGCTTCAGAGACCTTGGTTGGTTTTGATAACCGACCGTTAGGGCCACTTTTTACTTCCTGTGCTTTAAATTCTTTTTACATTTCAAATTCACCAATGAATAGTGAGCCTCCAAAACCTTAGGCTCCCATACTTGATCCCAAAACATCAGAAACATTGACCTCTGCATGCGTGCTTTCTACCTGTGACCTTGCTATGTAGTCCTGGGTGTGCTGTATCATTTCCAAGTCTTGTAAGTGATAAAGTTTTATCTCCTCCTCCCCCCCGCCCCGCCCCAAGTTTCCTGATGGCTGTTGCTGAAGGGTGTCTTGGAATCCTACTAAGAATTGCCAGGGTTGGTCTGGTCATAACATTGATTTGGAGACAGGAGATGCCTGTGGGAGGCTTCCTGGGGTCCATGTGAGTGCCCATGGATATTTGTAGCTGATAGCATTCCTATCAGTAGGTAGAGACTGGCACAAAAGAGTAAGAAGAATAAAATTGGAAAAAGGATAGAACAAGTTTCTTTTTAGTTGAAATAAAGTATTACTCTGTCTCATGTTGGTATGGTAGTTTACGACAAGTGTTTATTAAACAACACTCAGAACACTTAAATTGTACAATGGATTTTGAAGAAGCATTTTTAGAGGGAAGTGAATTTAGCAACACTTTAACAAAACCTTTATATCTTGGTGCAGAGGATTCAAGGAAATGTTTAGGGTTCTGTAAGGAAATAACCTAAGTAAATGCTGTCTCCAGAAGCAGATTGCTTATACTATTAGAAAGTAGATTTCTGATATATAAAATGGGCTAATTCTACATGCTTTATAAATCTCAAAGGGCTGAGAATGACATTATAGTTCCCATACTGGTGACCATGAGAGTTGAGTGCTGCCTACAAATGTGTGGGTCTCTCCTATATTTTCCTTTAACAACAAAGGTTTCAGCAATACTGGGTTCTCTGTACTCTTTTGTGCTATATTGTCATACAAATGACATGTTCATACACTGTATACCCTTCAATACTCATTGATAATTACTGCTCTTCCTAAATCAGATAAAAGGGTACAATGTAGTTGTTTGTTGTATTAAGTTCTGTATGTAGTTACTTTTACTGGTTGCTGTCTGTTACTTCACTTTAGCCTCGAAGACTCCCTTTGGTGTTTCTTCTGGACCATGCTGGCTGGTAAAACATTCTATTGCTGTTTGCTTACATGGAATGTTGTACTTCATTTATGAAGGATTATTTTGTTGGATATAAAATTCTTGGTTGACAGTCTTTTTTCTTTTAGTGCTTAGAATATGTTCTGCCACTCCTTAAGGGAGTTCATCAGACATGGTTTCCTTTGGTTCATGAAACATGTTTAAAATAACTTGAGTCTTTATCTAGTAAGTCAGAAGTCTAGTCTTTCTCAGGACAGTTGTATGATTTTTTTCTTTACGTATGCTCTTGTTTCTTGGCATATCTGCTAATTTTTGTTGAAAACTGGCCATTTTTAATAATATGGCAATTTTGGAAATTCGAACCCATCCCCCTAGAGTTTGCTGTTGAAAATACTTGTTTCTACTATTGATTTATTAAATGACTTAACCTGAATTATGTAGTATGTATATTCTTCACTGGCTACATATGACATAGTAGAGAAGTCTCTGCTAGGATAGTTCACTGGTCACTTAACGAGAAGAGATTTCCTTAAGTATCTGGAACAAACCATGTTTCCTGCTTTGCCTAGTGTCTGTGTGTGTAGGGGCACACTGGCTGTGCTCAGGGAAGCAGTTCACAACTCTGGCTTGGTTCTCACTTTCTGCTTGTGAAGCACTAGATCAGTCAGAAGAGCGAGCATAGGACCTTCTCATGTCTTTTGTTGGCATGTGGGCAACCCTATGCATGCTCATGGTCTTTACTAGATCCCTAGGAATAGCATTTGAGCTTTTCAAAGCCTTGTATGGATATCTCATTCTTCAGCTTTTCCTTTTAATGGTTCAGGTTAGCTTATTGTTTGCCTCAGTTGTTACCACATGAGGCAGCTGCTGCAATAAGCAATTACTGTTGATACTTTTTAGTACATTCCCAGGGAAACATTCACTGGAAGTCTCTGACTTAAGTCAAATAAAAACAGACCTTGGAACTTAGGTTTTGCATGTAGCTTGTAGACAGGTGAAGGGGTAAAACTCTGGCAGCTACCTGGGGATTAGAATTTGGAGAAGCTTCAGTTTTGTTCTGCCTTATCCAGTGGCTGCTACGCTTCTGTTTTTCACTGTGGATGTAGCGTATTGGCTTTCAAGATGGCAGTCATGGTCAGAAGAGGCTGTTGGCGGGGGGTGGGGGCGGTTTGGGGAGAACAGGGTAAGTTAAAATGGCACAATATTCACTGTTTTTTTTTCTTTACCAAGATTCAACATTAGCTACTGGAACAAACATTCCATAGACTGTCACATGGCTTTGATTAATTTTCAGAGTTCTGAAAAAGTTAATTTTCATAATATCTGTCAATGTTCTTGTTGCTTTTATGGAAAAAAGAATTACAGTGCCCTCAACAAGTAACTATATTTACTTGATTTAGTGCCCTCAATAAATAACAGTATTACTTGATTGTTTACGTGACTGTTGTCTCAGATGTCTGAGTTTAGGATTGTCAAGGCAAATATGCAAGAGCCAAATATGCCAACGTTGATTATTGACCATATACTATTTACTTGCCATATCCATCATGTTACTTATTAACTATATTTTGATACTAAATACACATTGTTTAAATGTCTTTTCCTTTAAGTTGGAACTATATTTCTCTAAAATGTACATTTGTGCTTACTTTTGCCTTTTAATTATCATTAAGTACATATGATTTGCCTGATTCAAGGGGGTGGGGACTTTGAGTGTATTCTGTAGAAAAAGAGTGAGTGAAAATGCTGAACTTGGAAGGGTTAAATCATAATTGTCTAACCTGTGTTCCATGGAATATTCTTTAAGGTAAGTTCTTGGGGAAAGGCTTCATGATAAAATATATTTGGGAAGTAATAGACATAATATCACCAACTTGAATATTTAAAAATGGATATTAGTAACCAAAGACACGAAGTTGCTAAAGTTTAAGGTAGCATTTCCTAAACTTAATTGCATAAGGAGCATTTTCTGCTAGCAATACCCTGAGAAATAAGTACATTTCTGCACAAGAAACCAGTACACCTCTGGACAATTTTATTCACTTACTTTAACTTTATATTTCAAATAAAGTTACGGGGAAGATATGCATAGGTGATTAGTGGTGACAAGTTGAGATAAAAGCAATCTTAACATACTTTGCTGGAGAATATAAATGTACTTAGTTATGCTAAGCTGTATCATTAACCATACTTTTTATAAATGAGTTAATAAATTGACAAAATAAAATTTTTATTGGTGCTATAGAACTTTAAGAATACAGTGAATTAGTTCTTAATGCTTTGCACAGTTCCAGACAAATGGCAATTTTTAATGTGTGTGTATGTGTAATGATTTGGTGCATTTTATTGTCTTTAAGATAATATGATTTCATAGAACTTATCACTTGGAAGAAAGAAAGCTACAGGAAACTGAAATAGAATTTTGAGCTCCTGATTTTTGGGGATGGACCATTTCTAGGTTTGTAAATTCAGGGAAAGCTATTGAAACCCTTTGAAACAGGCAAGAACATTTTCTGGTCTAATCTGTTTGAAAATGCCACAGAGTTTAATGCAGTATCCCTTATACTTGTGGCTTACATCATGGTTTCTAGATACCTGACCTTTCTATGTCTTTTTGTGATTGTAACCAAATGGGAATTAAATTTTATTTAGGCCTTTGTTTTTAATAACTGAAGAGATTCTTTTAGAAAAATACATAATTTTAGGCTTAATCTGACTATAAAATCCCTGGCTTTTGTGTTTGTGCATGTATACATGTGTGCAGGATTTTCAGTAGGTTTGCATTCTATGCAGTTTACAAATGAGAAGACTAGGCACAGTGTGAAGCAGTACCTCTAAGGAGTTAATTTTCCACTTATGTGTAATACCTTCAAATTGAAGTAAATGTATTGTCTTTTTCAATTAAATATTGAGTATATACAATCTGAGGATCTAATATTCTGAAAGCAGTTTTAGATTAAATATTTGGTAGAATGCATGAATTTTTATTTTTTTTAAAGATTTTATTTATTTGACTGAGAGAGATACTGCAAGAGAGGGAACACAAGCAGGGGGAGTGGGAGAGGGAGAAGCAGGCTTCCCGCCGAGCAGGGAGCCCAATATGGGGCTGGATCCCAGGACACCAGGATCATGACCTGAGCCAAAGGCAGTCGCTCAATGACTGAGCCACCCAGGCGCCCCTAGAATGCATGAATTTTTAAAGAATATCAACCCCTCTCAAGGTCATCCAAAAAATAGAAATCTTCCAAACACATTTATGAAATCAGAATTACCCTGACAGGGAAACCAGACAAAGATGCCACAAGAAAATAAAATTATAGGCCAGTATCTCTGATGGACATAATGCAAAAGTCCTAAACAAAATATTAGCAAACTGCATGCAACAACACATTGAAAGGATTATTCACCACAGTCATGGGGGGTTTATTCCAGTGATGGAAGAATGGGTCACCATCTATGAATGACTCCATGTGATGTATCACATTAACAAAATGGAGTATAAAAATCATGATCAACCTCTATTTTTGATAAGAAAGGAGGACTTATAGAGGACATGTATTTCAACATAATAAAGGTCATAGATGACAGGCCCACATAAACCACCATACTCAGTGATGAAAAGCTGAAAGCCTTTCCTCTAAGATCAGAAACAAGACAAGGATGCTCACTATCCCCACTTGTATGCAATGTAGTTTTGGAAGTTCTAGCCAGAGCAATTAGGCAAAAAAAAAGGGGTGACATCCAACTGGAAAGGAAGAAAATAACTCACTATTTGCAGATCACGTGGTATAGGTAATAAACCTTAGAGTCCACCAAAAACTATTAGAATGAATAAATTCAATAGTTACATAATATAAAATCAAAACACAGAAACTTGTTTCTATACACTAACAGAAAAATCTACACACTAAAAACAATTGCATCAAAGAGAATAAAATATGTAGGAACAATTTAACCAATGAGGTGAAATACTTACATATTGAAAACTAGGATAATAAGAGAAGAGATTGAAAACATAAATGGAAAGATTTTTCTGCTGATGGATTAGAAGAATCAATACTTAGAATGTCCATACTGAAAGCAATCTACAGATTCTGTGCAATTCCTATCAAGTTTCCAATGGTGTTTTTCACAGAAATAGAAAAAATCATCCTAAAATTTGTACAGAACCACAAAAGACCATGAATAGCCAAAGAGGTCTTGAGAAAGAACAAATGTGGAGTCATTATGCTTTTAATTGCAAACTACATTAACAAGCTATAGTAACTAAAACACTATGTTATCAGCATAAACACATAGTATCAATGAAACAGAACCCAGAAATACAAAGATGCATATGGTCACTTTATGACGTCAGGCACATAAGGGAAAAGGACAGTCTTTCCAATAAATGGTGTTGGTGACACTAGGCAACCATATGCATAAGGAGAGAACTTGACCACTATCTTGTACCATACACAAAATGGACTAAACACTTGAGCATAGGATCTGAAACCATAAAACTACAAGCCAATCTAGGCAGTAGGCTCCTTGACGTTGATCTTGGCAATGATTTTTTTTGAATCTGACCCCCAAAACAAGAACAAACACAGTGAGACTACATCAAACTGAAAAGCTTCTATACCCTGAGGGGACAAAACGAAATCAAAATACAGCCTACTGAATGGGAGGACGTATTTACAAATCATGTGTCTGGGTAATATCAAAATTTATATCAAAAATATACAAAGGACCCCTAAAATTCAATAGAAAAGTATCTAAAAAATGGGCAATCTGAATACATTTTCCAAGAAGACCTGCAGCTGGCCCATAGGTACATGAAAAGATGCTCAACATCTCTAATCAGGGAAATGCAAATCAGAACCACAATGAGCTATCGTTTCACACCAGTCAGAATGACTAGTACCAAAGAGTCAAGAAATAACAAATGTGGGCAAGGATGTGGAGAAAACGGAATCCTCCTGCACTGTTGATGGAATGTAAATTGGTGCAGCCACATTGGAAAACCATATGGAGGTTGCTCAATTAAAGAAATACCATGATTTAGCACTTCCGCTTCTGGGTATTGATCACACACAAAGGAAAACCTTCAAAAAGATATCTGCACTCCTGTGTTCATTGCAGCATTATTTACAATAGCCAATATATGGAAACAACCAAAGTGCCTATAGATGGTGAATAAAGAAAATCTCCTTTGTGGAGTCTTAAAAACAAAACTCAAGTTCATGGTTACAGAGAAGAGATGGGTGGTTGCCAGAGGTAGGAGGTGAGGGGTGGGTGGGAGAAATGAGTGAAGGGGGTCAAAAGGTTAAAAAAAAAACAAAAACAAAAAAACCTAACAACCAAATTACTGTTTTCTCAAAACATAGCAGGGAGGATTTCATCAACAAAATATAGGTAGAGAGTTACGTATTTATGATTTTAAAAACCAACAACTTAAGAATTGTCTGCAAGAGTATTACTACTTAATCTAGGTGTAGTGCTTTAGTGCTTCTCACAGAATTTGAAGCAAGACTGGTCATACTCTGAATATAGTCTATTTAGATTTTCTGCATTTAACCGTAGTATTGGCACAATGTAATATGCAGGATATATAAATCCTTCAGTTAAAAGTTAGGCAGGGTTCTAGAATCTCTCAGGAGACTGAATAAAGTTAAAAAAGGGGGGGCATTAAAAAAAACCCTCAAAATATCCTGGATGAATTGGAAGATGTTTTCTCCCACTAAGGGTTCTATGGTGAGTGTGGTTAATTATCGTCTAACATGAAATACATACGTGGCTTTTAAAAATAGATGAGTGACATTAGAACAAGAAGCCTCTTTGAACTTTATGGAGAACTGAGAAGAGACTAACATTATGCAGAGTGTGTCTTAGCCTGAGGCAAAAGCAATGCACAGTGGTGAATATGGCCTGGCATTTTGAGTTAGTGATGGGACACTCCCTGTCAGCTGTGTTGAATTTCCACTTCTGTGTAGAGTCAGGTAGAATGAGTATAGGTTGCACTTTTATTACTGAGCCAAGGAGCTTCCCCTTCCTCTTTCGTGCATATATTGATAAATTATATGTAGATAAGGATACATACCTAATGATATAAATATACTGACATAAAAAATTCAAGATGAAAAACACTGTTTACCTTAAGGAACATTTTGAATTAAATGAATATATGAAAGAAAGAAATCATTTTACCCTGGGGAGAGCGCATACTTATCTCCAGCAGCTATTGCCTTGCAGGTACCTTTTTTTTTTTTTTTTTTTTTTGGCTGCACAAGATGCACTCAGAACCACAGTATTCAGGATGCTTGTTACTTGACACCGTTGAGTCCTGGCCACCTTCCCTTGTTTTTCCCCAAGGCTGTGATCTATTTGAAGATAATCAATATCACCTGGAGTGAATTGGCGACCTCCCCACTATGGGAAATGAGGAAGGAAAACTATTTCTTTCAGGTGTATGATTGAAAGGATGCTATGAAATGTTTCTACTCTTTCAGGAAAAATGGGACTAAGTTAAAACATGAAAATGAACTGGAAGGTCCTATGCCAGGCACTTATTTTCACTTTATTTTAACCTAGAATGACATCGAGATTCAAACTCCTATTTTTCTTTGACATTTCAGCAAGGCATCCAGAAATGGTACTGGCCGGAGGGGGTGGTGGTGGGGATAAAATGGCTTTTTCATGATTTGGTAGTTTTCAGGCACTAGACAAAATTGGTCCCAAATTGGTCCAATTTAGAGTTACATCAGGAAGGATGTTTTACATCTTTTTGCTGTGCATATGAGTGATCAAGAGAGAGTTTGTAGTCTCCATTGTTACCACTCTGAAATCTCTCACAAGCACACTTTGTGGGGGGAAAAACCCACACAACAAACTCCACAAGGTTGGGAAAGAACTCTTCAGGTATGTTTTGAATTTCTCTCTCTCTCCTAACGTCAAAACATAACATTCAAAATTAATGAAATAGATTTAACATAGGTTAGTCACTTTTTTCCAGGAATTTTGCTTCAGCTTTTCTGTGGTCCCAAGTTAAGATAATTTTAGCTCATAATGGACTTGATGACTCTTAAATCTTCTCATATGAGGATTCCCTAGAGAAACAGTACCTCTGTGATGGGCTTTGTACAACAGATGATCTATTTTGATCCTAGGACATCCATATTTTAAGAGATTTCTTTCTTTAGCCTCTACATATGTTTCCTCCTACTCTTGATATTTTCACAATGAAAACTAATCAGCTGGGTTTGTTTTGTTTTGTTTTGTTTTTTGTATTTAATTTAGGCCTGTGTCTGTTAGATGTCTGTTTAATATCATGAAAATCCTTTGGGGGAAAGAATGTGCTTTTGCTTACATTGAATAGCAGGGAATAACTGTCAACACTCAGGGAATAATAATTATTAATCAAGGAGGGAATGCAATTCCTTCAGAGGACTGAGACCTGGGGGCGGGTAGGAGTCCTATATTTTGTTCTTAGTGCTGTCGCTGAACTTTGTTTTTCCTCTGGTTTTTCTTAATATGTATTCTAATCTTTGTTATGAAAGAGTATTATTAGGCCATGTTTTTTGAGCATAAAGACTAAATTTCTGTTTTTGGACAGATTATCATTTCTTTTTAAGTTGCCAAGTCCACTATATTTTACCAACGTGTTACTTTAAAAGGAGTAAGTACTATTCCTTGTGATGTTGGTTGTATAGTAGATGTGTTCTATATATGTTTATTTACATTTAAAAATGAAATCCTATGAGCCTCAGATAATGTAAGGTACTCTAGAACCATTAAACATGGTAGATGATGCTATCAGTGTTCGTGCCGAAGTTAAGCTGAGACTGCAGGTTTCACATGTATTGTGAAAGAAGTACCAGTGCACTCTTGCAGAGTTTCAGTCTGATACTCATCATTTTGATTTGGAAAAGGTTTTTGGATAATTGGCCATATTTGCAAATGATCATCAGTGATGTTCTTGTGGTTACACAGTCCCCAGTTCTGCCAGAGAATTTTGAGGTAATTACATCTAATAATAATTCTTAATGTTGCTGTAATTTTCCAATGTCCAGGGAACCTCCCTATCTCTTATGTTAGCAGAGAAGAGAGACAAAGTTTTTGAAGAAAGACCTGTAAGTTTCTGGAAAAATAAAGTTGGTAACAGTAACTGGCAAGTTGTTGAGACTTTTGTTAGAGCCAGGGTTTTGTTGCTTTATGATAAATCCATTTTTTTTTTTTTTGCTATTCCTCTGCTTAATTTATGATTTCTGTTGCCTGTAACCTGAGTCTTAGTTGCCATAGCTCTTCAGCCATAAGAAGAACATGTGCCATTGTAGGTTTGGTTTCCTTACCCAAGTTGCAGATTATTTTATTATGTTGTAGTTCAAATTTCTTGAAGATGGAATGTGATTTACTCTGCTGTATTTGTTTACCCAGATCATAAGCCATGGATCATCTGATTGGCTACTCTGGGGATAGGTCCACAGCAATAGACTGAACAGCAGAATGGGGTTGGGGATGGAAGAAATGACAGGAAATAAAACAAGGTTGATGCTGCTTTAGCTAGGACTGTGGATTAGGCATTTTCTTTTAAAAAAAAAAAAGGGGGTAAGGCAGGGTAAGCACCCAATATTTGTACTATATTCAAAACAAGTTCAAGTATACAGTGTGTCATCTGATGATGTCCTAATCATGGGAATAAAAACAGGCAAATTGAGGCAAATACTGAAAACCTTACATTGTTGTAGGCATTTCCACTACTGAGATAAAAGTGAGGCCAACATTAGAATTGTTTTTTGACAACTCAGTTGTTATATAGTGGACAGATTACACAAGGAAAATGAGGTTAGAGATTGTGTAATGGAGAGTGTACTAGAGGCAAGGGCCAGTGTAGTATATGAAACGTAAGGGCCTAAGCACATCAAAGGCCAGTGTGATGGCCTGGAGCCTTTGCTGTTTGCCAGTGGCATACTCTGCTGATCCATGATGCAATCCACAGAACATGCAGGGAATGTGCAGAAAGTGATCTACCTACTGGGCTGTGTTTTACTCCCTTGTTTGATACCTGTTGATAACAAATAAAATCTCAACTCCTTGTAGGCTAAGGGGATTTTAAAAAAAATTCCTTAGAATAGGATGTTATCTATTAGAGAAGAAAGAGTGCAATCGAGGTGTCTTAGATGACCTTCTAGTGTGCCCAGGTGATCCTGCTATAATAATTTTTTTCCAGTCTGTAGCTGTCTGTGCTATGAAATTCCTCCTGCCCAGGGTCCACAGTTGAGCTCTCTGTGGGTGAGGGACAGGTATGCAGGTCTTAGTTCATTCTCTGCTCAGCAAGGCTTTTGTGGAGATGTGTGTTAATATGCATGTTTGATGTAATACATTCCTTAGGATGTATTACATATATTTGATAGACTGATTTAAAGACAAAAAGGTGTTTGTTTTCATCATCCAGCTTATGAGGGGTAACATTGCCAGGATATTATTTGGTATCTTCAGTGTGCTCTTTTTTATTTGCATCTCTGTCCTGATTGTGTTTCCTTCCCTGCTATTATTGTGTTTAATTTTGTGTTAATAATTTTCTTGCCTTCCTCTATAGTCTTAACATATAAGTAGAGTATCCAAATATTGCTTGGTTTTGGATATTTTTGTAAAGAGAGTCATCATACTTGTAATATTTCTCTGACTTTTTGTACAACGTCTTTGAGACTCCTGTTACATGTATTTGCAGTTTATTACTTAGAGTTGCTTAATATACTATAGACTATTCATCAAAGTCTTCCTAGTTGTTGGTAAATTTGTAACTTTTTCAATAACTTAGTTTGCCATTGCTGTATCATTGGTATGTAATAAAACATCTACAAACATGGTGGTTCGATGTTAATCAATTTACGCTCATGTATCTGTAGGTTAGCAGAGGTTCTGATTGGACTTGGCTAGATAGCTCTGTTTTGGGGTAGCTCTGCCTCACATTGCAGGTGTACATAGGCTGGACAATTTCCCATTCTTCACCCTTTGACCAGCAGTTTATCCAGGAATGTTCTTTTATGGAGATGGCAGAGGTATAAGAGAGGGGAAACACGCAAGGTTTCTTAGAGCTTAGATTTGCAACTGGGACACTGTCACTTCTGCCTCCTATTGGATAATGCAAATCATATGGCCAAACTTGCAGTGAATTCATTTTCTCCATTCTCAGGCTTTGGCCATCATGGACCTGTTTTCTGTCTCTATAGTTCTTTGCCTTCTAGAATGTCATACAAATGGAATCATAGATGTATATAGTCTTTTGTGTCTGGCTTATTACAATAAAGCATAATTTTGAGAGTCATGCTGTTGTACAGAGCAGTCTTTTTATTTTATTGATGAAGAGCTTTTTGGGGGTTAGGTTAGTATTCACCTCAGTGGCCTACTGTTGAGGAAGCTTTAATTCCCACTCTAAGTTATGACTTGTATCATGACAGAGATCCGAAAGAACAGAGTTCATAAAAAAAGAAGCTACAGAGTTTCATAGATAATGTGTCAGTTAAGAGTTAGTGCTGAGGGAACTACACTGCAAAGTCTAAGACTTGTAAAGGTGTTAAACTATCATGGGAAATGTGAGAAAACTAGAGACAAGGCTGAAGATGCTAAATTATTACAAGGAATGGGACAGAAAGAGGCTACTGTACAAGTTGTGTAGAAGGTGGGTTAATTTTAAAACTGTACTTCCAGTCAGTAAAGGAGTTCAGGTAATGTCTAATTTAAGTTTAAAGCAGATTGTTAAAGTTTTAACTGCTTACACTGAACTCCGGTTCTGCAACTTACACAATGAATCAATTAAAAGAAAATAATCTCTTGACATGATAGATGGTTCTCTTCAGTTATCCCAGCTTATAAGCATACCTCTGATATGCCTGGGATCTCCTTGTGTTAAACTTGCCTGTGTGATTTTCCCCAGCCTTTCTGCTCCTTCTCAGTGCCTATGGTATTTAATGCCTGGTAAATTTTCCTTAAGTATTTGCTTAGTAAGTGTATAGGTGTTCTTCAACTTTTCTGATCATTCCTTTTCATGTTTTTCCCTGTGAAAGTTTTGTATATATATTTACAACTTCTTAGGAGTATTTTTACTAGATACCCTACAGCTAACTTATATCTAACTGATGCCATTAGCTTAACCAATAGACCTACTCTTTTTTCCACATCTTTCAGCTTGGGTAACAATGTCACCAATCCTGTAACTACTGGAATAACTTGTTGCTTTGGATTCTCCCTTCTCTCTGTTTCCTGGACTTATTTCAGATAATGATGATCTTCTTGCATTCTGGAAGTGGCCTTGTAACAGTTTTCTTTGCATAAATTTGAAGCGGTCTTGTGTCTGGGGTTGGATAGTGATAAAGGTTTTCCATTTTCCCCTTAGTTTATAATGGGGTTAGATAATGCATGTATAATTTGTCCAGTTCATGTGTTTCTAGGCAGTATTCTAATCTTAAGTTTATCACTAACCTTTGATCAATGTACTTTTCCAAAGATGGTCCGTAAGAGAGAGGAATAGAATATCCCAGTGAAAGTTTTTAATAATGCTTGACAATATTTCATTGTGAATGTGAACAGAATGGCTAAAAATGCGGTTTTAGAATTCCTGGTGAAATTCATTTTCCCATGTTAATTTTTCTCCCAATTTATCTGAAAGCAAAAATGGAAACAACATCTTCTAGGTAGTGGTCAACTGATGCATATGGATGGCATTTGTCTCTAAGTTCACAAAGAATTTCCTTTGGGTAAGGTTGGCAAAAATATAATAAACTGACAGTTTTGTTAGTTGATAGGTACTTGAAAACCTCTTAGGAGTATAACTTTATGTAAACTCATTTATAAACTTGTACACAAAGAAATCCTGTCCTTAGCCAGGTCATTTGTGCTTTGTTTCCTGAAGCATGAGAGTTGTTTCTATATTAGCAGCCTCATAATGGGCTTAGTCTGAAATTGCTTATTTATTCATAAAATGATCTGATAAATTGTAAGAACCAAGCTGCTTGGATAACTGTCTCTCGTGCAATTCTAGAATGCATTGCATAATTCAAACAATGTAAATGTATGCAAAATGCTTAAAGTTTGATTTTCGGATGATAAATGGAATGCAGGTGTTCATTGTTTACCTAATTGTAAGATAGGCTATTTTGTTTCTACTTGAAACACTCTGAGCATGGATCTGTAACTGCAGAGTGAGAAACCTGTGCAAGCATGCCTTTGATTTAGTTTTTCTCTAATGTATATATTGTTCTTTATTGGGCAAACTTCCCAGGCTCTCTTGCAAAAATAATACTGTGAATGATGTTAAAGCTGGAAGGATAGGTAGGTAATTGGATTATTTGTAGCTATGGACCATGACACAACTACCATAAAACAATGGATCCAAACTTCGATGCGTGTTATAGAAGTTCAAACTTGTGGAATCCTTTCCCAGAAAATAACCACATTATACACAGAATATTTTATTCAGAGGTTTTTCAGTCCCTCTGAGGCCTATTCATTTATCTCATGTTAACAACTTTGCTACATTCTCATATACTGTTTATGGGAATATAAATTGAAACCACCTTTATGGAATACAATTTGAAATTAAAATGCACATACTTCAGCTTCTGGGTAAAGATAACTGAACACTTAGATAATTTTGATCATTCCTGAAACCTAATTTAAAGCTTCTAGAAAGCCAGGGTGCCTGGTCCCTCAGCCATTTAAGTGTCTGCCTTCAGCTCAGGTCATGATCTCGGGGTCCTGGGATGGAGCCCAGTGTCAGGCTCCCTGCTCTGCTTCTCCCTCTCCTCTGCCCATGCCCCCCCCCCCCCCCGCTCATGCTCACTCACTCTCTTACAAAATCTTTGAAATAAAAAAACAAAGTGATTAAAAACATAGGCCCACAGAATAAGGAGAATAAGAGGGGACAATGGTAAACCATTAGCTAGAAAGTAGGTGAATTTAGTAGTAACTGGCACATTAGATCTGAGAAGGCTCAATTAGAAGAGTGGTAGGGAAAGGTAGGAATTGGAATTATCTACAGTAGAGTTCCCCAAAAGTTGAGGGCCTGGTAGCACCTTTAGAACTAGTGAAGGTGGGGGGGGATATGGAGGGTTCACTGAAAACTAAGAAGCAGTCTGGGGGTGAAGTATTCCCTATGTCTGGGGAAAATTTTGGGTACAGTTGATGGAATGAGTGCCTTGCCTAAAATAGTGACTCACAGACCATGTGCTTACTATTGGCTGAATGGGGAAGGCCATGGCCCCTTATCCCATTCAGCAGCCCATGTCGTGGTGGCTTTGCTTTCCCTCTTGGCTGAAAACCAGAAGAGTTTTGTTTGGAGAATCTGTCCAGTGTAAAAATAAAGACCTAAAACACTAACTTCAGAGGTTCCCCTGTAAGCATCTTAACCCGGTCACACTACAGGGTTTGTGAACTTACTGTTCACAAACTCCAACTCTGGCCTCATTGGTTAATATCTCTTGAATCTTCCCCTCTTAAATAGGGGCTGACAAGTATTACTGGACCATCGAAAGAATGTACATACTGTGGAAGATAGACACTGAAACAGGAAAGAGTAACATGGAGGATGCAGCAAATAGGCTGGGAAAGAGAAACGTTTTAAAAGTTAATGTCATTACAAAGATCAAGTTATTGCAAACAGGAAACAAGTTCACAATGCTTAAAAAAATAAACATTTAGAGAATAAAAGATCTGGGATAAAAAGCAAATCTGAGAAACTCTTTCCCAAAGGACAGAAGGATGAAATACAGGAAAGGAGAGAAAATTAGAAGTGCAATCAAAGAGATCCAATACTCAATAACAAAAGTTGTCAAAAAAGAGAAAATAAAGGGGAGGAAATGCCAAAGAAATGAGGCAGTAAAACAATTTAAAAACTTAAGTCTTAGGGTCCCTTTCTCAGAAAGCTATTAGAGGATTGTTCCATAAAAATGAGGTAGTCATTCAAGAAAGATTACATGAAATACAGAAGAGAAGAGATAGATGACAGCAGAGAGATGTAGATTATCCCCACAACGATGGTATAGGGAGATTTTAGAATGATAACTGTGTGACTGGCAGAGGACAACCAGTCCATGTTGAGAAAGCTCAGAAGGCTCCAAGGGTGATTACTTCAGGAATATAAAATTGGTGAAGTGCCTTGTGTCTAAACATCTGGAGAGTAAAACTAAACAAATACCTAAATGTTAGCTGTTGAATGAGTCCTAAGTATATAGAAAACTGAATACTTAGTTTAGAAGGTAAGTTCTAATTCCAGGGAAGACAAAGGCTTGTGAGAGAAAGGAATTCTAACCTATGACTTAGCTGGGAGGAATGTTTATATAGTGATGTAAATACTCAGTACTGATTTAACCAAAATTACGACATTGAAGGGATGGGGAATAGTATTAGTGTGTGTTGTGGTGAGGTTGGGAGGAAAGGTGACAAAATTAATTCTTCAATAGATAGCCAATTCAGAAGAAAAAGAGGCAGTATCATGAGTATGTTCAGAGGTATGTTGTGATAAGCAGGTTAGTTGACCCCAGTTTTTCAGTCCTCTGACACTATTCTACTCATGTGCCCTTGCCATGGCCTTTTGGTGAGTGAAGTATATTTCCGTGGTTGGTCATTCTGGATTGGGCCTCCTACCTTGCTTTGGGATTTTTAGCAGACATGATTAGGCAGAGGCTTAAATGTGACTTGCTGTTGGGCTTGCCCTCCTGTGGTTCCAAGATTGCCATTAAGAAGGCATAAACTGGTTGGTTGCAGCCCCTCCAGTTTGTCTTGCAGAGGGTGACCAGTAGGTCAGAGCTGCTACAGCCAAGTCCCAGCACTGCAGCTAGAAGCACAATTGTCTCAGCCAACCTGCAGCTTTGGTGAGTGAGATGGAAGCTTATGACTACATGCCACCAGGATCTTATATTTGTTCACCTGCAATTGTTGACTCTTACACATGGAAAAAAATAATAAATTAATCACTTGAAAGAAGGAGAAATAATTGCGTCTGGGGAAGACAAATTACAGTGAAGGGGATGAGGTAAACTATTTTGCAACAAATCTTATAGGGATATTTGGTTCTTCAAACTACGCTTAAAACTGATAAAAATATGAATTGAAAATTAAGGGAATAAAACAACAGGATTGATTGGTAGTTGGAGTTCATAAAGGAGATCTAGTAGATAGGTACTAGATGGAGGCAGCTAGGATGCTAATAATAAATTTTTAATGCCTTTGATTGTAGTTTCTTGAATTTTTTTTTTTTAAGGGCAGTCTAAGAAAATGGAGGTTTTCCCACCAGGATCAAATGGTAGTTTTATAGTGTTGGGTGCCTCACTGAGTTAAAAGGGCAAGTTTAATGTGAGAAGAGAGTAAGAGAAATGATAGATTGGAGGTCCTAGCCAGAGACTTGAGTTGTGGAAATTAAAAATGTCAGAGGAGCCACAGATAGAGGTTAACTCAAGTTGACAGGTGGCTGCCAAAGGGGAGGATAGGTATGGGGGACTGGCAGAATGGAAGGCGCATGCTCCTAGCTACGGAATGTGTAAGTCACTAGGATGAAAGATACAGCATAGGTAATATAGTCAGTGGTATTGTAGCAGTGTCCTATGGTGACAGATGGGAGCTACCCTTGTGATGAGCAGAGCATCATCTATAGACTTGTCGAATCACTGTTGTGTATCCGAAACTAATGTAACATTGTGTGTCTGCTATACTTGAATTAAAAAAGAAAAAAACAGTCAAAATAACGGTTCAGTAAGGGAAAAGGAAAAAAATAAAAGCAGGTTTGCAGTGTTGGATCGGTAGAGGGTGGGGAGAGCAGACTCCAGGTTAGTTACCGTCGCACCCCGGCAGGAGTCGCGGCCACCCAGCAGCTGGCCCGGTCACCGTCACTGCGACCCTGGGCAGCGAGACCCGGACCTACCAGCCGCCGCCCCCACCGCCCCTGATCGGCGCTGGGCACATGAAGACTGGTAGCATGGGCAGCGGCGCCTGGCGCCAGGGACAACAAAGTAATCCCAGCGAAGGTTTGGGGAACGGTAAAATGTTTCAGTGTAAGAAACGGATATGGTTTCATCAGGAGTGACACCAAGGAAGAGGTGTTTGATACCAGACTGCCATAAAGAAGAACCTGGGAAGTCCCTTTGCAGTGTATGAGATGGAGAGAGGGAGTTTGATGACGATCAAGGAGAAAGGGGTGCAGAGGCGGCCAATGGGACAGGCTGTGTTGGGAGCTCCAGTGCAAGGCGGTAAATATGCAGCAGACGGGAACCATTATAGACTCTATGCATGTGGCAGTGGTTGTCTACACAGTTACCAGCAGAATTACCAGAAGAGTGAAAGCCAGGGGGAGAACGAGGGATAGGAGAGTGCTACCAAAGGCGGGGGGTGGGGGAGAGGGAGCCCCCCACAGTGCAGGCTCTACCAGCGGTTCCCACCTTCCTACAGGCGGAGACCCTGTGGGCGCCCAGCCTCTGTATTCCAGCCCTGCTGTGCAAGGAGAAGTGGTGGAAGGTGCAGACAACCAGGGTGCAGGAGAACAGGATTGACCAGTGTAACAGAATGTGTGTCGGGGTTATGGACCACGATTCCGCAGGGGGCCTTCTCACCAAACACAGCCTAGAGAGGGCAGCAATGAAGAACATAAGGCACATAGAGGAGATGAGACCCATGGTCAGCATCCACCTCAGCCTCCATACTGCCCCCACTTCAATTACTGATGCCGAGGTCCAGAAAACCCTAAACCACAAGATGGCAAAGAGACAACTTTCAGAAATGAACAAAAGATTGGAGCTGAAGATCCAAGTCCTTGCTATTTGCCCATTGACCAGATAAATGGAACTATCTGCATCATCTATGCAGCATGGGGTTTTTATCATTTTATCATTTTTACTTAAAGACCTCTTTTTGGTAATGACAAATGTTTTTCTCAATAATCCCTCAAAAATGCCTTGTTTTTCTCAATACCTCTTTAAAGGTTTTTAAATAGTTTCATATCCGATCAAGTTAAGATTTTTAAGAACCTCATTTTTAATTTGTAATAAAAGATCATAGCTTTTTTTTCTTAAAGTCAAACGGCAAGCACCTGTTAATAAAGGTCTTCAGTAATTGTCAAAAAACCCAAGTTTCTAGGATTGATTACGCTGAGTAGTTCAGGTGAAGATAAGAAGTCAAAGAAACTTCTAGAGGATTTGAAAGTTTTTGTGTATAAACTTGGAATTCAGCCATTGTAATGTCACTAGTTGGAATAAAAAAGAAGACTGATTGTTGTGCCTAAAACTGCAGAGCCTGTGAGGTTGTGAGAGATGATAGTACTATGAAGATTAGAAGATTTTGCCAGATGGCATAAATTCTGGAAGGATAGGGCTTTTTCCTGGAAGAACAGTGGGGATCTGGAATGTTAATCCTGACTTCAAGCCTTACTAAGTGGTGGTTGGGAAAGGTAATAGATTCCACTTGAGAATGTTGTCAAGCAATTGGTATACCTTCTGATCTAGGAGGTGAAGAACCCGTTATGTAACATGTATTGCAGTGTAACAGAATGTTATAGTAGAAAGGGTAGGGAAGGATGTTAACTTTGGGGTGAAGATCCATGAAGAAGGACTAAAAAGTGTGGAAGTTTATTACTTTGGTATTAGTCATAAAACTTTATTACTACACACAGTAAAAAACAGTAAAGCAATATATACATAACAAAAACCTTCGACTGTGTAATTTACAGAGTACTTTAAAATGGGTAGAGACTATCCATTACTCTAATGGTCACAATCGACAATTCATAATAGTTATACACACTTTTCTTATTTTCTATCTTTATTCTTACTATTACAATCCTAATTTTTCTCAGTTTTCTTGATGAAAACTGGGTGTAAGGGAAGCAGAAGGGAAAGATGAGTACACATGGTCAGAGCTACTCCAATATTGGTACAAAGGAAATAGAACTTTACGTAAACATTAGATGTTATCAGAAAGCTTCTGGCTACTTACTAAATCCCAGTTTGTATAGTTAACTATCTAAATTCATAACCAATATCCAGACTTTACCAAGGAATAGCCATAAACTAGACACTAAACCAGACACATCATGTGTCTGTTCCTTTTAATAATTCTCATTCTCCATTTCTCAAAATGGAACAAACTGAGGAACAGACTACTTAAATATCTTCTCCACAGCTTGCATGTGGAAAGATCACAGTAGGGGTCCAACTGACTCGATTTGACTTCAGTGTCTATGCTCTTAAACTGTTGGTAAAGGACCTCAAATTCGTGAGAATATACATATACTTGCATCAGTTCAGCAAACCCATTTAAGGACTTGTTATAAATTTTAATATACAGTTTGCAAATTTCAAATTTTTAAAACAACAAATTAAAAATACCTTACATTTACTATGATGACGGAGTTCATATTTTGTAATATAGTGACAACAATTTATGTGTATTTTCAAATTTGATATTCAGATTTTTAAATTAAAATTTTAAATTTTCTGCAACATAATTATCACTAGAAGATCAGATAGATTTGTTGAAAGTATTAAATACATGTGTTTTGAGGCAAAATCCTTAACTTGGAAGCATTCATTTCTTGGGAATTCTGGTGTTGCGTATAACATTACATTATATAAATGTTCTATGAGTTTTTTTCAGTGGGATACACAAGGACAGTGTACATATAGCAAGGGTAAAAAACCTGCGTGTCAACTCTGTCGCTTTTTCTTCCTTCTTAGAGGCAGTTTTTCCTGGGACCTTCCGGAGAGATTCTATTCATTAAACTATGTCTATGCATTTCTTTACATTTGTAGGTACCCCTCCTGAGGAGACCCAATGCCTTCTTTTACTTGGTTTCTCATTGTGCTGTGTGCATAGCAATCACCTTGAGACTCGACTTGACTACCGTGTTAGGATATCCTGCTTTCTATATCCTAGGTCTTTAGTTGACCCATTGTGCCCCCCAGTTCTGTGGAGCACCATGTCCTGAGAAAGAGTGCATGGGGGAACTTCAGCTTTCCTATGCCTGTGAAGAGCTTCGAAACTGTCACTCCTTTCTTTCTTTCTTTTTTTTTTTAAACTTTTTATTTATTTATTCATGAGAGACAGAGAGAGAGAGAGAGAGAGAGAGAGAGGCAGAGGGAGAAGCAGGCTCCCGCGGAGCAGGGAGCCCGATGCGGGACCCGATCCCAGGACCCTGGGATCATGACCTGAGCCGAAGACAGATGCTTAACCATCTGAGCCACCCAGGTGCCCCCTTTCTAAGAACAACTAAAAAGTTGAGCAAACTGAAAAATCAGCAACTCTTTTTAGATCCATCAGAGGTGAGGCCATAGGGCAAACTGCTGTC
This sequence comes from Zalophus californianus, assembly GCF_009762305.2. NCBI lineage: Eukaryota > Metazoa > Chordata > Mammalia > Carnivora > Otariidae > Zalophus > Zalophus californianus. The sequence goes on along the minus strand of NC_045606.1, from coordinate 48,405,550 downwards.
CTCACAGACACAAGTAAAAATAAAATACTTTGAACTAAACACAAATGAAGACACTTACTTTGAAATACAGCAGAAGCAGTCCTTAAAGGGAAATACATAGTGTTGAATGTACATAGTAGGAATGAAGCAGCATCTAATTCCATGTTCGGGAATCTAAAATTCCATGTTCAGGAATCAGAAAAGGAGTAAATAAATTCCAAAGTAAGGAGAAAAAAATTGTAAAAACTAGAGCAGAAATGAATGAAATGGAAAACTAAGACAAAAGTCAAACCCAAATGCTGGTTTTTTGAAAAGATTAATGGAGAACTATGCCACACAAAGAAGAGAATACTCAAATTACTAACCCAGACAGGGAATAGGGAACATCTTTATAGAACTGATAGAAATTAAAAGGATAAAAGGAATAAGATGAATAACTCTGTCCTCAAAGTTGATAACCTAGATGAAATGGAATGATTACGTGAGAGAGACAATCTGCTACAACTCACGTGAGAATAGACCAACTGAGTAGGCTTATGTCTATTAAAAAAAAAAAAAATCAGGGCACCTGGGTGGCTCAGTCAGTTAAGTGTCTGCCTTTGGCTCAGGTCATGATCCCAGAGTCCTGGGATGGAGCCCCACATCAGGCTCCCTGCTTATCAGGAGCCTGCTTCTCCCTCTTCTCCCCGCTTGTGCTCTAACTATCTCTGTCACTCTCAAATAAAATCTTTAAAAAATAAGTAGAATCAATAATTTTCTAAAATAGCCTGAAGTCCAGATGCATTCATTTGTAAAATCTAACAGATGTTTAAAGAAGAAATTATTGCAGTTCTCTATATTCGCCCATAGAAGATAGAAGCAGAGGGAGGGATGGCTAACTCATTCTGATGTCAGCCTAATAGTAAAAGCAGACAAAGACAGATAAAACAACAGACTACTGTCATGAACATAAATGAAAAAAATCATCAACAAAATATTAGCAAGTAGAATCTAATAATGTATGTAAAGAATTAAAGACTTTAGCCAAGTGGGATTTATCCCAGGTATGCAAGGCTAGTTCATCTGTAAAAAATCAACCACAGTACATCACATCCACAGGCTGAAGAAGAAAAAAAAAATATTTCAATACATGCAAGGAAAGTATTTGACAAAATCCAGCAGCTATTCATGGTAAAATCTTAGCAAACTAGAAAAGAGGGAGTACTTCCTCAGTTTGATAAAGATTAGGCACAAAAAATCTACAGCTAACATCATACTTTTTTCTTTTTTGAAGATTATTTTAGAATGTGAACACGAGTGAGAGGCAGAGGGAGAGGGAGATAAGCAGACTTTCTGCTAAGTGTGGAGCCCAGTGTGGGTCTCCATCCCAGGACCCCGAGATCGTGAGCTGAGCTGAAATCAAGAGCCAGACGCTCAACAGACTGAGCCACCCAGGTGTCCCTGCTAACATCATACTTAATGATAAACCAGAAGCTTTCTCACTAAGATCAGCAACAAGGCTAAAATCTACTCTCACCATTCCTTTTCAACACTGTACCGGAATTCTTAGTAAAGAAAAGTAAGTACTCTGGGAGAAGCAAAGTCTTTCTTTGCAGATGACATAATTGTCTCTGAAGAAAATCTCCTAGATTTTCTACACTTACCATAAGTAAGTGTAGAAAAGTTGCATAATTGGAGGTTAATAAACAACAGTCTACCGTTTTCTTACATAATAGCAATGAGCAGGTGGAACTTGAAATTGAACTCTTTTACATTTAGTGCCCCCAAATACTTACAAATCTGCCCAACTATGTATTAGATCTATAGAAGGAAAACTACAAAACTCTAAGCAAAACTAAAGAATTGAAAAAATTGAGATCTATTCTGTGTTCATGAATAGGTAAATTTAATATTACCAAGATGCCAGTTCTTCCAATGTGGTCTATAAAATCAAAGCAATCCCAATGAAAAATTTAGCAAGTTTTTTTGTAGGTGTAAACTGATTTTAGAGTTTATATAGAGGCAAAAGATGCAGATCAGCCAGTGCAATATTGAAGAAGGATAAAGTTGGAGGACTGACACTATTCAACTTCACAACTTACTGTAAAGCTACAGTAATCAAGACTGTCTAGTAGGTGGAAGAATAGACAAATCAATCAGTGGAATAGAGTATAGAACCCAGAAATAGATTGTGTAAATGACAGATTTTTGTCAAAAGAGCAAAGGAAATACAATGGAACAAAGATAGTGTTTTCAATAAATAACAGTTGCAACAAGTAAACATTCACATGAAGAAAATGAATCCGGACGCAATTTACACCCTTCACAAAAACTCAGAAGGGATCATAGACTTTAATGTAAAGCAAAAAACCACAAGACTCCTAGGAGAGAGGAGAAAAGTTAGTTGACCTTGGGTATGGTGATAATTTTGAGATAAAACGCCAAAGGTGTGATCTACGAAAGAATTGATAAGCTGGACTTCATTAAAATTAAAAACGTGTGTTCTGCCAAGGTCACCCTAAAAAAAATGACAAGGTAAAAGCTGGGTGAATATACCTGTAAAAGACACATGCGATAAAGGACTCTTATCCAAAACATACACAAACTGTTAAAACTCAACAATAAGAAAAAAAAACCCTCAGTAAAAGGGTAAAAAACCTCAATGGGTAGCTCAACAAAGAAGATAAATGCCTGGCAAATAAGCATAAAAAGATGTTCTGCACCCAATGTCATTAGGTAAATGCAAATTAAAGCAATGAGCTATCACAACTCATCTATTCAAATGGCCAAAATTTAGAATGCCAACACCTAATGCTTGTGAGGATATGGAGTAACAGGAATTCTCATTCATTGCTAGTATAGTGCAAGATAGCATGTTCACTTGGGAAGACCATTTGACAGTTTTCTTATAAAACTAAACATATTCCTATCATATGATCCAGTAATTGTACTTCTTTGTATTTACTCAAATGAATTGAAATCTTATGTTTACACAAAAACCTACATGTGAGTGGTTATACCAGCTTTTTTCATAATTGCCAAAACTTGGAAGCAACCAAGATGTTCCTTGGTAGGTGAATGCGTATGTAAATTGGTACATCCAGCAAATGGAATATTATCCAGGGCAAAAAATGATCTACAAAGACATGAAAGACATAGAGGAAACTGAAATGCATGTTGTTATGTGGGAAAAAAGTCAGTCTGAACAGGCTGCATACTCTAAGAGTACAAGTACATGATTTCTGAGAAAGACAAAACTATGGAAGCAGGAAAAACTTCAATGGTTGGAGGCAAGGAGTAGAATGAATAGATTGAGTTGTAGAGAATTTTTAATGCAGTGAAAGTACTATTTAGGATACCAAAACAATAAATATAGACTCTTATACATTTGTGCCAATACTTATAAAATGTAAAAACACTGAGGGAATCCTAGTGTAAACTGTGGACTTGGGGTGATAATGATGTGTTGGTGTAGGCTCACTGATTTTAGCAAATGTACCACTCCGGTGTAGAATTTTGGTAGTGGGGGGAGCTGTGAGTAGATGGGGATAGAGGACATGTGGAAAATACGTGTACTTTCTGTTCAACTTTGTTAGGAATCTAAAATTGCTCCAAAAAGACAAAGCCTATGAAACTTGGAATGAAAAAGACTGCATGGGAACTAAAATTCTGTTGAGACCTTCAGTGTTTGTAGAAATCCATATTCTATCCTCCTGTGATAAATAAGTTTTCTTGAAGTACAATTTTATATTGACAATCATTATCCTCAAAGTTATGGAGAAACTGTTCCTTTGTTTTTCTAATTTTCATTTTTGCTATTAGGTCTCAACCAGTTTGGGTTCCTGCTTTTTAGGAGACCTTTTGTTGTTGCTGTTAATTGGGTTTGGTGTATTTCATTCATTAGCTTCTACATGCTGTGAGACTTTTTAATTTGGAAACTCATGTTCTTCATTATTGTAATTTTCTTATTAAATACTTGTCTCTTTCTCCTACTCTTTTTGTTCTTTCCTTCTGGTTTTTCTTTTTTCTTTTTCTTTTCCTTTTTTTTTTTTTTAACATATTGGACTTTGTGGTCACTTTTTTTTTTTCCTGTATTTTCTCCCCTTTTAAATATCCTATTTGATGAGTATAAGCACTTTCTCACTTATCATACTGAAGTCTTTTTTTAACTGCAGAGTTCCTCCAAAAGATTTTATGTTTTGCCTTTTTGACCTTACATTTCATGTTAGTCGTTGTGTTTCAGTTAAATCTGGGGTTTCTGCTCATGCTTATGTGTTGGAGACTGATGGGAGTTGGTGGGTTTCATAGGTGGAGCTTTTTGACTTTGAGTTTCATCGTAACATGACTGAGATGGACTGTATTTGGGGACCTCTGACAATAGTATACTTAGAGTTTCTGCCTGGGAGGAATATTGTTTGGCATTCTTTTGGGCTGCAAGTTTAGGGGGACAGAGGGTTCTTAGAATCAGTGTGTGTATGTTATGTGATCAGTGATATCACTATGATTCCCATGCTGGATAATAAAGATAAAAATTTTCAGCAATTACACACTGATTAACTTTCTTGATTTAAAATCTACCATTGTGCTAGTTGTTTTCTGTTTGTTCCATATGTTCTGTTTTTCTCTTTGCCTACCTTTGTATTAATTTCTCATTGTTTAATGATTCTGTCTTACCATTATTGATTTATTTTTAACTTAAAGATGTTTAGTGTATGCCTTGAGTGTAGAACGTACATGTAGTTACAGGCACCTTCAGATAGTAATATACTGTTCATGAGCTCATAGTAGTAGGTTACTGAAGTGGAGCCTGCAAGGTGTAAACACACCTATTGAGTATTTGACTCCCAGAGGTTCTGTATTCTCATAGTCACCTCCACTCAGTACTTAGCAGTGCATTGAGATTATCCATTTATTTCTTCTTACCTGCTTGTATGACATCTGCTATCTCTTGTTGTTGTGCTGTGAGCTGGTGATAGTGTCCTCTCTGTCCTTGGGGAGGCATGCCTTTTCTTAGATTTAAGGCTACTTGGTCATCTTGTGACCTCAGCTATGGTGGGTACAAGAAAAAGTTATGCTTTTGTAGTTTATATGATTTTTCTTCAGAACTAAACATTATATTTTCCAGCTTTCCATATCTTATACGAAAGTAGAAGTCATCATCAGTGTTATTGAGAAATGTAGAAATTCAGAATTTAACAGGTTATTAAGCATGTATTTTTTTTTGAACTTCCTGCAAAAGTAAAATTTTTGTTGCAGAAATTACCAAAACCCCCCATAAATAGTTGTAATAGTAGTCTAGACAACGAATGACAAATTCAGGCTACTCTTTCTGCCAAGGTTGCTCAGCCTGTTTCCAGTATATATTTCATATATTCCTGAACCAGAGTTTTCTGTGCTTCCTATTGGCTCTAGTGAATAGTATCCTAAAGACATCATACACTTTGTAGGCTGCTGGCATCTCGGCTGGTACAACATGTGATTGGCAGGAGTAGAGCATCAAGTAATTCTCTTTTCACCACCTAAGACAGGAGGGTGGTACCTGTTCTTGTGGTCTCCTCTCAACATGTACTTAGCACTTTTAAGGCTTTCCACAAATGTGTTAAATATCTTGCCTCTGAAAAGAGTCAGGAAGAGGGCTATTGCTGGTCATCTTTGGGATTTGACCATGTGTTAAAGAGAGCATTCTGTTGACTGTATATAGATCTCAAATACTGCTAAATGAGCCTGTACAAATGCGGGAAGTACAGAGAAGAGGCTTAACATTTGTCTTACTTGAATATAACTAATGTTGTTGATGCTTTTTTAAAAATTACAATGTCTAAGAAATAAGTAGTGTATCATAATAGAAGATTTAAGCTGAGAGACCATTCTGGTCAATTTGGGACTATGTACATTCTGTGGTTCTCTGTTTGTATGCCACCTTTTGCCCTATAGGTATACCTTTCTCCTACAATTTTATTCCATCTTTAGAATGAGATCAAAGATCATTTGCTTTGAAAGGCCTCTATAATGCCTTCACACAGAATTAAGTATTTTATCTCCTGGTCTACTTGTAGATATTCTTCTAGTGTTGCATCTATCATAGTCTGTTGCAAAATATTTGTTCGAAATCAGCCTCCTCTTTAAGATACGAGTCCTTGGGGAGCCTGGGTGGCTCAGTTAAGCGACTGCCAAAGGCAGTCATGATCTCGGTCATGGTCAGGTCATGATCTTGGGGTCCTGGGATCAAGCCAAGCCCCACATTGGGCTCCCTGCTCAGCAGAGTCTACTTCTCCCTCTGCCCATCCCCACCACTTGTGATTTCTTCATCTCTCTCTCTCTCTAATAAATAAATAAAATCTTAAAAAAATTAAAAAAAATTTGATTTCCTTGAGGACCTAATAACACACTGCATTTATTTTTTAAATGCTTCTCCTTAATATAGAGCTTGGATATGATCAGGACACAGTATTGTTCAGTTGAATTGTATTGGTCATTTTAATGGTTTTGCTAAAAATCCTTAAAAATGTTGCTTGTACTTTATTAAACCTATGAGAGGCCTTTCCATTTTTTTTTTAAGATTTATTTATTAGAGGGAGCATGCAAGCAAGTGCGGAGAGGGCCATAGGGAGAGAATCTCAAGCCGATTCCCAGCTGAGCATGGAGCCTGATGCGGGACTTGATTTCATGAGCCTGAGATCAAGACCTGAGCTGAAATGAAGAGCGGGAGGCTAAACTGACTGAGTCACCCAGGTGCCCCAGGCCTCTCCTTTTTTGTCTAATAACAGAATACTGAACTGTTTTCATGTTCAGAATCAAAATATAAATTTTTAAGACATATATTGACAAGTAAAATATTAAAATGAACAAAAGCTATGATTTGCAAATATTTTAATATAGCATAGGGGTTGGAGTTGGATGGATACATATATTTGTTAGATAAAATCCTGATACAAAAAAACTTCAGCCATACTTTCAGGCATTTTATAAACATGTTTGGAAAAGTAGCTCATAAAAAAAAAAAAAGTAGTCTGTTTATTTGACTCCCGAAACTATTGAGGAAGTTCAAAACTTAAGATTGTAGCTTACCTACCTCCTGTATCTTTTGACATTTAGGGCATAGGGACAATTATTATGGAACTTGATGAATCTGTACCTAATCAGAGTTTTTGAGTTCTCTAGGCCCTTCCTTTTGTATATTGATTATGAAATAAAACAAAGTTTTACTTAAAAGTATATTTGAACTTTTTTTTCTACCCAGTGTAGTGACTATGACTTGGAATTTGGAACCGAGTGTTTGCAGTTGGCTCTAAAATACGGTCACATTAATGCCAAACTTGTGGAAGGATCACCTGACCTCTGGAAGGTAAGGAAGTTGGCATTTTGCTCTGGATCTTGGCTGTGTTTATAGGTCATTCCTAAGACACATTCTGCAAGTATAAACACTTTCCAGATGCTTAAGAATATGGAGAGGTAGTATAAAAATGCTTGGTTTCATAATCATTGAGTATTTTGAGGTATAAGGGTATTTATGTATGTATGTATACATTAAAGGCATTAAGAGTTTCACTGGGTTTCCTGAGCATCAAAGTATGTATCATTTCTATTTCTTGGTTTGCAGAAAATTCACTTTGAGATAATTTATTCAAACAAATTCCATTTTAGCTGATAAAATGGTTTTATTCAATTTTTTTCTTCTCTCTCTATATATTCTTACATTCAGTTTTCTTAAACTCCATTGGACTGAGGATGAAACGGAGCTTTCCACAGTAGCAACATTTCCTTCCAGGCCCTGGAGGGTGGTAGCTCCAACTTGGTTCAAGAAATATCTGCCATAGTTCTGACTTAGTGGGATGGGTGACTGGACCCACTTGGTGGTCCCAGTGAGGAGTTAGACTCTTGAATATATTATGGTTTGACTCCTAATGACCAACTTCTTTGTTTTCGAGGGAATGAAGTAATTATAGCTGGAGTGTTTCATAGTGTGGCTTTCCTTTGTTCTGAAGGTAGAAATGTATTGAACAGTGTTTTCTGAAAGAGGGTAGGGTAGTTTTATTTTTTTGAAGTATTGCTGCTTTTGAAATACGGGATGAAATATATATATTTCATATATATATAGAGAGAGCTTGGATATATATATATATTTATATATATATATTTATTTAAAGATTTCATTTATTTGACAGAGAGAGAGAGAGCAGGAAAGCAAGGGAAGCAGCAGAGGGAGAGGGAGAAGCAGGCTCCCCGCTGAGCTGGGAGCCCAATGTGGGGCTCATTCCCAGGACCCCGGGATCATGACTTGAGCCAAAGGCAGATAGATGCCTAACCAACTGAGCCAGCCAGGTGCCCCAAGGGATGAAATCTTTATAAAGCATCCATCTAAATCTGATAAGGAAAGATTCATCCTAACTCTAAGATGATATGAACCCAAAAGCATATTTCCTCATTGACTTAAAAATAAAACAGAAAGCCCTAGGAGTTCATTAAGTATTCTGTACAGTAATGTGATCGGCCTTGCCCTATGCTAAGATTGTCTCATACATACTTAAAATGACTGAAATTACAAAATTACAAAATATTGGTATGTCTGGATCATTGCCTTACACAATATTATTCTTCTAAGGGTATCCGAATGTCTTCAACCCACCAGGCAAACATTTTATTCATTTTGTGTATCCTTTTCTGTGTATGGTTCAGATGGTAGTAAACATATTGTGAAGACTATGGTATTTACCAATTAGGTTTTTTGTTACAGATCCTGACACTCATCTCTGTACAACCCCTTTTGGCTGTGGCCTAGACTTAATTTGCCGGCAATGGGAGATGAAAGTGGAAACTCACAAGACAAGTTTTATTGCTGCTCACATATTCATTTAATGCTCTCTGGCCTCATTTTTGATGTTGTAGGGTGTGTGGTGATCTTTGTGTGTGTTCAGAGCCTTTTTGAAATTTGTCAAGCCCTCTGAGATGTGCAGATGAGAGGAAAGTAACATATTGCTCTTGAAATTTTCCACTTGTTCCTCACAAATTTATTTCAATTTTTAGTTTGTTTTGTTTTGTTTTTGAGATTTTCTGTTTCACTGCTTTCTCCACCAACACAGTATTAGTATTAGTTCTCATGTCTTGGTGCTCTGCTTCCCTTTCATGGGAACCAACTGTAAGTGCACTAAGTCAGGGATTGGCTTTCCCAGGACTTCTCCTCTTACATTGTTTGAACAATGGGACCTTGGATTTTAAAAGGGCATAGAATGCAATGGATTGGGCAGGAAGTCCTTCAAATGGCAGTTAGGAGTTCTTTTCTGGTACCATATTTCTTCTGATAATTGAGGTGAAATGATTTTGAGTGCAAGTATTGCAGTTTTAGGGTCCTTGTTTCCTCTTTCTGCCTCCTGTCTCTCATCATCTTCTCCCACCCCCCTTTTTTCTTCTTTCTGATACTTTCCTAGCTATTGGTATAGCCCTCTAAAGCTTTTTAATGACATTGTATTAATTGTCTTCAGTATAGGCTTCTCATTTAATTTTGTGGTCTTGGCATTTTGTAAGGATAAAAGAGTTACTTGGTTTCTGTTTAAACCAAAGCAGTAATCTATACTTAGAAATTAGTGTTCTATACTAACACCAAAAGTGCTACCATTTTTAAAAATTTGGATCTGAAAAAAGATTTAGTACACTGAGGCTAAAACCGGTACTGGACTCAGGTGGCTGAGCAAACTACAGGGCTCATGATTCATAAATCTTGAAACGGTGAAAAATGCATTTCAGGAGGCATTTTACTACCATAAAAAGTAAGGCAAGGGAGGATTCTGAAACACAGATCCAGGATACCTTCCCCTACCCCTCAGAAATCAGGGAGTTCACCCTCACAGTGGTATGAGGAATGACTAGAAATGTTTCATGCCTGCATGTGGGACTATTTGAACTGCCACCAGAAATCCGGGAGGGTTATTTTGTATTTTACATACTTTTTTTGTAGAAGTAAATGCAAGAAATAAATGTTCAGAGTTATGCCATACTTCATGCAGTGGCTCCTTGGGGCCTGGAGGAAACATTAATTGTTTAAAATCACCATGCAGCGTGGAGGACATCCCCCACTCCTCATGACAAAGACTAACCAATCACGGAAGAGAATAGGACTGATTTCTGGGATAGGAATGGGCTCTCATGCTTTCCCTGAAGGGTAATGCCTTGCCAGGCCTTGCCAGACCTTGCCAGACACACTGTTATTTGACAAAATTTGATCCAGTGGACATAAAAACTTCCATTCCTTTAATTTATAATTGTACCATATTTTTGTCCCAATATACTTAAGTACTTGCTCACTTTCTACACTATACAGAACTAATTGAACAGGCTTTTTGTTTCTAAATTTACAACTATCCTTAAGGCATAAAAGATTTATAACCAGGTATTGAAGAAATTAAACTGTTCATTGTCTGAAAATACTTGTTTAGGAGGAGTTTCTGAAGTGTTTGAAATCATCCCATATTCCTGACTTTTCAGGAATCCTTTTGATGGGAACTATTTTTTTTCTTTTTCAGATCCATGTGTTATGGCATCTTTGTTTAAAAACAAAAACAGGGATGCCTGGGTGGCTAATTCAGTTAAGTGTTTGCCTTTGAGTCTTGGGATCTAGTCCTGCATCAGGCTTCCTGCTCAGCGGGAGCCTGCTTCTCCTTCTGTCTGTCGCTCCCCTGCTTGTGCGTACTCTCTCTCTCTCTGACAAATGAATAAAATCTTAAAAACAAGAAAAATAAAAACAAAAACAAAATAATCTCCCTTCCTTTAAATCTCAAAAATGCAGTGTGGCAACATTGTTTCTTTTAAGAGATCTTCCATCTAGTCTAGAGGAAAGAGAGAGACCTAATTGATGAAATGGAAATAAAACAGATACATCCCCAAATCTAAATTTGTGTCTAATAAACATACTATATTTTGTAAAATTTAATATTTTCTGACTTCTAATTATTGGAGCTACATACTCATTTTCTTACAAGTTAAAAGATAGGAAAAATGGGGACTAAGTGTTGTCTGATTCACGTAAGATGGTGGCCAACTGAAGGAGGCTCTGAAAAGTCTGTTACTATATTGTCAACACAGAGTGACACAGGTAGGTGTGATAGTGTGTGGAACCCACCTTGAGGCAGCTGAGGGAGGCCTGGCCTCAGCGTCAGAAAACTGTTGGTCTGGCTCTGAGTTTCAGGTTTCTCTTGTATTGAATATTATTTTCTTTTAGTTGCACACTTGACTCAGATGAACTATTACACAGAAGCGCAAAGAAAAAAGACAAAAATTGACCTTAACTAGGTGAGGGGCAAATGTGGGGCCCTGAGCACTGGCCTTGAGATGGCTTCTGAGCCTCTACTGAACAATATGAAAATAAGTGAGTCAGAGGATTGAGGGCTCTCTTCCATCACTAAAGGGTTGAATTTTTTTTTAAGTAACAAATTTTCATAATGTATTGTGCAAGGTCCAAGGAAAACTACAGATCACACTGACAGAAGGAAATCAACTTCAAACTGATTTAATAAACTTTTGAAAATTAAAACAAGGAAAGGGCAACCCATATTACTGTAAAAGTTTGACAGAAAAAGTTAACTCATCAGTTCAGAATTGCAACATTTTCCAGTACTGTTCCCTTTGAAGTACGTTAACTGTTTCAATTAGGAAAAAAATCTATTTTTAAATGCAGTACTTTACCAGTTTGCGAGAAACATTTGTACTTAATTTTTCTTAAATCCGTGTTTGGTAAGAAGTGGGTTGAAGTATTAAATAAGGCTTTATGTGGAAGATATTAGTAAACAATAAAAAACTTTAATCTGTGTGTAGTAGGTATCCACAACCTACAAGGAAAATTAGACAGAAGGAACTTTAGTAGTTTTTCCTGATTATACAGTTAATCATTTAATAATAGTGGAGAAAGGACCTTTAGTTGATTCAAATAGGTATCTTAACCAAGAGTGATTGCAATGTAAAACTGTTTAGTCTTGCAGGAATGCTAGAAAAGGGATTTTAGGAGTTGAGACCAATTTTTCCTTAACTTAAAAAAATTCATCATTAAGATATCTTTGGACAAAGAAAGTAGAAGTTACTTTCACAGTTGCTCTATTGTGATTTTGAATGCAGTTTCATTCCTCAAAGCCAGAAGGATTACAAAATGAATAACAGTAATTAGGCCTCTCCTTATTTCAGTTCTGAGTTTACCCCCGTACAGCAGAAAATTATTAAAGAAAAACACTGTTTTCTCATTTGAGTTAACAAGTATTGAAGCCTGATTTCAGTGATCTAGTTAACTTTGGGTTTTTGAGCAAACAGAAGAAAAACTTTGGAATTTTTACAAGAAAATTTTTCTACGAAAATACTGTTTCCACAGGTTAAGGAATTTTATTTATTCTTTTCATTGCTTTATCCCCCAAACTTAGAACAGGACCTAGAACAGAGTAGTTATTTCATAAATATGTGTGGAATGAATGAATGAGATCGGTATATTGTTTAATTTGGTGAAATACATAGCATGGACCTTTAAATGTCTGTTTTCTATTTTCTGTCCAGATACTGGAATTTCATTGTGGATCAGTAACTATAGTACTAGTTTTGGTTGGCATATACTTGTTTTGTCAATCATATAACAATGTCATATGTGACTTCAATAGTTTAGTTGAAGGCTCAAGCAATTTTCTATCTAATTTTTTTTTAAGATTTATTTATTAGAGCATGGGAGTGGGGAGGGGCAGAGGGAGAGAGAGATCCAGAGAGTCTTAAGCAGACTCTGCCCTGAGGGCAGAGCCCAACGGGGGCGTAGGGGGCAGCTTGATCTCATGACCCTGATATCATGACCTGAGCTGAAACCAAGAGTCAGATGCTTAACTGACTGAGCCACCCAGGCGCCCCAATTTTCTGTCTTACATGTTAGGTAGTACTTGAATTGTCGATTGTAGAGTAATGTTTTGCACCAGCCATTTACCAGCCAGGATAAAGGCATAGCAGGGGAATCTAATTTTGGGTAGAAGTGCCCTGAGCAACTTGAGCAGAACAAAGTTTTTGTATAAGTCTAGTTATGAGATAGTCTGAAGGGAAAAAATATGAATTATAAGGCACAGAAATGTACTCACTTGGTAAGTACTTTGAAAGTGGGTTTTTAGACCACTTTCATCATAATCATCTTGGCACTTTAATGATGAACCAACTCCTAAACTTATAGTACTTATTAATACAATGCATTATTTTTTAGGTTTTTCATTTCTGACATAACTGATTCTGCATTGCCAAACACGTGACGCATTCTGTACTTGGGCTCACGGGATATGTTGTGGGAAATATCTGCCCTAGGACTATGGCAGGTTACAATTAGAAGGAGGATGCATGATCTTCATGAAAGATAATGATTGTTCTTACGTACATGAAGGTATCCTCTAGTCCCTGTCGGATCCCTGTATTAATAAAAAACTTGAAAGGTGAACCTTATCTACATAAAGATACCTACTTCCTTCAATTTGGAAGGAAGTCCCTCTTGATGTGAATTAATCTTTGAGAATTATCTCATTTTAACTAAAAATGTGATTTAGTGATTTTTGTTACACATACTTTTTCTTCCTCCCTTACAACATAAAACTTTACTATTAAACAGTAATAACTAGTAGTGCTAGTACTTTTATTTAAACACTACCACATTATCTATGAAATAATACTTATATTAATAAGAGTTTGATAACCATGGCCACAAAATATCTCAATTTACAGATCCAAAAACTAATATTCAGCAATTTGCAGAAATAGAATGTATCTGAACTTGCTAATGTTGTTATAATTTAGAAATTGTCAGTACTATGTGTTTATAGTTTCTCCAAAATAAGTCATTTCCTTTGGGGCATAATTTTATTGCTCTCACATTCCTTCCTACTCTGTTAAGTCTAATGAGGTTTGTTTGTCCTTTAGGTGACCTACAAACGAGATCTGTATGCAGCGGAATCGATTATTAAGGGTATGTTTGGCCTTGTGACTGTCAGTTCCTGTGTTTCAAAAATGCAAGCCAGTTCAGAATTTCTCATGACATTTTTATAAATCCCAGAATTCTCAGAAGTATAAATGCCTGCAGGCCACAGAGGTCTGTGATTTGTTTTTTTTTTTTTTTTTTTTTTTGGAAAATAATTACATTTTGCGTTTCCTGCTTGTGAAATGTCACTTATTAGTTATGTCACATTGGTTTTAATTTTTATAAAGGAAATACTTAATTTATGAAAAGTATGGGACACTGACACTATTAGAAGTAAAAACTGATTTTAATAAACTTAAGATACTTATTTTTACTAAAAGGCCTTGTCACACCCCCCCCCCCATGACACTGCCATATCAGTACATGATATAGCATCTTTCATATGAAGGTATTTTTCCCCCATATATAGAAATAAGACTAGATGATATGTTAAATTCCTTTTCAGTCTTGACAATGATTGCAATTTTGTTTTGTAATTTACATAGTACATGTGTAATAACCCCTTTATCATTGTTTTCCATCTCTAGGCCTCACAGCTACACAGAGGTAGTTTGTGATAATCAACAAATATTTGTCATTGTACTTAACACTGTACTAGGAATGTAATGATGCACAGGGGACATTGATTGCCTATTTTTGCAGCCTCCATCATTTCAGTCAGGGTTTCTGAACCTCAGCACCCTTGGTATTTTAGTCCAGGTAATTCTTTGTAGCAGAGACTGTTTTGTCCATTGTACATTGTTGAGCAGTGTGCCTGGCCTATATTCACTAGATGCCAGAAGCACTCGTCCCTCCCTCCCTCCGTTCCCCATTGATGTGACTTCAGAAACACTGTTAAAACTTGTGGTCCTGGCAAAAATTACAGCGTCGATCCTGAACCAAGTATGGGGCTTCACAATCTGTTACTGACATCTTTGAAATAGATGAAGGGTAGATCTGTGTGCTCAGGTTTTGACTGAGAGGTGAACTTGCAATTCAGACTTGGAAGTTGAAGAAAATGTTGAGTCTGAACTCTGAATGTGTCAATTTGTTAAATAGGTTTCCCCCCAAAGTTTGAATAATCAATTGGCTTCACATTCACAAAACTGAAATCTTTTCTCTGGTCATGACATTGTATATTTGTAGTCTATCCTCAAGGTTTTTGTCCTTCAAGAATATTGTGTTGCAAACCATTAATGTACCATAATTTATACATTTGTGTATCTGTGTATGTAAACAGATCATCTATAGTAGCTATAAATCAAAATATTGACATGTATTTACACATCAGCAAGGCATTGAGTAAACATGACTGTGGAGAAGTTGGCTAAACCATGATGTGGTTGGTTACGTTCTCAGCAGAGGGAAATAGAAAACTAGTCTGGTTTCCATACACAGTCATACCTTTGTTACCTAGGTACAATGGACATGACCTATTTTGTGAGTAGTTGGTAAGGGCTCCTGCTGAGAATTGCGCACGTTATATTTGCCTACAATTTATTAGAGCAGGCTTCTTATAAAATAAAAGCCTGCATTTTAACTATAATTGTAACGACTATAGTTTTGGAAATTGTATACAGAGAGGAACTGTTTTTCTTCTGTAACATGTTTTAGTGTGCCATTTTTATTTTTAAGCATTTAAAAAGTATTCTTTTATTATCAGGGAAAGTAATCTGACTGGATATAAATGGCTGGTCAGTCATCTCCAAAAATTTCTTTATGCTCTAGTGTTTGCATTTCTAATAACTTCTCAGGAGACTGTGATGTTGATCATATACTTGGAGGGCCACTCCTCTGGGGCCTTCCCACCCTCACTGTGGGCCTCTAGATAAACAGCATGGTGATTACCTGAGAAACTGAATGCAGGATGTGTGGCCCCACCACATTAAATCAGAAGATGCATTTTAGGCAAAACTCTGGCTGATGAGTTTGTACGTTAAATTTTGGAAACATTTCTCTAGGCCGCTCTTCAGTATTTCACAGCTCCTTTCTTTTTAGGTAATATTTTTATTGCATTAAGGGCTCTCACAGTGCTTTATCAGCTCCAAATGCTTGTTTGCTTACCTGGGATTGCTACCTGCCTCTGTGATTTGCACTAATGCTATCTCTGAGGCCTGATAGGAGAAAGAACACTAGGCATAGGCAAATGAACACCCTTGGATTTTTTAAAATTAAATTACAAAATAAAATATATATAGCAGATTGTTTGAGCTAGGTATTTACCAGTTTGCCTGTTCCTAGTAAATGTTCAAAGTATTTTTCTAGGCACTACTGTAACACAGTATTTATTGGGTACTTTGTGTCAGACATTGGGTTATGTTTATCATCTCGTGCTTCTCCAAGAACTTAATGACGTAGGTCATGTCACGGTGTCCATATTATTGGATCATCAAGGGTTCTAAGCAATTACTGATTTAAGAAGGATACAAAATAAATTCTTAACTGCAAGTTTCTGTCTTTGGTAGTTACCTCTTTTTTTTCCTTAAGCAGAGATTGTTTAGATTGCCTTCTCTGAAATCCTTGACCTATATGTGTTTTGAAATTTGGAATATTTATATTTTCAGAAGTTAGTGCAGTACATAACATATTAAGTCACATCACCAGTGGGATTAAGGACCTTGCAACATAATGAAAATTATAATGCATGAATGTTTGCATTTAGTGCAGGAATAAAGACTGTAGAACCTCTAGTCCAAGTTTAGGTCTGATTTTACCACCAAATTTATATACGAAAACAATTAATAAATTTTCTATTTGGATTTCAGCGTTGCCCGTAACTTGGTGTGAACCTCTTTTAGATTGATTCAGTGAAGTTGAGAGGATGTCCTCTTGTTCTTTCTTTTGTTTTTGTTTTTTGTAGTATCTAACATTGAGTTTAATTGAATGTAGTTGTATGTTGTAGTGTACAGCTGCATTATTTTCCTTAGAATTGAAAAAAATTTAACTTATGGGGAGAGGTGGCTCTTTTCTCCCACGACACCACTTTACCTACTCCTAAGAGACACATATTGTGACCCAATGTACCTATTCCTATATTATATAAATTTTTTTCTCAAAGGTGATGTAAAATTGGATATATATACTTTTGTCAAAGTTTAAAACCAGGATTGGGAGCACATGGCATTCATGCCAGTTGTTTTATTTATTTAAAGAAAAAAATTTTTTTTAGTTTTCTTCAGACAATTCTTTTTTTAAATTTTATTTTATTATTTTATGCTAGTCACCATACAATACATCATGAATTTTTGATGTAGTGTTCCACGATCCATTGTTTTCATATAACACCCAGTGCTCCATGCCAATACCCATCACCAGGCTCACCCATCCCCCCACCCCCTCCCCTCTAGAACCCTCAGTTTGTTTCTCGGAGTCCATAGTCTCTCATGGTTCATGTCCCCCTCCGGTTCCCCCGCCCCTCATTTCTCCCTTCCTCCTCCTAGTGTCCTCCCTGCTATTCCTTATGTTCCACAAATAAGTGAACCATATGATAATTGACTTTCTCTGCTTGACTTATTTCACTTAGTATAATCTCCTCCAGTCCCATCCATGTTGATGTAAAAGTTGGGTGTTCATCCTTTCTGATGGCTGAGTAATATTCCATTGTATATATGGACCACATCTTCTTTATCCATTCATCTGTTGAAGGGCATCTCGGCTCTTTCCACAGTTTGGCTATTGCGGACATTGCTGCTATGAACATTGGGGTGCATATGGCCCTTCTTTTCACTCCATCTGTGTCTTTGGGGTAAATACCCAGGAGTGCAATTGCTGGGTCATAGGGTAGCTCTATTTTTAATTTTTTGAGGAACCGCCACACTGTTTTCCAAAGTGGCTGTACCAACTTGCCTTCCCACCAACAGTGTAAGAGGGTTCCCCTTTCTCCACAACCTCTCCAACATTTGTTTCTTGCCTTGTCCATTTTTGCCATTTAACTGGTATAAGGTGGTATCTCAGTGTGGTTTTGATTTGAATTTCCCTGATATACCAGTTGTTTTAAATAGGTTACCCTCATCTTTTTACTATAATGTTGTAACAGACATAATACTACTCTCATTTTGAAGATGGGTAAACTGTGGTTTAGATTCATTACTTTTCTCTTGGTCCTACAGTAAGAGCAAGATGCACAATTTAAACCCAGGTCTCTCTTGTCTTGAAGCCTGACTTCACTCTGGGACATGGCTGCTTGGCACCTCTGAGTCCTAAGCTACTCAAGCTGACTGCTGTGCTGGATGCTAGACCCGTTAGTGCTCTTCTAGTCAGTACAGCCAGTGGTTGGTGAAGTTCAGCCTACCCAACTCTGATTCTGTTGGCTTAAAGCTCTCTCTGCAGCTAGCCCGCTGAAGAGTGAGCACACAGTTGTGACGGGATGTCTTCTCTTATGGTGCTGTGCTAAACACATGGTATAATCTTCTAGAGAGTGTGGGAGAAACATAATACTGACCTCGCAGATTTCTGGACATGCCTAGAGAATGAGCAACAATGAAAACTCAAAATCATAGATTCAGAATGATGGGTTGGTTACTGTTTAGTTTTCTTCTTTGTTAATTCTGGTAGTTGAAGGCTTATCCAGCCATAGCAGTTTTTCCTTTACCAGGATAAAGCTTTTTTTCCTACTGTGATCTGAGTGCTTCATATTCTGTAAGTGGTCCTTTCTGAGTTGCTTTTTCACTTGAATGCCAAGTAGTGCTGGTCAACAAATTATATTCTCATGAAAGTATTTTCTTGTTTTGATATTTTAAGACTCTACAAAGCATTTCCTTGATAAATGTCTTGCATGTGCCTTTTGTTCTCGCAAATTTACTTGTCACTGGAACGGCATGTATGTTTGATGAATCTTAATGTTC
This sequence comes from Zalophus californianus, assembly GCF_009762305.2. NCBI lineage: Eukaryota > Metazoa > Chordata > Mammalia > Carnivora > Otariidae > Zalophus > Zalophus californianus. The sequence continues at coordinate 48,386,800 of NC_045606.1, read as the reverse complement.
CTCCAAGTCCATATCTTTTGTTTAGTATGGGAATTTTGATGTAACTAACTTTAGGCAAGCTTTTGACTAAAGTCCCCAAATTGTGGTATCCAGCAAGTGTCAAAATCTGACTTCTCTTTTTGTGTTTTTAGATGTCTCATTTTGAAGCTTAATTTATTTTAGCATCAGTATATTTATATGGTTTTCCATCTATAGTGAAGTATCTGATAATAGGAAATGCGTATATAAAGTAGTCTTATATTCACACAGTTGTCTGCATTGGAGAAGGTACAGTTAATCGCAAATTAACTATGAGGTAAAACAGCATTTTTTTTTTAAGTTTCAAATTCCAGTTAAGTTACAGTGTAATATTAGTTTCGGGTGTACAATAGAGGGATTCAGCACCTCCATACACCGTCTTGTGCTCATCACAGGTGTGCTCCTTAATCCTCATCACTTACTTCGCCTATCCCTGCATCCCCCTCCCTGCGAGTAACCACAGTTCTCTATAATTAAAAGTCTGTTTCTTGGTTTATCTCATACTTTCTGCCTTTGTTCATTTGTTTTGGTTCTTAAATTCTACATATGAGTGAAATCATATGGCATTTGTCTTTCTCTGTCTTATTTCAGTTAGCATTATACTGTCTAGCTCCGTCCATGTCCTTGCAAATGGCAAGATTTCATTCTTTTTATGGCTAAGTAACATTCTATTGTATATATACTACATCTTTATGCATTCATCAATGGATGGACACTTGGGCTTTTTCCATAGTTTGCCTATTGTAGGTAATACTGTTGTAAACATAGGTGTGTATGTATCTTTTTGGATTAATGTTTTTAGACTCTTTGAGTAAATACCCAGTAGCGCCATTGCTGAATCATAGGGTACTTTGATTTTTAACTTTTGAAGAACCTCCATACTGTTTTCCAGTGTGGCTGCACCAGTTTGCATTCCCACCAACAGGACAAGAGGGGTTCCCCTTTCTCCATATCCTTGCCAACACTTGTTGTTTCTTGTGTTGTTGATTTTAGCCATTCTGACAGATGTGAGGTGATACCTCATTGTGGCTTTGATTTGCATTTTCCTAATGATGAGCAATATTGAGCATCTTTTCATGTGTCTATTGGCTGGCTATCTGGATGTCTCTTTTGGAGAACTGTATGTTCATGTCTTTTGCCCATTTTTTAATTGGATTATTTTTTGGGTTTTTTTTTAGTAAGTTCTTTATATATTTTGCATACTCACTCTTTATCAGATATGTCATTTGCAAATATCTTCTTCCATTCTTTAGGTTGACTTTTAGTTTGGTTGATTGTTTTCCTTGCTGTGCAGAAGCATTTTATCTTGATTAAGTCCCAATAGTTTATTTTTGCTTTTGTTTCCCCTGCCTCAGGAGAATATGCCCAGAAAAATGTTGCTATAGCCAGTGTCAAAGAGGTTAGTGCCTGTGTTTTCTTCTAGGATTTTTATGGTTTCAGGTCTCACATTTATGTCTGTGATCCATTTTGAATTTATTTTTGTGTATGGTGTAAGAAAGTGGTCAGGTTTCATTCTTTTGCATGTTGCTGTCCAGTTTTCCAAACATGATTTGTTGAAGAGACTGTCCTTTCCTCATTGGATATTCTCTCCTGCTCTGTTGAAGATTAATTGACCATGTAGTCATGGGTTTATTTCTGGGTTTTCTGTTCTGTTGCTGTATGTGTCTCTTTTTTGTGCCACTACCATACTGCTTTGATGACTACAACTTGAAGTTGGAATTGTGATACTTCCATCTTTGCTTTTCTTTTTCAAGATTGCTTTGGCTATTTGGGGTCTTTTGTGGTTCCATACACATTTTAGGATTGTTTGTTCCAGCTCTGTGAAAATTGCTCTTGGTATTTTGATAGGGATTGCATTAAATATGTAGATTGCCTTGGGTAATGTAGACATTTTAACAATATTTGCTCTTCCAACCCATGAACATGGAATGTCATTCCATTTGTGTCATCTTGAATTTCTTTTATCAGTGTTTTACAGTTTTCAGAGTATAGATCTTTCCCTTCTTTGGTTAGGTTTATTCCTAGGTATCTTATTATTTGGGGTGGAATTATAAATTGCCTTTTAAAAAAATTATCTTTGTGCTGCTTCATTATTGGTGTATAGAAATGCAGCAGAGTTTTGTACATTGCTTTTGTATCCTGTAACTTTACTGAATTCATTTTTCAGTTCTAGCAGTTTTTTTGTGTGGAATTTTTAGGGTTTTCTGTATATACAGTACCATGTCATCTGCAAATAGTGAAAGTTTTACTTCTTCCTTACCAATTTGGATTCCTTTTATTTCTTTTTTTGTCTGGTTGCTGTGGTTAAGACTTCCGGTACTATGTGGAATAAAAGTGGTGAGAGTGGACATCCTTGTCTTATTCCCAATGTTAGGGGAAAACTCAGTTTTTCACCATTAAGGATGATACGGGCAGGGCACCTGGTGGCTCAGTCATTTAAGCATCTGCCTTCGGCTCAGGTCATGATCTTGAGGCCCTGGGATTGAGCCTCGCATCGGGCTCCCTGCTCAGCTGAGAGCCTGCTTCTCTTTCTCCCTCTACTGCTCCCCCTGCTGTGCTCTCTCTGTCTCTCTTTGTGTCAAATAAATAAATAAATTTTTTTTTTTAAGATTTTATTTATCCGTTTTACAGAGAGAGACACAGAGAGAGAGAGGGAACACAAGCAGGGGGAGTGGGAGAAGGAGAAGCAGGCTTCCCATTGAACAAGGAGCCCGATGCAGGGCTCGATCCCAGGACTCTGGGATCGTGACCTGAGCCGAAGGCAGATGCTTAACGACTGAGCCACCCAGGCGCCCCTAAATAAATAAATCTCAAAAAAAAAAAAAAGGATGATATTGGCTTGGGTTTTTCTTAAATGGCTTTATTATGTTGAGGTATGTTCCCTCTAAGCCTATTTTTTTAGGGTTTTTATTATAAATGGATGTTGTAGTTTGTCAAATGTTTTTTCAGCATCTATTGAAATGATTATAGGGTTCTAATCCTTTCTCCTATTGATGTGATGTATCAGATTGATTGATCTGTGATTATGAAACCACCTTCGCAACACAGGAATAAATACCACTTGATCATGGCGAATAATTTTTTTAATGTATTGCTGGATTCTTTGCTACCATTTTGCTGACAATTTTTGTTTCTATGTTCATCAGGGATATTGGCCTATACTTCTTTTTTTAGTGGTTTCTTTATCTGCTTTGGTATCAAGATAATGCTGGCCTCATAGACTGAATTAAAAAGTTTTCCTTCCTTTTCTGTTTGAATAGTTTGAGAAGAATAGGTATTAAATCTTCTTTAAATGTTTGGTAGAATTTGTGAAGCCATCTGGTCCTGGACTTTTGTTTCTTGGGAGTTTTTTGGTACTGACTGAATTTCTTTGCTGGTTATCAGTCTGTTCGAATTTTCTATTTCTTTCTTTTTCAGTTTTGGTAGTTTATATGTTTCTAGGAATTTTTCCATTTCTTCCTGGTTGTCCAATTTGTTGGCAGATAGATTTTTATAATATTCTCTTGTAATTGTTCATATTTCTGTGGTATTTTTCTGCTCATTTGTGACATTTTAGTCTTTTTTTTGATAAGTCTGGCTAGAGAATTACCAATTTTATTGATTTTTTTCTAAGAAACAGCTCTTGGCTTTATTGATCTGTTTTGTTTTTTTTTTTTAGGTTCTATATCATTTATTTTTGCTCTAAACTTTATTATTTCCTTCCTTCTGCTGGTTTTAGGTTTTGTTTGTTCTTTTTTCCTAGGTTCTTTCAGTGGAAGCTTAGGCTTTTTGAGATTGTTCTCGCTTCTTGAGGTAGGCCTGTAATGCTATATACTTCTCTCTTAGAACTGTTTCTCCTGCATCCCCAAGGTTTTGGACCATTGTGTTTTCATTTTCACTTGTTGCCATGTTCTTTTTAATTTCTTCTTTTATTTCCTGGTTGACCCATTCATTGTTTAGTAGCTTGTTATTTAACCTTCATGTATTGGTGGTCTTTCCAGAATTTTTTCTTGTGGTTAACTTCTAGTTTCCTAGCACTGTGTTCAGAAAAGACGCATGGTGTGACTTCAATCTTCTTGAATTTGTGGAGGCTTGTTTTGTGGCCTAATATGTGATCTAGTCTGGAAAATGTTCCATGTGCACTTGAATGTGTATTCTGTTTTAGGATGCAGTGTTCTGAATATATCTATTAAATCCATCTGTTCAGTGTGTCATTCAAAGCCATTATTTACTTGTTAGTTTTCTGTTTGGATGACCTGTCCATGGATGTCAATGAGGTGTTAAAGTTCCCTGGTATTATTGTATTATTATTGATTTGTTCCTTTATGTTTGTTATTATTAACTGTTTTATTATTTGGGTGCTCCTTTGGTGGGTGCATAAATATTTACAATTGTTAGATCTTCTTGTTGGATTGTTTCCTTTATTAGATGGTGTCCTTCTCCGTCATAAGAGTCTTCATTTTAAAGTCTTTTCTGTCTGTTACAGTGTTGTATCATTTGCGGTCTAAAGTGAGTCTCTCATAGGTAGCATATCCATGGGTCTTGTTATTTTAATCCATCTTTGTGTCTTTTGATTGGAGCGTTTAGTCCATTTACATTCAAAGTAATTATTGATAGATATGTATTCATTTCCATTTTATTACTTGTGTTTTGTGGTTGTTCCTAAGGATTTTCTCTGATTCTTCCTTGTCTTTCTTTCATGGTATGTTGATTTTCTTTAATGATCTATTTGGATTTCTTTCTCTATATCCTTTGCATATTTATTAGTAGTTTTTGATATATGGTTACCATTAGATTTGTATATAATCGGTCCTGCATATAGCAGTCTATGTTAAGTTGATGGTTGCTTAAGTTTGAAACCATTCTTTACTCCTTTCCTCCCCATGTTTTAGGTACACGTTGTCATATTTTACATCCTTTTATTTTGTGAATTTCTTGTCTGAGTTTTTTTACAGAAATACTCATTTTTACTGCTTTTGTGTTTCCTACCTTCATACTGTTACTTCTGGTTTCTCCTTCCCTTCAAAGAGTTCCCTTTAATATTTCTTACAGGAATGGTTTAGTGATCATAAGCTCATTTAATTGTGCTTTGTCTGGGAAACTCTTTATTTTTCTTCTGAATGATAGCCTTGCTGGATAGAGTATTCTCGGGTGCAGTTTTCCCATTCCGCATTTTGAATATATCATGCTACTCCCTTCTGGATTGGAAAGTTTCTGCTGAAAAATTCCCTGGTCGCCTTATGCCTTTTCCCTTGTATGTTACTGTCTTTTGTCTTGCTGCTTTAAAATATTTTCTTTATCATTACATTGTGCCAATTTAATTACAATATGTCTTGGTGTGGATCTGCTTTTGTTGATTTTGTTGGCAGTTATCTGTACGTCCTGCATCTGGATATCTGTTACCTTCCCCAGTTTAAGGAAGTTTTCAGCTATTATTTCTTCAAATAATTATTCTGCCCCTTATTCTCCTTTTCTTCTTGGACTCTGGTAATACGGATGTTACTATGGTTAATGGAGTCACTGAGTTCCATAAGTCTATTCTCATGTTGTATAATTCTTTTCATTCTATTTTGTTCAGCTTGATTACTTTCCATTACTCTGTCTTCTAGTTCATTAATTTGTTCCTTTCATGTATTGAGTCCTTTATCTCTGCTATGTTATTCCTTATCTCTTTAAGGGTCTCACTTATGTTTTCCACTGTTTTTCTCAAGTCTAATGAGAATCCTTACAATCCTTGCTTTAAATACTTCGTCAAGCGTGTGACATATCTGTTTCACTTGGATCTCTGGCCATGGCCTTACTTTGTTCTTTCATTTGGAATAAATATTTCTGTCTTCTCATTTTGTCTAAGTCTCTTTGCCTGTTTCTCTATTTTAGGAAAATCAGCTGTATCTCCTGTTCTTGAGGATAATGACCTTAGGAAGAAGAAGTTCTGTAGTGCCCTTCTGTTCGGTGTTTCCTGTTCCCCAGGGCTTGGTGTTTCTAGGAGTGTCTCCAATGTATGTTATGTGCACTTGGCTGTTTTGTCCTGGCTGCTTTATCCTCCATTCCAGTTGTCTGCAGAGGCTCTCTTTGTCTGTTATGGGTAGGGTTTGGTCCCTGGCCTGAACGTGGTGTATTTTAAGTAGGTGGGCTCTTGTCTGCCTGTGATGAGACCTGTCACCACCAGTGCTGGAACCTCACTGATTTGGGAGATGCGGTCTGAGCAGGGATTAGGCTGGCCTTCTGGGGGAGGGGGCCCACTGTGCTGGGATTGAGGCAAGTAAGAATGGGAAGAGTAGTTCCACTGAAGCACAGGGGAGTTAGGGCTTGGTGTAAGCAAATTAGGTGTAGATGCTGTGTTAGTTCCTGCAGGTGGCCCTATGCTTGTGCTGAGGAATGGGAGAGGGAGATGGTGCCTGCTAGTTCCTTTGTTCCTGGAGGGGTCTGTCACTGAACACTGCCTCTCTGGGAAGTGCTCTGAGATGAGCACATAACCTCCCTACTGTGTGCTCCAGGTGCTCTTCACATTGCTATTTATAAGCTGTCTATCCATGGATTGTTGGTTTGCCTTTTCCTTAAGAACAGCTCAATGCCCTCAGGGCTCTATCCCGACCACATTGGCTGACCTTTAAAACTCCAGGCTTTAAGCTCTACTCGTTGCCAGAAGTCACAAAATTGGTCCCCTCTTGCTTTCCAAACCAATTACTATGGGGATTCAAAACAGCATTTTACTACTACTTTCTCTGAGGTAAAGAGTTGGATCTGGCCATTTTTCTTTGTTATTTTAACTATTATAGGCCTCTGTGAGTGAAATTTAAAACAAACTTTTCTAGAGAGTAGCGTGATTAATAAGCTCAACAAGATAATGAAGTTACAGGATGTTTATAAACAGCGATGTAACAAAGAAGTTTTTTACTTTGGACACACAAGCTGGTTGAGCCCACCCCTCCCACTGAGCTGCCTCTGCTTGCTCAGACGTACCCAAACCATTTAAGTACTAACAGATGCCAGTGGTAACATATTTTATCTAGATTTACATATGACCTACAGTCCCAACCAAAACTTAATATGCTGACAGACCCCATGTTGGCAAAAGAACCAGTATTCTAAAATTTTCATAGAAAAAAAACCCCACGGAATTTTAAAATAAGAGATTGCATTTATTTTCTACCGTCTTCCTTCATCTAATCTTTTAATATATTTAATTTTGTGGCTAAAGACTGTTTAAAAAAGTGTTTTATGCTTTCTGGGTTATAACTGTACAAACCCAAGTAAGCTTATGCTATAAAAAAGTCTCATGATGCCTCTTGTCATATGGTTGTTTATTTAAACATGGAAAAATAAAATAGTGAAAACAGAAAATAATTTTTAAATGACTTTAGTTAATAGTAGTTAAAAATAGTTAATGTTCACATAAAAAAATCATGTTTTCCCAGTCATTATGTAATGTTTTCCATTTGTTAATTTAATTGATGTTGATTTCTCAAATACAACATCTATTGATTCAGAAACTTAGAATTTATTCTGAGTTGAAAAATGTTGAAACATTTTTTCAACATGACTGATAAAAAGGCAATTCTTTTATTGTTAAGCATTTTTGAACAGGTAAGGTACAAATCCCCATATGGCTGCTTTTTTGTTTGTTTGTTTCATACAGTGTTTTAGAAAATCAAACCAGTAGGTAAGCATTTGAATCATTTTGTGCTTATACATTGAAAGTAGCTGAATATACTTGTAAATTGGCTCTGACTGAAAGGAATAAAATAAAATCACATGTGAATAAAATTGATTTAGTGCTAGTAAGAATTAGGAAGACTCATTGTGATAGTATGTGTTTTATTCATATGAAGAAACTAATGCCTTAATATTTTTGTGATCCTTTAATATTTATACTTAATATCATGGTAGTTTAAGTGCAATATATTTTTAATCTTTTTAATCAAATTGAAAGAATGAGAAACTTTAAATCAGGTTTTCTCCATCTGTAACTGGACAATGTTCTGCATCTGTGGTATGTCTTCATCAGGTTTTTCTTGTTATATACCCAGTGATGGCACCATTTATGTCATTAACCATGCTTTTTTGGACAATGCAGTGTGACAACTAAGATTTACATAGAAACTGTAATTTTTGATGTATCTGGCTTTTGACTGTGATTCTTCATTTTCCACATTTTCACATTAATACCATAACTTCTTTGTACATAATAGTTTTTGTTCTTCACTGTCTTGAAAATAATACTGTGACTGTATCTTACGTGAATCTGTAAGAACATTTGCGTCAAGCTTTAGTTAGAACAGGAAGGTTGCAATATGATTTAATAGCAGTTTGGTTTCCTTGGAATCTTCCTGTAAAAAATGTAAATTGGAAAGTTAAATATTTGGGTGAAGATTAGAGAAAGTAAAGGTCACTTTAGTTTTATAATTTCTTTTATTTGTCATTAGATGCTAATTAAAACACAGGGAAATAAATCTGTCATGTTCAAAAACTTCTAAGGTCACAGTGAGTTATTAAGCAATTAGCTAAATAAGACTTGATAAGACAAAAGCTAGCCAGTTATACTTGACTCTGATGTAGGTAGAATATAAAACAATAAAAACTCCAAATAAGATGTTTATGCTTAAAGCAATAATACATTTTGTAAATATCCTGGTGAGTCATTAGACTTTAAAAATTGCATTTCCTTCACATTTCTCTTAATTCAGAATATATACTTTGAAAAAGAATATATATATGTATTGCATCATTTACTTGGAAAATAGTAATATGTTACATGTAAAAACATGTGCAACAGATAAGATGTCACATGTCTGCTCCTTACTTGGAGTTGTAAGGTAAAAAACTTCATCCTGTATTCAATGAGTCACTTAAAAATGTGAATATCTGATATAACAAATCTTGAAAAAAAAATCTGCCTATGTACCATTACCATTGCCCTCCAGTAGAAACATGTACAGTCAGTAGAGGTAACTTCTCTGAAGACCATTTTGACCTTTTAAAGTGTGTATGTGTTGTGTCTTTTGCATGTCTCTCTGTACCAACCCTGTTGTCCCCTTGTCCTCTAGACCTGGCTTGTTGGTTTTTTTTTTCTTTATTGACCATATGCTGCCCCCTTCTCTGTTCTAATAGTTTCCTCTATTAAGATGTTTAGGGAAACCTGAGGCCTCTTACTATCTATTAAACTGAGACAGGGACCTCGGGGCTCAGAAGTGGTGAGTCTATTTAATACTATTTTAAAATCCTTGTTGTGAGACAGAAAATACTCTCAGACTGGCTGTTGATTGAAGGAACTAAACAAGTGAATGGAAGATGACCTCATTATGAATGGATTAGGGCTGGAAACATCTATTGGATGTGAATAGTGTTGGATTTGATACAGTTGCTTATTTATCTAAGAACACTAAAATTTTGGCTGAGTAGGTCAGTGTACTGAATAATGAGCCTTGATGAAGTCATGTTGTTAGATGTTTCTAAGAAAACAAGGCTGCCTGGATTTTTTGCCCACTTGGTGGTGGAACTAACCTACTATTTAGGTTTGCCTCTACTCGATGTTTGAAACCTTCTTGTAAAATACACCGTCCTGAGCATTGTTGAGTAATTACTGATTACTCTTTTTTTTATTATTATAGATTTTATTTATTTGTTAGCCAGGGGAGGAGCAGAGAGGGAGGGAGAGGGACAAGCAGACTCTGCCCGGGAGCACAGAGCTCAACATGGTGCTCAATCCTAGGACCCTGAGATCATGACCTGAGTGGAAACTCATGACTGAGCCACCCAGGCACCCTGAATCCTTGTTGATTATTAATTGCAGGCATATGTCTAGATATTCCTTGGCCCTCTTAATGTGTCATTGGGTCTTTAATGTGGTGAAAAGGGTGCACATGTTAGAAAATTTTCATATTACTGTTTTGCTGAAGTTCAATGGGAAAACCCCAAATTTATATGTGTTTTCTAATCCTTGAAGGAAGCCCATAGATTGCATTTATACCAAGAGGTCCAACGTTCAAGGACAATAAGAGAAACTTCAAAAGATAAGTATATACATTGTTAGTTTTTGGCCTTATTCATAAACTTAAAAAAATCTATATATGATACCTATTTCCTGTAAAAGACTTTAGAATAATAATGGAATTAAACATTTTTTGACAACATGTTGTACATGAATATATTCTGCTAAACCATGTACCCTAACCAAAGGTGGCTAAGTTTTAGATGGCAAAGCATATTAAACCAGGGGATTAAAAGCCCTGAAGAAATTCCATTGTACTTAGGACATCACTGAAACTTGAGGGAATTTGAAGAATTTGTCAGATGAAGCTGTGATCTATTGAAAAAAGTGACATTCTGGATATCATGCTAGGGGTACTTTGATGCATCCTCCAGAGTAGATGGTTGGAATACTGATAATATTTCTGCCTCTCTGCCTCTATCAACTCCTTGAAGACCAAAGAAGTTAACAGAGGCAGAGGACCATTTTCTGTTGGAAGAACTTCCAAGTCTTCTCTCACTTTAATTTGGAACTAATAGTATGTAGTTGTACCGTTGGAAAGTCTAGCACAAAATGACAACTGACCTTCTGAGACATTGTCCCCTATTTTATATATCTTCATGTGTTTCAGTAAATGCTTAATTGGTTTTGGGATTTGGGACTGTTGTCTCTCCAGTACATTGTGGACCATTGAGCCAGGTGACTTCTATGTAAAGTTCTACGTCTTGAAGCATCTGAATTAGGATTCTGTAGGAGAGTATTCTTAAGCCCTGCATGATTAATAAGTATGCAACTGAGACTGTAACTTTGATTTTGAAATTTAAAGGTTTACATGATCTCTATTGTTTGGGTATTAGATGGATAATTTTGTTCTGTTTTGGTATAACATGGATAATATTGTTCTGTTAGATAAGCAGCCATTGACCACAGTGTGATCTGTGACTGGGTAGGCATGTAACAAGTACTTCATTTCTACCATGTTTCAGTAACTCTGAGGTACCATTGATTGCAATCAATATTTTTATACTATGGGGTAAAGATAAATGCTCCCAATATAACTACAGTAGAAAGTTTTATGTTCACTTAGAAGCTTCATTTTTTTTTTTTATTTTAGAGAGAGTGTGTGTGTGTGCACGGTGGGGAGGGTCAGACAGAGAGAATAACTTAAGCAGACTCTGCCCTGAGTGCATAGCCCCAATGTGGGGCTCGATCACATAACCCTGTGATTATGACCTGAGCTGAAACCAAGAATTGGATGCTTAACCAAGTGCACCGTTCAGGTGCCCCTAAAAGTTTAGAAACTTTTAAAAAAACAATAAATGAGTTCTATATTACGGCATAGAATTTTATTACAATTCTTGTATAAAAAGACATAGGGTTCTAGTTCTGGGTAAAGTGGAACAAGAATACCCTCATTCTCCCACTGAATGAAGCTATAAAACCTGAACAGAGTAAATAGAACAGATATTTGAGGTTATAAATAAAGTAGTAGCAGGTAGAATAACGAATAATACCCAACTTTCAAGTACTACCTAATTGGCAGTGAATTTCATGATTTTGTTCCTCTGCTATACACTGACTTGGATCCAGTGAGGCCCAAAGCTGCCAAGTGAGGATTGGAGTAGGCAGAGTTCCAAGAGAAGCCCCCTAACTCTGGCTGCATGAACAGGAAGGGATCTCCTGATGTTCACATAGTGAAGATAGCCTCCTTTTTTTTTTTTTTCCTCCCTACTCTATTGATTGACTCCCCAAGCAATCCTGTGGCTACAGTGGCACCGACAGTGGCAACAATGGGTACCCAGAGATTTGTAAAATTCTGAGAGAAGTGAACGTTGCTCTGGCATCAAGTTTGCCGTGGCTTGAAGAGGTGGGATGAGCACTGTTGCTGTTCTTGCTGTCTTCCTTTTGCTTAACTTTGCATATGGGTATAGTCAGGGGAAGTGTGTGCTAAGTGGGATAAAGTCCCAGCTCTCTGGTAGAAGTGCTGAAAAGGGATGCACTATACAGTGCACGAGGATATTACCTAGATATCCAGGATATAATCCAAGATCAATGGGCATACAAAGAACCAGGAAAATAGAAACCTAAATGGGGAAAGGTAACCAGTTAGATAGTCATGTTGAGATGACACCGATGTTGGAACTACCTGACAAATAATTTAAAGTCCTGATTATAAAAATGGTGAAAATAAGGGGAAATGCTCTTGAAAGATGGAAAGTCTCAAGAAAGGCATAGAAAATATGAAGAAAAGCCAAATGGAAATTCTAGAACCGAAAACAATACATCAACCAAAATGAAGAACTTTCCAAATGGGCTTAGTAACAGAATAGAGATGTCAGAGAAAGTTCCAGTGAAGTTAAGACAGATCATTGGAAATTTTTCAATCTGAACTACAGAGTCAAGAGGTTGGGGGAAAAATGAATAGTGCTCCCATTTGGCAATGTCATACACTGCTGGTGTTAAGGTAAAATGGTACAGCCAAACTGGAATACTGTTTAACAGTTCTTAAAGAGAGAAATGTACATTTACCATTTGAGCCAGCATCCTTTTCCAGTGCATTTACCCTAGAGAAAGGAAACCTTACATCCACATGAGAAAGCTATGAATGTTTTACAGCAGTTCTGTTCATAACCTTCAGAAGTATTTAGCAATACAAATATTGTCCTTTGGATGAATTGATAAAACGTAGTACCTCCATATAATGGAGGGCAACTGAAAAATGAAAAGATACAGACTGTAAATATGTAAAATAATTTAAATCTCAAAGGAATTCCATCCAGTGATGGATGATATTCTCATAGGGTTACATTTTGAGTGATTCTGTGTGTGATAGTCTTAAAGAGACAGAACTGTAAAAACAACAGCAAAAATCAAAGTTTTCCCACCATGCAGCAAGGGTGATTACAGAGATGACATGAGGGATTGAACTGCTTTGTGTCCTGATGTGGTTACATGAATTTATAATGTATTAAAGTTAGGGAAATGACACAAAGGTAATTGTAGTGCATACCAATGCAGAGAAAGTTAGAGATCAGTGTATCTTCATATGGCCCTGAATGGTAGCAATTCTAAGATGCTGTTTCAATTTCAGGGATGTTATACAGAGGAAACATGAGAGTTTTAATTAATGAAATAAAGTAAGTGTTGTAGGTTTGCCAGGTACTTAATTAAAAGCAGTGAAAAAAGACTTCCCATTTTCCCCCACTGTAATGTCATTTTCTATTATAATTTCTTACGCCTAAGCATTGGAAGAGAAGGGTTTGCTAGAAACTGCAGAGAATCTTGTTTACTCCATGAAGGTGTGACACTGTCATTTGACTTGTGTGGCTTCAGTTTAAAAAAAAGTGGGAAAACTCCTGAATTAGGAAATTACCTATATTTCTTATAGGTTCTATCAGCATATGGAGTGTTTGAGGTTTTCGATTCTAGACCAGATTGCCTGGTTTGAATCTTGGCTCTCCGGTTTGCTAGCTGAACTTAATCCCAGGCAAATCATTTAAATCTGTATCTTTAAGAAGGACATGATAATTTTGCCTGTATCATAAGATTTTGGTTAGAATGTACATTTATTGTAATATTATACATACTATTTGTCAATTACCCAGTGAGAAAACATCCAGTGTTTGGCTGAGTTACTCTGTGGCTCAATTGTTTTTACTGAAAGGGTGCTAGTATCTTTTATTTATTAGTAACATTGCTTTCATGAACTAGAATCTGAAGGACTCTCTATGGTAACTTGAATTTGTAATGCTTACCAACTTGTGAATAAAAATAATGCTTATTACTTGATGCTTTAGCTTTTCTCTTAACTATTTTTAAAAAGTTATTTTTATTATTTTTTTAAGTAGGCTCCACACCCAGTGGGGGACTTGAACACAAGACCCTGAGATCAAAAGTCAGATGCTCTACTGACTGAGCCAGCTAGGCACCCCTAGCTTTTCTCTTAATTTAAATGTTTAAAAGTTTACCCATTGTTTTAATAGTTTGTTAGGTATCCTTATGTGATATACTGAAGACCTTTATCTTGTCTCTTGATCTTATTTAAAGATACTTTCTGAATGAATAGAAGTATGGATGAAAGAACTAGTGTACTCTCATAAAGTTTTTACTACTTCTTATTTTTTAAAACGTTTTGCTGTCAAACCACAGATAACAGAAATCCAAACCAGATCTGTAGCTTAAAGAGTAATGTGAATATCTGTGTAATATCACACAGATCAAGAATAGAACTTTGCCACTCACAGCAGTGGCTTTTTCTTGCATTTTTATGCGGTTAAAACCTCCCTCCTCAAAAAATAGTAGCTATCAAGATTTTACAGCAATTTCCTCATTTCTTCTGAGCTTTATCACTCAGATTTACATTTCTAGACACTATGGTTTAGTTTTTTTTTTTAATTACCTGTTAAATCTCACTTACTCTACGAGTTCCCCATCCTTTTATTTTGCTGGCGCTTTGTCTCTTGCTCAACCCAACCTATTTGACCTGTGGATTTTGTCCCATTTTGAATTTTGATGAGTATATGTTCTTGCATGGTGCAATTATGCATATTTCTGTATATTTTTTTGTCTTGTACAAAGTGACAGTTGGCTCTAGAAGCTGAATCATTTAGTTTCATTTCTTTGGTAAGACTAGAGGTGGTGTGAGTTTTTAATTAGGAGACATCAAATGTCTGGCTATCTTTTATTTTCTGATGATAGCAGCCATTGATATTCAATGCCTAGATTTGTTAATACATGGCGGGTGTGTGCAAAATCATGACATTTTAATCTGATTAATTAATTTTCATGTATTAGTTGAGGTGCTTTCACAAACACTTCTCATCTACAGTTTACCCAGTGTACGGCTTACAGAAAGATAAATGTTCATTTTCTTTTTCCAGTATTCAACTGAATGAATTCATTCTGTCATCCTCTAAACTTACCAAGTATCTTTTGTGTGTGTGTGTGTGTGTGTGTGTGTGTGTGTGTGTGTGTGTTTACATAAAGATGAAATGCTTCATAAATTTTTACTGATAATTCCAATTCAGTATTTTACTTCTACCCCATTGAGAATTCTGGTTCTCAGAGATAGTGGAATTAACAGAATTAGAATATTGTATAATCATTCAGACATTTTATTCAGTGTACCCTCTAGGTCTCAAAGTATACATACGCTCAACCAAGACTATTTCTGAAAAGAGTTATGTAATTTTTTTTACATATTTCATTCACTCCTAGTGTATTTTCTTGTTTATACTCTATTTTCAGATTATACTGCCAATTATATACTGTATTCAGTTAATTTTAGACCTTATTTAGTCATAGTTCTGAAAGTAACTGCTTTATGCTGTCTCTAAGTCATTCTGTATATGTCTCTCTAGTCTTTGGTTGTCTGAGGACTTGAGTTCTAGCACGTTCCTTAAGAAATATTCACAGGAAAATCATTTTCTTCATTCAAGTTGTTAACTGTATGTTTTATACTTGAAAGTCAGTTTTGCTGAATATAAAATCTTGGCTCATAATTTTGTCCCTGAATAACTTAAATATGCTCCTTTGTTTTTATTGAATAAATTCTGATTATCTTATTACCTCTATTATCTCTATTCTTTTTGTCTAGGTGACCAAAGGAATGAGTTTTTTTTTTTTTTTTAAAGTCTAGTAACCTTACTAGAAAATGTCTTGGTATTGGTTTTTATTGGTAAATATTTGGAGATACTTATATGTGATATGCTTGAGTGTGTATGTATAAAAAATTTCAGTATTCTCTTCTACATGGATTCCTATTATGTTTATATTGGACCATCTTTACCCAAGTTCAATACTTGTCACCTTATATTGAATCTTTATTTCTTTTTTTAATTTAAAAATATTCTTTATTTTTCTTTTTATCTTAAATTATTATCTGTTAATTTTGTACCTGTATCATTACTGTATAGTCCTCATTTCAGAAATAGTCTTTTATTTTAAATTCTTCCCTGACTGCTGCCACTTAATTTACGAGCTTTTGAAATTCTAAATTACATAGTTCTTTAATGTTTGGTTTCATTGCCTTATTCTTTTTTGGCTTGTTATAAAATAGTAGATTGCAATTTTAACTGGTTTGGTAGGCATATCTTTCTGGCATGCATTCATTATTTTTAGAAGTGTTTTTCTGCTCTTTATTTTTTTATGAAAGTTTTACCCAGGGATTGACTTCAATAATTTTTCCATTATTAGTTGTGTTTGCCTTTTTATAAATACACCAGTCATATTGGCTTAGGGATCACTCTAATTGTCCTCATCTTAACCTCAGTTTACCTCTTAAAGTCCCCATCTCCAAATATAGTCACATTCCGAGGATTACTCAGGGTTAGAATTCCCACAGTGACTTTGGTAGGGGACAAAATTCAGCCCATAACCATATGTCATAGTCATGACCCTAGCATAGAGCCTGGAAACTATTAAGTGTTCAATACCTTCTTGTTAGTGCCCTGTGTTAAAATCTGGGTGTGTGTGGGGGGTGTTGGGAAATTAGAAGTTAGTAAATTCTAGTTTACTGAGTTTAGGAGTTAGTGATTTTTATGGGAGAGGAAAACTAGTAAATGATAAAATACAAAGTCAAAATTTTAATCAAAGTAAAACAAAAATGCAGAATAATGTGAAAGGGAAAAATTACCCTTTAGGATACTAATTTCACATAGATTTGAGTTCAAAAGCTAAAAGTTTACAATTTCACGGCTCTGTGATATTGGGCAATTTACTAGCTTTATAGACTCCATCTATAAAATGGGGAGAATAATTCCTACTTGTTATGATAAAGAGAAATAATGTATAAAAGTCTCTACTGTAGTAAAAAAGCAAAGACAATATTAAAACTACTTAGTATGGCATGAGTATGTATTAATCAGAATAAATGCACTGACTACCAAATGCCTATAATGATTCCCATGACTCTGTTGCTGTGCACTGCCTGAACGTCAGCTTTGTGAATAGGCTTATTAGAGCCAAGGCACATGTAAATTTCTATTTCTGAAACTCGACACTAAAAGGCCTTTCAGAAATTTCTGTTTCTGAAACTCGACACTAAAAGGCCTTTCCTTCACACCACTGAAATTCAGCAACACAGTGATTCATACGTAGATATGAGGAGAATCCTGACTGTGTACTTACATGTGTTTCAGAGAGAGATCTTTATGTATCAGAATTGTGGGTTTGGAGATGTGGGGGTACTGTAATTTCAAAAAAGTCTCCCTGGTTTGTTACCTCCCTATTCTTTTTTCTCTCCCACTGCTCCCCCCGCCCCCCAAATACATCTAAAACACTGGCCTATGGTTATTAAAGCAGATGATCCTTCAGGTGCACCTTTTTGGAGAATTAGACAATGACATGTAATGGCATTGCAGGTAGGGGGAACGTGTACGTTAGTCTGAAGATCAAGGTAAATCTAGGGAAATGTAAGTGGTATGATCTGGTTGAAGAGTAAGGTTTGTTGCCCAAGGTGTGGGTGTACATTTATTGCCTTTTATAGAACAAAAGGAGGTGGGAATTCTGTGATGAAGACTTGGAAATAATTATCTGTTGAAGTATGCTTAGGATTATTTGCCAGTGTATTTGTCAGGGTTCTCTAAAGAAATAGAACAAACAGGATATACAAATACACATACATACATGAGTTTGCTCATGTGATTATAGATTATGGAGTTTGGCAAGTCCAAATTCTACAAAGTCAGTGTCATAGTTTAAGCTGCAAGGCTGGCAGGCTGCTCTAGAACCAGGAAGAGCCAATATTTTGGTTCTAAGACCATTAAGCAGGAGGTTCCTCTCTTAATCCTGGCAAGTCAAACCTTTGTTCTATTCAGATCTTCAACTGATTGGATGTGGCCCATCCACATTAGGGAGAGCAATCAGCTTCACTTAGTTTACCAATTTAAATGTAAACCACATCTAAAAATACCCTCATAGAAACACCCAAATTATGTTTGACTAAATATTTGAACACCCCATTGCTCAGTCAATTTGACATATAAAATTAATCATTACAGTCAATAAAGTAAAATCAAAGTGTACATTATTTTTGGCATAATTACTCTTGGCAATTATACCTTGACCCTTTAAGAGTTCTCACACATGGGGATGAGACATTAACTGAAAAAATTTGGGCTTACTAATTCTTACAGCTTTTTAATACTAATCTGTAGACTACAGGTCATGTTCCATTAGAATTTTCTCTCTATTAAGTCACATGGAGTTGTGTGATACCTAGATGCTGTATGTAAATAAAGAGTTATTCAGTGTAAATCAGACTATGTGTTAAAAAAGATTTTGGGGGGGGAAATTACCCTACAGGTTTAGATGTTAAAATACTTCATGTGTCATAACCATCCTTTTAGGAGGATTTAAAAGAGATATTGTATAAAAAAGATAGTGTAGCAAATGAAAATAAGTTAATATTAGTAATAAAGTTGACAGTTTAGGTATGATCTGAATTTAACTCCAGTATTTTTCTAATTTATCTTTAGATCTTTATTGGGGAGAGAAGAAAGACTGGATTCTTGTAGTAGAGTTTTTATGATTCTGGGAAGCAAAATGATTTTATTGCCCTCCCCCATGCTATTGTTGTATTTATTTTAACCACTAAAGATTTCTAAGAAGTGGTTTATTAATAGAACAACAGATTAACATTTCTAAAGGCTCCTGTTGATTTCATTATTAACCTCAAGGAAGTTGTTAAATTATTTGCTTTGAGAAATTTGGAAAGTTTTGTGCTTCATGAAAAAAATGAATTTTAAATGTTACATTTTTTTTTCTCTCTCAGTTGGGGAGCTACTAGAATAAGTGTGGAATTGAGGAGGTTCAATTTATTTGAGCACTGCTTCTCTAGCTACATTCTTTCCCATTTTGGGTTTCTACCTGCATGGCACAAGTATAGTCACTGCTGTTCTCTTTGTTGGTGAAGATATGAAGTACATTAACATTCCCAGTTAGGGTTGTCAGTGAGATTATTACTAGAAATCACATGAGATGCCTCACCCTAGATCTAATGGATAAACTAATATATGAATGATCAGAAGGTATCCATTTTAGTTTTAAGTTCAGGTATGAAAACATAGGACTGTTACTCAAGATGTTTTTCATTATTATACATAATTACTGCATTTTGGGTGAAATATTAAAACTTGAAAAGGATTAGTGGGACAAAATTGAGATGGATTTTTTAAAATTTATCTAAATTCAATTACCATATAACGTATTATTGGTTTCAGAGGCAGAGGTCAGTGATTCATCAGTCTTATATAATACCCAGTGCTCATTATGTCATGTGCCCCCCTTAATGTCCATCACTCAGTTACCCCACCCCCCACCCCTCTCCTCTCTAGCAACCCTCAGTTTGTTTCGTATGCTTAAGAGTCTTTTATGGTTTGCCTCCCTCCTGATTTCATATTGTTTTATTTTTTCTTCTCCTCCCCTATGAACCTCTGAGTTGTTTCTTAAATTCTACAGATGGATTTTTTAAGAAAGATTTTACTATTTGAGAGAGAGAGCCTGAGCTTGTGTGCATGCATGAGCATGAGCACAGGGGTGGGGGGGAGGAGCAGGGGGAGAGGGAGAAGCAGACTCCCCACTGGGCAGGGAGCCAGAGGACTTGGGGCTGGACCCCAGGACCCTGAGATCATGACCTGAGTGGAAAGGAACAGTCCCACATGTAAGGCACTGAGCCACCCAGGTGCCCCTCTCCCTTTTTCTTTAAAGAAACACTGAAATAAATAAGACTACAGGGAACATTTGAAGTTAGAGATGGGTCGTATCTTAAGTAGACAAAAAAAAGTTTAATTTATTTTTTGTTGAATCCATGTGATCATAACAATTATGTGAACACTTACTGGGGATTTAATTGGAGTAGGCACGCTATGTAACTTTAGGTATATTAACTCATTTAATCCTCATCAAAGTCTCATAATGTTGGGTCCTTTATTCCATGTTTCCTTCATTTCTTTTAGATTTATAAATTCTGTGTAGAAAGTTCGGCTCTACATAGAAACTGATTTTTAGTCTCTATATTTCATACATTAAAATATTAAAATATGAATATACTATTTATAGATATTTTTTGGCTATTGGATTGGATTCCTATAGCATTTTTAAAAATTGCATGTGGCTTAATAATTTAACAAACATTGAATGCCCAAGAATTGCCTTGTATCTGTAATTGATCAACATTGCATGTTTTTTCTTATGTTGCCTTTATAATATTGGGTAAGAAATGGTTAAATTGTGAACTCCAGTGAGCCATGCAGATCAGAGTACGAATTGGGTGGATTTGGGTTTTTTAAGTAGTTTGACACTAGAAATCTCAAAGGCAATTGACTAACAACACTTCTTTCTCACAACTCAGGGGTTGATTCTGATGGGCAACCAGTGTTGAGAACCGTTGAATTTGGGAACTGATGAAGATTCAACCTAGTGTAGACTGTGAATGACACTGGATAGGTGGAGGATTTTATGATACTGGGGGAAAGGACATATCAGTATGGACATGGACACTATAAAGAAAATGGCAAGTCTGGCGTAGACTACTGTGGAGTAAATAACTGGGAATTACAAGACATCAGCAGATGCATAGAAAGGACCATGATAAAAGATTCATCTTATTTATTACATTACCTTGAATCTATATTCTTAGTTTTTTTTAGTTGATTTTCACTAAATAGGTGAATTTATTTTTTATCCAGCTTCATTGAGATATTTGACATATAACATCATGCAGATTTAGGGTATGCAGTGTGATGATTTGAAATATGTACATATTGTGAAGTGATTACCACAGTAAGATTCACACATTCTCCACATCCAGTAGTTAAGATATTTTTTAAAAGATGAGTTTTAAGGTCTCCTACAGTGCATATCTACATGTAGATACACACACACACATATTCATGTTTTTTTATTGTACCTTATTTTGGGGGGTAGAATATTTTTTATTTTAGTATACTTTGAAACAAAAGTTGAAAGAATAGTACACTTAACTTCCATCTGTCTTTTACCTAGATAAACCAGTTCACCCATTGTTTACATATTGTCCCCTTTGCTTTATCATGGCTACATGTTTTGTCTTGTTTGGCCTACAGAATTAGGGACTCATTAGTGGGTGTTTGCTAAATTTATGGTAATTTGTTGTAGAACAAACACAGAATAATAAAAATATGCTATGTAATTCATGAGAACTTCAGGAAAAATAACATGAGAAATTACAGTAGATACTACAAAATGTTAAAATGAGAGGAAAGTGAATGAAATCTTTTAAAACGAAAATGAAATAATTTAAACTGAATGAAAATATCACAATGTTTGAAATAAAGCTAAGGCTGTGAATTAGAGGAAAATTTAAGACTTTATATGTAAATACAAGAATAAAGGAAAAGCTGGAAGTAAACAATTTAAGCATCTTTTTCAAGAAAACAGCAAACTAAATCAAAGAGCATAGGAGGAAGAAAATACTGGATAGTAGAAATTCAAGAACTAGAAAATAAACATACAAGAGAATCAACAAAGCTTTTCTTTGAAAATGTTAATAAAGTTGATAAAGCCTTGGCAAGAGTGATCATGAAAAAATTTCCTTTCTGTGAAGTCATGTTTCTGGAATCTCTTGTATGGTTTCAGAAAATTATAAAGGGTGTCATCATGAAGATTGGTACTAATAGAACATAGAGCTCCAGCACCATATAATATTCTTGATAAGTGGGAGGTAATTAGTAATAGGAGTACTATTAATTGGTGATATTGTTAATATTTTATTTTATTTTTATTTTTTGATATTGTTAATATTTTAAGCTGTTCCCAGCTTTGCTTAGAAAAATGATAAACTATCACTATATCAATGTTCATACACACCAAATTATATAGACCTGTCCATGTAAGAAGCAGCTGGGTTAAATGTGTTTTTTATTTTTATTTTTTTTATGTTATGTTAGTCACCATACATTACATCATTAGTTTTTGATGTAGTGTTCCATGATTCATTGTTTGCGTATAATACCCAGTGCTCCATGCAATATGTACCCTCCTTAATAGCTGGGTTAAATGTTAATCAAACTAACTTGATTTAGGCTTCTCATTTAAAATTCAGCCTTTTTTTCTTTATTCTTCATATGATACCATGCAACATCTTCTTAATTGGCAACAATATAGCTATTTCTTAGCATTTTAGATCTGTCTAGTATAGAGGAGGATGGCATATCTTTTGAGAGCGTGCATCCAGGGTTAACAAAGGTGAACATTATTAGGTCATATGGCTTCTGTTTTTGAATCAGATCATGTCAAAGAGGCCTAAAAAATTTGAAAATCCGTTTAGCTCTTTTCACTTGTGGTAACACTGAAACAGGTGGGAACTTAATTGTATTGAGTTGACCAAATTGAGAGGAATGCCAAGGAAACTGCTGTACTCACCCAGGACACTAGGTGGCACAGTGAGCTGCACACAGGAGATTTCGTCTAGCCTGAGGAGGGCATCTGCAGGAGAGATGGGATTTTATCAGATTCTAGGAGACTCCAAATAAATGTAGGAGGATTGCATTGTCAAGCCAAAGAGCTGTCACTTCCGGTTAGTCCTTTTCAAATGTATCCTAAGCTCGCTTATTTCTGTTGATTACACACATTCTGGTTAGCCACCTATACAGTGTTGAATACACACCTTTATTGACTTGGGTGGTAACGGGTCAAGGACTTATCAGTGTGAATTCCAAGTGACTTCACTGCCTGAAGGTAAAAGCTTCATAGTTCCTAGTTCCTAGTTGGACAGTTAGGAACAGCAGGTAAGCCTCGGTTTTAGCATTTAGTGCTCTGTTCCATTTTCTGTTTGAAACTTAGTATTTTTTTTTCTTTTTTATCTCAGAAAGAATTTCACAACACATTTGCATAGTTATGGACACAAAAGAAGATGAGAATCATGTAGGTCATCATCTTGAAGAAATACTAAAAAATGAATTAAATGTAAGTATTCAAAGGTTGAGTTTCATGACATCAAAGAGTTGAGTTCCACTTACTCCCCGTTTTGAGCTGATGAACTTCTTAGTTGAATTCATACCTAATTGGGCTAAGGAAATGGAAGAAGTAGTAATAAGTGTGAGGTCCGTAGGAATTATTTGTAACATTTACCACTAATGACTTGTATTATTTACTTCTTTGACAACTTTTTGTCTTGAAATGTTTTGTTGACAAAATGATTTTATTTAATTTTAAGTCATTTCCCTATTTCTTTTAAAATGTATAACCATCAGGGCTTATGATGAACATGTGATGACCTTTTAACAATATACACGATCAAATTCTACTTAAAAAGCTGAAGGAAAAAGTTTATTTAGTTAATTTCATCATGATAGCGCAGTTAGAAGGGGAATGGGCTCTGCTAAGACCGTCTGCTCAGATGGCAGCTTTTTTGCCTAATTTCCTTATCTTAAATTGAAAATGTCAATAACATCTACTTTGTAAAGTTATTAAGAGGATTGACTTTGGAAAGCATCTAACTTGTAGTAAATTTTTGGTGAAGATGAAACTGTAATAATTAAATTTTTGATGATGAGACAGATGTGTATTAAGTAATGAATGCTACTAGTTCCCAAACTTTAGTCCTGATTTAGATACACGAACTGTGAAGAACATAGATCCCTGGAATATATAAAAACTTAGTGAACGGTAGTTTGGGATTAGTTCTAGAATCCAAATTTTTATACTTCACCTTAGCCAAAAGGCCAAGAAGAGATAGAATCCAAATTTTTAACAAGCTCCCCCAGGTGATATTAATGGCACTTAGTGCCAAATTCTACCCAGTAGCACTTGGAGCAACAACCTAAGCTGAAAGAAAATGACCACCATATCCACTGTCTCTTCAGTGGAAAGGTTATACCATAATCTACTTTGCGATATTGCTTCTATCCATTGACTTTCTGGACATTTCCCCTTCATCCTTGGAAATTTTCGCATCTTGCGCTCTCTGCTTTCTACCACGAGTTCACCTATTGAGAATCTATTCCTAAATTCCATTCCCCAGTTTAACTGCTGCATCTTGCAGAATATTTATTGATAACTTTCTACTGTCTGACCCACTGAAGCACCCTTTTGCCTCAAAAATAGTCTTTTACTTTTGGGTAATCTCATTTATTCTTTCTCCAGTCAATGCAGAAGTCACGGAGGTGAGACCCTGAAAGAATATTACTGGAACTCTGGCTATCGATCAACCCTAAGTTTAGAGAGTTGGGTTTTTATACTCTTGTTGAGTACCCAGCTGTTGTATTCTGTGTGACTAATTCCTTTATGGATCTTTCTAGTATTAGACCCTGCAAGAAATCCCTTTGATAACAATTATTACAGTATTGACTTTTTATTGCTTCTTTTCCTGTATCTGTTGAATGATGAAATGACATGGAATGTAGGGATACACACAGTAGTACATTACTGGCCTTGTGTGATTTATTCATCACTCTGGCCTCTCAGGTCCTTACCCTTTTCATTCCCAGTGACCTTCATCTACCTACCCATTGGGTCTAGTCTGCATATTGCCATCATCTTAACTGTGCTGACAAAATAAATACTAAGGTTATTTCTTAAGTTCTGACCACAACGTTTTGTCGTTTCATATATTTTGCTAAATTACTCCTGCGCATATTTGAATTTTATAGGAAACCCCAGGTCCCCCATCTTCTCCCTTTCTTTTGGCTACATTTTATTTTATTCCCTTCCTTGCCTAGTTTAGATGTCATATTCTAGGGCTTCAGTGAATCATGAATCTTCTACTGCTATCCTCAATTCCCTTGTACTTCAAATGCACCCCTTGGTTAAAACTCCAGGTATTTGTCTAACTTTTCACTTCTCTAAGCCTTGACTCAAACTTCATACTGCTGGAGAAAATTATACAGCAGTGCAGATTGTTGCCATTAAAAAATACTGGTCTCCATTCTCCAGTGGGCAAAGAATAATTTATTTATTTTTAAAGTAAGTATACTACGATTGCAT
Organism: Zalophus californianus; assembly: GCF_009762305.2. Taxonomy (NCBI): domain Eukaryota; kingdom Metazoa; phylum Chordata; class Mammalia; order Carnivora; family Otariidae; genus Zalophus; species Zalophus californianus. The sequence continues at coordinate 48,361,869 of NC_045606.1, read as the reverse complement.
AATCAACCCCCCATCCTCCTCTGTGAATATTTTAAACCTCCTGCACTTTGCTCAAACGCTGAACCCAGGTTTTCTTAACTTCACTGTTAGCATTTTGAGCTAGATAATTCTTTGCTGTGAGAGCCTGTCTTCTGCTTTGTATACTGTTCAGCAGCATCCTTGGCCTATACCCACCAGATGCCCCTAGTTGTAGCAACTAAAACATCTCCAGTTACTTACTAGTAAGTGTTGCCTGGATGGGGCAAAATCCCCCTTCAGCTGAGAAAAGCTGGTCCAGTCCCACTGTCTTTAACCCCACTGTCAGGCACGACCCCCACATGGCAGCATTCCTATCATCCCGGCACTAAACCTCCACGAATCCTATGTCTGTAGCCGTACCCTTAGGAAGACTGTTTCTTCTTCTGAGCTCTGGTTCCCCTCCCTCCTCTTCCCCCATTGCTGTCAACATCCCAGCATATTCAAGTTCCTTCCATTAATTGAAACTAAACAAAACAAAAAATCGAATAATTTAACTTTTCATTTCTCATTTCAGTGTAGCCTGATTTCCAGTCCTACCTTGCATAGGAACTGCTCTCAGCAAGGTCCTCAGTGACCATCTGGGCAATCCACAAGACATTTATCAGTCCTTATCTTGGTTTATTGCAGTACTTGACCCTCTTGTCTAATACTTTCATCCAGAAGGAATGTCATCCAGTTTTACAATATCTTGTTTTTCTGAACCTCCTTTTTTGTTTGTGGCTTCCTCTTAGTTTTGTTTATAAGATCCTGTTCATAATTTTTAGGTTTCTGTACATGGGTGAGTGGTTTCCTCTGTATAACCATGCTGATGGCTTCACGTATCATCTACTTGCTAGAGAGAAAACCATTCTCTAGCCCTGTGTTTAATTATTCACCAGCCTGTGTTTCACAGCTGTAAATTCATTTAGAAGTTCCTCAGACCCTCAAACTTAAGTGTTAGTAGTATTTCACATTTCACAAATTCTTGCTTAAAGCAGTTCTCCATCTGCTAAGGTTTCGGCCTCTGACATTTGTATATTTTGCTTATTTCCCTAAACCTGGTGTAATCTTTCAACCATTCTCTATCTCACCCCTGAAGCAAATAAAATTCTAAAACACTTGAATTTTATCTCAGTATTCCTCAACTGAGGAATCTGGAGTCTTCCCAGAGCTTAGTGCCGTCTTGAAACCAGGGGGAGATTTATTGAATGCTAAATAAACAAATGGATAAATGATCATAACTTGTTATTACTAACTTGCACATTACATTACGTATTGTACTATGGTTTCTGTATAACCAATTATTCCCAACTTAGTGACCTTAAATAACAAACATTCGCTATCTCACAGTTTTTGTGAGACATAAGTCTAGGCACAGCACAGCTTAGGCTTTGGTTCAGGGTCTTTAATATGACTGTAGTCAAGCTGTCCTCTGCAGGCTGAGGCTACAGTCTCACCTGAATCACCCATGGGCAAATGGATCTGCTCCCAGTTCATGCAAATAGTTGTTGTCAGGCCTCAATCCCTTGCCGTGTGGGCTTATCCACAGAGCTGCCTCACAACATGGCATTCAGGATTGAAGGCATGGTCTTTCTGTAATTTGGTCTTAAAAGTAACACCCCATCACTTGTGTCCTATTGTCTCATTCAAAGTGAGTCAGTATATTCAACCCACACTAAGAGGAGGGGATTATGTGAGATTGTGAATATTGAGAGGTGGGGGAATTTTTAGTGGGTCTCTTTTAGGAGTTGTCTGCCACAAACATAAATTTGTTACTAAGTTAGAAAAGAAAATACCCACTACCATGGCCATCCTAGTTTCCTATACATGAGAAGCAGTATTATATTTAAGTCTGAGTCTTCTCTATTAGAAATCATTATCCAACCACTGACCATTATCCTTAAATAAATGGAGGCCCAATCTATTTGATATGAAAACTAGTCCTTAGTACTCGAGTTTATCATATATTCTATATGACAAACCCCAGAGTTGATCAGAAACATCCAAATAGTTTTCTTTTTTTATTGTATTTTATTATGTTAGTCACCATACAATACATCATTAGTTTCGATGTAGTGATCCATGCTTCATTGTTTTCGTATACACCCAGTGCTCCATGCAGTACGTGCCCTCCTTAATACCCATCACCGGGCTAACCCATCCCCCCACCCCCCTCCCCTCTAGAACGCTCAGTTTGTTTCTCAGAGTCCATAGTCTCTCATGGTTCGTCTCCCCCTCCGATTTACCCCCCTTCATTTTTCCCTTCCTTCTCCTAATGTCCTCCCTGCTATTCCTTATGTTCCACAGATAAGTGAAGCCATATGATAATTGACTTTCTCGGCTTGACTTATTTCACTGAGCATAACCTCCTCCAGTCCCATCCATGTTGATGTAAAAGTTGGGTATTCATCCTTTCTGATGGCCGAGTAATATCCCATCGTATATATGGACCACATCTTCTTTATCCATTCATCTGTTGAAGGGCATCTCAGCTCTTTCCACAGTTTGGCTGTTGTGGACATTGCTGCTATGAACATTGGAGTGCATATGGCCCTTCTTTTCACTACATCTGTGTCTTTGGCACCATACACAAAGATAAATTCAAAATGGATGAGAGACCTCAATGTGAGACCGAATAATTTTCAAATCAGTGACTGACAGATGGAGCTGACTAGCCAAAACCAACAGCCCAAGGACATATTCTAAACAAGAAATGAGTTTAATCACCTGAATTAAATACAGTTCTATCCAATATAAACCAGCCTAACAAATTTTCAAATTCTAGTAGAGAAAAGAGTCATTGACTACTTTTTTTAGGTTTTTATGTTGATCATTCCATAGTGTAACCCTAGGTGACCTGTTGTATAATCTGATAAAACATACTTAATATTGACTTAATTTTAAAAGAAATGAGCCCACAAAATAGATAATAGTCTTAACATATTCTTCACAGCTTCAGAAAGTTTCTGAGCTTTTACTAGGCTTCATTTCTATATTTTTTTCTTTTCCTTTGCTACTTCCTCCATCACTTTTTTAAGATTTGTTTTTTTTTAGAGAGAGCACGTGTGAGCTCAGGGGGTGGTGGGGACCAGAGGGAGAGGCGGCATAGAGAGAATCTCAAGGAGACCCCCCCCCCCACACCGAGCATGGAGCCTGACATGAGGCTTGACCCAATGACCCTGAGATCATGATTTGAGTCCAAATCAAGAGTTGGATGCCCAAACTACTGAACCACCTAGGTGCTTAACCCAGATGTCACTTTTGATGATGGAAAATTTCAATTACATACTTAAAAAAAGAGAATATTAAGAATGCTCATGTATCTAGCTTCAACAATTATCAACTCATGACCAATCTTGTTTTCTCTCTACTCATTTAAACCCCTCCAATTATGCTTATGAAAATTTCAGCTATCCTATCTTTTCATCTGTAAATATCTCAGTATGCGTATGTACAAAAAAGGTTTCATCTTTTAAACTATAATCATATAATTATCTCGAAAATATCCATAGTTGTGCCCTAATATCTTCACATGTCCAGCAGTTGTTCACTTTTCTCCAATTCTGCTATATATTTTATCCTTTCTGTTTCCCATTTGTTGGAATCATTGTATCTTTCAATGTACCTTTCATTCTCTTTCAAGATTGTCCACAAAGTGGGGCACCTGGGTGGCTCAGTTGGTTAAGCAGCTGCCTTTGGCTCAGGTCATGATCCTGGAGTCCTGGGATCGAGCCCCGTATCGGGTTCCCTGCTTCTCCCTCTGCAGCACCCCTTGCTTGTGCCTTTGCTCTCTCAAAAAAAAAAAAAAAAAACAACTAAGATTGTCCACAAATAACTATTGATTTGTATGTCTCTTGAGTTCCTTTTGATCTATAGCTTTTATCTCTCTCTCTTTTTTTAAGCAGATTGTCTTTTAGAAATGCCCACATTAAGGGTTTTACTGTTTGTGACCCTGTGGTGTCACTTATCATGTCTGTCTGTCACCTGTATATTCTGGAAATTGTAGTAAGATCTAGAGGTTTGTTCAGATTCAGACTAAAGTTTTTCTTCGGCAAAAAATACATCATTTTCTTTTTCAAAGGTGGTGATTATACTTCTCCCAAGAAGTACATAAGTTCAGTCTTTTGTATTTCTTTGGTGTAGGCAGACACCGGTGCCTAGAGTCATTATTATATAAAGGTTGCAAAATGATACAAAGTGAAATGAAAAAGTGGAATTGTGGCTTCTGCTCTGGAGATTATCAATGGGGTTTTTATTCTTAAAGATTATAGATAGAGTCATGATTTTAAAATGTATTTGTTGTGATTCAATGCATAGCAGTTATACTTTTACTAATGCTCAAATGGTCCAGTTTTGGCCATTCATTAGAACCTCTTCAAGTTAGCTTGACTCCTTTTCTCATTATGCTAATAGTTTGATAATTTTCCTGCTTTCTGATGTGACATGATGTTCTAGATTCATCTTGACCTCTAGATTCATTTCCTGGCAAAACCTGGAATCAACCAGTTCTCTAGCTGGCTGCTACTAAACTGGTTATTGTTTCCAGTTTTTATTTTGCTGAACAGAGGTAGAATACAGTTTCTGTCATTTGTTAAAAAATAAAACACATCCTTAATTCTTATAGATGTTTCCAACTGAAATTAGAAATGGGAATGCAGATTTTTTTTAAATGTGTTTTATCTGCCAACTTTCTCTAGTGGTGAAATTTAGTGTTTTCTATAATTCCAACATAACACATTTGCTTTATTTCATGCTAATTGGTTCCTGAGACTAATGTAAGGTATTTTTTTCCTTCACTGTCTTAAGGGTATATCGTGTTTAGGATGTATGATCACATTAATGTGTTCTCCAGTCATTTGGAATAGTACTTCTAATTGGTTATGATGCTATCTAGATACACAAAATCATTTGGCTTGTTTTTAGACATTGCTTTTTCAAAAGAAATTTTTTATAATTTTATATGATCTTTTATCAAAATCTACAAAGCAAATTACACTCAAAGAAGTCTAACTTTTGTCACTGTCTTCTGTACCCTGTTGCCTCCTCCTTCTCTGGGTAACCAGTTTTTTTGAAGTTTTATGGTTTATTCTTTATATTGTTTATCAGTATCTGTATAATAAGTATTGTTTTGTGTTTATTAAGATTTTTCTCCTGTCCTCCTTTGGCTACCTTTATATAAGTATTCCTATGAAACACTTTTTGTCTTTTATTAATATTAATTTAAGTTCTTTTGGCTCTTGTCTAATGGGTCTCTCTTCTGGGCAGTGCGGAAAATAACTAGTGTCAACTTCCTGCTACCTCTGCTTTCAGTATCTAATCTGAATTAGTGTCTTTTAATTAACTACCTGCTAACACCTTTAAAATGACAGCAAGCCTTTTTTATATTCTCTTCCATTTATATATGATTACATACTATGTTGTTTCCCACACAACCATTATTTATTCTTAGATTTATAAGTAAATGTTTGTTTAGTTTTAAGACTTACGTTGATATTTTGCAGATCATTTTGGTTCTCTGAAACTAATGCTCCAGGATATTTCCCAGGGAGAGCTCCTCAACACAGTAGTCCAAGTTCTTGCATGTGAATAAAATTATTCTGTGGTTAAAAATGTACAAGTTGATTTTGGCTCAGTGAAAACATTGGTTCAAAACTTACACCCTGAACACCTTAAATATGGATCTGCATTGTTTTCTATCATGAGGTGTTTGGATCTGGTCTCTTTGCCTGGATGCCCGGTGTATTTTTTTCTTTAAAGTCCAACTGTACTAGAATTTTCTTAGTGTTGGCCCTTTTGGGTTAATATACCTATGTACACTATGTGTTCTTGTAGAGTATAATTTCACCTTTTTATTTCACGAAATTGTCATGGCATTATTTTGTTTTAGCATTTTCTCATTCCATTACTTTAGTTTTCTTTTTCTGACATTCCTATTTGTTTGCCCATCTTTATAGCTATTACTTTCTCTTGGTTTTTAAAAAATGTTTAATTTAAACTTTTCATAATTTAAATTTTATATTTCTCTTCAGGCATAAGCTGTGATATTTACTTTCTTCTGTGTTCTTCCTAACTTACCTTTCATTTCTGAAACATTTTCTCATTTTCCCATTTTCTTGTTCTAATCACCTTATTTCTGACTTATTCCAATTCTGACTTCTGTAGTTCTCTTGTTGTTTTAGCTTATTTTTAAATGTTGGGTTGCAGCTTTCACTCATTTTGTGAATGTCTTTCTGAAGTGTGTGTATTGCCTGTAGGCACATTATTTGGCTCTTCATTCACTCATTCATTCATTCATTTAAGAGAGAGTGCATGCATGCAAGAGCTGGTGGGGAGGGGCAGAGGGAGAGAGAGAATCTTAAGCACGCCCCATGGCCAGTGCGGAGCCTGACGTGGGGCTCGATCTCACAACCCCAAGATCATGACTGAAATCAAGAGTTGGATGCTTAACTGACTGAAGCGCTCAGGTGCTCTATTCTTTTATTTCTTATGAGATTTGAGGTGCTCTCTTGTGGCTACTTTTTAAGTAAGAGAGTCTTTTAAATCTATTTTTAAGATGAAGGGGTAGGTCAGAATAATTTTTATAGCTTAATTGCATATACTTCTTATTCACTTGTTCCTGAGCTTCCATCCTTGCTACCTTTACCTGGATCTTCTCTTTGACTCCTGATGCACCTCTGTCAATTTAGACTTTTCTGGCTGATGCTTTGACTTAGAAAGTGCTGTCTTAGTTTGGGCCCAGACTCCTAATAATCTCCCAGCAGAGTGAGAACCTTCATGTGGCCCCTTTGTTTTCAACTTTGAATTGGAGACTAGATGGCCTCTTTGAGTTTTTGCTGCTCTTTCCAGAATAGCCTGCTAAGTTATCCAGACAGTACCTGATGATGGTTTTGTATTACTTTCTTTGTAAGTAATCTCCCTCCTCTCTGGCCTGCACATTATCTTAAACGGTGGGAGTCTTTATAGTTGCTGGCAGTTTATCCCTACCTACTAATACTGATTTTGTGATAGATAATATCTACAGGTTTTCAGTTTTGAAGTTTTTTCTTGTACTGTCTGTTTTTATGGAGAGATCTACAGAGACTTGAAGATTAGAACAACTCTTTCCAGAATCTTCTTTCCTTTATTCTTTATGTGTGCTCTGCTTGATATATCTAATTTTTAAGCACTTAAGTTTCTCTCTGAATTTCAAGTGTCTAATTGATTTATAAATATACATGATAACTTTAGAACTTGAAAAAATTAGGCTTGATTTGAAGTTAGGGATTTCCTTCATGTAATAAAACTAAGATGTATGCGGATGTTCAAAAGAAAGAAGTACCACTGATTTGGTGCCTGGGTGGTGTAGTCATTTAAGTGTGGGATCTCAAGGGTGGTGAGATCCAGCCCTGTCTCGCGCTTTGTGTGGAGTTTGCTTGAGATTCTCTCTCCCCCTCCTTCTGCCCCTCCTGCTCATGCGGTCTCTTGTGTGTGCTCTCACTGTCTCTCTCTTTCTCAAATACTTAAGTAAATCTGAAAAAAAAAAAAAAGTACCACTGTTTCTCAAGCACCCCTTAATTGTAATATACTCCTTTGAGGAGATATATTGGATTTTTTAAAACTAAGAGTTCATGTAGAACTTACAAAAAAGAACTTTGTGTGTTCTGTAAAGTTAGAGAATCTCAGTTGACTTGGAAGGAGCTGTCATTCAAAAATCTGTCCTGGCTTCTAAATTTGCCTAAAAACCATTAAACCACAGAAGGAATTAACAAAATGTTTTCTCTCAAACACCCACAACACTAACAGTTGGAGTGCCCTTTATATGCCAGAGACTATGCTATGTACCTTGATCCTTTAAAATAATCTACCCCCCTTATTTTACAAATAGAGGAAAACTCTGGTTTAATGATTTACCTGAGATCACATAACTATTGAGTGCAGGTGCTGATTGATTCATTATGATTTCTATTAAATATTCTTCTAAGAAAAGGTAAAACAAAAGACCTAAAAAAACAGATGTTTAACAGGGTTTAATCCTAATGTTAGGAAGAAGTCCCCTTGGGTAAGGAATTGCTTAATTTTATATATTTTTCTCCCCCATAAGGGAAAATTTATCTTGTGTCATTTTTCAGCCCATAAGTTACAGACAAACACAAAACACCCCATTTTCTAATATTTTTACCTCCCAGAGCTTTTGTCTCACTCTGAAAAGAACATATAAAAAGGCTGAAGTCACCAGGATTGAAATCAAGTCACCTGCTGGGCAGATCAGTGAGGGTGTGGAGCTGCTCAGTACACAGTGGGAGGATTGTCTTACTGGCATGAAAAGAAAAAATGATTCTCATTGAAACTAAAGGAAGAGATTGGGTATGTGTGTTATAATTATCTGTGCTACATTTTTGAAACTTACCTTAGGAGGTGAACTGAATAAACTCTAACAATGCACACCAAATACATGGAAGAGGTTGGTTAAAAAGTATAATAAGGAACTAAGTAAGGAACACCCTTCCTAACCTCCATACATAAGAACATTTCACTCATACTTGAATTTCAAGGCTTTATTATCAGGCTTGTTATATTTCTTGATTTCTTAAGGAATTTGAAGTATTTCATGGACCACACCTACTTTAGAGCTTGAGCTATCCAAATGTACATAAGACAGTAATGGAAGAGTCTGTTATTGTTTTCTAACTCAACAAATAGTGAAAAATAGTTTATGATATATACTTTGCTGAGTAGTAAAGGATTTATAAGTAAAGGCTTTATAAGAATGTGGTCCTTCTTCATTAGTCCTTAATTCCCTAATTACCAAATAATACATGCCTGTTAAGATTTAGTCACTGGATACTGGGAGTTGAACTAAACAAGTGTGGTTCCTTCAAGGGTTATCTGGAACATAGTGTTGAGTTGGGGATAACACAGTAAATGAATTCAAAAAGATGTTTGGTTACAAATGGTGATAACAGTTGTAAGCAGTAAGTAAAGTATGCTAATGTGAGAGAGAGCCCTGGAAAATCCTTTAGATTGCAGAAGGAGGGCAGTGAGCTAGAATCTCTTGGTGGATAAGACATTGAGTTAAACCTCTAAGTGTAGTCAGGAGTTAGCTAAGAGAAATCCAGGAGGAAGAGTGTGTAAAAGGCATTCAGAGAGTTGTGTTGAGTGGGCTGAAAGAAGACTCCTATGGTTGAAGTGGAGGTGAAGTGTTGGGACGTGGGGACAGGCTATGTGAAGGTTACTATCATCACCAGTGCTGCTACTGTTGTTACCGATATTTTGTCCTAAGAGCAAAATGAACTGATGGAAAACTTGAGCTGGAAATGATATAAACCAGTTATATCTATAAAAAGATTATATTGGGTATTGCTTCTTAAAGTTCTGTAGAAGGTGACATGTAGTATTTAATGTTTTCTTACATCACATTTACCCCTACAAGCCCAGGTCTTTTCAACCCATTTTTCATTGATATAATAAAAGAAATGAAGTTCTTAAAGAATGTTTATCTTATATTTGGAACAAACAGGGACTATAGGAGATTTTCTTGTATTTGCTTATCCACTCCTTCCTGTTTCCTGGAGCACATAATTTCATTACTGTTCTGTGTAGGAACTGATGACTAGCAGGATATGACTGAGACACATTTGTTTTCCTGGGTGTAAGGCATCCTTTGGTTTTGTTGAGGCTGTCTGTGATACCTAGTTTATTTTGCCTAATGCCCTTAAGGTTGTGGCCAGGGAGTATATGGATCTGTGCTTTTTATTATAGACCTAACTAGATTCAGTGTATGACATAGTTAAACAAATCATCAAAAATAGTAAATGAAATAAGAGCAGAAATGAAGGAAACAGAACAAATTAAGTCATTGCAACATGGTAAGACCCCTTCAAAATGGGGTTATTTCATGCTTATTTTGACATGTAACACAATATTTGCTTTAAAGATAAAGGATTTGTTCATTTTTTGGAGCTGAACACAGTGAAGTATAGTGAAATAACACAGTAAACACTACCGTGGGACCGCTGACTGAACAATACCAACACAATTCAGTTAGAATATGTGGTTTTGGTGTATATACAAGACTACAGAAACTAGTTGAAGACCATCCAATTAATTTCTTTGAGTTTATTTGGGATGCTAGCCAGATTTCCTGATCAGTTTTCCAGAGGTTAAAAAAAAAAGTTCAAAATTATTGGACCACCTAGTTGCCCTGGATGGTATTAATTATATTCATGCTGTATTTAATAAAATTAACAGTTTATAATTACAGCTGCTTGTCATAGTTTTAGAGTCATTATTAATGAGGGAGTAAATATAGTCCTCAAATACCACTTTGTATACTTTATATACATATCTACATTTTTTGTCTCTGTATGTTTTTGAGTCACAGGCACATAATGAAATATTACCCTTTCTCAAGGAACCAGATGGTTAATTTGGAAAAATGATATTCTGCATCCTTTTCCACTTAGGAATGAGGTCATTGTTCACAAGTTCTAGACAACTGTTATGCTGAGTTAAAAACAAATCAAAAGAATACCCAACATTTACTTTGGGGCATATATTTGTAAAAAATCAGCTCTTCTAATTCAGGAAATTAATTGATTTTACATACATACATGGTAAACATGTTTAGGAGGAAAGTATAAAAAACTGAAAAAATGGGGAAAAAAAAGGTTGGAGTGTAGGTTATAGTTTCTGTCCTTCATCAGTTGATACTAATGAATAATATATATTCCCTTGTTTTCTTATACTATTTAAAGTGAGATACAGTTTTAGAGCTTATTTACTGTGCTTTCACTTCACTTTATTGATTTTTTGGTTCCAAATATAGGATACATGTTTTTAAAATAACATTTTATACTTTGATTTATTGTGTCTCCCCTCATGAGTTTGGAGATGAATTTCATTTCAACTATTTGCATGCAGTATAACTCTATTTTGTAATACCATTAAGTAGTTTATTCTATTGTTCTTATGGCTTTAGCTAAATAATGGCTCTCAGGTTTTTGTTGTTCCAGGGAAACTGAACCAAATATATCCATTTGAGCTTGTAGTCATAATAAATTATCCATGGCATCTTGTTTCCAAAGCCTGGAAGTACTTGCCTGCTTAAATTCAAATCTCTTTTTCTCTTGGATGGATACTATATCCTTTCAGTGACTGTTCACTGTCTATGAGTCAAAGTCTATACAGCTTGACCAGTTATTTGATCTCTTTCATAGTCTATACTGAACTTTTCACTCACTAAATTCTCTCTATTGTAGTCAAACATACTATCGTGCTCATGCCCTGGAATTAAGTAGTTTTCTGTCCTTTTCACCTAGCATTCTGTTTAATTATATTTCCATCCCTACTAGGGATTTCATTTGAGGCTCAGTTTAATAACTCTTTTCATGAAGTTATCCCCATTTTTCTGATTCTTGGACTTCCTAAACTACTCATCAGCAGCGGTGTCACTGTGCATGTTCTGCCTTTTATTGTTATATTCTTATACCCATCTCTTTCACCATTTCTTTTATCACTGATCCTTGCACAAGCCTGTATATATGGTGAGAACCAGATACATAGTTGTGGTTAATGGTGATAGGATGATGAACAAGCAAGCTTCTGGAAAACCTCTCCACCTGGATGTCAGCCAAATACATTTCTGGAGATAAAGAGGTAGCCGCTGGGCATCCATCAATCACGTGAACTGTTGAGAGGAGTTTAGAAAAGTACGCCCAAGAAGTTCTAATTGATTTCCCAGCCATAAGACAACTATTTTCACAAAAGGAGGGAAGGGAAGGGCAAAGAGCAGATGTTAGAGAGATGAGATGAACTGGAGTCAGCCAGAGTGATGAAGTTAAAGTTGGTATCCAGAGGCCTTCTGTCAGGAAAGGAGGGAGAGAGGGAGAGGGAGAGAGAGACAGAGAGAGGAGGAAATGAGCTGTGCAGAGAGGTCTCTGAAGTGGGGTGAAGAAATAGGTCCATAAGCAACACTTTAAGGTTTGTTCTTTAGAACCTAAAATAGGATTCTACATCAAGATACAAATCTACCTTTCTTTATTAACTGGGCAAATACGACTTAAAAAATATCCTGAAGTGTGCACGTGTTCACACACTTCTGAAATAAGTCACATGATCTTTTTTTAGTTACTTTTGCCTGAAAAGTAATTTATCTTAGTATTATAAGAACATTTTGGACCTATACACTAAATAATGTATATTCAATAGGTTACTAATATACAGCTTATAATGAAAAGTTGTATGAGATGGAAATTTTATTTTCTACGTAAATATGGGAATTACATTTCTCAGTAGAGAGGAAAATACAATAATGAAAATTTTTTTGCTTACTATGTAGGATTTGAACAATTACAGTGGTAGTATTTGGATTGTACAAGTGTTGGGATGGTATTAAATATTGCCTAAAAGTTAATCTAGTGGATAGTTCCTCTGTGATAGAAGAGCATGTGAAATCACTAAGCTGCTCATACATGACTGTAGCTGCTGATGGTTTCTTGTGTATTTCCTATCTAATTTAAAATTAAAGATGGTGAAAAAACAAGATACAGAGCTTACTGAGTTGCAAATCTGGTTTTAATATATACCTCCTTTTACCTACTCATTTTGAATATACACTTGTCACATTTGTGGTATGATAAAAATATTAAAACACTTGATAAAAATCAATTTTAGTATTTCCCTTATAAAAAGAATGACTATATTAAAGCCTTAAAGTTGCTAGAATATTACTGTTTTTGGTATCACATATTGATTCACAAATAAATGCTGAATACTCAAAACTAGAACTCTCCATCTAATGCAGGATTTTGCAGTAGCTATGCTTTTGACTTACTTGTATAGATAGTTTTTTATCTTGGAGGTTGGCCAGTGTGTGCATCATAGAATATATGACAGCATCCCTGTCCTCTGTCTGCTAGGTGCCAGTGGTAGTTTCCTATCCCACATGTGATAACTGAAAATGTGTCCTGACTTTGCTGACTTGACAAAGTTGCCCTGAGTTAAGAACTGCTAGTACAGTCTGTTAGGTTTCATGAATGCTCAAATTTTACGGTGGGTTGGGAGTAAAGCCATATGTGTTGTACTTGTAATTTCTAATGAATGGCTACATGTAATAAAGTATAGTCTTCAGTAGACTATTTAAATCATCTATAAAACTGACTTGAAACTGTTGTTGGTGTTGATTCTAATTAATCTAAATCCATGATATTTTGACTAGAATATAACTTGTGCATACTTTATTAGGGCATAATTATATAGGAAATGGGCTCTAATTATACTTCTATATATCTGGACAGTGTCTAGTTACTTAGAAAAAGTTAAAATTTTGTAAAAGTAAGTTAGATTATGCTATAAATTTGGTTACAAATTTGGAAAAAAATAGTTGAAGTAATTCTTTAATGTTACTCATGTATATTTGCCATACTGATTAAATCAAGATATGGCTAATTTATTTTATATGATACAGAAATGCGATGGCTTCAGTAGAGTCCAAGTTAAAATTATATTCTGATGGCTATATGGAAGCACACTCTTGAATTGAGAAATTTTCTCATTTCTACTGAAAATGAGAATGGGCTTTTAGATTAAAGTGGGTTCAAATGCTCTAACCTCTTGCTGCCTCAAAGTGGGTTCCATGAGCCAGTTTTAGCAACATCAGCTGGAAGCTTGTTAGAAATGCAGATTCTTAGACCCCCAACACATGTCTACAGGAATAAAAATCTCTATTTTTAACAAGATTCCTGGGCATTCTTATGCATATTGAAATTGGAGAAACACAAGTCTAAGCTTAATTTCATCTTTCCAGTGTGATGTAAGCTCCACAAGGACAGAAGCTTTGTGTAGTTCGTTGCTACGATCTCTGTGAACAATCTGCGGTCCGGCTCAGAGCCCTCAATAAATACTTACTGGTTGAATGAATGAAATGCTAATCCATCAGTGGACAGGATACTCTCTTCTTGCCTTTTATATTTTTAATTAAGACGGAAGATTTGTTTATGTCATCTTGCCAGTACTCAGGCTCCAAATGTTTTATGCATTACCAGGAAAAAATAAAGAGGTCATATTACTGCACATACCTTTTTAACCTATTTTTTGTCATTTACAAAATGACAAAATGGGTAATACAGAATATGCCTGCCAAAAAATACTTATGAGCTAAAGCTAGTAATTTCTCATTTACTACAAAATTGTCCACTAGTTATATAAAGTATAACATTCTGTAGTGAAACTTGGTGGGGAGATAAGCTTGAGCAGATGTGCATTTGGTACCTTTTACCCCAGACACAATATCCAGCTTTTGGATGTATAATTTGTATAATGAAATGGGAGCCTTGAATTTGTTGGGATAGTGTTCAGGTTTATAAGGCTTGAGGTTTGTATATTCTATTCCACAATCCTTGTAGTTTTTCATCAGAACCATAATGGCCTTCAAAGGAATTTTAACAGAGAGAAGGGGATGTATAAAGGTGGACTTTTTTAAAGGTTTTATTACCAGAATAATCACTTCTGCTACCATCACCAACTGCTCGGCATGTATTGAATGCAGTGGTTCAGACACCCTTGACTGTTTTCCAGGATAAAATCTAAGAACCGGCATTGGAGGACCTTTCTTAAATACTTGGTTCCCTGTCCAGGACCCAGAAAAATGATCTGAGTTAGGAGATTATGTATGGCAGCAATTAAACTTCTTAGGACTCAAATGACTTTGTCCAGATGAGATGTTCCTCCTGAGCTGACTTTGGAATCTGTAGTATCATTCTCTCTGAGTAAAGGTCTTGTGACTTTCATGATGAGGTAATAGTTACCTGGAGTAAACTGACACCCAGTGTATTGAGGAGGTTAAGGAAAGGGACCGGGGGATCCAGTAGACCTTAGTCTGAGTACTATCCCTTACTGGTTGTATGATCTCAAACATGTTATTTAAACTTCTGTGCCTCAGTTTTCATAACACAACATGAGTATAATGATGATATATATGTAGGTGTGCTTTGTAATTTCAATAAGATAAGTGTTTAAAATATTTAACATAGATTCTTAAAAAGGGTAAAACTTCAAATGTAAGGTATACAATGCCAAGGGGTAATGGAGGTATGGTGATGTGTTAAAGTGCTATTTAAAAGTGGGAGTTAAATGAATAGTGAGTGGAATAAACAGAGCAGACATTAAATGTGGCACTATGTGCAGGGATGGTTATTAGTGCTTTAAATATATCAAGCAAACAAAGATGAATGACATGACAGCACTCACACTAGACTTCAAACTTTTATAACAGTGATTGTTGGGGGAAGTCCTTGGACTCAGGAATAGAGGCAGTGACCAATGCCTTAAGTAGCATTGCAAAAGGACCTTAAAGGCTAATGTTAGACTCCAATCTTCATGCACTGTGGCTTTTAAGCTGCATAAGCAAGGAAGTACCAGCCCTTCCTCTGGTGTGATAAGGTACTGGAATCCAACATTGTTGTGACATGGCAGAACCTTGGTTCTAATGCTGTTCTGCCTGCCCAGCATTTTTAGGACTAAGTGAAGGTCAAGACTTTGGTATATCCAATGGGCTAGGGTCTGAGTCTTTGGTGGCAGCTTGTGACGTAGCAGGCTACTGGTATGATGTACCAGCTCACTGTTCATATTTGGAGGTCCATAACTTACATAACATGGCAGAATGGTAATCTGGTTCATTTCTCACCTCAAAAGTGCACCAATATTTATTTTCTTAAAGCTTTTTTCCTCTAAAGCCTCCCAGGAAGCTCACCTATAGGGAAGAAGTTCTGGAAAAGTTAATCCTTAACTCTCATAATTAATTAACCCTCTTATCAATTCTGAAGAGTTTATTTTACTGATGAGTAGACTGAGCCCCAGGGCTTAAGTAATTCACCCAAAGTCACACAGAAAGCTGGTTGCAGAGCTTGTTTCAGAGCCAGGGAGCTTGGCTCCAAAGACCGTGCTCTTAACTACAAAAAGGCTTTAATGCTGAATCTTAAAAAAGTAAGAAATAGTAAATGCTCAGCATTAGGTGGACAAAACCTCCACAAAAGCCTAAAAATAACCATGAAGTAAAGATTAACTGGCATTTCAAGAGTAGAAAATAATGAATGCTTATTAAAGGAGTTTCTCAGGTGAAAATTACTAAAAATGGAGAAGGAGAAGATCTGGGCTGTTAACCTCAGAAGGTCCAGGAACAGCATTCACACACTAGAGATAAACACACTGAATGATGAACTGATGGCCTAGTCTCAGCAGTCACAGTTGGCAGAAGATGCCTTTCAAAAATGTGGATTTGCAGTATAGAAGGATACTTTTTCTTCAGCTTTATTGAGATATAATTGACAAATAAAAATTATATATATGATTATATATATATATTAAGATGTACATATATACTTTGAAATGATTGTCACGGTCAAAGTAGTTAACATATTCATCACTTCGCGTAATTACTGTTTTTTTGTGTTTTATTTATTTTTTTGGTTTTTGTCAGAACTTAAGATCTATCCTCAGTAAATTTCAGGTATACAATACAATATTGTTAATTATGGTCATCATGCTCTACATTAGACCTCCAGAATTTAGTCATCTTGCATAACTGAAACTTTGTACCCTGAGACCAACATCTCCGGGGGTTGCCCTTGGCAACCACAAGACTTTTAATTGTTATTATTGTCTACAGAGTAGAAAATGTATCTTGCTCTTATTTGCTCATTTATGTCCACATTAGTGCCATTGTTTGGATGGGAGGGAAGTGAGAAATTAATGGAATCAGATTCAGAGATGGTCCAGCCAACATGTTCTGTAAAAAGAAGGTTGACTTTTCAGAAATATATTTTGGAGTCTCTGACTCATGGGACTTGAACCAAAGTCTTTCAGCCTTAGTTAAACTTTAACTCTTCTTGAAATGGAAAACATTTTTGACAATCCATTTCCTTTTCTAATAGCCATGCTTTAAATAGTATTTTTAGTATTCAGATGGTTGAACATTTCGTTAATAGTAAATCTTTTCTAAATTCTTATTTGTCATGATGTAAGGAAAGTACTTCATGGTTTTTTTGTTTTTTAGTATATCTTTTTAATTTTACTGAACATACTGGAAGGTTTTAAATATTGTTTAAATGTTCTTTGAACCAAAATATTTACAGAACAAGGAGTTCTTCTAGCCAGCAGATTGTTCCATTTGTTGTGTTTGAGTATGGAAACATTAGGAATGACAGCATGAGATGATACCATAGAGTGTTTTCATAAACATTGTCTAATGTGGTCTTTGTTTATTAAAGGTGTCCAAGACTCTTTTTTATATTTAGGTAAATCTAAGTGTTTTGTTTTGTTTTTTTTTTTTAACTCAAGCATGGAAAATATTTTCTGGTTGGGAGAAAAGGAGTATGATAAAAAAAAAAAAAGAATTACACTTAACTGGAAACAGTTCTTTAGAGTGTCAATTTTAGGAAGAAATCAATTGCAGTGTTTCTGTTTGTTTTTTAAAGGTAGTAAGAAAATGTTACTATTTAATACTTGTGTGTGCATATCTGTCTTAGTTTGTAGGCCCTAGATGATAAACCTTTTAATTGGAATTTTAATTCATTAAATAATAGTAGAACAAATATATCTTAATAATAACAAAAGTTAACATTGGCTGGGAATTGTGCCTCCATATATCTATATCCTGTATTCTAGCAGCTTATGTTGTATTTATTAACTGTTATAATTAAGTTTAAGAAACAAAGCTTTAACAAGGGAACAAGTATGTATTGAAGTCAGTATGGGCTGAAGCCATCACAGGCAAGAAAGGGTCCAGTGTTTGTGACAATAGAAGAAAGTGGCCATAAAGAATATTTTTGTTGACAAGTAGTGTTGATAAGTAAAGTTGGATGGTTAGGATTTGAACAGAATATAAGTAGATTATGGAGGACTTTAACAATTATAGAACTTGAGATTTAATCTAAACACATACATGTATATATATAATCATATGTTCTTAAATGTTTTTAATTGAAAAGTGAAATGAAGCTCAGTTTTATGGATTTTTAATCTGAAAATACTCTTACCATTTATTGAATACTTTTTTTTTGAGAATGTGTAATACACAAGTACTATAGACTGAATGGCTTCTCCTCCACAATTTGTGTGTTGAAATCCTAACCCTAGTGTGGTGGTGTTAGAAAGTGGGGCCTTTGGGAGATGATTAGGTCATGAGGAGGGAGCCTTCATGAAGGCCTTAGTTCTCTTACAAAAGAGACCCCCAAGAGTTTCCTTGCCTCTATCATCATGTGTTGAAGCAGCATGAACACTGTTGTTTTTGAATCACAAAGGGGCCCTTGACAGTCCCTGAATCTACTGGAACCTTGATCTGGCTCATCCTGTCTTCTAAACCCCACCCATGGATCTGCAAGACATTGTTATGGGGCAATGGTGGTTATTCAGATAATTCTTAAATTTTAATTGAGGGAAAAGTAGATTGAAGGGCTGAAATGAAGGCCAGGGAAAAGTCAGAGAAAATCCTTTAAATCTTTGTGGTACAGCAGCAGAGGCAGGGAAAATTTTCAGGGCCCACCATTTTTTAACTCTGCAACTTAAGAAAAAAAATTAGGGAATTCTACAATTCATACTAAAAAGAATTGCAGCACGTCAAATCAGATTTTAAAAATATGAAAGAAACATCAACGCTTTCCCTACCCCCAAAATATTCTCATACCTTTTGTTCTGTAGAATTCAGTAAAAATTTGAATTCAAGAAGGCTAAAAACAAACTTCAAAGATGGCATTGCAAAAGATGAATACAGTTATCAGAGGAAATAAAATTAAGACAGAGCAATGCTAGAGCAACACTATTTTAGAACTATTTAGCAGATGAGAAATAGAATGCAACTGCTACCAGGTTATTATAGCGGGAAACTTGAAATAATTACAGTGTACTCTAAGTAAAAATTAAAGAGAATAGATGTGAATGATGATAAAGGCATCCAACATATGGGTAATGCTTATTCTGAAAGCTAGAAGACTATTTCCTTGAAATGACTAATTCTGTAAGACCAAATGGGCATAGCTATGGGAAAGTTGAGGAATAACAATTGCCAAGTAACAGTTGTACTGATTTTGGTTAGGATTTTGAATTTCCTCATAAAGAATTCTTCAGACAGGGACCTAGGTGCCAAAAACCAAAATCAAAACATAAAGAAAAACTCTGCTTGACCTCTTGCATCTCCACAGTATTCACTATCCTAATACAATGAAGCTGTGCCTATGAACTTTGGAGGGAATGCAAGTGGAATCCAAGGATATGACCATCAGCCAAATTGTCCGTTATAAAGGTGATGAGGGGAAAAATAAAATACAATGTCTACATGTATTATTAGAACTACTGATGTTGAGATCTATTAGGTAACATAGGTGAGTGAGAAACGGAGTCTATCAGGATAGTTCACAGTGCTTGGTGGTGGTGGAGCAGTGACTACAGATCTGTGAGGGAGAGAGGGAACCAAACTTTTCTTCCCAAATGTCTCTTCTTTGAGTCTAAAAGCAAAAAGTCAAAGAATCTAAAAATGTTGAGGCTTTTGTAAAAAAACAAAACCAACTTTAGGATTTTGATGGACTCCTGTCTCACGTTTAGGTCTTTCAACCATTTTGAGTCTATTTTTGTGTGTGGTGTAAGGAAATGGTCCACTTTCATTCTTCTGCATGTGGCATGTTCAGTTTTTTTCCGTTGGACATTCTTTACTGTTTTGTCGAAGATGAGTTGACCAAGAGTTGAGGGTCCATTTCTGGGCTCTCTATTCTGTTCCATTGATCTATGTGTCTTTTTTGTGCCAGTACCATACTGTCTTGATGATGACAGCTTTGTAATAAAGCTGGAAGTCCGGAATTGTGATGCCGCCAGCTTTGGTTTTCTTTTTCAACATTCCTCTGGCTATTCGGGGTCTTTTCTGGTTCCATACAAATTGTAGGATTATTTGTTCCATTTCTTTGAAAAAAGTGGATGGTATTTTGATGGGGATTGCATTGAATGTGTAGATTGCTCTAGGTAGCATTGACATCTTCACAATATTTGTTCTTCCAATCCATGAGCATGGAACGTTTTTCCATTTCTTTGTGTCTTCTTTAATTTCTTTCATGAGTATTTTATAGTTTTTGTGAGTACAGATCCTTTGCCTCTTTGGTTAGATTTATTCCTAGGTATCTTATGGTTTTGGGTGCAATTGTAAATGGGATCGACTCCTTAATTTCTCTCTCTCCTGTCTTGTTGGTGTATAGGAATGCCACTGATTTCTGTGCATTGATTTTATATCCTGCCACTTGACTGAATTCCTGTATGAGTTCTAGCAGTTTTGGGGTGGAGTCTTTTGGGTTTTCCACATACAGTATCATATCATCTGCAAAGAGTGAGAGTTTGACTTCCTCTTTGTCGATTTAGATGCCTTTTCTTTCTTTTTGTTGTCTGATTGCTGTGGCTAGGACTTCTAATACTATGTTGAATAGCAGTGGTGATAGTGGACATCCCTGCTGCATCCCTGACCTTAGCGGGAAAGCTCTCAGCTTTTCCCCATTGAGAATGATATTTGCTGTGGGTTTTTCATAGATGGCTTTTATGATATTGAGGTATGTACTGTCTATCCCTATACTCTGAAGAGTTTTGATCAAGAAAGGGTGCTGTACTTTGTCGAACACTACATCAAAAACTAATGATGTAATGTATGGTGATTAACATAACAATAAAAAATTTAAAAAAAACCAACTAAAAAAACTCCTTGCACATACATTTCATCACATGAAGTAATGAATTAAAAAGAACTTAGAAATGGAGAAATTTTGTATGAAAAGTGTTTTGGGATGTAGATATGTCTACATTGTGGGTATTACGGTTCTAGAATAGAATGTGAGTACAATAAATCCTGTCGGGGTAAAAATAATATGACCAGAACCAGGCTTGAGGTGGAAGTTAAAATGTGTTATTTATTTCCTTCTCATAGAAGGAGGTCAACAAGTACTGACAAATGAAAGTCATTGCCATTAAAAATCCAGTGTCTTAATCCTCTCCATGCTACCTTTTCTTAACATTTAGAAGCTTAGTGCTCTGGAAAATAATCTGAAGCTTAGCATCATCTTCAGGTTTACTCTATTCAATTTTCTTTCCTAACTAGGTAAAAAAAAAAAAAAAAAAAAAAAGACAGGAATGTCATCTCATTAGAATGTATTAGTGCTTTTGTTCCTGCATCCTTTTTGTCCTACTGTATATATTAATAGAGAGTTGTGGGAATGATGTTTATTGAACGTTGAAGTTACTAGGTAGTGGAATTTTTGGATTTTTTGTTTTTTACCTTTTTCAAGTTGTTGCTTTTAAGAACATAGACCATTTTTCTTGAAATGACTTTTTTCTTTAAAAAAACTGTTGTAAGTTTAAAATACCTATTTATTGTTTGCTAGCTGCAAAACAGGATGTTTCTGTGTACAAGGATCCCATGCCCTGTCCTTAAGAATTTTCTCCATTTCAGTACTTACAAAGCTAAATATCTCTCATGTTCTCATCCTCAGACGTTATTTACGTATATGCAAAAGAACATCTTAAATTAGGTCATTTTTTAAAATTCAAATTTACTCACATTTTTGAAGTTAAGATCTGATATGATTGTCTTATGTCTGTTAAGTCAAACTTGGCAGGATCTGAGGAATTATATGATACGTGCATGCAGACATTCATGCTAATATCTTAAGTATCAAGGTAAGACCTGAAACTCTATGCTCAGAGAAAAGACAGTTTGTTACAGCAGTAGCATTAAGGAGCATTTAACAGTGTAGCGCTGGTTTTCTGAATTGCAGTTCCTACAGGGAAATGCAGTTACAACTAGGTGCTGTCTCAGTGGGATGCATTAAGAAGACTCTTGATACTGGGGAGCACTTGCCTTATTCAGGGACTGTGGGCAAACCAGTACATCCTCCGGTTACAAAAGAGACATTGTCTTTATTATTCTGGAATGTCAAGCAGACCTGCCTCAGGGAGAGAGATGACTTTACCTTTATTTTCTGGAATATAAACAGATTTGCTCCAGGAAGACATGTACCTATCTTTGCAAATCTGCCTGCTGTGCAAACATCTTTGAAATGTCAATCTGGAGTAAATTAGCTATTAATACTTTTGAAAATGTTTGGGTATATGAGAAACTTCTTGGAAAATTGTCTCCCTATAATATCTAGAATATGTGATTCCTTGAACAAACTAAATGTTACATAATGAAATCCAGTTTCTTCCTATTTTATTATCAATATATGGCTGATGCATATGGAACTGTTTTGTTATTTTTTTAATGTTCTCTCTGAACTTTGTACTCAATAAGAACTTTTTTTTAAAAAGCTTTTATTATTTGAGAGAGAGAGAGGTAGTGACAGAGAGCACAAGTGGGGAAGAGAGGGAGAAGCAGGGAGAAGTGAGCGGAAGGCAGACACTTAATTAACCAACTGAGACACCCAGGTGCCCCTCAATACGAACTTTAAACTGAAAGAAAAGTCTTGAAATTTATGAGCCAACTAATTTCTAGCACTGCTAAGACCTCAAAACCTTTACTTCTCTAATATTTTGTCAAAATTGCATAGAATTAGGATGAATCCTACTTACGATGTAATGCTCTTAGAAGTACAGGGTTTAATGTTTTACTAAGTGACACGCTTTCTATTTTAGAATAGTAGATTGTAAAGACTTCTAAACGTAATGCCAGTGCTAACCACTGAAATGTGACTTTCTGGGCAATTAGAATAGTATAGATAAAACACTTCCCTTGTTTAGTCATTAAATTTTTTTTTCATATTGGTATAGGAAGGAAAAAAATGGAAGTTAATTAGAATATTGAGCAATATGGAATAAAAATGTCATTAGGAAAATTTTTCTTTTTAAAAGATTTGAGAGACCATGCACGTATGCACAGAGAGGGGAAGAGGGAGAAGAAGGAGAGGGAGAAAGAACCTGAAGCAG
The DNA here is from genome assembly GCF_009762305.2 of Zalophus californianus. Taxonomy (NCBI): domain Eukaryota; kingdom Metazoa; phylum Chordata; class Mammalia; order Carnivora; family Otariidae; genus Zalophus; species Zalophus californianus. The sequence continues at coordinate 48,338,949 of NC_045606.1, read as the reverse complement.
ACTCCCTGCTGAGTGGAGAGCTCCTATACAGACCCCACCTCACAACCCTGAGATCATCCCCTGAGCCAAAATCAAGAGTCGGATGTTTAACTAACTGAGATATGCAGGCACCCCTCTTGAGGAAAATTTTTGTAATATATGTACTATTCTAAATCTAGTCTGAGACCACCTCTGGTGATAATCTCTTCATCTCTTGCTATCATTGTCCCAGTTCAAGTCTTATTTCTCTCATACTTACACTATTATAATAATTTCTTACTGCCTTCCCTGTTTTTAGTCTTTCCAGGTTAGTTAAATGTAGGTAACTATAGAATATAACGTTTCCAGAATCATCCAACAATCCCTGTGTGACCAACCTTTTAATAATAATTCAGCATTTTCTGCAGTACATCCTTTGAATGAGAAAAAACAGTTGCTTGGTTGTCCCTGCATCATATATCCTCTACCTTTTCTTACTTAAAACGATTTACTTTAGCTATATTGGTGTTTATCAAAATAGTAGCCATTACTCATGGACTAGTTCAAATGTCTTTTTCTTGGTAGCTTCATAAACTGTAGCCTGAATTATTTTTTTTTATATATGATTCTTGGCTTTATGTGTCTAGTAGTTTTGTGCTCATTTTTAACTGTCTTTTAGGTTCTCATTTGGTTTTTCTATCTAGTTTATAAACTCCTTTTTCTTCTATTTTTTTTTTTTTTCTTCCTAGCATGTAAAAGTCACCTCTGGAGCTCTGTGTCCTACTAGCAGAGATCTTGAGCAAATCATCTTGGAGCAATGCTACAATTACGTTTGTGTGAATGTGAGTAGTAAATTCAAATTATTGGAAGCACTCGAGGATCTGTATGAATGTAAATGTGGAAGATAATTTTTTTCTTGCTTCTTAATTATTTGAATTTAAGTTTTGATGAGGTGTGTTATTCAGTATGTATTTGCAAGTTTTATTTTTTAACTTTTGAAATGGAAAAATAATATTTTCTAACAAGCTAGTTCCCATAATGAGAAAAGGGTAATATTTCTTTAGACACCATTTTCAGTTACCTGGTATGAAGCAGTTAAGATGAAACATGTTTGAATTAATGAAGAGTTTAAATTTTAATAGGACCTTAATGGGTATCCTTTAAAGTTGTTTAAAAAGTGAAAACTAAGCTTGATAAATGTTTTAGATGTATGTGTAAAAGTTCTCCATTTTTTCCCTTTTATTTTTAATTATCCTTGGATTAACATTTAAATCATTTAAGAACTTATTTTCACTTTTATTTTTCTGGTCTTTCAGGTTATGTCCTCTGATTTTGAGGAAACCCGGAAACTACTGAACATGCTTGAAGAGAGTAATCTATCCATTTTATATCCTATTGTTGTTATTTCAGTAAGTGAATTAATGCAGGTATTTTAAAAAATTTAAATTCAAGGTAACATATATTGTAGTATTGGTTTCAGGAGTAGAATTTAATGATTCATTACTTATATATAACACACAGTGCTCATCCCAGCAAGTGCCCTCCTTAATGCCCATCACCCATTTAACCAGTCACTCTACCCACCTCCTCTTCATCAACCCTCAGTTTGTTCTCCATAGTTAAGAGTTTTTTATGGTTTGCCTCCCTTTCTTTTTCTATATTTTATTTTTCCTTCCCTTCCCTTATGTTCATCTGTTTTGTTTCTTAAATTCCACATATGAATGAAATCATGATATTTGTCTTTGACTGGCTTACTTTGCTTAGCATTATACTATCTTGCTCCATCCACATTGTTGCAAATGGCAAAATGTCATTTTTTTTTTTTTTTGGTGGGAGAGGGGCAGAGGGAAAGAGAGAGAATCTTAAACAGACTCCATGCCCAGCGTGGAACCCAGTGCAGGGCTCTCTCTCACAACCCCGAGATCATGACCTGAGCTAAAGTCAAGAGTCAGATGTCTTGGGCGCCTGGGTGGCTCAGTTGGTTAAGCGACTGCCTTCGGCTCAGGTCATGATCCTGGAGTCCCAGGATCGAGTCCCGCATCGGGCTCCCTGCTCGGCAGGGGGTCTGCTTCTCCCTCTGACCCTCTTCCCTCTCATGCTCTCTCTCTCATTCTCTCTCTCTCAAATAAATAAAAATCTTAAAAAAAAGTCAGATGTCTAACCACCTGAGCTATCCAAGCGCCCCTCGTTCTTTTTGATGGATAGTAATATATATATGTATCACGTCTTTTTTACCAGTGCAGATATAACTCTTCAAACTTAGGCTTCCTTCCTTGAAATCAACTTTTCTTTTTAACAAAATTTCACCCTTGAGGAAATCCATCCAAACCGAGAAGAAACTCTTCTTTATGGATTCTTGAGCTTACTCTCTTGCTATGATCTCTATGACTGTGTTCCTTTGTTACTGCAATTATTTGTTTGAATATACAAGTTTAGGAAAAAAATAATCCAGCAACCAATTTCATTTCTTTTTCTTCATTACAACTGCAAAATATACTGCTGAGCTGACTGGTTGTTTGGATAAGATGAAAGAACTTTATAGCATGTTAGCAGAATGCCATTGGAAAAGAAATTCCAAAGTTAAAAAAAAATGAGGGAAAATATGTGGAAGAAAATGGACTGTGTGATAACTCTCTGTCATAGGGACAGCAAAAGTAGAGTTAGAAACAGATGGAAGAGAATTTCTCAAAGAATGACCCATAAAAATTTTGGGGAGGTCTTTCTTGTGAAAGACTTAAAGTGTATGTTTAGTATACCATTTACTTAACTGGCCTATTAAACTGCACAGAAGAGGGGGATCTCAGAGAGCACAGCCAGGAAGGAAAAAATCAGAGGCTAACTGAGTAGTCTGTAGTCTGTGACATTTTGCTGTGGGAAGGGGTTCCAAATGTGAAATTCTCAAAACATAGCTATTGCTGAGTTTCAGAAGCTCAGTCCCATCCCAATAATGTAGGAATTTAGTTCTTGTTAAGTAAGATCATTATACAGAAAGAAAAGATAATTTGTGCTACAAAAAAGTTGTAAGTCTAGCATTGCAAGTATAAACAAATTAGCACTTGGGGGAGATTGATTTCGTTGGCCTATTGTATTTGGTTATCTACCCTAAAGATAAGTTTCATGGATCCTGCTGTAATGGAAACTAAAGTTCCACAAGTGACTGATTTTATTGGATGTTTATATCTTCATTGGGGTGTTTTGGGGGACATTAGGAAATACACATAATGCTGGAAGACTCTAAGGCTCTGTAGGGTACAAGTACGTTAAAAATTCTGTGTATGGCCCTCTATTCCTCCCTCTACATTAACTTGTTTAGAAATCTCCTCTCTATGTTCCTAGATAATATTCTGAAGTTTCATGTATCAGTATCATGAAGGGGAGCAAGGGCTTTAAACTCAGAATTCCTTAGTTCCTTGGTCAGGTTACTTAACTTTCCTGAGGCTTGCTTTCCTCATTTTAGAAATGAGGTTGATAACTCTACTTCTTAAATCATTGTAAGGATTAAAATGAATGAATGAAAGCATAAATGCAAAATGCACTTGCTTTCTCTTTGGCAGGCATACGTTGTGGCACCTAACAGCCTAGCTCCTCCTCTTTCCAATTTGGATGAGATGAGTCAAAGGTCACTACCACTGCTTTAATTTCATTCGTGAGTTTGAGTCAGACATTTTCAACATTTCCTTAAGTACTTGAGTTTGAGTACTCCGTTATCTTCTCCCACATACTCTATTAGATCTATTACAAAAGCACATTTCCTGTGAGCTGACTTTTCTTAGTGGGAGTAATTGTGGCAGGCACCCAGGGGGGAATCTGTGTCATCTGTGAATTTTCTGTTTACCTTTTGCCTCTGCCTTTTGCCATCAAACATGCACATGTGTGCACACGCGTGCGTGCATGTGCACACACACACACGCACACACACAGATTTAAAACTGTTCTTCTATTTCATTGCTACTCTTGTATCTCAACCTCTGTTCTTTGTATTTTTTCCATAGATATTTGAATTTAATTTTCTGTTTATTCCTGTGGAGTTTTATTTTATGTATCCCAGTAAGTACCAGAATTTTTTTTTCCTTTCTGGTGTTTCTGTATTAAACTAAGGAAAAAGATAATCCTCTAGTTAAGGAGTAAATGTCTCCCAGAACTACTTTGAGGATAGTACTATTATAAGTCTGTATACTGTAAACATTGTAAAATGTTTACTTAAGATTGGAGAGGTGTTACTTCTCCATGAGTAGTATTTGTTCACTCATTATTTTCTCATTGTATATAGGTAGACTCAGTGTAGGAATATTAAAGCTATTATTAAACTTAATAGGAAAATGTCATTAGAACACATCTAGAATCTGTATCCTTAGAATAGACTGAATCACTGAAAAGGGAGAATAAAGAACGCTGCCTTCTTGGATTTGAGAGGCAAGCAAATTTCCCCGGGGTTTTGAGTTATCCTATAAATGATTGTAAAAGGCATCATCCTATATCTTTCTGATAGTACTTTCCCCCAAATGGCTAAAAGGCCATTTCAGTGTTCCTGTGACTTAAAATTGGGCCGAATCATTCAAATATTCCTCAAGTTAGTAGTTGTGTATAAAATATTATTATAATTGTAAAATACATAAAAGACTTAAACTTGGGTGTAAGTATGGGGACATAATTTATACATTATCAAGTGGAAAAATACATACATATATACATATAATGTCTGGGGCTATAAGTGTGCACACTACTTATGTATATAATTAGAAAGATGTTGTAATAGGAAGTTTATAGACTATGGTGTGCCTACTTGGCTTTTATCTGAATTACTTTGCTGGAAGATTAAATCATACCATGGGAAAAAAAATTTTTTTAATAAGGCTTTTGTTAAGCAATTCTAAATTCTGAGAATGGTCAAAGAAGAGTTTGTTTATTTGCTTCCCTGAGTGGGTAGGTTTTATTTACCAGAAAATAAATCTAAAATGACATCAAGGTCATGGAAAAATACATGCATTTTTATTTTGGAGTTAGGTGATTCAGTAGTTATTGAATGCATGTATTGTAAATGTTTAAAGACATATTTTGTCTCTGCTGAGCTGTAGTACAATGGTCCTTTTTTCTTTGTGAGGGTTTATCAACTTCCAGTTTCAGTCCATCTGAACAGAGGAAGGCTTATTAGGAATCAGGCAGTTGCGAAGTAAAATTGTGCTTAATGAGGTGTTTGTGAGAGTTTTTTCAACCAAGAGACTAGTTAAGGTGGTCGTTTGCAATGTGACCATGTTTCACTCCACAAGGACAAAGTTTTAGAAGAAATGCGGCTGAAGTTAATCTGGGGCATTTCTTGGGCAAAAACAATACTTGATCAGATTTTAAGTGCTGAAAATTGGAGGATATCTGCCATGCTGGTGAAGCCCACATTGTCTCTTATTTTCTCAAGGAGATACAGAAAAATATTTTGGAATTCCCTGTTAATTGTCATTCAGTAGTCATTTAAAAGGTACATGTGACCTTCATCCTCATCTAGAACGTTTATCCCTTGGAGGGAGCTAAGCACTGAAGGAGAGACCAGTTAGTGTTGTTGGATTCTTGGTACACAGGTATTTAACATGATTAGATTTTATTTCAGGGTGTTGATTGTCTGAAGATCAACTTCTCCTTGACTTTTATAAAACTGAAATGTGTTAGGAAATACTGTAGGAAGTGTCTGTTGTCTTAAGATAAACTAACAGGTAGGATGCTACTACTTTAAGATCTACTTAAGAAGAAGAAACAGAATTTCACCATGAAAAGTAGAAAAAATAATTAGGACTTTATCTTAAAATAAGTTATTTATCAAAGTAATTTTATCTTTTTGAAAAAGGAACATCTTTGCTAAGTCTTGTGGATGTTATATGATAAGTTGTGACATGCTTCAAGTGGTCATTTTTACAAAATAGTTTTAGACATTTTAGTTTTCTTTTATTAATACATGGTTCACAATTCTCTTTGGCACCGTCTGTTAAGTCATTATTCTTAGTTTATTTTGAGCAGTCTGATTTGGCCAAATTTTCATTTGTCGATGGTGTTGAGTAGGATTTAAAGAGTTTACCAATGTTAATTTGATCAACTTAATAAAATCCAAAGTTTTGGTAGATATAACTTAATTTTATTGTAATTATATTAAGTCATCAGAATTGTTCAAATTTCTGTGATCAGCTAGAGACTGATAATGCTGACTGGGCTAAAATGTCATTCTTAAAGTGGGCAGATATAGTTGGGTGGGGTCAATTTACAAATTTTTATTTCTCATTGAATCTACATCTATTTTGGGATGACATTCGTTAAACTATGTAGCCTTTTAACTATGAGCCTTTGGAAACACATAATCAGATAACAAGCATGTCCTGTACTAAGAAAATGCTTCTAATTTGAAAGAAAAAAAATAAGTACTTTTTTTTGGTTAGAGACTGATTGGCATAAAGGAATTTTAAAAGTGTAGATTCTTTCCTATGTCTTTTAGCAAGAAAAACCTTATAAACATGAAAACCAAAGCTTTCTTTTGTTAAACTAAATTGTATAGGAGTTATGTTTTGATAGCCCTTTTCAAATGTCATTTCTGGTGCTGTTTATCATTCATTATAAGTTATCAAGAAACCAAGTTTTTTTTTTTTATTTTGTTATGTTAACCACCATACATTACATCATTAGTTTTTGATGTAGTGTTCCATGATTCATTGTTTGCATATAACACCCAGTGCTCCATTCAGAACGTGCCCTCTTTAATACCCATCACCAGGCTAACCCATCCCCCCACACCCTCCCCTCTAGAACCCTGTTTGTTTCTGAGTCCATAGTCTCTCATGGTTCGTCTCCCCCACCGATTTCCCCCCTTCATTCTTCCCTTCCTGCTATCTTCTTCTTCTTCTTTTTTTAAGGAAACCAAGTTTTTATCTTGAGTTGACTAAAGTTACTGTAGGCCTTCCCTTCTTTGCAGTTACCAGTGGGGGATATAAGCTAGCACCTTCTTCGGATTGCAACTCAAGAGGATTATCTGAAAGCTTTCTTTGGAATCACCTGATACAACAGCTGTCAACATGGGACATGTTCATTTCTTCATTTTCTACTCCTATCATGTGTTTTTGTTTACTAAATAATGATGAATAAATATTTAGAAAAATAAAGTAATATATTAAATGTGTTAAAAGAGTAAAAGGTAAATTCATAAAGTTTCTGATCTAAAAATCACACCCTCCCTCACCAAAAAATAATAGGCTTTTACCTAAACTAAACAAGACTCAAAAGTGCTAAGAATCTGAGTTATGAGTTTTTTGCTTAGTAATTAATAATCAGGGAGCTGTTTTTTTCCAGCAATGGAGAAGACAATTTCAGGAAGCAAAACTATAGCTGTTTTCCAGCCAAGATTATATAAAACCAATTGTAAAACTTTAAAAAATTCCTTTCCAGGTGCAGAAAGTAGAAGATTTTAATTTATTTGGATCTGGCAAGGTTTGCGCAAAACATCCTTTCCTACTATTATCAGATGAGATAATGGACAATTTATCCTTATTTAAAGCTTATTGTTTCAGTGAGCAAAGCTGTTCATATAATAGACACCAATGAAATGTTTAATTTTTAAAAGCAGAAAGAAATTGGCAACAAACATAATTAGAAGTTCAAAACTGAGAAATGAAACTATTTTTGTTTGATAAAATTTTTTATCACTTCCTCATTACAAAATAATTTCGCAGTAATTATCTGGATAATTGCGTAAGAGCTCTAATTTTTTTGACTATGAAGACAATAATTTTATTGGTACTTTACAAGAGATAGGAATCTTTTCATGAATTTACTTTAGTAAAAAACATAAATTACCATATAGAATTTTAATGCTTTGAAAAACATAAATAAACCTTCAAAAGTGCCTAATTTAGTTCTAGTTACCGGGAAGTAGTTTATTGACATAACAGATCAGAATATATGATCTTTAAAATACTTCAAAATGTTTAATATTTGAACATGTCAGCAAATAAAAAAATAGAAAACCACCATCCACTGACATTTAATACTTTCACATCTGGGGAAACTGTCAGCGATGTAAATTGTTTCCAGGAGCTTCCACAGCTCACCAGTGGCAGAGCCAGGAACAGAATCAATCCAATGTGCAATGTATCATATACACTTGTTACTTTTATGCTTTCGTGAATGTGTTAAATCATGTGGAAAAAGGTTAAAAATACATACACGCACATATATGTATTTAATATTCTTCCTAATAAAGAACAAATGACTACTGGAAAAACATAATGATTCCTTCTTTTAAGTGCTGATGGTTTCTTTCTTTGCTTCACAAGGTATTGAGGCTTTATTGAATTTAAGTTATAAAAATCTGTGGTCCTGTTAAATTTCTTACCAGATCCTAGACACGTATCTTTGTCACCTTTTACTTAACTACTTATTCTGTACATTTCCTCCTGTTAACCCTATTACTACTAGACTGAGAAAATTAGTTTCTAGGTCACAAGTTCTTAAACAGAAGAGAGCTGGCTGTTGTAATTCTCTCTGCCATCATACTGGATTTACTTTTTACAATGTGTATGTTTCAGACCCTTAGTTTGGCCCTTGGTGTTTATTTTTGAATAGATAATGTGTGTGTGTGTGTGTGTGTGTGTGTGTTTAATGGCCAAAGAATGACCAACAGAGTTAGTCCAAATGCTTCTATTCCAGTCTTAACCATTTTGCCTACTGTAGTTTTTATTTTTCCTTCAGAAAATGATAATCTTACTGTATACTGAATTTTTTGATGTTTCACTTAAGATGCATTAAGGTTTTCTCTTTCATGGTTGTGGATAGCTTTAGTGGTAGAAATGTAGTCATTTCCTTGAATTCTACAAATGTTTTCATTTGTTTTCTGGTAATGAAATCTAAAATATTTCCTGCCTAAAATAATAATTGCTCAGTCCTGGTTTCAAATACCTTAAGAACCTTTTTGAAATTTTAGTCATGAAGGGATTCATACTGAACTCCAAAATGAGGAAGATGAAGTTCTTGTACAAGGTGGTGAATAGAAAGAATTGTCTGTTATTATAAGTTTTGGGAAATCTTTGCTTATGGTTAAATGGTTACGAGACAGTTTTTGTTGTAGGATATTAAAATTCCCTGAGATTAGTTGTGTTGGGAATATAACTGATGGTGTATCAAGAAATGATTCTCCTAGGACACACCTTTCTAGTTTTCATTGATTCTTGTAATGAATTATGGTTATTTTCAGTCTAGCAAAATGTGCAAATGGCACAAATTCTAGAGTACTTTTTCTAAGTTTCTAATTAATTTTTCTTGATTAAGCACAGGGTTTGAAATTGCTATTTATTTCCCTAATTTGTGCAGTTCACTGAATTCAGATGAGCAAAATTGTTTATGAATTTATTTGCTGGTGCTTTCCATCTAAATCAGTTCATAAAATTTAATATGAAATGCACAGGAGGCAAATAAAAAAGCTAGGCTTCTTTGTTAGGCAGCTTACATTAATTTTAGGCCTAGAAAAGGAGTTAAGCAATTGGTTTGGTCATTCACTTTTTCAAAAAATATGCCTGGGGATTTCTTCTACTAGTTTGTGTCTGTGTGTGTGTGTACTGGCTCCATCCCAGGACTCCAAGATCATGACTTGAGCTGAAGGCATATGCTTAACCGACTAAGCCACCCAGGTGCCCCTGGGCTTGACATATTTTTATAATACTATTTTAAAAAGATTGTACTTATTGGATAAAATAAATTATATTATTATAAAGGTGGTGTTAAATACAAAGAATTAACTGTTATTTTAAGTTTTAGGAGATCTTTGTCATGGTAAGGATGATATGCCTGGAGTGGGGTTCAAGGTGCAAGGAGTAGGTCTGCAAATAACAAGTGTCCATTAACCTTCATGTCTTTGAGTTTTAATTCAGAATCTTTATCTGACAACAGAGGGGGATGCCCTTGAAGCCATTTAAGTGACTTCTCTTTCTAAAAATATTTTCCATATTAGAACGTGTTGTCAAGGCCTTTTGCTGTTGTATACCTCATTCTGCATGTGCTTTATGTACAAGTACAGGAGAGCAATTCAGATTATAGCAGTCATGTTAAATATGAATCAGGTGGTATAGTATTCCTATCTTGAGCCATTTTTGAGAATTTTTTATACTTTAATCCTTATTTCAAGGCTTCTGGCTAATTGATTCTTCTTGCATTTGTCCTTTTCTTAATTTATCTTCCTCTTTTTGTAGTCCACTTTTTATTAGGTTAAGTCTAAATCTTTCCTTTTTGCATTCATTCTCCCCCCCCCCCTTTTTTGGTCTCTTTAAAAAACAGTTGCAAGATTGCAAGATTAGTCTTCCCTTCACTCCAAAAAATCTGACCATTTATGTCTATCCCAGACCGTACCTTCTGAGAATGATTCCTTAATCATTAAAGTACCAGCGCATCTTCTTACATATTCATTTTAGACTTATTTTAGGTGCAACGTACTTAGTGCTTTACAGTGAGTATCCTATTGTCTTGATTACCTGATGACTTAATATAGATAAATATAACATTTTTTGAACATCTGTGTGACGGGCATTTTGATGTACACATATGCTATTTAATAATGTTTTTTTTTTAAAAACTGCATCTTTAGAAGAGTGTTTCAGATTATTTTATCTTGCTCTGTTAAGTAAGGAAATAATTTTATTTTCTTTCAAAGATGAAGGATTTTCAATAACATAAATTTAATCCAATGGCCAAAGATGAAGGATTTTCAGTAACATAAATTTAATCCAGCTTGGGAATTGATCCTGTGGTTGGGAGTTCACAGCATCTTAGTCACAGTTCTTTCTATTCACCACCCCAGCATTAAGAGTTTTAACTAGATCTCTTTGAAAAAAGGGCAGAAATGGGGTACCTGGGTGGCTCTGTCGGTTAAGCATCTGATTCTTGATTTTATCCCCGGTCATGATCTCAGCGTTGTGAGATGGAGCCCCGCCTTAGTTCTTAATGTTCTCTCTCTCTCTTCCTCCCTCTCTTCCTCTCTCTGCCCCTCCCCCTCTTAAAAAGAGAAGAAAAGGGGGCAGAAAAGCCTAGAATAGGTGATCAGAAGAGATCTTAAGGATGTGAGAAGAATCTGAGATTGGGAAGACTGAGCAGGTCCACGTCTTTTAGGAGTAGGGGGAAGAGCATATTTCTCTGGCTAGAGCAGTACATGGAATAGTCAGCATTAGAGAGAGCCGGTGGACCTGAAACAGGCTGGACCACACACTGGGGAGGTTTGGGGACTAGGCAGGAAAAGGTCAAGGTGGGCCTTCTAAGTTTGAATTCTATGAAGCAGCCCTGCTCAGTAGAAACTGATGTGATCAGATTTGTATTTACATTCTGGATACAGCACAGAGAGCAAATGAAAGTGACCAGAGAGCTTCCTTGATGGATTTGGTTTAGTTAGGAGGCTATCACAGTGCTCTGAGAAATAATGGTGGTGGCTGGGACGAGGATTGTTTCAGAGTGAATGGGCAGAAATTGCTGGAATCAAGATATATTTAAGAAGTAGAAACACAAAAAAAGTGCTTGATTTAATGAGAGAGGAGGAGATACAATCTCAAATTTTATATCTTGTGAAACTGAGTGAATGATAGTAAGACAGGGACATTAGGAAAGGATCTTTTTGGTTTGTTTCTGAAGGTTGAGTTAGGCAGATGGTTACCGCACATTTGTTCACTGAGATAATTAAGAAGACTCCATTCATGGTCAAAAGCTTTCTGTTCATCTCTGTGTGTGTGTTTATATGTACAGAATCTCTTATCCTAAAGCTGACTTGGAAAGACAAGTTACATTCCTCCACGGCTTCCTTACTACTTGAGTTTTAATAGAATTCCAGGTAAAGGCATAATTTTAAAAAACCCTTCATATTACAGTGCTTTTGCCAAGTCCTATATAGTATGTGTATGATGGATCATGTTTTTTATTAAATCCTTCCTGTACCGACCATTTCATATTATGCAAAGAAAAACACAATTGAAAACAAAACTCAAAACCTTGTTCATGGATTGAATCATTAGTATGCAGAAAGATGGTAAGAATATTATCAGGCCTAAGCACTATTTCTTTAGGATAAAAATTTATAGCCACCTAAAAATAGATTACTTCTGCAGTTTCCTGGAAAGCCTGAACTCTTCTTTTATTGAAAGTATAGAAAGGTGATGGAATCAGTGCAAAAAGCTTCTTCATCCAAACATGCTTTGGCTTGAACCCTGTTTGCAATAAATTTGTATGTGATACTTTTGAAAAGCACAGTATGATTAAGTTTTCAGGCAGCAGAGGTTTTATTTCATGGGATCTTGAAGCTTATACTTTACTTAAAAGCTGAGATACTTGATTCACTAGTACCTGCTAAGGTAGAATGCAGCAAGTATTGCCAAGATAATCCTAGTATTGGCATTGGAAAATTCTTATTTGGAAATGACTTGTTTGTCACTTGCGTGTTTCTTCTAAGTACTCTGAGTATTGTGCCCATTTCTAGGTTTTTTGAGAGAGAATGACAGGTTTCAGTTTTATAATTTAATGTGTTTATGGTAATGACTGAGTTCTGTTTTTTTTTTTTTTTTTCCCAACCAGTGAGAACTGTGATCTTGTGTGTTTTGCTTTTCCCATTTCTAAGAAATGGAACTCCCACTGCCTTTATAATCCTCAGACCCTCTTCCCCCCCCTACAAATGTGGCCCTGCTAATGCTTATTAGTAGTATAATTAGGTTAATGTTGGTAATAACAGACACTTAACTGACTGCTTGAAATAATGAATCCCCATTCTTTCCCTTTAATATAAATGATCCCACTTAATCCTCAGAGCAGTCCTGAAAGTTGAATATCATAGATGCCATTATCCTTGTGCTCACTTTACCAAATGATGGTTTGTTTTTAGGGATGTCAATACTTGCCCCCTTGAGTCATAGAAACCTAGATTGTTGAAGAAAAGGGTCTGAAAAACCACTCAGTAGGATGCTCTTATTTTATTTTTTAAAATTTTTTTATTGTTATGTTAATCACCATATATTACATCATTAGTTTTTGATGCAGTGTTCCATGATTCATCGTCTGTTCATAACACCCAGTGCTCCATGCAGAACGCGCCCTCCTCAATACCCATCACCAGGCTAACCCATCCCCCTACCCTCCTCCCCTCTAGAACCCTCAGTTTGTTTTTCAGAGTCCATCATCTCTCATGGTTCGTCTCCCCCTCTGACTTACTTACTCCCCTTCATTCTTCCTCTCCTGTTATCTGCTTCTTTTTCTTTTTTCTTAAAATATGTTGCGTTATTTGTTTCAGAAGTACAGATCTGTGATTCAACAGTCTTGCACAATTCACAGCGCTCACCGTAGCACATACCCTCCCCAATGTCTATCACCCAGCCACCCCATCCCTCCCACCCCCAACCACTCCAGTAACACTCAATTTGTTTCCTGAGATTAAGAATTCCTCATATCAGTGAGGTCATATGATACATGTCTTTCTCTGATTGACATATTTCACTCAGCATGACACCCTCCAGTTCCATCCACGTCATTGCAAATGGCAAGATCTCATTCCTTTTGATGGCTGCATAATATTCCATTGTGTATATATACCACATCTTCTTTTCCATTCATCTGTCGATGGACATCTTGGCTCTTTCCACAGTTTGGCTATTGTGGACATTGCTGCTATAAACATTGGGGTGCACGTACCCCTTTGGGTCCCTACATTTGTATCTTTGTGGTAAATACCCAGTAGTGCAATTGCTGGATTGAATGGTAGCTCTAATTTCAACTGTTTGAGGAACCTCCATACTGTTTTCCAGAGTGATTGCACCAGCTTGCATTCCCACCAACAGTGTAGGAGGGTTCCCCTTTCTCCACATCCCCGCCAACATCTGTCGTTCCCTGACTTGTTAATTTTAGCCATTCTGACGGGTGTGAGGTGGTATCTCATTGAGGTTTTGATTTGGATTTCCCTGATGCCGAGCGATGTTGAGCACTTTTTCATGTGCCTGTTGGCCATTTGGATGTCTTCTTTGGAAAAATGTCTATTCATGTCTTCTGCCCATTTCTTGATTGGATTATTTGTTCTTTGGGTGTTGAGTTTGATAAGTTCTTTATAGATTTTGGATACTAGCCCTTTATCTGATATGTCATTTGCAAATATCTTCTCCCATTCTGTCGGTTGTCTTTTGGTTTTGTGGACTGTTTCTTTTGCTGTGCAAAAGCTTTTTATCTTGATGAAATCCCAATAGTTCATTTTTGCCCTGGCTTCCCGTGCCTTTGGCGATGTTTCTAGGAAGAAGTTGCTGCGGCTGAGGTCGAAGAGGTTGCTACCTGTGTTCTCCTTTAGGATTTTGATGGACTCCTGTCTCACGTTTAGGTCTTTCAACCATTTGGAGTCTATTTTTGTGTGTGGTGTAAGGAAATGGTCCAGTTTCATTCTTCTGCATGTGGCTGTCCAATTTTCCCAACACCATTTGTTGAAGAGATTGTCTTTTTTCCATTGGACATTCTTTCCTGCTTTGTCAAAGATGAGTTGACCATAGAGTTGAGGGTCCATTTCTGGGCTCTCGATTCTGTTCCATTGATCTATGTGTCTGTTTTTGTGCCAGTACCAGACTGTCTTGATGATGACAGCTTTGTAATAGAGCTGGAAGTCCGGAATTGTGATGCCGCCAGCTTTGCTTTTCTCTTTCAATATTCCTCTGGCTATTCGGGGTCTCTTCTGGTTCCATACAAATTTTAGGATTATTTGTTCCATTTCTTTGAAAAAAGTGGATGGTATTTTGATGGGGATTGCATTGAATGTGTAGATTGCTCTAGGTAGCACTGACATCTTCACAATGTTGGTTCTCCCAATCCATAAGCATGGAATGTTTTTCCATTTCTTTGTGTCTTCTTCAATTTCTTTCATGAGTATTTTATAGTTTTCTGAGTACAGATCCTTTGCCTCTTTGGTTAAATTTATTCCTAGGTATCTTATGGTTTTGGGTGCAATTGTAAATGGGATCGACTCCTTGATTTGTCTCTCTTCTGTCTTGGTGGTGGTGTATAGGAATGCCACTGATTTCTGTGCATTGATTTTATATCCTGCTACTTTACTGAATTCCTGTATGAGTTTTAGCAGTTTTGGGGTGGAGTCTTTTGGGTTTTCCACATACAGTATCATATCATCTGCAAAGAGTGAGAGTTTGACTTCCTCTTTGCCGATCTGGATGCCTTTGATTTCTTTTTGTTGTCTGATTGCTGTGGCTAGGACTTCTAATACTATGTTGAATAGCAGTGGTGAGAGTGGACATCCCTGCCGCGTTCCTGACCTTAGGGGAAAAGCTCTCAGCATTTCCCCATTGAGAATGATATTCGCTGTAGGTTTTTCATAGATGGCTTTTATGATACTGAGGTATGTACCCTCTAACCCTATACTCTGAAGAGTTTTGATCAAGAAAGGATGCTGTACTTTGTCAAGTGCTTTTTCTGCATCATATGAGAGGATCATATGATTCTTGTTCTTTCTTTTGTTAATGTATTGTATAACGTTGATTGATTTGCGGATGTTGAACCAGCCTTGTAGCCCAGGGATAAATCCCACTTGGTCGTGGTGAATAATCCTTTTAATGTACTGTTGGATCCTATTGGCTAGTATTTTGGTGAGAAATTTTGCATCCATGTTCATCAAGGATATTGGTCTGTAATTCTCCTTTTTGATGGGTCTTTGTCTGGTTTTGGGATCAAGGTAATGCTGGCCTCATAAAATGGGTTTGGAAGTCTTCCTTCCATTTCTATTTTTTGGAACAGTTTCAGGAGAATAGGTATTAATTCTTCTTTAAATGTCTGATAGAATTCCCCTGGGAAGCCATCTGGCCCTGGGCTTTTGTTTCTTGGGAAATTTTTGATGACTGTTTCAATTTCCTTCGTGGTTATAGGTCTGTTCAGGTTTTCTATTTCTTCCTGGTTCAGTTTTGGTAGTTGATACATCTCTAGGAATGCACCCATTTCTTCCAAGTTATCTAATTTGCTGGCATAGAGTTGCTCATAATATGTTCTTATAATTGTTTGTATTTCTTTGGTGTTGGTTATGATTTCTCCTCTTTCATTCATGATTTTGTTGATTTGGGTCATTTCTCTTTTCTTTTTGATCAGTCTGGCCAGGGGTTTATCAATCTTGTTAATTCTTTCAAAGAACCAGCTCCTAGTTTCGTTGATCTGTTCTACTGTTCTTTTTGTTTCTAGTTCATTGATTTCTGCTCTGATCTTTATTATTTCTCTTCTCCTGCTGGGTTTAGGCTTTATTTGCTGTTCTTTCTCCAGTTCCTTTAGGTGTAGGGTTAGGTTGTGTATTTGAGACCTTTCTTGTTTCTTGAGAAAGGCTGTATTGCTATATACTTTCCTCTCAGGACTGCCTTTGCTGTATCCCAAAGATTTTGAACAGTTGTGTTTTCATTTTCATTGGTTTCCATGAATTTTTTTAATTCTTCTTTAATTTCCTGGCTGACCCATTCATTCTTTAGTAGGATGCTCTTTAGCCTCCATGTATTTGAGTTCTTTCCAACTTTCCTCTTGTGATTGAGTTCTAGTTTCAAAGCATTGTGGTCTGAAAATATGCAGGGAATGATCCCAATCTTTTGGTACCAGTTGAGACCTGATTTGTGACGTAGGATGTGATCTCTTCTGGAGAGTGTTCCGTGGGCACTAGAGAAGAATGTGTATTCCGTTGCTTTGGGATGGAATGTTCTGAATATGTCTGTGAAGTCCATTTGGTCCAGTGTGTCATTTAAAGTCTTTATTTCCTCATTGATCTTTTGCTTAGATGATTTGTCCATTTCAGTCAGGGGGGTTTTAAAGTCCCCCACTATTATTGTATTGTTGTCAATGTGTTTCTTTGCTTTTGTTATTAATTGCCTTATATAATTGGCTGCTCCCATATTCGGGGCATAGATATTTACAATTGTTAGATCTTCTTGTTGGCTAGACCCTTTAAGTAGGATATAGTGTCCTTCCTCATCTCTTATTACAGTCTTTGTTTTAAAATCTAGTTTGTCTGATATAAGGATTGCCACCCCAGCTTTCTTTTGGTGTCCATTAGCATGGTAAATGGTTTTCCACCCCCTCACTTTCAATGTGGGGGTGTCTTTGGGCCTAAAATGAGTCTCTTGCAGACAGCATATTGATGGGTCTTGTTTTTTAATCCAATCTGATAGCCTGTATCTTTTGATTGGGGCATTTAGGCCATTTACATTCAGGGTAACTATTGAAAGGTATGAATTTAGTGCCATTGTATTGCCTGTAAGGTGACTGTTAACTGTATGTTGTCTGTGTTCCTTTCTGATCTTTGCTGCTTTTAGGTTCTCTCTTTGCTTAGAGGACCCCTTTCAATATTTCTTGGAGGGCTGGTTTCGTGTTTGCAAATTCCTTTAGTTTTTGTTTGTTCTGGAAGCTTTTTATCTCTCCTTCTATTTTCAATGACAGCCTAGCTTGATATAGTATTCTTGGCTGCATATTTTTCTCGTTTAGTGCTCTGAAGATATCTAGCCAGTCCTTTCTGGCCTGCCAGGTCTCTGTGGCTCGGTCTGTTGCCAATCTAGTGTTTCTACCATTGTAGGTTACATATCTCTTCTCCCGAGCTGCTTTCAGGATTTTCTCTTTGTCTCTGAGACTCATAAGTTTTACTATTAGATGTCGGGGTGTTGACCTATTATTATTGAATTTGAGAGGGGTTCTCTGTGCCTCCTGGATTTTGATGCCTGTTTCCTTCCTCACATTAGGGAAGTTCTCTGCTATTATTTGTTCCAGTATACCTTCTGCCCCCCTCTCTCTCTCTTCTTCTTCTGGGATCCCAATTATTCTAATGTTGTTTCGTCTTATCGTATCACTTATCTCTCGAATTCTGCCCTCGTGATCCTGTAGTTGTTTATCTCTCTTTTTCTCAGCCTCTTTATTTTCCGTCATTTGGTCTTCTATATCACTGATTCTCTCTTCTGCCTCATTTATCCTAGCATTTAGTGCCCCCGTTTTTGATTGCACCTCATCAATAGCCTTTTTGATTTTGATTTGGTTAGATTTTAGTTCTTTTATTTCTCCAGAAAGGGTTTCTTTAATAACTTCCACGCTTTTTTCAAGCCCAGCTAGTATCTTTAAAGTCATGATTCTGAACTCCTGGTCCGACATTGTACTAATGTCCGTATTGAGTAGGTCCCTGGCTGAGGGTACTACCTCTTGTTCTTTTTGCTGAGGTGATTTTTTTCGTCTTGTCATTTTGTCCAGAGGAGAATAGATGAATGAGAGAACAAAATGCTAACAGGTTTACAACGTCCCCAGCAAATATACTGTATACAAATCAGAAAAGACCTGAAACCAGGGGAAAAGAAAGGGAAAGAAAGAAAAAAGAAAGAGAAAAAAAAAAAGATAAAAACAGAACAATACAAAAAAAGCAGAATACGATCAAATATGATCAGGCTAGTGCATAGATCAGTGCCACACACTAGATTTTGGGCGTATTTTGGTCTGTTAGAAAAAAGTGCCTCCTAAAATTTTAAAGGAAGAAAGACATATATGTACAAAATAAAGGTTGATACAATGAAGGGATGGAAGATGACTGTAAAGATGAAAATTATAAAAGATTTTATAAAAGGACTTGATAAGATAAGAAGTTTGAAAAAAGAAAGAAGATTTAAGAAAAAAAAAAAAGGAAAAAGGGAGAGAATGTGATCAGGCAGGAGACTAGAACAAAGCCATACACTAGTGATTTAGGGTATATTTTGATCTGTTAGAAGAAACTGTACCTCAAAATTTTAAAGAGAGAACAACATATATATATATATGCCAAAAATAAGGGTAACTACTATGAAGGGATAAAATGACTCTAAAAATGAAAAATAAAAAGTTTTTTTTTTTTTAAAAAAGGGATTGATAAGATGTTGGTTGAAAAAGGGAAAAAGAAAAATAAAAAAAAGTCAACAAAAATTAACTTTGATGAACTAATGAATCATGGTAAAAAAAAGCCATGAATTCTATGTGCAGTATTCCCCTAGCGGTGGAGTTCTCTAGTTCTCCTTGATCGGTAAACTTGGTCTTGGCTTGCTGGCTGTTCCTGCTGATCTTCTGGGGGAGGGGCCTGTTGCTGTGGTTTCCAAATGTCTTTGCCGGAGGCTGAATTGCTCCGCCCTTGTCGGTCCGGGCTAAGGAAGCTGCTCCGGTTTGCTCTCAGGAGCTTTTGTTCCCTGCAAGCTCTCGGTACAGCTCTGGAGGATCAGGGCAAAAATGGTGGCCTCCCAATCTCCACCCGGAGGAGCTGAGAACTCGGGGCCCCACTCCTCAGTGCGCCCCCAGAGAAAAGCAGTCATTCCCGTGTCCCCGGTCTCCGGCCGCACTCCATGCTCACCGGGCCTGTGACTGAGCGTTGCTATCTCTGGCACCCGACCCCGTGTGGAGTCTCCAAACCCAGCAGATCCCTGCGGTGCTTTCCCGTGCCGCTCCTCCCCGGGAAGGAAGGGGAGTCTCCCCAGATCTGCTGCTTGTTGGGTCCCTGCTGGAGTAGCAGTGGTCCGACTGGGCCGCGGATCACAGTTTATGGCAACCCCAAGCTGAGAGCCCGCACCTCGGCTCTGTCTCTGCAGCCGGCTTCCCCGCTCTGATACCTGGGAGCTCTGCCGCACTCAGGCACCCCTGGTCTTTCTGTGACCCCGAGGGTCCTGAGACCACACTGTCCCGGGAGGATTCCACTCCCTGCTTAGCCACTGCAGCGACATCCCTCCGCGAGCCAACTTCTAAAAGGTCCGATTTTGTGCTCCGTGGCTCTATCACTTGCCAGAAGCGGCCGGCGGAGGCCCCTCCCCCGCCTTCTATCCTCCCGAATATCGCCTTGGATTCACTTCTCCGCACGTCCTACCTTCCAGTAAGTGGTCGCTTCTCTGTTCAGAGAGTTGTTGCTACTCTCCTCTTCGATCTCCTGTTGAGTTTGTAGGTGTTCAGAATGGTTTGAACCCTATTCAGCTGAATTCCTGAGACAAGACGAAATCTAGGTCTCCTACTCCTCTGCCATCTTGCTCCGCCCCCGGATGCTCTTATTTTAGAAGAGATAATTCAAATTTTTTTCTGTGCCTGGATTGAGATAATTTTTTTTATATTAGTGGTTGGCAAATTTTTCTTATACAGAGCCAGATAGTGAACATTTGGGGCTTTGGGGCCAATATGGTCTTTGTTAGAAATACTGGGCTCTGCCGTTCTAGTGCAAAAGTAGCCATAGACAAGATGTAAAGGAAAGGGCGTGGCTGTGTTCCAGTAAAACTTCACTGACACACTGACAAAAAAAAAAAAAAAAAGGTGGGAGGCTGGATTGGATACGTGGGCTGCAGTTTCCTAGACTTTGATTTAGATTTTCAATCCTAAATGACCTATTTGCCACTGTTACTTGGTACCTTTACCTAAAATACCTGTTAGATGTTTCTTTAGTAGGCATATACTCTCGGGGTCATCAAGTCTCCGGATTTAAAATATCACTCATGCCAGTTCATACCTTTTTATCTCTAGTCTTCATCATTCTCAGTTTTGAGAGGAATGTTCAAGTGCATGCTGTTAAAAAAAAAAAAAAAAAAGAATCTATCTTCCTCTCTCCAAGAGCTGTGTCCCTCCCAGCAGTCTCTCTTTGGTTTCAGTCTGACATCATTGCTACTATGACAGATTTTGCTAATTGCTAATGAGGAGGTACTCTTTTATAGAAGCTCCTCATCCCCTACTGGACAAAGCTCATTCAGGTCATAAAGCCTTGGCCTGGCCTGGTTCTTGCTTACTTTTATCACCCTGCTTCTCATTGCCTCACTGTAGTTGGCCCTCTGCTAACTTGTGTGCGCCATATTGCTTGACAGACATGTGTTGACTCTAGTGAGTTTTTTGACCTGAGACACCATTTTTCTAGTGTTTGTCTTGCCTGACTCTTACTATCCTTAGAATCTGAGTGACCATATTTCTTCTTGGAATCCTTCCTTAATACCCCGGTGCTCAATCTTTTCCCCTTTCCCAACGAGCATGTCTGGGCATTCAGAAATGTTTCTTGACTTGAACTTGTCTTGACATTTCTAGTCATTATGCCTCCTATTCCATCCTGTTGCAGTGCTGCCTACCACAAATAGATGCCTTGCGGTGACTTAAAGGAATGAGGTGGCTAGGTATGCATCTTAAGGAATAGCTATATTCTCTTAAGGAGAATAATAATACATCTATCTGAGTTTTTACAGTATTATTTACTATGTATAAATTTAAACTATGAATTTTATTATCTTGAGTTGTGTTATCTTTCTTTTTAGTATAGCTCAAATTTTTCCATGTTGCCTTTTTAGAAAAATAAATTTTCCATTCAGCAACTATAACTTTATTTTACATATATATGTTTTTTAGATTTTGTGAATCATATCTTTATGTTTTATGTTAAGAAGCTCATCTTATGGGCGCCTGGGTGGCTCGGTTGTTAAGCGTCTGCCTTCGGCTCAGGTCATGATCTCTGGGTCCTGGGATCGAGCCCCGCATTGGGTTCCCTGCTTGGCGGGAAGCCTGCTTCTCCCTCTCCCACTCCCCCTGCTTGTGTTCCTGCTCCCGCTATCTCTGTCTCTGTCAAATAAATAAATAAAATCTCTAAAAAAAAAAAACTCATCATATTGTGTCTATAAAAGACTGATTATGTCTTAAGTATTTTTCTAGATTTACCCTAAAAAGTAACATTAACCTTTGAAGTGTTTTTCATTCCTTAGAGGAAATCTATTTTTCTCTTAAAAATTGAACTTGGGGGTAATTTTCCAACATTTTTAGAAGAGGCTTACCTTTTATATTCATTTCAAAATAAATTCTGAATGGCTTGCTACTATATTAAGCAAATTTTAAAATATGTATTAGCATAAATTTTATCTTTTAGTTCACATGTATAGCATTTACTTATGAATTTAATAAATACTAGGCTATTTGATGGAGACAAAAGTTTGAAAGCAAAGATTATGGGGTATAGTTTGTTATTTCTTTTCCTAGTCTATTTCTGCCTTTTATTTGGATTGTGTAATACACTGACCTGCTAGATAATTAAATATGAACAGTTGAAGAAGGATTTTTTCTTAGAATCTATCTTCTTCAGTTAAATGAATCCAGAAGCCTGAAAGTGAGAATTTTGTGTACTTGTCATTAAATATAAAATTGAAGAAAAAGTTACTTTCAAACCTTTAATAAATGTTAAGATTGCAATATATGAACAGAATGTGATATTTCACTCATTCATCTGTGTTTTTCAGTTTATTCTTATTCCATGATGAAAGCATGTGCCAAGCAGATGTTTCTTACCTCTAGCTGGCCATTCATTTGAGCTCAGCACACATATGCAGTGAGGATATACCTTCTTTTTACCATTCTATGTATGTAGACTTGCACAGGCCTGAATTTTTAAAAAATATCGTGTGTCTTTCATCTTGCATTGTAATTTTCATTTCTAGAATTTTGATTTGTGTTTTTTTTTACCTTTTTATATCTTCTATTTCCCTGGTTAACTTTTGAATAAATGATAAACAGTTATGGTACCTGTTTTAATGTCCTTGTCTGCTAATTGACACATTGATACCAGTTCTGAGTCAATTTCAAGTGATGTATTTATCTCCTTTTTATGAGTACTTTCCTGGGGCTTTATATGCCTGAATGTGTGTGTGTGTGTGTGTGTGTCTGTGTGTGTGTGTGTGTGTGTGTGTGTGTTTAAAGTGTGCTATGTGGATTTTTAATTTTCATCTAACTTGGAAAATTTTCCAGCTGTATTGTTTTTGTTCTCTACACTTAGCTGGGAACTCCAATTATCTGTATGTTAGATTGTTTGAAGTTGATCCATATCTCACTAATGCTCTTTATTTTTCCTTTTTTTTTCTTTGAGTCTTTTTTCCGTTTCATTTTAAATAGTTGCTATTGCTGTATTTTTAAATTCACTAATCATCTGCAATGTCTAATCTGTTGATCCCCTCCAGTGTATTTTTTTTAAATATCAGATGAAGATATTTTCATCTTTATAAGTTAGGTATAGGATTCTTTTACATCTTCTACATTTTTTCTATTTAACACATGCATTCTTTCCTAAAACTTTGTGAACAAATGGAACATCTGCATGCACTGATCAGTACTCTGCTAAATATGGAAGAGAGTTAGTCTGATAATCACCAGCCTTCTCACTCTGCCTAGAGCTTTACTTTGTGAACTCTACCCACCTTTGTCTCTCTAGGCTCTGAAACCCACATATCCACCTCGCCCTTCAATGTGCCATAGCCTGGAAACTATTTTAAGGAAGTAATTGGTGCAGACCTAGGGCTCATATCATTTGTTCTCATTTCTCAGAACTGTCCCTAGTTGCCAGGTATGTCATGTCTTAAATATCATTGTTTTGTTTAGTTTGTGTACTTAGCTTATTTGTTGGAAGTGGAAAGGTCCCAATTATGCCTACTTAGGCAGAAATAGAAGCTGGACCCATCTCAGTTTGAGTTTTATTTTCATACATTCATATTGATCCACATTTTCAGAAATATATGTAAATAAGAAAAAGCTCAGTCTGTTTTAGGTCAGACGCTATAATAATTTTGTATATTCCAGATAGATTTTTTCGAGTACTTTTACTAGTAGGATTTTAACTAGTAACTTAACATTTAGTCAGGAAAGAAAAATCCTTCTTATAACACAGACACATAAGTTAATGACCAAAAAATTAATGGGATATATGATGAACATGACATTATACAGGCTTCTTTTGTTCTAGATGAGTACAACCTGTTAACCCTTTCTGCAATGATGAAATGTCCGATTGCTATACTGGTGTCTATGGTAGCCACTAGCTACCTGCTGCTATGAGCACTTGAAGTGTACCTACTGCATTTTCAGTTTTATTAAATTTAATAATTTTGAATTTAAATGTAGTCACATATGGCTAGTGGCTACTTTAGTAGACATTGCAGTTTTTGACTCTTTTATTGACTACCCTTTATATTGGGTCAGTTCTATTTTTTTTTTAAGATTTTTTATTCTTTGGGGGGAGGGGAGAATGCAGAGGGAGAGGGAGAAAGAGTCTCAAGCAGACTCCCGCGTTGAGCCCAGAGCCCAATGTGGGGCTTGATGCTATGACTATGAGATCATGACCTGAACTGAAACCGTTGAGTCCGATGCTTAACCGGCTGAGCCACCCAGGTGCCCCACGTCAGTTCTCTTACATGACGTAGCTTCATGAAAAAAAAAAAAAGTTCTCAGAAATAAGTTTAGTTAGCACTTTATTTTAATCAAAAATCGTCCAAAGCAAAGTACCATTGATCTTCTAATTAGTTATTGGAAGCACTCTAATTGGAATTTCTGGGAGTTATATTTTCTGAGACTGAGAATGTTTTTAAATTTCCTTAAATTAGCACAGTTTTTCTGTATCTTTTATATAATTATGTAAATTTAACATTATCAAATAATTCAAAAGCAATATTGGTAAGGTCTCAATTTGTGTTTTTTATTGCTCTTGGTTATTGTAATATGAATTTCCTGGGATCAAGGAGATCTGAGGTTATTAAATGCTACCAAATGACTGTTCCTGAAATTGTTAATTACTGAGATTGTTAAAGTATTTTTGCCATACTTAATAAAAGGCATAGGATGAATCTGTGGAGGCTATGCTAATATTTACATACATCATATACCTGCAGTTTGATCTCCTTGATCATGTTTTTGAATACTTTTTGTTTTTGCTGTATAGAATTCAAAACAACTCATCTTCTGAAAAGGTTTTTTATTGTTTTGCCTTTTGAAACATATTAAAAATGTCAAGAATCACTTTAGTAGGTATATAAAAGTAGAGTCAATTTTTATAAATTTAAATGGACTTTGTAATGGTTAGCGTAAGGTACCTTTATTTGTGAATTCCAAAGATACTCATTATTTATTTTTTAAACATATCATGTAATGCTTATCTAAATCACCTGCAGACAACCTTGATAATTACAGATTGTTGATGTGTAATAAACTTTATTATGTAAAATAAAATTTTGATAAGTTATTAAAATATGTAAAGACGATTATACTAAACTTAGTGAAGAACCACATACCTGGTTTTTGTAACTTACTTTAGTGATTTAATGTTTTTTGTTTTTTTATTTTTTTATTATGTTAATCACCATACATTACATCATTAGTTTTTGATGTAGTGTTCCATGATTCATTGTCTGCGTATAACACCCAGTGCTCCATGCAGTACGTGCCCTCTATAATACCCATCACTAGGCTAACCCATCCCCCCACCCCCCTCCCCTCTAGAACCCTCAGTTTGTTTCTCAGAGTCCATAGTCTCTCATGGTTCATCTTCCCCTCCGATTTACCCCCCTTCATTTTTCCCTTCCTGTTATCATCATCATCATCTTTTTTAAGATATAATGTATTATTTATTTCACAGGTACAGGTCTGTGATTCAACAGTCTCACACAATTCACGGTGCTCACCATAGCACATACCCTCATATGTTTTAAATAATACTAGTTTAGCAAGTCAATGTTACCTTTTGATTCTAAAATTTGTTATAGATGGTACAGATGTTAATTGTAGAGGTATATAATGCTTCAGGTAATTGTTCCATAATACAACAGTGGCAGAGTCCTATTTTTATAGGAGAAATATCTTGTGAAATCTGAAAAAAAGATGATTTTTAAACATGTTTGCAAGCTATGTTAGGTTTTCCTAGTGCCTGTTTAAAAATGTGAAGTTCTGGTTTCGTTATTTCTTTGATCTTTTACATAAGGATCTGCAACTAAATGGATATACAAGTAGAACATTTGTCTTGATACTATAAAACTTTTTAATTCTTGGAATCAATAAAAACGTTTAAACCTTTTGTATGGCTAATATTTTAATGTGAAATACTGTTTATTTACTA
The DNA here is from genome assembly GCF_009762305.2 of Zalophus californianus. Classification (NCBI taxonomy): domain Eukaryota; kingdom Metazoa; phylum Chordata; class Mammalia; order Carnivora; family Otariidae; genus Zalophus; species Zalophus californianus. The sequence continues at coordinate 48,313,118 of NC_045606.1, read as the reverse complement.
CTTCGGTTAAATGCCCTCATTTCTCAGCCTAATAGTTTTGCTGGTATTTTAAGATTTATAGATGAGTTGTTAAAAATTTGCTCTGAATTTTTATGATCGCTTACAACTTTTAATTAACTTCTATTCATCAGAATTATGCATTGAATTGCTTGATGGCGTTGATTTAAACTTGCTCCAAAATAGGACGCCTGGGTGGCACAGTTGGTTAAGCATCTGCCCTTTGGCTCAGGTCATGATCTCAAGGTTCTGGTCAGGCTCCCTGCTCAGTGGGGCTCTGCTTCTCCCTCTCCCTCTGCCCCTCACCCCACTTGTGCTCACTCACTCTCTCGCTCTCAAATAAAATCTTAAAAAAATAATCTTGTTCCAAAATGAAATGATTCAACATTAGAAGCTTGTTCCTTTTTCTTTTTAAAAGTACAGTTAATTTTCATTAATAGAATCCATGTAATTCATAAATAGTTGGGGTGATAAGTTTCTCTAAACTTATTTTTTTATTCCTTAAAATAAACTCTTACTTTGATCTGCTTAATATTGACCAGTTTCATCTTTTGTTAGATCTCCCTGTATTTCTTTTGAAAAATGGTGTTGTTAGATGTTGGGCCTGATTCACACAATTTATTTTTCTGTACAGATAGGTAGATAATTTTGCAGTATCTCTTGTGTAGACTCAGAGAATTTCTGGTCTATGTACCTATTCTTTCTAACTTAATTATTTGATAATTACCATAACTTTGATTTTGACCATTCTTCCTCCCACTGTGGTGGGCATAAGGCAGTGCATATTTGGATATATACTGGAGCTTCAAGAATTGACTTCTTACTCAAACAAAGACTTGGTTTCCTCTCCTACAACAATTGCTGGTTCTCTTCTTAGGCCTGTTAACATGGGTTCTGGACTGAGGCAGAAGTGTTAAATATGGGGTTATGGAACATTCCTGAGGTTTTAAAGAATATTGTACTTGATATTGATTATTGTCCTTTAATAAATCTACCTGTCCTCAGAGACAAATGAAAAATTACTTCTTAAAGTATAAAAAATTAATTGCAATTCAATCTGGGGCCAGGGATATATTAAATAGTTACTAGACAAATATAAAGCATGTGTAGAACTGAATGTAGAAGACATGAGGCACAGAGGAGCATTTTCCAAACTCTGAGTGCCAGAAACCTTGCCCACCCACAAAGCCATGAAGTTACCCATATGTTAAATGTTTAAGCAGTTTACTAGTTTATAGGAGTGAATTTGCTATGTTAAAAAAATGAAATGAGACATTCTTTGGGGAGGGTAGGAAGATATTCTTACCTTTTTTTATGTATGCATGAAAAAAAAACTGTTAGAAATGGCATCCTAAGGGGGAAATATTGTAACTGTAATTTACAAGTAGTAAGTGAGTGAACAGTTCAAAAAGAGATCAAAAAATATCTACTTGATGTAGCTATAAGCAAATCTGCAGAACTCAACCTACATGAAATGTTTTGCTACATTTCAATGGATGCAAGACTATCCATGCTGTAAGTTTGTTTTATTAAGGCAAAAACATTTACATTTCTCTTGAGCTATCATGATCATTTTGTAACCCTCTCCTGTAGTTGTATAAACCTGCCCTGTCTTTAAAGTTAAAATTGATTGCTTTATTCTACCAACTGAATTTTTTCCTGGAACTCATAAGTAACTGGTGTATTTTAGAAGTTCAAAATTAGTAGCACAATGTAAAATACATGCTTAAATTTCATGGTATTGGTATTAGGAAATACATCTGCTGGAGATTTTCTTCTGTTAATAGTGATGCCATCAGACCCATCTGGTGAAAGAGAATTTTGAGATGTATCCTACTTCATGTTTGAATTTTGTCAACCTGCTAATACATTTCATAAGGTCAATATCCATATCTGTTTCTTTAAAAGTTGATTATGTCAACTAGTACAATGTTGAGCAGAGTCTTATGTTTTAGTACATTTCTTAAACTTTCCCTATAATTTAAGTACTGGTTACTTAATGGATAACATAGTTTGATGGTTTGATGGGATAATATAGGCAATTTGTAGATGTATAAATAGCTTGCCTAGAATTCAGTTTTATGCATTTCCTTAATTCATGGAATGTGTGGTGAATAACATCGGCTTACTGATTTCTTTACATGCCATTATCTTTTATCTTTCCAAAGAACTAGGGTGTGTTGTGTCTAATAGAACTTTAGCTGGAGTGAAAGTCTTCCGGTCCTTGTTTGACATTTCGTGACTTGGTGAGAACTTTAAAAGACTATTGTGCTTTGTTTTTCAATTCACCATCTGTTTTTCCTACAATACATGTTTCTGAAAGAAAAAATTAGCTTCTACGTGATCAGTAAATAAGGGAGTTAGGTCTGTATATTTTGGAAGTGGCATCAGTTTATATGCAACTTTTCCTAGATAAGAACAGCCAGAAAAACAGGAATAAAATTATAACCGTGGAAGGAGAGGAAAAACCCCTCAGTTTAGCTGCTACACCGGAAGCAGAATCTATTCCAACTTTGTTTTTTAGTATGTTTGGTACATAAGTTTTTAAGACAGGTGCAGTAACATCTCTGTTTATTAATTTGGAAAGTATGTTCTGATAATCAGTCAAGTATTTTGTCTTGTGTATTCAAATCTATGTACTTAATAAGGTTATTATAATTTGTTTATTATGCACCTTTTGTCTTTATGTGAATTAATAGTTTTTGTCTTAAACTAAAATGAATCATATTGCTACAACCTTCATTTTTGGTAGTGTTTGCAAGGCATGTCTGTTCATCCTTCTATTTTGTGCTTTTCAGGATAGTTTCCTTTAGACATTTATCTTATAACTAGCATATTATTAGATTTTTTCCTTAAAAATCCAACCTGGTAAGTCTGTTACTTAGGAGATGGTTGAATATGCTCAATTTATTTGTATTACTTTTTTATTTGAGTTCTTTCCACAAGCTTATTTTGTTACTGCTGTTGGCGAATTGTTTTATTTGCTACTTTAATTTGCATTGATACAAATAATATTTTCCTCCCTCTGCAATTTCAAAAACTATACAGTAGGGATGTATATAGCTTTAGTTAAATACCATTATTTTAAAAAATATATAAATCACTAAGTTAACTCTGTGTAAAATCATAAATTTCTGTTTTTTTAAAACAAAATGCAGATTCAGCACACTTTATCTCTTGAGCTATCTCATTCCAGTATAATTTATTCTTGTCAAGAGTTTTACTTCTACCACTTTTAAGCTCCCAAAGTTTTTATTAACTTTAGGCTCTCTTTTAGGACACCTTTTTTAGGAAAATTGAAAAATGAGCACCTGCTCCCAGCTCTGACTTTGCAGGGAGTTTCCCTTGGCAGGTGCACTTCCTCCTGAGCCAAGTTCAACGGCAGCATTGCAGTGCAGAGCTCCATTCCCAGTTGTATCCATCATTCCTTCTCCAATTAATACATTACAGCATTTCCATTCTTTAATTTCTGTGCATTTTAAATCTCTATGAAGGCTGCAATTACGAAGTAGAGTGGTTTTATCTTTTCTGTTTCTTGTGCCATTTTTTTCCACAAGCCCTTTCTGCACCGCCATTTATTTTACTGTAAGATTTTTCAGAACTGAAAATTTGTTAGGAAGACTTGTATTGAACAGGAAATGTCTTTTTGCCTCATTGAGTATCTAGGCTAACAGTAAGGTTTCCCAGATTGTGCATTGCAAACCTCTGGGACATTCCATTCATATAAAGTATGTTGGACATGGTGGCTCCTGGCATTTCCTGGTATCTAAATAGTACCGATAATTACATAGGTAAAAGAGTTAAAGAGTACTCTGAGGCTTGTGACACCAAACAGCAGTGTTGTTCCTTAGTCCAGAAGGTATGGGACTATGTAATGACCTGGCAGTGTGGGCCCAGGAGAGAGTCTTAGTCTCAGCCAGTCGCCTAGCTTTAGATTCATAACAGGACTGCAATTACATAAATTGCTTGGAGTTTGGGGAATTAGCCTGCTTTTTTTTTTTTTTTTGGACAAGCCCACAGCCAGCAATTTTAGCTTCAGAAAGATATTTTAAACTCACAAGACTAGAAGAAGCCTGTGGCACTAGTTTGTGCAATGTCCTAAAAGACTACAGGACAGGAGAAGAGGCAGAGACGGACATGTCTCTTCAGCTTTAGCTCTGGAACTCTTAATTTCACATTAGTATGGGCCTGCCTTTTTTCCCCTCCACTTTTCCTCCACCTTGTGAAGGCGGAGGGAAGGAGATCACAGAAAGGTGATGTGTGAGCCATTCTTCTAGAAGGCTTAAGCTACAAATAGGACCTAGTATCTTTTGAACAGCTGATAGCTGTTAGCTTCCAGGTCTCAGCTAGGGGAACACCTGGTTACAAGTTAAATTACCCTGAAGGAAAGTCTAATATTTATAGTTCATTCACAATTATTCCAGCCTGGCTGTGGTTCACCAGTCTCAAATTATATTTGCTTTAAGCATTGTTACCTGGTGAAAAATCTGAAATTTCATCTTTATAAGTTTTCAGGGAATCACTGCTAAGCGAGGGTGAGCTCAAGGTCACAGGGTCACATTGTCTTTTCTTCAACTATTCAGTAGATAGTGAAGCCTAAGACCTTTTTCTTTGTGCTTTTTATCTTCCAATTTTTCTTTTCTTGCTTTTTTGTCTATTCTTTTGGTTCTTTAATGGATAGAGCATTTTTAAGGAAAAAACGTCTTCATTGTCACTTTAGATTTTAGGAGGAAGTAACTATATGTGTATGTCTTCGGTTAACTATAATGAAAAGGTCCAAGAAATAGTGACTGAAGATCTACTGAATTGATATACATACATGTCCTCACATGACTTTCTTTTAAAATGGATTTTAAGTGCTTTTCCCTGGAAAAGCAAAATGCAAGGTGGTAGGTAGAAACTCATTCCCTTCTGTTACAGAAGGAACATAGTAAGATTTTGTTTTGTATTTTCTGTAGAGCGTGTTTTAAATGAGTGAAGAGAGGAAGCGGAGGGATTAGTGTAAGAGTTTCAAAGTGGAGTAGATTTTAAAACGCTTCTAGATAATAAATACATGTAACTGAACAAATTACAATTCTTGAGCATTTCTTAAATTTGGTATTGTGAAAGAATACAAATGTTTGTTTATTCTGTGTATGCAATTGTGTCTTATTTTGAGGCTCTTGTGGTTTAGATATTATATGTTCCACAAAAGATGAACAGTACCATAAAACTTCAATAATTTGAAAGAGGAAAACTTGCCCTGAGCTCCTTAAAATTTAAATGAAAAATAATATTTAAAAAATAGTCATTGGAATAATTTCAAGAAAAATACTATTTAACACTGCTAAAAATTATATATAAAATTATGGATTTTCTCTAAGAAATAAGTGATTTATTAGAATTTCAATTATTTGAAAATTCTTCTAAAAATATTTTTGACTGTAATAGGTAAGCACTCCCTTTAATTTTATTGATATTGGTAACTAATATATAATATTTCCATGTAGCCTAGTTTCAAATTATAAATTAAATTGAATAAATGGTTGAAATCATATATTCTTTATACATTTGACTCTGACACAAGTAGAAATAGAATATTAGCATTTTGTATTTTTCAACATTGTGTTCTCAGTGACTGTTTACTGCCTTTATAAAGGAGGATTCATCAATTTTAATAGCATTTATGGTTGAAATGCATATCTAGAAATTAATACAAACTGATAAAAATTACAATAATATATTTGTGTTTGAGCTTCTTTAATGTTATATTTTTCAAAGGAAAATGAAAGGAATGGTATTCTAATGTTACCTTTTGTATTATTTTGCAGGTATATTTTCTGGATTATAAATCAGTACCTTTTGATGAGAAAATGGAAAGCCTAATACAGATTAGGGAATATGCAAAGGAAGTGAAAAAAAGAAATATTTTATTATCTGGTCTTCTTATATATTTCCCACAGGTAAGTAAAATTTTGTGTTCTGTAGACTATAGTTTTAATGGAGGGAACCTGGTTTTTTAAAAGCAAAGATACATTAATGATAAGAAAAATTTTGGCTGGAAAATTGTCTGTGTTCTCTCATAGGTAGAACCTCTCTTGAGGGAAAAATAAAATCAAAACAAGTGTTCTGATGAAGGAAAATAAAGTGAAATTGGTGAATATCTTATACTAGGTAGCCCACATGGGGTTGCCAGATTTGTTAAATAAAAAAATACAGAATGCCTGGCTAAATTTGAATTTCAGATAAACAATAAATTATTTTAAGTATGTCCGAAATTTGCAATTTGCAATTAGAAATTCAAATTGAACTAGAGTTTTGTATTTAACTGAGTTCAGAATGCAGCCATTTGTATAATTTGAAATGGCTTGTTTCTTTTATGTTGTGGTAAAGATGTTGGTGATCAGATTTTTAATTACTTGAAAGCAGTGCTTGACATTCATATTATAAGAGGGCATGCTATTTAGAGAAAAATTCTTATTGTCACTCTATTAATAGCAGAAAGTTAAGCTGAAGGCAAAATGAATTAACATTATAGAGTTTTAGTGCAAAGAAATGCTATTTAAATCAAACTATTTGGAGACTGTGTTAGGGAAGATGGATTTGCCCTTTGTGCATAGATACCTTTTATTGAAATTGCAGAATGCTTTGTAGTGTCTTCGAGGTACCCCACAAGAATCAAGAAAGTCGAAGAGTCAATGGGGTTTTTATTGGTCTGGAATAAAAGTGATTTGTACTGACCAAGGAATGTATTGTTGATGAATAACAGTTATTATTTGTGAAATATTTAAGGTACCCTTTTAGCCTGAAGATAACAACATTTCTTTTGAAACAAATGGATTTTAATTAAGTATAAGGACCATCTTTTAGCCAGTTCCTTGGTTTTCTTTGAGGTGGTTTTCTGTGCTCCCATAATATAGAAGTATGGACTCTGGTTAGTCATCAAGAATGAGGCAAAGCTGAATTTACTTAGGATCATGGAAGTATAATATATTAGCATTGTAGGGGCTTTTGAAGTCAGGGCAGCCAAGGCCTGAAGAGATACACTTACTTGCCCAAGAACAATACATAACTGGAAGAGTAAGAATAAGAACTCAGGTCTGTATCTTTGTTCAAGAATATTCCATCTTTGGGGCGCCTGGGTGGCTCCGTCGTTAAGCATCTGCCTTCAGCTCAGGTCATGGTCCTAGCATCCTGGGATTGAGCCCCACATTGGGCTCCCTGCTCTGTGGGAAGCCTGCTTCTCCCTCTCCCACTTCCCTTTCTTGTGTTCCCTCTCTTGCTGTGTCTCTCTGTGTCAAATAAATAAATAAAATCTTTAAAAAAGTATTCCTTCTTCAATAGATTGTCTTTGGTTGTATTCCAGATTATTGTGGTTGGAAAAATCAGTTATTTCTCTTGTGCCATGCGAAGGAGTCATGGATGCACACTACTCATGCTACACTATGTAGTTATAAAAATAGTTCATTGAGAAAAATCTCAAAAGCTAAGAAATGGAAGAGCACATACAGTCCCTGGGACTTTATTTTTCCTGTATTTTAGGCTAAACACAAAGGGTCTGTATGCACCCTAGTTGATATTCCAGTGGGAGAGTATGGTCCAAATGAAATATAGCATGCCTAGTGAGATGCAAATTTTAAATAAACAATAATTTTTAGTACAAGTATATCTGAAATATTACAGGAAACATACTTGCACTAAAATTCTTTGTTATCTTACATGAAATTCAGTGTAACTGGGCACCTTGTGTTTTTATTTCCTAAATCTGACAACTGTTGTGGAGTTCATATTTGCAACAAAATTGTTCATTTCTCCACACCTGGCATTCTCTCCCCATGAATGTCATGGAGTTGCATATCTACATGTCTCTGCACCTGTGACTGGAAAAGTGGTCTTGTTGAAAAGGAGGAGCTTTTGGAGCCTATACTTTGCAGCTGACCATTATTATTTTGAGTAAATTTGGACCTGTTAAGCAATCTGTCTACTTAGCTATCAAGACTGTATAGAAAATGACCCTGCTAAGCCTTCAAAATATGTCTCTCATCATTTTAAGAAGCAAAGATAGCTTACTTGAATGTTGCTTTTCTTTTCTTAAAAATAAAATAGTGAAGATGTCTGAAATGTGTAAGAATGTTTAAAATATAGGGTTTACTTTTGTCCTTAAAGACACAGGTGCCAGTTGACTCTTACTAGGCCAGGACATGTCCAGTGCAGAATTCCACCTTAAAGAGCATTTACCAAAGGATTCTGCGATGTTCATTAGATAGGCCGTTAAAGAACTATGGTTAAAAAATTGGGGAGGCATCAGTGAATAGAGTTAAACAGATGTCTTCCACGGAGGGCTTCTCGCAAATTCTTAATAAGCTGATGAACATTTCATATCTGCAAATTGGGGACAAGGGGGATATCATTTTCCATTTTCTACTGTAGCCCTTTAAACATAGGCAACTCTGAGGCTAATACTCTCTAAATGAAACTTTGGGATACAGTCCTCATGAATAGGCCCTACATAAAGAAACCACTACCTCTGAACAGTCTTTCACTTTTTTTTTTACTTTTACCTTTTACTTCAGTACTAATTTTTCGACTTAGCTAAATTAGTATCTTTAATTTTGAGGGCCTATTTGACAAACATTTTATCAATACTAAGGACATGAAGATTCCTAAGGTAAAGCTTCTGTCACTATTAAGTGAGAAGAGTGTCGGTTTGTGCTTTCCAAGGTGCTGTCAGATACAGTTTTTTATAGTGTTCATACATTGGACTTTGTTCCCTAAACCAGTCCATCGCTGTGATAGCCATTAGGGTGTTGTTGTAGACAGTTAATGTGTTTCCTTTTCAGTCTCTGATCAGTGAAATGAAGAACAGTGTAATCTGGAAAGATTTTTAACCATTTTTCATAAGACATAGCCTCAGTTGATTGGTGACTCCTCCTTGGATGAGACAATGTATTGGCTTCATTGTCTATGCTAGACATACGGTCTTTCTAGTTTAAAGAAGACCTGCATTCTTATGTATATAGTATCTCTGGTAATGGGGATGATCTGGACGGCTCGATTGCTCCTTCACAGTGTTGATGTATATGATATTTATAGTTAAATAGGACCACATAAGCTGCGGTTAAGTCTCTATTTGTGTTTTTGTAGAGTTCTACACACATGTAGGACTTTCTGTGTTTGGTGAATTTAAACTTATTAGTTACATTTCAGTCTTTTATCTTTTTGGAATTATAATAAAGCCTCTGATTAATTAGTCATACTTTCTTCATAATGAGTAATTCCAAATTGTGTACACCTTTAAGGAAGAAATTGATTTGGAAAAGGATAAGAATTCCTTCTTGAATATCTCTAAATCTTCTGCAGTGTTACCCATGATCAATTATTGATAATTCTTTGATAATTCAATTACCAACAAATGCATCTAATCGTATAATGTTTCAACTCCATTTCTCCATATATTCTTAACTGATATAAGAAATTTCAACAGATCCTTAACTCTAGATATGCTCCACATGTATGCATTTTTTTTTTCTGGTCAAAGACATTATTTGTGAAATTACTGAATATGCTATTTCCTTAGCTATATCAGTGTAGTAAAGCACAAATTAACTTTTTCCAAAATTGACTTTAAAATATTTTGCTGGCCTCAAAAGATTAATCATTTAAAATAGATTCTTTACGGGTAGCTTAATCTTAGACTTCTGGATCAAGTGGCTGGCTTGACCATTTATGTATAGTATAAAGTTTCCTGACTTTATTATCTAGTGCTCAATTTCTCAAGTTGTAAATAAATAAGGAAAGACTGGAAATTTATGCTCTAGACTAGAAATGTAGCATAAAGTTTGCCCTTATAATTTATTAGATGAATTTAAATCAAGTCCTATTCCTCTTTCTAAAATAACTCTACAAACATAACTATGAATAATTAAAAACCAGGTTTTATAGCTTAATCCACATAAAGGATCTTAGTCCCTTTTTAAGTATTCTTTTAAATTTATGTGTAAAATATTACTCTTCATCCTATTATTCTAAGTTTGTGATGCAAGTCATCACTGAAGGCTGTGATACACAATGATGTATTTTGGGAACCTGTTCTAATTATTTGAAAATCTGTATCTGATGATAAAGTAGTGAAGTTATAGACACCTAGTATTTCTGGCATGAACTGTTCAAGCCCATAGTTTAGAGCTTTCAGTTTTAATTTTGCTGAAGTCTACAATATTTTTATCCTGACTTTGTGTGTGTGTATATGTGTGTGGTTTTTTTTTAAGATTTTATTTATTTGACAGCACTAGTAGGCAGAGTGGGAGGGAGAGGGAGAAGCAGGCTCTCCACTGAACAGGGAGCCCGATGCAGGGCCCAATCCCAGGACCTTGGCATCATGACCAGAGCCGAAGGCAGACGCTTAACTGACTGAGCCACCCAGGTGTCCCATGACTTTGTTTTATAAGACAGGCATTTACAAGTATATATTTTTTAAAAAAAATATTTCTTCTGATGAATTGGTAATATTTTGTAAACTGTTTTCCTGAGTTCTGTGAGCCATTCTAACAAATTATCAAATGCAAAGAGGGGAGGTTTGGGATCCCCTGATCTATATATACCTGTTGGTTAGTAGTACAGATGGCTCTGGATTGCCATATGAACTGGAAGACAATCTTGTGTGACTGAACCCTTAACCTGTATGTTCTGTGCTAACTCCAGGTAGCTAGTGTCAGAATTGTTCAGTGGGGAAAAAATAAAAATCCACACATTTGGTGCCAGAGATGTTGAGAGTAGAAAACAGTTTCTCATTTGGTCAGTATATAACTTGATATATCTGTTATCTACTCACTACCACTAGAGATCTTGCAAATTGTGGACATTCTTTCAAGCTTAAGTCCCTAGTGAAAATGTTGTGAATCTGAGCTCCCAGCAAATTAACAATGGATGTGTAGTATGAAAAATAAACTTTGTTGTTACTGTAATAGTTTAGTAACAATACTGTAATAGTTTAGTAACAATAACTAAACTATACTGACCATTTCACAGAAGAAGCTTCTGGGTTAGAAGGATATTATTCCACTGGTAAGTGTCTTTTTTTTTTTTTTGGATAGACATTGTACCATTGACTAACTGACCCAAATGAGTTTTGCATTCAGCTTTATTTGTCCACCTTCTTCACAAAGGTATCATGAAATATCTTAGTAGATATTTTCCTGAGGTCCAGATTGAAGATTTGTATACTTTCTCTTGCTTGAATAATCTACCATTATTCTCAGAGGAAGATGCAAGTTTGTTTTAATGAACTTACATTAGGCCCAACTAATGAATGATTTTCTGTGCCAGTGGCTTCTAAATACTGGTTCTTGGAAAAGTCCTTAGCTGGCAGTATTATAGTCTCCTGAGGAATTTGATAAATACAGATTCCTCGTCTGTACCTTAGGGAATCTACTTCAGTAGATCAAGCTTGTACCTGGGACTCTATATATTCCACAAGTTCAAGCTCTGATGAAAGTCTAATGTGAACCAGATTTGGATGACTGCATGAGGTCAGTGGTTCTTAAGTATATTGACATATTGGAATCAACTGTTGACCCTCTTTAATCTATAAGGGACTGTCACCTCCGAGGAGGCTCTGGAATACCAGATGGCAGTAATGGAATGTTGAGATGAAGTTGAGTAAGGGAATGAAGAATGACAATTTGAGAAAGTTTCTAAGCTAACTGTGAGATCTTCTCTTCTTGTTTATCAAGGACAAACATTCTAAGCAATCACAAGCTATCTGGCTAATAGGGCAATTCTATTGATGAAGGTTCTTAGTTGTAAACAAAATGTACCCATGATTATCTAATTGAAAGAATTATTTTTTGTAGCTTATAGAATTTCTAAAGAATCATGGAACCAAACTGGATAATACCTAGTCAAGAACGGTGCAGATTGCAGAAATGCTAAGCTGCTCTGGGACTGTGATAGTAAAAGTGCCTCCCATTACCAACTCTGGGTACATAGGATGGTAGGGAACCACAGATAGAAACTCTACCATAGCTGATCCAGAAAATACAGTCTCTGCCTTAGACCTAGTTTCCCTGTTTATGGCACCAAGCCAACCTGCTCACGGCCACCTTTTAAGTCTCCTACATGTGTATAGTAGAATCTGTAGAACATTGATAAAACAGAATCTGAGGCAATGTAAATTTTTTACTCTGTAGTGTCTATAGCATGGAAATAAAAGGTGGAATTTGGTTGGAGAATGTGTTGGTTGAGCCATTTTGCAGGGTTAGCCGCATCAATCTAGGTCATAGGACTTTGTCCTAGGTTGAAATCAGAGCACCTTTAACACATTGTATTTACTATCAAGGGCTTGTCATTTGCCTACATCCAGGCTTTCTGTATGGTATCTAACTGTCACAATTATACATTTTTAAATAAAATTTTATACAACTTTTATGATAATAAAATTTATGAATTCTCTAAAATGTATAAAGTCCTATAGCAGTTTTTAAATTTAATCTGTGCATTCTACATGCTCAAGAATTTAGAGATAGAAGCACACAGGTACGTGGTTGAAGAGTTTTCTAAAACTATTAAAGCTGATTACTTCTTGATCTAAATTAGCATCATCCTGTCTAATGGAAACAACTAGCTATGTGACCTTCAACAAGTGAAATAAGTGTGTAGGCCTCTGATTATTCATTTGTAAAATGCATAAATCAAATTCTTAAAGCGTCCACTGGATAAGAAGATGAAGACCTAGGAGGTGGGCAGTCTCTGTCATGTGACACCATCACTGTCTCTCACTCTAACAGGGAAATTCCGAAACTGAGCCTGGATTTTCTTTCCTTATGTGACCATAAACTTTACCCATACTAATATTTATTTTGTTGAGAAATTATTTATTGTAGTTCATATATTTCATTGTAGTTCAGAGAGTGAACTATTTCTTTTTTGTTTTTTGTTTTGACACCTCAAAGTAAAAGTCAATGAGGAGAATGTCTTAGTCTTTTCTGCTGCTATAACAATACCACTAATTTGGTGGCTTATAAACAACAGATTTATTTCTTATGTTTCTGGAAGCTGGAATTCCGAGATCATGGTGCCCACATAGTCAAGTTCTGGTGAAGACCCTCTTTGCTGTTGTAGACCACCATTTTCTGATTGTGTCCTCACATGCCACGGAAGAGGGTGAGGCCTCTCTGGGGTCTCTCTTTATCACAACGCTAATCCTATTCATGAGGATTACACTCTCATGACCTAATCCACAACCAGAGGTCTCACTTTTTAATACTATCACAATGGGGGTTAGGACTTAAACATGAATTCTTGGGGAACACACATATCCAATCTGTAACAGGGAGGGAATCACCATCCATGTTAGTATGGCAGGGAGTGTGTACCATTTTAGTCTATCCATTTTCCTGTCTCCTTTCTTCTCTGAGCTGTCCTTATACTGGGTTTGATGCAGTGGGAAATAGGACTTTGGAAACAGTGTTTGGCTTATTGAGTATTTTTCGCAAGATCATGCCATTGGAAAGGACTGATCCATTTGGCCGAAGCAGAAAATCCAGCTCCTGGATAGGTCAGGAGGTAAAGTGAATGAGCTCGATGACCTTCTCATTGCTCTTGAATGCCACTTTTTCTTCAACTACAACTATGGCTCTGGAAGGCCTATAAGCAAGGGAGAAAGTTACCAAAGCAGGTTTATAATTTTATGTTTTTAAAAAATAATTATTTGTAAAAGAGAATTCTTCTATAAGCCTCCAAAATAAGATATGGAATGGTGAAATGAAGTGGTTTGGCAACAACATTAAATGAGATAAAGCTGTGTAAATTGATCTTCTGTCACAAAGTATAAGCCAGATCTCTCTACTTGATGAGTAAAATACTGTTGTCCTTCTCTATTGTCTGGGTTTTGAATGTTTTGCATGTACTGTAAAGGACATCCAGAAAACATTCTTGTTGATGGATCTCTTTGTAATTAACCCCAGCTAAATTCATAATGAAACATTAAGAACTATATGAACAGGTCCAACTCCTGTAGGATACTTTTGTGCCAAAAGACCTGAATTTGTACCACTCTTTCCCTCTTAAATACACCTCATTTGCTCTGTGTCCTCTAGGCGAGTCATCCTTTAAGTGTGCATGACCATTTAGAGAATAGGCGTATGCTATCAAATAGCAGAACATCAATTTTTTTTTTCTTTTTAATGTTAATCTTGGGGGAGGTTAGACTGAAGACTCCGTTTCCTGCAATGAGCAATTACTTGTAGTTTAAGTAGGAATTACTTACTGAACACACAGTACTTATTGAATCATGTGGCATGCATACCAAACATGCAGTACTAAATCTGTTTACAGAAACCCATAATACCCTGTTCAGAATAATCAGGCTTTTTTGCTGTGGGAATGTTTTTGAGACTAAATATTTTTCACTTTCAATTTTGTTTTGGCTTCTAATGTTTAGACAGTCATTCTATGGGAAAATTTGAAGGTCATAAAATAAAATGTCTCTTCAGAATTGTATGAATTTGAAAAACAAAACTTTTTAGGGAGTTTGGGTATACTTATGAGAGTCATTCAAGTGGCAATAAGCTCAATAAACTATTATACTTAAACAAACATAGAGGAAATGAAGTATTAGATACAAACTTCTGGTATAGACCTCCCCTTAATTTTTTGAATAAGTGAAGTAACATTAGAAATGAAAATGGCCGTGGAAAATTAATGGACTTATTCCTTTCAATAGTGTATTAGTTAGGTATTACTGCATAACAAATTATCCCCAAATTTAGTGGCTTAAAATAACATTTATTATCCATAGTCCCTCTGGTTTCACCTTCTCTGGGCCTTTCTCAAGACTGCAGTCACCTCAGGGATCCCCTGGGAATAATCTGCTTCCTAGCTCACTTAGCTGGCTTTTGGAAGGACTCGATTTCTCTGAGCTGTTGCACTGAGGACTCAGTTTTTCACAAGCTTGTGGCTGGGGACCTGTTCATAGAGTATCTCCCAGTGTTATACATGCAAGAGAGAGGACCGGGATAGAAGTCACTGTTCTGTGACATAATCGCTAAGTGACATCCCATCAACTTTATTGTGTTCTATCCATTGGATGCAAATTATTAGGTTTCATCTACGCTCAGGGGAGGTGATGACACAGGGGCATGAATACCTGCAGGTGGTTATCATTAGAAGTCAAATCAGACACTGTCCCCCACAGGAATACCAGAGTGTTAATATTAAGGTTAAGAATTTCTTGATACCCCATGTAAATTAAGGGGTTGGTAACCTAAATAGGGCTAGAATTGTTTGAATGAAAAACATACATGTATACCTACGAGTATATATATATATATATATATATATATATATATATATGTACACTATATATAATATGTAATATACGTACATGTACATATGATCATACACTTTCTTGATATGTGAATAAGGTAATAACAGCTAGAGTTGGTATATCAGGGAGATGGAGAGCCAAAACCTGGAAATGTATTTTAATGTTTATAGTAGTTTTGAAGAGCTTAATTTAGGTCAGATCCATATCAAATACATTGGGGAACATATGTTTATAGATAAGCTATCTTAGTTCAGGTTAGTGAACCTTGTATTACCAAATAATAGCTATAAAATGGTGATGTTTTCTTTGAAAATGAGACCTGTTACATTAAGAGCTTATACCCCCAAAGTGTTGTGTCTTAGAGGCTTGGAAATAAGTTTCCAGAAAAGAGAGGTGCTGTAGGAAGCCTAAAGAAAATAAAAAGAATCCAATGAATCTGACATCCTATTGGTAATCTTCAGAGAAGACACATTTGTGGGCTTATAGAAAATACTGAGAAACTTCATGGAGAGTCATGATTTTCTATAAACCGTTCCCCTTGTAAAACTGCTATATTACTAATATCAATGCCAAGTTGAAAATAAGACTTAGTTTTAGTCTTTGTCCACGTTCTGATATTTTGACTAATGAAACCAACAACAACAACAAAGAGGCAGGGCAAGCAGGCCAGAAGAGCAAACTAAATAATTAGTCCCTGGAATATTGAGGTTTTCTAATGCATGTGGCATTATTTCAGCCCTTTGAAATAAAATGTGTTGTATATATGCTCTGAGTTTTATGTAGATTTTCCTTAAATAACATTGGAGAGAAATATCTTTCCCTGTTTCTTTTCATTTTATGGAAGACTAATTATCCAAACTTCAGAAGCCGCTGTACAAAGAACTCTAAAATTGCAATGTTTAACTGAATTGAGTGGAGAACATCCCGTGCATGCTGGAGGACTTGAAAATAACAAGTGGGGTGGGAAGTGAAACTGCGTAAGAGAAATGTGAAGTCAAAATAAGTATTTGAAGATTTGACACTCTCAGCCAATGGCGGTAACTCTGAATACTTTGAAATATTTTGGGCATATTGACTATTAGCTATTTCATATTTTTGAGAGTTAAAGGTAATATTTCTAAAACCAGAAACTATTTAAAGGCCGTTTTCCTGGAATGAGAGTTGGTTCTACATGAATTCCTTATTTTCTGCCCTAGTCCCTATTTTGGAACGAGGATAATTTGTAAACTGAGAACATGTGTTTGTTGTCTCTGAGAATTCTATCAGCATTTCTGATTATGATCATAATGGAAAGATAGAGGGACCTTCTCCACTGAGAATCAGGGAGATAGGAGTAATGTTTGGCAAATAGATTTGTGTATGGAAAATGGTAGGTTTATTAGTTTTCCATCCATCTCATTACTCACCTTTGACAACTTTTAAGGAAATATATTTTAATTAAGCTTCAACTTCCTCTTACTGAATGCCTAATGACAATTATATACTAATGCTCTTAGGAAATGAGTTGGTAACAAATGTACCTACAGTCACTTTTAGAATCTGAATTTTAATGGATAGAAAAAACAGTTGTTTTACAGAGACACTATTCATGATTATTATTAGGCTTCTGTTATTGTTTATATTTTATATGTTCCTAATCACAGTATCATGCTGAAACCCTCCATTAGGATATAGAAGGAAATACTGTTCAAAGAGTAACATAGATAATTTAGCACTTTTCAACTAAAATTATATAATTTAATCTCTTACATGTTTTTTAAACATGTTCTTTAAACAGAGTAAATCTCTTACTCTGTTTTTTTAAAAATTATTCTCAGTGTGTCTTTATGGCCTAAAAGGTCTAAATCATAATACACTTTTTAACTAGGCCACAGATTAGCTATATGAACAATTTTCTTTTTACGAGGTTGTTCAGGAGCACAAAAGATTTTTATTATAGGACATGCTCTATTTTTGTTTGTTTACCACAAAAGCTTTTTTCATTAAAATGAATAAAAGAAAAAAAAGGTGTTTTTTTTTTTTAACATACTTTTGCAAGCTGAAATTGGGGCACGGTGAAGTGTGTTAAAATAGGGACCATGAAACTAATCTATATACCTGCCACATACCGGTATGTTCTTAAATTCAGGTTTGAGCTAACTTTATGCTCTCTTCTTCTTCTTTTTTTTTTTTTAAGATTTTATTTATTTGAGAGCGAGTGCTAGCGAGTGTGCACAAGCAGGGGGAGCGGCAGGCAGAGGGAGAAACAGGCTCCCTGCTGAGTAGGGAACCCGATTCATTTTGGGGCTCGATCCCAGGACCCCGGGATTATGACCTGAACTGAAGGCAGATGCTGAACCTACTGAGCCACGCAGGCACCCCTACTCTCTTCTTACTATAAAGATAGAAAGCAAAAACATTTTGATTCTCTAGTGAAGATATATGTTTGGGAAAAGATGTAAACTGTTAAATAGCAAGCTACATATAATATTAATGTATGAATGTGTGCGTTTATGGTTTTCTGATGCATCTGCATTATACTGTGTTATTTCTAGTTCCTTTGTAGTGAGAAATCAGATCATTTCTTGCTTGTCTACTGGGGAAATGTCTTTGATTCTGACTTGATCTGTTTAGTTTTGAATTTTAAATAGGAAAAATAGCACACACACGGGTTTAAAATGTGCCGTATTCTTCACCATCTTAATCCTCTTACCCATTGATTAAATTTCTGACTTAATATTCAAAATGTTCTGTTGCAATTAAAGGATTTAGGCTCTTCAGTGAGGGTGGTCTCTCTCTCTCTCTCAAAAAGTCCAGTATTGACATAGACCTACCAGTTTCTTTTTTCTGACCTTTATGAGTAGAAATAGTCTAAAAATGTGGATGAGAAATTATGGAAAATCTAGTTACCGAATTATTTATTCTGGCCCATGGAGAGAATGGGCATGTTCCCTAAATTTAATTTTTTTTTAATTTGGATGTTACATAAAAATCTTCCCAAAATAGGTTGATCAAAGTGCAACAATTGAAACATGCAATGACAAATACTTCTGAATCTTGATAGCAACTTTAATAATGAAGGCATTACATTTTTAACCTAAAAGTAACCAGTTTGAACAACTGTATAAACACAGTTGAGGAGGGTCTTGATGATTGTCAACAATGATCTGGCCAATAAAATTTCAAAAACCTCTATGTGTATTTTCTGAAGTAGTGCCTTCCATTTTGTGGTTTGTTCATAAATTAAAAGGTTACCAGCCTTTGCCAACAGCATCACAAGAACGTGGATTTTCTTCACAAATACACTTTCCTAAATCAAGTAAATCACAAGTGAATGCTTCCTACCATTCCTCAAATTTTTGCGGATTGTTTTAAGACCTTGGAAAGGAAGACGTTTTGTTTTTGTCTTTAAGTATGTGCTAGTCCCTTTGTAAGGGGCCTTGAGGAAGTCAAATGGTGGCTGAGACCCCTGCCTTCAGGCAGAGGTTTCTTTTTTGTTATTATTATGTTGTCAGTCACCATACAGTACATCATTAGTTTTTGAGGTAGTGTTCCATGATTCATTGTTTGCATATAACACCCAGTGCTCCATGCAGTACGTGCCCTCCTTAATACCCACCACCAGGCTAACCCATCCCCCACCCCCTTCCGCTCGGAAACCCTCAGTTTGTTTCTCAGAGGCCGTAGTCTCTCATGGTTTGTCCCCCCGTCTCATTTCCCTCCCCTTCTCCTAATGTCCTCCCTGCTATTCCTTATGTTCCACAGATAAGTGAAACCATATGATAATTGACTTTCTCTGCTTGACTTATTTCACTTAGCATAATCTCCTCTACTTCCATCCCATGTTGATGCAAAATTTGGGTATTCATCCTTTCTGATGGCTGAGTAATATTCCATTGTATATACGGACCACAACTTCTTTATCCATTTGACAGGCAGAGGTTTCAATGAAGGAGCTCTATCAGGTTAACTGGGTGTTAAAAATGCATCACTTTTGCTTTTTAGAGCTCAGTTATTTCCACAGGTATGTGTTTCCCAGAGGTTAGCTAAGCAAAAGCAGATGCGACCCTTGTGGTAAATTCATGAAAATCAGCAATGGGAAAATAATTATTTTGCCTTCTTCCAGCAGGGCTGATTCTAGGGAAACCTCTCCCTTTCTAGCACCCTGTATATTGTGCTTGAGATTACAGATCTTTTCAGCCAGTGGATCTTAGGGACTTTACTTAATAAGAAGGCATATGTACTAAGACAAAATACCAGAAAGTGATCTTGTCTCGGCCTTTGAGCATAGTGAATAAAGTACAATAAAGGAAAATAATCAGTAAAAATCCCCAAAGCTTACCAAGTTATGGTTTTTTAAAAGAAGTCTTAGAAAAGTTTAAGAAACTAAATTTGCTTCTCCTATAGCTTTCCTTACTTTAGCAAGGCTTATGAAGGAAAGGGAATTTTTCTTTCCATGGCATTTCATTTAAATTGTCTGATCAAGTATCCAAAGTTTGGCTTAGATATGGTGGCTCAATTACGGCTAACTTAATGCCTTCTCACCCACAGTTTTAATTGGTTTGTGTTATTTGGATATTAATTTGATTCAGGTTCACTTTTGACTCAATTCAAATGTGATATATTTTTCAGATGCGTAAGATATTTTAGAAGGGAAACATAAAAGTTTTTAGTCAAAATGCTAAGCTCAGTAAAATTTTTGTTTGGAAAAGGAAAGCGTAGACTGTTTGCAAATTACAAAATTATAACTTAGGTAAACAGATTGATAATTTTTAATGAGCTGTAAAATAAACATACACTTCCCACACAGTTGGTTATATAACAGAGAAATATGAATTTTAATTTCATCTTTAAATATTCTACCAGTTAGCTTGAAATTTTGAAAAGTGATTTTTTTTTTTTGTATTTGAAACATTGGCCATTAATACATGTATGTGAAGCTACTAGCTTTGTTAATGTATAGATTTCAGTATTATGCTTTTGGAACAAAATTTTATTTCAAAACTTAAAAAAATGCAACTTATGTCAGTTTCAAGGAAATTTATTGGGGAAAGATCACAGTAGAATGGAGTTTTAAGCCTGTTGAATTAATTGATGAACTACTTGGTTTATCATTTGGGAATTCTTAATTGAAAATGTCGGGAAAAAAATACAAATTGCTATAACAATATGACTGACAAATCTAAGACTCATGGCTTTAGGCTTTATCAGACCCAGATGTTCAAAGGGAGATTTCCTCTTTCTCTCTGTTGTCTGTCTCTCCTCCACCCCTGCCTACGCCCAATAACTGCATTCTTTATTCTCACGTAATTTTTTAATGAAGTTTTTAATTTTAATTTCAGTATAGCTAACATACAGTGTTACATTAGTTCCAGGTGTACGATAAGTGATTCAACTCAGTGCTCATCATAATAAGTGTATTTTTTAACCCCCTTCACCTATTTCACCCATTCCCCACCCCCCTCCACTCTGGTGACAACCATCATTTCTCTGTAGTTAAGAGTCTGTTTCTTGGTTTCTCTTTTTTTCCTGTGCTTGTTTTGTTTGTTAAATTCCACGTGTTACTGAAATCTTACGATATTTGTCTTTCTCTGACTTATTTTGCTTAGCATTATACTCTAGCTCTATCCATGTTGTAAATGGCAAGATTTCATTTTTTATGGCTGAGTACTAGTCCATTGTGTGTGTGTGTATTAATCTTCTTTATCCATTCATCAGTCGATGGACAATTGGGCTGCTTCCCTAATTTGGATAGG
The DNA here is from genome assembly GCF_009762305.2 of Zalophus californianus. Lineage (NCBI taxonomy): Eukaryota > Metazoa > Chordata > Mammalia > Carnivora > Otariidae > Zalophus > Zalophus californianus. Next base: position 48,292,082 of record NC_045606.1, on the reverse strand, counting down.
GGTGCATGTATACCTCTGAATTAGTGTTTTTGTATTTTTTTGGTAAATGGTGTGATTACTGGATCATAGGGTAACTTTGTTTTTCTTTTTTTTAACTTTTTGAGGACTCTCCATTCTGTTTTCTACAGTGGCTGCACCAGTTTGCATTCCTACTAACAGTGCAAGAGGGTTCCTTTTTCTCCACATCCTCGCCAACATTTGCTGTTCCTTGTGTTGTTGATTTTGGCCATTCTGACAGGTGTCTCCTGTAATTTTTTTAGTATCAAATATAACCATCAACTGTTACAAGTTTATATTCCTTTAGTTTAGTAAACTCCGTGGAAAAGATGGTCTTTATCCCAATATTTTTGCCAAAGGTCTTGGTTCTTGCTTTCATTAAGCTTGTTTATAAAACATGTCTTTATTTTCTGATTCAATTATTGTGGCCCAAGTGGATATCCATTCTTTTAACAGGCTTAGTTAATATGCCCCCTCTGAAGCCAGGTCAGCTCACCCAAACAACATGGATGCCTATAAGGAGTGGGTACATTCCCAAAAGAAAATTGTGGAGCCATTTTGTACAGCATGGGGAATAGATGATGGACAGACCCAAATTCTGTATCTGTTAATAGTATAGACTGAGTGTTTTTGTCTCCCCCAAATTCATACATTGAAACAGTAACCCTCAGTGTGATGGTATTAGGCAGTGAGGTGTTTGGGAGATAATTAGGTAATTGGGGTAGAGCCATCATGAATGGGATTAGTGTCCTTACCCTCTGCCATGTGTGGATATAAGAAGACAGCAATATGCAACACAGGAAATGGCGCTCACCAGATACTGATCTGCCTGCACCTTGATCTTGGGACTTGCCAGCCTCCAGAACTGTGAGAAATAGTTGTTTAAGCCACCCACCCAGCCTATGGTAATTTATTACAGCAGCCTGAACTAAGATGTTTCATTATTTGGGGCATTTTTCTATCTTCATAAATATGTAAGATAAAGACACTAAATATTTGTGTCCTCATGATGTAAATTTGGGTGCTTGTTTACTCATCTGTGGAATTACAGAATATCATACCATATTTTGAGGAGATCTTAGAGTACAGCTAGGCAGGCTGTTCTTGAAATGTTGCCAACCAGTTATTTTTAGCCCCTTCTGAAACATACTTTAAATTACATATTGCTGAAAATAGTTCCCAAGTTTAGAAAGTATTGACTTTACTTAATAAAAACCATTAGCCACTATAATGGTAGTACCCATTTGTCTTACCTTCATTCCAGCATATTCCTGGTAGAGGAGGGAGAGGTTCACAGGTGACCCTGTGAACATGATTACTTATTTTTGTTGCAGTGGAAGGAAATGGGTTGAAAACTGCTTTTCTATATATCTATCATTCTTTCCATAATTTCTTTTTTTCCAGAAAAATAATAGTTTCCATATATTTATGCTATTTATCATAATATTTAACTTTGGTTGCCTTTATTGTGTTGATTTCTTTCCAGATGTGATTAGTAGTGAATATGTATTGACTTTGTCCTTCCACCACGCAAGTACTCATCACCTATCATACTTCTTCTCCACAGCAATTTAAAACCATCTGCTGCACAGTGACATATATTTATTATCCATCTCCCTTACCTAAAATAGGAACCCCAAGAAGGGTGTCTGTGTGTTTATGTGCATATGTGTGTTTTGTTCTAGCTTACCGATTTATTTCTAGCATCGGGAATAGTGCTTGAAGTAAGTACCTCGATACCAATATACTGATTTACTAACATGTAATATGCAAAGATGTACATAATACTTGCAAGTATTATCAAAACATCATAAAATTGAGAAGTATCCTTGTTTACTATACTTCTCTGGTTGGTGTCTAGGCTACACCTGTGTTGTATTCCTGAAAGTGTATAAAACATTCACAGAAAAGTGGTTAAACCATATATTTGTTATCAGTTGAATTTATAGAGAGGTAAAAGTGAATAAATTCCAGTGTGTAGGTCAATATCATTCATAAGTAAGTGCCAGTTGGCTTATTCTAGGGATCCAGAGATCTTTTATTGTTAAGCCCAATGCAATAAGATACCATTTATTCAAACTAAAGAAGAAATACATCTCAAGTTGGAGCAAAAATGTGATAAAATTCATCACCCAGTCATAATAAACTTCTGACTCACTGGAGATAGAAATAGTTTAACCTGATAAAGTCATTTACTAAAAAACTAAAGCAAACATCAAACTGAGTATGTGTTAGGAAAGTTGCATCTAAAAGAGCAAGAAAAAAACGGCCATAATCACTATTCTGGTCGACTTTGTTCTGGATGTCCTACTGGAGCAGTAAGGTGAAAGAGAGAATAAAAGGTTAGAGGATTGGAAAGTAAGAAAAAAAACTATCCATATTTGTAAATAATATGATTATCTCGGTAGAAACCTCAAGAATTTCAGGAATATATGCTGTATAATCAACATACTAGTAAACTTCTACTTCAGCACAAAAGCAACAAACTTACAAACTTTAAATGCTAGTTTTTATTAAATGGAATTATAGAAGAGTGTGTGTTTTCCCTTCCTCTCCTCCCCTTTCTTATAGGATCTCTAATTACTATTTCATTGACCATGAATTAATGTGCTTTTTTAATGTATTTCTATTTCTGTTCTTCATTCTTAGCTCAAAAGTAATGAGAGAAAGATGTTTCGAAAATATAAAAGCAGTAATTAAAAATGGAGAACGAAACTCTTTGTAATTGCGATGAGTTCAGTACTAACCTTTCCCTAGTGAACTATTAAGCAACAACAACTTTTGATATCTATGTACTAGATGTTTCTGTTTCAGGTTTCTGCATGTTTTCTTACCACATTACCGTGTGAACGTTCATTGTCAAGTAGCTGCTTTGTCGCTTGAGGGAATTGGTGATATGCCAATTTATTAATCTTTCACAATATTAGGAATTTAAATGTACATGCTACTTATATTTTGGAAAAAGTCTTATACTGTTTTTTCAAGATTTTTTGCAAGAAAAATTTTAATTGACTTATAAAACATCCTAAGATAACATAAGGTAATGCACCTGGATTAATTATATGGTATCTAGAAATCAAGTTAGGCAGTAACTTAAATTTTTAGTTGAAACTCTATGTCTTGAATCATTCTAGAACCTCATAAGTGTTTGGAATTTGTAGGAATGTGAATGCCATACAGAAAATATTTCAGATAGATCATGTTTATAGTATTTCTAGATGCTCATTATAATGTAGCTAATGTAATTAAATATGGCTCCTGATGTAAAAAAAATTTTAAATACTATGTAGATTTGAGGTTTGTAGATGAACATTACCAATTTCTACTATGATGCAGTGCTTCTCAGCATCCATGACATTTAACAATTTTTGGTCACACTGAGGCATGGATTTAAATCACTGCAAATCACTGTAATGATGAGGAATGTGTTCTTAGTATTTAAGCATAACTATGCTGCTTTTTGGCACAAGAACTCATGTGAAGTGATAGAAATTCATTTATTTATAGAAAAATATTTATATCCATCGAAATAAATCCATTTCTTTTAGACATTTACAGATCTTTAGGTGATGGTTTTGGAATAAATTAGAATGGAATGTGTGATTGACTTGGGACCGTGAAAATAACAAAATCTGGAAACCAGAAACACCATTAAGAATCTGTCATAATGAATAATCCGTGCAAAACTACTTCAAGTGAGAAAAATCTTTACTGACGTTTAAAAAAATTTATGCTTTGAGCATATACTCAGAAAACATTGGAATTCTCCATGGAAGTATGATTCAGAAGAATTTTATTTTGATGGTAATATAAAAATGATTTTACTTTTTGTTTACAGAATTTTTTCTTTTCTGGGTTCATTTTACAGAGTTAGAACTTTAGAATCCTACTACATGGCCTACTTGTGTTAATAGAATTATTGGAAGATTTATGGCCATCAATTAAGTATTTTAGTTCTTTGATTAGTTCTAATCTATTTTATTGGGAAATTTTGTCTTGTGATGCTAATCTGGATTTTAAAAATTAGGGTCTTTAGAGATAATTTTTACACATAGCAAAACCAGACATCAGTTAAAGCGACAAAAACAGATTTTTTTTGGTAACTCCTCCTGACAGTAGGAGAAACAGCTGAGCTCCATTCTGATTTGTGCAGAGGTGACTGGGACATTCAAAGGGACAATGAAAGAGTAGGGAGTAGCAGAGAGTGGGGTTCAAGTAAAAAGTTACAAAGGATGTCATCATAAATGTCCTTAGTCCGGATGTGTCTGCTTGCTGCTGATTGTTGGGATGCTGTCCTCCCAACAGAGTCTGGAAGATTAATGATCTGTTCTTCCTGATGATTACATAAAGGGAAGGACTTGAGAAATACACTCTTGACTTGTAGGAGATACACATGCATCTCAAAGGAACAGAGAAAGGATTCATGATTTTAAGCCCTTCTTAGTAGATGCTGTAAAGGGAAATTAAGGGCCTATCCTCTGGTATTGGTTAGAACAAGCAGTAAATTCTATTGGCATTGTTACTTTCTTAGGCATTTTAAGAGGGGTTTGGGGTCATCCTAGGAGCATGGCCTTAATGCTACTAGAAGCCCTGCTAGAGCCTTGTCATCTCCTAGTACAATGATGTGGGCAGAGTCTTATGTGCAGTTCTCATTATTTTATATTACACAAAATTCAAATGAAAGAGGATTTCTCATTTTCCAGTAGAAAATAGAATATTATTAATTTGACATCTAAAGGAATGAAGGAGCTGTGTTTTCCTGAATTGAAATTTCTTTTCTTTTTCTTTTCTTTTTTTGCATGAGGCAATGTTAAGGGTTACAAACATATTCCTTTTTTTTTTTTTTTTGAGGAAAGTGAATTCACGTGATTTTAAACTTAAACCATATACAATTTTACCATGCAACCGTGGAAAGCCTGCTACCACCATGCCCCCATCAGCCTAGTCCCCAGCTCCCTCCCCTGACAATATCATCTGTCCTTCCCAGGTGTGTGATGGGGTTTCATAGCTAGGTTTTCTTTCTGTGCCCTCAAGCTTTCTTCAGATTCACAATGGTGTATTCATGATGTGGGTGTGTCACATTTAGCATGTTTCCCTTACTCTGTTCCACCTGGGTTGGGTAGGTTTTTGCCTTTTTAAAAAGGGTTTTCCCAGCTATGTTGTCAGATCAATAGACTGTCTTTTGTATTTCACTGAAACATGATTGTCAGCATTTGAGTAATCATCAGGGTTGGCATTTTTCGCATGTTAAAAGAGTGTACACCATTAGATTATAAGAGACATTATTATGGAGACAGCAGCAAAACTCTGAGAGTAATTTAGTGTTTGATGTCTTTGCTGTTCAGGGAGAATGTAACCAAGAGTGATGGCTACTTCTGTGTGACCAGTTTGATGTAAAGGGAACAGACCTCATCTGATCAGTGAAGGGGACTCTTGCTGACAGTGAGGTTTGGAATTCTGGAGTCTCAAACCTGAGTGTCTGCAGAGAGAGACTCTACTTCTTTGAGACTTTGAAGTTTGATCAGCCACATTATTTGGAAAACAGAACTGCATTTCTCTTGAATGAACTTGGTCATGGTATTTGTAGTATTCTCTGAACATAACCCCACTAACTTTGATTATTTATCTTATTTTCTTCTTTTGCCCATACCTAGCTGAGTGACCCTGTAAATGAAGGGCATTTGTTAAAATTAGCCATTCATAGAGGATGGGAAGAAGACTAACATTTCTGAGCATGGTGTGCTCTAGGCACTTTTGTAAACACTCTTGTGGTAACTTCCGAACAGTCCTGTGATATGGGTGTTAATACCTTCACTGTATACTGTTGAGGAGTCTCAGACCTAGAAACTTAACTCCTTATACCATAAACTAATAAGTGGTTGAATTGGGTTTAGACCTCAAATGCACCACAATGTGCCCCGCTCAGTAGAAGAGTTTCTTTAAAAAATTCCTCTCAGATGAAAGCCATGTTACATTACTAACATTTAGTGGACTTCTGATTTATCCTAAAAACCAAACTTAAGTTCTCTAGATTATTTTGCGATCCAATCTCTTCTTCTTGGTTATTGAGGGTATGCTGGGCATGGAGGTTGGCAGGGTCTTTCCTTGATGATAGAGTGTGGACCTGGGAGGAACAAAAGTAATCCTGGCCTTGGTATGCTTGTAAACCCAGAACCAGGCTTTGTCATCAGCTTTTACAGAATGAAGAGCAGGAAATAAAGCTGAAGCAAATGGTCTGTTCCCGTGGAGTGGCAAGAATGGATGTGCAGGGTGGGAGGGGCCTTGGAGAAGAGAGCCCAAAGATAGCCTGTAGGAAAATGGCCTATCAAGGAGAGGAGGCTTTTATACTGCAGTACCCACAGCCTGGCCCCAGGGATGAGGAGGAAGATATTAAAATTGCTTGACCACCTCAGGTATCCCTGAACATTCTCAGTCTCTAACTCCTGGCCTGAGTGAAGCTGAGGACTCGGCAGGACTTGTTCTGCAGCATCCTAGAGGTGGGAGGCTGAGGCCCTTCTCTACTCCTCTAGGAAAGGCCCGTCTCTGCATTTGGATCTGACATTGGCTGTGGCATATCAAGACCCAGATAGATTGTTTGCTGGTCTGTGCTACCTTGATCAGTGCACGTGAGGCCATATTAGGAAAAAAACCAGTTTTTAATTTTTCAAAGAACTAGAGTGAAATTTTGAGTCATTTTAAAAAAGTAACCCTGTTAAAAAGGCAAAACTTCTATGAGATACTTAGTTCCAGGAAAAATAGTTCTTAGGTACTTGATTTGTTTCACTGCCAGAATTGGCTTGGTGGGATACATTCCAGAGAGTACTAGGGAGCCATAACACTGTTTTTCTAATACTGCTCACGTTAATTACCTGCTTATCTTAATTATCTTTGCTTCCAGGGATCATTGTGTAGCTTACTTTGTTTTGGGTTGGGCTCCTAATTGTATATTACAAAGAATATTGTAAATAGTGTTTTTCATGCCTTTTTTTTTTTTTTTTTTTTTTTTTTTTTAATTTGCCTCCATGATGCTTTGTGAGGTGTGGTAATAATTGGTGTCAGTGCAGGAACCAATCAGGATGACCTGGGGAATTTTTCAAGCTGCAAACATTTCTGCTCTTTAGGTAATATGCTGCTTTATTCTTGAGAGTGCTCCCCACCCCACCTCCTCCCCAGACCCCCCCAAAACAAAACCATCAAAAGGAAAACAAAATGTTTTTTGTGTTTTTTCACAAAGAGCATAATTGTGAAAGTTTGTGCAAGTTCCAGAGTGTTAAGGTAGATCAGACTACTGTTCAACTTGGTCATGATTATCTTCAGTACCCTTTATCTTCACTATTAAGAGAAAGTATAAGTATACCTTATATTCATGGAACTTGAATAAAAAAACAAAACTCATGAAAACTGCAGTAAAATTAAACATGATATAAGAAGTGAATTCAAAATTAGTTTTCTTTGTCACCTAGATTCCTTGGGGTAGAGAAATATTTTCCATAGATCTCTCTCTTTTCTGATACATGTAGTTCTGATGACAGAGATTATAGCTCCATGATTTACTACTTTGTTTAGAAGCCTTGTAATCAAATTGAGGAGAAGGTTAAGAGGCAAAGGAATGTGGATAGACATGGTAAGGGAACTTGAAACTGGAAAATAAGTGCTAACAAAAACATGTGTGGATGTATAACATCTCCTTGGGGGAAGAAGTAGGAAGTGTCTGTCAAGAGAGGCCCTCCTTTGCAGGCTCATCTTCTACCTGTACAGAGTAGGCTCCATATTCTAGAAGGAGCCAGAGATAAAAGTGCCGTGTCTTACGCACTTGTAGAAGGCTTCCATAATGTGTATCTCAGGACAGTGGTGGTGTATCTGGGAAATAAAGGCCTATGTTCATAGTCCTCTCTACTTACAACATAGCTTAAAAGGCCTGAATTAGTTTTCCTCCAGGGCTGGCAAAGGAATCCTCATGTGATTTTTTTTGTTCTTTTTTTTTTTTAATTTAAATTTTAGGTAGTTAGTATACAGTGCAATATTGGTTTCTGGAGTAGAATTATGTGATTTGTCACTTACAGTACCCAATGCTCATCACAAGTACCCTCCTTAATACCCGTCACCCATATAGCCCATCCCCCACCGACTTCTCTCCATCAACCCTCTGTTCTCTATTGTTAAGAGTCTCTTATGATTTTTTTTCCCTCTCTCCTTTTTTTCTTTTCCCCTTTCCATATGCTTATCTGTGTTTTTTTTTTTTAATTCCACATGAGTGAGATCCTGTGTTATTTGTGTTTCTCTGACTTATTTCACTTAGCATAATACACTCTGGCTCCATCCATGTTGTTGCAAATGGCAAGATTTCATTCTTTTTGATGGCTGAGTAATATTCCTATGTGTGTGTACACACACCACATTTTCTTTATCCATTCATCTATCGATGGCTCTTTCCATAGTTTGGCTATTGTTGATAATGCGGCTATAAACATCAGGGTTCATGTAGCAACATGCAGAAGAATGAAACTGGGTCACTTCCTTACACCATACACAAAAATAAATTCAAAATGGATGAAAGACCTGAATGTGAGACAGGAAACCATCAAAAATCCTAGGGGAGAGCACAGTCAGCAACCTCTTTGACCTCGGCCACATAGCAGCTTCTTACTAGACATGTTGCCACAGGCAAGGGAATCAAAAGCAAACATGAGCTATTGGCACTTCATCAAGATAAAAAGCTTCTGCAAAGGAAACAATCCACAAAACTAAAAGGCACCCTACAGAATGAGAGAAGATATTTGTAAATGACATATCTCATAAAGAGTTAGTATCCAAAATCTACAAAGAACTTAATAAACTCAACACCCCCCAAAAAATCCCAGTTAAGAAATGGGTAGAGGACATGAACAGACATTTCACCAAAGATGACAAACAGATGGTCAACAGACACATGAAAAGATGTTCATCGTCACCATCAGGGAAATGCAAATCAAAACTACAATGAGCTATCACCTCACGCCTGTCAGAATGGCTAAAATCAACAACACAAGAAACAACATGTGTTGGTGAGGAGGTGCAGAATAAGGAACAACTGTGCACTGTTGGTGGGAATGCAAACTGGTGCAGCCACTCTGGAAAATAGTATGGAGTTTCCTCAAAAAGTTAAAAATAGAGCTACCCTACAATCCAGCACTTACACTATCAGGTATTTACCCAAAGGATACAAAAATACAGATTCGAAGGGAATCGTGATTTTGAGGCTTGTTTGTTCCCTTATGTCACTCTGCCTCTCCATCTTCGTGCTTGTGAATTTTTTGTCATAGGTGGGCAGGTATTATGTCATTAAGGCTTAAATTGTCTGCTCCCGGTCATTTCTTTTTCATAGAGTATTTTAGTTTTAGTAAAATCAACCAGTCAGCCACAATGTAACAAGTCAAATTCATTGCTGTTTGGTTAAAGAGAAGGTTAGTGTTGGTGGCAAAGAGGTCAGGAGAGTTCTAAATTCTTGAAGAGAGTTGGGGGAGAGAATCTTGGATAAGTGAAGACAGTGCACAGTGAACTGGCCCTGTACACACAAGGGGATAAGCATAGAGGATTTGTGCTTTGAGATATTTTTGTCCTTCCTCTGCAGAAACAGTGCTACTTTACTGATTTATGAAGATTCTTTAAAACAAGATTTATATTTAACCCCTTTTATATTTATGGCATTAATACTAAAATGTTTATTCAGTACCTTTCTAAGCTTATATGAGCAACCAGTTAAAGTGGAATTGTTGTGTTAAGTTTATATCTTTTAATTTGTGAGCAATCTTTGGTTGAGAGTACTAAGTATATCACAAATTACAAATAGAGTTGTTTATTGAAACAATTTTACATTAGAGATAAAACAACTTTTTCTCTATTGTGCTATGTAGAATATTCCACAAGTTTTTGGTAAGTATTGAAAAAGTCCCATAGTTAACTAACTTTAGAGGAATATTAAGTTTCTGTAGTTATAAGGTCGATACAGAAAAATCAACTTTATTTTCATATGCTAGGAACAAAAAATTGGAAACTAAAGTTAAATAATGAAGCAGCATGATAAAATGAAAAAAATTAGAAATAGAAAAATGTTGACGATCTCTACTTAAAGCTACAAAATGTTGAGAGAAATTAATACTTAAATAAATGGAGATATATATTGTGTCTATGGTTTGTCAAGATGACAGTTTTCTACCAAAGGAGCTATAATTCAATGCAGTCCCAATCACAATACCAAGAGTCATTTATTCTTGAAAATAACAAAATGATTCTCAAATTTATATAGAAATGCAAGTGGCCTGGAATAGCTGTAGTTATTTTTTTAAGAGAACAAAATTGAATGACTCACTCTGACTGATATAAAGGCTTGTAAGCCTACAGAATCAAAACTGTAGAATTGGTGTGAAGAAGAGAAATTGAATAGTCTAGAAATAGATGCACATATAAATAGGCAATTGAATTTTACAAAGGCATCAAGGTGACTCGATAGGGAAAGGAAAATCTTTTCAGCAACTATTTCTGAAATAATTGGAAAGAGTTATCAGAAAACGCTGAACCTCTACCTCTGCCTTTCACTGATACAAAAGGAAATTCAAGAAGACCAGAAACCTAAATATAAAAGTTAAAAACTAAATCTGTAGACACAAACACAAAAACATAGTTCAATCTCAAAAACAACATGTGAAGCATTAGAAACCATTTATGAAAGGGGCACTTGGGTAGCTCAGTTAAGTGTCTTCCTTCAGCTCAGGTCATGATCTCAGAGTCCTGGGGTGGAGCCCCGTGTCAGGCTCCCTACTTAGCCGGGAGTCTGCTTCTCCCTCTGCCCTCCTCCCCTCCCCCCTCATTCTTGAGTGCGCATGCACTTGCTCTCTCTCGCTCTATTTCGCACTCTTTCTCTCTGAAAGCTTTAAAAAAAATTTATGAAGGAGTACTTATGTGTGAACTTCTGTGAAGTTCTATGACAGGTAAAACTATGGCAATAAAAATCAGTGGAAAAAGGCAATGGGGTGATGGAAACGTTCTGTATATTGATGGGGATGGTGGATATACAGTTGCATTTGTCAGAGCTCATTAAACTTTACACTTAATATCTTTGTGTTTTCTAGTGCATGATTTATGTCTCAAAAGTAGTTTCCTTAAGCAATAACTTAAATTGTGCACGTTGCCATTGCCCCTCTAAGCAGGCATGTCACTACCATTGTTCTTAAAACTTCAGGTGCCTCAAACCTTAATTATATTAATGAGGGTTTTCCAGGGAAACTGAACCAATAGAAAATATATGGGGAAAGAGAGAGAGATTTCCACTTAATTGTGAGAACCAGCAAGTCTGAAATCTGTAGCGAGGCCGGCAAGCTGGAAAAGGAGGCAAGGTTCCTATGCCTCAGTTCTGAGGCAGAACTCTCCTTCCTTTGTGAAACCTCAGTCATGGCTCTTAAGGCTTTGCGTTGATTGGAAGGGGCCCATCCACGTCATGGAGGATAATCTGCTGTGCTTAATGTCAGTGATGGTAAATGTTGATCACATCTAACACGATGTCTTCATAGCCAATCTAGCGTCAGTCCAAAACAACTGGGCAGGTTGGAGAGTTTTCATTCCTTCTTCATAGATGAAGGATCAGAATCAACAAGATGGCATGATGTGTCAAAGATGTGATCGTTAAAAAAAAAAAAATGCACTGTGCCAGGTGTTGTTTCAGAAGATTGGAAGGCACCAGGAAACAGAAGACAGGAAAGATTCTGAGCTTGTGGAGCCTGCATTCTAGTGGGTAGGAGACAGTGAAAATAATAGAAAATTCTGTAGTAATTTAGAGAATATTGTAATACGTGTTTGGGGAAAAATAGCTGGAGTAAGTTAGGGGGCACTGAGACTTTCACATGAGGGTTTGCCTCATTAAGAAGGTAGTATATTTCAGCAGAGGCTTGAAGGACCCGTTGTGGATATCTTGGGAGAGCCAGTCCACTAGAGGAAACTGCTAGTGGGAAATTGCAAGCCTTGTAACTAAGGCTAGAACCCTGGTCAGAAGTTGTTCATTGTTTAAGCTTGAATATTGAGCACGCTCATGCTGTAAGCAGAGTGCTACACATTGGAGCTACAATAGTAAAAACACATATTGTGCCAAGGAAATTTCTAATTCTTTTCATTATAGGAGTGGTTTCCTCACCAATGAGCAAGAAAGTCATTACAAAGGTCTTCAAATCTATTTTGCTCTCAGAATTTTCTGTAGATAATAATTATTTTAAATATATGCATTATTGATAAAAAGAAGTAGACATTACTAAAGTCATAATTATGTGTTATTCAATTGATAAATATCAAAAGTTCCATCATGATCATGCTGGGTGGTATGCAATCTGTCGGCAATTTTGAAGTTGAAAAGGGCTCTCATTCTTGAAAATGTTTGAAAACCTCTGTTCTATGCCATGCGTTTGCCAGATTGAATTGGCTGTAAAAGCCACACCAAAAATTTGCTGTTTATAAAGACAGGGGAGGCCTTTGGAAATTTTTAACTGGAGGAATAGCATGATCAGACCTGTGTTTTGGGGAAGATTTCTTTTCATTGTGAGTTATCCAGAGGAAGTCAAATGGAATAAATCTATTGAGGAATGCTTATGGTTTAATTATAGTTACTTGATTCATAACGCAGTGATGCAGACTTCATTATACTTAAATCTTTGTTCCTAATGCCGAAAAGAGCTTCCAATACTAATTTCTCTGCAGTATACATTACTTAAAGCAGTATTTCCAAGTTACAGTTATCGTCTATTAAAAGTCAACAATTAAGACTAGATTTCTAGCTTAGCCCTACCTGGAATACTTTGAAGTGAAATGTTAGCAACAGTTAAAACAGACCCTTTTGAGGGTACATGCTAGCAGATAGATGTCTGGTCTATGTGTTTGCAAGCTAATTGGACATTTTTAAGTTTGGATGAACTTTCAATTTAGCCTTATGTTTGAAAGTCTAGCTTTCAGCATTTGACCTTACTTACTTGAATTTGATCTTGATGGTGAACCAAAGAATTACTGTTGAGAGATTTGGAAATATATATTTACTATCAGTAAAGGTATGTCTACTAATATTTAATATTGAAGGCTTTAAAGTAGCAATAAATACTTAAGAGAATTGAGAAAGATGAAAATCAACATACTCAGATGTGACAGGCTAAAGCATGTATCTCTTTGTAAGGGATTTCCAAAGCCTGCATTTTACCTTGGGTACTTGTACTTGGGAATCTCAATGTGTTTTGTATTCTATTCCTCTGCAGTATTCTTTCCCACTCAGAAGGGCTGTTCCTTTGTGATACCTACTCTAATTGATTTCTTCACCCTAACTAGATACACACTTTTTTTTTTAAAGATTTTATTTATTTATTTGACAGAGACAGATAGCGAGAGCAGGAACACAAGCAGGGGGAGTGGGAGAGGGAGAAGCAGGCTTCCCCCCAAGGAGGGAGCCCAATGTGGGACTCGATCCCAGGACCCTGGGATCGTGACCTGAGCCGAAGGCAGACGCTAAATGACTGAGCTACCCAGGCGCCCTAGATACACACTCTTGATGAATTATCCTATATCATGCTATATTTTGATCTTTGATGTTGCTGTCAGGCAGAATATCAGTATGAAATTATAACAGTTGTTTGCATTTGTGTTTAATTCAACCTGTGTGGTACTGGCAACACTATGAATATTCATTCTTTGGCAGAATGTATGCTTCTGGCTTTGTTGCTGATTCAGATTTTCCATGCATGTGGGTATGTGGTGGTTCTTGCTCAAACATCTAGATGCTCGATTGCTAATGCTTCCCACTTGCCAGATGGTAAATATACAACCACAATTTTCCAGACAATTGTTGTCTGGGTAGAAATCTATGTGCATTTTGAATTTTCTTGTATACCTTTTTTTTTTTAAATCACTGTGAATATTAAATCTGTCCACTGCAAAAATGGCTCTCCTATGCCTAACCCAGTTCTGTGAGTCCTCAGGATTCTGTATTTGCAATGGTTTTATTCACGATTAGGGAACTCTTTCCTTGTTAATACCCTGGTTGTTACTGAGACTAGTGAGATAGGTTCAGGAGCACTCATGCTGAGATTGGCTCTAGTACTGATGCCTGTATCAGGTAGAGAGAAGCAATTGCTATCATTGAAATCCACATAGGGTTGTTGATGTGTGTCTATCCATCAAGGGCCAGGAGATGCTGAACGATGTTGCAACATGCTAAATGTATGCCTGGGAGTCAGTCATTGTGTCTGCATTCAAATTGCCTTTCTTTTGTTTTTCTTTTTGATTATTATGATTAGAGGAGCTGAAATAATGGTCCTTTATATCTTGGGACTTGTTAAGGAACTTGTCAAGAAGCTAAAAGATTTGATATATACTGACTGATTATTTATAAATACATTTGTATTGGAGAAATAACAGTTAAAAATCTTCAGATTATCTTTGTAAAATAAGGCTTTTTATTGAAGTATAAATATAATATTAGTTTCAGGTGTACAAATAGTGCATTCATTTTGAAAGATGTCCATAAAAGTGTACAATACAATGTAGATTATACCATTTTTGAGAAGTTGGGTAGATGATGAAGAATTACATTATTATTGACTGAGGGGCTATTATGTTCTGACACTAAGCTTAGTTTGTAGGTTCATTATCTAATGTTATGCTTACAATGACCCTACCAGGGGAATTATTACCATAGGTATGAAAACTGAGGCTCAGAGAGTTTCTGTAACTTGCCCAAGGTCATGTTGCTAGAAGAAGCAGACAGAATAGAATTTCCAGTCAGTCTGATAGCTAAGCCTGTAGTATTAGCAAGTACAATACTGTATGATACATTGTTTGAATATGTATATGGTATACATATGCATAGATATGTGTGTGTTGATATACACAAAATAATGTTTCAGTTAGTAAATATGGTTTTGAAACCTTACTGTCATCTGTATCATTGAATATGCCCTTTAATAGATGAGCAGCTGTTGTATACCACTCTCTGTTCTTGTCTCCTCTTTGTATCACCACTACACATTTGTTCTTATTGCTGGTTGTGAGTTAGTACAAAACAAAGATGAGGGGCGCCTGGGTGGCTCAGTTGTTAAATGTCTGCCTTCGGCTCAGGTCATGTCCTGGGATTGAGCCCCACATCGGCTCTCTGCTCGGCGGGAAGCCTGCCTCTCCCTCTCCCATTCCCCCTGCTTGTGTTCCCTCTCTCGCTGTGTCTCTCTCCGTCAAATAAATAAATAAAATCTTAAAAAAAAAAAAGAAAAGATGACTGAGGGGTTGAAATAATGACTTCATCCAAATGCCTACCATCTTGTCTCAGCTTTGAGGCAGATCTTCATTGATCTAAGATCACAGACTAGATAATATTATCACCTGAAATGCTTCTCCTGTGTATTTGCACTTGTAATCTCAAGTGGGAATATACCTCAAGGTGTTTTTTTAATCTCCAATGTAACTGTATCAGCTATATGATCCCCAGACTCTAGGTAACACTGTTATTCCTGCCTTTGCTTCTGTAAAGGTTTTCTTCTTCAGTCCTTGTATCTTAATCATCACATCTCCACTTCTTAAAGAATCAATTGCTATTCATCCCCTGTCCCCTTTAGACTGCTGAATTGTGTATCTATCAAGTTATGGTCATATTTCTCTTTATATAGAGGCTTTAGTGTTTTTCTGATGTTTTATATATCTGTATTTTGTTGGTGGTATCTATATTTATGTCGAAAACTGAAGATACTTGCTTATTGTTGAATGAGTTGCTTTGGATCTTTTAAGGTTCATTGAAAAATGAAATAGCTAGAATATTTTTAAAAATTGATAAGCAGAAATTAGGCTTGAAAAGGATTCAAGAAAATGTCTCATTTTTTATGGTTTCTCTGCTACATTCCTTGTGCAGGAAAAATAAAATGTCTTTCTGTCTAAAGGAAACAAAAAATTATATATGGGCTTATTGGGCATAATTTAGAAATATTATCATGAGTTTTAAGTTTTAGGAACAGAAAATCCCCTAGAAATTTGTGTAGAGACTGGGTATGTGTTTTTACTGTACCATGACTGATTAAACACATATGAAAAGAACACAAAGGAAACTATGTGGTACCTAAATTTAATGGGCCTAAAGTTATGAGCTAGATACCAGGAAGGTAATACCTAAGGAAAGAAAACCTTATCTTCACGATTTAGTCTGTAAATCACTGAATATTATTTGATGATACATATTAAAATTATTTGATATTTTGTTTTTAACTTTGCTATCATTATGAAAATAAAAGGGAAAAGGTTCTCTTTCTATTGACCGATTATAACATCTCCTCTAAATTATTACTCCAAAACCTTTTCTGAAAAGTAGAAATTACAAAAAGAAGAGCTTTCTTTCACTTAAATATTTGCAATTTTTTGTACATGAAAATCAGTTATAAAATTTTAGACTAAAATCAATATTAAAAATCTTTTTTAGATCTTTTTTTAAGATTTTATTTATTTGTTTGACAGAGAGAGAGCAAGAGAGGGAACACAAGCAGGGGGAGTGGGAGAGGGAGAAGCAGGCTTCCTGCCGAGCAGGGAGCCCGATGTGGGGCTCCATCCCAGGACCCTGGGATCATGACCTGAGTCGAAGGCAGATGCTTAATGACTGAGCCACCCAGGCACCCTTCTTAGATCTTTTCTGATAAGTACTTTCAGCAAACTTGCCATGTAAGTTAACTAATACTGCTAAATAGATTGCAGCCCTTGATGAAGGCACTGAGTCTTTGATATTTCCATTCTCTGTCACTCAAGTGACTGCTCCTCTCTGTCCACACGTGTCCTCTGAGTGTGCCTAGGAACCTCAGGAGCACATTTTGGTCTTACCTTTATTAGTAGTAGAAAACTAGGACTCAAAATGTTTGATAAACCTAGATTGTGTTGAGCCATGTCTTAAGGCTAAGACTTCTTTGATAGTCATTACCATTTTTATTTGCCTGAGTAGGTTATCATTTTTTACATATTTGCTGAAAAATAATAAATACATCATATATCAACTAATAAATTCCTTTAATACCACTCCTTTTCCAAAGAGGACTACAGCTAACATTTTAGTGGTTACCTACCTGGATAAATTCCTATGCATTATCAAATCTGTCTATATTTACATCTGTATACATATGGATTTCTACATCCTGCTGGACTTTTCATGCTAACGTGTTTCAGTCTATCATTTGTTTTAACTGCTATAAGCTATTTCATAGCCTTTTGATTCTGTAGAGAAGAATAAGGTATATGAGCATGTGCCATCATGCTCATGTGTGTTTATTTCTCTAAAAGAGAAATAGTCTATTCTTAGGAGTGGAATTCTTAGGTTAAGTAATATGTGCATTTTTTTACAGATGCCTCCTTATTCATTGCCTCCATAGCTAGCTCATTATTGTGACTGCCACTTCTTTTGCTTGTTCACTTTTCTAGTGCCTTGGAGCTGTGCCAGTAGCCATTAATAGTATTGCATACATAACTTGTCACCTGGAGTATTTACTTTCGTCTGATTTTTCAAAACCCCATGGAACATAAAATAAGTATTGTAATTACTGTTACTCTCCTAATCATCAACTGACTTTGAGATAAAATTAAAGGATCATTTAGAGTGTAAGTTTTATGTATCCATATCAGGAGGGGCCACATACAAGATCACTGAACTTTTCTATTTCTATTGCCACCACCTTTGTTATGCCACAATTATACAATTATAAGAGTGAAGGTATGGGGTAGTAAAATGAGTCTTGGAACTATATATATGCCTTAAATTATCCACATAATGTAAACCTAGTTATTTTACTTTTGACAGTCTATCCTATTTAAGTCATCTTAAGTGTAGAAAACTATATGCTTAGAAGTGTCCCAAACATTGGAAATCACTTGAAAGGCTCTATAGAAATGGTTAAGTAAACTGATATACAACCTGAATGGTAGATAATAGATTTATTAAAAATTGCTAATTACAGTTATGGGAAACATGGGGAAATTTGTTATGTCAAGTAATCAACAATAAAAATTAAAAGATTCTAGCTATAAAAACTCAAGCCATCCAGAAAAAAGGAATGGGAATAATTTTTTTAAAGTTTAAAACAAAACAAAACTCAGCCCACCGAAGCATTGAGGAAAAAAAAGACAAAGCTACCACCAGTGACTATCCTATGGTGGTGAGGCAGACTGGGGGACTTTGTGTTTACTTAATGTTCTTTAAAACTGTATTTGTTTTACATAAAATCTATAATAACTAGCCTGCATATTTTGATTTTATCTCCTAGAGTGTCTTTGCCATTGAGAAGCAGTCAAAAAATTATTTTCCAGACAGTATCTCCTGATTTTCTACTAAAACTAATGTGGTTGTTGTACTCCTATTAGGTTTTTAGTTCATATGAGGCCATTTACTTTTTTGTCAAAGTTGATACTTATTAAATGGGATATCAAGAAAATGTTAAGAGAAAAACACATTAGTTCTACAAATTATGAAATGAATATGGGATGAAACTGCAAGAGTATAGGTTTTATGCATTACCTGCTAACTTGGAATATTGTATATTATTTTGGTAAGCCATTTATAATATTGAACTGGAAAAAGGGATAAAGTTTGGTAATAGGCGGCGAATCACTTTACATGTGTGGGAAAACTTGAGGTTATTTTTTTTTTCTCTTTTTCTTGCTTGAGCTGCTTTAATAATTCAAGTGTTGATAGTAACTAAATTATGTAATAATGTGGATTTGTGCGTTAGTAACTTAAATTTTACAAATTGGAGAACTACATAATATGTTTTTTTATGATTTTTTACTGAATAGATGGGGAACTTTAGATTTCTTTTTTTTCTTTCTTTTTTTCCTCGTTTTTTGTTTTTTGCCTTTCTGCAGTTTGACTTATTATGCTGTTAAAATAATTGTGCATGCTTTTAACTATGGAGATATATATATATATGATAGTACTTTTTTGATGAAGTACACTTCAGTAAGATGCTTTAGACAACAATATTTGTAATGGATTTTGAAATAATTTAGGAATGATAGGGACTTACCCTGCTATTAGGATAACTTAGTATCTTATTGGAAAACTTAATATTTGTAGGTAATTATTCTGGGTGAAATGGATTGATTTAAAGTGAGGGAATTCATGAGAAGAAATCATGTTTAGGAAAGGATAAATAGAAGTTCATTATCTAGTATGCAGATGCTTTATGCACGCTATTTTGCTTGAGACTCTCAGTAGCCCTGTGGGATGAGTTAGTATTAATATCCCTTTAACTGATGAGGAGACTGAGCCTCAGGGAGTTGACGCAGCTTGCCCTAGATCAAACAGTAAATAACTACAAGAGCTGGGACTTCAGCAGAAGTCTGTTTGTTGTCAAGTCCCAAACTTAATCTTAAGAGCGTGAAAAAATTTCCCAACAGCCTCCAGAAAACTTCTGCTTGCATCCCCGTTCCAAGATCCTGTTCTTGGAACCTCCCATGGCTTTGTACTGTAACAGGAAGAATATCCAGCCATAAATAATGGTGGTAAACAATCACTGTAATTGCTTATTACCCTGATTCATAATTCTTAGAGATGTTTGGGAGATTCTGGTGGAAAGACTATGATGGAGGCAAATCGTGTTTATTTTGCAGCTAAGCCCTGCTGTTCAAGGGCTTTTGCTTCAGAATTGTTCTCCATATGTTCATTACGTCTACAATCGAATAGTAAGCAAAGTATTTGTTGTGGTCCTGGTGGTTTGCTCCCTACATCAAATCTATTTGAAATTGTTAGGTTAATCTAATCATGACAATCCTATTTTCTATGCTGTTAATTAGCTTAACAATGGCCATTGAAACTAATCCTGTGCATTGAGACCTAAAGGGAATTCTGCTACAGGCTTCAGGGAAAGTTTTCCTTGATTGCAAGTAAAACTGATAGAGAATAAAGGTCTTCCTTCTTTCTCTGTACACTGTTGTGTCAAGATGTGGTTTCTAAAACCATTCTAGCTGTCTTGATAGCAGTTTGTCAGGGAAGCCAACAATAAAGATCTCAAAGCAGAGAGAATATTTGACCTTTGTGACCTAGTCAAACTGCTATATCAGCCAACTCTCTAGAATGTATTCTACATTTGATTTCTGTTACATGACCTAATAGACATCTTTCTTATATAATCTGACTAGAATAAAGAATATTTGTTCTCTGTACCAGCTACATATGTATGTACACACACACACACACATACATACATATATATATTATTTTTTGGTATAATATTTGGCTTATGGAGTTGGGCCCTGCTAGTCAAAGGTTCTAAAATGTACTCGAATGAGTGGAGGATCTAGGTAATAGAACATTGAGGCCTTATTTTTTACACACTGGTATGTAGGTGACCCTTGTTATTTGGTTTCAAAAAAAAAATGGAGAACTGTTGCTTGTTGTGCCTTTGGAAATTGACTAGGTGTCTAAAGATTCTGCAACATTAGAGGAAATTGTTTGAAAAATAACAGTACTGGACCACATTGGTTATTTTTTTCAATCCACAATAAAGAAACAAACATAGGCTGAAGAGTGGCTCATTTGAAAATTGAAAGAAAAAAACATGACTTTACTTGGGCAGTACCTTTCTAAGTGTGGCTTTAAAATTAAGTTGAAGGAGAATTTGAAAATTTGAAACTTTCAGGGTTAGAACAGCTGAGTTCTGTATCTTAAAGTGCTGGCAATGATTATAAGGTTGAAGACTTAGCAGGAGGTAAGTTTGGAAAAAAAGACAAACCTTATTTCTCTGTCTTGTTTGTTACAAGCACCTTCCATTATCTTCTGTTCCACCAAAGGGACAGAGACAGGATTGTATGTTATATACGATATGAGGCATTTTTTTTTTCAGTTGCCTCACGGTAGAGACTATTCAACTGAAGGTGGTGGAATAGACAGTTACAGAGCCCCGGGCCAGTGGGAAATTGGAGTTGGCAGACTTCTGGATTGGCTCTAAAGAAAACTTACTGGTTGTGGTTAGAAGCCTTAGAGGTTTGATCAGATGCAGATACACCAGAAGCTTCCTGGGTGTTTTGTTTGTTTGTTTGTTTTTATGAGAAACCTATAACCAAAGAAATGCCAAGCCTGGTACAGCCTGTGACTTTTCAACCCATAAAGCAAGTTCCCAGGCTCCCCAGTCCTCCAAGGAAATGAGCTACTAAGTACACAGTCCCCCAAAATGGCATTCTCTACCATACTTTGCTCATTGTGGCCACAGAGGAAAAGCAGAAACATGGGCTCCCCAGAAACATATTCCCTTCCTAAGCCTGGAAATACGTACTTTCCTTGTCCAAAAACATAAGCTATGAGGGTATGTGGACCAGTGATTACTTTGGGTTGCTTTTTATTGACCCCTATTCTGACATTTTATTGTTGCTATTGTTTTTTATTCCACTGTTAATTTGTGTGTAAAAGTGAGGGACTAGGTACTTCATCATTTAGGTAAAGTTCACTGAGCAGTTTAGAGCTACTGGAAATAATGGCTCTTACCTGGAGATCCTGGACTTGGACCTTGATGCAGTGACTAGTTGAGACTTCAAGTGTTGTTCTTCATGGAAGGGATAGAAACAGGCAGGGCTGGGCAGTTTTGAAATTAAGGCAGTGAGGGTGGGTATAGGTATTTGGTAGCTAAAGGAGTGGTTAACCCTGATGGCTGACTAGCCAGCAACCATGATTCCCCTCTTCTTTTTCCAACAGAACCCAAATTTCTTTCAGTATTTAGACCTGTTGCATAAAGTCATGTGTCTGAGAGAAAACCAACCCATTCTTTGTCTCAGAGATATACTGGCTTGTTTAAAGACAATGTTATGTGCAAATAATGAATCATGGAACACTACATCAAAAACTAATGATGTACTGTATGGTGATTAACATAACATAATAAAATAAAATGAAAAAAAATAAAGACAGTGTCATATGCCTTGCTGATGATTGCTTCGTGGCATGACTGAACTCTGGCCACGGGGATGCAAGCAGAAGTTTTCTGGAGGCTGTTGGGAAATTTTTTCACGCTCTTAAGAGAAGTCTTTGGGAAACATTCTCTCCCCTGTTAGGTGTAAATAGGAAAATCTCCATTCCCTCTACCTCAGCAACTAAAAAATAACCTCAAGATGAAGTCAACACTGTTGAATAGATCAAATTATGGAGAATATCCTTGAGACATAGAACTGGCCCTTGAGACATAGAACTGGCGCTCTGATGTAAAGCACTTGGAGCTTGAGGTAATAATGTCCTCATTCTGTAAAAACTGAGCAAGCTCATGGGATTCAGGATTTTCTGTTACTTGAAACACAAAGGTCTTTACTGATGAAGCCTGCCTTTGGTCATCTACAGGAAGTGGCATAAATTAATCTAAAGGTAGGTTTTCATTCTCCATTGACTCTGTGTCATTGGAGCAGTCTATGAGGGTGCACTTAACAAGGGTAAAGAGGGATTTGTCAGCCCTTTTTCATCTTGATTTTTTTGACTTGCAAGTGGGGAGACATAGAAGTCCAACAGGGTAAGGAGAAGAAAAACTTGGCACAAGTCAAATTTAAACTTTGGATGAGCTCTAATTGATAAAAATGTTGTGGCTCAGCACAGTCTTGAAGTGGAAATTGGGGAGCAGGGACTGATACTTCACTAATAATGACCTTGGCTATGAAAGTAATAATTTTCTTGAGTATCTGTTTTCTCTTAAAATGGGAGGGCTGAAGTAAATGCTCTCTAAAGTCCCATCTACCCCAGATTATTTTGGTCAAGTTAACACTGGAGTTTTCCTTGGGATAATTTATGAAATACCTCATTTATTTAACCGTTTGTTACAGAGGGCTTTGTTCCCAATGGGCTGACTTATGATGATGTAATTGAAATGTTACAAACCATAATGACATTCTAAAGTTTTATAATTCTTAAATCATTTTCTGTTTGAACAAGGCATTTGACTGTGGCTTGTTTACCAACAGCTCCATCCTCTTCCCCCTCCCAATAATTCTTAATAAACCTCTCTGTATCTTATAAGATTCTGAGGGTTTTTAAACTTAAAAAAATTAATACTAATGAAAATTATTTCAAGTACACAATAGTTGATACAATTTAACCAAGAAAAAATATTTTTCCTATTACCCCTATTAGGATTGCCTAACACCAACTTGTTGGCCAATTAAGGAAGAATTTGAAATAATGTATTTCAGCCAGATGCCAAGAGAGATTTTATGAAACAGATCCAGAGTATGGATTACATATGTTTTTACTTATTGTTCAGTGGTAAATGTTTACTATTCTTTATAGCAGCTGAACATGAGGTTTACAGATAGAGAAATAAATATTGAAGAGAATCAAAATTACACTAGTTCTGTTGTTCATTAGATATTAATTACATCACGTATGTATATGAATTGTATCTGGAACAATTAAAAATCTGTATAAATTTATTGTAAATATTGTCTTAAATAATTTGTATTTGTTAAAAGATATACAGTGCTTTTTTGTTTGCTAATATTGAGTATTTGTAATATTTCTAAAAGTTTCAAAGTATAAAAGTGTCTTAAAACCTGTTATATATGTGGAGGAGTATCATTGCACATTGTGGAATAGCAAGTACCACATCCTTGCATTAATTTAGTAATTCCTACTTTAATTGAGAGAAGAGTTCCCTTATTTTCAAAGGGAACATTTTGAAAAAAAATACTTTGACAGTAAAATTTGTATTTTAGAAGTGAAAATTGTCATTAAGTTTGTGTTTTTGATTATTTTGGTGCATTTGATTCCACATGTGTTTTGTTTATACCTTGAAGTGGGAGGTGTGGTATATAAGCCCCATAAAAAGTAATAAAATTCAACAATTTGAACTGCTTAGAATTATGTATATTCTTCCACTTGTAAATGTGATTGTGGAAATAACGAACGATATGACAGATTCTAAAATTCTAAGATGTTCTAAGATGAGAACATCTTAATGGATATTCGTACATTTTAAATTCATCTGGACAGTATGTTCCTAAAGGTCTCTAATTAGTATATAATGTTTTCTTTCTCTTCTAAGAAAAAGTCCTTGAGTTGAAATGTAGTGTTTTCTTAAGAATAATTCCCATATACCTCAACCAATATGTCATATAATATAAAATAAAGCTTGTTCAATCACATAGTTTTTTAAAACTTATAGAATTAGAGTTTCTGTATCTCAATTTTAGTGAAGATCAAAAACACTGAAGAAAAATTATCAATGATCAAAGTAAAGGCTTTAACTTTAATATCATACTTTCTCTACAAAATTGCATTTATAATTAGAGTGAAGCTTTTCTAATTATTTGTATCACATCTCCCCTATACTTAGAAATAAAAAATGATGAAAGATTTTCCTTTTTACATGAAACCACGGAAATAAGACATTATGGCAGTTTGGAGACAGAAGTACAGCCTTCTCAAGTCGCATACAGCTTTGTTATTCTCCAGGAAAAATACCTTGGAAATACTCTGTTTTTCATTTTTATTAGATATGTGTAGGATAATTCCCATAAGCTAGATCACCAGTTTACGAAGCAGAGCTTTTCTTAAATCCTTAACATAGAATTTGCAGCTCTCCGTTTTCCTTGGGAAAAAAAACAGACTGTAACAATTAGAGAATTGGCATTGTGCAGTGAAAGTCAGTTTAAGAATAAAACTACAGAAAATGTTAGAAAACTATATTCAAGTATAGGATTTTGAAATAGATGCATATCATAATGGTTGACACATAAATGCCCAGTGGGGTTGGAGAAATCACTACATCTGCCATTATTGCAGTGCCTGAGTGGCTCAGTCAGTGAAGTGTCTGCCTTCAGCTCCGGTCATGATCTCAGGGTCCTGGGCTCCACATGGGGCTCCCCGCTCAGCAGGGAGTCTGCTTCTCCCTCTTCCTCTGCCCCTCCCTCCTGCTCATGCTCTCTCTTTTTCAAATAAAATCTTTAGATAAATACATCTCCCACTATCATCCTCAATGAAGGAAGAATGACATCCTCCACTATAGTAGAGAGCATGACGAATATGCTCCTACACAGTATATCTGTTGCCTTCTTATATTGTTACATAACTGTAAACATTTTACTTCCCTTAACAGATTTTGTTACTAATTAAGGATTATAGAAAATAGTATTTTAGGAGGGGGAAAAAAAAGAAACCTATATTGCTGGTTCCCAGGTCTGGTTGTATATTAGAATCACCTGAAGGGCTTTTAACAGGTATTAATGTCTGGGTCCTACCCCAACAAATTAAATCAGAATCAAGTTAGGGTCAGGCAGTGGGGTTTGTTTCTAGAATTCCCCAGGTGATTCTGATGTGCAGTGTAGTTTGAGGACTTCTAAAAAATACATTGTAAGATACTTACCAAACTTCTATATCATTTGACTAGATTTGATTTGATGTGATTTGATTCCATGACTTACGTATTTCTTAAACAAATTTAAAAAACTTTTGACCTATAACGTTATGATTTTATTGCTGATGTTCAGAAAGTCTAGCTTTCTTCATACAAATATTTGCTAAAATGAATGTAATCTAACAGAATGTAAGGGGTATGGCTACTGTTGCTGCTCAGTCTTTGAAAATTTTTGTTTGTGGCTAAAAAAAGACATGGGCAAATAGCTGTGGAAGCTATTTACTGCACAAACGTAGGCCATAGTGTATTGGTGTGGTACAGTACCCCATTGGTGCTGTAACAAATTACCACCAATCTAGTGTAGTGGCTTAAAACAACAGATTTATTTTCTTTCCATTCTGAAGGTCAGAAGTCCTAAAATCAACATGTCTGCAAGGTTTCATTCTTCTCAAGGCTCTAGGAGAAGATCCCTTCCCCCCCCACCCCAGCTTCTAGAGGCTGTTTGCTTTTCTTGGCTTGTGGCCCCTTCCTGCATCTTCAAAGAGCAATACTACAATTTTTGTTTCCATGGTCATATCTCTCTCAATTGCTCATCCTTCTACTTTCTTCTTAGAAGTACCTTTATGATGCTTTGGCTTCACCCAGATAAAGATAATTCAGGATAATCTTCCCATTTTGAGATCCTTAACTTGATCACACTTGCAAAGCTCCTCTGGCCATATAAAGTAACAAATACACAGGTTCTGGAATTTGGACAGGGATATCTTAGGGAAGCATTATTTTGTCTATCACAAGCAACTGTGAACTAGTATTTTTTTCCTAAAATGGAGTTTTTTTTTTTTTTTTGCTTTGAACAAACGGTCTGCAAAGAAAGGAACAAAAAGAAACCCAGTGTTGGAGTTTGAAAATGGACAGGACAGTGACAAATGAAAAGTTGTTCAAGGAAAACTTTACCGTGATTTTTACGACTTTGAATCAAATAGAAATATTTTAATTCATTATTCTACATCACTTATCTCATTGGTTTATTATGCAGTTAGTTTTCAAGAGTGTCTAAATTGAGATAAGATTTGTGTGTGCATGAGACATCTCAAGATACACACTGGTTATATTTCAGTACCCCTTTACATTTTCATATTCTTCATCAATAAACGGACACTGAACAAAATTTATGGGGGTCTTGATGCCTAACTGATGTAATTGGTTACATCAGTAACTCTTTCTCTTCACATAGCAAGAGCAACATTGTAAATGAACAATAAAGAGTAGTACTGCTTATTGGTAAAAAAAAAAAAATGTGCCTATGTAGACATTCTGTCAACAGTTAATTTTTGTTATCTTGGTAGATTTGTGTATCTATTTGGTGAAGAACGTATGTCCATTGGATGGTTTTATGTGTCACATGCTTTTTTTTAAATGTTCTGAGGTAGATAGAAGGATGCAAAAATAAATCATTGATATTCTGCCCTCATCTGAATATGTAATAACCTATTTTGGAAACAAATTTAAAGGTACTCTAAGAGAGGTACAGAAAAATGATTTTAGTTTGGAGGATAAAGAGTTTTTGATAATAGTGTATGTTTGCTACATTTGTTTCTTAAAACTAAAATTACATACCCTATTTCTCAGTAATTTATGTAAGAATTTGTGTGTGTATGCATGAATTTTTTTTTAGTTTTGATATTCCACCAGTTATTTATTTAAAATTCTAAGGCATTACAGACATCAGTATGATTTTCAGAAGTTCTGCTCAACAACTGTACTTCATATGGTTTTTGAATCATTAATAAGCCATTCTGAGTTCCTCCTAATATAGCTCCGCCCATTTTCAGATGCCAGCAGACAAAAATCATTTGCAAGTGTCATACTATTCTTTGTGTATGTCACTTCCATCTTTTACTGCCCTGAAACGCATCCTACTTTGTTTCCTAGGTGCCAAAATCTTCCAAATAAACATCCTCTCCCTAAAGTGAGCAGCCAGACATCTTCAGCTGCAGACAAGGGAAAGGCCTCAATGCTGTTTTCAAAAACATTCGAATGTCTTCAAGTTCCAGTCAGGCTTGACATTTGTCCACCCCCCACGACTTACCCCCCCACCCCAATCCTAGGCAACAGCCAGAAACCTTACTTGATGTCTTTTTTGCTGTTTACACTTAACTGAAATTATCTTCTGGCTCTTGATTTGATGGAAAAAGTTGGTATATTGGGTTTAAAGATAAAAAAGAAAAAGTTTTTTCTTTTTTCTTTTTCTTCCAGTGCTTGGAAGAACTGCAGTTGCTAACAGTAAGTTCACAAAAACTCCAAAGGGAAAATAGCTCTTCAGTTGATGGCCCATGTAAATGATGCCCGGTTTTATAAAACTGCCATGTTTTGTGCTATTTAAGCTCCCGTACTTCTATTTAAACAGGAAAGATAGGTTGTGTGAGGAAAACATTTAATTGGGAGTATGTGTTTTTACGATTCAGTGCTCTGAATTTTTTACTGGTTTGCCTTTGCACTTTTTGGTGTTGAAAAGTATTTGGTAGAAATATATACATTTATTATTTTCTTCTCTGAGTTACTACATTGATTCTTTTCAGTCATGTGGAGACAACCTTCAACTGATTATCTCCAGATCTAACTGATCATCTGACCACTACAATCTTTAACTCCTTCATAGAATTAAGATCCTTTATGTTGCACAGAGGCTGTTGAACAGAAAATTCTCCACTGCTTTATTTTTTTAAAGTGAATTATCGTCCCTTTCTTTAAAAAGTGAATTAATGAATGAGGTTGAATCCAATAGAACATATTATATACTTCATCTCTTTTTGGATATGTGTACAGTTCCTTTAGTTTTAAGAAATTTATCCAGGGGCACCTGGGTGTCTCAGTCAGTTAAGCGTCTGCCTTGGCCTCAGGCCATGATCCCAGGGTCCTGGGTTCGAGCCCCAAGTTAGGCTCCACACTCAGCTGGAAGCCTGTTTCTCCCTCTTCCTCTGCCCCTCCCCCCTGCTTGTAAGTGCTCTCTCTCTCTCTCTCAAATAAACAAATAAAATCTTAAAAAAAATGTATCCAGTAACCACCAGCACAATTAGAATAACCAAATAGTTCCCTTGCTTAAAAAATCCCTTACCCTGTCCCTTTTTAGGCATACATCTTTCCACCCCTAACACCTGCCAACAATTGATTTCTTTCCCTAAAGATCTGGCTTTTTAGCAATGTCATATAAATGGGATCAAACAATATGTAACCTTTTGAGTCTCCTTTCATTTAGCAGAATGCATTTGAGATTAATTTGTTGCTGATTATATTGTTTTTATTGCCAAGTAGTATGTATGTGTGTATGTGTGTGTGTGTGTGTGTATATATATATGTATATATATATATATATATATATATATATATATATATATATACACTTTTTTTTGTGTGCGGATGTACCATGTCTGTTTACCATGTAGGAGTATATTTGGTCTGTTTCAAGATTTTGGTGATTATAAGTAATACTTTCACATATGTTCCTTCATGTGATCTGATGTTTTAGTGTTTTTAGAGTAAATACTTGGGGTTGTGATTGCTGGGTAAGTGAATGTTCGTATTCACTTGGAAAGTGAATATTTAACTTCATACGACTTGTTAAAACCATTTTTCAGAGTAGTTCTACCACTTGGCATAGTTACTATCAGAAGTGTATAATTTCCAATTGTTTGACTTCTACTCTAGTACTTGATGTTGCCTGTTTTATTTTTATTTCAGCCATTATAATAGATGTGTAATGGCATCTCATGTGGTTTTAATTTATGTTTCCCTAATGGCTAATGATCTTTAACATTTCTTTTTTTTTTTTAAAGATTTTATTTATTTATTTGAGAGAAAGAATGAGAGAGAAAGAGCACATGAGAGGGGAGAGGGTCAGAGGGAGAAGCAGACTCCCTGCCGAGCAGGGAGCCCGATGCGGGACTCGATCCCGGGACTCCAGGATCATGACCTGAGCTGAAGGCAGTGGCTTAACCAACTGAGCCACCCAGGTGCCCTAGCATTTCTTTATTTCCCATTTACTGTCCATATAGCTTCTTTGCTGAACTGTGTGTTCAAATCTTTGGCCCACTTTTTGTGGTCTTGGTATTTGTGTCTTGAGTGTTCTTTATATATTCTTCATTAAAGTCCTTTGTCTGATATTTGATTTATTTTACTGTTTTTATCCCAGTCCCTATGTACCTTTTTATTCTTGCAGTGATATCTTTTATAAAATAAATATACTGATTTTTATGAAATGCCAATGTATTTTTTTTCTTTTATGGAGTGTCTTATATAAGAAATCTTTGTTTAATCCAAGGTTACAAAGATTTTCTTTTATATTTTCTTCTAAACATTAGATAGTTTTAGGTTTTACATTTAGATAGATGACCCATTTTGGATAATTTTTATTTGAGACAGGTTTAGGTTTTGGTTTTTCTTCTTTTTCTTTTTTTTTTTTCTCTAACAGATAATAAATTCTACCACTGTTTGTTGAAAAGACTATACTTTCTCACTGGAATTGACTTTGCACTATTTTCAAATATAAACGGGCAATACTCATGTAGATATTTCTGAACTAGTAATAAGTCTTAAAAATCTGTTCATTCAAGATTCCCAATTTTATCCTGCTTTTTCAATATTATTTTGGCTGCTCTATTTCATTTTTCATATAAATTTGAAAAAGAACTTGTCAATATCTATAAAAATTCTTTCTTGGGTTTTGCTTTCTGTAGGTCAATTTGAGGAGAATTGATATCTTAATAATATCCATTGTTCCAATCCATGAACATAGTATATTTGTACATTTACTTAGAACTTTTATTTATTTTTTTTATTAGTGGTTTGTAGTTTTCAGCATACGGATCTTAAATTATTCCTAAGAATTTCTTTTTTCTTGGTGGGGGGATAGTGGTTAGGAGAGTTTTAGTGAGTAGTAATTTTTAAAAATATTTTTTCCCAGTCACTGTTATTGCATAGAATTATCATTGATTTTTTTATATATTCACCTTGTGTCTTGTGATATTACTAAACTCATTTATTAGTTTTAGGATCTCTTGTACATTCCTTGAGATTTTCTGCAAAGACAATCAAGTCATGTTGTCTGCAAGTAGAATATTATTTTTTCTTTATCTGTCCTTTTTTTATTTCTTTTTCTTTCCTTGCTGCATTGGCTAGGACCTTCAGTACACTGTTAGAGGAAAGTTGTCAGCAACAATATCCCTTGACTTATTTCCAGTCTTAGGATAAAGTCACTCAGACATTGATTATTAAGTATGCTGTAGGGTTTTCATAGATGAATGTATCAAGTTAAGGAAATTGAGGTTTATCAATTTTATTCTTTTCAAAGAACCAGCTTTTGGTTTCATTGATTCTTTTTCTGTTTTCCTCTTCTTAATTTTATTGATTTCAGCTCTTTATTATTTTCTCCTTGCTTCAGGTTAGTTCCTTTTCTTTATTTTTTAAAGTGGAAGCTTAGATTATTAACTTACAACCATTCTTCTTTTTTTTTTTTTTTAAAGATTTTATTTATTTATTTGAGAGAGAGACACACAGCGAGAGAGGGAACACAAGCAGGGGAAGTGGGAGAGGGAGAAGCAGGCTTCCCGCCTAACAGGGAGCCTGATGTGGGGCTCGATCTCAGGACGTTGGGATCATGACCTGAGCCGAAGGCAGACACTTAACAACTGAGCCACCCAGGCACCCCCCATTCTTCTTTTCTAATATAAGCATTTACCATTATAGATTTAACTCTTGTCACTCTTTTAGCTGTGTTTCAAAAATTTTGATGTTTTGTATTTTCTTTTTTTTTTTAGTTCAAAATACTTTCTAATTTCTCTTAAGACTTCCTTTTTGATTCATTCCATATTTGTAAATATGTTGTTTAATTTCCGTATATTTCAGGGATTTTCAGGGTATATGTCAGTAGTTGCTTTCTTATATAATCCTTTGGGGTCAAAGAATATACTTTGTATGATTTCAGTTCTTTATTAGGATACAGGATATGGTCCATTTATGTGCACATAAAAGAATGTGTAATCTGCTTTTGTTGGGTGGAATGTTTAAGTTGGTTGAGTCTGTCTTTTCAGGGCTTCTGTATATTCAAAGATTCTGTGTCTGTCAATGTCTCCGTGAGTAATTTTTAACATTTCCAAGTAGAATTATGCATTTGCCTATGTCTGCATTTAATTCTATCAATTTCTGCTTCATGGGTTTTCAAACTCTGTTGTAAAGTGCTCCCACATATCATTCCATCTTCTTGGTGAATTGACTTTTACCACTGTATAATGCCCTCTTTAGCCCTAGGAATTTTCCTTGGCCTAAAATCTTCTGTGTTTGAAATTAATATTTTCATTACAGCTTTCTTTAGGCTGGTCTTTTCATGGTTTATTTCTTCTCCCTATCTTTTTACTTTTATCCTAACAATATCTTTTTGTTTAAAATTGGTTTCTTAATATGCAGTGTATTTTAATGTTTTTATTCCAGTTTTATTTTTTCCTTTTATCTGTTCAGATTATTTACATTTAGTATTTTTCTTGACATGGGCAAATTTAGGTCTCCCACTTATAATTGTTTTATGTTTGTTGTACCCTCTTTTTTCTTCTATTTTCCCTTTCCTGTGTTCATTTGTATTTCAATATTTTTAATACTCCTATTATTGTTTTTTAGCTGTCTCTGAATATTTTTGGTTATTGGTTGATCATGACATACTTAACTTTCATAGTCTACTTAAGGTTAATATTTTATCACTCCAGATGAAACGTAGAAACCTACAACCATGTAGTTTCTTTAAGCCTGTATGTTAACAGTTGTCACATGCATTGCATCCACACATTGAAACTCTTCCAGCAGTGTTATAATTTTTACTTTATACAGTTATTCATACTTGACAAACTTGAGAAAAAGTTTGTTATATATACCCAGATATTTACTGATTCTATGGATCTTCCTTTGATCCTGAATTCCAAGTTTGCTTCTAGTATCATTTCTGTTCTGCCTGTAGAACTTATATTAGAAGTTCCTTTAGAGCAGATATGCTTTTAATGCATTATCTTTTCATTCATTGGAAAATTTGTTTATTTTGCCTTAATTTTTGAAGGTTATTTTTACTGGTTATAGAATTGTAGGTTGTCAGTTATTTTCTTTCTTTCTTTCTTTCTTTCTTTCTTTTATTATGTTAATCACCATACGTGACATCATTAGTTTTTGATGTCGTGTTCCATGATTCATTGTTTGCGTATAACACCCAGTGCTCCATTCAGTACGTGCTCTCTTTAATACCCATCATCAGGCTAGCCCATCCCCCCACCCCCTTCCCCTCTAGAACCTTCAGTTTGTTTCTCAGAGTCCATAGTCTCTCATGGTTCATCTCCTCCTCCGATTTCCACCCCCTTCATTTCTCCCTTCCTAGTATCTTTTTTATTTTTAACATATAATGTATTATTTGTTTCAGAGGTACAGGTCTGTGATTCAACAGTCTTACACAATTCACAGTGCTCAACATAGCACATACCCTCCCCAATGTCTGTCACCCAGCCACCCCATCCCTCCCAACCCCACCACTCCAGCAACCCTCAGTTTGTTTCCTGAGATTAAGAATTCCTCATATCAGTGAGGTCATATGATACATGTCTTTCTCTGATTGACTTATTTCGCTCAGCATAATACCCTCCAGTTCCAGTGACATCGTTGCAAATGGCAAGATTTCATTCCTTTTGATGGCTGCATAATATTCCATTGTATATATATACCACATCTTCTTTATCCATTCATCTGTCGATGGACATCTTGGCAGTTATTTTCTTAGAGCCCTTTAATGTGCATGTCATCTGGCTTTTATTTTCTGTTAGTAAATCTGAAAGCATTAAGTTCATTGTTCTATATGTAATGTGTCATATTTTTCTCTATCTGCCTCCATGATGTTTTCTTAATTTTTGTTTTCACCTCTGAGGTTATTTAGTTTTTACCTATGAGATGCATCTGGTCATGATTTTCTTGACTGTTTTGGGGTTTGCAGGCTTTTTTAATCTGTAAAATATCTATATCTGTATTTATATCTCTATATATCTATGTATACACACGTGTGTGTGTGTGTGTTTTGGGGGGCTATTTATTGAAGTATATTAGCATAATATTAGTTTCAGGCGTACAATATAATGATTCAGTAATTCTATACATTACTCAATGCTCATCAAGATAAGTGTACTCTTAATCCCCTCTATGTATTTTACCAATCCTCCACACCCCTTCCCTCTAGCAACTGACATTTTTTCTGTATTTAAGAATCTATTGTTTGTTTATTTGTCTCTTTTTTCTTTGTTTGTTGGTTTTGTTTCTTAAATTCCACATATAATTATATGGTATCTGTTTTTCTCTGACTGACTTACTTCCCTTAGCATTATATTCTCTAGCACCATCCATGTCATTGCAAATGGCAAGATCTCATTCTTTTTTATGGCTGAATAGTATTCTATTATACACACATGCAAACACACGTGCACACACACACACACCCCACATCTTCTTTATCCATTCATCAGTAAATGGATTGCTTGGGTTGCCGCCATATGTTGGTTATTGTAAATAATGCTGCAGTAAATGTAGGAGTGCATATATCCTTTAAAATTAGTGTTTTCATTTTTTTTGTTAAATACCCAATAGTGAAATTGTTGCATCACATGGTAATTCTATTTTTAATATTTTGAGGAACATCTGTACTGTTTTTATAGTGGCTGCACCAATTTGCATTCCTACCAACAGTGCAGGAGGGTTCCTTTTTCCCCACACCCTGGCCAGCACTTGTTCTCTCTTGTGTTTTTGATTTTAGCTATTCTGACAGGTGTGAGGTGATATCTCATTATGGGTTTGATTTTCATTTCCCTGATTATGAGGGATGTTGAGCATCTTATGTGTCTCTTGACCATTTGCATATCTTTGGTGCAAAATATCTTCAGGTCCTCTGCCAGTTTTTAATTGGATTATCTGGGTTTTTTGGTGCTGTTTTTAATACACTTTGGGTTTTAACCCTTTATCAGATAAATCATTTGCAAATATGTTCACCCATTCCGTAGGTAGCCTTATTGTTTTGTTGATGGTTTCCTTCCCTGTGAAAAACTTATTTTGATGCAGTCCACCAGTTTAATTTTGCTTATGTTTCCCTCGTCTGAGGAGACGTATCTAGAGGAATGTTATTTGGCTGATGTCAAAGAAATGGCTGCCTATGTTTTCTTCTAGGAGTTTTATAGTTTCAGGTCTCACCTTTAGGTCTCACAGTAGTCATTATTTTTTAAAAAAAGTTCTCTTTATCAGTCTTTCCTCCTGAAACTTGAGGGATACTCATGTCAGATTTGATATTTTTATTATCTTACAGGTTTCTGAGTCTCTGATGAACTGTTTTAATAATTTCTCCTTTTTCAGATTTGACAATTTTTTAATGGTCTGTTTTGACAGGAACTTTCTTCTCTTCAATCTGTTATTGAGCTCATCCAGCCCAAATTCAGTATTTAGCTTTTAAATTATAAAATTCCCTTTTATTTTTTATAATTGTTCTCTTTTTAACTATTTTTAAAAATTGAGATAAATATACATAACACCAAATTTACCATTTTAGCCATTTTTAATGTGTAGTTTGATGACATTAGTACATTCACATTGTTGTACAACCATCCCTGCCTATTATCCAGAGCACATTTTTCATCTTGCAAGACTGAACCTCTGCACCCATTAAACAGTGACTCCCTATTCCCCTTCTCCCCAGTCCCTTGAAACCTCCATTCTACTCTCCATTTTTATGTATCTGATAATTCTAAATACCTCATCTGGGTGGAATCATACAGTATATTTTATGACTGGCTTATGCCTGGCTTATTTCAGTTAGCATAATGTTTCAAGGTTCACCCATATTGTACCGCATGTTGGAATTTCTTTCCTTTGAAAGGCTGAATAATATTGTGTATATATGCAACATTTTGTTTATCCAGTCATTCATTCATTGATGGACATTGGGTTGCTTCCACCCTTTTGGCTACTGTGAGTAATGCTGCTGTGAACAGGGTTACAGAAGTATTTCTTCAAGACTACTTTGAGTTATTTTGGGTCTATACCCAGAAGTAAAAATGGTGGGTCATATGTTTAATTATTTAAGTTTTTGGCAAACTGCCACACCATTTCCCTGGCAGCTGTAGCACTTTACATTTCCACTAATAGTGCCCAAGTGTTCCAGTTTCTATACATCCTTGCCTACACTTTTGTGTGTGTATATTATTTATTTATTTTTGATGATAGCCATCCTAATGGATGTGAAGTGGTATCTTATTGTGATTTTGATTTGCATTCCCCTGATGATTAGTGATGTTGCATATCTTTTCATTTGTTTATTGTTCATTTGCATATCTTCTTTAGAAATATCTATTCAAGTGTTTTGTCTATTTTTGAATTAAATTGGTTACAATTTATATTTTCTTTGCCAAGACCATCTACCATTCCCTTAAGAGTTTTTGTTCTCACTTCATGGGGCATGGTTATTGTATCCACTTAAAAGTCTGGTAATTCCACCATCTGGGTCATCTTGAGGATGGTGTCTTTTGATTATTTTTTACCTTAGGAGTTGAGATTTTTCTCTTTTTTTGTGAGCTGAGTAAAATTTTTATTGTATCCTGTACATTTTGAATATTGCATTATGAAATTATATATTCTGTTGAACTCCCATCAATGTTGATTTATTTTTTTAATAGTCAATCTATCTATTTTTAGCTTACAGTTCTCCTTTGCCTCTTGAGTGCTGTGGTTTCAATATTCAGTTTAGTTTTTTAGACCTCTCCCTGATGTTATCAGGTCATTCCATAGGTGTGCCACCAGAGCCAAGTCTGGTACCTGGGCAGTGTTCTCTGGTATAGTTCAGTTTTCAGATATTTTGCAGTGTTTATTTAATTCAGTCCACAAATATGCAGGTCAGAATATACCAAGGCTTTATAGGTGGATTTAGAGAGTCTCTTTTTTGCACCCCATCATCTCTGGTTCCCCTGTATGCCTGGCTCTCAGGGACTTCTGTGAATTTACATTTCTGAAAGACAAAAGACTTGGATCTCTATTGCTGAGTTTTGGATAAAAGAAATTCAGTTGAGAAACATGAAATTTGTGTATACTGTAAAACAAATTCTTGATGATATATCCACTTAAGCCTACATATGATTTTTTAATGGGAATTTTAAGGTAAAAAAAAATCCCTCCCCCCAAATTGATGAGTTCATGTTTCCAATAATGAAAATAATAGAAAATTTTAAGACTGCCTATATTAAAGCAAAATCTGGCTTTGTATTAAATTTTAGATTTGAGACAAAGTATTGCTTTGGGTGATGTCAGGGTTCAGAGGCATTGTGACTGATACCAAAACTTCAACAACTTTAAGTCCAGAATGACTCTGTTACAGGCAAAACAATTTCTTCTAGTAATTAAATTGGCATTCCATCTCTTCTATTCAACATTTTATTTTACTTGTGATCCTTGCATTACCCGATGTTTGAGATTACTCTGTAACTCTGTTAAATCAGGATGATGTTCTCAGGTGACCACTTATTTTCACTGGAAGCATATTTTCAGTGTATCATTCACTGACACTGAACTTAAATATTTAAGCCATTGTCAGGGTTGTTGTTGCTGTTTCAGAGGTGTCTCTTCACTTCTTCTGATTTTTCATTCTCACCACTGAAAAACTTTCTGCCTCAGTAACCAGCTCATTATGTCTGGTTATCTCAGTTGACTACTTGGGCTTTGTTCAAACTGACAGCCAGCTTGATTATTCATTTATTAATTCAATTACATATTTATCCACCTCTATTATACTCATTTTCATAATGTTTAGGTTATATGAAACAATTTTTGTTGTAGCATTTGTTTTGTACAGTAAGGAAGGATACATAATTGGATTTTATTGAGTGGAACTGTTGTGACTTAGGAAGTCTCTGCGTTAGAGATACTCTAATCCACATATATCTGTTTTCTAAATAGTTTCAGTGGAGAAATTACCTTTTCATTGAACTAAGAACATTATATAGAATTTTAACCATAAATTGTAAATGTATTCAAATGGCAACCCGGTCAATATTGTTTAAAGTGTAAAAGTGTGAAGTATGTTTATTAATTCAGAAATATATCCTGAAATTTTCAATGTTGTATACACTGTTTGAGACTTAAGAGGTAAAGTAGTAAACAAAGTAGACAAAACCTTCTGACTTCACTGAGGTTCCATAGTATTGGGAACACACAGACAACATTGGGTATCGGAAGGTGAGGAGTGGGATGGAGAAGAAAGAAGGAGATGGAGTAAACGGGGGAAGAAACTAATATATTAAAATAGAAAGTCAGCCTACAAAATCTCTTTGCTAATCTACATTTCCACCAACTGTGAATGAAAATTTCTAAGTCTTCACCCACCTCCCACTTTTGACAGTATTCAGTCTTATCACCTTTGCTAATCTGTTGGGTGTAACTGATATCTGGCTTCACCTTTTCCATGTTTTTCCATGTTTTTGGACATTGCAAGTCTCTTTTCTCCAAATGTTTCTCATGCTACCCTTCTTTGAATATAAATCTTAGTACTTATGCAATAATCATTTTTCAACCTTGTAATTTATGGTTTAAAGCAACTTTTTGTCAGGCTTATTGAGGTATAATTTGCATTCACTATTATACATTTTAACATTTACAGCTTATTGAGTTTTTAACAAATGTATATAATTGTGCAGTTGCCCTCAGAACCAGGGTACGCGACATTTCTGTCATACCAGCAAGTTTTCTTCTGTATCTTTGCAGGCCTTCTGTCCCCTCACCTCTAAACCCTGGCAAGGACTGATGTGTTACCTCCTGTTACAGTAGTTTTGCATTTTCTAGACTGTTTTGTAAATGGAATCATAAAGTATATAAGGTTTTTTTTTTTGGAGTTTTTAAAGAAGTCTTTCCTCACCCATATATAACAAAGGTATGTATTCTCCAATATTTTTTATTAACACATTGATTTGCCTTCCACACTTAGCAACTTGAATCCCTCAGGACTCCAATTTTTATGTTTAGTTAAGAATTGAATTTTTTCAGAATATAGTGATGGACTTGTTTCAGTACCATCTGCTCATTAGTATTCCTAAGGAAATGCAGCTGGGATTTTTATTGAGATTGCACTGAATATATAGTTTAACTTAGCATGTCTAAATTAAGTCATCTCATCCAAGAGCATGAACTATCTCTTTAGTTCTTTATGCCTTTTAAAAGGCCTTTAATTTTTGTTCTATAGGGATCTTTAAATACGTTGTTAATTCCTTCATACTGAATTGTTTTTCTTAGTATTGTGAATCGCTTCCTATATTCTGTATGTATGTATTGGTAAATTACAGGAGTGCTGTTGATTCTTATAAATCAATCTTCCACTTGGTCTTAGTGCTGAACTTTCTGATAAGTTTTAACAGTTTGTTGATTTTGGGGCGCCTGGGTGGCTCAGTCATTAAGAGTCTGCCTTCGGCTCAGGTCATGATCCCAGAGTCCTGGGATCGAGCCCCGCATCGGGCTCCCTGCTCGGTGGGAAGCCTGCTTCTCCCTCTCCCACTCCCCCTGCTTGTGTTCCCTCTCTTGCTGTCTCTCTCACTGTCAAATAAAATAAAATCTTAAAAAAAAAAAAGTTTGTTGATTTTATTTGTTTTCGTGAGCAGATCATTTGGTCTGCAAATAGTAACAATCTCATTCTTCCCTCCAGACTATTACATATGCTGTTTCTTCTTTTCTGAAAGCATTGATCAAGACTTGCTCAATTACATTAAATATAGTGATAAGAATAGAAATACTTTATTCGCTATCATTAAAAGAATGCTTCAGGCATCCATAAATATAATGATTATCCTTGGTTAGGTCTCAAATGTTTGGCAGTGGGATACTTTTTCTCACAACACCAATTACTCTTTTCCACAGAAGAGCTAGATAAGAGACTAGAACAGTGATTTTTCTCCCAGTCTGCCTTAAAATCAACTTCTATATTTCTTGAGCTATACTCCTTGAGCTCTTCATTGAATTGGTCTGGATTAGGAATCAGACATCTGTAAACTTCCCAGGTGATTCTTTTATGCAACCAGTTTGAGACTCTCTGGAGTGGTCCTAATTAATCTCTAGACTATGTATCTAAACTAGTTGAAAATTTTAAATAGACTCCATAGTTTAAAATATATTGACAAAACTATAGAAAATTGTGGATTTCTCCAGTTAAAAACAAAGATACATTAGTGTTTTATTCTTGGATATCATGAATTTTAGTATGTTAGGAGATAGAGTTTGGGGAAAAAAGTGTTCTATGTTGGGTATACTGATGACATATGGATACTTAAATTGCTGTTTGTTAAAAGGTCTTCTACCCACCCCGGGATCCCGTATATCCTATTTGAAAGTTTCTAAAATAAACTGGGGTTAAGATTCACATGTTAAGTATCTTTTATCCAATACCTGCACACCTATTCTAGACCTGTATGATTGTCACGTAGGATAGATAATGTGCCCACATATGAAATATTTTTAACCGCATGTGTAATTCATAAAAGAAAAGCTACTTAGTGGCCTTCATTTGTCTGCATTATGAGAATATGGGTGTACTCGCCACTCAAATATTAGCAACCTCCTGTTTAAAAAACCTTCCCTAGAAATGATCCATATATCCAGATGTCATTTCAGACATTTGGTCAAGTTCTTGGCCAACAGGGCTATCTCTACCTGAAGAAGTATCCTCCCAGATTCACTGTGTTAAGGGACCTATGTGTCTTCTACTTTCTACCCCTTTTAGTCCCTGACTGCCCATTTCCTGTGTTGCATGCCACACTGCTTCTGACTATTGCCAGTCTCCAAGGATGGAGCTCCTCTCTGCAGCTGCCTGGTAACCATTCTCTTCCTCTAGCTGCAAGTGCAGTTCCAGAACAATGAGCGTCAAGCTCCTCCATGTCTACTCTGCTCCCTTCTCTTTATACGGTTGCAGAGAAGAAATTCTTCATTGTCTCTACTGCCTTATTTATGTTGGAAGAGGAATTGTGAAAAGATCCCTTGTAATTACCGAATGCAAAGTGTATAGAAAGTAGAAGAGCAGCCGGACTCTGCCAGTCTGGGAGGGAGGTAAAGAAAGTGTATGGGACTGAAGTGGCAATGTTAATAGGAAAGAAGAAAACTATGGAGGTGTATGTAACATAGTTCACCTTTATTATCTGTTTAAATAAACTACTTAAAAAAATTATACTGTGATTATCAACAGGGTTGGTTAAAGGAGGAGGCCAATGAACAAGTGTACATGTCAAGAACGTAGACTACATCTCACGTGTCTTGGCAAGGGAGAAATACGGAGAACCACGGGTAGGAAGCAGTTATTTCTAAGAGAAAATTCATGCTTGTTCTAAACAGCTTTTCTTCAAGAGTACTTTTTGATTAGACTCGGTGAGTTGTGGCAGAAGCTTTGATGTTAAAAATCAACTAGATACATTTTAAGCAAAGATTATGTAAAAGAAACAATAGAAAAATCCACAAAACATATTTCATTGTTAAAATTTCAGTATAAATCAGTTTTTTAATTATAAAATGCTGGAAAATCAGTTTTGTGTTACATAAAAGTGGAATTAACGTTTTAAATGTTTGTTGATGCTGTATAGGTGCCTCATGTTATGCAGTAATGAGAGATTTAAAAATAATGTCTCTCAGCTAAAAATCTGTAAAATTTTCTAAAGATCCTGGGTTGTAATGTATATTCTCTGGCTTCCCGTTTCTTAGTTGTTTGCTCATTAATTATATACAATTTTAATTGTTTGCTGCTGCTGCAAAGGAAATAGGAGAATATGGGCGAATAACACTCTCAAAAAGATTATGTAAAGAATCAATTCTATAAATTAACAGAAATAATTATATTCTACTTTATGGGATGCTTGTGAGTTATACTTCCATATTTTATTTGGTTATAACACTTAATTTAAATTTAGGGTCTAAACATTCTCTTTAATATATGGAGTAATTAGAACTGCTCGCCACTGGTCACAGAAATTTAGAGCTTTCTAAAACTAGTTAGTATATTATCATGTCTACCAAGAAAACCTAAATTATTTAATAACACTAACATTTGTGTTAAACTTCATCTTACCTCAGTACAGTGGTTCATTTTTCTGGATCTAAGGAGGGTTTTTCTCTGTTATCTCAGTAGACAAAAGGACCTGCTGTTAGAAATAACCTCATTTTGCCAGTTGTTGAGAAGAAGCATTTGAATTTTATAATTTCCTTTCCTGATCTGATCCTTGAGAGGCACACTGTGAAGTGGTGATGCACCAGGGGCAGATAGAATTCTGGCTCAGGACCCATTATTCTTAGGCAAGTGAGACACACTGAGTTAGCTGGACATTAAATGTCATTGAATTCACTTTTCTTTCTTGAATTTTAAAGCCTTAAGATTTCATGCTTAAACTGCCCACATTCTTGTTGTCTGAGTAAGCATGCTTCTTTATGAATGCTTACCATATTGTAAAAGTTAGTCATTTTATCACTTCATGAGAAATATTTTAATTAGGTAAGTTTGCCTTCCTGGCTCTCAGTTTTAGATTATGTTAAGCAATGTTCAGTTATATATATGTTTGAGACAAAAGGTAGGATTAGAGTGTATAGCTCAAGTTTGTTTTCTTTCAACAAAATTTTTATTTCTTGGAGAATGGATTGAATTTTTCTATTTTGTGAATTCCTAGCCTTCATTTCTTTTTTGTTAATGTAGTGCCTATACTTTTTAATGTGCCCCGGCAATATTTTTATCCATTTGAATGA
The DNA here is from genome assembly GCF_009762305.2 of Zalophus californianus. Taxonomy (NCBI): domain Eukaryota; kingdom Metazoa; phylum Chordata; class Mammalia; order Carnivora; family Otariidae; genus Zalophus; species Zalophus californianus. The sequence continues at coordinate 48,249,933 of NC_045606.1, read as the reverse complement.
TGTCTTGCCTTATATAAATTAGGGAGTATTTAAACCAGGTATTAAAGTGGTGATAAGCTGTAATTCCCATGGCTTTTTTTTTTTTTTTTTAATCTGTGTAAGACCAGCATGATGGTACTGCTCTGCCAGCTGAGGAGTATAGAAAGTCACGTTTCTGGAAGCTGGATTTCAGTTTGTTTTTTTTTTAAATTAGGTCTTAGGTCCTTGAGATTTCCCTTAGAAAATTTGGCATATATATGAGCATCGACTACAAGTCTTTAACTGTTTGGGCTTGTGATTTTATTTGAGAAGCCCCCTCAGGGACCATTGGCTTGCCAGGTACTGTCAGCCAAATCTTACTAACAGCTTGGGTAGTTATCATTACCTGTTTGTTGAGAAACTTTATTTTCATTAACAGTTGTGTAAATAAAGCCACACAGTATGTATTTCTTTCCCTCCCCCCCTTTAGAATGTACCGGTTAACCTTAACCTTCAGTCTGACTAAATTGAACAAGTGAATGTATTTGTATAGAGTGAGGTTCTTGAGAATTTTAGATAAACTATTTCTGACTCATTGAAGTTAAAAACTCTTTTATTTTATTTTTGTTTTATTTTTCAGAACTGTCTTGTTTTAATAATTGTCCTCTCATTTCATTGAGAATGTCAATGTCAGTTCTGATTTTGATGCCATGTCAGTGGTGTGTGTGTGTGTGTGTGTGTGTGTGTGTATTTTACGTTGATCTTAATAACTTGTATCAGTCTGGATTCTTGTGCAGGTTGAATGAGACTGAAAATACTGATGCTAGGTATGAAAATATTAATGTCTGTCAATTTATAACTTTTATATTCTTAGTCATGGAAATCTATTCCAGTGTAGTACATGTTAGTAACTGTATGCAAGGAAGCGTTTCCAGATTTACCTTTCATACCTCATCAGGTAGTGTTTTCTGTCCACTTAATTCAAAGTAGCTTCACATTAAGTTGTTAAAAAAATACTATCTGTCATGATTGAAGTTGTAAGAAGTATTTATAGGTATTAAAATGAGTAGCTAACTTAGTATTCACCATAAATCTTCTGTTTATCCAGTTCACACAAAGAGGATGTGGGCCCATGGTTGTAATGTTTGGCCTGATTTTTTCATTTTCCCTAGATAAAAAAATTTTGTGTTTTCCCACTTCAAATTATTGCATGATGGTTGATGACCATCACTAAATGCCAAGAAACACATGAAGAAATAAAAATCACTATGAGATTTTAACTACAAATAATACAAAACAAGAGAAAAGAGGAAAAGAAGCAAATATTCAATAATGAATATATATTTACACCGTGCACTGGATATACAGTGTAATAACACTATGCGAGCCATGCTTTCTAGCAGATTACAGTATACCAGGGAAGATGGCCATTGAATAAATAAAGTGATTGTAGGAAGGAGTAAGAAGGAAAGCTTCCGTAAGAATGTTACATATAAGGATAGATAGGAGGTAACTAGATAAACTGATGGAAAATAAATATTTAGACAGAAGGAAGAGCCTGAAGCAAGATATACACAGTATATTCAAAGAAATCAAAGAAGTCAATGAAACATAAGTATTCTTATCCTTGATTTTAAACAAAGGTGTTAGTGGCTCAGAGGTGACGTTGCTTACCTAAGTAAGACAGCTAATAAGTAGAAATCTGTTTTTCTTACTTCTTGGAAAATTTGGAGCAGAAAGTGTTTTTGGTTTGAATTTTTTGGGGGGCGGTCAGAAAATGTTTTAATCTCTTATCATATTTGGGATTATTGACCACCTTCCATATAGGTAAAAGATGTCCAAAATAAATTAGAAGATGTATTTCCTGTGCTTACAGAGTGCATAAATTAGATGACGAAATTGAATCAAGTCAGTGCAAATCACCAGGAAGCAGCAAATAAATAGATGTCAGTTTGTCTTATGACCTAATGAATTTTCCACGAACTTGTAGAAGTTGGTGATGAAAGTAGGTTGGAAAAGATGGAGAAAGCTTTCTTGAAGAGATGAACAACCTTAGGACTGTATTGTTATGTTGAAAAAAAGCAACTAGAAGGGCACTGACAAAGGTGAAGAGATGGAAAGAAGCAGGACAGCCACAGTGGTGTGTATGTTGGGGAGGGTGAGGCGTTCATCTCAATGAACAGTGAGACCCGGTCAGGCCCCTCAGAGAGTCTTGTGAAGTAGTCCAAAGAGTTTAAACTTGGCACAGTAGATAGTAAGGAGATACTGGGGTGCTTGAGAGGCCAACGCATAGCTAATTGGTAACTAACAAAAGTCGTGGAGTTTCCTTTTTTTATGGTCTGTTAAAAATAGTTTAGGCAATAAGAACAGCATTGGAGACATTCATTAAAAAGAACCATTCAAACAGATCTCCTCTCTTCTAAGAGTCTGCAAATGAAAACTGGCAAACCTGGTATAGTTAACAAAGCCTGCTGAACAGAAACAGGGTTTGATTTTGTGTACAAACAAGGATATTATAATCTCTAAGAAAGAGTGAATGAAGGGGCAGCCATAAAATGTTCACTTTTAGACAGAATGTGATCAGGGGAGTTTTGTACTTTGTTTCCAATTGAGAAAATTTAATACGGGCTTTTGGAGATTTTAAATGAAGAAAGAGTGATGATGATGATGATGTAGCTCATGGCCATGTTCATTCTGAAGATTGTATAATATGAAGGTAGACTGAGTCTGATCCTTCAGTCTCCAGAAGCCTCTTCAGGTACACCTGGCAGGACCACTATGGAAGTGTATCTGACCAGGTTTACCAGCATGAGCTATGCATTTTCATGTTTGGGTACTAGTGATCTTTATAGCAGTCTGATTGGAGTGGGTAGTGGGGAGGAATGAGAGAGAGAGAGAGAGAGAAGAAAGCAATTATGGCATTTTCAAAACCTCATCCTAAGTATTTTCTAAGGAAATGGCTATTTTTGATTTTGCATTTGCATGTGGGTTCCATCTGACAAACTGAACATAGGAAGTGAGTTAATTGGTGCCTTCTCATGTGTGATGGTTGTATACATGGATTGCTCCTATAGCACATCCAGTCATGTTGCTCTTCAATGGCAAGAATATATTTATGGCATTGATCTAGTTCCTGGAACTGATGATGGCTGAACATATTTTAGAAATATGGCTCTCTTATATGTCAAAAATCAAGTATCTGGGTTTAATTTATAAGACGAATTTAAATTCACTATGCTCCTAGTACTATTGCTAGTTCATTTGTATTACTTAGATCACTTAATCTCTCAGTGTTCCTCTTTTGTCATATGTAATCATAAATAAAACTTACAGGGTTAATTAATTAAAAATATCCAGATAGTTGGGGTTTTCTTGGAGAGAGGGTTGGGGAAGATGGCTAGAGAAGAGTTGTATATCTTAAGGTAAGAAAGAAAATGATGAGAAAATAGACTTCTGAACTCATTCTACAGAAAAGTAGGTTTCAGAGTCTGCTCTGTTACATTTTCTCTCTGTTCTGCTATGTTTTCTATAAATAAGGCTCTGGCACTGTTACAGAAAGTTGTATTTAATAATGATAAGTTTGAAATACATTATAAATTTCTCAATCATTAAAATATCAGCTGTATTTAACAGACTGTGCAAAAGTGAGAATGTTTTTTTTGAGAAAAATGTCTAAAGTAAAACAATGTTTCCTATAAAGCTTTTAGCACGAAATTAAAGTGAATGTCCCATCACTGGGATATTTGGTCATTTGAATAATAAATTGGATTTAGATCCCTACTCAGTAATTTACTAGGAGCAAGAATAATTTAGAGAAGCTTTTAAGGCTGACAGACTTGAGTTCAAATCCTGGTTCTTATCCTCAAATGACTGGCTTACTCTCTCCATGCCCTTAGTTACCTTATTTGAGAAAAAAGGAGTTAAATCACATGAATGTTTTAATGATTAAATACGATAATGTGTATAAATGTATTAACTAAATGAGGCACCACAAAATAAACATCATAACTATTCTCTGCCTTTGGGCAAAGCATTTAAACTCTTTGAACATAAATTTCTTCATTTATAAAATTAAGGTAATACAACCTCACCAGACTGCTACAATCAAAACACTGAGGTGATATTACAAAAACATTTTGGGAATTGTCAAGAGGGAGAAATCAAGGATGATACCCTTGTTTCTGCCTAGACTTCTGGTTTATGATGGGGTAATCCTAACACAGTAATCCTAACACAGGGCAGGAAGCAGGTTCGAGGGAACAGATGATGAGTTCTATCGTGGGCATGATGAACTGGAGACTGAAACAGGTTTAGAGCAGCAGAGCTCAACTGAAAGTCACACACAAGGCACTGGTCTTGTTAAAAATAAAATAAGAATTTCTTCCTTGGTCATGTGCATACCTGTTATGGGTAAAATGTCATTTTGCCAGCTACCATGACTAAGTCATTTTTTCATATATCTGTGGTACCTAAAATGGACATTTTTTATTACTACTCTTTTTTCCTGAGTTGGAGCAAATACATATATACCCTCGTGAATGACCTTTGGTCTGGGCCTTTCTGTGTTGTGATTGGTTAATCAGTGTGTGGACCGAATGGTGCAAATAGCTCTGCGTAAATCACTTGCTTAAACAAAAGTGAATATTACATGTATTCTGAATGTTCATGGAATTTATTTTCTCTAAATGAGCTGATGACTGGCATCACAAATTAATAAAGTACTCCAAAACATTATTTTCACCTTGGAGAGGTCAGAATTAAATTTATATTTAAATTATGTATTCAAACCATATTTATGTGAATGAAGTCAGAACATATTTCCCTTTAACTTGATTAACCTTCATCTTGATCATGTTTAGACCTGGGCTTATTCAGTTGATCTCACTTGAGGCTCCCTGTTGACCAAAGGCTTTACATGTGCATGTCCAGCCGGTCATGTAGTTGGCATTACATAAAGTCAGCTGTATTTAGTGAAGATACACCAGAGTCATGTACTAAGGCAAAAGGCAGTGTGGATAAGGCTTAGGGTATTGACTCAGAGCTAGACTTGAAGTTATGCCACAGTAAAGCTTTAATATGGTGGTATGGGAAGCATCACAAGGACACCTGGAGGCTAAATATTTGGTTTAAATTGTGGCTCTGCCACAGACTAACATCATGGCCATGGAGGTTGCTTAAAGTTCAGAAACTGGAATAAAAATAGTACTTTCCTCATGGAGTTGTTGTGAGGATTGGGTGTGTTATGTTAACATATGTAAAATGTGTGGTAAAATGTGAGAGTAAGAGAAACAGTATCTGTTACTATTATTAGAAGAATATGGTCATAGATGTTATCAGGGTATAAGCAACAGAAGCCATAGATGTAATAGGGTATCCCAGACTGACAGTAAAGAGTGGGAAGAAAGCCTAGGACAGAGTCCCAAAGAAGGTGACATGTAAGGAATGGGCAGAGGAGTGGAGACCTGCTGAGATGTAACCATACAGGTAGGAAGAAAATCAGGCAAGTATGATATTGTGGAAACTAAGACAAAAGGACATTCCAATTAAAAAGAATTGGCTGACATTACCAAATACTAAAACAAACAACCCCCCCAAAACAAAAACAGATTGCAACATTTCGTACCTCCATGTACCATTAGTAGATTGTAACCATGTCATTATGATATTCAGATATTACAGAGTGAATGGCATGCTCAAAGTTGGTTTTTGCAGGGGATTCTCAGATTCTCAACAAGTTGTCATAAGTATTTTCAAACATTTGCTTTACAAGGTAGGAAAGTGGACACATTGACAAGAGCTGTTGGAGTGTAATTGTTAGGGACAAGTCCAGTGGCAGTAAGCTGAGTCTGAGCATTGGGAAATTGGAAGATGATAGTAATACCTATGAAGAGGCAGGCAGGAAGGTATGGGCCTGAGGGAGACTGGCAGGTTTAGGAGATTTTTATTGTTCTGGGATGGGAAAATATGCTGATGTTAAGGATAAGTTAAGGAGGTGGCAATATGGGGGAGAGAAGAGATACTCAGCCTAAGGATGTCAAAGCAGTAGGATACAGAGCATAGTTAAGCAGCGGGACTTCAAGGGTCAGTGATAGAGGGGACACTGTTAAGTGTAACAGGATACATGGAGAAAGGATGGTTCCAACAGTGCAGGTACTTTGTAACTTGGTATCGAGTTCGGGAAACTCCTGTCTGATGGCTAGCACTTTCTCTTTGAAGTAAAGACAGGCAAATTTTAAGAAGAATGACGGAAAAAGTCAATACCCAAACTGAGAAGCATTGTACCACTCAGTACTTAGAACTAAAATGTGACAGTAATAGAGCCAGTCCTATTCTCATTTAATGGGGGCTACTTAACTTAAACTACCAGACCTCATGGTTTAGCTCTCTAATAGGACCCTGTCGGTGCCAGGACGCAACAGGGAGCCCTCTGAGTGGTGGCTTGATAAGCATCCCCAAGGAGGCAAAGTGTGCTTTACGAAAGGTGGCCGGATTACATAAAGCCATGAAAGCAATACCAGAAATGATTCTGTAGAGCTGTCCATTATATCTTTTTCATTGAATTTATAATGCTAGGAAATGAGTATTCAAAAATGGCTTATCTCTTTACCTATTTATTTGTAATACTAAGAAATTCCCTTTTTTGAATACTTTACTACAGAAAATCACTTTTTCTTGATAGCCCTATCTTTTTTTTTTTGAGTGATCTTTGGTCATAAAAATAGAAGAAAAAATAGAAGAGAAGCTTTACTACAGGGTTCATTTCTGAAATGAAATTTTTTTTATAATTCATTTTATAATCATATGCATGATTGAGACAAAAGCAGAACTTTTTATTCTGAAATGAGGTCAACTTGAGAATTAGCAGAAACTAGATTTTAAGTAACTATCTTGTATTCTCACAGCTCTGTCTTTTGAGGAGCTGGTGTTCCATTAATAATTAAATATTTCACATGTAACAAACTGGCAGTCTTCTTAGTTTTTTTTTAATGATTCAGAAGTTACACTCAAACTTCAAAAATTTTTAAGGTAACGTAACCATTTTTGGAAAACATCAACCTGTTGGGGTTTGCATCATATGGTTCTTTTTTAGCATCTTTGTATTCCTCTCTCTATAGGGCTTCCTATAGGAAATTTTACCATGTCCATTCTACGTAAAATTTGTTTACCTTTGTTAGCAAATCATTTATAAATGTAGATACAAAGCTAACTTTTTTTTTAATTTCAGGCTTTACAAAATTACCTCTCCAAGGCTTTATACTTCAGAAAATTAGTTTCTCATTATAAATATTAATATTTGATAATTTTAAAAGTTCTGCTTTGAGGATTTATTTAAATTGGGTAAAAATATATATAAGAATATACAAAGATTTATATAGTTCCTGATACTGTATTAGTTAAGGTAAAGGACTAAGCTCCTCTAACAAAGACATCCTGAAGCAGTGGCTCAAACAAGATAGAAGTTTATTTGTGTCTTGGGTAACAGTGCAGATATATCATCTGTGTCTTTTAGCAGCTCTGTTTCATGCAGGCCATGCCTCTGGCATTTTTTATGTGTAACTTCCAAAGTCACTGGTTGCCACCACTATAAATAAAAATGGAAAGAAAAGAACATAAGCCTTGGGCCAAAGATTTCCTCTTAAGCTAGTCAAATAGAAGTTGCTCACATTTTTGCTTGCACTCCATTAGCAATGAGGGTTGAATCACATGGCCAAGCATATACCAAAGGAAGCTAGGAAATACGGTTAGCCAGCAGCCATGTCTTGGCTATACTTTGCTGTTAGAAGGAAGGAGAAAATCTTTAGTGAACAGCTAACAATATCTGGCACAGATACTAATGAATGTAAAGGAGAAACACAGTTTTAAGAGCATCATCCCACTCCTAGAGATTTTTGAAAAGTAAGATTTTGGGCTGTCACATTAATTTTCCAGATTACTCTGTGCTGTTGTAGATTCAGTCATAATGTGTGAAGTTCATGTAATGTTTTATACAGAACCAACAAACCTCCTTAAGGAGAGAATAATGGCGTATCATGAGATAAAAAGCCATGTTATAACTGAGATTTTCACCTATACCTCTGTTACCTATACCTGCTTTCCAATTGCTTGAGTTATTTTCCTGAATTAACTGTGCTTTTTGTAAATGTATTCATACATATGCATTTCCCCCATCCCGTGTTTGGTATCGGGCTTCCTCCTACCTAGAACTTAAGAGTTCAAAAGGGAAAATTTATCTGGGGACGATCATGTGTAATACATGAACTAGATGGATGGCAAAAAGGAGGTGTTTCAGAAAATAGATGAGCCTACTCGGTGGTGTGAACAACGAATAGAAGTATCAACATTTAGAAAAAGGAAAATCAGAGAGACATTACAGGAAGAAAAAAAAAAAGTGTGTCCAAGGACATGGGGCCAGGGGGACTGCAAATGAGGTGATAGAAGTGGAGTAAAGGGCCCAGAAATGAGACAGAGTGTTCAAAAGGACCTTGGGTGCCATGCCCATATATCAGCATTACCTATTTGGTGATTCTAAAACCCCTGGCATACATGAATGTATTTCTGGGATTTATGTCACTATGGAGATGTCCTTGCAAATGGTAGTCTAGAAAATTTTCTCTTTCTTCTTAACTTTTAAGCATAAAACATAGCACCATAAAAAATAAACCTGATTTCTTAAGCTCAAAATATGAAAATTCAAATTTCAGGGTATAATAGTATTTTTTTAAAAGATTTTATTTATTTATTTGACAGAAACACAGTGAGAGAGGGAACACAAGCACAGGGAGTGGGAGAGGGAGAAGCAGGCTCCCCGCTGAGCAGGGAGCCCGATGCGGGGCTCAATCCCAGGACTGTGGGATCATGGCCTGAGCCGAAGGCAGACGCTTAACGACTGAGCCACCCAGGCGCCCCATAACAGTATTTTTTAAATCTGTTTTTCATTATGTAACAATAAAAGTTGAGTCTACATTTTAATATGCAATATGCTCTAAATCTTTTTTCTTAAATAGTATGTATATAGCAATACAATTGCATCCATCCTTTTTCCATGAGAGGAACACTTTATTATTTTTTTATTTTTACATATAAAATGAGTGTAAAGACCATATGAGATAACTTTTGTTCTACAGTCTCTGCTTATCTAGTGATGTTAAATAAGCATTCTTTTTTTGTATTCAATCATAGAAAAGAATCAAGTGTTTATCATATGACATGTTGAAAATATTTTTGAAATCCCATAAAACTTTCAAAGGAAGTTTGTAGGTAATGGGTAGCCACTGAAGGTGTTCTAGCCAGAGAGTAATTGCTTTATAGAAAGATCACTTTCAAAGAAAGCAGCTTGGTGGATAAATTGAAAGTAAATAGAGGTGGAAAGAGAAATGGAGGTAGTGTTGACTAGAAAAGGCACTGGGGGAAAGGGAACATGTAGAAGGGATGCTCACACATGTGTTCTGTTTTAGAAATTTAATTAATATTATCTTATTACTATAATGACAGTATTCATATGACTTGGTTTTATCCTAATGCTGACTTGTTGCAGAACATATTGTTTCCATGTGAGAACCTTCTCCCAACTCTTAGATGTCCTTCCAAGTACTTCCTTTAATTCTAGTTGCTTATCTTCCTCATGTCTGTGTCTCCAAATCAGAATAACAAGAACATGCTTACAAATCTCACTTCTTGGCTCCGCTGGAGGGTGGGGGTGGGGGAACAACATTTGTGCTCTGTGAGATTTCCCCATGCCTCAAAAAGCACTAGAATTATTTCTTCTCTTTCTCAGAAGCTTCCTGTGACTTCTTTGAAGTCTTTGTGATCAAGAGAATTAATTTGAGTCTCTGAGGGCATTGGATTTGGAGTGAAAACTTGTCTTTGCTGTTAACTTGCTGTGTTGTGTTAGGCAGAAGACGTCACCCCTTTGGAGGTTTGTTCTGCCATTTGTAAAATTAAAGGTTTGGATTAGATGAGAGTTTCTTAACTCTTTTGGTTGGACTCATTTCAGGGGATCTATGAGCTCCCTAAAATTATATGGAAAATTCTGTGTCTATTTATGCAAGCACTTTTCTACAAGAAGACCCACAGCTTTCATCAGATTCTTAGAGTTCTGGGACTCTCCCAAAAAGTAAAAACAACCACAGCAAAGCACTATTATGATCATTTGACATAAACTGGATTTCTTGCTGTAAAACTTCCATCTTTTGATGGCAGCAAAAATATTCCACATGACAGGTTATGGGATTTTCTTAGATGTAGACCTATCATTTTATGAATTCATTCTTAAGTAATGCTGTACCTTTTAGTGACTCTTTGATCATCCAGGATGCCACCAATAACATCCCAGCATCTGGTTTCTGAGGGAGAGGATGGAGTGGGGAAAATCAAGTGAAGGAACAGAGGTCACCCAAGGAAGGATTCTGTGTGGTCCAAACTTGTGCCACCTGATTCTTGAGACTAGGAGCATATTTAGATTTTCTTCCCTTCACTTATGCAGGCCACAAGAAAGGATGTGAAACCCTTGGCACTGCTTTTGACAGAGTTGCTAATGTCTGTCCTAGACACAGAAATTGGCTGCAAAGTACAAGTGTGGACAAAACTGGCCAAAACCTTGTCTAACTCTGAGCAGTGACAGTCATGGAGATAAAGTGAGATAAAACAAGAATGAGTGTTGACCCTAGAGCTATTTTTAAGTCTGAACCTTGGCCAGTGCTCTAATAAACTAACCCAAACACACTTCATAAGTTCCAGATAGCGTAATTAGATAGTGATTAGTTTTTCCTTCTCAGTATCTCAGTAAGAATATGCAGAGTTTAGCTTCATTTCTGTTTGCTTAATTTATAAACAGTGGTTTAATTTTTAAGAAATTTATACAGGATTTATATTGACCTTAATCATTTTTATTTATGCTGTCCCCTCCCCTTGACTTCCTCTTATATCTCTCCCATATCCTGGAGGCTATTGCTTTTCAAACTAACAGAGGTTAAATGACCCATTTTTGTTCATTTCTTTATTGTAATTTTCCTCAATTTATCATTGTGTTTTTACTGTACATAGCTAGTAAGCAACTTGTCATGTGACTCACCACATTAGATTCAGCAATGTTTGAACCGGTCTATAGCCTGTTCAGTGAAGTGAGTCCACTCATCACTTGGTTGGAAATTGCAGGAATATGATTTGCAGGAATTTTTGCAGGACTGAAATGAGAGGACAATTGATATATGTAGAATATGTATGATGGTGATAGCTGGCCCATGGTTTGGTAGAAGACATAAATAGGACAATGCACCCAAAGCAGCACTGCATTAGTATTCAAATGCAATAACGTTTTTCAAATTCATAAGTAAGAATCATTGGTAAATTTTAATATGGAAAAGCTTTAATCAAAGATAACTACATTAAAAAGATTATTATGTTTTGCTATAAAGTCTCGGGAACAAAAAGATCTCAAATGTAATCTCCAGTTTTAAACTGGTTGACAAATCAAAGAAGAAATTAATTTATCAGTGATAATATATTTAATACTCAGGCACACATTTTTACTCTGGTATGGCAAAAGTTTAATCTTGTTACTGTTAATACTTGGACATGATATATAAAAGCATCCCTTTACATTCAACATACAATTCCACATACAATTCACGTGGGGAATCAAGTCCATAAAACTTAACCAGGGCTCAATAAATGTGCTTACGTTGGATTCCTGGAAATGAAAACCTTGAGTTCTGTTTCTGTTTGGTTTCGGCTCACTGCATTACGAGTAGGAGGAGGCAGTCCATACCTGCTGCTCACATCAAGTCAGAGCCTTTAATGTGAGCTGGAAAGAGCAACTTAAAAGCAGTTCAAAATTTAAAAACTTTCAAGGTGTGACAAGGGATTCATTCAGGTTCAGTCATAACATTTAGCATCCTCCACCTGGTGATTTGTCACCAGGATCTCTTCAGCATCTTCCACTGAATAGCCATCCCATTAATCCTAATAATACCTTCCTTAATAAGACAGAGAGGTGTTTGTTTTAATAGTTAAAGTAAGCTTTAAAAATTCTAAAGTACAGGACACCTGGGTGGCTCAGTTTGTTGGGCAGCTGCCTTCCGCTCAGGTCATGATCCTGGAGTCCCAGGATCGAGTCCCGCATCGGGCTCCCTGCTCAGCGGGGAGCCTGCTTCTCCCTCTGACCCTCCCCCCTCTCATGTACTCTCTCTCTCTCTCTCTCTCTCTCATTCTCCTTCTCTCAAATAAATAAGTAAATAAATCTTTAAAAAAAATTCTAAAGTACAAAGGAAGTTGCTGATTATCCCCAAATTGAGGGGAAATAATACTATTAAGTAAATCCCAGTTTCTTAAATATTATGTTGAAATTGTACAGTACAGAGTTTTTGATAAATTTGTCGTTAAAAAGTCATTTTGCTCATTTAATTAAAATCTTTACTCAAGTATAAAAGGTTGTTAAGTAATGATGGCTCAAAAAGCACTCTGATTATATCAAATCACGCTAGTTTCATTGTATGTAGAATGTCCCGGTGAGGTGAAATGAGCTTCTACTAATACTTGATGTTTCTATTTAAAAGGCTAAATGATTAAATAGATGTATTTGGAACTTGCTGGTCTCCTAAGGAACTATTTCAGCTAATAGAGTTACTACATACTGTCTTTTTAAATAAAAATATTATGCTTGAATGCTAAATTTTGAAGAAATGAAGAATACTAGAAAAGGGTCTCAATACTGAACACACTACCTGTACATATGGTGACGTCATGTTTATTATCACGGCTTCTATAACGTTAGTGAGAAATCGCTGGCACTGGCATAGAAGGGGTATCTGCATGTTTCCTGTGCATTTCCTGCGTAATGCTCTTGTAGATATGGCATTCCATAATATTATCATGGCCTTGGTCTGTCTTTCTAGCTGTAGCAAGATAGAATGCAGATGTTTCAACTTCACCACCTCATAGACTCACTGAAAAGCATTAAAATAGAGATTTTTAGTGGTTAATAATAAAAACTCAAGTAAATTTTAAAGATCTAGTTGGTTTTATTAATCAGTTTATAAATTAGCAGCCAATCTAGCAAGTAAAAGGGAGCTCTAAGGAGTTGTACAAAATGGAAGGATTTTATGGGACAGGACAATTAGCAAAGGAAAAGAAAGACTGTTTCAAGCAGGGTCACCTTTTAGGGGAATCAAAAGAGATCTTATTGGGTCGATTACCTCATCATCCTTTAGGGAATGGAGAGGGCCCCTATGACAGATTACCTCATTGGTGCTGAAAAGAAAAATCCTGACTGACCCCTTAAGACTTTATTTCTGTGGGAGGTTGAGATTGCAAGTAGGTTAGGTATTAAGCCCTGCTTTGTTGACTTGGCGTAGAATAAGGTGACTCCACTGGAGGCCTGTGTGGTTTTGTTTGTTTGTTTGTTTGTTTGTTTTTTAACACTGGAATCCATCCCAGGTGTATCTGAGTCAACCCAGTTCCTTCTAAATCACCAATGACTTGGTTCGCGGTGACGTGGTGAAACAAACATATGTAGACCTAATTTTTTTTAAAAGCCCATGTTTTTCTAAAATCTGATTTTGTTGTACGTATATGAAATTATGATTTGGGTTTGCTATTGATTTGCCTCTGCTTACAGTAATGTTATCACAGACATAATGACTCTTAGAAAATGCTGCTTGTGGTAACAGCAGGGGTACTTTGAGATTAGTTTCCTTCCTTTCTGATGATAAAGTATAAAGGAGATAAAATGGAAGAAATTTTCACACTTGTAAAGAGTAAACTTTAAAATTAAATTTGAGGTTTACTGATCCTTAACACAGTATTCATTTTTCTGGATACCAATTGCTTCAAGTCTGAAGGGTACATTAAGATGTTTCAGAAACTTCACTGAGAGGTCTTTATTTTTGTTTACCACATAAAATTGTTTTCTCCTGTGCATGAAGTGATACGTTTTGGAGGTAGTTATGGCTTATCCACTTGTTTCACTGTAGGATATCAATTAAGTTTTTATTGTATTTGGCAGGCTTGTTTATTTAAGAAAGCCTTAAAGAACAATTTTTGAAATATTGATTGGCAAGAAAATTAAAAACAACAACAACAGACTTGTCCCTCCTCACAGGTTCGCCTCACTGCCCTCTCCTGCGGCGACAGTGTTGTTACTTATTAGAAGGGTTAGAAAAAGAGCTGACAGTCATTTGTGGATCAAATCCTACTTCACTTGGTAGCTGGCCACGTTCTCTTGGGCACAGTCTGCTTCCTCTGGGCCACACATCTATTGTCATCTCATGTAAGGATTCTTAGATTCAAAAAACATACCCTAAGAAGGGCCACCCTTTACTATCATGTACATGCAAAATTTTTGTGCCCTTTTTGTATTAATACCATAAAATATTATGGAAAACACCTTCGTAAGCTGTATAGAAAAACTTAGAGATTTGCATGTAACATATACATCTTGCAGGTTTTTTTGAATTCTATTTGTAACTCTTTTGTACTGCCTCTGCTTCCTTGTGATGGGAAGTGTGATGGGATTAAATTATTGTTGGCACAGCTGTCTGTCGAACAACATGGATCTGAACTTTGTGGATCCACTTATATGCAGATTTTTTTTCAATAGATACAGTACTGCAAATGTATTTCTTCTTTCTTAGGATTTTCTTAATATTTTCTTTTCTCTAGCTTTATTGTAAGAATACAGTATATAATACATACAACATACAAAATATGCATTAATTGACTGTTTATATTATAAGTAATGCTTCTGAGCAAGAGTAAGCTATTAGTAAAGTTTTTGGGGAATCAAAAGTCATACACAGATTTTCAACTAGGCGGGCATTTGGTACCCCTAACCCCCACATTGTTGAAAGGTCAACTGTATAATGATTGCTGCATGTGTCTGTCACTGCTAACACATCATTAGGAAGAATAGAATATAATGGTTACCTCTTGGAGGAGAACTTAGTGTTTTATAACTTCTCTAGGATACAGAGATAATTGAAATGAATATTCTCTATCTGCAGAATAATAATTACTGTATATCTACCCATAGTACCCCAGTTTTACTTTATAACCCCACTCTAAATATTTTCTATTGACCAGGAATTCATAAATATTTCACTGTTGATAAAGAAAAAAGAATTATATTCAATGAAAATGAGAATTACCATTTCAGACTAGAAAACATATTCCTCCCAAGTTTTTGTGGATATTATATTTTTAAGGGAAAAAGGTATGTATGTCCAACTATGCTGAAAGTGTGTATGTGTAAAAATAACTTCAAAGGGGTTGTATAAGAAATTGCATTGGGGGAGATGCAATGTGTATATAAATAAGTGCTACATGAGGTAGAATAAATGGCAAGTGGAACAGACAGTATTAAGGACTAGAAGAAACTGATCCTTTCTGCATGAGGGGATTGAGAAATGCTTCATGGAGTGGATATCAACATCAAATGCAGTAAGATCGAAAAATCTGAAAGACCACGGTTACATGAATGAAGGCAGGAACTAAATCGCCCTTGTGTTAATTGAAAGGTGTGACAAGCCTTGCACATAATTGACAGTAAATAAAAATTTGTAAAATATGACCACATGTTGGATTTTTAACTAAAGCAAAACTTATATAATGAGAGTAATAGTAGATTTTATTAGGCAAGTAAAGACAAAAATGGTAGAAGTCTGGAGTTTCTATGTTACTGTGCCTTCATTTCCTCTGTGAACAACAGTTTTTTGGGTCTGAACTACATGCTGGGGTTGGTGGAAGGCACTGAAATAAGGCAGACATGTTCCGACCATCAAGGAGCTTAGAGTACAACTGGGTTTAAATAGGGGAAATTCGTATTTTTTTCGGAAGGGAAGTTCTGTTGTTTAATTCTTGAGTGCAGATAATGAAGCCACTATTGCATAAATGGCATCAGTCGTATGAAGGCCATGCTTGGTAGAGACAGCACAGAATGCAAGCATGTGTGATTTTGAAGTTACGACCACACATACTTACATCAGGCTACTGATAGAAGGTGGGATTTAAAAGGTGAATCCTTGGGTCTTTATAAGGAGAGAGATGAGAGGCGTGTGGAATGCTTTTCTGAAAACCAGGGGCTTGCCGCTTTATGGGAAAGGGTGGGGTGTCACTTGTTACATCATCCCAGTTTTTCGATTTCAAATGTGATGAGTGTAAAGTTCATTGGATTCTATTAAAATTTCTAAAATGGTAACTTATGTGTAAGATGCTAAGTTGCTTAAGGCTTTTGTCCTCAAGTTTTAGTACAAAGCGTGTGCTATTTTACTTGTTATTTGAAGCCTTTATCCACTAAACATTCTTTATATTGACATGCCTTTGATGATAAACACAGATACCAACTGACAGCATATAAAGTATAAGCTTGTAGCCAACTTGGTGACAAGAATAATGGCCCCCCCAAAAATGTCCAGGCCCTAAGTCCTAGAACCTGCACATATGTTCCCTAACATGGCAAAAGGAAATTAACGTTGCAGATGCAAATATGGTTGCTAGTCAGCTGATCTTAAAATAGGGAGATTATCCTAGATAATCTGAGTAGGCCCAGTGTATTCACAATGGTGCTTAAAAATGGAAGAGGGAGACAGAAGGATCAAAGAGATGTGAAATGAGAAAGATGGGACCAACTATTGTTGGCTTTGAAGCCAAAGAACATGGCTAACTTCTGGAAGCTGTAAAAGGCAGGGAAATGGATTCTCCCCTAGAGCCTTTAGCTTAATGAGATCTGTATCAGTTCTGACCAATAGAACTATAAAATAATAAATTTGTATTGTTTTAAGCAACTGACTTTGTGGTCATTTATTATGGCAACAAATAGAAAATTAATACATCACATGTAATAGTGGTAAGGAACATTTACAGCTTATTGTTAGAAAATGCTTGAAACAAAGTACTGTGTATTAGTGACAACAAGGAGTTGGAGAATGAAATGTCAAAATTAGAATTTAATACCATAGTTTAAAATCATGATTTGTTTAGAGTGTGAATGTAACTTTAATAAAAACCTTAGGATACTATAGTTGTTTTGTTTTTAAATCCTTGCAGATAAAGCAACAACAATTTGAGTCAAACCATAGTGAAGTTTAGTGGCATAATTAAGGGATTTTAAAAGGGGGATATATGTATTTTTAAATATAATAACAGAATTAAAAATACGCTGGTACCCAGATTAACTGGATATTAACAGTGTAATAAAGTACCTCAGATATGAGGAATCATGTTTTATATGTCATGATCTTGGTGAAAAGATTTCCCCAATACTTCATATTTTCTTAAAGTTCCCAAAATTCATAATGAAGTGTGCGTACATGTCTGGGGATGGGGATGTGCTTTAACAAAATAAGAATCATTTTCTCTGGGTTGAAAATTACACCATAATGAGATTTCCCAGGAAAGGTTTTGGTGTTGAGGCCAGATCTCTCACATAAGGAATTGAATACATGACTATCTGTGTTTCTGTAATTTAAAATGGGTCCTGTGCATAATGCATTTTGACTCTTAAATGTGCAGTTACTAATTTAAGAATTTTAAAGAGCCTCTCATGAAGATTTCAATGAAGAACTAGCAGCTGACTGTCCTTTCAGAAACGTTACTTATGTTTGAAAAGCTTTATTTTACGTTTGTCTTCTAGCCATCAGTCTCTCTGAAGAGAACTTTGAATCTAGATATTACAGAAAGTTCCAGGAATATCAAATATCAAATACTTGGTACTTTAATAACATGGAATGCCTCCACATTTTGGCTTAACTTATGAAGTGTGTTTCCAAAAGCTTAAGTTGTTCAGTTAGCCAGTAAGCAGCACTGTGGCTGTGGTATACAGTATAATACAATGTCATATTTGGAAGAGACATTGATTTCTTCCACTTCCAGGTTGATATTCTCCTTAAGATCAGGAATTTTGTCTCAGTTCATAAAATAATATTGCTAGATTGAGATTCAGTTCATCTAAAGGTAAACCACACTACTTGCTGCTTGCATTATTTCTTTGAATTTAAATTTCTTTATCTCTAATAGTACCCTTAATTGTTCTTCCTTCTTCATGGTTGTGTGGCTCAAATGACATAATATATTAGAAACGCATGTGAAATAATCAAAGGCATGGATTCCCAGTATCCCCCCCAGACTCCCCAAAAGAGTTAATGACTACATGGTGAAATTTATTTGAAAAAGTATGTTACTGTATTAAACTGATGAAGACTCACGATTTATATTGACTTATAAAACATTCTGAGTAGTCAGGCAACTACTACAAAGAAGTCAGTTTAACCCAGCATTTCCTACACTTAGTAGACTATGATGCCCTTTTGTCACAGAACATAGAATACGTGTCAGTGACATTGTTTGGAGAATGGCTTCACACAGAAATTTACACATGAGGAAACTGAGGCCTCAGACATGGCTTGGATATGAGGAGGAAGGTACTGCACCTCAGTAGAATTTCCTTTATTTTCTTCTTTACACTTTGCAGTTAGAGAACCACAGAGGTTTAGTAAGTTTTTTATAGGATTAGGGATTTTAGAAATAATTCTCAGTATCTTTAATTGCATAACTTTTTTTTTTCTTATAGAGAGGGAGAGAGGAGGGTGGGGAAGGGCGGAGGGAGAGAGAGAAAATCTTAAGTAGACTCCCCACTGAGCATGGAGCCCAATATGGGCTCAGTCTGATTGACAACCCTGAGATCATGACCTGAGCTGAATTAGGAGTTGGACACTTAACTGACTGAGCCACCCAGGCACCCCTAATTGTTTAAAATTTACTTATTGTTGGGGTGCCTGGGTGGCTCAGTCGTTAAGTGACTGCCTTAAGCTCAGGTCCTGATCCCAGGATCCTGGGATCAAACCCCGCATCGGGCTCCCTGCTCAGCGGGAAGCCTGCTTCTCCCTCTCCCACTCCCCCTGCTTGTGTTCCCTCTCTCGCTGTGTCTCTCTCTGTCAAATAAATAAATAAAATCTTAAAAAATTTACTTATTGCTGTTACTATTAGTATCATCATGATTATATCCCTTTTGATCCTAACTTGCCTGTTTTCAAAGTGTTTGTGATGACTCTAGTAGAAATTGTGCATGATATTTATTTTATGACTGCATACTAATAATTTTTACAGAGCCATATTTGAGTCTAAAAGCATAATGTGATAGTTTTGTGGAAAACTTAGACGACGTTCAAAAGCTCTACTCATTTCACACAATTATATATATTGTGTGTTAATTTAATTCTGTGACACCTATTGAATAAACTGTATTTAAAGTTTAGTATATGTGATTATAAATCAGCCACACGTATCACCTTCCCCTTGATTACAAACATTACCGTTATTATGTTTCCTGAGGACCGTCAGCTCTGTTTAAACAATAGAAGCCAGCGAGTTGAAGGCCTGATTTTGTGCACTTACAGTGCTTAGCCTTCATGCTTTCTCTCTTTGATTGCCGTGGCCTGTCCCTGAGGTAGTATTTATTCTAGTTTTATAGGTAAGGAATATGAACTACTGTATTCTCCTGTCTCCTCTGTTCATTAGGAGAGCCACTATAATTCTAGTTACCCGAATGCCTCTAAGAATCACTCCTATTCCTCTATGCCTTACAGTCAGTAACTAAATGCTCTAAATTCTAATTCTTTCTGGCATTTCCCACTTCCTTTTTTTATTCCTACTATGACCACTGTAATTCAGGTGTTGCTGACTTCTGGAGAACTGCTGGGTGGTTTTAGAGGTGGTCCCTCCAGTAATGTCTTTTCTGAAAACTGTCCTACATCCCATAGCTACAATATCTGACCACATCTCTAGATTCCATTGCTCATACCGTTGTTACTGTGTTGTGCTGCTGTTAAGAGACAATGATGATAGATACATTAGTGCTTTGCACATGACTGTGGAAACCACAGCTAGTCTGTCATTCCCCTACCAGAGAGAAATAGACTTTATTAATATTATTTCAGCCAGAGTTAAACATTCATCATTCAACAATTTCTTTTGGAGGTAAGTGGCAGTTGCACATCCAGTGACCTTATTTGTACTTTTCTCTCTCCAGTTAGGCGTTTGTATCTATGGATACTTCACATCCTACTTAAACCCTAGCTTACATGGATCTCATGCATATCCATAGGTTTCTGTGCTACACCTTTCTGGCCTTGGATATTTACTGACTTAAAATTGTTGCATAGAGAAGTTTTTAATTCTCTGGGGGTCTTACGATAAAATCTTTCCTGAATAATGGAAAGGTTTCCCCTCTAAATACCCAGAAGCATATATTTCAAATCACTTTCACCTTCAAGTACTTCATGCCCAGAGAGGAAGCTTATATATAGGTGAGGTTTTTTTTTTTTGCTCGTGTGGTTTATTTCTAAGATGGGGATGATGGTCATGGTCTGATGGTCATGATGTGGACTTTGTATACTGCTTGCCATATGGCAGTGTTGTTCTCAGTGCTTTGTATTCATTAACTCAGCCAATTACAAGATAAAGAATATCTTATATTTTTTCCAGCCTCATTGTTTAACCATGAGCTTCAAATAGAGTATAAAACTGACAGGCCTACCTGGTTACAAATATTTACTAGAGTTTTTTCTTGATCTATTTCAAGCACTTGTTATTCATTTTTAAATCATCTTGGTGAAATCTTAATATAATTCTTAGTTGAGGAAGAAGAAACTATAGGTGAACTAAGGTTGAGATTGATTACTGTTTGCTCTGGTGATTTTATAATGCATTAATGTGCTAAAATCTAGAAGTACTTAAAACCTCATTAGAATTTAACACAGGATAGAATTTTGAATTATGCATTATTCTAAAGAAGAGATTTATTACAGACCTATACTTATAATGTAGATGGTGCATTTTGAGTAGACTAGGAATGTAGCCAAAGAAATTTAAAATAATAGCGTATGAATATAAATGTGGAAAATTCTTAATGCACACTACTTTTTTTTTTTTAAGAAATAGGGACTAATTTGAAACAATTGTTTTTCCGTGATTAGCTCAAAATCAATAGTTTTATTAGCATTTATATTTGAGTTACCAGGATCTCAATGTGTAGTCTTTCTTTACTATATAATCTCTTTTATACAATATGAACTTAATTCTTGAAATTAGAAACCTTTTCACATTAAATGTGGTCCTGTATTTAAATTAAGATGAGTACATAAATATTTTGTACTCAGTGGAAGATCCAGGCTTGTGTAAAATTACTCATACAAACACTTAGCTGGGGTTTTCTCATCAAGCTACTTGAAATGTAGTTAAATAAATAATCTTTCTAGCACTCTGATAATTACTAGCCTGGGAAAGATAAGAATTATAGTGAATGGTAGAATATATGATGCCTTTTTGGTATGCCCTTTAAAATGAAATATCTTAATATTCATATTTACGTAGCTTACTTAAATCTCTTATGTTTAATATTTTAGATTTGTTAGTCTTTGTAAGGAAGTAAAGCAAAAGTTCTGTACAGCTTTTAGCTCATTTAGGGTCTATTTTCTTAACTCATTTGCATAAATTAGTGAAAAAAATACAGAAAAATGGGTTCTTGGTGTTTTGCCTGAATTCAGACACCAAGTGTTGATAAAATATTTAAGAAATTGTATAATTAAAGCCTAGGTGTCAAAATATTTTTTTAATTATTATAAAATAATTTTTCTTATAAAAGGGACTTTGTGGGTGCTCATCTCTATTGTAGTACAAAAGCAGCCACAGACAAATTGTAAATAATGGTTGGCCATGTTCCAATGGCATGTTTCAAAGACAAGAAGTAACGTTGATTGGTTCTGAGGGCCATAGTTTGCTGACCCCTGGTATAAGATCACAACTGACACGGAAGGAGGAAGGTGCAGGAAATAGAATGCTAATTGGACAATTAGGAAAGATCAACCCAAGCGAAGGTTCTTAACCTCAGGTTCACTGACCAGTTTTAGGCATTAACATGCAGCATGTTGTGCACTGGTTTCTTTCTCTTTTTTTAGTTTCAGATGTACTGTTCAGTAATTAATCAGTTGCTTATAACACCCAGTGCTCATCACATCACGTGCCCTCCTTTAATGCCCATGACCCAGTTGCCCCATCCCCCACCCACCTTCCCTCCAGCAACCTTCAGTTTGTTTCCCAGAATTAAGAGTCTCTCATGGTTTGTCTCCCTCTCTGATGACTTCCTATTCAGTTTCCCTCCCTTCCCCTATAATCCTCTGCATGGTTTCTTTTTTCCACTGGTTTCTTTTTCTTGTGAAATATGTCACGCCTATCTTCACTCCTTGAGATATACACTGCCTGAGGGTTTGTGCCCCCCAAATGTTAAAAACCATTCTGCTTGTTAAAAATGAAGGATGTTTGGGCGCCTGGGTGGCTCAGTTGGTTAAGCGACTGCCTTTGGCTCAGGTCATGATCCTGGAGTCCCGGGATCGAGTCCCGCATCGGGCTCCCTGCTCGGCGGGGAGTCTGCTTCTCCTTCTGACCCTCCCCCCTCTCATGTTCTCTCTCTCTATCTCATTCTCTCTCTCAAATAAATAAATAAATCTTTTAAAAAAATGAAGGAAGTTTATAAATAGATGTGTCCTGGATTATTGAAACATATATAGGAGTTGCTGAGAAATATTCAAACCTCATCAAAGTTTTCCATGAATTAGAAAGGCTGTTCCTACAAGAGTGAGACAAAAAGGATTATAAAAGCCCATGGTTTTGAAACTGTGCTCTAGAGAAAAATCTGACAGGTTGGTCAGGGGCTTCTGTGGATGGTGAGGGGGTCAGAAAAGGAAGTGTCACTGCTGCTCCTGATTCTTCAACTGAGGCAGTTCAACTTTATAGTTTATTTCAAGGCTCTGCCTATTAATATATATGAATAAAAGAAATAATACTTCCTATAAACTATTATAAAATAGTAAATAATATATAGTACTTATATTTTCTTTCTTTTTTTTTTTTTGCCGTAGCCTGTGAAGTATTTCTTTAGATATGCTTTATCATGGGCAATAATTCTGCTTGGTGTTTTCTAAGCAAGGTATTTAATAATGGCAAAGTAATATTAATCTTTAATTGGGTCTGTGAGAAATATGGCTGACCAGACTATGAGTCTGTTAACCATGGCACCTCTTTGTATTTTGTTGCAGGTTTTCTGCTCTGGAAAAACAATGCAGCTATTGATGGTTAGTCTTGGAATTACAATGTAGAAAGTTCTGCCAAATATCTAAGTTGGGATTCTTTAAGTAATATTATTAACTGTTAAGCCATATAGCAGATTTCTGTCTGGGTAGCACAAGAGATGTATTTTACATTCCTTCTTTCCTTTATTGATCAATTTTTCTTAAGTGCCTACTATATGCCAAGCACCAGGGGTCTGAAGGCAAGTATAGTTTCACTGCAAGAGAAAGAAAAAGGCATTTGAATGCTATATCACATTTCTATTTTGAATTATTTTAGTATTAATACTGTTCACTTGGGAAAAAACAGAGTAATTTAATTTATGAGCATTAACTTCTTAAAATATTACATTTGATCAGGACTTTTTTGGATCTCCTGTTTTTAAAACTTAAAAAAATCTGGTGTGCATAGGGTAGGTTCAGGGGTGGACATGTCAGGTTTTGTTGTCTCTATTTTGCAGATGAAAAAGAAACTGAGAGTGGAGAACCTTAATGAGATACCCAAGGGCACACTGTTCTTACATCAAAGATCTACGAGACTGTCCATTTCCGCCTCCTCTATTCTTAACTACACTCCGCTCTTCTTCTTCCTCAATTCCTAGCCTTGTGTTTTCCTCATATAAAGTGAGCTACACATAAAGAGAGTGAATAGGTCCTTTAAAATGTTCAGTAAATATTTTAACTAATGATTCTTACTCTTCTACCATTCATCAAAGCATGACATAATTGTCAAGAAGAATGTGTATTTTTAAATGTTTTCATAATATGTAGACAATTTTATATAACTAGAAAGTATATTAGGCTCATCAAGTTCCTTTTTTCCTTGTGTTTATGTTTTGATACTCCTGTAGGATTGCACTTATAATAAGCTCACACACCTCGTTGATGTAAGATAAAATGTGAAACACAGGTTAATACAGGTAAATGCAGATTTATGGCATAATTTGAATACCCTGTGATGATCTCTTAAAAGCTCTTGAAAGATTCTAAAACATATTTGGTTCATAGTTTTTGCAGGTACTTCAAATTTATTTTTTCTGGTTCTCAGGCTCTATAGTTTCATGTTTCCCCCCCTTACTCCAAGATACAGTACCTTTGCCAGTTCTACTCTTACATAGCCAAATCCTTTTCTTGAGAAATTGTATAGTTAAGCTATAAATGATTTTTCTATCTGAAAGATTATTGTAGGTGGTAAGTAAACAGCAGACATTCTCTAGAAATGGTCTTGTCTTCACATAAATCAGTTATAGAAATATGCCAGAGATATATGAATAGTTGATATAGTTTATGTTCTATTAACCTTGCTTATTTTTACAGCAGGTTGGTTTTACTGTCTTAATATTTTCGTTATCTATTTTTGGTCACTCCAAAATGAATAAAGCTTATGCTGTAAAATACTTTCCCTAAATGGTATTTTCCTGAAGGTTTAATAAAGCATTACTAGTTTAATCATCACTCAGTGCTCATATTTTGTGCAAAATTATAATTGCAAGCAGGCACTATACGATTCATCATGGGTTGTTTGTATACTGCAAACAGTATGGTAATGAAAAAGCAAAGGTCATAGCTATCTCTAAATCTGGCTCAGAATTAAGTTAATTCTCATTATTTTTGTGTACAAAATGCTTATAAAAAATAGAACCATCAAAGCAGTGGATATTCCAATGAAAAATTGAAGTTTAGTGTCAGTGGAAGTTGAAGGGAAAATTCAACTTCTCTTTGGAATGTAATAATGAAAATTAAATTTTTTTCTCTTTAAATTTTTTATTGTTATGTTAATCACCATACATTACATCATTAGTTTTGGATGTAGTGTTCCATGATTCATTGTTTGTGCATAACACTCAGTGCTCCACGCAGAACGTGCCCTCTTTAATAGCCATCACCAGGCTAACCCATCCCCCCACGCTCCTCCCCTCTAGAACCCTCAGTTTGTTTTTCAGAGTCCATCATCTCTCATGATTCTTCTCCCCCTCTGATTTCCCCCCTTCATTCTTCCCCTCCTGCTATCTTCTTCTTCTTTTATTTTTTTTTACTTAACATATATTGCATTATAGGTTTCAGAGGTACAGATCTGTGATTCAACAGTATTGCACAATTCACAGTGCTCACCATAGCACATACCCTCCCCAATGTCTATCACCCAGCCACCCCATCCCTCCCACCCCCCCACCACTCCAGCAATCCTCAGTTTGTTTCCTGACATTAAAGAATTCCTCATATCAGTGAGGTCATATGATACATGTCTTTCTCTGATTGACTTATTTCACTCAGCATAACACCCTCCAGTTCCATCCATGTCGTTGCAAATGGCAAGATCTCATTCTTTTTGATGGCTGCATAATATTCCATTGTGTATATATACCACTTCTTCTTTATCCATTCATCTGTCGATGGACATCTTGGCTCTTTCCACAGTTTGGCTATTGTGGACATTGATGCTATAAACATTGGGGTGCACGTACCCCTTCGGGTCCCTACGTTTGTATCTTTGTGGTAAATACCCAGTAGTGCAATTGCTGGATCATATGGTAGCTCTATTTTCAACTGTTTGAGGAACCTCCATACTGTTTTCCAGAGGGGTTGCACCAGCTTGCATTCCCACCAACAGTGTAGGAGGGTTCCCCTTTTTCCGCATCGCTGCCAACATCTGTCATTTCCTGACTTGTTAATTTTAGCCATTCTGACGGGTGTGAGGTGGTATCTCATTGAGGTTTTGATTTGGATTTTCCTGATGCCTAGCGATGTTGAGCACTTTTTCGTGTGTCTGTTGGCCATTTGGACAGCCACATGCAGAAGAATGAAACTGGACCATTTCCTTACACCACACACAAAAATAGACTCCAAATGGTTGAAAGACCTAAATGTGAGACAGGAGTCCATCAAAATCCTAAAGGAGAACACAGGCAGCAACCTCTTCGACCTCAGCCTCAGCAGCTTCTTCCTAGAAACATCGCCAAAGGCAAGGGAAGCAAGGACAAAAATGAACTATTGGGATTTCATCAAGATAAAAAGCTTTTGCACAGCAAAAGAAACAGTCCACAAAACCAAAAGATATCCGACAGAATGGGAGAAGATATTTGCAAATGACCTATCAAATAAAGGGCTAGTATGAAAATCTATAAAGAACTTATCAAACTCAACACCCAAAGAACAAATAATCCAATCAAGAAATGGGCAGAAGACATGAACAGAAATTTTTCCAAAGAAGACATCCAAATGGCCAACAGACACATGAAAAAGTGCTCAAATTCGCTCGGCACCAGGGTGGAAAATTAAATTTAAATAATATAGTGTTTGGTTTTTTTCCCCCCACATCAGATGGGTAATATGCCAAGGTCATAACAAGGTTTGAGGGAGACACGTATCACACAATGGTGTGAACACCCAATCATCACGCTTATGAACTACAAAAGGATCTAGTGTTCTTAATCATATGCTAATAAGGGAGATTTTGTGTAGATGTCTCTAAACTTCAATACTCCTTTGGGAATTTCAGTATTATTAAAAAAATATAAAGTTAACACATGAACCCATACATTTCATAAAACAATTTTTATAATACAGAAGTATAATAAAGAGCAAAATTCCCTTTTTTGTCCACCTATTACCCTCCCTTCCCATGCTTAATCACATCAAAAAGATGAAAATATAGATCACTAGAGTTGAATATCTAAGTTCTCCTTTCTGAAGTAGTATCTTAATGTTTTCTGTAATATAATGCTTCTCTAATCTTGTTTTCTGTAACACAGTGCTTCAAGAAATTATCTTACAGATTTCACATGGCACAAATTATAGATCTCGGAGCTCTCAGATATAGGGAATACTTTTAAAGATCTTAATCTAGACACAAATCTTAAGATGTATACATACATATATGAAGATATAGGTAATGTGTAGATACATCATATATGATATATACGTGTGTGTTAATATACATATATGTGTGTAGCAAATACATGGAAAATCACAAATATTTCATGGAAGAAAGTAGGTATCCATTGTTTATTGGGCTGTAATGAGAGGAAGGTAGTGGAAAGATTAATCTGATATGTCAGATACACTGTGTGTGTGTGTGTGTATATATGTATGTATATATGTATGTAGAATATAAACTATAATACTATATATTTTGGCTCTTTATATTATATGCAATGTTAATAAAATATTTATAATATGTAAAATATATAATATATGCTATTTATAATACATAATGTATGTTATTTATAATATATAAATATGTTATTATATATATAAAATCTTCCCATTACCCTCTTCTCATTCTACTCCAATAAACAATGGATACCTACTTTCTTCCATGAAATATCTGTGATTTTCCATGGACTCTTCTCCATGTAATGCTGATGTTTCATGCATTTGATGCAATGGAGACACCAGGGGAAAAAAAAAAATTTGTCTCCAACACTATGAGTTCCTTAAGAATAAAGACCATTTGTTGCTTAGCAGTTGTTAGCATTAATTTGTAACTGTTTCAAGTTCTACATATTTGAAGTCAGTCTAGTTGGTAATCAGGTTCTTCTTGAACTTCAAAAAGGGTGGAGCTTAGAATCAGAGAAAAAAATTATTTTTGAAATTCAGATGGACCTGGGTTTAATACACAGGACACTCGGTTATTTGCTTTGTAAACTTGGATGAGATAATTTTTTAAATTTATTTTCTTCATCTGTAGAGATAAAATTCATATCCTATGGCTATTAAGTGTATTACATGAGTTAATTTAAAACACTTGGTAAAAGGCATGTAAAAAACCTTAGTTAAGATCTATATTTAAATATCTTGATATGATTCCTGTGCTTTAATATCAATTACCAATTTATAGTAAAATATTCAATACTTAAATTTTATACATATGTGGTCAAGGTGAATTAAGAATTTCATTTGCCATTTAATCTACGCTTCCAGTAATTGACCTCAAGTATTACACATTTTTTTTATCTAAGAAGGTCAAATTGAAAAGCCATTGAGAAGTAGGCCCAAAAGTGTGAGAATTTGGGACACAAAAAAGGAGCCAACTGAAAGAAAGAAAGAAAGAAAGAGAGAAGAGAGAAAGAAAAGAAAAGAAAAGAAATGTGCTTCTCAACTTTTGTTTCTGGAAGAAAGATAGGGGTACTTCCATCTGCCAAGGACATGGAAGGGAAAACGGCACATAAATGCATTATAAAGGGCACTGTAAGAGTTTTCATGCTTCAGAGATAAACAGATAATCATTACCATATACAAGTTAAAAATAGTATGGAAATAGTTTTTCATGGAAGATTAACAAGTGAAGCCAGAAATGTTTGTGGTTGCTCATATGGAAATTGCTCTGTTAGATGAATGTACTGACTGGGCAAGAAGTAGTCAGTAATTTGTGTGAGCTGTTACCCTCAGAGTTCAAAATCCTGTACAGAGTGGCCTTGATTTCAGATAAAGTTCATATGTTGGTAGAATTATTTCTCTTTTGGCTTTTGAATCATTTATGAACAGGATTTTTTTTTAGTAGAAAAAATAACCTTCCCTCTAGCCTTGTTTATTATCAGAGTGTAATGTTCATATGCGCTTGCTTAAATGTTCATAACAAGCTTGTACATCCCAAAAGGAGCTGAAGAATTATTTCTGGTGGTCTTTGAATGTGTAATTGCTGCCAGGTGAGGAAGCAAAATTCCAAATCAGTTTAAGGAACTTTCACAAATAACATTTAACAGAGTTATAAGGCATAAAGCTCAATATATAGTTTACATAATAGAGTCTTACCTAACCACAGAAGAGTCAAAGAACAGTCAAAGAGAAGTCTTCACAGAGGTATATAGTAACCTTTTGCTTGACACTGTACTTCTTTAGATTTATTAAAACTTTCTGGCTGTGCATTTGAAATCATGCCTGTTTAAAACATCCTTGTATGAGTTTTCTATTTTGCTGTGAGCGTTTCCAGGAGCATCTAACAATAATGATAAAAAAGGTGATCATCAAAAGGCAGAAAATCCTCCACGTTTGCTTAAGTACATTGGAATAAAATGGTTTTGAGATCTTGGCCAGGGACACTTAGTGTTATTTCTTTACTTTTCAAATAGTGTGTTCAGCTTTTAGGGAAATAAAATTTTAAAAAATTCAGACTCCAAGATGGGTATATTAGTAAGTAATCATACTACAAAATTTTTATTACTTTTCAGAAAAGTTGAATATAATAATCATTTAAATATGGACCTTCTCATGATACCTTTGCTTTATGGTTAGATTTAATCTTGTGCAACTTTTAAGGACCACTTCTAATATTTTGACACAGGGTAAATTTGTATGTTGTGGCTAAAATTCGATCATAACTTAAAAGCAGGTTGAGAAATGTCAGGATTGCCCATATTCTTCCCATATACATTTCTGTACCATTTACTCCTATGTTCATTTTTACATATCTGTTAAAACTTTAGAAAGTATTCTGGAAGATACTATTATGTACAGACAGGTTTCATATGAAGAAATCATCCACTCATTGTCTCTTTGTCCACACCTCCCACACTTCATTAAAACATGTGCTTTCTTGTCTACTTTGCCTTTTTGAGTAGTATTTTCCCATTATATAGAGTAGAAACTGAAATCATTGAGGAAATTCTGAATATGCTTTCTTTGCCATGTATGGAACACCTGTACAGATCATGGGCTCTTCATTTTAGTCAAGGTCTCCCTTTATATCTTTATATTTACAGATACTTTATATCTACAAATAATTACTCTCCCCACCTTTAATACAGTGGTTCTCAACTAGGGGCAAATTTGCACCCAGGAGACATGTAGCAATAATACCTGGAGACATTTTCAGTTGCCATGACTGTGAGGGTGTGGTGCTATGGACATTCAGTGAGTAGAGGGTATGGTTGAGGATAAAGTTGCAGGAAGCACAGGACGGCCTCCAGTGAGCCTTAGTCAGCCCAGAGGGACAACCATGCTAAGGTTGAAAATTCCTGCTCTCACGTCTCTTTGATCATTTCTCCTCTGAATGATTCTTTTTAAAGTACTACTTTTCTGTGCATACTTTGCTGCCTAAATCACCTGATGAGGCATCTTGAAGGGGTATGATCTTGAGTATATGATCTAAATTCTGTACCCTGGTTTCAAACTTGGTCAAGTCATACATTCCAACCCTGCTGCTTTGGGGTCTTCTGTGGCCTTTGTAAGTCAGGGTGTCATCTTCACAGTCGTCACACTCTGGCATGTATTTTGGGCCTCCATATCTTCACAGCACTCCTCTTCAGTGGTGCCAGAGAATTCTCCCTGTGTTTCTGAACTTCCAGCTCAGTCCTGGAAGGTATAGTTGACCATTGTAAGAAATCATTCTAATGAGTTTATGCCATTATCTGTATACCACTGATTAACCGTTTATTTTCTCCTTTCTGTGATTATATTTGTTTTAAAAAATCCTTCCCATCAATGAAACCCATTTTGCAATAATAATATGGAGTGGATTCCCTTTTGAAATCAGAAGTCTTACATACTCGAGGAGCGGAATGAAAAGCTTCAGCTTCCTTGACTTCCTGCTGGATTCCTGAGCCCCCTTTGGGGCATTATCAGAGAATATTAAGATGTTAGCCCTTGTATCATTCTTTACCTCTTTGGTATATGTTTCACCATAAAAATCTTTAGAGATTGTAAATTTTTTTTAATGACAGGACCTACTTGTTAACACATTGCTGTGTATCTCACGCTTCCCTATATAGCACTATGTATATACACTTTGTGAACAGAGTAATGTGGCCAAGTCATCAAAAGTGGTACCAGAAACAAAGTAAACAGAAGGCAGAATCTTAGCCAGGGAAGATTTGTAGATTATAAGGGCTGAATAGATAAATATAGTAATCTTTTTTGCTGAAAATTTATGAAAAATAAAAAAAAACAAAAACTAAAAACAGTATATATATTCCATTCTGAAAATAGGGAACCTAGTCATCCTTGAATCCCAAACTTCTAGGAATATCTTCCAGATGTTATTCAGTTTGGACCTAATTTTTAAAAAAGGTACAAAGATTCGTTACCTATGTCCCATAAATAAAAGAGTTCCTTGGCAGTATATAAAGGAAGAAAGTTTGTTCAAGGGGGTTTCCCAAAATATTGCACTTTGGCAAAAAGAGACTGGGTCAGTGTTAGGAAGTTCATGCTTGCCCTTTGGAAATCCATTCTCCAATTTAGGAATAGGCAATGTAAGACAGAAGGATGGATTTGTGGTCATGGAGTTTTTTAGTTTTTTGATGTTTTTTTTATTATTGGTTTGTTTAATTCTGTTATAAGGATTAAATAAAACAGGCAAGACAGATTCTGCTAGGTGCCCATCTCCTCACTTCAGAAACCCAATTTTATTTGACACAGCAGCATCATTTCTTAGCCATGCAGCTTGGGATGGTCTCTGTGATGTAACTGAAGCTTTTCTGAAGTCTTTATTTAATGGGACCCCTTTCTCTCTTGCTTCCTCCTATCTGGAAATACCCAGTATGCACCATTAAAGAAATGTTAAGTAACACTGATTTCAAAAAAGAATATCATCTCTTTCCAGTAACCAAAATATCATAACATATCTATTAGTTTTAACATCATAGTGACCTCACTATTACAAGTTTTTCTTGCACACAACTCCTATCAAGACTTTGATCAGGACAACTGATTTTCTGGAGGATACGATAGGCATGCAGTAGGTACAGTCTGAGATGACCTTAGGGAGAATGTGGAACAAAAATTTTAAGTTCAGTAGTTATTAATTTGATTGTGTGCATTCCCATTCTTGTCTCAGGTCTTATGTGAAGTTAGGTCATTACTCCGGAAAGAATGGCTCCTGTGACTTAGAATGGCAATCTGTCAGAAATGGTGGAATGCTGAAAGAGAAATGTCCTTTCTGGTCCCTGGAATCACTACATAGTGAGGAGGAATGGAAGAGAAGAGGAGGGAGATGAAATGTAAATGTAGAATAGGAAAAGAGACAAAGCTACATCCTGAAAGAGCTGCAGAAATTTATCAACAAACAGTGCCAGAAATCTAAATTACATTCCTTACACATTTTTTTTTCATTCAAAATATGTGCTTCCCTGCACAAATATGTACTGGAACCTACTCTGGAATAGGCATCATGAGAGAAACTTGGGATGCAATGCTGAGCCTGGGCAGACAAGAGAACCTGGTATCTGGTATCAGCCTAGAGCTTCGGGCCAGGAGAGAATCGCATTAACAAATACAAAATTGGAACAGAGACAAGAGCCAAAAAAAGAGAAGCCATGAGAGCCATGACGGATGGGTTTGAGCTAAGCATGCTCGTCAAGAAAGACTTTTTTGAGCAAGAGGAATGAAAATACAAAGCAACTTTGTCACCCAAGTTGAGATCTGGGTGAATGGAAGAGAGCATTCTAGAGAAAGGATAAGAATGCCTATGACTGAAGAGAACTTAAATTCAAAAGGCTTAAAAATAGGTTAATGAGATTAGAGTGTAGAGATAAAGGAGGAACATAGTTATAGAGAAGCACAATGTGTGATTGGCAAGATGGATCGAGTCATTGTTTTCCTAAAAAATAATGGATTTGGTAGTACTGATTAAAATTGGAGGAGGGTGGGGGGATGGGTTAGCCTGGTGATGGGTATTGAGGAGGGCACATTCTGCATGGAGCACTGGGTGTTATGAACAAACAATCATGGAACAGTACACCAAAACAAATTATGTAATATATGGTGATTAACATAACAATAAAAAAATAAAAAAAAATTGGATGGATTGCTAAAACTTTGAATCTTTTTGTTTTATGCTTTTGCTCTCATGGCTTGGCTACAATAATTAAAGCAATATACACCAGTGTTTCTTATTTAAAACTATACTATAAGACTGAAAATAATTTATATATTATACATTTAGTCATGAAGTAAAACTAATTATTTTCTGATGTCTATGGGTTGCTCATTACTCTTCTCCTTTCTTCTCTTCTATTCATCTTATCCCTAATCATAATAACTTTATTTCTATGACTATCATAGTGTTTTATAAATGCAACATATTTGACATGTTCTTAATTCTATCCATTAGAGAATCCAACTAAGGTCTAATTTGTCCTGCCTTATGACTTGGAAATGGTGAAGATTCTTCTTTTTCTTCACTGCCATGTCTTATGTCGTAGCCAGAATCTAGCTTTCTTGCCAACTTACTACTTCAGTTTTGTTATTTGTCATCTGGTTTCTCTTCTGTATATTAGAAGCCCCTTTTCCCTGATTTACCACTTATCTGAAAGTCACAGATTAGCTCTAACCCAGATTAGCGAACTTCTCATTTAAACACAATTTTGATTCCCCTATCCATAGGTTTGATTACTTAAAATTCTATCACTTTGGGAAAAGAATAGAATATGGCTTTCTTGGTCACTGGTATTGTTTGGGGGAGGTTGAGATGAATTTTAGCAAACTTGTAAGAATATGTCTCTGTTCTTTTTCCACAGAACACCTGAGAGCAGAAAAAATGATTTCCTTTGTAGCTGTCATCACAGGGTTATGGCAACACCAAAAATTACATATTTATTATTCCTTTAACTGAAATCTTGACCAAATTAATATGTTTTTTGCAGTCTAAAAAATGAATCTGTTAACTATAAAACTGCATGAGTAAAATTTGACATTAGTTTTGTGTGTGTGTGTGTGAGATTTACACTTTTGGAACATCCTACAAATGTAGAGTCAAATTACTTGTTCTGAGTTGGGATTATCAATATTTATTGTTGAAAATTCCATTTTAATTTGGAAAAGTCAGTACTTTACCTGACACTTTTCAAGACAATTATGACCATTTTATGGGTTTTTATTTGTTTTGCTTTGCTTTTGCTAGTGTGATAATTATTTTTTTTATTATATTTCATAGTTGGTTATTGCCACTGTTTGGAGAGCTACCAAGTTTTGTGAATGGGGTCTTTGAAAACATTAAATTTTATAATTGGTTATTGCTATTATGTAGAAAAGTACACATTATTGTGTGTATTGATTTTATACCTAAGCACTTACTGAATTCTTTTCACAGATCACAGTTCTTTTATATTTTCAAATGATTACTTTTTATGTTTAAAAAGGAGGATACATTATATCTTATTTTCTAATATTTAACCCTTATATTTATTGTTCTTGTTACATTAGCTAAGAAATTTGGTACACTGAGACATGTTAGGAGTGATGTCAGTTATCCTTGTGCTTTATTTAAGGTAATTCTTAATATAATGAAAGAGATTCTCTCCACTTTTTCTTTACTTCTTTTAGATGTTGAATAGTACAAATACTGAATGTAATTAAAAGTTCACATTGTAGGGGTACCTGGGTGGCTCAGTCAGTTGAGTGTCCAACTCTTGATTTCGGCTCAGGTCATGATTCAGGGTCATGGGATTGAGCCCCGAATAGGGCTCCAAGCTCGGTGGGAATCTTCTTGAGATTCTCTCCCTTTCCCTCTCTCTCTCTCTGCCCCTCCCCCTGCTCATTCACACACATGCACACACTCTTTCTGTCTCAAATAAGTAAATCCTAAGTTCCTATTGTGTTTTTTCCTTAATTTCATAATGTGTTAAATTACAGCTTTTTGTATGTTGAAACTAAACTAGAAATCTTAGTATAAACTCTTCTTTTTCATAATGTATTGTGGTGAGAGAATTGTATACATATTATCACAACTTTGGGTTAACACAATGTGTTCACATTATTATTACTGTATAAATGTCACTTATTTCTAATAGCTTGTTTCCCTTATAGAGGATCCTTTTTCCTTCTGACATTTCCTGGCAACTTAAGACATTGTCATTTCACTAGATTAAGTGCTCACATGATCTCCTTTAGGCTGTGGGTAAACATCTTTATGGCCAGTTCTTTAATGCAGGTGGGGAATGAAGGATCTGCCACCCTGTTGTTGACTCCTTAGAATATGGTGCATGAATACTTACCTTTAACACTGGGCCAGGATCTTTTTCTCCTTGAATTTGTTCACTCTCAGCTGGAATCAACCCAGAATTGTCTTCTGCAGAGCCCTACCTTGTACATGTTTTGGTCTGTGGTTTTTGTTTCCAGTCTAATCCCATCTCTTTCTCTTTCTCAGAAATTCTCCCAAATTTCTAGTCAGATCATAGCATTACCCATTATTTCCCAGTATTTCATATGCATATTTGTGTGTGCATGTGTGAGCTTCCAAGTGCGTTTAATACCACCATCACCACCAGTACACGTTTCTTAGGGATTTAAAATGAGGAAGACGTGTCCTCAGGCTACCACCCTGATCAAGCTTCTCAGTGATTTATTATAAGAAACCCTTACAAAAATAGTTTTGTTCTTCTGATGTATTCTTAAATTATAATCCATTAGATAGTCTACTTCATAAAATTAAAAAGTGATTTCTTCCTTAAAGGTGCACTTAGAATTTATAACACTTTCTTTGAGGGGGGGGTCCCCAAAGAGTCCACCATTACAATTCTTATTAGTTATAATGAGTAAGTGTAATTATAAGTAATTACTTGTAATGAATAATAAATGACTCTCATTACTTATAATCCCATCATTGAAAGGTCATCCTGTCTTGGCTGTTATCTTTCTTATATTATCTTCAAATTTGTGGTGATTACTCTCTAGTTGATTCATTTAGTTTATTCTTAATGAACTTAGAAATGATTCTCTTGGGTTGCATGAAAGAAATGAGCTATTTTTAGATGTAGATGGCTCGAGAGTAAATAGAGGGAGATATGCTTGTCTGTTTTACAACTGGAAGCAAGAAATGGAATAGTTACTATATGTAATGTAACAAAAACTGTTTTATGTTTATTCAGAGTTCTAAAAGATCAAGTTTTATGGTTTCAAAAAAAGGAATAACTTTTTTATTACTTTCTCTACCTACCGCTCAGTGAAGTAAGACATTGTATTTTACATGCCATATGATGTATTCAGTTTTTGAGTGGCACTTGAGAAGAGATGAACAGTTTAATATCAAGATGAGTGTTAAGTCAAATTCAGTTTAAATTTTTTATTTTGCTTATATTAATATATTTTGTCAATTTTGGGGTACTGGAGAAAACCTTTACGTATTTGTCCCTCATTGTCAAGCTATTTTATAAAATGATAAGAGTTATATGTAAAGCAGTTAAAACCCCACAAATTCAGTATCCCTTTTAAATTCTGAATCCATGGATTTCTGTAGAGTTTAATATGGCACAGTGACTTCTTCCCCTACCTCTCAAGCACCATACATCTTGGTATACAGTGCATATTTTAGAGTTCATTATCACCATTACATGGTATTTATTGGGTGGCCTAGTGAGCTGGGTGAGCTTCTGCTGTGAGCTATAAAAATATTATTTTTGAAAAATATCTTTGG
Source organism: Zalophus californianus (assembly GCF_009762305.2). Classification (NCBI taxonomy): domain Eukaryota; kingdom Metazoa; phylum Chordata; class Mammalia; order Carnivora; family Otariidae; genus Zalophus; species Zalophus californianus. Next base: position 48,213,513 of record NC_045606.1, on the reverse strand, counting down.
CTTCTTGTGATTGTTAGGCAAGTGGATATTGCTGGACAGAGCTCTGAGTTACTGGGGCTTTTGAATGGTGTTTTTTGACAAACAAGATATGTCTTCATGAATTTAAACATAGTTTGCCTTTGGACTTACCTAAAATTTGAGTCCCTTGTGGCTTATCTATATTCACTATCCCTTTTTTCTAGCTTAATTTGATCTTTTGCTATTTTATACTCTCTGGGAATTAGCAATGTATCAGACTGCAGGACATGACAACTATTTCTTTTGTCTTGAAGGGGAGAAGAATAAGTATTAAGAATCCTACTGTCATTTCTTAAGGTGTTTAAATGTCAAGCATATTAAAATATAGCATGTATCAGTTATATTTACATTCTTCTTATAACTTTTTTTTTGGATTCATAAGCCTGTTGTAAGTAAACTAATGTTATGAGATATTGCACTCTGTTGTATTCTCTTAAAATCTTATGGCTAAAAAAAAAAAAAAAAAAAAATCTTATGGCTAAAATGCTCCTGGTTGAAAACAAGGAATGTTTTAGTGTTCAGTTAAATCTATTTTGTTTCCCTCTCAAAACATTCACTTTTTTCCTTCAATTCACCACATAATTAGTTGAAGGCAAAAAGTTAACATGCATAGAGAGATGTACAAGAAATGGTTGCCTCAGAATGAAAATGATTATTATAAATTAGGCTGTTACTATAGTATTTATTATCAAGAATATGAAAAACAAGCCCAAAGGCTTCTTCCGTAATAATTAGACAAAATTCCCCTACCCTTTTTTTCCTAAACTTCACAAGATTTATTTTAAAGAATGAGTGATGTGTAGAAGAATGTCATTGTAAGCTACAATTTTCATAGAGAAGCTGTGTGAGTGTATGTTGTTTTTGTTCCGCAATGCTGAGAGCTTACTTCCAAGTAAAGTGCTCAAATCTAAAACAAAACAAATCTGAACAGGCTACATTTCCTCATGAGAGCTTTTCTTTCATTTTTTAAGTCAGGAAATATTTCAGTCTATGAGAAGACTATATTTTTATAGGAATTTGTATATAATTAGAACTTTCTATCTTTGAATTTGACATTTACTTTTAAATGACTTTTAATACATTCCTATAAAGATTATCAATCATTTTTGCTTTCATAATTTAGTGCTCACTATTCAGTAGTGTCTCTCACCCCTTTCGTTGGACATGTGTATAATCCAGACAGACATTTTCTTTCTTGTAATTATTACTCCTCTTTGCTGGTATTTTAATTATTTATAGCCGCAAGCATTTATTTGTCTTTTAAAAGCCTTCCAATCCCAATCAGAATGAATAAACAATTAAAAGGAAGAAAGGTTTTGTAGCTCTTCTTTTCCTTTTGATTGTGTGTGTTCTATATAACACTTAAATTGTTCTTTATGAAATTAGTATATCCAGGAAACTGGAGAATTATGCTTTAGGCTGAGTGAATGGAAAACATGTTAGTGTTTCCTTTGTAAGGTTTCCAGGGTGTCACAGGAGATTTCTAATGTGCTGCTTATTTGTTCTCTCTAGATCTTTTTCAGTTTATTAAAATGCTGGAACCATAATTAAAATGTTGTTTAGCCTTTCCTATGTTCTACACCTCACTGAAAACATGTCGGCAGAGAAAGCAAATATTCGTCATGGCTCAATATAAAACAGATCCCGCCAGGGATCATGCCAAACCCAACCAACCATGACAGTCAAATCAGTGTATGTTTTGTTTTAATTTTTTTATTTTTGCCTTTGCTTTAGCAACATGACTCTGGTATTTGCTATTCCCTCTGCCTTATCATATTATGGCATGACAGTTCCTGAAATTGACAAGGCTTCCTGCCTATCTTTGCAGTGTATACTGTGACACTATAAACTGTAAGAGAAAATGACATTTTGACTCCGTAAATATTTGCTTTATGTCCCCTACATCTGTTTTACAGAACTCCTTTTTTTATTCCTCCATCAGTACTCACTGAAAAGTGCTTGCTTCTACCTTTTGTCTGGATGTTACAAATTCCAGAGTCAGAGTCCCAATTTGCAAGTTAGGGTTTTTATTATTAAGCAAAGAGATGTAATTCTCTCATCAGTTTGTAGTCACATCATAAAACATGAATTACCCTAGTGATTTTATTTTCTTTTTTGCAGTTGTGGAAGCAGGATATGCATACCATGGAGGTGTGAATGTGTGTTAGACCACATACCCAACTTACTGCTGTTGAGTCATTTAAAAATCTCAAGAGGGATTATATTTTTTAATTTGGTATTAAATTAGGCCCTCCAAAAATAATGGCTCTAAACTTGAAATAGTCATTTAGGAGCAAGCTTTCTTGGATAATAATGTCCCTAATGTTAAACGCTTAGACTCTATAGATTCTGATTCTGGTTTCAAATCTGGGTTTCTCAGTTATTATCTGTGTGATGGTAGACATGTTATCCCACCTTTGTTGGTATAAGTTTTCTAAATAAGTTTGTTCAATACGTCTTTGTTCATCCCTGGAATACACACAAGTGTAACTTCAGAAATGCCAACCCATACCTCTGGGAATAACAAATTTACTAATTAGAGTACAATAGTCATATAGAGTTCTTTGTCTTAATGTATAGAACGAAATACTATTTTTCAAAATTACTTAGGTTAATTGTTTTCTTTGCCATCCTCTTCAGGTTGGTTATTATAACATGTTGGAGTTCATTTGATCTTGTTAATAATCCACTTTGGATGTCTCCCCTCTGACTTGGTTGATTCTAATTATTTATTTATTTTTTGAGTATGTGAAACATCAGTATGGTTCTGAATGTCACAACTGTGCCAAAATTCTATTCAGTTTGGAGTGTTATCTTACAGTCTTCTGCTTAACATTTCTTGAGGTGGTTAAATCCTTATTGTGTGTAATAACTCTGGATGCGGTAAGTTCTCTCCGGTTTGTCTGTTGTAGATTTGGCTAGTTTATAGGGGACCTAATTCAGTGCCACCCTCGCCTGTCAATATAGCAAAATCCACTTTCTTTTAGTTAATTTCTGTTATTTAATGGTGGAAGGAGGAATTTTGTGTCCTTTAACTTTTCATTCTATTTCAGGAACCTGGGTTTTTCCCTTTTGCTTCTTTCCCCTTCACCACTCAGTTGACAGAGATGTGTTTATGTGTTTTTCACCACCAGGAGAAGACTGTCACTTGAAATCAAGCATAATTTTAAGTCCCTTAAAATTGGTCATGCTGGTCAGATGTGTACTCTTTCTTGCTATTTTCACACTTAAGGCAGGCTTACTCTTTTTGGTGATAGTTTTAGATCAGCTTTACACTCATCAGTAGCTCCACTCTTCCTTTTTTCTAAGTTTTTCCAGACTGCCTTTCATCACAAGGCTAATGACAAGGCACAGAAGTATGAGAAATTGCTCATTTAAATTTGGTGATTTTCTCTTTTAACCTAAAATTATTTTGAAGTTCAGAATTCTGTCTTCAAATTACACTGAGATTGTTGTGATTGTATATGGGTGTGTGTTTCTGTGTATATAGTTTTATTTGATGTTCTCGTTTTTCAGTTTTGTTTTTCTTGCTTATCAGTGTCTCTCTCTCTCTCTCTCTCTCTCTCTCTCTCTCTCTCTCTCTCTCTCTCTCTCTCTCTCTCTCTTTTTTTTTTAGAAAATATTGTGAGAGCTGCCTTTGGTTTTAGTTGCCTGGAAGCCCTGTTTCTTACTCTATTTTCTCTCAACTGATAAGTTTCACATCCTATTGTTAGATATTTGTAGGCCTTCTGAAATTTACTTTGCATATGTAGGTGAAAATCTAAACTTAGTATTTTAATTGCTCCCCAACAATTTCATTGATCTTAGAACATTTTGATCACTCACCTTCCAGTTTTTATGCTCCTGTTCTTCATCAGTATTATTTATATTGTCTATGAATGTTACTTTTATTGATTTTCTGGAGACACCGCTTTCAGATTTATTTACTTATTTTGAAGCTCTCATTTTCCAAAGCTATCTGCCCTATGAGACCTTACTTTTGAAATTACTTTTCTTCCACTTGAGATACGTCCTTTACTGTCAGAGATTTTAAGGAATAAACTTATGTTTTGTTTAACGGAGGGAGTTCATATTTTATCTTCATTCTTGATACATAGTGTTTTGTGGTGGGAAGTAAAAGTATTCTAGGTGAACAGTGTTTGTTTGTGTGTTGGAGGGAGTCATTGTTTGCTTTTTGTCTTTAGCACTTTGCAGATACTTCATTGTGTTCTTACTTCCCCTGTTGCTGTGAGGAAGACTGTGGTAAGTCTAACTGTTCGTCCTCTGTTGGTCTGCTCTGTCTAGCTGCTTTAAGAGTGTCTTTTTATATTTAGGTTTCACACTTCACTTGTCTACTTGTTGAATTTCCTTTTCATCAACCTTGGAATTTACTGGGTTTCCTTTATGAATGAGCTCGTATATTCCATAACTTCTGGCAATTTTTTAGCAATAATTCATATTTTTCCCCATTGTCTCTATTCTCCCTTTCTGGAGTTCTGATTAAATATATATTGGACATTCTTAACATTTCTGCCAAATTCCATAACCTCCTTTTACATTTCCTATTTTTTGTCATTTCTGATATGAATTCTGAGTCATTTCTTCAACTCTGCCTTCAGTTTCAGTAATAGTCTTTTCAGTTACATCTAATCTGTTTTCTGACCCATGCTTTGAGATTTTTTTGTTTGTTTAAATTCAGTAATATTTTTTACTTTTAAAAGTTCTATTTCTTATATTTCAAGTCTACTTATTTGAGAATGAAATTTTGCTGGTTCATTTTGTGTTTCTATCTTTATTTATTTGGGTTTTTTTACATAGTTTTAAAAATATTTTGTGCTTGAAAATTTTAATGCTGGTTTTATTTTCATAATAAATTGGTCTTTTGTTTCCTTCATAATTTGTTATTATGAATATGTTTTTCTGTTCGTCTGACTTAACTGACTACATAGTCCATAAAGATTGAGAAATAGGTGTCTGTTCACATCTTAATATATAGCTTACTGTCTGGTATTAGATAAATTCCTTAAATAGTTGTTGAAAGGAGTCCCTATTCTCGTTTCATCATTGGATAAGCTTTTTTTTCCCTCGTTTCATCATTGGAGAAGTTAAGTTTTTTTTTTTTAAGATTTTATTTATTTATTTGACAGAGAAAGACACAGAGAGAGAAAGGGAACACAAGCAGGGGGAGTGGGAGAGGGAGAAGAAGGCTTCCTTCTGAGCAGGGAGTCTGATGTGGGTCTTGATCCCAGGACCCTGGGATCATGACCTGAGCCGAAGGTAGCTGCTTAAAGACTGAGCCACCCAGGCACCCCAGAAGTTAAGTTTTTAAATATACTTTTTTTTTTTTTAGAGAAAGTCTCCACTGATTGGTGGTTTTTAGAGCTCTTGCATATCACAAATGTCTTTTTTTACTTGTTATTATTCTAACAGAATTCTAAGGTAACAGTCTTTTCCTTAAATGCCATTTTCTTATGGTACTTAGCATTTCACAAAAGACCTTTCTTGCCTTTTGAAAATAATCTGTATTGTCTGCTGAAGGCTATTGAATTTTTATATTTAAATTTTAAGGTAACATGTGACTAAGGCTTCTTTGGGGATTGTCACTAATTTTGCCAGGCACTAAATGATACCTCTGTCTGCAATTTCTGACGTTAAATTCAATTAAGGGAATTTTTTTTCTGTATCATTATGACTTCTGCAATATCTATTGTGTTTTCTCCCCAGATTTCCTTTATATAATTAAATTTTTAAATTAATTCCTTGACTTTTCACAAACTATTTTCAGTCCTTTATTCTTCTGAGTTCTAAACATTTTCAAATTTGACTTCCACTAATTGAATTCAGCTTTATATAGAAAAAGTAGGCTGTCTACCACCTCCAATGAGATTTCTAGTTCAAAAATACATTTATTTAATACCTACATGAAATCTCTTGTGACGTAAAATTATTCCTACTTTGTTCCCACTCTTAAGACTGAAGCATCTTCTTGAATCTTACTGTTGTCTTCACTTAGTAGTGTCATTTTAGAAAGAGATTTAATTCTGGTGATTCCAGAAAGTTCTTTCCACCTAGATATTATTTTGCATATATGATTTTTTTCTTTCTTCCCACTGGGAAGAAGTGTTATAGGCAAACTTCTACCATCTGTGACCTTCTCCATGAGAACTTCTGTGATGCTAGGAGGGAGCTTTGCCAGGCTAGTTTTTTTGGTAGTTAATACTGATAAAAATTAGCCCCAGTCTGGTCAGGATAGAACTCTCTTTATAAGTTGTGATTTAAAGCTTCCATCTTGGAAGGAGATAGACTTTTTAATGTAATGACAAACTATGAAACTTGGATATTAAGATTTTGGATACTAACTAATCACCCATTTAACCAATATTTGAGTCTAATGGTCATTAACTAGGTGTCTTTTTTTTTTAACTGCTCAAAACTATTCCAACCAATAATTCTCTCTCTCTCCCCCTCTCTCATTCTTCTCTCTCTGTCACACACCACACACACACACACACACACACACACACACACACACACACACTGCTACCAAGAAAAATATTTGCATTAATCCATTTAAGTTTCTCCTTGTATTAAGTTTGTAATTAAAATTTTGAATATAAATTTTATGGGAAAAACTTAGTCTTTCTGTTCTAGAAGGATTATCAGGATTTTTTTACTAATAGTTTTTCTACCTGGACCATCCACTCAAGAACAAACTCTTCTGGATAATCTTTCTGTCTCTCCTATCATTTCTCATGCATTATGGAAACAGTACCCATTCTCCACCAACACCTAGTATGTGTTGCTTCTCTGCTTATGCAGCCATCCTATCTCAGAATGTTTGCCTCATTATCTGACTTTAACCCCTTGACTTGGGTAAATTAGTGTAAATTTGTCAGTGTCCTTTACACCTAACTCCCAGACCAGGTACTCTTTCATAGGAGGGGGAATCATGTAGCACAAAATTCTAGCTTTTGACAACTTTCCAGTTTCCAGCTACAGATACAGGTCTTTTCTTATTTTTATTTTCTTTATTTTATTTTTAGGAGGTTATTTCCATAAGGATGCATCCTTTATCTAAATACTTTGATATTTCAAAGACATCTTAATAGTCATATATAAACCCAGATCTTTATAGAATTCATTAGCAAATTACCTCAGTTAGTATATATTTATTGAGTACCTACTGTGAATATAGTACTTTATTTGAAGTTATAATTTAGTTTGGGAGAGTTGCCTTTTACTTCTGCAATTTAGCTAAGAGAATAAGACCTATACATATGTAAACCTAATAAAAATATTAGTAAGAGATCGTGAGACAAATTATGATAATGTAAACCATTGATGTTCAGTAAAACAGATACTAGTCATCACAGCCAGGTTTTTGAAAATTGATGTGAAGTGTAAAAACAATTATTAGGAAAGCATTTTACTAAAGAAGGAATAACTGATTGTACCAGTATGGCTACAGAAGTGGATTCTGTAAAGAAGTAAGAACCATGGTTAGAAGGGTTAATTAGGTTGGTTGTGGACAGTCTTAAATGCTTAAGTGAGGAATATGCTGAAAGTAATGTGAGTTTGATCTAATGAAAATGGTGTCCTAGTGAGATGAGAGCAGTAACCAAAGGCCAAGAAAAGTAGCCAGTTAGGACATCCTAAAGGAATCGAGCTACAGGATGATGTGGATATAGACTTGGAGCAGTTGGAGTGTGACTGGCAAGGGATGTCACAATAGAAAGCTAGCAGGACTTGGTAACTGCTGGGAGAATTGTGTAGGATCAAAACATTTTGCTAATTAAAAGGGACATTGTGTATGAGACCACTTTTTCAACCTTATTAAATTGTAGAATTGATAGTATGAATGATATTATAAGAAAATAAAGTATGACAGTGTGACAAATCCCAGATCTAGAAATAATTGACACAATAATGAGCTGCTTGTTTCTCATGGTAGACATCTGCTTTTTGGCTGTCCATGTTTTACCCGCCCCGCCCCGTTCTCTGGCACTGAATGCTGCATGGTTTGGGTCTTTCCTATCTTTATTCTCTGTGTCTGTTCAGCTATGCCCCAGAGTTTTGACCAATTATTTTTTCTTTATTTGTTTTTAGGTTTGTATTTATTTATTAGAGAGAGAGAGAGCATGTGCGGTGTGGGAGGGGCAGAGGGGGAGAAGCAGACTCCCTGCTGAGCAGGGAACCCCACATGCGGCTTATCCCAGAATCCTGAGATCTTCACCTGAGCCAAAACCAAGAGTTGGACTCTTAACCGACTGCGCCACCCAAGCGCCCCTGACCAATTACTTTTTCTTAGCTTTTCCAACAGATACCTATTGAGCACCTACAATATGGCAAGGCATGGAGAATAGAGGAGATAAAAACTGCTGTGTGAGGATCATGTTAATAAGTAAATCCAGGTGCATTTTCATAGTATTGTATTACCGAGGTTTTTAGGAGACAGTTGTTTAACTCAAATGAGCAAGAGGCAAATGCTTTTCATTTGGAGAGGACTGTTTTGTTTTTCTCAAACTCTGTGAGTAAGATTTTTCCTGAAGTTTTGGAAATTCATGCATACCAAACATTCATTTTCATCTCCACGAGGGGGCAGTGTTTTACTATTAGATTTTTCCTTCTGTGTGAGAAAAATGTATACAATTTTTTTGATTTGATATTATCTTACAAATGTAACAAAAGTGTTAAAAGATTTCAAAGCCTAATTTAGCATTTTTATATATTACGTATACTATATTTTTGTGTAATGTACATGCTTTCTATAAATATAAATACATGCAGATATAAATGTATGTATGGATATCAATTGTGCACTTTTATTTGGAAGTTTTTGACATTTTCTGGCGTTTTGATAATTTTTTCATGAGTTCACCAAGACAAGGATAGATGGCAGAAGGATATTAATATCAAAATATGAGCAACCTGAATTTCAGGAGAGTTTTGTAACTCATGGAAATTGAATTAGGCTTTAGATATGGAATTTGCTGAGACAATGTAATGTTTACCTTTCAAAAAGGACTGTTTAATCTTCTGAGACATCTAAAGCCTAAACATGTATATACATATATTTTAACTTTATAGTTTTCCTTTTAACAGAGGACATTGTGTTCTTTAGGAATGATGCGTGTGGAGGATGAATATCTCTAAAAGTTTCCTTTCAGGTTGTCTATAAAGATTTGGACAACAATGATGTCATAGCTTTTCCTGCTATTCTTTGAGAGCGTATTCCACAAAATGCACATAAATTTGATTCTAACAGCATCCTGTAAATTTGTTTATGCCTCTTTAATTCAAATACTGAGAGCTGTGTAGAACAGTGATAGAAATAAATGTTTTAAAATAAACCTTTAAAAAAGTTCTTCAAGTTTATGTACACTGGGAATAGCTTTGCCCTAAGTTGTCCTTGAGAAAATGGAAGGGAACATTTAGTGAGTAAGGAATTTTGAAGACATAGACATTATAGAAAATTGACCACTTGTACACACTTGTGAGATGTAATTTCTCTGAAACTGCAGGTTTGTTGTCCAAATAGTGGTAGGTGATGGGAAGGGGGGAAAGAAGAGCCACTATAAATTATGGAAGTGTTCCTGTCATTCCCAATCTTCTGTGAAAACAATGACATCTCCTACTTGCCCTGATTTCCCAAATTTTGCCAATAGCTTAGAAGTCCTATGAGAATTTCTGCATCAAAACTCTACTACGCTATTGAAGATGATAGATAAATACCACTGTAGGGAATATAGGGAAACCTTCCTATCAACCAGAAAACAAACAAACCACACACAAAAACACTGAAGTCCAGGATTCCGTTGATAAGACTTAATTGCTCTAGAGTAAATTTAGAATTACCTTATGTGTTTAAGAGAGAATATTAATTAGAACTTTTGTGCATCTTTCATCTAAACATAGTATATTTCATCTTACTCTTGAAATGACAAAGATAAAGAAATAGCTAAATTTGGCATTTCTAGATAAAACCCATGCGGATTCTCATCCTAAATAATTCAGTTTGAAGGTATAGAAAATTTAAAGGGGCTATTATATATTTATGTTTCATCTAATGTTCTTCCTAATATTTAAAAAATCTGACTGTTGAGAGACTCTCCAGGATCTCATTGAGCAATTGTTAATGTACTGAATAAAATTAAGTACAAATTTTCTGTTGTTTCCTTTAGCTTGACTTCCACTGTATTTTTCTTAACCTCTTAAGTCAGCAGAAAGCTAAGGCCTTGTGAATTATTAATATAATTCTTTCTTGGATCTTTTATTGAAGACTAAAATATTCAAAAAAATGTTTGTGAAGATTTTGAAGATTTTTTATGGAGATAAATGTGTCCTGGAAATTTGGACACTGTTCTGTATTATTGATTTTATGTGATAACAGATGAAATTTAGTTCCCAGGATTTCAAGTCTTGGAACTAAATTTTAAAACAATTTATTTTTCTTATTAGAAGAATAAGCTGTGTTCATTATGAAAATTTTGAGAATATAACACAGAGAAGAAATAAGAATAGCCATAAGTCCATCATCCAAAAATAACTCTTGTTGGGACCCTCAGTGGCTCAGTCAGTTGAGTGTCTGCCTTTGGCTCAGGTCACGATCCCAGGGTCCTGCTCAGCAGGGAGCCTGCTTCTCCCTCTCCCTTTGCTGCTCCTCCTGCTTGAGCTCCCTCTCTAATAAATACACAAAATCTTAAAAAAAAAAAAAACTTTTGTTAACATTTTAATATTTTCCCTCCTAGTATTTTAAGAAATCAGACCCGCTGTATTCTTTACTTCCTTTCTGACTGGCTTCTATTTTTTTAATACATTTGTAACCAGGAAAAAGAGTGAATGCTGCATTTTTGAGCCAGAAGTTATGTTTTTATTATTTTATGACAGGATAGAGTTAGCAATTTTTAAGATTTTTCTGAAAAATTGACATTGCTGTGAAGTGAGCAGGATAATATAAAACAAGGAATTATGATGATGAAAATCATATAGATTTAAGAGAAAATGCACACTAACTCATCTTGCCTCACTAAACATTCTCCCGTTTTTCTTTAAGTTCAAGAAAAGTATTCCTTTGATTTCTGTGTGTGATTATGTACAAATTGGTGTGTCATGTTTAAAGTTTATGCTCTTTATGGCTGGTGAGTAGAAATTCAGGTAAACCTGAAGCCTGGAAATTAATTGCTAGAGTTACAGACAGATAACGAATAGGTGACAAATTTTAGTAGATTTATTTTTTCATTTTTTTGTGGGAATTTGGGTGCTCACTTTCCCTGCAATATCTTTGTGAGGTCTAGCCTATCACATTGCTATGCCACAATGAAATCAGCCATGATTTCTTGTTCCCTCAAATTTCTTTTTCATTCTGGACTTTGCAGTTTTTGCCTCTCTTTTTCTCACCCTTCAGTTCCACCTCCTTGAGGGGCCTTTCCAGCATTACCTGGTCTTACCACGCTCTGAATTCCCTCATCCCTTTATGCCCAGCTCTAGCTGTATTACCTTCAGCCTAGTTCTTTGCATATTTATGCACATGATGTTGGGTTTTCCTTGAAATGGGGTTGACTTTTTTTATGCTTGTTGGTTTCCTGTAGTAAACATTCCCTAGGTGACATGGGTACTGAGAGAACCCATGTGTGATTTTCTAAAAAAAAAAAGTCCCAAACAGGTGTTCTGATGGTGGCGGTGGAATGTAGCAGTAGGTAAGGAAGCAGTGGGGAAATGGGATAGTAATACAGTCATAAGTATTAAGATGGTTATAGTAATAATTAACCATTTCTTTCTCAGTGCTTCAGTTTGGATATATATGTATGTATTTTAACCTGTCCTCAGGATCAATAATACTGTTTTCTGCTCTGCCCATCTCATGTTAAACCAATCCGTTATTAATTTCAAGGATGGTATTTTACAGGTGTAAAATATTCTTTATTATAGATTCCCATGCTATGTTGAAAATGTCCATTTTTCATCAGTTTCCATCTCTTCTATCCTTTTTAACATATTAATCATAGTTATTTTGAAATCCTTGCATGCTAATTCCAACATATGGATTATGTCTGAAAACTATCCTATATACGGATGATTTTCTCTCCTTAAGTTTTTTTTTTTTTTCCCTCCTGCTTTCTTCTTCTTTACTCATCAGGTAAGATTTTATTATATGCCGTACTTGAGTTATGAAACCTTTTGAAGGCTCTAGCTTATTTTAGGTTCCTCCAAAGAATACTAAAATTTGTTCTGGCAAGCACTTATATTATTGGGAGATAAACCAGATCTTCTGAAGGCTGTTTAAACTTCGTTAGGGCAGGTTCAATTCCATTTTGTCTTTATTCCCAGGCTATAGGCATGGCCTTTTACAGCTCTCAACCAAAGGCCATGGGTATTCACCAAGATCTCTTCATTCTAGCTGAACTCATATCTAATCTCCTTGTTCTCAGTACAGTGTGGCCTCTGAATCTTTGCTCAGCTCCCCAGCTTTCCAGCAGTTATTCTCTGCTAAGCCCCACTGAGTCTTCCCGCAGAAGCTCAGTTTAGAAGTTGACCAAGAAATGAAGGGATTCTTAGCAGATTTTTAGGACTTTTCTGCAACTCCCCACTGCCAGGGACTTCGCCTGCTCAAATCCACGCCACCTTAACCACTCTAAATTGTAATCTGTGTCTTTTCTACCTGGGTGTACTGTCATTCTCTTCTTGGGCTCTATTTCTCTTCTTTATAGTTTGGAAAAATTCTCTCAACGAGACAGCTGGGGTGAATGTTACCTAAAAGGATTTTCTTTCAAGGATTGTAGACATGCATAGGTTACTGTCCCAAGAGCTGCAACAGTATTTTTACATATAGTAGATAATCAGATTTAATGGTTATGTGTGATGAGAGAGTGATATCAGCTACTATGTCATGGGCGAAGTTAGTGCACACCATAAAAATAATTCTAACAGCTATTATCAGTGGACATTTACCAGGTATCTGTGGTTTATGTGTCTTGTCTGATTCAGTCCCCACAGAAAAGTGGTGAGGCAGCTAATATTATTATATTTTTAGAAGAAAAAATGGAGAACTGTGAAGTTTACATAATTTGCTCAAGATCACTTGAAAATTGTCAAAGCCTGTATTTGAATACCAGCAGTCTCATTCTAGAGTCGGTGCCCTTATCAGTTGCACAATTTATGAAAAGAATAGTGTATTTTATTTAAGGAATATATACATGGGCTGGCACACACAAATAACTTTGTAACTCAAGTTTTGTAATTCTGGCACAGAAACATTGTTAAAATCAAGAGAAATATTTTGAAATTGAACACATACTTTTTTGAGAACGAATACACTTTGTATTATTCAGGATAGCAGAGAGTTACTCTATGCCCTGTACCCAGTCTCCCTTATTTTTAACAACTAAAGTCCTATAGTTTATTCAGATTTCCTTAGTTTTAACTAATGTATTTTTTTTAATTTCAGGATGTTATGTTACTTTTAGTTGGTCATGTCTCCTTAGGTTCCTTTTGTCTGTGACGTTTTCTCAGACTCGTTTTTGACGAACTTCACAATTTTGAAGAGGACTGGTCAGATATATTGTAGGATGCCCTTCTATTGGAATATGTATAATGTTTTCCTCATGATTAGACTGGGGTTATGGGTTTTGGGGAGGGTGACCACAACAGTCAATGCCATTTCGTTACATTGTATCCAGAATGTGTACTGTGAGCATGATTTTTCAGCATTCATGTTGACCTTGCTTACTTAATTTTAACATTAAATATTTTTATTATATAATATTTGGAATACACAAAATACACACACGCACTTGTGTGTGATAATAAAATCATCAGCTGTAAGGCCCCCCTTGTTCCCCCCACCTCCTCAATTAAAAACAGTGGTTTGCATATCTACTGCAGCAAGAAATGCTTTTTTAAAGATCTGTTTGAATTTACCTTTTTTAAAAATTGCATTAGCAATGCTTTTATAGAGATAATTTTGAGATGACTTTGAAGTCCATACATTGTTTGAACACCTGCTCTTTGTACATAGTAGAATTTTCTGAGTATAGGTGGGTCTCACCATCTTGTTTAATCACTTTTTTGAATTTCTATATTTTTCAGGGATAAAATGAGCTCAGGCAGAAAGGGAAAATAGTGAGTTAACATTGGTTCTTCTCACTGAATTACACTCATTCCAAATGATGCCTGTTGAAATTGCATAAATAAATTAACTTTTAAAAGAACATTCTTAAATTCATTAGTTAAAGGTATGTAAGTTATGGAGCTATCAAATGGGAATAGATTTATTCTAAGACTTAGAAATGTGATTTTCTAGCCCTTGTTTCTTAAACAGATTTTTTCCCCTTCTTCATGTGTTGCTCTCCTGCTTTCATTATGATAAGTATAAACTGGTTTCGAAGAGACTATACAGATAGTCTTTTTCTGTTTATTTTTAAAGGGGAAACTGCAATTTTCATCATCTGTTGTATGTCTCAATTTAATAAATGAGACTTGGGTGTAGACGTGTATTATAAACCCTGCAATATTGTAATTAATTAATCATTAAGAGTGACAAATACATATCTAGAGTTAATTTGTATTTTGTTCCGTTTTGGAATATTTATTTATGAATGATGTGGCATGAATGATACCTACTCCTCATATAAGCGAATCACGTTTTAAGTCCAGGCATATTTGGCTTTAGAATGGTTCATATGTGATTTAGGTCTTGTTATATTCAGGAAGCCAGTACAGCCTTTGAAATTCAGTACTGAAATGTCACTAAAACTCACTTGCAAGATACAGAGTAGCCACGATTTAACCCTTGTGGGTTTTCCCCAGCTCCACCCCTTAGAACACAATCAGGGAAATTGATGGGAAAGTGTAGATGAAGCAGAGATGGTCTCTCGCCACCATCCTCATAGATGAAGAGCCTAGGGCCTCTGGGCTGATGGAGATGTGGTAGTGGAAAGGTTTTGATAATACTCTTTGTACCATTGCCAGGTTTCCTGCCAAATATGCAAATAGGAGTAAACAAAGTAACCAAAAAGTGGTCAATGTTAAGAAATGAGTTAAACTGAAAGGGTGATGAAACCTCTATCATAGCCTTCTTTGCTTTGAATTCATTATAATTTATGGAGTGCTACCATGTGGTAGGCATTGAACTAAGTGTTCCATATTCAAAGACAAAATGGAAAAATTCTTTACCTCAAGAAACTCATCATCTGGGGGAATAGATGGTCAACTAAAAAGACTATTAGAATTCAGTGTGCTGGAGGAATTAATAGCTGTGGAAACAGAGATTCGCCTCACCCAACTGGGCTGGGGGATAGGGATCCGGGTAGATTGCAACCACTGATAACTGGGTGGAACCACAAAGAGTAACTAGGGTCAGCTAATCCAGGAAGGGAGTGAGATAGCTTTCCTGGCAAAGGGATTAGCTGAGGCAAAGGAATGGAAGTTCAGAAAAATAGCTTGTTTGGGCAATCTTATGCAGTTCTGTGTGGCTTGGGGAATTGAGTGATTCTAAGGGAATGGCAGAAAGGATGGAAGGATATAAAGGCAAAGGGTTCTGATTGGACCCTGAAGTTCAAAGGTAGCCCTGGAAGGATTTTAGGCAGGGTAGTAATGTGATCAGATCTATATGTTAAAATAAGTATTTTGATTGCTGTGTGGGAAACAGGGTAGAAGAGGACAAGACTTCAGAGAGACTGTTTAAGAGATTGTTCCAGTAATTTAAGATGGAGATGTTTTGCTGGCAGCGGCAGTTTGAATGGAGTAAGTGGATTCAAGAAACGTTACGAGGGTAGAAGCAGTAGGTTCTAGTGATACACCGAACACTAGGAGAAGGTGTTAAGGATGTTGCCAGCATTTAGAAGTTGGTTACCAGGTCCCTCTTCCTGAGCCTAGCACAATTCACAACACAGAGACCCTAAAGATACTAGCTCTGTTGTGACTTTCTCTTCCCCTTCATCCCCCTCAGGAAGACTAAACAGTTGGAGTAAACATATATTCATAGGCAATATGATTTCACAGGCAAAAACCACATTTTAGCAACTTGTGAGAAACTCATTTCACTAATGTGCCTGATCCTTATTTCACAAACAACAAGCCATTTTTATTTTTCCTCCCAGACCAGTATTCACAGTTTATAACAAAGTCTTTTGTTGGCGAACACTCAGAAACAAAATGAAGGAAAGGCTTGCATCATCGATGAAATATTCACACTTGAGTGAAGAGCCAAAGTTGGTCAGATATTGGATTAAGGGAAAATCTTTTTGTTTCATACTGCTAGGATTTGAAATTGTGTCAGTGTTTTCTTGGTATCTTCAGCAGACACATTTTGTATATAATGAAAAGTGCTTGCAAAAGCTTTTCTCCTTTATTTGAGAGACAACATGCATACCAGTAGCTATGATCTGAGTTCCAGAGGGTGCCAAGTCCAGAGAACAGGGGACCTTGAAAAGTGGCTCCCTGAACTCATAAAAACAGGAGGATGGTGGTGGACAGGGGCTGAGTGGTGGAGGAAATGAGAGATGTTGATCAAAGCGTACAAACTTCAGTTGTAAGGTGAATAGTTCTGGGATTTTAATGTATAGCATGGTGATTATAGTTAACAATATCGTATACTTGGCAGTTGCTAAGAGAGTAGATCTTGAATGCTCTCACTACCCCCTCAATGGTAACTGTATGAGGTAATGGATTAACCTTTTTGTAATCACTTCATAATACATAGGTATATCAAATCATCACATTGTACAGCCTACACTCACACAATGTTACATGTCAAATATATCCCTGTAAAGCTGATGCGAAAAAAACTAAAATATGAAGAAATATTAAAAGATAAAAGTAACAAATTTAATGTGACATATTTTCTTTTTAAAATAATTATTGTTTTGTCCTTTTTTTTTTTTTCAGGATGAGCAGAAGCTACAGGCAAGTTTAAGGCAAGGAGTCACAATTATTGCCACCTTAATCAAAGAAAGAAATTCTGGACTTGTTGGTCAGCTACTGGTAGCATGAAGAACACAGAGAAAATTATGTACTGGGTTTTTAGAAACATTTACCTAGGTCTCTGCTGTGCTTCCCTCCCTATTGTATGTGGTAGAATGTTTAATTTGTAGGATGTGACGTTTGGGTTATAGAAATGAATCAATGTTTATGTCTGTGAAAAAAATACTCTTGTGCATGTCAAATATAAAGTAATCAGAAAATATGCAAATGGAAAGTAATAACCTTCATGTAATCTTCTGCAAAGGCATGAAAAATCAAATAGAAATCATGATGAATGAGCTAATCCTCCTAGGAATGAGAATTTAGAGAACTTCAACTGTGATCTTATCTCTGTGTTTAATTAGTAAATCACACTATCATGAAACGAGTAAAAAAAAGATTGAGAATAATTTTTAATTCCAAAATTGTCCTCTTACCAACTGATATTTTGATTTGTTTTCTAATTTTCCACACCTTAAAAAATAAAAGAGACAACAGGGAACTCTGGTTCTAATATTTTCACTGTTGGCCTCACATTACTCTAGATCCATAAAGGAGATGTAATTCTCTCCTGCTTTTCTGTTTTAAAATTCTATGTTTTCTTTGGTTTATGAAAAATAATTCTGACTTATATTAAAAGGTCTCTGATTTTTCTGAATGCCTTTAAAAGAAGACCAGAAATCTTCATAAAAGTGAAATTATTTTGGTCAGTCCCAAGTTAGTCTTTTCTGAAAGGGAGTCATAAATTATTTTTTGATACAGACACTGCTGTCTTTTTTTTTATTTTAATTTTTTATTTAAGTAGGCTCCATGCCCAGCATGGAGCCCAATGCAGGACTTGAACTCATGACCCTGAGATCAAAACCCGAGCTAGATCAAGAATAAGACTCTTCAAAGAATGAGCCACCCAGGTGCCCTGATATTGCTGTCTTTTAAAATCATGTTCTTACTCTTTCAAATTTCCACTGGTATATACATCTTAAAAGTGTGAATGATTTTCACTTACATTAAATTTTGCAAAAAATGTATATACAATCATTAGAGATAACTTTTATTCTATTTTTACATTTATAAAAACACATTAGATCAGATTCCAAGGCTTAGGTTACTTGTGGAAACTATAAAAGTTGCATGAGATGTTATCAGTTAAAGATAAACTGTGAGAATTTCTATAAAATTTCTTAACATGTTGGATGATTTTCCCTGTTTTTATCTAGGACCTATATTAGTAGGATAGTTTATATTTTACATTTAAGTAATAGTAGAATATAATGGAGTAATTACTTCAATTCATACTCCTAAATGAAGTGTGTTATTTCAGTGTAGCTTAGATCTAAATTCCTGGGCTTACCACTTTTTTTTTTTCTCTAGGGATGATAAAAAACATAAATGATTTAATTCAAAATCGTGATGGTGAAAGTTATGTGGGCAATATATAGATTTGTGGCTAGAACATCTGTGTCATTGTTAAGGTGGTGGGTTGACTGTGTTGTGAAAAGGTCCACACCTGCACCTTTTGAAGTCTTCAGGTGAAAATGTTTTAGAACTCGGAAGTGGTTATAAAGGCAAATAGGAAAATATTATCATGGTTTTAAAGAGAAAGTGCCTTTGAGTAAAAGGCAGAAACAGTATATCTATGGCACAGCAAAATTACTGTATCAATTGAGTGCTGGTTAAGTTACCTTAAATTTCAAATTATTAATGGATTGTTGAGCCAGATAAGAATTTATCTGGGAGCGATTACTAATGACTTTACCCTAGGCAATCTTAAACTGTGACTGAAATAATCACCGTCATCATCACCATTATAATCTCATTTGATTTTTTCCTTACAGTTTACAAAGTGATTGACAGCTTTGAAAGTAATTTAAATCTCAGCCACCATGCTTAATGTTAGTGGTTTACTTATCCTTTAGCTACAGTGATGGCATAATAGTTGGGGCCAGATAGACATGTTCCACTAGGAATCGGTTGGTCCATAACTTATGGCAGGTATAGAGCCACTATTAATTAGACAACACAGAAGGATATGATTACACCACTTTATTCTACATAAAATTTTCCAATCCTAGAATGTACAAGGATGAAGGTAGAATCATTTAAACTTAGCAACAAAAACAAATTGTTCCAACTCTAATAACAGAGAATATAGGTGATTCTAATAGTGTCAGTCCATTAAATTCATTATTCTACAAGATTCTGCAAAGACAAAATCTAAATTGGGTGAATATTTGTCAACATCAATGGACCTTTCTCCTCGACTCTTTTATATCTTGATCTTAATTATGTTTCTGTTTTTCAAAGAGTTTTGAAAGGACCAAATTGTTTTAAAGTATCTAATAAGAGAATTAAATTAGATCACAATGAAAAAAAAAAGTAATTTAAAAAAGTCTTCCCACATCCTTTATTGTGTAGATGGAACTTGAGGTTCAGAGATCTTAGCTACTTTGTGGAGAGCCCTGTGGCTCCCTAATAACAAGAGGTAGAGATTAGACTCAGGACCACTGATGCTAAGTTTGAAGCTCAGCTCCCTGTTTAATTATGATGCTGGTAAAGGACATCCAGCTGAGAGGCTGTGGGAGGTAAGCCAGAAGCTCTCAGTGAGCCCTGGGGGAATGGACAAAGAGGGACAGATCATCCCAATGACCAGAGGAAAGTCCTGAAGCTTGTAGCTTTCCAGCCATCTTTCCAACATATAGAAATTGTAGCTAGGGGTGAAGGAAATGGAAAGAATTGTTGGCCAAGAGAGAAAGATAAATTGGTTGTTTTTAGTGTCTGAGAGATCCAGAGGCAACTTTATTGTTAAATTTTCATCACTGCTTCTTTCATGGGAACTATTTTCACTTTATTTTCTAAAATGCCTTCTAAAATAATAGTTAAGTTATGCTTCAGCATTGCTCAAATTGTTTTCTACCTGTGGAAAATTTTATGAATGACTATTTTCTTTCTAAATGTTCGCTAGTTAATTAAGTGCAATTTAGTTAGACTTTTATGGAATTTAACAGTGTGATCAATGGTTTGGCTAATGACATATTGGTAAGAGGTGCAATTTTTTTTTCATAAAACTGCTCAGTTTGAGAGATAAGTTGTTGGAAGTATATGAATTTATGAGTAAGAATTACCAGAGCCATTCTTCCTGTGGTCACTTCAAACATTTTGCATTGGTTTAACAGGTAAACTCTTTTTTTTTTTTTTCATGCTGGTTATCACTATCAAATTTTACTTAATACATGTAAATATAATGATCATTTTATAAACATCAAGTTGCAGTAGAACATTTTCTTATATTAAATCTGCAAATTTTATTTCCTTTTAATGTTGAAACTAATTAGTCCAAGGAAGAGTAAATAATATTTGAATTAAAATGTTACAGCCATTTTGATGAAGAAAAAGTGAAGTTATTTTCAAAGTTTAATTAAAAAATAAACAGAATAAATGAAAAAGTATATATCATTTTAGGATTTGTTAGTATGGTTCAAAATAAGTGAATTAGAACCGGCTTGTGGGTGGTTTGGGCACTATACCATTTATATATGTTCTTGTACAATTTTAGTTTCAAAATTGTGAAAAATGTGCATTTTTTAAATGAAAAGTAACACTAGTAAAGATTCTCAGTATATTCTCTTTTAAGAAAAAATATGTGATTGATAAATAACTAAATACTTAATGGTATTTTAAAATCCAATGGCAATTATCATTGATATTTAGTGTGTATATACATATTTTTTCATACTAATTCGATCACAGTTGAATAACTAAATATGACATTTACTCAAAAAATAACAGTGTGATGTTTTATATTACAGGTGGAATTTGAGATCCAGATTTATTATTCTGTAAGATATATTAAAAATCTGCAAAATCAGAAGTCTCATTTAGATTTTTTTTCTTCTTCCCCTCATATTTAGCAGGTATCCTAGCAATTACAGTGGCCATTAAGGATATAAAAGCTCTATTCAGTCACAGTGGAAGAGTATTGTGATCACTTAACAATGTCTGCATGGGCGTAGTGGGTTGAATTCTGGTTCAGAAATATTCTTTCTCTCCACTCAGCTCCCGTAGGAGGAATGTATGTGCATTTGTTGACTTTGGGATTCATCGTGTAACCTGCTCTGACCAGTAGAGTGAGGCCGAAGTGGCCGTGCATGACTGAGGCTAGCCTCAAGAGACCTTGCATGTCACTGCTTGCTCCTTTCTGCTCTTGCCCCCACCTTGAGAGGAACATGTCCTGCCCGGCCCGCTGTCTCCAAAAGGAAAACAAAGCCCAGATCAGTCGATTTCCAGCTAATCAACAAATGGATGAAGAAGCCCAGCTGAGAACAGCAGGGCTCCCTAGGCCAGTTCAGGTGACCTCCACCAGACAGGTGAGCTGCATAAATGCTCCTTGTTTTTTGCTAGTAGTAAGTTTTGTAACTTTCTGTTGCACGCCAAGTGGTAGTCAAGAAGCTCTGTGGTGGTGCATGACATATTTGTCCTCACAAGCCTAGGATGTATCTGGAGACACACATGTTGGCTAAAGTAGAATGCTTATGAGGAGATATATTGATCAGAGTCATGATCCCAAAGTATGACAAGGTTCTGAGGGTTACCTCCTTCCCTTTTCAATAGTTACAAAAAGAGAAAAATAGATCTGAATGTTTTAGAAAAATTTACAAAAGAGGTTAAACTTTCTTAGGCGTAAGATGATTTTGAGTTAAAATACAGGCACTTAAAATAATAATAAAAAATAGCTAACATTTATTGAATGATTACTCTTGTTCTAGAAACTGTTCATGCTTTGCCTGTACCTAACTTTTTTTCTTCAGAATAACTCTGTGTACTGGTACTATACCAATCTCTATTTAAAAAACAAAGAAACCAAGGCACATACATTTTAAATAAAAATATTTAGACTCACCCAAGCAGCAAGTGGAAGAAATGAGATTCAAATAGGCTTCTCTCACTTTAGAGCTTATATTCCTAACACAATGCAATGCAATATTACAAAACGTACTATCCTAAGATTCCTTAAAGAATGACCCTCAAAGATGGAAATCTCAAATACCTTTTTTTTCCTTAAATAGCAAGAGAAAAAAAAAGGCTCAATCCCATTGTCTTTCAGTGTTTCTGTGATGTTCCTTTCCTTTGCCCATCACCACCCCCAACACACAAACATATTTTGGAACGTCCCTGGATCTGCATGTGCCAGTATCCTCGACAAGGACTGATAGTGACCAACAGTTACTATCAGTACCATCCATCTCCGTGGGCTCTAAAGTTGTAGGAGTTTGCTCAGGCACTGAATGATCAGACATACTTGAATAACGGAAGTGTAAGATTAAAAAGTAGAAGTAAGTACTTTCTTGATGAACCAGAGTTGCATAGAGCCATTTATGTCCCAGGAACACAAGACAATGTGCAAAGAGAAGCAGAAATCCATTCATCATGTTTATAGGAGAAAGGAAAGTCTAGAAAAATGCCTGGGTGTGGCAAAGTATGGAGTCTTCCCTAGCCATTAGACAGGCCTAAGCATATATCAATATTTGCTCAATGGGAAGATTTGGGGGTGAATGGTGTCCAGTATGATGAGCTAGACCTGAAAGGAGCCAGATTGTTTTCTCTTACCATCTGAAATACTGAAATCTTTGATTTTTAAAAAGTCTTCACAGCTGAAATGCATTATGTAAATTCATTCTCTACTTAGTTGAGGAGGCTATCAAATAATCTGAGTAGTTGTTAAAACATCTGGGTCTCTTTAGCAGCACGGATAAAGCCTGACTTGTTAAGTGCACTGTTTTCCTCCCACTTTAACCTTAATTAATCCTTGCAGGGTCTCTGTGAGGTAGGTCTGTATCAACCTTGTGACGTGACAGCTGCAAAAACGCATATGCAGAGATTAAGGAACACTTGATCGCCCAGCATACTGAAAGCCAAACTGGGTTTGGGGATGCAGAATTTCTGACTCTCTTTGGACAGTTTTTCCAGGAATTAGATTATAACTAGGAAGGGTTGTTCTTTACTTAAGGTTTAAAAAAAAATCTGATTTAAATCTGCATCCAGAATTTTACCTGGATGCATTCCCTCATTTTCCATTTTGCAAAATTGCAGTTCAGCCCAGAGGCAAAAACTTCACCAAGGCAATCCTAGTGATCTTTCTGACCCGAATGGAGACATGATTTGAGATTCCACAAGGAAGCCAATTTTGTAAGAATTTCCACTAGTCTGTAGACTGTAATAATTGGGTTATTTGGATAAGGTTTGGCAGAGCATCTTGAAGATTAACTGAATGAGGTTTCTGGAGGTTTGCCATTCTGGAGCTATCCATTTTGTTCTTTGTTCTACCTCATTATAAAATGGGCTATTGAAATTGGTTGGTTTGTTGGTATGTGAGGTTTTTCTTTTTTCCCCTTTCTTATTCTTTACATCTGAGCCCTTAATTTGGTTGAAGGCAAGCTCTTCAGTCTAAGTGGATAACAAAACATCCCTTTGAGGAGAAGGAAATAGATGATAAAATCTGCATGTTACTAATTTTTTCAAAAGTTTGAAGGAATTTCTCTCCCATCCTGTATGTGTTTTTAAGACCCTGTTAAGTTCATAGTTCCTTTTTCTTTTCTTGTTTGAATAGAAAAATCATTCTCTTTAATCCCCCCTGAGTGTTAAAAATGTATTATTGAACTGCCCAGTTCAGGAATTTAGTTCCCTCTTACACTGAATGGAGGTATGTATGACCTGATAGTCAAAGAATGCTATTCAGAGACATTTCCGCCTGTTTGTTTCTTGGATCAGTTACTGTTCACATAAAGTCTGGAAAGAGGCCAAAATGTGTAAACAAATTAAGAATTTTGAGTATCCCAGTGGGAATATCTGTAAGTTCTACCAGGAATCAGGAATTGAAGATCAGTGCAATATGCTTTCATGGGACAGCCAGGAGAAGCAACTATAAACCAAATATTCTTGGCTTTGGTTTGGGAATCTTAGTGGATATTAAAAGATTTTGGCTAATCATGGAGTTATGCATACCACTACTTTTTCCCAAACATATGTATGTTGCCTAAATGGAATTTCATTTTTCTTTCACTAACTTTTAGTTCCTTAATATCAACAAACTCAACTCTGAAGCTCCTGCTTGATATTATTTTAGCAGATAAAATATGTAGTATATAAATTATTTATCTTTATCACTAATAATTAGTGACACTACACATCTACATTAATCTGTGACTACAGTGAATGACAGTTTGGTAGACTGGGGATTTTTCCTCTAGTGTTTTTTTTTGATATAGTCTTTTCTTCCAACTATCTATCTCAGCATATGAATTGAAAATTGTGGTCTCTATTTCCTTTGACCCAGAAATAAAACTTAAATGTAAAACTTCCCCTTAATTTTAATTTCCCTTAAGCTGTTAAAAGTTTTATCACCATATGATATCTCTATTAATTTCTTCTTCATTTTCTGTGTGTGTGCATATGTATATGGATATGTGTGTGGAGAGAGAGAATGTAGAGAAAGAGAGAAAAGTGTGGATATGTTATTTTCATGTCCACAGTTTTTTTTTTAAAGAATTGTTCTAAAACAAATGCAATGTGACCTTGTGCTTTGTATGCATGTGTAGGAAGAACTTACAGAGATTCACTATCGCTGATTTAGCAAAATGTATCTCAAATAGGGAAAATAGAGAAAATATATTATACCTCCTCATACACAATAAATACATATTTATACATAGTAATTTGCATAATTAACAATACTGATTGGCAATGCAGATTCAACACAGTTTTTAATTGTTTAAATTTAGTAATGGAGGCCTCACCTAGCCCCTGATGTAAAGTGATTTTACACTCTTGTTTTGTAAACCCACATTGTTAAAACGAACTCGTGGTTTCCACCAGTGGCCACCCTGACTCACAGTATCATCCCTGCAATTTCGTGAATGCTCTAGAAATAAGTCCCTTCATTTCTTTTACTCTTTATTTTTCACTATAGTGAAATATACTATAGTATAGTGTTGCCATACTATAACCTCTGTTGCTAGTGACGCTCATGAGCCACTCTGGGCTCTGCCACCTCTCGTCCTGGCTCTGCCTGTGTGTCCCACTGCAGCCCCAGAGGAGGGACTCCTTGTATCCGGGGTATCGGTCTTGGATGTTCTTACAGCTCACTCAAGAGAGCTTGATCAAGGAGCAATTCAAGAAGATAGAGTCTGGACGCTCTCTAAAATTGCAGTCATCTTTCTGTTGCAGCATGGATATGTTCTGCTGCAAGTGAGAAGCAAAGGTAGATTTGTCACTCACATCAGGCCTGTTTCCACTTGGCTCACTTTCAGAAACACTAGATTGCTAAAGGTTTGGGCCCCATCATTTCTGAACCAGAGAGCAAGCTGTGCCTACCCTCTACTGCACCCCCACTTGAAGAACCTGTCGTATCTCAAGATGAGACACTCCCCCGAGTGGGTGACAGCATGATCATCCCTTCTCTTCAAAACAAATTGTCATGTGGCCAACACGTTAACCAGAAAATAGTGTGAATAATGATACATTTCCTAAAGTCTGGATTTTTTGAGTCTTAGCCATGGTCAACTTGCAACACTAAGAAAATGATTTTTTTTTTCCCCCAAAATATCTCTTATCTAGCTGGGACAAATATTTTATGAGACATAAATAAATTAAAGACCGTTTTGAAAAGTGACACAAAGTAAGTGTGAAGTATGTAAAAGAAGGACTCTGCCTTTTTTTTCTTTATAGAATCTCTGTCATCTTTATTAGAGCAAAAGAGTAGCTCAGGGATAGTTATTCAATACTAGTTACCATTAAGTTGCATTTTAATCTTTTCCTAAAAATGTTTGCGTATCTGACGTACCCTTCATGAGAGCTCAGTTAGCCGTATATGGCAGATGAGCCTGAAGTTTCTACAGACCGGCGAGGTTCCTGAGATTACACAACTCACAGGGGGCACGGCCAGTGCCAAGATCTGGCATTTTTTTAATTTCCTCTACATTTCTCATCAATAGCATCGAAAAGTTATCAGTAACTTTAAGAAATGTTATAAATGACATTAAGAAATGACTAATAATAGATATGGTGATAAAAACTGTTGAGAATCTACTTAATCAGTTGTGTTCCAGTTTTTGTTTTGATTTCTTCTATAGGCCTCAGGCCAGCTGGCAGAGTTAGTCATTAGCAACAGATGTGTCTCTCCTGGTGAGAAAGATGAGAACTACACAGCAGACCAGATCCAGAATTACTGAGCATCTCTTATGTTCAAGACCTCTAGGTCCTGTGGAAATTCTGCAAGGAGGTAAAATAGGATTCCTATTCTCCATGACATTTTCTCTGGCAAGGTGAGAAAAACAAATGAAAATGATGACAATGAAAAGTGGTGTGGTAAAGGGAAATAAGTGGTATATTTGGTATTGATAGGAGTTCAGAGGAGAGAAAGTTTGGACATTTGAGGTGGAAGATCCTTTTTGTCTCATTATGGCCTTAGTCATTAAGGCCATTTCACTTAGGCTCATACTTAATTTCTTCCCTAGGCCTTCAAGTAAGGCAGCACATCCTTTTTTGCCAGTCTTCACATAGCACCAGTGGATAACTTCACTTACTGATTACATATTTTATTGAAATGTTCTCTTTATACATCTCTGTCCACTTTTAAGATGTAATCTCCTTGAGGCTAAGCATTAAGTTTTTACTATCTGGTTAATGCCAGTTTTCATCAAATGTAACAGTAACCTGCTAAGGTCCCTTTCAGGCATGAAATTTAATTTCATTCTCTCAACAGTATCAACACCCTTTAATTAAGCCTTTATCTGTTCAGATATAAACCCTTGAGAAATGTACAATCTTGTTTAGCAAGAGAGATGGAACACCTAGATCACGTGATATCTAAGACTCCATTGGAGCCTCTGTAATGTGTCAGAATCTCGATTCATAAATTCATGTGTCTAAAAATACCTATGTTTAAAAAATCAACTTATATCTGATTTCAAGCTTCAGTCCTGTGGGGTTAGAGTAAAAGTTGACTTCAGGCATCCTGCAGGCTCCTCTCACATCAGGGATATAGGAAGTCCCTGGGTCTCAAGAAACATCAGAGCATCCTCACTGCCCCTCTGATCCTCAGCTGTCCGTCCCCACTCTTCTCACAGGGCCAACAATAAAACCCCAACCTGGGTCCATCATCCCCTTCCTGATCTCTCTTCCTGCCTCAGAGTCTTTCGTCTGTTCCCATTACTCAGGGATCGTTAGTAAATCTAGTGGAATTTGGCTTTTCCACCAGAACAACAGCACCTGTAATTTTAGGTTCTTTCTGCTTTCCCCCCTTTCCAAAATCCCCGCAGCAAGAATAAAGCCAGGGTACAAGCTCTAAATATAAGTGGGAGGAAAAAGTACAAAAAAACAAAACACAAATGAATTATTCAAGTAATCGTGGCTTCCATATAGTAAGTATTAAAAGAGGGATGCAGATGATGACTGCTACTCATTTCAGTGCGGTTGTCTGCTCCCTCCTGAACCCCTCCCCCACCCAACAAATATCACGTGAAGATCCTACTTACCGAAAATGTTTACCCTTGGATTTGTTAACTATTAAGTTAAACTTAATAAAAAACAGAGGTTCTCTTTTCCTTCTCAAGTTTCATTTGTTCCCCAAATTCACATCTTGTCAATATTAACAGTGCTCACGCTTCTCCCTCTTTGGGAGTTTTGGACCCTCTTGTTTAACCTTGTCCCACAGTTGGATCCTTAGGCATCTCCATATCTTTCTTAGAATTATCCATTAAATCTACGCTCACTTCTCCATTTCCGCCATCATTTCGGTTTCCGCCCTCATCACTATAAGTTACTCACGCCTTATATGCCACACACACCAACAAACCTCTTACCATTTCCTGGTAACTCTATTCTTTTGCCTTGAGCCTTTTAACACATTGTTACTGCCTGACCTGCTCTATTCTGTTATCTTTTTATACGCATTTTAGTCGTTGCCTCTGCATCTATACTTACGTAGTTCTTTTCCTGCCATTACCGAACTTGCAGTATTTTACCGCTAGATGACTTAAAAGTAGAGGACATGTTTCACACACCTCTATTTTCCTTGAAACTAGAATAGTAAGTGTTGGTAACAGGTGTAAAAGAAGTTTGGCAGGCAGGCAGACTTAATACTGAGTGAGCCTCCCAGATTTTCTCTCCCTTCACTAAGCCATGTAAATGATGCTCCTCCTCATTCTGCATTGCTGACCCACAATCTTCAGTAATGTTCTACCTCCTTCTCTAGCAAGTAAATCCACCATTTGTCATTCACTAGGGCCCATCATCTTAATCCACCTCTCTAAATTTCCTGTCTAAATGTACTCTTTAGGCCAAAATGCACCTGCTGTGCAATCGGGCCTGTTGCCTGGCTGACCACACACCTGCTGTGCACTTTGACTTGTGTTCTTGCTTTTCCCGGGAACATGGCACCTGTCCTCTGTTGATTCGATCTCCACCCTTCCCACCATATTCAGTCCTGTTTCTGCTCTACTAGCATAGCTTCCCTGACCTCTCCATTCCTTAGAGTACTTAGAAGATACAAATTCCTAACACTTAGTTTACATGCAGAGTCAGGTACACTAATTTGTATAGAATTTTTCTCCGTGGATTAAGGACAACCACCATATCTGAGTTTATAATTGGCTGCTCTCCAAGGCCTAGATATGCTTTGAGCACACAGTGAGCGTTTCATAGACCGGAGAATATTGACTTGGTAGGGCTTAATCATGAAGTGGTTGTCTCATTTGCAACTGTGGCAGAAGTAATTTTTATCACCAGCTATTTCGGACACTGCATTAGATGTTTTATGCACTGAAATTTAATTTCATCTAACGGAGGATACATATTCTGATGTGTAACTTACACATTTCAGTCTTTGCATAATTTTATAATTATCCTCTTCTGTAATTTTACTCTTTAGGTTCTGTTATAGTGGTGCCTGTGATTTTTATTTAACAGAGAGTGCTTAAATGGTTAGGAATTTAACATTCTCCTACAAGGAAAAGGAAAAGAGCAGGAAGGAAGTCAGTTGTCAGATCGTTTATGAGTGGCCCCTGAGCACCTGATCAGTTGTGCACTCTCATGAAAAATACTTCAAGTCCTCGATAACTGGCCTTTGTAACGGGCTTTTAAAGCTTAGTCTCCTTTAAAGTGTACTTTTTACTTCAATCTTTTCTTAAGGTATACAAATAATTCAAACAAGCTCTTGAAATCTTTTTATATATCTGCTGCTTTAATGGAAGCTAAGCTCCACCTGGTGGTAGAATTTGCTATTCTTGTTTGGACTTCATCGTGCACCCTGATTATTTCAGCAGGAAAACAGAATCTGTATACATCTCTTTATGTGCATGCATACATACTTATATACAGTAGTGTGTGTGTGTGTGTGTGTGTGTGTGTGTGTGTGTGTGTGTTTTGCAGGCTTTCCTGTGTCACAAAAGTTGTGAATTGTGCTTGTACTTATTTTACTGACCTTGACCTTTAAAACATGGCATTCAGCCCTCGATGATTATGTTTTATGATGTTCAGTCTCTCAGCAATGACCATAATGATCTTACTGTGAAAATCACAAACCAAATCTTTCCTCTCACACATCTCATATCAAAATCATTCTTTTTGAAAAAACTTGATTTATGCTTTGATAGTGAAGGAATTTTATTTAAAGGCCCCTATGATTCATAGGAAATCACAAAAATGAAATGGAGAAAGGTTTGAGAATATTAAGTCATATTTTAATACTGGATAGTCCACCCCTTTACTCAGTACACAACTGTGTTCTTTCTCACAAGCATGTGAGAACATTATTATGTGTACCTCTTATGTCAAGTGACATTGGATAGCATTTAGCTTTATAAGGACTAGAAAATTCACCGGAATTCACACACTGGAAGCCCTCCAGCAGGATTTTACCCATGGGTATGGTTATTTTCATATTGATGTTAAAATATGAAATTGTTGCCTATGTTTGAAAATTGGAAAGTTTCATTGTAAAAATGCAGCTATCTAGCAATAAGAGGACTTTATTTTTTGCAAGGTGAGTGATTTCAATCTGCGGAGTAGTTACTCTTTTTCCGCTGGGGCACACGCTCTAATCTTCCATAAGCCCCACCACTCCTTAATGATCAGACTCTGTATCATCGTCTTCACTGCCTGGCTTCTACAGGTATTAGCATTTATGACCGCTGTTGTTCATTTGTGATGCCTCTCTGAGAAATTTATAGTCTAGTAGAAGGAGAAAATAAAAAGGAATGGATCAGTAACCATCAAAAGCATGAAGGAAGCAACCCAAACAAAAGTACAGAATCGCTTTCCCGCAGATATTACACACAGCCCCAGTAGTGGGATAGGGGTGTTTCAAATGCATGGTATTTGAAGAAGAGAAATACTTTTCTCTAACTAGTAGCTCACACAAGTTTTAAAGGTTTCATTTTCTTTAAAATAAAAACTTTTGGGCTGGGAAATAGCCGAAGCTATAGTACTTATTTTCACTTTGAGATTACTTGAGTTGTTTCAGGCATCATCAAATCCAAATGTTGACTTCATAGAGGGACAAGTGGCTTTTAAATTAAACATTTAATTTATTAAAATAATAAATTAATAAATTTAAACACTCTTCACAGACAGAGTGGCTTTGACAAAGGCACACAAGTCCTGTGTTGAAGACTTAAGGCTAAAATCTAAGCTCCCACATAAATATATTTGCCTTCTCCCCCCAAACAAACCACCTCCCAAACAGTTAATATTATTACTAAGCCACTTGCCCAGCCTTCCAAATCTGGTCCCCCTCTGATGAAGTTAAATATTTCATGCCCCACCACTTTTTTGATGTGCATTTTGCATCTCCCTTTAAAGGGAGGGCCTCTTCTGTGATGAATAATGACCACGTTATGACTGTCCTCACTAGTGGTTGTCTGCAGGATGGTCCCCAAAATGCCTACATTCCTAATCCCCACAACCTGTGTATACATTACCTTACATGGCAGAGGATGTTTAGGATTGAAGATGAAATTAGGGTTGTTCACCAGCCTACGTTAAATAGGTCCCACTGCATTATATGGGGGGCAGTAATCACAAGGGTCCTTAAAAGTGGGAACAGAGGTCAGGAGGAGAGTCAGGGAGGCTTGATGATGGAGGAATGGTCAGGGAGATGCATAACTGCTGGCTGTGAAATGGAAGAAGGGCCACAAAACAAGACATCCAGGTGTCTTTTAGAAGCTGGAAAAGGCAAGGAAATAGATTTGCTCCTAGAGCCTCTACAAATGCAGCCCTGCTCCCACCTTGATTTTAGCCCATTGAGATCCATGTTGGAATTCTATCCTATAGGACTATAAGGTAATACATTTGGGTTGTTTTAACCCACTGAGTCTGTGGTAATTTATTATAGCAACAATGAGAAACTGATATACCAGCAAATAAGTTATAGTTGAAGTTTGCTCTCTGAAGCCTTTGTTACGAAAAAAATATTTTTTCAAAGTAGAAAATTATAGTACTAAATCATAATTTTTATTTTTTTATCATAATTTTTAGAATACTGCCAGATTCTTACCATTCCCTTCTTCTCTTGTCTCTCGTCTCAAGAATCGCTCTTCTCACCTGTTCCTACACCCACAGGGCAGGGCCAGAAGGTAGGATTAAAGAACTGTGCCCCTCCGGTGTGGCAGGGCAACAGAAGGAGGCTAGTAGGAGACTTATGGCAAAAAGAACTAGCAATAGGTAGGGGATTTCAAAAGATAAACTTTTATTTTCCCCAAGATTCCCATCATCTGTTCATAGCTTTGCTTTGCTTTAAAATGACATATGGACAAATTCTCAAAATAACACAGGTGATGTTGCCACAGTTTATCTGATGTTGGAGAGGCCATGGCCCAGCGGTGCTGTAGATACAAGGGACTCAGTGCTTCAGGTTCACACAGATTTTTGAGAAAGTAAATAGAACAGGTTGAGAAGGAAGTATAGTTGATCTCTAGTGTGGAATTAGGAATAAAATGTGAAAGCTTAGACATCAGAATATTGAGACTTCATCAATAGAAATGGATTGAAGCACACATGAGGTATTTCAGTGTAAATACGTAGCAGAATGTTCTCTCCCATTTGAAAATGCACTTATAGCAAAAAGGAAATTTGTATCAAAACTCTTTTAGGTTTATGATTGAAAGAGTGCTGAGAAAATAAAAGCATAAATTCATGTAGCTCTTTCAGTGCCCCTGCAGCTGACTTCCTTAAGCATAGAGAATGTGTTTTGTTTTGGTTTTGTTTTGTTTTTTATATTTTACTTATTGTTTTAAGATTTTATTTATTTATTCATGAGAGACAGAGAGAGAGAGAGAGAGAGAGAGGCAGAGGGAGAAGCAGGCTCCCAAGAGCAGGGAGCCCGATGCGGGACTCAATCCCAGGACCCCGGGATCATGACCTGAGCCGAAGGCAGACGCTTAACCATCTGAGCCACCCAGGCGCCCGAGAATGTGTTTTTAATTATAATCACTCTGGCCACACTATCACTGTTTCTTTGGAGAGGCATGATGTTTGTTTGGAAGATTTTCTTTTTCTGTTGCTTTAGAACCACAAAACTGCTGACATTTTGCAATGCACTGAAAGTGATGCTCTATTAAAGATTTCCATGAGATGATGGTACAGTGA
This sequence comes from Zalophus californianus, assembly GCF_009762305.2. Classification (NCBI taxonomy): domain Eukaryota; kingdom Metazoa; phylum Chordata; class Mammalia; order Carnivora; family Otariidae; genus Zalophus; species Zalophus californianus. Next base: position 48,180,918 of record NC_045606.1, on the reverse strand, counting down.
GACTACTTTGTGGTCTCTATGATATTATTGATGGACATAGTGGTGGTCAGGTTAGTGGGGCAATGAGGCATTTACATGTTTTCAAGGAACATAGAAGACAGTCAAGTCCCCAGACCCAGCAGTTCATGTAAATGGACTTACAGTAGAGTATTCAGAATCATAGGCCAGGTTTATAAGAAGGTTGGTGATAACTATAAAATATTTAAATAACTAATAACATCAACTAAATAAGCCAGAAAGTCATGACTCTTTAAAATGAATAAATAGATCATTCCTATAGAAAAATGGGTTTAACTTCCTTCTTTTGTGAATGATTGTGAATGATTAAAACTCATTTCTGTTTACCTCCATGTAGTTGTCCTTAGGGTTTTCTGTCACTTAACTTGAATTCTTAATACATTTTAAAGTATCAGATTGAAAATAAAGTGTCTGTTAAGAGGTTTCTCACCCTAAGTTTGTAAGTTTTCGTGATGCTATGTTCTGGAAGTACAGCAAACTCTCATTAGTTAGGATTACACTAATTTAACTCATCATCTCGATATTGTGTCCTTAAACATAACACCTATATATAGTTGTTAGTGTGAGTAGATGAATTAGTAAATCAGTAAATCTGTCTTTTCAGTTCCTTGGTACTTTCTCTGGTTTAGCAAAAAAAAAAAAAAAAAAAAAAAAAAATCTTAAGCTTTTGCTTTCCCAGATGGTCTCTGTTTTGCCCAGGGTTTCTCAGAGTATAATTTCTCCAAGCTCAAGGTAGTTCTAGATTTTAAAGATAAATATTTTTCAGTACGGCCTTCAAATGTTAGACAATTATGTAATCTGGTACTTCTTCAAAAAAGCTAAATTCTCTTCCCACTTAGTAGGGAAATCTAATTGAGAGAGCATGTTGGTCTCCAATTGGCAATTTCTAAGGGATTTGAAAAGGTTTATGCATGATTTTCCCTGTGGTAGTTGATCTTTCAAAGCCTACTTTCCCCCATCCCCACTGCTTCTATGCTCAGCTCTATGAGAACCTGTGAAGATGTTTTTAAAATCCCGGGTGCTGAGATTCCTACACTTGAGTATGTGTACAGAAGATCAGCTGGGATCTTGTTAAATGTGTTGCTTATCAGACAACATCCCTAGAAATTCAGACTGAATAGGTCTTGGACTGTTTGGAAATTGTGTTTATAAAAGCTGCAGGTGGATGTTTTAGGGGACATCCCAGGCCATACTTGGAGAACGGTCGCCTAGATGGCTCAGTGTGCTGGCATGGTTGTGTGGGTGTACAAACGTCGTGCACGCCCATGCAGTCTAGTCTACCAAGCAGTCTGCTCCCGTCTGGTTGTCCATATCCCATATTTCTCCTCTGCCTCACACCTGCCCCCTCACTCTTGCAATTATGTCATAATTTTACAAAGTTAGCTTCCCAGGAGACCTACGGTAGATAAAATTAACATTATTATAGAAAAGGTCCTAAAATTTTCCTCTGGGGTAGGCGACATTTTGCTTTTGAAAAAGGCTGTACTTACTCTTCTGTGGGAGAGCGGGGCTAGACTGCCCTTGCTAAGTATGTCTCTTGGGTATTCCTGCCTCTTTCTTTCAATGCCTCTCTTCCATCCGACATCGACAGTGCCCTGTCTGCCAACATTTTCTCTACCATAACATACCCTGAGACCTGTCCTAATTCTCATTGCTCTCTCTAGTTTTTCAAAACATTTTCATGAGCAGCAGATGGTCTGAAAAGCAAGTTAATCTGTAATGTGGTATAAGTGGGAATTAGTAAGTACTGGTGAATCCAAGCATTAAACCTGGGGCTGCACCTTCATCAACAGTAAGTTGTAGGTTTTGTGCTCGCTTAGAGGGGAAAGGGGGCAAGGGGGTTTTCCTGCTCAAGGGACGTATAATATAGTGGTGGGAATTTCAATATGATACCTTGAAACTGGGGAAATGAATTTGAGCAAATGTAGGATAGGTATGCTTTGCGTCCCTTTACTGTGTGACGAAGTTCTGCTTCTTCATACAGATGTTTTGGCTTCACCCTTTGGGCTGTAAATCCCTCGAAGTCTCTTAGGTTCTGCACACAGCTCCTGTACCACTGTGGACTTAAAAATAGTAAGTTGCATTACATCCTCCGCCCAGTAGAAACTGATGGGTTTTCATGTAAAGTGAAAGGAACATTTTTTTAAAAAATTCAAATTAACAAAAATTTATTGGCATATTTGTCTTCATAAACTATTTGCTATTGGGTACAATACTCAGTTTTGGGTATTATAGACAATGGTATTATATAATGGCAAATAACCATTTTCTGCTTGTGATTTTACCAATTATCAATAGTGCATTCTTACTTGTTACTCCTACCTAAAACTTGATTGATTGAAACTGAACTTTAAAAATGGCTTCTTAATCCTGTTGTTTTTCTCTGGTATAGTATCTGCTGTTACTATGAACTGTTTTTTTTTTTTTAAGATTATTTATTTATTTATTTGTCAGATAGAGGGCACAAGGAGGGGAAGCTGCAGGCAGAGGGAGAAGCGGACTCCCCGCTGAGCAGGGAGCCCAATGCGGGACTCGATCCCAGGATTCCGGGATCATGACCCGAGCCACCCAGGTGTCCCATCCATTTTCTAAGTATACTTGAAGATGGACAAAATGGAGAAGTGAGTATGCTTTTCCCAGGTTCTTCAAGAGTACAAAAGTACATGTTACAAAGACTGGAATTTGGATTCAGTATACACATAACTTGTTAAGGATAGCTACCCCAAGATAGAAACAGTAGCTTTCTTGAGGGAGTGAAACTTAGATCAGACGTAATCTGACTTCCTCTGAGTTTCCTGCTTCACAGGAACTGTTGACTAGACAATGTGCAAAGACCCTTCCCATTCAGGATCAGGAAAATCCTGAAGCCAGAGTGTATTGGAGTGTGCCCTGGGGGTGCTGGACTGTCTATTTATAAAATGCCCACTAGAGGGAGTATAACATCATGAATGTTTCCTTCCAGGTGCCTTCTTTCTGGTAAAGCAAGATTGAAAGGCAAATACCTAGAATTTATTTCATGTTCTCTTTAATATTTTTCTCATTGAAATCTTATGGAAAATTCTGATAAACAAATATGTTTTTCTTAAGAAAATTTAGTGCAGTATACAATAATGGAACATTAGTATCTTGTACAAGTGAAAAGTTCAGAATTTAAAATCGCGTGGACAGAAAATCTAGATCAGTTATTTGTGCCTATCAATATAAAACCTCTTGATTCTACATCTGAGTATGTTTCACCAGATTTTCTTAAGTTTGTTGTTACTGTTTTATTTGCGGTGGATATGATTCCACTATTGACCTGTGGGCCTGCCACTTTATTATAGCTTTCCCAGACTTCAAGATACACTTTTTCACTGGAGAACTGGTTTGATTATACAGTAACAAAATCAGATGTTTAATTCTTATTAAAAAAATCGATTTGTCTTAGGAAAATTAAAAATGGAAATTTCTCAGGGATAAAAAGTACTACTTATTCTTATATAAGTGGTTCTGCATTTATATCTTTCTCATATTTCTGTTAAAATATCTTACATTTTTCCCAGTTTTCCTAATTTGAAAAACAGTCAAAATTTGAAATAAGTTGCCAAGTCCTGTTTTGAACTTTTTATTTTTGAATATTTGGAGAAAAAAATAAAAATAATTTATAATCTCTTTCAAAGCACTGAACATTAAAACATAATTTTAAAAGTTAAAAGTAAAATATTTATGAAAAACTGAGATGATATAAACTTTTTTATTGGTACATTTTAAACTTGATTTACAAAATTCTCATCAAAGAAAAAGAAATGCATGTATGTTATTGGAAATATTTTTTTAATGAAAAAAATTAACTTCTTAGCATCTTAAGTAGTTGAAAAACATGTCCAACTGATTTTATCACTCACCTTCCTGTCAGCATCTGTGGTCAAAAAAGAGTTTTCCCCTAACCTCTCAGTTCACTGAAAATTGTTACTTTTATTTAGATTGAATTTTTTTTTTATATTCCTTTCCCATTGCAGTAAAAAAAAAAAATAGCACCACTTTGTAAGTGATGTGTTGATGTGGAAATAGCTATTTTGACTTTCTATTGACTTTTAATAAGTTGTTTGGGGCAAGGGTGACTTCGTGATCTCTTGATCTGTTCTTTTATTCTTTTCTTACATTTGCTTCTATTCGCCTGAATGATGCTGTCACTGGATTGACTCCTTCATTACCTCACTTGTAAATAAAATCAATCTCCAACTTTCTTCAAAAATCAGGCTTATTCATTGTACTTTCATTTACGTTTAGAAAAGTTTAGTATGAAATTAATACATACTTGTTGTAAACAACCAAACATACGTAAATGGTACTGCAGGACAAAAATTAAAAGGTAAAATTTTTTTCTCTGTCTCTTAGACTTTGCTCTCCCTCTGTGGAATCTGAATCTTCTCAGATATTTTCTAGTACATGCAATCCTGCATATATACACATTATTAGATGTGTATATTTCCTGTCCTTTCCTTTTTTTTTTTTTACAAAAATGGAATCATATGAAAAATACTCTTCTGTGGCTTTCTTTTTTTCACTAACGATGTATTTTTAAGAGGGTTCTGTGTCAGTACTTACAGAATTACTTCATTTTTTACAGTTCCATAAAATTCCATATTTTATTTAGGCTCCAGTTTCCTACCGATAGACATTTAAATTGTTTCCAATATTGCATTATATCATAGTGCTGCAGTGTAGGAATTTGAGCAAACATTTTTGGGATCTTGTTCATTTCCTATCTTTTTATGATTAAAATCTTATAGATGCTGAAAAAAATGGCAGACTTACGATTTATGTTTTATTCATGGCCTATTTCCACAAAGTTTATAAGATGTCTATGTTTTATATCGTTCTGTATCTCTGAACGATATTTACTTTTATCAACAAAGCATGTTGGATGCCAACAATCAGAATTCAAAAACAAAAAATGTTTATTTCTCTGAGTGTAACTTTACTAGAAAGTGAAAGAATCATTTGTCTTACTAATTCAGGTGGAAGCGCTTATGTGAAAGATTGGAGGAAAAATTCCCTCAGTGAATTACCAGTCACTGTGACTTTAGATCAGGTTGATCAAATATGAAATTAACTATTGGATGTTAATATTTTTGTTGTTAATTAAATGGCAAGCAATGAGTGGTTAGGTAAAACTGTCATGACAACACACTCTGGAGTACTCTGTAGTAATTAAAAGCAACAAATTATATGTGCATAAAGCAACATGAATATATTTTAAGAACACTATTGAATGATTAATAAAGAGAATGAATCAAAATCTGTATAAATCAATAAACTCTTGATTATGAGGTTATAAATCAATGCATTTTACATTAAAATATACACAAGACATTGTATATTAAACAAAAATTCCTCAGAATTCAAGGCTATCCAATATGTTAGCGTGGTTCTAGAAATAGAGTGAAATGGGATTGGGGAATAAACAAAAGACAAAACAGAAAGAATAAGCATTTTAACAATGTTTTCACGATTTGGGGGATATTGATGTGTCTTTTTGCTGGAATCAATGATTTCCCATGAACACTTCTTAAATTGATCTGTTCTTTGATTATTTTTGTTTTTCTTTTTTTTCAAGTGGATGGTTGCTGGAATAGGCAGGAAAGATGCAGTACTCATATTCCTCAAATGCAGTGACAGGAATTACTATCTAGCTATAATTCTGTGGCTGTAAATGATGGTATATTTCAGAGATGACAGAAGTGTGAGGTTACCTGTATTCTGGGTCTACCTGGGACTAGTTTGAGGTGGTTAAATTGCTAGAAAGATGAGAGATACATGACTGTATTAAAGCTTTGTTATAACATGACCCCAAAGTCAGGATACAAGGATAGCCCAGGTAGCTAATTGTTTGAACTCTTCTTCCAGGCTCTCTGAGGAGATGTTCCAAGAGCTGGGAAGTGGGCAGAACTGTCCAACCGTCAAGGTTCAGAGCCAAAGGGAACTAAAGACTGTGTCGTGAGCGAATGATAAACAGCTAAAATTTGCATTGCACTTCCAACGTGCCACACCTGGTTCTAACCACGCAACACATAACTGTTCAATCTTCACAACAAAGCCATGAGGTTATAGATGAGAAAACTGAGCCACAGAGAAGTAAAGTACTGGGTTTAAGATTATGCAGTTAGTGAATGGCGGAACTGATACTGAAATCCAGGATGATTGCTAAAGGGTCTATGTTCTTACCCAACATTGCCTCTTTGAAAAGCGTGGGGATGGTGAAATAATGAACCCACTTCACGTGGTAGGTTCTGGTGGGCTTGCAGAAGCAGTGGTGGAGATGGAGGGAAGGCCTGGTGGAAAATGGGATACAAGGGTCAGTAAGAAGTGGGAGAAATCCCGAGGCCATTCTTTGGGGGCTGGAGGGGCCATGTCGTGCGTCCTGGTCTTGCTGAGCAAGGCAGGAGCTCTGAGCGCTGGTCAGCCCGTTTGTGTAATAGGAAGGTCTCAGTTCCCTTCATCTCTCAAGCCTTAGCACAGATTTCTGAATAATAAGTTTGGCAGTGTGGAGGCAGCCAAATCAGGATTCTGGAAATGGGATATTCTTTGTTTTGGTGAAGCTGGCAGCCCTCTCTGTATCTTCTTTCTGGATGAATAAAAACTCCAAACATCATGAGCCGGATGTTTGAATGTTTTTAAACCTTGTAATTTTGTGAATTGTTCCTGGCACCCTTCCCCAGACTCCCACCCCAGTGATGTCACGAAGCTTTTGCATTTGGTTTCTTCATTTCTCTTGACTTTCCAATGAAGACAGTGTGATTTGAGTTTCTTTTCTCAGGAAGGTGATGGGAAAAGGATATTTATAGTGTTGAAATATTTTTATTTTCTCTCAGACATCTAGGATGAGTAGTATATTTTAAACCCTATTCTCCAGGATATCTCCCTTCTGCTGAGATAATAAAATTGATCAGATGTTTTGAGGTTAAATAAACTGTTGTAATAATCTGGCAGCTGCCTGCTGGTTGTGGTTTTTCAAAAGCAATTACTCACTCTGGAGTCAACTTTGAACTCTACATTTTAATTGAAAAAGCTAATTGTAGGCTATTGCTTCTGATGGAGCGTTTGATTTGGCAGATTAGGAAGTAAAAGGACATTGAGAAGGGAGGGGAGAGGAAGAGAAAGTAAAGTGTTGTGGAGCTCAAATTCCTGTTTATGTACGATTGTTTTCACACACAACACATCGTGTGCAACCGGAGAAATGGCAGTTGGACTAAAAAGTCTCTGAGGCATCCGTCTGAGACTGGTTTGCACAATCCTTATTTTTGGTTTATTTGCTTATTTATCAATCTCTTCTCTCCCTCCTTCTCTCTCTTTCGGTGTGTGTGTGTGTGTGTGTGTGTGTGTGTGTGTGTGTGTGTGTGTGTTTGTGTATGTGAGTGAAAGATGCTGCAAGTATTAATTTCTTAAATTTAATTCAAATATGAAATTTCAGGAAGAGTTTTCAAGCTCATTATTAGATCATGCTCATATGACTAATCAAGAACCTTTTTCTTAGTTTTGGAGGTGCTAATGGGTAGGGACTGCTATTTGCTTTCACCAAAACATAGCTAACAATTAGACTTATATTCAGTAAGAGGTGGGGATTATTGATATGAGTGGCCAAAGGGACAAATCAAGCCTCTATGGAATCGTTAAGAATCGATATTAGTACAAGAAAGGCACCAAACACCCAAAAAGAAATATAGCTACACTGAAATTTGCATCCAGGACAATTAGTAGCATTATTAAAATGGCAAGAAAATAGCTGTTAGAACGAAGCTAAAAAGTGTGAGATTTTATATTTCTACAGTCTTGTCCCCATCTAAAAGCAAAGTTAGTACTTCTAAGTTTATTTAGCATAGGCGATACTGTGAATTTTATAGATATACATTCTATAAATTAAAAAAATATGTATGAAATATATAAAAATATATATGAAATATATATATGTAAAAGTCATATATCTATATGAGTCGTTCGGACTTTATGCTCTAATATCAGTTGGCAAACTGTACTGGGAATTTCCTGTGAATCTAATAAAATGTAGATAGCCTAAATTATGACTGAAATGAAATGCATGAGTATATGAATAATTTTACACAATGTTTTAAAATGCTAGTTACATATCACTGGGAAATCTAATTTATTTTTAGACTTTGTGGAATGCAGATTTGGCTCATCACAGTCCTGTTGATATTTTCATTGACCTCATAAATATAACTTAATCTCTATGCATCAGCTTTCTGATCTGTAAAAATAAGATAAATATTCTTCCCACACACTTTGTGCTCAAATTCCTCTGTTGAAACAATAAACAGGGTTGTAATATATGAATTTGAGTCCTGCTTCACAATCCAGTGTTCTCTTTATCAACAACAAAAGGGGGGGCTGACATTTATTTGGTGTTTCGGTATCAAATTTGAAGATGCTATAGTTAATGAAAAAGAGAAATATCTGTGTTGATACTATGAAGATTATTCTGAATTATGGATATCATTGGAAATATCAATTGCTTGCTACGTGATTTCCAAGAGCCATTTTTGTGATCTCGGTATTCATAGAGGTCCTCAAGTAAAAATGACACAAGGCAAGCCCTTAGAGAGATAAAGACTACAATTAAACATATTTAGTTCTTTTAAAATATTTTAAAACAGCATCTATTTATGTGTTTGTACTCATAGACCTCTACTTTTAGCAAAATATTTTCTTGGTTTAAAAATTAGGAAAAAGAAAAAAGATAATTCCTGTGATAAGATTAAGAAAATTTTTCTCTTTCCTTTGAGAGAAAAGATTGAAGAAAAAATTAAGCTTTTTAGATAATCGTAGTAGAGGCAGAATTTAGAGAACAGTGGATTACTACTTTAATTATGGGAAAGTTTCGTTTTTGAAGAAGGAAAAATAGTTGGATAATATTTTTTCTTTTTTTTAAACTAGGAATTTATTGAGGTAAATAGAATTTTCTCCTTTGACAGTCTTAGGATGTAGGGAAGACATGTTTGAAATGACAATTCTAGAGTCTGGATTTCAAAAGCCAAACAAAACCAAAGACTCTTCCAACACGAGGGTGTAATAGACATTCCAGAACGCTAGTTCTGGAAACAAAAGATGGGATTACACCTCAGCTCTACCGGCTACTTTTGACCTTGGATATGCTTCTGAATCCCGATAAATCTAAATATCCTCATTTTTATAATACAGGGATAATAATAATAATGCCTATGGTACTAGATTATGGTTAGGATTAAATGAGTTACTACAAACAGAGATAAAACTGCTTAATATGCACTAGCTGTTATTCCACTACACACTATGTTTTGTAAATAATGGTAATGGAGTTTCCTCAAAATAATCACAAATTGTAGAAATCAAAACACAGTTATATTTGATATGAAAAATAAAACTTAAATTTTCAGAAAAGTCACGAAGTATATAAATATTTTGAGATTATAGATGGACTTTAGTTGTCAAAGCTTCAAGAAAAAATTGAGGATTAAGAAACTGTAGTTATAGGAATCCTCTTACCCCATTAACAGATATACACCATTATGAAAAAATTATTAGGATAGAAAAAAATTAAAAAAAAATTCAAACAGGAATAATTTCATGTCTTTAGGTAATTTCCCATTTTTTCTATAAATACACTTGATTATGGACCAAACTAATGGAAAATGTGTTCCTTTTCAAGAAAAATGAGAGAAAAGACCAGAATTGAGCTTGTTGAGATAAATGGAAAATTTTCAAGTACCAATGGCTGTTGGGATTTTATTGTAGTTAAATCCCATACTCTTAATTTCTGTAGCAGTACCTAACTGCTCTGGGGGTAAGATATGCTATTCTTTTGTTTGTCCTACAGACTTTACAGTATCTCACCACCAGTGTTACCTGAATTTCTCCCCACCACAAAAGACTGTTGTGGGCGAGCGTGTGTCCCTCAAGAGACTTCCGAGAATGGCGTGCCGGTCACTAGCTACTACTTGCGATAGGATCAGGTTCACTGAGAGTGCTAGCCAAAGCAGAGGCACGACGCAGCGTCTCCGGTTACTTAGTCCATCTGCTCTCAGCTCTGGTGGAGGTTTGATTAGAAGACTGCATTTTGTTTTGCAGACATACACTTGAGTCTTATTGAGATAATTTGCTGCAAAGAAACTCTGGCTACTGCTCAGGTGAAACAGCTTTCTTTCCATACGGTTTCACTTTACTGGAGGTGAGATCCAAGAACTGCTTTTTAATGGGAGAAGAAGGATTTCTCCAAGATGACTGCTAGGATTTCTTCAATCTACTTTCTTTTGTTTCGAGTTGATTGAGGACCATCAGATAGGATTCTTGTTCTACTCTACATGCTTCTTGTCAACTATCTTGCCTTTCACAGTCTGACTACACAGGGACATTTACAGCCTTCCAGTGGAGTCTGCCAGACTTAGGTGTTATGCGCCATACCTCCAGGGATCATTACCATATGGTATTTTAGGAGAGGACACAGTTCATTTCAATGCAATTCAAATGAGCAGATTTCTTTTCTTTATTGCACCACTGCATTTGGAGGCAATCCACCAGAGGCAGAGTCTAACTCTCAAAGGAATGCTCTGCCCACTCTGTCCATTTAACAGGACATTTGGCTCAAAAATCTAGTCGGTTGATCACACATGTGCAACAGATGTGTGAGCATGCGTAGCGAAAATAAAAAATAAAAAATCCCAGCAGTGTACTGTGGGAAATGTAGCAGAACTACTGGAAAACAGGCCACAAAGAAGTCTGGTACTAAAACTTTGATTTTTGTTGTTGGAAGGGCAATGTTTCTTATTAATCTTTCCCTCCTTTCCTAGGAGGAGAAGGTGTAGGTTTCCACTATTATTTTGCAGTGATTATTCATGTAACACTGGTGAGGAAACTTTGTTCATTTTCACAGACCTCGTCTTATAAAGATATAATTCTAAATATTTTGACCAGACTTTCTTGGGCCTCTGCTTCTCAGGAACTGAGTGTTGGCACACTTCCACCAAAAAAACCACCCATTTACAAGAGAGGATATCAGAAATATACATCCTTTCATCCATGCCCCACAGGCTTACATGGAAAGAGAGAGCACCAGCTGTTTTTCTCATGGTGAATAAGGGTTACTTGGGGAAATCTCTCTTCCTGTTTTTATATGGACAACTAAATTGTTGCATAGCCAGTTAATTTTGGTTAGGTCAACAGCACAAGGTTAATTATTGGAACCTTCCTCTTTTGCCTGTGTAAGAGTAAAAGATTAATAGGAACCAAAAGAAGAAAATGAAATACAGCGACTTATTCTAGAAGAACTATTTACTTGGGAAATATTTGTTTTGCTTTTATTATATTTAAGAAGATTCTACACTTACTCATCTTTGTCTTCTAGGAAATAGTAGAAATGTGAAAACCTGAGTGATAAGAAATTAATTAGTTTCAGGAAAGATTTTATATTATGTTAAAATATATCACTTCTACTTTATAATGGCAGCATTTTTTTTTTAAAAAGAGAACTATTGGCCAACCTATTCAATACCTTTGAAATTGTCTTTTCCTGCTGCCTTTTGCACCTCAATTTGGCTTAAATAATTCTATACCTATTTTTTAAAGCTCTGTTATGGTCTTAACGTTCTCTTTTTAACCTTGGATTTAATTAATGCATCAAAGGACACATGGCCTGATTTCTTTCACTATACCATATTTTGATCCAGCTGCATGTTATTATATAACCCCAGAATAAAGCAACCATATCACAGTTGATATATTCTACTTATGTCCTTTGGATTTGGTCAGCATTACATATGGAAGCAGAAACCCACCCTGTATTGTTATAAGGATGGTTTTTCATTCATATCCTTGTTACTCTTAATAAACGTCCCAAAGAAAAATATTCTCCAGCAGCCACTCATAAAGAAACAGAAAATGGCAAAACCACAGCATAGAAGGAAACCTATGTGAAAACACTGGTTGTGTCTTCCTGGATACAGAAAACAAATAGAGCTTTTGAAAGAGCTTGCCAATACGTGCCTGCCAAATAAAATATTGTTTTATGAAGTCAGGAAAAAACTAATTTTAAAGGTTATTGTAGGTTATTTGTGGTCACTTCTGGTGTGCATACAACATGATGTCATCCTGAACTCTTCTCTATTTATATTTCAGTCTTAGAGGTCTTTTGTTTAAGACTCGATCTCAGCTACTAGAGACATTGAAAATACTCTTATTCAATACTCATAAAATTCTAGACTGAAAAAAATCAGAATAGATGGAAAAAAGTCCCGGCCAAGTCTAGGCAAGAAATCATTTAGGCAGATCTATCTTCTGAAATCATACGTACACTGTAGACACGTTCTCAGGACACATTTTCTGGAGAGCTGCTCAAATGCCTGGAAAGTAGCCACGTGTCCAAATGGTTCTGCTGGAAAATTATTGCCCTTTGGGTGGGGGTAAAATGGGACCCTTGCCAGTGACTTCTCATCTGAGCAAGGGGAGCAAGGGATTCCTTAGCCTGTCCAATTTCTTTCTCCTTTTGAGTTGACCACTGCCTATACTACCCAGATATCTTTCACTTGTTTACATGATCTCCTGCAGCAGATTCTCTTCTTCCCTATATCGGAGCTGAGTTTGTTTTCTTTGTGGGAATTTTTTTGCTTGGAAAACCCCTCTTTGTTGAGGTAGTCCTTGGTGAACTAGGAAATGTCAAATAAATACTGGGTGAAGACAGAGTGGAAGGCCAGAGAGATGTTAGCAATTGGAAATGGGGGAAGCTAAGAAGTCTCTTGAGGAAAAAAAAAATAAAACAACATTTGATATTGGAAAGAGCATATAATTTTACTAAAATGTAAAAGAAGATGCATGTTTATAGTGGAAATCTGACACTGTAAAAAAGTTATCAGGATACCAAGCTGACATTATTTGCATTGTCCTTAAATTCATTTTAATGAATTCAAAGAAAGTTTTTAGAGCATCTTGATGTTCCAGGCATATTGTGTTAGAGAACAAATGAAATAAAGCAGTTATAGTAGAAGATACTGAGTCCAACGGAGAAAAATGAACAAGGAAAGAAATACGTGGAGTTCTGTAATGGAGGAATTATAATTTTAAGTTTGGTGATCCGGTGACACCACACTAAGAAAGTGACATTTGAGTAAAGCATTAAGTTGGGGAAGGGGTAAACCATTGTGGTGTCTTCATTTGGAAAGCATGGTAGACAGAAACGGTGAGTAAAAAGCTCCAGGGTAAGGGGACATATGGTGTATTGGAGGAACAGCATGAAGGCCAGTATTCATGGCAGATATGTTTGTGGTTATATTAACTTCATCAGCACTTGCATGTGAGTTCACCCCTGCCTTCTGTACATGTAGGCACTCTAAAATGCCTGGGACATTTCGAGCAAATACACATTTCAGTAACATAATTGTGTCATTGAATGTTAAGGTGTACTATTCACAATTCAGGTTTAAGTAAACTGCTCTTTGAAAATCTGCTTTTTACATGAGAATGGGATGTATCAGCCAAACCAGTGAGGTGAGAGATGACTCTGATGTGTTTGTAATTGTATCATCACAATGTTTGTATTGTGCTAATATTCTACAGTATATTAACTACTCCAAACCTACAGATAAGTTTTGTCACAAGATTGACAATAATTTCTCACTGATCCTTTCTTTTTGGGAAACCTAGTCCGTGAAATGATTTTCTCATCTCTCTGCATAGTTTTGAAGATGATACAAAACACAAGATCCATTCAGTTGATAAAGCTTTAGAGAATATATAGTAAAGAATATAAAGTAAATATGTAGTGTAATATAGGAATATGTAATGAGTTAGTAAACAAGATATAGGGAAGTCAAAGCTGGGATATTGATCATTCCTTTAATATAACTCCCAACTTCACTGTATGCTTGTTTGTCAGAATGGGGATAGTTTTAGAAAAGTGTCATTTAGGGTTTCCATATTCCTGGATTGCTTTGTATCAGGAGTAATCTCTTGGAAAAAAAATTGGAGGGAAGACTGAATTAAAACTAACAATAATAAGATAAGATCGTAACTGTCTTTCTGTCTTTTAATAGAAGGAAGAGAATAGATTGGGCCCCTTGATGAGATTACACATCCTCTTTGATAATGTCTAGAGGGCTGTGTCCTTTTGACAGCATAGTAGCAAACCACCCAATGAGGCATCAGCTGTCTCATTAGGAAACAGGTTTGCAACTTGTCATTCCTGTTTCTACATGAACAAAGGAGAAAAAAAGAGGTTCTGTCCTCTAAGGTTTTCTTCAGTTATAAAGCGTGAAAAATAATAATAAAGACCAAGGGAAGTTCATGCAAGGTTAACTAAGGACACAATGGGACTGACTCAGAGGTGAGTCAGATTCTCCGCTAGCTGGTCCTGGATCACTGCAAGGTTCATTGAGTGAATCTCAGACCTAGAGCATCATTGTCCCTCTTTGGGTGTGTTCCAGTTAAGGGGCAGTGCTGTTAAGATGGCTGAGTTGGCAACTCTATGGCCTTAAGGATACCTAAATCCGACTGTGCCCTAGCTATAAATTAGCTGAAATGATTCCAGGGACTCTCGGTTGCATCTTCTCTTCTTCCTCTATGATTGATAAGCCAACTCAGCTCACTTACGATGATGTTCATAAAATATTTTACAAGCTACTGAAAAAGTGTCCTGCATTTAGCCCTGGGGTTTATTTGGGTGCTCTTCTTGCAAAAAAAAAAAAAAGATATCATTATACCTCATGATATGGGATAGCATATCTTGACAAAGAAGTAAAAATAGTACCAAATGGAAAATATAAGGCTGAGGCAGCCATTAGTTACATGAATGATTAACGTTCTGAACAAGAGTCATTTTATTTTGGTTTTGTGTTATTTATCATTCATTGTTTAGATGGAAGTGGTTCATTTTAATAGGAAAAAATCACCTAGTACAGGAGGGCTTGTAATGAGAAACGGCAGTTCTCTAACTCACATGTCTTTTTATCCACAGTCCCATTCCAAAGAGGTAGCTCCTTGTAATTTTTGATTTTGTTCTGCTACATGCTTATTTTTTTAAAAATCTGAAACATTCATTTTCCTAAGCCTTATCAGAGTATTTTACAGAATATATTCATTACCTTCAAAGTCCTTTGTGCTCTATTCAAACTTTTCCCTCCCCCAGCCCATGGCAACCACTGATCTTTTTTATGTCTCCATAATTTTGTCTTTTCCAGAATGTCGTGTAATTGGAATCATACAGTATGTAACCTTTTCAGATTGACTTCTTTTACTTAGTAATGTCTTTAAGGTTTCTCCAAGTCTTTACATGGCTTGATAGCTCATTTCTCTTTAGTGCTGAATAATATACTATCGTTTGGATGTTCCACTGTTTAGGCATCCATTCATTACTGAAGTACATCTTGGTTGCTTCCAAGTTTTGGCAATCATAAATAAGCTGCTATACAATATGTGTCCAGGTTTTTGTGTGGATAAAATTTTCAACTCCTAGGGGCGCCTGGGTGGCTCAGTTGGTTCAGCGGCTGCCTTCGGCTCAGGTCATGATCCTGGTAGTCCTGGGATCGAGTCCCGCGTGGGGGCTCCCTGCTCAGCGGGGAGCCTGCTTCTCCCTCTGACCCTCTCCCCTCTATCTCTCATTCTCTCTCAAATAAATAAAATCTTTTTTAAAAAGTTTTCAACTCCTTTGGATAAGTATCAGGGATAGTGGGGCACCTGGGTGGGTAAGTCGGTTGAACATCCAACTTGATTTCAGTTCAGGTCATGGCGTCAGGGTCATGAGATCGAGCCCTGTGTCCAGCTTTGTGCTGGGCACGGAGCCTGCTTAGGGTTCTCTCTATCCCACTCCCTCTGCCCTCTTCCAGCCTGCTCGCACACTCGCTTAAAAAATAAATCAGGAAGAGTGATGGCTTGATTATATGGTAAAAGTATGTTTAGTTTTGTAAGAAACTGTCAAATGGTCTTCCGAAGTAGCTGATCCATTTTACATCCCACCAACGATATATGAGAGTTCCTGTTGACCCACATCCATATCATCAATTGGTGTTGTGGGAATTCTGACCATTCCAAAGGTGTGCCGCAGTGTCTCCATCTTGTTTTAATTTGCATGTCCCTTACGACGCGTGATGTGGAGCATCTCTTCATATGCTTATTGAACATCTGTGCATCTTTTTTGGTGAGGTGTCTTTTTTTTTAAGATTTTATTTATTTATTTGACAGAGAGAGAGAGAGAGAGAGAGAGAGAGAGCAAAGATAGGCAGAGGGAGAAGCAGGCTCTCCGCTGAGCAGGGAGCCTGATGCGGGGCTCGATCCTAGGACGCTGGGATCATGACCTGAGCTGAAAGTAGACGCTTAACCGACTGAGCCACTCAGGTGCCCCTGGTGAGGTGTTTCTTAAGGTTCTGGCCTATTTTTTAATTGGGTTGGTTGTTTTCTTATTGTTGAGTTTTAAAAGTTCTTTGTATTTTTTAGCTTTAAAAAAAAAGATTTATTTATTTGAGAGACAGAGTGTGTGCGTGCATGAGTGGAGGGAGGGGCAGAAGGTGAGAACCTTCAAGCAGACTCTTTGCTGTGCTCCGAGCTCAATGCAGGGCTTGACCTCATGATCCAGGAGATCATGACCTGAGCTGAAGCCAAGAGTCAGACACTTAACTGACTGAGCCACCCAGGCGCCCATGTATTTTTTTTTTAAAGATTTTATTTATTTATTCATGAGAGACAGAGAGAGAGAGAGAGGCAGAGGGAGAAGCAGGCTCCCAAGGAGCAGGGAGCCCGATGCGGGACTCGATCCCAGGACTCTGGGATCATGACCTGAGCTGAAGGCAGACGCTTAACCATCTGAGCCACCCAGGCGCCCGGCGCCCATGTATTTTTTAGATAACATTTCTTTCTCAGATTTGTCTTTTAGAAATATTTTCTCCCAGTCTGTGGCTTGTCTTCTCATTCTCTTGACATAGAAGAAACTGTTTTGTTTTGTTGTTGTTGTTGTTGTTTTAGTTATTTCATTTTAATGAAGTCTAGTTTATCAATTCTTTCTTCCATGGATTGTGCCTTTGGTGTTATAGCTGAAAAGTCATTGTCAACCCAAAGTCATCCAGGTTTTCTCCTATGTTATCTTCTAGGAATCTTATAGTTTCGTGTTTTATATTTAGATATGTGATCCATTTTTAGTTAATTTTTGTGAAAAGTGTAAGATTTGTCTAGATTCAATTTTTTTTTTTGAGCATGGATATCCAGTTGTTCCAGCACCATTTTTTTTAAAGATTTTTTATTTATTTATTTGACAGAGACAGACATAGAGAGAGCACAAGCAGGGGGAGCAGCAGAGGGAGAGGGAGAAGCAGGCTCTTCGCTGAGCAGGGAGCCCAGATGTGGGGCTCGATCCCAGGACCCTGCGATCATGATCTGAGCCGAAGGCAGACACGAATGACTGAGCCACCCAAGCACCCCTCCACCTCTTTTTTTTCCCAGCACGACTTGTTGAAGAGATTAATTTATCTCCTTGTATTGCCTTTGTTCCTTTGTCAAAAATTAGTTAAGTGTATTTGTGCGGGTCTATTTCTGAGCCCTCTAGTTTCTTCTGTTGATCTATTTGTTTATTCTTTTGCCACTATCACACTGTCTTAAATCCTGTAGCTTTATAGTAAGTCTTAAATTGAGTAGTGTCAGTCCTCCAACTTTTTTCTCCTTCAAGATTGTGTTGGCTCTTCTGGGTCTCTTACCTCCCAATATAAACTTAAGAATTTGTGTATTGATAATCCACAAAATAACTTGCTGAATTTTGATTGGATCTCTGGATCAAGTTGGGAAGAATTGACATCATAACAATATTGTATCTTTTTATCAATGACTATAGGATATCACTCCATTTGTATAGTTAGTTTCTATTTCATCAGAGCTTGTTTGTTTGTTTGTTTGTTTTTTAAGTAGGCCCCATACCCAACGTGGGGCTTGAACTTACCACCCTGAGTTTAAGAGTCTTATGCTCTACCAACTGAGGTAGAGGGCACCAACCAGGTACCCCTCATTCATCAGAGCTTTATAGTTTTCCTCATGGAGATGTTGTACATTTTTTGTTAGTTTTATACCTAAGTATTTCATTTTTGGCGTGCTGATGTAAGTGGTATTGTGTTTTTAATTTCAGATTCCACTTGCTCATTATTAGTATATATGAAAGTGATTGATTCTTGTATATTGGCTTTTTATACTGCAACCTTGCTATAATTGCTTATTATTTCCAAGAGTGTTTTTGGTTGTTTCTTTGAGATTTTCTACATACCTGATTATGTCATCCACAAACAAAGTTTAATTTCCTATTTTACAATCTCTGTCCCTTTTACTTCCATACCTTTTCTTATCCCTTAGCTTGAACTTCCAGTATAATGTTGAAAAGGAGTGGTGAGAGGGGACATCCTTGTCTTGCATCTGATCTTAGTGGGGAAGCTTTGAGTTTCTCATCATTAATGATATTAGTGGTAGGTTTTTGTAGATATTACCAGTGTAAGAATGCTACCCTTTTATTCCTAGTTTACTCAGAGTTTTTATCATGAGTGGGTGATGGATTTTATGAATTTTTTAAATCTACTGATGGGATCATGTGATTTTTCTTTTTTAGTTTGTTGAGGTGATGGATTATATTATTTTTTAATGTTGAACCAGACTTGCACACCTGGAATAAATCCTACTTGGTTGTGGTGTATAATTCCTTTTATACACTGGTGGATTTGATTTGCTGATAATTTGTTCAGAATTTTTGCATCTATATTCATGAGAGATATTGGTCTGTAGTTTTAATGTCTTCCTCTGGTTTTGGTATTAGGGTAATGCTGGCCTCATAAGATGAGTTAGGAAGTACTCTCTCTACTTTTATCTTCTGAAAGAGATAGTGGAAGGTTGGTATAATTTCTTCCTTAAATTTTTGATAGAATTCACCAGTGAACCCATTAGTGCCTTTTGGTTTTGAGGAATTTAATTACTGATTCAATTTCTTTAGCAGATATTGGCCTATTCAGATGGTCTATTTCTTCTTGTGTGAGTTTTGGCATATTGTGTCTTTCATCTAGGTTTTCAAATTTGTTGCCGTAGAATTGACCATAGTATTACTTTATCCTTTTAATGTCCATAGGTCATGCCCCCTATTTCATTTCTTTTTTTTTTTTTTTAAGATTTTATTTATTTATTTGACAGAGATAGAGACAGCAAGAGAGGGAACACAAGCAGGGGGAGTGGGAGAGGGAGAAGCCAGGCTTCCCACTGAGCAGGGAGCCTGATGTGGGGCTCAATCCCAGGACCCCGGGATCATGACCCAAGCCAAAGGCAGACACTTAACCGAATGAGCCACCCATATGCCCCCCCTTTTTCATTTCTGACAATAATAATTTGTGTCTTCTCTCTTTTAGTCTTAGTCTGGCTAGAGGCTTGTCAATTTTATTGAGCTTTTCAAAGAACCATCTTTTAGTTTCACTGATTTTTCCCTATTGACTTCCTCTTTACAATTTCATTGATTTCTGCTCTAATTCTTATTATTTCTTTCCTCCTTTTTACTTTGGATTTAATTTGCTCTTCATTTCCTAGTTTCCTAAGTTGGAAATTTAGATGATTAATCTTAGATGTTTCTTCTTTTCTAATATATGCATTCAATGCTATAGATTTTTATCTAAGCATTACTCTTGCTATATCTCACACATTTTGATAAGATGGGTCTTCATTTTTTCCTCAATATATTTTTATGATTTCTCTTGAGATTTCTTCTTTGACCCAAATGTTAAAGGTGTATTGTTTAATCTCCACGTATTTTGGGCTTTTCCAGTTATCTTTCTGTTACTGATTTCTAGTTTAATTCCATTGTAATCTAAGAGCATACAGTCTATGATTTCTGTCTTTTTAAATTTGTTAAGGTGTGCTTCATGACCCAGAATGTGGTCTATTTTGGTAGATGTTTCTTATGAGCTTGAGAAGAATGTGTATTCTGTTATTGGATGAAGCAGTTTGTAGATGTCAACTATATCCAGTTCATTGATGGTGCTGTTGAGTTCAGCTTTCTTTACTAATTTTCTGCCTGCTGGATCTTTCCATTTCTGACAGAAGGAAGCTACAGTCTCTAGCTATGATAGTGACTTCATCTATTTTTTTCCTTGCATCTATTAGTTTTTACCTCACGTAGCTTAATGCTCTGTTGTTAGGTGCTTATATATATTAACGATTATCATGTCTTCCTGAAGAATTGACCTCATAATCATTGTGTAATGCCGTTATTTATTCCTAAGTACTTTCTTTGCTCTGAAGTCTGCCTGTCTGAATTATAGCTATTCTTGCTACTTTTGATTGGTGTTACAGGTATATTTTTGTCTGTTCATTTAATCTATATTCATCTTTATATTAAAAGTGGTTTTCTGGTAGATAGCATAGACTTGGGTCTTATTTTTTGATCCACTCTGACAATCCCTGTCTTTTAATTGTTGCATTTAGACCATTGACATTCAAAGTGATTATTGATATAGTTGGATTAATATCTACTGTGTTGGATTAATATCTACTGTTTTCTATTTGTTGCCCCTGCTCTTTGCTTCTATTTCTGTCTGATTCTACAGTTTGTTAATTCCACTGGTTCTTCGTCATGGTTTTTGATTTCCTACATATTTGGTGACTTTTGAGTTTAAGCTCATATTTCTTAGTTGTTTATCTAGCATTTCCTTAAATCCTTGGTTTTGGATGGGCGTCCCTTGGAAAAGATATGAAATTTTTTCTACCAGTGGCTATACTTACTACTAATCTAAGACCACTTCAAAATAAATTCCTGCTTTAAGATTCTTCACATATTCCAGACAATATATCATTGGTTTGTAAAACTCATTGAGAACCTGTTTGTATTTATAAATTCTTAAGAAAGTTAACTTTTTTCCTCTGCCAGTACCAAGTTTCGAGATACATTTGTTTCTTTTACTATTCACAGAAAAGGTGTAGTTGGTGGTGAGAGATGGAGGTGTGGGGTGAGAGTAAGAACCTAAGAATTGTAGGAGACAGAGTGCATCTGTATACTAACCAAGAATATGGCACCATATCCTCTCCAGTTGATGTAGGAAAATCATCTATAAGGGTTTCCATGTTGGCTTGGCTCTAGGGTTTATTCATGTTGCCCATGATTGTGAAACTTTGAAAACAGGAGCTCAAGATTACCTGGGTTTGGCAAATATCTTCCAGGTAAAAATATTTTTCTTTTGCTTAGTTCTGTCACTATATTTTTAAGCCTCAAATAATCCTTAACTTTTTATAGCATACCCCCACATTTAACTGATGCTATGTACAATGCATTTTTAGTTATTTTTAGGGCAGGTTATGGTTATGTTAGGGTATCTAGGCTGCCCAACTGCCAGAAAGAGAATTTGCCTCATCTTCTTTTTGTTATTTTGGTATATTTTCTAGTACACTACTCATTCTCCTTCCATTTCTTTAACTGCTATGAGTGTATTATTTGTTTTTGTTCTTGTTATTATTACTGTCATTTTAAGTGGTTACAACAGGAAAGGAAAGCAAATATGTGTGCTTGGTCAAATTCGTTAAGTTACTAAAAAGCCAAATTTTAATCACTTTGAAAATGTTAATTTTCAAAATAGAAGGCAGCAAGAAATTTTTAAAAATTAATGTGAATATTCTTCATTTTTCATTATTTTGAAAGTGGATTTTTAAAGTGGATTAATGAAAAAGTGTTTTGTATTGGACTGAATATATAAAAATTTAGTATATCACAGTTCTTATGCTAATATGATTAGATATTTTTAAACAGTTATATACTCAATTTGTTCTTTCAGTAAATTTAACAATCTTTTTTGAACATGAATTAATTGCCAAATGCCAGATAAAAATATTCACAAAAGGACATTACTTTTTCAAGAATGAGAATTTTTCTTTTGAAATGTATTTTAAGAATAATAATTCCTATTTTAGAATATTAGGCATATTTTAAATACTATTTGAGGCTACTTATATAACTGTAAATTTTTAAAATGCATTAAGTCATAATATCTGGATATAACTTGGAACTTTTTATTTTGCTGTTCTTTTAAAAGCACGGGCATGGCAGAAATTTCCAACCTCGGATCAGGACACATATATTAACATTTCATGGAGAAAGGGAGATTTGGATCATATTTAGGATATGCCAAATAGTAAAATAAATATACACTAGATAAGAATATTTCTCTGTGGTTTGGCCCACATAGACACATTCCCTGGCCAGTTGACAACTGGTCCCTCGGGAAGTGTAAACATAAAAAACAAAAACTGTGTATGTATATACTTGGTGTCATCTGCTCTAGAGTAGGTTTGGCTGTAGCTGTAGCAATAGCAGCTGTCGGAATTGGTAGTCTTCTAGGAGATAAGACTAGATGGAGAAATTAGGAAGTATTTATTTTGGACTGATATAAATCTTCAGTTGGCAAACATTTGCACAGATTCTGTGTTTGTGGTACCATAATCCATGGATCCCCTGTAGTTAAGTTTGCATTATTTGTCAAGGAGACATGTGTTATATTAGAGAGACAAGGAAGAAATAAGTCTTCACCGAAGTATTCCTTTATTAAATTAGTACTACAGTAACTCTGTATACTAACCAAGAATATGGCACCATATCCTCTGACTCCAGACTAAAATTCAGTAGACCTGACTCACTACAGAAATTTAAAGGTATTTCAAATTATAAAAATCCTTGAAAATCCAGCTGGCTAATATTTGAACATCTATTATCATCTGTTCCAGTTGTTGGCTATCTTAATGAATAGAATGAAGTTCCTGTGGAAAATTTTTCTCAACCAGCCGATAGCAGTAAAGATCCATTAGCAGAAATAAATGTTCCTGCCCATTCAATTTGATTGTTGTTGTATTTCAAGATATGAACTCAAAGCTAGGACTTTTGCTGTGGAGAAGATTCTATCACAAGTTTTTTTCCCTGGAAAGACATTATAAGATCAGTATGGAATCTTGCCAAGGGTTTCTTGGTTACTTCTCATAGAAGCACTCAGAATTTTTAGTGAGTTATAGAAAGTAATTTATAACATACTACATTCATTATTACATTATTCATTATTACATTATTACGTTTTGAGTATTAACATCACTTGCAGGCTATCATGATTAGCTTCTTAACAATAAATTTAGGTGAGCAATTTGAAAATGTGATATGTGTATGACCATGCTAAAGCACTGACCATCTTACAGAATAATATAATTTCTTTATTACATTTAATATGAATGAACATTAGCTGTTGCCATCTATCTCCTACCATGAAATTTTGGTTGGCTTTACTTGCTCATGAAGTTACAGCCTAAGTGCATTCAATTTAAGATATGGGGAAAAGAAGATAAAGTTTTACTGTTATAAAAATTTATTAGTATGAGGGTTTGCCCTGCTCTTGTTCTCAGCTCAGGTCTTGATCTCAGGGTTGTGAGTTCAAGCCTTGCACTGGGCTCCATGGTGGGCATGGAGCCTACTTAAAAATATATATATTAGCAGGAAGGAGTATGTCTTTTGATTTTAGTCTAAGCTAATGTCAAAATAATCTCTTTATATTTTACAAAGATGACATCAGAAACAGTGTTACAACACAACATTGCAATTAATAAAATTTTAAAAATTAATGGATTTAAGAGTAATCTACATTTTCTCTACATTATAACAAGCTCAGGGTTATCCTTATAATGTCTTATTTATTTATTTATTCACGCTGGTGTGCACGAGTGTGCGCAAGCAGGGGGTGGGTACAGAGGGAGAGAGATAATCTTAAGCAGATTTCTCACCCAGTAGGGGATTGATTTCACAACCCTGAGATCATGACCTGAGCCAAGATCAAGAGCTGGACACAACCGAGCCCACCCAAGTGCCCCTATCCTTTTTTATTTTTATTCCTCATCCTTTAAGAGCAAAAAGAAAGTTTGAGTTGAGTTAAACCTGATATATAGTGAATCATATTTAATCTTAGATATGCCCAGGGGAATGTTTTGTTTTAAATTACCTCATAGAATCTTGTATGTCCATTGATGTAGCAGTTATTATGTTTACTTTAATTTTTATTTTTACTTTTGTACATTTCCATAAACTGTAAGCTTCATGATGGCAAGACCATACTTATCTCGTTCACATCATATCCCTGGTATTTATCACAATGTGTCTCAGAATAAGTTCTCAATACATATTCACTGAACAGATAATAGATTTAACACATTACTTATTGGTTTAAGAAAAGGTTTAACATTTTTCTTTACTGTATAAATTCAGAATACTTCTCTCCCACAAAGAAGGCTAGGAAAAACAGAAAAATAATCAAGGGAAAATACAGGCATACATTATTCTTAAGCTTACAGCTACTTACATCCTCACCTACAAAATTTATTTTTATTTCTTTGGGCTCTGGGTGTGCTTACTCAACCTTATTTTTGTAGGTGAACTAGGCTGATTCTCATAGCTATGGATGGAGCTAAAATTAAGTAGGGATTGGAAGAACAGCAGAGAAGAACTGGATTTTTGCCACCAATCTTTATCCTTCACTAACCCTGTGGACCATTTTCCAAGACTGTGGTGATATAGGTCTCCTTAGAAATAACTAATGAGACAGAGGAACAAAGAATACAAGCCAAATGTCCTGTAAATCTAGAAGCAAAAGCCCTCTGATCCAAGCAGATGGTGTTATGACATCCTGTACCTGGCTTCATAAAATTCCCTAAGGTAATCTCATAATTCAGGCAAAAGATACCTCTGAAAACATTTGTCAGTTACTCAGCTTTTAAGAATGGCATTGTGTTAGATTTGCAGTGAGTGGCATTGAATATTGTAGTTTTGGTAAATGACCTAATTGTCAAGAGTAATATAACATAAATTATTTCAAACAGATATTTTTCTTTACCTTTGTATCTTCTTAAACTTTCGCCAACAATAATAATTAAATTTGGAGACGTGTCTAACTGGGAGAGAATTCTCTCTCTCATAAGTCACTTCAATCACCTTCCTGTTGATGGGGCAAAAATACCCATTTCAAAAGTGAGAGTAGAAGGAAGTACAGCACAGTGAATGAAGAGCTGGCGTAGAAAGCTGAAGACTGAATTCTAGTCTTGGCTCTGTCACTTAGTATATATGTGATCCTGGCTGAGTTCTAAATACCTGTTCTGGTGCTCAATTTCCAAATTTGTATTTATGATTCTCCCTACCTGACCTACCTCATCAGAATTAAGGTAATGAATATGACATCTCATTTTGCTCTATGGTGCCATGCACATTTGAAATAGTACACTTATGTATCAAGGTTAAGTTTCAAAGAACTCAAGAATGGTGTCACTTAGAAACAGGTTTTGGAAAGATAACAGCGATGGAAAGAAAGAGAATGGTGGTTGGAAGGGAGAAAAAAGCACTTAGGATAGTAGCAAAATCAGAAGTCCTAGGTTGAAAATTTCAAATGGAAAAGAGAAGGATGAAAATGATAGAAACATGTAGACTTTTGTTTCTTGGTTCTTAAATGAAGTCTGGTACTTCTTGAGATTGTCAATCAGAGACTAACAGGCCTGGAACATCCTATCCTAAAAGGTTTTGATGGCTGACTTTTCTAGAATGGTAATCAATTGAAAATAATTTTTCCTGTGCCCCTGGCACAGTTTTGTCAAATTAGGTTGTAGCCAAGAAGAAAAACCAAATCATTTGAAGCATCTCAGATACTTGTTCATCATAGGCAACTTGGCTTTTCCACTTGAATGATACCTTCAAAGAGACAATGCCAAGTAATCCAAGTAATTGAATTGAGCTGACTTAAGAGAAATAATACAATTTTTAAGGAAAATTGCTGAAAAAAAAGTATAGGTTTTTAATAAGGTCTTTTAACTAGGAAAACATGGGGTAATTCCTTAGAATGTCACATTGTTGTTTTTTTTTAGAGACAAGTTGATCATGTACTTTTAACTTTATGATGTTATAGATGATATAAACTTAATCTAAGGCTATGTTGTAGCCTCAATTTTTAGAAGGAATTCTAAAGATGTATACTATATGTTGGCTAATTGAACTTAATGAAAAAAAGGAATTCTGATGAGTCTCCTTTTTCCTTTTATTTCCTTTCATTTTTTTCTTTGAATGGAGAAAGGAAATAGGAATTATTAAAAGCAAAGAGTGTCTCCCATTTATTCTCTTATCTATAAGATTATGAAAAACACAAACTTTCCTGGTAGGTCCCCAGTTAAATGGTTTTGTGGTATATCTTAAAGTGTTTTCCATATTAAAAGAGGGGGAGACGAACCAGGAGAGATGATGGACTCTGAAAAACAAACTGAGGTTTCTGGAGGGGAGGAGGGTGGGGGGATGGGTTAGCCTGGTGATGGGTATTGAGGAGGGCACATTCTGCGTGGAGCACTGGGTGTTATGAACAAACAATGAATCATGGAACAGTACACCAAAACAAATTATGTAATATATGGTGATTAACATAACAATAAAAAAATTAAAAAAAAAACTACCTATATTCTCAGAATTATGCCCTAGACATTCTTTGTGTTCCACAGGAGTAGCTAATATACCCAAGGAATAAAGGGTCCTTCAAGTGCTTCCTTTTTTAATTTCCACTTTACTCCTCTGCTAGTGAAGCTATTTGGAGAAGTCTCAATAAATCAGTGCTTAACCATTGCCAGCCTTCGTATATTGTAGCAACCCCCAAAATTTAAAACTCTCAAGCTCTCAGTCAGTCGCTCAAACTCACATCAAAGAATTAGGTTACCCATTTTGTGGCTATTGAAAAATGATTACTTTTCTGGTTAATGCAAAAATTAAAGTGAGTCAAGTTTTTTTTTAAATTCTGAAGTAGCATGATTAAGAAAGCACAAGATAAAATATTTATTGTGGCTTTATTAGAATTGTTTCTTAAAATGTACATTAATGTCCCCACAGTCAAATATTTATTTCACTTTCAAAAATGTGTATTAATCTGCATTGTAAAATATGACAAGGTTGGAGTAAGCTACCTAGAGACTTGTAAACCAAGGGTGTATCCACTGCATGGATAAGTTTTTATATCAGTTAAGAATTGTATTTTGATACCAGTGACAGACTGCTGAATAGAATAATTTAAATAGATATCATTTTATTTTTGTCAGTCAATGAAAAGTATGGAGACAGGCAGTTAATGATATCTGTTCAGTAGCACAGGAGTGTCAGGGAATCTTGGATGGATTTCTAAGCCATCCACTCATGGTCACCAAATGGCTGCTGGACCTCAAGACTTTACAGCTAAGTTTTGGGAAAGAAAAAAAGAAGAGGGAAATGTAAAGTAAAGGGGTACCTGTTAGCTTAAAGAAACTTTTCCGAAAGTCTCATCCAATGCTTTCTTATGCCTTGCTTATAAGATATGCTTACACGTTAGACAATCCTCTAAGCAAATGAGTTTGAGAAATGTATTTTTAGCTGAGTCCATTGTCTGCTCCTACCCTCTCATACAAATGAAGGAGTAAAAACATGGATGTTATGCTGGTAGTGAAGAGTTACTGATACATATATGTTACAATTAAGGGCCCTCTTAGACTCTTCTTTTGAATTAATCATGAAAAGCAAAAGAGAAGAGACAAAACTTCATCCACTGACCATCTTTGTTATAGCAACCTGAGTTTCATTTCCTATTATTGTTGGGGCAGTAATTAGACTAAACTCTCCTTGGTGAGGCGGTATGGACAGGGTTGTACTGGGAAACTCTCATATAGGACAGACCCTTGGCATTTAACATTTGAGATTTTCATTGTTGAAGAGCAACCTTGAGGATCCATCACATATAATACATCATATCAGCTTTAGCCTTCTTCACACCAAGAGGTATAAAGTTTTCTTACACCAAAAGGTGTATTAGTTTTCTAGGCCTGCCATGGCAAAATGCCACATACTAGGTGGCTTAAACAATAGAAATTTATTGTCTCACAAATCTGGAGCCTAGAAATCCAAGATACTGACAGGTTAGTTGTGAGAGACAGTTTGTTCTATGCCTCTCTTCTGGTGGTTTTCTGGCAATCTTTGGTTTTTCTTGGATTGTAGATGGATCAGCCTGATCTCAGCCTTTCTCTCTCCATGGTGTTCTGTCTTTAGCTTCATGGAGTATCTGTCTCTATCCAAATTTCCTCTTTTTATGAGGACACCGGGACACTTTTTATGAGGACACTGGATTAGGACCCTAATGACTTCACCTTAACTTGACTATGTCTGCGAAGACCCTATTTCCAAAAAAGATTGTGTTCTGAGATACTAGGGGTTGGGACATGAACATATCTTTTGAGGGGACATAATTCAAGCTATTACAGACTGTATGCAAATTAATTAGAAAATGAACCTGTGGCATCCACATTATGACATTTTTTTCTCTTCTTCCACTTTATCAGGAAATTTTAGACTGTAGGAGTATTTAAGAATTTTTTTTTTTTTAGTGTATAGTACTGTTTTAACTTTTGGATTCTTTATTTTAACTTTAATTCCAGTATAATTAACATACAATGTTAAATTAGTTTCAGGTTACAATATAGTGATTCAACAGTTCTATATATTACTCAGTGCTCATCAAGATAAATATACTCATGGGGTGCCTGGTGGCTCAGTCAGTTAAGTGGCTGCCTTTGGCTCAGGTCATGATCTCATGTTCCTGGGATTGAGTCCCTCGTCGGGCTTCCTGCTCAGAATGGAGTCTGATTGTCCCTGCCCCTCCCCTGCTCGTGCTCGCTTTTGTTCGCTCTCTCTCTCTCAAATAAATAAATCTTTCAAAAGAGGTAAGTATACTCATAATGGGGCATTTAAGAATTTTTAAGGGCCTACTTAATAGCATGCATTGGAAATACTGCTTTTAATACATTATCATGAAAATATATAATGTATCTGAGTCACAGTTGGATTGTTCTTGAATCTGAAATACAGATAGTTCACATTATGTCTGTTTAACCACTTTTCACTGCAACAGCTCATTTTTCTCAACACTTTTTTAGGAATAACAACTTTTTTTTTTTAATTTCAAAACACACTGAAAACAATACACTGAATCAACAATATAATTTCAGGAAAAGACACGCCATTTACTTAACACGATAGTTTCTTCATTTTGTCACAGTCTTAACCTGTGGGTTGGATTGTGTCCAGTGGGTTGGATTGTGTCCACCAAAAAGATAGGCTCAGTTCTAAACTCCAGTACCTGTGAATATGAGCTCATTTGGAAATAGGTTCTTTGCCTGTGTAATCAGGTTACGAGGGGAATCATAATGGAGGATGAATGCTCATCCAATGACTAATAGCCTCAAAAGAAGAAGGAAATTTGTATACAGAGACAAAAGACTGTGTGAAGACGAGTAGAGATGGGAATGATGCATCTACGAGCCAAAGAATGCCAAGGATTGCCAACAATCACCAGAAGCTACAAGGGAGGCATGGAATAGATTCTCCCTTAGAGAATTCAGACAGCTTGCCAAGCGTTTTGGACTTGATTTTGGACTTTTGGCTTTCAGAACTATGAAAGAATAAACTTGTTTCAAGCCACCCAGCTTGTGATAATTTGTTATGGCAGCCCTAGGAAATTAATATATCCAGCATATCCCATTTTGATAACAAATGGCCTGTCTAAAGATAAGCTCCAACTGCCACCTCTTATCCAATCTTATCCAATTTCTTCCTTCCTTGGTGAGTAAAATAAACTTCATTACAATTTATATTCAAACTTTATTTAATGTTTACATTATTACTTATCTATATAAACTTGTTTTCTTTGTTCACAAGTATATATATATATATATACACATATACATATATGTGTGTATATATATTCCAATCTATGAAAATTGATTATTTTGGATTGAGATAATATACTTCATAATTTCCTTGTAAAAAATAATGATTTTTTTCAGTTGATGACTTTTCACTTTAGGGCAAAGGTTTCAGGAGCAAAGAGAAAATTATTAAATAAGACATAGTCTTTACTATGATTTTGATTGTCACAGCATTAGTAAAGAAAAGTGTTTCCTACAAAGATGAAGTAAGTGGGTATGTTGGTTTCCCAGGACGAAAATACAGTAGTCCCCCCTTATCCACAGTTTTATTTTCTGCACTTTCAGTTACTCAAGGTCAACTGCAGTCCAGAAGCGCATGATCCTCCTCCTGAGCATACATAGCTTGACAAACGTCACTTAGCGCTAAGTCACAATGCCTACGTCATTCACCTCACTTATCACATAGGCCTATTATTACATCATCACAAGAAGAAGGGTGAGAACACTACAAGATATTTTGAGAGGGAGCACATTTGCATAACTTTTATTACAGTATATTGTTATAATTGTTCTGTTTTATTGTTGTTAATCTCTTACTGGGCCTAATTTATAAATTAAACTTTATCATAGGTATGTATGTATAGAAAAAGACAGTGTATGTGGGGTTTGGTCCTGTCCATGGTTTCAGGTGTCCACTGGGGGTCTTGGAATGTGTCCCCCATGGATAACGGGGACAACTGGGTTGTATTATTGGAAACAAGTATAGTTATTCATATAGTTTTAAAAAATACATGTAAATAGAGGAAGCGTGTGAATTTTTCGGGGAAAGAAAAAAGCAAAACAGGAAATGAGGGAAATGAGGGAAAAGGGAGCTGTGGAAAAAAAACTGTTGGGAAGAGCAAAGGAGAAGTACTTGAGTGTATTTTTTCCATCATTCTTGCTCTCTGACACTTTATTACTAGTCTTCAACTCTATTCATCAGATTTTTGTGCAATTTATCAGATTAATTCTTTAGACTTTGATTTTTAATTGATAATTTATCATTAAAATATAATTGTTATTTCCCCAACTATCCTTCAAGTGTTTGTTCAAATGTTACTTTGCCGAATAGTATCCTAACTACCCAGATTCTGTCCCCGGACAGTGCCTGTACTTTGGAGCTTCCTTATTCTGCTCCACCTGTTCATCTTTTCATGGCACTTATCACCTTGTAGCAAGATTTGTAATTTACTTTTTTATTATCTTTGTTTTAGCCTGCTTTTTCCGCCTTCCCCAGAAATTCCTCGAATTTAGGCACTTTAGTCACTGATAAATCCCATGAATCAAAGGCAGTCCCTGCATACCATAGGCGCTCAGTGGTTATTTTTTTTAAATGAATGAGTATATTTTCTTCAAAATTAATCATCTGTTGTGGTACTTTCAGGACTTCTTTTGTAATCATTCACCTTGTATTTTATATACATTTGTGATAGTTGCATATTGGACAAGGAGTTTGGTGACTTGTGTGTTCTCATTTTATCATTTCACCTGGAATTAGGTACATTTAAAGGGAAGTTGTTGTTGCCTGACCTATTGTTTGCCCCCTGAAATACGTCTGTAGCATAGTGTAGTAAGATGTTAACACATCTCAGTGAAACACATCTGCTCTGCTGTTGTCTCCATCTCCTGGTCTCTTCAAACTTTTAAAACTGTCACAGATTACTGGAAACATGACTGCATTTGAAATTAGTTCAATAAAACAGTAGTTGCAGATGCTCCATTAAGGATTTAAAAACAAAATTGTCAGCCAAAGAAAATGGCTTGTAAATGTCTGGCCATCACTCCAACCCTGCAGAAGTAAGTTTTCTGGCAATGAGGGAAGTGGGGCTCCCTGCTTGCTGACACATAAATGACTAAATTGGAGAGATTTCTTAGTCTGTCTGCTAACCAGTGGTGTGGATATGTAACTGGATGCTGGCATTACAGTGCAGTTGTAGGTAAAAATCCAGAAGGTGATGAAAGACAATCTACGGTAATAGAATTGGAAGAACTCAGGGGATTGGATTAACCAGGTACAGTCTTGCTGCTCCCTCTTTCTCAGTTGTATAAGCATTTTTCTACAATCTAGAAAGTATAGGGCGATGCTTTCCAATTTAATTGATGGCTTAGTCTGGCATAAGTGATTCCACATGGTGGTTGACAAATGGCTCTTGGGTTAGCCCCCTCCTTTTGTTGAAGAAATAGACAAATCAATCCAGCATAACTTTCTCTTTTCTCACTAGAACTATCACTTGCACATCAATTTATCTATTTTAGAGGAAATTTAAAATATTTCACAAACTGATGAAACCTCTTGTTCTTGGTTTTGGGAGAAATTGGAACATCATAAACAGAATGTTCTTATATTCTCAGTCATTGAGTTGATGGATGGTTAAAGGAAAAGCAACATCCTGGGTTTTTCAGAGGCATGTCTATGCTTAGGTCAGATTATATGGTGACTTGCAGTGTTACTATACTAGTATCCCTTTACACAAGAAAAATTTCTTTTAAATAACAATATCAATTTGGGGTTGCTCAGGGATTTAATAGAAAGGTTTGGAATATGGCAGTGGTAATATATACTCAAAAGGTCAAAAATTCTCAGCTAGTGGCTAGTTCAATATGCTCATTCGTCACATTCCATTTTTGCTTATGTGAAATAAAGACATAGAACTGAATGTAAGTTACAGCACTGGACTGCACAATCAGGCTTAAAAAAAAGGTACCAAATCTCAACCTACTAATATCAGTTCACAGGATTAGTCTTGATAGACTCTTTGTTTAATAGGTATTTCTGATTGTGTTGTTACCAAAACTCACAGGCAGGAATATGCTGAATGACAAACAATGTTATTATCCTTCATGTATATGATACATTTCATCTAAAAATTGCCATATACTACATCATTAACCAGTTAATAATTTTATATAAAATATTGATTAAAATATTCTGGACTCACCAGGAATTAGACAAAGACAATTGAGCAGAAACAAATTTAAAGATTTCCTTATTGGGTAAGCTAGATTGGAGAGATGGCTTTTACAATATTCTTGGGGTAATGCACAGTTTAGGATTTACAGGCTGTAATCTTCAGACGAGGACAGCTGATGCTCATATACATCATTGAAACCAAGTGGTGAGATGATACACTGCATCCAAGGTACTTCTATGAGTGA
The DNA here is from genome assembly GCF_009762305.2 of Zalophus californianus. Classification (NCBI taxonomy): domain Eukaryota; kingdom Metazoa; phylum Chordata; class Mammalia; order Carnivora; family Otariidae; genus Zalophus; species Zalophus californianus. The sequence continues at coordinate 48,147,972 of NC_045606.1, read as the reverse complement.
GTAGGCTCTAGACTTTCTGGCTTGCTTCCTCAGTGCTGGAGGAGACACCACACATTCTTTGCAAGTTAAGTCCAAACCAGAACTGCACTAGATGTCCTGTCCTGCTTCTGTGTGGTCCTGGGTGACCCACTTTAGCTTGAAGAAGCTCTGGGAAATTTGGTACAGCTACCTCCAGTTTAAGGGCTACTTCTGGGTGGTCCTTAGTGGTTAAGAGAGATTGATTCTGGGACCATCATAAGAGATTCAGAGAAGTCCAAGAATCTGGGCCTGGACAAGATCCAACCTATTAAGAATGATGATTACTCCTGAGCATCTCAGTATATAATTTGGAAGAACTAGAGTAGTTCTGGTATGTCTAGATATAGAGATCACACCAAACATACATCACCAACTCTGCCTCTAACCTTAGTTAGCATCTTGCAAGGCCAAACTCAAGGCACCAGGTTTTCAGATTGAGCAATAACTGGGTTGTGCCACAGCAGGTGGTCAGAACTTTCTAGGAATTGCCTTATGGCTAGGTGGACACAAAGAAATTGGCTTTAATATACTTAAGTCCAATGGCTTCTCTAAATAATGTCAACTCTTAATTATATATACATTAATAAAGGGAACTGAGGTGTGGATAATATAAAAATCATTTCTATTTTAAAGAGCATGTGCTTTGGAGACAACCAATCCTGGCTTTCAGTGCCCACTCTGCCATTTCCGTCTCTAAAAGAGACTGGCTGAGATTTGAGACATTATCATCCCCAAAGATAGTAGATACAGAAAGTATCAAATATTCAAAAAGTGTTCAGACATATTTGTATCTATTGATCTTTTGAGAAAAGTAACAATATTTCAAAGGTAAAAAAGAGTGCAATAGCAAAATCATGGGGTTTGGGTTTGGAAAGTTTTGGGTTGACACTGAGTGACTATGAGTAATTTCTTACAGGCAACCCGAATCAGGGGTCTTCACATATAAATGAATTCAGTATTATATACTGTGTGGAATAGTTACATGGACTAGATGTTAAGTGCCTAGCAGGATGTCTGACACATTTTAGGTGCTAAATCAGTGCTAGCTTACATTTCCTCCATTTTCCACTTTATAGCCTTGCATAGCTACTTGGGCCCTCTGTTGGCAATAAAATATTGATCCTATAAGCTGGGGGTATGGATCAATCTGACAATTCTTTTTAACATCAAGAAAGAGCAAATGGAAGCTTTGTGCTCTTGGCATGGAATACACAGTATATAAGTCTAAGGCAAGAATCAGGAAACAGAAGACTACAAGAAGATTCTGCATCTCTTGTGACATGGGCAATATAGACTCCAGTGAGGGTTCTTGGTTTTTTCAACTCCTATGGACTGAGTCCTCAGCAGAGGTCTGGGAGCAGGCAGTCTTTTTGCTGGTACTTTGACAAGAATTTGACCATCTTCCAGCTGCCTCTCTCCTTGTCCAAGAGCCCAAACCATTGAGCTTTTCACTATTCAGGAGATTGACATCATAGGAAGTAAATCCCAAGGTTGCAACTGAGCTTCAGTTAGCAGTACAAGGAATAATATAGTTTCTTAGAGGACCAGCAGGCAAAAAGTAGAGCTTCTGGAGAAGAAGGGACCATTTAAATTCACACATTAGGAATAATAAAAACATTTCAGGACATTCACAATGAAGTGTCTGTATACACATGTATATACTTTTTATCTTGAATTACAGACATGATTTTAAAAATCCTGAGGGTGAGTGTAAGTCTCATTATGATATGAAAAGCAGAAGAAATACCTGAGAGCATAGAGAAATCATATAAGTAGGTGAAATATGAAAGAAAAAATAAAAGACTTCAGGGAAAGTGGTGGAAATGATGAGAGGATATAGGGTCTTCCTAGGAAAACTAGATGACATCTTGTTTCTACATCTCAGTAGAAAAATCTGTGCTTGGGCTGTCCATAGAATTCTAGATTCATATTCTTCATTTGAAATTAATTCATTTGACATTCACCTTGAATGGGTAGCAATCATTTCAAACGTAACAGGTCCAAAACTGAACTTTTGATCCTCCCCTGGCCCAATTTTACTTGCATAGCTTTCTACATCTTTGTTAATGGAAACCCCATGTATCAAGTTGTTCAAATAAAAAAAAATCTTGGGTTGCCTTTGATTCCTCTCGTTCTTTCACACCAGTATCTGATTGATCAACACATTTTGTCAGCTACACCTTTGCTGAATTTGTTCACATCTAACATATCCACTGGTGCCATTGTGTTGAGAATCATCATCATCTCTCGCTCATTCAGATGATTTCAGTAGTCTACCAACATGTCTCTCTTTCCCTCTTCTCAACACCCAAAGGAATCCCCTTAAAAGTAAGTTAGATCATGTCACTCCACCAAGAAACCCTTCAACAGCTTTCTACCTCACTAAGAACCAAAGTCCTGACCGTGGCCCATAGAGCCTTATGTGAGTTGCCGTTTCTGCCTATTCCCACCTTCTTACGCTGCCCATAACCTCATGGCCACACCTTATTATGACTCTTCACTCACTTTGTTTTAACCCCATCAGTCTCCTTATTTCTTAAACATGCCAGGTATTCTCCCTCCTGGAACTTTCTTCCATCGGGTATCAACATGCCTTGCACCCTTCCCTCCATTAACCTATTTAAAATCGCAGACCTTCTTTGCTTTGTGTCTCCATAACAATTATCAGCATCTAACATAATACCTATTTTACATATTTACCTTGCTTGCTTCCTATCTCTTATTCTACTTACCCCCAGAAGTAAAACTTCATTACTGCAGGAATTTATTGTCTGATTTGTTCACTGTTGCATCCTCACGAATGACAGCAGAACCTGTTACATCATGTTGGTTGAATTACTGATTGTGGTAGAAGTAGTCAATGCCTGATGGATCATTTCTACCGTGGTGCTCTGGAAGTTAGTCCTGCAGGTCCACGGGAAGCCTGCTCTACTGCCTTGCCAAAATTTGGTAAGTGCTAACAGTTGTCCTCACCCCTTACTAAATTGATCTTGAGTCCCTTCTTTACTCTTTTACCCACAGTAGGCCCTAACTGGGGGACTGATTTTTGATCACTGAATGTGAATAGATCTTCTGATTGAGCTCTATTTGGAGACTCAAGGTAATAAGAGACTTGCTTATTATTCACAAGCAACCAGTGTTTTAAAATATCAAACTAGAAATATCATGGAAAAACTTGTTAAAACTGTTTGGACCTTAGAGATCACCCTTTTGGTAACTATTGAACTATACTGAAAGTCAAGTGAGATTTGAGAAGCAAGCCTGATTAAGATGAAAGGAGCAAAATATAGAAGAATGGGAATGAGATATGAAACATTACTGGAAGTATGATTAAAATAGTAGTAAAATAATAAAGCATTTCTACAGTTTTGTGGCAACAAATCTGAAAACTTTAGAGACAACAAAGATGCCTCTAACAAAATTTAAAATTCTAAAATGATCTCAAGAGAAGGTAAAAGACTTAAGCCAATAAAAAGTGATTGAGGAGTTTAAAAATTTGCCATTAATAAAAGCCACTGGAAGCACAGATTTTCACAACGAGTGCTATCAAATCTTTGAAAACAAAACAAAACAGATAATCCCCATGTTATTTAATCTAGTACAATTCACTGGAAAAATCCTTAAAACCTCATGAAATTAGCGAAAAAACCAAGTGTGGCCTAATCTTACATAGAAATGCAGATGCAAAAATCTTTATGAGATATTTTTAATATCTAAAAATGCTTCAATGTAATTATGCCAATTTATAAAAAATCACAGTCTTATTGTAATATCAATACATCTTGAAAAAGTATATATAAATTAAGTAGGAATTAAGTAGGAATAAAATATGTATATAAATTAAGTAGGAATAAAAACTACACAATATGACAAAATAACTTCCTTCAAACCAAAACTATCATTCTAAATTATAAAACTCTCATTACAAATAATATAAAAAATGAGATGAAATTTCTACTACTATCACCGTTTTACAATAGAATGAGTTAAAAAAATTGAAGTCAGTATAAACCCTGGAAAATACTTTTTTTCCTAATGAAAATATTGTATGCCTCGAAATCTCAAGGTTCTAATTAAAATCAAAATCAAGGAAAAATTTGAATAAGATAATTTGTTAAGATAGAAACAAGGTAAATATGTGAAGATCAACAGATTTTATCTATATTTTCTGTAGACAAATGACAATACAAATTGAATATTTATAATATTCTTACAGATTATTTTAGGAGGAAAACATCAGATCTATATAAAAATACCTATGAACCTTATTGAAGGACATAAAACAGTATTGGACTATGGAAAAATGTGATCTTAGATGGGAAGAATTAATATAGTAAAAATGCCAATTCTTTGAAATATACTATAAATTTGAACCGCTTCTAAATAGAACTTCATCAAGGTTGATTTTAGAATTCGATACAATGACATGAAAGTTTGCTTGGAAAAATATGTCTACAAACAGCCAAGAAAAGTTTCATATAGAAGAATGAGAAGCTGGGAAACTTGCTTTACACATTATTCATCAGACTATAAAGTCACTATAATCAAATCAATACGGTGTTAGTCATATGGAGCCATAAAAAAATAGAGAATCTAGAAAATAGATGTCTGTATGTGCAAGTTTTATATATGGCACATTCAGTGGGAAAATAATTACTTATTTTATAAATGGGGCTACCAATTAGCTCTTTACCCAGAAGGAAACTAAGTTGGGCCCATTCTCACTGTATGGGCTGATCAATACTATAGCAGCTAGACATAGGTGCTATTTAAATATAAATTTAAATTTAAATTTGTTTCTCAGCTACATTAGTCACGTTTTAAAATGCAGCCAGTGTCTCTTATTGGGCAGTGCAGATTATAGAAATTTTCCATCTTTGTAAAATGTTATATTGGACAGCACAGATCTCCTCTTTCTCTCTCCTTGTGCATATATTTACTATATAATATTTAACATTTATACATATATAAATATGAACTAAAATATGTATATAGGTATATATGTGAATATGTACACTTAAATGTTACCAATGCATTTAAAATTTAAATATGAAACACTTAGAAGAAAATCATCAAGGCTACATAGGCAATATAGGAGTTGAGGGGAAACTTAATAACATGACCAGAAAGCCAGAAAAAAATCAAATAAAAAGAGATGTATTTGACATAAAAAATTTTAACTTTTGTATATGCCTAGATACCAGTATCAGTTGGGGTTCTTGATTGAAAGCAATAGCATCTATTTTATTTTTTAATTTTTTAAAAATTTTATTTTATTATGTTTGTCACCATACAATACATCATTAGTTTTTGATGTAGTTTTGATCCATGCTTCATTGTTTTCACGTAACACGCAGTGCTCCATGCAGTACGTGCCCTCCTTAATACTCATCACCGGGCTAACCCATCCCCCCCCAAAACCCTCAGTTTGTTTCTCAAAGTCCATCGTCTCTCATGGTTCATCTCCCCCTCCAATTTCCCCCCCCTTCATTTTTCCCTTCCTTCTCCTAGTGTCCTCCCTGCTATTCCTTATGTTCCACAAATAAGTGAAACCATATGATAATTGACTTTCTCTGCTTGACTTATTTCACTTAGCATAATCTCCTCCAGTCCCATCCATGTTGGTGTAAAAGTTGGGTATTCATCTTTTCTGATGGCTGAGTAATATTCCTTTGTATATATGGACCACATCTTCTTTATCCATTCGTCTGTTGAAGGGCATCTCGGCTCTTTCCACAGTTTGGAGCAATAGCATCTATTTTAGGTATATGTAGCAGAAAAACAATTTGGAAGACAGCTATGCTCACTGCTAGATCACCAATGCTGCACAGAGAGTTTTCTCTGTGGAAGAGAAAACACGTAAACCTCATTGAGAGACTACTTTTAAGAAGATACCATTGCTACCTCCTTAGGACATCGATAACTACAGCTACTGTCTCAACTTGATTATTTCCAAGTTGAAGTTAAGCGCACGTGAACCTGATAGGAAGAGGCTGGGGCCTATTCTCTTGTTCTAGCTGCAAGGGAGCATATGAAGACACGTTTCTAGTTTAGGGGACAGGACTCATAAGTGAGAAGTTCTCACCTAGAGAAAAGGTGTTCACTATTTCCTGAAGGAACCACAAGCATGACAAATGTCCACCACACTAACATAAAGTCAGCAGACAAATGATCAAATGGCAGGGGGACGATTGCAACCCAGATGAAGATGAATGTTTAATGGTTCTATAATACAGAAAAAGTCCCTACAAACTGTAAAGAAAAAGACAAACTACCTGATAAATAAAAACACGTCAAGGATATGAAGAGGGAATTCACAGCAGAGTAAATTCAAATTTCCTCTACTAAAAATAACAATTGGCACTTCATTGAGCAGACTGACAAAACTTAAAATTTTTAATAAACCTGTTGGGCAGTGGAATATAATATATAATAAACCTGCTGGTGGGCTGTGCTACTGGAATATAAATTATTCCCACCTTTTTAGAAGGCAATTTAACAATGTAAAATTTAAAATAACCATAGTCTTAGAAGCAACCCCATTCCTTAGAAGTAAAAGCACCTCCATATAAAAATATATATACAAGGATGCTTATTTTCCTTTTTTGTGGCGGCAAAAGACTGAAACTGAATGGACATCACTTAAAAAAATACATGATATATTTACACTATGAGCTATTAAAAAAGCATTTACAAGGAATGAGAAAAATCTATGTTATTTCTCTTGGAGTTATTTTGGCAATGAGTTGTTGAGTGAGAAAGAAGAGTAAGATGCAGAGAACCAAACAGAACAACATACAAAACACACTGAGAAACTGAAGACATTGAGTTTTTTTTTAAAGATTTATTTATTTATTTTGAGAGAGTGAGAATGAGAGAGAGAGAGTACATGAGAGTGGGGAGGGTTAGAGGGAGAAGCAGGCTCTTCGCTGAGCAGGGAGCCCAATGCGGGACTCGATTCTGGGACTCCAGGGTCATGACCTGAGCTGAAGGCAGTCGCTTAACCAACTGAGCCACCCAGGCGCCCGACATTGAGTTTTTTTAACAAGACTCACAATGGGTTATGGACGTGAAAGAGGGTAAATTGATGCAGAAGGAGAAGAGGAACAGAGACTTGGGGAGACAAAAACAAATCAAGAGTTGCAAGTTAAAAACATGATGAGGAGTACTGGGTGTTATACACAACTAATGAATCGTTGAACACTACATCAAAAGCAAATGATGTACTATATGTTGGCTAACTGAACATAATAAAAATAATAATTAAAAAAAATAGCCAAAACTCTTATTATGGAAAACTGCTTACATGAGTTATATGTATACCTATTTCAAGAGAAATTATAAAGGAGTTTAGGTTTCTAAACTTGAGACATGTCTAAAATAGGTGAAACAATATTTCATATTACAAAGTAATATATAAAGAATGATTCCATTAAAAAGTAAGTAAATAAATGTGTGTGTGTGTGTGTGTGTTTGTGCCAGCAAGACGACAGGACACACCTATTGATACTGGTTTCCTCAGAAAGGATAGAATCAGAGAGCAAAGAGTGATTGTACTCATTATAGTAATCCTAATTTTGAAATTCAAAACATATTTTTAATTAAAATTATATGTTAACATCCTGTAATGTATTATAAAGGAAATAAACTCTATTTGATTCAGAGAATAATTGGAAAATATCAAGTAAGACAGGGTGGTTTGGGATAGCCTTGCTGAGGAGAGTAAGCCGAGACCTGAAGGATAACAATAAGCTGTATTGTGGAGGGCTGGACAAAAATGTTTTCAGCTGAGTCCACAGGCCTGATAGCTTGTTTGAAGGGCAGAAAGCCAGGGCACCTGCTGTGTTGGGAGCATGTGGGTGGGTTGTGTGAGTTAAGGTTAGAGAGGCAGGGCCTTGTGGACCACTGCTAATAAAAGTTTGGTTTGTAGACCACTTCTTGTCAGCAAGTAAGTAAGTACTTAAAACCTTTGTAGCAACTTCACATTGCTGAGGCTCCAACATGTGATTATCAGGTATTTTCAGACTTGCTAGGTGCCTATCATGTTGCAAATTGCTACTGGTCATGTGCAGCAGGACCACATGTCAGTCCATGATGGATTAGAAAAAAGCAAAAACAAAAACAAACTCATCCTCTCCACAGGTAGTTAGAGAAGCACTGTTGTAAACCCTGGAGAGATGTTTTGTTGCTATTCTTAGAGTATTGGGAGACCACTGAAATTTTTAAAATGAAATGAGCCTTTAGGGGAGTCTGAGGGACTCAGTTAAGCGGCCAACTCTTGATTTTTGGCTCAGGTCATGATCTCTGAGTCCTGGGATCAAGCCCTGCGTTCCACTGTGTGCTCAGCAGGAAGTCTGAGGATTCTCTCGCTCCCTCTGCCCCTCCCCCTGCTCACCTGTGCATGCGCTCGCGCTCTCTCTAAAATAAATAAATCTTAATAAATGAGACTTCATATATGTTTTACAAAAAATAAAATCCCGAGTTTAAAACTGGATTTATCCCAGCTTTCAGTGTGCAGAGTGGATTGGAAAGGATCAAGGGTTAAAAAGAGGAGAGTAGTTAAGAGACTTGTGGTGGTGCAGGTAGGAGATGATGCTTCCCGGACTGGGTGGTGGCAGTCGTATAGGGGAATGGAAGAGAAAAAGTCATGAGGAACCATACATGACTTCTGATTTCTTTTCTTTTGCCTTAGGAACCGTACGTTATGATAACATCTGTGGAGATAAGGGATAATAAGAGAAGAAGAATTTGAAGGTAAAAGTCAAGAGTTGTGTTTCAAGTAGTTTTAAATTTGAAGTGTATGTTACAAACCAAGTGAACTTACAGTTCATCAGAGACATCTGGAATTACATGACATGGTTTGGGGCTTTATAGCATGTAGATATAGGGTGAACATGGTCCTGGTTTGTCCAGGACTGTGCCCATTGCAGTATTGAAAACCCCAAGTCATGGGTACCCTCTTAGTCGTTGGCAGACTGGGGCAGTGTTTAACCCTGTATAGATTATCCATGTGATTGGATAAGAGCACCCTAGAAGATCACACTCAAGGACTGAATCAGGCAAATCCTAGGAGGGAAGAGAATCTTAGAAGGTTAGAACTAGTGAGGTAGATAGGTGGAAAACAGAAAAGTGTCAAAAGGGAAGAGAGGATGTCAAGCAAATAATGCTGATAAATGCCAAGTAAGAAGAGGACAGAATAGTAGATTTGGCAAGATGGTGGCCACAAATGACCTTAACAAAAAAAGATTTTTAAGAGTGATGGGGGGAAAAACTACAGTATTTTGAGTTAAAGAAACCAGCATGACAGAATGGCAGAAAACAGGATTAGCAGATGCTAAAAAAAAATCATCCCAATAGCTTTGCAATGAAGGGGAATAGAGGAATGGGCAGTACTTAAAAGAGGCTGGAGAGAGTATAAAGGGTTGTGATTCAGTGTTAGGAAGTGAATCTCCTACAAGAGCGCTGGGGGTTTGCCAGCATTGAGTATCCATATGAAAATTTTAGCAAACATTTAAAGTGTTCTTTTTTCTTCCTAGTTGGTGATCTACAATTACATTCAGCCTCTCAGAAGCTGGCATGAAAAGTTTTAAAATGGACTCAACTAGTGTATGCGCTTTTCCAGGGGAGGATGCTAGAGAAAACAAAAGGCAAGCAATAATTAAAAGGGAATAATTTCAACTAGAAAATATGGACTCAAGGCCAGGTGAAAGAGGGAACAGGACACAGAAATAGAGGGTGAAAAGCAGAGTCAATGTTTTAGATATTTCACTGAAGTTGAAGAATGCAAGCTGAAACAACAGCAGGTGGCAACCAGAGAAAAGAGTGATTGATTTTAAGATTTCACGTGCAGTGAGTTACTGCTGGTGCAGTGTCAACATCACAGGCTGGGAACGGGGTGGAAGCACAGGTGATTAGAGGTGAGGAAGGGAAGGATCTGTCAGGCAGGTGAAATGGTTCATCCACATGAATTCTGAAGTCACCAATAATGATGGCATGAATAGGAATGGAGAAGAGGAAGAGAATGAGTCCAAAACAAATTTGAAGGAGTGATTGAGTCAATACATGAGAATAAGAAGGTGTAGGGGGTGATTTTGTCTGATGGTGTAAGCTTCAAACAGGAGGGAGTCATGCACACCAAACTCCTTTCCCTTCTGGTCCTGTGGTATATGGGGTATGATAGAAAAAGCACTTTGCTTTAGACTGTTGCAAGGAAAGTGATGTCATCAGGACTTAGGAAGTTAAAGATAATATTCACAGAAGAGTTCGAAGGGTTAAGGGAATCTCAGGATGACATACTGACTTCATAATTTGCAGGAGCCAGTACAAAATGGACATGTAGCAAATCATGTCCAAAAATCAGTTAGAATGTCACGATGGTGACAAATGAACATTACATCAAATGTGAGCCCTTGTAAGTGTGGGGTCCTGTGTGACTGTACAGGTCGCATGCCTGTGAAGCTGCCACCACAGTTTTTGGGGTTTCACGCGGCTAGGAAAAAGATTTGGGAGGGAAGGCAGAATTTGGTCAGATTAGGAGATATATTAAATTTCTTTGTTTGAAACTGCTCTGTGCCTAAATCCTTAAACATTATTATCATTTAATGCTTCTAATAGATGAGGTGAGTATTATTTCCTCATTTTACAGATAAGGAACGTGAAGCACTGGAAATTCAAGTTATTTGCCCAAGGTCACAGTAAGTGGAAGCCTGGTTTTAGATCTGTGTTTCTAATTAGCAAGCTCTGTAGCTTATCAGTGGATCTAGAGATAATTGATGGTTTGGGAGGCTTAGACTTTGGGTTGACCAAAGTGAACAGGAGCGCAAGATGTGATAGGATTAGTCCTCATTAAGTCCTTAGAGAAGGAAGAAGAATCAGCTACATAGTTTTTTGTTTGGTTTTTCTTTAAACTATATTGAGGTACAACTGACATGTAATATTTTAGGATATTAAAGTATACATTGTGATGATTTGACATACATTGTGAAAGGTTCCTCCGTTCTGGTTTGTTAATATATCCATCACTTCACATATTTATCTTTTTGTTTGGTTGGTTGTTTTCTGGTGAGAACATTTAAGTTCTACTCAGCAAAATTTCACTATACAATACAGTAGTATCAGCTATAGTCACCGTGTTTTACATTAGATCCTTAGACCTCATGTGTCCCAAGAAAAGAAAATAGGATATCACAGAGGCATCCGCACAAAGAGATACACTCTTCGCAACGCTATTCACAATAGTCAAGATATGGAAATAAGTGTCCACCTGTGAATAGATAAAGATGAGGTATGTATTTTTTAAATGGTTATACAATAGAGTATTATTCAGCTATGGGAAAGAAGGAAATCCTGCCATTTGCGATAACATGGATGGATCTTGAAGCATTATGTGAAGAAAAGTAATCCATAGAGAGAAAGACAAATAGTGCTAGATATCACATATACATGGAATCTTAAAAAAAAAAAAAAGTCAAACTCACAGAAACAAAAAGTAGAAAAGTGATAGCCAGGAGCTGGAGGGTGGGGGAGATAGGGAGAGATTGGTAAAAGGGTATAAACTGTCAACTCTAAGGTGAATAAGGTCCAAGGAGCTAAAGTAAAACATGGTGACTATAGCTGGTAACACTGCAAGGTACAGTTTTGATTCCCTAACATGTAAGTATTCTCAGTTACCTCTCATGTTCTACTTTTAAAGAAGAAAGATACTTTCTTGGAAATGTGCTTTTCAAACAAAGTGTCATAAGCAGAAATAATTTGGTTAAATTATTTGATGAAAGTTTGAGAAACAAAATTGGGTAAATGAAATCATTACTGACAGAGGTGGCACAAAAGGAAAAGAAAGTCCTCACATATGGATGAATTTTTACAAACTGAAAAAATATTTATGTCCCTTAGGAAAATTTGTGATCTAATTTCTTAGCGCTCTGGTTTGCTTTGGCCCTTTACATAAGAACCCAATAATCCTACCAGGTACTGCTTGGTTTGTAGGCAGAATTATTTCATTTATGACTAAATCTCAGTTTATTCTTTGTCTCCAGACTCTTTGACACTGCTCTGTGTGTGAGGGATTGGGGGAGGAAAAGATGCAATTAATTTCAGTCCAACTGATTATTTACCAATGCTTTTTGAAAAAAGATACAGCTGGTTGCATGATTTATTGGCCTATGTAATCTATGCACTTATTGAAATATGAATTGATTAATGTTCTCTGTCTAAACTTTGCTTTTGTTTTAATAGGCCAATTATAAATACAAGTTTGGGTCTGTTTGATATAATCCAAGGTGGAAAACAAAGAACAACTAAGGAGTAGGCCTCCTAATGTTTTTAATGCATTCCCTGAAGTCTACCATTTCCTTTCCAGTTCTGTATTTGAGATGAGTGCATCTGTTCACACACTTGTATATGTGACACCTTGTAAAGGCCCAGCTAGATTAAAAATGAAGGAAATATACTCAGCCTCTTCCATTTTCAGCATTAATGAAACAAGGAATCTTCAATTATGTTTCTTAGTTAATAAAGTTGTAGATAAATTTTCAGAATTAGAATATAACAAAATATAATGCTACTATATGAACTATGTCTATCACTATTTTGATATCATCCTTATGGAATTTAAGTTTTATTTTAACTTATAAAGTATATTTAATTGTTGTTATGGACTCAGTTGTGCTCCCTTCAAAATTCATACGTTGAAGCCCTAACCCCAATGTGACCATGTAGGCAGATAGGGTCTTTAAAGAGGAAATTGAGGTTAAATGAAGTCACAAGCATGAGGTCCTAATCTGAAAGGACTGGTGTGCTTAGGAGAAGAGGAAGGGATACCAGGGCTGTCTGTGCACAGAGGAAAGGCCCACGTGAGAACATAGTGAGAAGGCCAAGCAGAGAGGCCTCAGGAGAGGTCAGCTCTGCCAGCACCTTGATCATGAGCTTCCAGCCTTCAGAACTGTGAGAAAATCAACTTGTGTTGTCTAAGCCTCCCAGTCTGCGGTATTTTGTTATGACAACCCTAGCAAACTAATGCAGTCTGAAATGGTTTTATCATTAGCACTTAGTGTGAAAAATAATTTACATCCATCTTTTTTTTTAGAACTAGCTTATGTGATTTTGCATAAATGTCAAATGGAGACTAAAAAAATTCTATTTGAATGAAAATAGACATGATTTCCTTACTCTGAATTTAACATGTTACTTTACATTAAAGCGGTAAAGATTTTCACCTTCACAAATAATTTTAATCTTTTCACAAATGTTGATTTGATATTATCTAGAAAATATAGAAGAATAAGAGAAAAAGTAAAACATGATTTCTTATCCTACTATGTAAACATAATTACTAAAAATATTTTGATATATCAATAATTCCAGTAAAAAAATAGTCTAGGGATTAACTATATACTGTTTCTCAAATTTAAAATTGAATACATGGCTATTTCTGTGTCATTAAATATACTTCATTTGTACACACACACATTTTTTTGAGACTATGGCATCAAATTTTATTGCATGAATTTAGCGTAATTAATTTCATCTATTCTTACTGGATAATCAGATTTTCGAATATTATTTATGATAAATAGGACAGATATGATAAATTTACTCTGACAGTTTCAGAAATTAACATATAAATGTTCTCAGCTGTCTCTCTTCTTCTAAAGCCTGTTTTCTACCTTCTAAAGAGGAAGGATACTTTATTGCTTAGGCAGCTGCCGGTACTGGTATTTGCTGTGTTGATCCAGGAAATCAATGAAGTAGAGCACTGTGTATGTCTAGGAGGCTACATTAACTCAGGTGAGGAGGATACATACAAGAAAAGGAAAGAATATTGAGCCAAAAAGATGGAAAAAAGAGGTGATAGAGAAGAAATGGCCAGCACTCAGTTGGAGAGTTTTAATAGGGAATCGGAGTTACGGGGAGCAGGGGTCAAGTTGTGATGAAGAAGATTTTAGGGAAGATAAATGGGAGTAGAGGATTTTTAGAACTTCTGCAGTGTAGTATGACTAGAATTACCCATTCAGAAGTCCTTTTGAGAAATAGTAAAATTTACTGTGTACTACATCGTACACCTGAAACTAATATACATTGTATGTCAACTATACTTTAATAATGAATAGTTTTAAAAAGTCCTTTTGAGAAATAGTAAAAAATTAGTTTTAAGTAGTTTTTGAATATTTGTAGATTTGGAATATGTTTTCTTTAAAATTAAAAAAACAAAATGTTAAAAACTACTTCATTTGCAGTAGAGATGTACATATTTGCAGTCCAGTTCTTGAATGCACCATAATTTATTACTAACATGCTTGATAAAATGAATGTGCATGGGCACCTGGGTGGCTCAGTCAGCTAAGCATCCAATTCTTGGTTTCAGCTCAGGTCATGCTCTCAGGGTTAAGAAATCAAGCCACGTGTCGGACTCTGTGCTCAGTGAGGAGTCTGCTTGAGATTCTCTCTCCCTCTCTTTCTGCCCCTCCCCCCTGTTCGCACATACTCTCTCTCCCTTTCTCTCTCTCTCTCTCTCAAATAAATAAATCCTAAGAAAAAAGAAGGTACACAATTTAAAAGTTTTAATCTATATTTTCAAATTCCAACAAATTATCTTTTATCTCCACCAGCACTATTTAAAATGCTTGTTTCTTGTTTTCTTAGCACTTCTTTGACTTTGCCGTTCTGATAGCGAGCTCAAATTATTTAATATGTATTTGTATTAAATGTGTATGGGTATTTTCTCCTATTATCTCTCTCTCTCTCAATATTGTGAATTATAGGGCTATAAAATTGCTTTTTATTTAAGATTGGAGAATATGTCTATTTTCCAATATTTACTTTGTAAGATTTTAGAACAGTATTTTCACTAGTAAGTGAAATGCAAAGCTTATATGTTACATAGAAAATGTATTTCAGGTTATGGTGCAGATATAACATTTTCTAAAATGACAAAAATGTATAGTTAGAACTCTCACATGATATTTTTCTTCTTATCATTTTTCTATGAATATGGATTATTTCTCTCAGGAGGGCTGACTTTCAGATCCATTCTTATTAAGTGCAATATTTGTTAAAAAAATCTTTTAGATTTTGCCTGACAGGTTCTAAAACTCTATCTAGTTTCAGAGAAAATTGATGAATAAAACTCATTTCCACTTTACTTTTTTTTATCTCTTCTGTAATTTGCATATAAAATTCCCTACCTCCAACTTACGCCTTAAGCTTCCACCTATGCTCTTGATCTAATTACTTTTTCTGTGTTTCTTATTTCAAGTATTAAAATCTATCGACCAACAAATCACTCACGATAAGAACTTGGGAAACATATTTGACACGCTTATTTTCTGTCTTTCCCATGTGAAATCCTAGTGATTTTATTTCTGAGTATATTCAGTGTGTTTATTTTTCCTGTTCATGACAAATAGTGCTTAGTATATGTCTTTATTATCTCATCATGAGATCCTTTTCCATAAAATTTTTAAATGTATCTTTATTATCTCTTAACTTCCAAACTCTATAATCTGGTATACAAAGCTCTCCTTTATCAATCCCAGACTCCTCTGCCCGTTTCTTCTTCCATCTCTCCATTCCTTGAATTTTGTACTGAGTTGTTTGTTCCGTAAAATTCAACATACTTTTTATCTCTGTTCTTTTCAGAAGGTGTTTTCTTAGAAGTGAAGTGTATTTCATTCCTTTTCTTTGATTTCCTTAACTTTGGTTTTCTTTTAAGAATTAGCATACCTTCCTTCTGAGAGCTTATGTGGTATGGGTCGGTGCTCAAACTGTATATTTTTTTATGATGCTTTTCCTCACAATCTATATCATGATGAAGATCTTGGCTCATTTCCTGCTTTGTCAGTGATTAAAAGTAGCTTGACATATGAACTATCTTATTTTCTTTATTTTCATAATATGTCATCTTAAAGGAGATAGATATCCTCAATAAGTGATTTTTGAATTGAACTGAATGCCACATCTTTATTTCTCATCTATTATATATAAGAACTGGGCAGCTCTAATTAAAACAAAAAAGCTTTAAACCACAATTTCAAGAAATTTTTACTATTCTTTTTTATAACAATAAAGAACAGGGAATCTTTAATTCTTAGCTTCAGATATATATATTTTTTTCAGTGAAAAGAGATCTATTTTGTAGGTGTCGTTGGTCAGATAAAAGTTCATATTTAAATCCAGAATTTTTTTCAAATTTTGATTTGAATTTTGTTAACTTTATTTAAAAAACCCTATTTTATAGACAATGCCCTGCCTTCAAATAGCAGCACAGCATTATCCAATAGAGAGGAGAAAAAAGAAGAGACAGCTAAAATATGGAGAGAAAAAATAGGAGGCCAAAGGGAAAATAGACAATAGGCTTTGGAATTCACTGCTCTTGATTAAATGTGCTATAAGTTTACTGGTTCCAGATAACAGAGTGAATTTACACTCCACCTCTGGATTTCACATAGCCTTTCCAATGCTTTATTTTGTGGATGGAGGGGACCCTTCTGAAAACATCTTAAAGTAGAGCCATATCATGTGAGATGATGAGGATCTCAACTAACTCAGTCTTCCTCGACAATTCTAAACTAAGAGTTCTCTTATAGCTAAAATTCATAATTCTTTTTCACATCAATTATTAAATGTATGTACACATACATACTGCAATTCATTGTATTCTGTTTTTTATTTGTCATAATCTTGTTTTTCTGGCTTAATTGTGAATTCCTAAAAGATAAAATGTAGAACTTATACCGTGTTTTTTTTTTTTAAATATCATGCATGTAATACATTGGTTATACTCTAGATATCTACCTGATAATTTTTATTTAATTTTTTTCTCAATGAATATTAAGTCAGTAAGCCATTATCGTATTGGTAATATATATACCTCAGGAGTTCTCTCCTATCTCACCAAGTTGGTAAAACAGCTAGAAAGAGCTAATGAGAGGTTTTTCTCTCACTTGTGTAATTTATGGCACCACAGGACTAGAGGGTGAATGGAAGGAAAAAAGAGAAAAAAAGCATCTTTCCTCCCTTACATTTGGGACATTTTATGCTTCTGAACCCCAGCTTCCTTGCATGCAGGGACTGTGACTCATTAATATTTTATCCCTGGTGCTTGGTGCTCAGTAGGTGCTTAAGACACATTTGAATGAGTTAATGAAGGAGAAAAATCTCGGTCACTGACTGTTAAGGAACATCTCAACAATATAATAAAATGAACAGAATCTGGAGTAGGAATTCAATCAACACAGGCAGGGACAAACAAAGTTTTTGATTAGTTAGAAATAGAAACAGCTGCCCTTTCGTGGAGTCGAGTTTGGTTCGATCTGAGGAAGTTTCAGATCACATCTACCTCTTGATTTTGGATCTTGACAAAGTGACAAAGGAGTGGCCTTCAATGTTGCAATAGAGGAAAGGATCTCTTCACCATTTCTTTTTAGTATAGTCCTTTATTTCCTTATCTTCTTCCTGCTTATAAATATTTCCTAGCAAGAAGGAGCGTAATCAGCATAATCTCTCAATGTCCTAACTGGACATAACGTTGACCATTATAATACCAACCAAAATTATTTCTAGGTCATTTTCAAAGCACTCTGAGATGAAGTTGACCTAGCAGCTTTAGCTGTTGCAAACAGTTGTGGTATGATATATTTGCACATATATAACCACTGAGCTGAGCCTCTTGGCTGGGAGAAACATAGACAACAGTATGGTGTTTAAGTCGAGGCACATTGTGAATAAATACCTAATGCTAACATTAATACTGTGCCAAAATCAGAAATGGACATGACATTCTTTCTCTTACTGCTGAGTAAAGGAAGGTGCAAAGAAATGCTTTCCTGGGCTGGGCCTATCACTTTGAAATTTAGACCTACTCATCCAATGTAGGAAGAGGGAATGCTGAAATTTACAAAGGATATTCCTTAAAATAAAGGAAATGTAGTTTTTAATGTCCAGAAGCCAGAGAATTCAGCTAGGCCTCTCACTTGTTTTTCAAGTTTTGCTTAAATTGGCTTACAGATTTATCTACAATGCATTGCACATGGATATTTTTGTCACCGCATATTTTACAACAGCTGTGATCCTGATGGGGATTTAGTTAACCAAAGGCCCCTCTGCATGCAAGCGGTCACCAGGCAGCTAATGGATTGAGGGCCGAAACGACAATAAAGTGAGCAGAGCCATGCAGCTGTGGACCAAATGTAGGATAATAACTAGCAGTTGGCCATTACGGGGTTAACTGCTGGTGTTCTGTTAAGTGTAAAAAAATGTTGATGTCCTGCTTAAAAACACAGCCAAAATCTGAACATTTTCATTGGGTCAAAGTAAAAATTGCCTCTGCTTCCTTTTAAACTGGTGATTATTTTTAGGACACCAATCTTGTCGGAGTGTCTAACACATATATTATTATAATTATATATTTTTTGATAATTATGTTGTACTTTTCCAATATGCTTTTAATCTAAATAAGGATCCTTGCAGAATATCAGCTTCTTAGTCTCTGGGGTTTCAGCCACCAGTGCCTGTGCCTTTATAATTTCCAGACTTGTTACATTTACTCTGGGAAGAATTTTTACCTACATTTGTTGAGTTAAAGAGCCATCCATTCTGTTGCTTTAAACAAATGAAATTGTATCACTGTAGTGTCAGTCCAAACATGTGTAATTAACATGGAAAATATGTCTGAGCCATATTGGTCAAGATAGATGACTTCCTTACATGACTTATAAACAGTAAGAGGCATAAAGCCAGGATGTCAAAACCAAGTTGTGTATCACAAAGGTTTATCTGGGAGGACTTTCAAATTACAAAGGAAAAAGAAAGAATCAGCCTGCCATACTTTCTTAACAAGGAGAGCAACTTCCTGCTATCTGTATAAAAATAAGCCTTCTGTCCTTCTTTTCGACATATGTTACTCACACTGCAAAGGTCAAAACAGACATTTTATTCTTCTGGAAATGTTCATCAAACAATATAATGGTACATGTCACTATGTTCAAATTATTCTGGCTAGAAAAAGGTCTCTAATCTCCTTTTAAACTTTAATGGTGACTGTGCATAGAATTCTCTTTGGAATTCTTAGATTAGTGGCATAGGCTCTAAAAGAAAGAGTTCCAACTCTGTGTCCTATGTGTTTTTCTGAGTCTGCTGAAAACCACTAGCTCTGACCTTTTTCTAGGGTTGTTTTCTTAGGTAACGATCCAATAATACTCCTGGCTAAGTAGGAGACTTGTAGCCCATAGGAACTTATCTGTTCCTTTGCTGGGTAAAATGAACTCATCCTGAGTATACCTGAAGATGCTTTGTATCTTCAAGTATATCCCAATCCTGGTTTTATGTCATCAGGGATATCAGTTAAAAACTTAAAATTAGGTGTGCCAAGAACCTCTGAGGAAATCCTGTCTGTGAGTGAATCACATCCAAGGAGGTTTAGTTATTGAGGCACCATGGATAGGTAACTCAGGACAAGGAAAATGGAGTTAGCTGTAGCCCTACAGCAAACCTCCCATTTCAGGCAGTATAATGAATTGTCACTCTAGAGGTTAGTGGATTTACTTATTAAAAATAACGTCATTAGAAATTCTTCCTTTGAAGATAATCCCCTGGTTCCATTCTGGTGCTACCCTAAGGAGGTTCTTGACCACTTGGTTCATGAAAGCTTGCAGTAAATGAACTAAACCCATCTATCCTCTCATCGTGAAGGTCTTAAGATAGGTAATTCATTCTGTAATTGTCAAGGAGCTTGGGCTCTGAGTGATGTTTGCACACATGAGAGAGAGGAAGAGGGAAAGAGTGAGAAAAAGAGATATTTAGGAATGTTGGCTGCACTGTTTCCAAAGTAAAACTAATGATCCTATCTCCTGAGGTTGCCTGAAACAGGGTGCCCGTGAAACAAGACTGCTGTAGAGGTCACTTTCACTGTGGATCGTAGGAGGCTTTTAGATGGAATTTTGGTATTTGTCAAGGAAGGGGGGTTACTGTGGTGCCACCTAGATATACTCATGGACAGGAAAGACAAACATACTGATATACTCATGGGCTCCCCAGGAATTCAACAAAACCAGGAAGGCTTAACTTGTCCTTGGGAATGTGGTAAAACAATGAAAGCAGAAACGTATCTCCACTGCTCTTTCTTGGCTTTAGTCACAGGTCAGCCTTCTAGAAAACCTTCCCTATACTTCTTACCCTCCATTCCACAGCCCTGATGAGATCTGACAAGATTAGTAGGCTAGAGTTGAAAAAAAATCATAGAAAAGGGCCACATTCTTTTCCGTCTTTATCCTTCTGGTTACCTCAGTAGGTTTCAAGGACAGATACCTTTATGCCAGGCACCATTCCTCAATCACATTCAAGTGAAAGCCCGTCTTTAGGATGTTGATTGCTGCGCCTTACATGAGAATGGGCTAGTGTCCCCAGAGTCTTAGAGTCAGATGGCCAAGCCCCAGCAGCTGGGTAGTTTCACCCTAGTTTTCTAAGCTTAGCTCAACGCTGACTATTGTAGCTTAACAGTACTCACTTTTATCTGGATTGAAGACCTAACAGAAGAGTGGAAAATGTATCAGTCATCCTTTGGAAGGGAAAGTAAAGAACTTGACACAAGAGGAAGAAGGTTTCTGTCCTCTAACCATAAACCCAGTTTTATTTTTTGAGGCACAACCTGATGTAAGCAATTACCAGCAAATCAGTAAGTAAGTATCAAGAGATTTATTATTGATTTTTTAAAAGTTGAAGATATAAGGAAGTAAATTACCATAAGATATATTCTCAGCCAAAGCTAACTGGGGGCTGTGTTATATAAACATGGTGTATACCCAGGGGCCTATGGTCACCTATGCATATTTCAAGGGATGAATCTGTCATTCAGACTAGATTCAACCTCTTGTAAAGTACTGGACATTGGAAGTTGGTAGCTGCAGCAACCACAGCATATGCTATAAGCATTTCAACTATTAAAGTATCTGACGCTTGGCAGGTGTGTACAAGAATGACAACTCTTGGCAAGTTCATCTTATCCTTGCACACAAATAATAAAGAGAAAGGAATACTTTCAGTCTGGCAGAAATAAGCAACAGGTGCCAAAGGCCCTGTGATGTAGTTTAACAGGACGGAGTATATTAAACAGTGTGAAATAAGCAAACATAATTATAACATGCTATAATGAAAATGATGGCTCCTGCTTAATTCTGGTCTAGACTGGTTCAAAGATCCCAGGGCCAACACACCTTAGGAGGGATTACACCCTTTAAAAATAACAGAATGCATAAAATATTTAATAGTGTACCCTCTAATAGTAAAAGTCCTTCAGGGATTCTAAAGTTTAAGGGCTATTTTTTCAGACGTGGAACTTTAAGGGTTATCCCATATGTTCAGGGCTGTAGAGCCTCCAGTATGTCCTTATCTAGAATCTTTTAATCTAAGGAACTCAGTCCAGTAACAATTTTAGTCTCATCTTTTATTTATTTTGGCTCTGGAAAGTGATTATTTGGTACATCGAAACTGCTATTCACCATGCATTTAAGATTTCTAATGTCAAGAGCAGTTATCCTTGAGTAAATCCTGTTCTAGAAGCTAATGACCCTCCTATGCCCCAAAGTTTATACAAAATTGTATCCCTGTCGTATCTTTTGTGTTTAGTTCTTTGTTTGAGATGTAACTAGGAATGCATTAGAGCAGTCTTGGTAATTGTAGCAGCATTGATTAAAATATCTAGGCTCTGGAGCCAGATCTACCAGATTCAGGATTCTGTTTCTAATTCCTGCATATGTGGGTTTGACTGGATTAATTAAATTCCCCAAGCCTGTTTCTTTTTTTCTGTAAAGCGAAAATAATAAAAATATTTACTTCATAGGCTCTTTTGAGGGTTAATTT
Organism: Zalophus californianus; assembly: GCF_009762305.2. NCBI lineage: Eukaryota > Metazoa > Chordata > Mammalia > Carnivora > Otariidae > Zalophus > Zalophus californianus. The sequence continues at coordinate 48,126,102 of NC_045606.1, read as the reverse complement.
ATTTATTTACCTTAATAAAATGTCACATTGTGATTATTTGAAAGTGCTAGCCAAAAAAAAAAAAAAAAATAGAAAGTGTTAGCCACTTTTATTTCTATTTTCTAAACTGGATTCCACTGAAAATAAAAGAGTGGTGGCAACAGTTGGTGAGACAGATCTTTTGATTTTCAGACTTCCCTAGGTGCAATTTCTAGGATAAACCTTCCTTGTCACGATCTGGGGCTTGGCTACTCAAAGTGTGTTCCTTAGACCAGTAGCCTCAGCATGGCCTGGAGGCTTGTAAGAAATGCACAATCTTGGGTCCCACCCCAAATCTACTGATTCAAAATCCGTATTTTAATGAGATACCAAGTAATTTATGTGTACTTTAAAATTTGAAAAGCGTTGGTCTATCCATCTAAGTCCCTTACATATACTTTCATATTTCCTGATCTTACCTCTAATAATGTCTGTCATTATATCATATATTTTTGTTAGGCCAAATACTTGCTTTTTGAATTCCTGGATCACTATATAAGTCCTTCAGAGTAAGTAATACTTCACTGATGCACATTATTTTAATGTTTTTTTAATATACACTAGGACCCAAATAACCAATATCAATGCTACCCCTTCTCCCTCTCTTACGCTGAAACACCTTACTATTCTCATTATCTGAGTGCTAGATTTTGACTTGTGTGTTTCTAGAGAAATTACTAAAATCAATTTTTTTATCTCCCTTTTCTGATTTTGAAGTTGAAATAATATCTCTGTTGGTTTTTATGGGAGAAATGTAAGAGAGGTATGGATCATTACATGCTTCTATAAATTATTTTCCTTTTGTTTTTACTAAATCATTGATAAATTTACTTGTACCTTGAAGAAAATTTTTAGTTAAGAAAAACACTTCAAGGGGCTCCTGGGTGGCTCAGTTGGCGAAGCATCTGCCTTAGGCTCAGCTCAGGATCCCAGGGCCCTGGGATGGAGCTGCACAGGGCTCCCTGCTCAGCAGCTCAGCAGGGAGCCTGCTTCTTCCTCTTCCTCTGCCCATGCCCACTCCCTGGACCCCAGCTCAGGTTTCTCTCTCACTGTCAGATAAATAAATAAAATCTTAAAAAAAAAAAAGGAATACACTTTAAGACAAACTTTGGTCATGTTCAGTAGAAGACAAATACATTAAAATAAATTGAAATCAATTCAAATTAATCATTTAAAAGAACAGGTAAATATTTGCCAAAAAAAAGGATGATTGCAAGTTTCTCCTAAATTTACATTTCTTTCCTCTTTTAAGTAACACTTTAGAGTTACGTATTGTATTTTTTTTCTGACTTTAAGACTATGCTGATTTCAATCAGTATGTCCATACTGATTTTTTTCACTTGCAATATGAATGCTATCTCATAACAAAGACAGCTTGAGAATGTGTGTTAACAAAATCAAACACTACAAATGAATTTTACAGTACTCTGCACTGCTCATTCTCACCTCATGAATCCAGAAGTGTCTATGAATTTGAAAGATTGCTGTTGGTAGATGATCTCATCTTCCATACTTACATAGTCTCTGGTTACGTTTTTTTCTCCAGTAAATGGTTCCCTATACTTGGAGCTGCAGTACCAAACTTTCTAGACAGGCCTAAATTATTGCTACCTCTCCCCTTCTATTTTTTTTTATTTATTTTTTATACTGTATGACAAACTAAGACATTGAGTGATGGATGGTGCTCAGGGACAGTGACTATTGTGTTTCCTCATACTTGGGGTATTTTATATGTCTCACATAACACATTGTATGATACTGGAGATCAAACAAGAGGACTTTAAAAATTTCATTTGTAGGAGGGAAGCTTTGGTTTTGTAAAGGCAGCTGCAAATTTGACTTTAATTGCTAACTGAAAGGAATGGTTGCAATATGTAGCCAGACAAAATATGAAAAATATAGGAAGGTCAAAGTAGTAAAGTATACATTTCCTTTTACATAGAGCATAGACTCATTCACTGAGCTGACGTTCCTGCAATAAATTCTCACTTTCATGAAAAAAATTTTTTTTTCCGCTTTGAAAAAAAGGAAGATGACTGTGTCATGCCAGCCATAATACCTAACCCATGTTAATGGGGAGGGCAACACAGCAAAAACCTTTCTCCTACCTGGTTAATTTGTAATTTATAGGCTCTAAACTATCTATCAACTAAATTCCTTTCTCCCTTCTTTCCTTCTATTCCCCCCACCCAAGTAATCTTAAAACTTCTCTCAAGAGGAATATCAGTTTTGTTTTGTTTTTTCTCACTGTTCATGTGGTACATGCTCTCTGTAAGTTCTTTATTTTTACCCTAAAGATAGAAGCTGTCTTTTTGCTCTAAGACAGACTGGATGCAAATTTAAAAAAATGTTTCAAAACAGCTAATAGTACTAAAACTCTATAATTTCTTTTCTTTAAAACTCTAAAATTTCTAATTTTTTTTCTAGAATTAAGTCTTGACATTATATTGGAACTGAAATGCTCAAGTTAAAACAAGGAAGGAAATGAACATTTATTGAGTGTCTATTATGTGCCAGAAATTTTCTGTACCTGATCTCTTAATCCTCATGACAACATTGTGTAGGACCTGTTTTTCTCTAATTTGCTGTTTAACAACTGAAATTCGGACATTGAGTAGCTTGCCTAATCACATATAACTACTAAGTCTGTATGACTCCAAAGTGTTCTTTCTCACTTTACACCACTACCCTCATTCTCAATTTTGCAAATGAGACACCTGAGCTATAAAGAGACTAAGGGGTGAATTCATGTCTGAGTTTGGATTGGACAATGGGTCCTCTGACTCAGTCCGTCCCACTCTGCCCCTGGGAATACAAAGATGGGGAAAATACCTGTGAAATTGGCCCTAAGATTAAAATTCACATTAACCAATCTGTAAGAAAATTTACCATGTTTGTCTTGGAGGAATGGAATATATTAAGTTACTTTCTGTTACTAAAAATAAAATGTTGTGTGATTCCTTGTGTTTCTATCTTTTCCTTTCTTCAATGCCATGAGATGTTCTGACCCCAGAGATGATGACTGCTATCCTTGGAATTTTGTATGCGATTGTAGGCAAGAGAGCTTCCTCTGTCTCCGTGGAGCAACTGGAGTATAGGTCAGATTATGCCAGGCCAAACTCCACGAATCTATAGCATGAATTTTCTATTTTCCAACTATTAGGGCAGCCTGTCCTATTAAATTTATGCAACAGTTCAGAGAGTGAGCCTTATCTTATTCATATTTCTCTACTTTCTCCCTCCCAGCTCCGTAATTGGCTCATGGTAGAGACTTGCATTGCAATGAATATTTTTGCATATTTATGCAAAAATGATGCCTCTTTTTCCTTTCCTCAGAGTTTACATAGAACAAGCACTCCACAGACGCTAAACAGATAGAGATAGATGTTTTACATAGCTATTACTGTATTTACAGATGAAAACACAAAATTTGAGAGCTGAGAGTTAGATTGTGAGTAAAAGATTGAAAATAAAGTAAGTTTCAATATTATATTAACTTCTTATATCTTTTGTTTCTGGAGATTTGGCAAACACACATGCATGCACACATGCACGCAGCAAATTCTGAACGTCTTTCGACCCCAGGAATCCTGCCTCAGAAGTATGAAGAAAAGGGGCAATGCATTCTATACTCCCAGGCTAGGTTGAACTACCCACTATACCTCAAATATACCTTGTGTTTTCACTTCTCGGCACTTCTTTATAAGATGTTCCCTCTAATATAAATCTCCTCTCTTCCTCTTCTTCCACCAGTCATGTTTCCACCCACCTTTCAACATTGGCTTTAAAATCTTTTGTAGCACTTACCACTTACTATACTAAATGTGGAATATTTTTATATCCTTTTATCTTCTTTATAGGCTAAAGAATTGTTTGCACATATCACAAAATATATTTATTTAATTTTTTTTCACTTGGTTTCTTGGACATCATGCTTTCTCAATTCCGCCCCCCCCCCCCACCTCAATGGCCATTTCTTTTTAGCTTTGGGGGTTATGGGTTTTGTTTGTTTGTTTGTTTGTTTGATTGGTTGTTTGGTTTTTGGCTTTGGCTCATTGGTCTGGACTCTTAACAGAACACCAACAGTTAACCTTGCAATGGCTAAGTGCTAGGTTAGTGCTAAGTGCTTAGCAATGGCTAAGGTCCACAGCTGCATGGCTCTGCTCACTTTATTGTCATTTCAGCCCTCAACCCATTAGCTGCCTATGGTTCCGTATATGTGTGAATCATCTGATGACACACAAATATATATGTCCAGCCTGTACCTCTACCCTCAACTCCAGACGGTTGTCTCTACCTTCATGAGAATCATCTTTGCTTGGCAAAGATCTTTTCCTTGGCGTCTCAAATGTAATGTGTCCAAAACAGAAATCCCAATTTGCTGCTCCCCCAAATCTGCTTTACCCCCATCTTCCCTTCATTAGCAGATGCTAACTAATATCTTAGAATCATCATTGATTCATCTCTTTCTCAATGCATTCATCCAACCTTTCAACAAATTCTGCTCATTTTATCTTCAAAATATATTCATAATCTGACCCTTCTCACCATTCCATGTCTATGACCCTCATCCAAGCCATAATCATCTCTCATCTGAGGTACTCAGTGGCTTGTTAACTGGTTTCTCTTCTTCTGCACTCACATCCCATAGTGTACACATATTCAACAGAGCAACCATACTGATTGAGGTGTTTTATTAAAACTTAGATACTGTCTTCCCTCATTCTACTCTTCTAAAAGATCCCATCTTACTCATGGTAAAACCCCAAGTCTTTATAATGGCTTACAAGACCCTACATAATTTGATGCCCTTTTCCTCTATGTGATCATCTCTTAGTGCTTCCCACCTCAGGCATTTACTTGTGGTATCACTGGCCTGCTTTCTTTTTCTTTAAGAGTGTTCAGTATTCTCCTACCTCAAGGCCCTTGTTGCTCCCTGTGCTGGGTCTTCCCCCAAAGACCTGCATTGCTTACACCCTCACTTTCTTCAATCTTTCTTCGGATTTCCCCATTATAATCTTATTTCTCCAAATACAGGGGACCCTGATCATCTTACTTAAAAGTCTTCCTGCCCTCAGGACTCTCTACTTCCTTTCTTCCCTACTTATTATTACTTATTATTTTTGTTTCTGTTTTTGTTTTCTTCACCTACCTTTTAGATCATGCAAGAGAGCCTGACCCAGAGTGGGTGCTCAATAAACATTTTCAGATTTGTTGAATTCTATGGCAGCTTCCCTGCACATAGTAGATGCTTGCTATTTTTTTTCTTTTAATCAACAATGTGAAGCTCCAAATTATATTTTATACCAGCATGGGGAACACAGATTTTTTCCTTTTCAGGAATTTTTCACAGCTAACAAGAATTGAAAGTGGTTGTATATCAGAAACAGGTGTGTTTCATCTGCGTATAGTAAAACACTAGGTTTCAAAGAATGGAAAATTTTGGTCGTCCATAGAAAAGGAACTATTGAACCAACAACATGGACATCGAGCCGATGGCCATGTTAAAAGAATATAGACAGTGCCACATAACTAGGAAAATGCTCATTCCAGTGCTCTAAGGGGACCTTTGATCATGTTTAATTAAAGAAATTGTAAAATGCACTTTTTACTTAAAGTCCTGCCATACCACAATTAGGCAAAATTTTTTTTTTTCAAAAATAGGAGCCAGGAAAAGATAAGGCATGGTGGCTTTCTACTCTAAACTCCATAAATAATTTTATACCCCCAAAATGAAACAGTTAACAATAAAACTTTTTTTTTTTTTTTTTTTTTTTTTTTAGGGAAAGGAAAAAGAGTTTTAAGAGCCATTCATACCATAAAAGGTGTTCTGTCTTACATTGGCTTTAGTCTTTATTTTTTTCCTTTAACCTTTCTTCTCATGGAGAACCCTGTGGCATGAAATTTCATTTCAAAGATTTAAAATAGGACATGGGATCCTAAGCAGACTTAAGAGCCATTGCACAGAACAATCTATCATGGATTTTGTGACTCTTACACACCATGCATAATTTCCCTGGGACCAGAATATTTTTGCCCTCAAGTTGGCCTAGTGCCCCTGCACAAGATCATTCTCCTTGCCTGGGAAGTAGTGGTGTAATTGAAATGGATACCACTCAAATCAGAAGAGCTAATCAATTCTAATCCAGTAAAAACCATTAGCAATTCTCAGAGGGTGTTGACTATAGGATCTAGAAAGAGAAATTTTCAACTTCGTTTGTCTGAACACTGATATGCAAAAAGCTCCAGATACAATTTTGATCTATCCAAGCAATTTTCAGCACCTCCAATGTAAGCACATGGAGGATTTATTGCCAAAAGAATGCTGCGCATGTTTTTGTTTTTTTTTTTTTTTTTTAAGCAGATTGGGAAAAATACCCAGGATATTTGAGCATAGGCTTCTTTGTCTCTTTCCCTTAACCCTGCCAGACCTCCCTAAGATATATGCCGAAGAGAAGCTCCCATCCTTCTGTGTCCATGATGAATGATTTGGAAACAGTCCAAAGGGTAAGGGAGGGATTTAGCCCAGTTTCCTTGACTCTAACCCCATTTATTTATGAGAAGGTTGTGAGAAGATTTTCTTGGAAAGTAAAATATTCCATAGTGTGGCTTTTCATTCAAACCTGTACTTAGCAATAATCATTGCTGTCACCGCTTCAGTGTTAAAGGGGGGAAATATCTGCAACCCACACAGTGAAAAAAAATAAATGAAAAACTAGGAGCTGTGTAGTTCAATACTTTCTATCTCCCTATTATATCATTAAATCCTTTGCTCAAAAACTTTTCTTTAAATTTCATCAAAGATAATTTATTTTCTTTTCTCCCTTCTCCAGGTATGAGTATGTGTGTGAATGTGTATAGTAATTGTTAATACCCATAGTACTTTGGGGACACCTGGGTGATTCAGTCGATTAGCTGTCTGCCTTCAGTTTGGGTTGTGATCCTGGAGTCCTGGGATGGAGCCCCACATCAGACTCCCTGCGCAGCTTGGAGTCTGCTTCTCCCTCTCTCTCTGCTCCTCCCACTGCTTGTGCTCTCTCCTTCTCTCATTAAAATTAATAAAAATCTTAAATTAATAAAAATCTTTAAAAAAATACCCAGAGTACTTTGTTATTCCCCAGAATGACCCCCAATGGTACATGCCAGTAATTCTCCCATTAGGTAAATGATAAAAACAAGATTTAATAAAATCAATAACCAATCAATAATAATAATAAAAGATTCAATAATGTTTACAGGGAAACAAAGCTAATAGGAGGCGAGCCTGAATTCCAACTTAGATGGCCCTGACTTCAAAGCCTTATTTATCATTTAGTGTTGGGTTTTATCATTAGGTCTTCCTACTCCTATATATAGAACTTCTGCCATTTGCCCATTGGCATGGTGTAGGTATGGATGCCTATATGCCAGGTTCATCACATATTCCCTGGCTAACCCACATTTTTCATTATTTTCTGTGCTCTGGGTAAGAAAATCATTACTTCCATGTTAAACAATCATGCGGATGCTGGTTTAAGCCAAATAGCTAGGAGAACATAACAGCCTTGCTTAGAGACAGCTATATTCAATATTTCTTTTGTTTTTATTTTTTTCATTTTAACTTTTAGTTTTCAGGAGCAATGCAAATGAAGAAAGGAAAAAATATCTGCCTGATTTTTATCTAATATTTTATTATAACAACTTCTAAACGTACATAACATTTAAAAGTTTTACATGGTGAATACCAGTAATCAGCACTATGTTCTATAGTTTTGCTGGCTTCAGTTTTCACCTGTCTATCTGTTGGTATCTTTATCCATCCATCCATCTAATTTTTCTGATGCATTTTCAGATTAGCTGAGGATAATCAATATTCTTTACCTCAAAACACTTAATATGCATATCATCAACTAGAGTTCAGTATTATTCACTTTTCTGATGAGGTAAATTTTATGTAAGGTAAAACGTACAAATCTTGTGTATCATTTGATGATTTTTTTAAATTGAAATATAGTTGACATATAATATTAGTTATAGGTGTACCACTTCGTGATAGAAAATTATATACATTTTGAAATGCTCACCATGACAAGAGTGTTACACTATTATTGACTATATTCCCTATACTCTATTTTTCATGGCTGTGGCTTATTTATTTTGTAACTGGAAGTTTGCATCCCTTTATTCCCTTCACTTATTTTGTGCCCCGTCCCCTTTGGAAGCCAGTTTGTTCTCTATATTATGATCCTGTTTCTTTGTTATTGCTTATTTGTTTGTTAATTTGTTTTATTTTTTAGATTCCACGTATAAGTGAAATCATATGGTATTTGTCTTTCTCTGCCTGGTTTATTTTACTTGGCATAATACCCTATAGGTCCATCCATGCTGTCTTGAATTGCAAGAGTTCATTCTTTTTATGGCTGAGTAATATTCCATTGTTTATATCTAGCACATCTTCTTTATCCATTCATCTATCAATAGACACATAGGTTGCTTCCATATCTTGGCTATTGTAAATAATGCTGCAATAAATATAGAGGTGCATAGGTCTTTTTGAATTAGTGTTTTGTTTTCTTCAGGTAATATGCAGAAGTGGAATTACTGGATTATATGGTAGTTCTATTTTTAGTTTTTTGAGGAACCTCCATATTGTTTTCCACAGTGGCGGCACCAATTTGCATTTCCACCAACAGTGCATTGGGGTTACTTTTTCTCCGCATCCTCACTAACACAAGTTACTTCTTCTCTTTTGGATACCAGCCATTCTGACTTGTGTGAGATGATATCTCATGTTTTTTTGATTTGCATTTCCCCGATGGTAAGTGATGATGAACATCTTTTCCTGTCTGTTGGCCATCTGTATGTCTTCTCTGGAAAAATGTCTATTCAGGCCGTCTCATTTTTTAATTTTTTTAATGTTTCAAGTTTTTATTTAGGTTCTAGTTAGTTAAAATATAGTGTAATATTAATTTCAGCAGTAGAATTTAGCAATTCATCACTTACATATAACACCCCATGCTCATCACAAGTGCCTTCCCTAATACCCATCATACAGTTAGCCCATCCCCCTGCCCATCTCCCCTCCAGTAACCCTCAGTTATATAGTATAAGTCATCTGCAAGTATTGACAGTTTAACATCTTCCTTACCAAATTGAATGCCTTTTATTTCTTTCTGTTACCTAATTGCTGGCTCTGACTTCCAGTACTATGTTGAATACAAGCGGTGAGAATGGAAATCCTTGTCTTGTTCCTGTTGTTAGGAAGAAAGCTTTTAGCTTTTTGCTGTTGAGTATGATGTTAGCTGTGTTTGTCATGTGTATTTGCCTTTATTAAGTTGAGATATGTTCCCTCTAAACCTACTTTTGTTGAGAGTTTTTAATCATTAATGGATGTTGAATTTTATCAGAACATTTTCTGCATCTGTTGAGATGATCATATGGTTTTTATCCTTTATCTTGTTAATCAATACCTTGATTCTGCATATATTAAACTATTCTTGCATCCCTGGAATAAATCCCATTTGATTGTGGTGAATAATCCTTTTAGTGCAGTTTTGAATTCAGTTTGCTAATATTTTGTTGAGGATTCTTGCATCCGTGTTCATCAGGGATGTTGGTCTATAATTTTCTTTTTTTGTAGTGTCTCTGATTTTGGTATCATAGTAATGCTGGCCTCATAGATTATGTTTGGAACCATTATTCTTTTTTTGGAGTAATTTGAGAAAGATAGGTATTAACTTTTCCTTATATATTTGGTAGAATTAACATGTGAGGCCATCTGATACTGGACTTTTGTTCATTGAAAGTTTCCTGATAACCAATAAATTTGGTCACTAGCTCTTGGTCTGTTCAAATTCTGTCTTTCTTCCTGATTCAGTCTTGGAAAGTTGTATGTTTCTGGGAATTTCATTTCTTCTAGATTGTCCAATTTGTTGGCATATAATTTTTATAGTAATTTCTTATAATTTTTGTATTTCTATGGTGTCAGTTGTAACATCTCCTTTCATTTCTGATCTTATTTGAGTCCTCTCTCTCTTTTTTTTTCTGATTGGTCCTGCTAAGGGTTTACCAATTTTGTCTGTCTTTTCGAAGTACAAACTCATGTCTCATTGATCTTTTCTATTGTTTTTGTGTGTTTGTTTCTTTGTCATTTATTTCTTCTCTGATATTTATTATTTCCTTCCTTCCGCTGACTTTGGGCTTTGTTCTTCTTTTTCTAGTTCCTTTAGGTGTAAGGTTAAATTGCTTATTGGATATTTTTTTCTTGTTTCTTGAGGTGGGCCTGTGTTGCTATAAAGTTCCTTCTTAGAACTTTTGCTGGATCCCAAAGATTTTGGACCATTGTGTTTTCATTTTCATTTATCTCTGGGTATTTCCTCATTTCTTCTTTGTTTTCTTTATTGGCCCATTGGTTGTAACATATTATTTAGCCTCCACATGTTTGTGTTTCTTTCAGTTTTTTTTTTTCTGTTTTTTTTCCCCTTATAATTGATCTCTAATTTCATTCTATTGTAGTAGGAAAAGAGGTTTAATATGATTGAAGTCTTCTTAAATTTATTGAGATATGTTTTGTGGCCTATCATGAAATCTATCCTGGAGAATGTTCCATGTGCAAATGAAAAAAAAATGTATTCTGCTGTTTTGCAATGGAATGTTCTGTATATATCTGTTAACTCTATCTGGTCTCCTGTGTCATTCAGAGCACTATTTCCCTGTTCACTTTCTGTCTGGATGATCTGTCCATTGATGTGAGTGGGGTGTTAAGGTCCCCTACTCTTATTGTATTGCTGTCAATTTTTCCCTTTATGTCTGTTAATATTTGCTTTACATATTTAAGTGCTTCTATGTTGGATGCATAGATATTCACAATTGTTATATTCCCTTGTTGAATTGATTCCTTTATCATTATATAATGACCTTTTTTGGTCTCTTGTTGAAGTTTTTGTTTTAAAGACTATTTTGTCTGATATGAGTGTTGCTACCCCTACTTTTTTTTTCTCCATCGGTTTGCATGAAGTACTTTTTTCCATTCCTTCACTGTTAGTCTATATGTCTCTTTAGGTTTGAAGTGAGTTTCTTATAGACAGCATATAGATAGGTCTTATTTCTTCATTGAATTACCTATGTCTTTTGATTGGAACATTTAGTTCATTTATATATTAAAGTGATTATTGGTAAGTATGTACTTATTGCCATTTTGTTAATCATTTTCTGGATGTTTTTATAGTTCTTCTCTGTTCCTTATAATCTCTATAGCTCTCTTCCCTGTGGTTAAAAGGTTTTCTTTAGTGCTATGCTTGGATCCTTTCTTTCCATATTTTATTTTATTTTATTTTTCTATTATAGGTTTTTGGTTTATGGTTACCATGAGGTTCATATACAACATCATATACGTACGGCTGTCTAATTTAAATTGATGGTCACTTAAGTTCGAACATGTTACAAAAGTACTACATTTTTTTACTCCCTCCTCCCTCCATGTTTTATGTATATGTCATATTTTTACATCTTTTCATTTTGTTTGTATCTCTTGACTAATTTTTGTAGATATATTTGTAGATTGTATTACTTCTGCATTTTAATTTCACATTGGCTTCATAAGTGATTATTCTACTACCTTTACTATATTTTTGCTTTTTCCTGTGAAATTCTTTTCTTTAATAATTTTCTTCTAGTTGTGGCCTTTTTTTTTTCTACTTAAAGAATTCCCTTTAACATTTCTTATAAAGCTGATTTAGAAGTGATGAATTCCTTTAACTTTTGGTTTTCTGGGAAACTCTTTATCTCTCCTTGAATTCTGAGTGATAACCTTGCTGGGTAGAGTATTTGGGGTTATAGGTATTTTTCCTTTCAGCACTTTGAATATATCATATTAATTTCTTCTGGCTTGCAATGTTTCTGCTGAAAAACTGGCTAATAACGTTCTGAGGTTTCTCTTGCTTGTAACTGTTCATTTTCTTTTGCTGCTTTTAAGATTCTCCCTTTATCTTTAATCTTTAACATTTAAGTTATTATTATCTTGGTGAGGACTTCCTTGGGTTCATCTTGTTTGGGGCTTTCTGTGATTCCTGGACCTGAATGTCTGTTTGCTTCTCCAGATTAGTGAAATTTTCAGCTATTATTTCTTTAAATAGGGTTTCTGCCTCCTTGTCTCTCTCTTATCCTTCTGGGATTCCTATAATGTGAATATTATTATACTTGATGATGATGTAGAGACCTCTTAACCTATCTTGATTTTTTAATATTCTTTTTTTCTTTTTGTTGTTCAGATTGGTTGCTTTATATGACCCTGTCTTCCAGATTGCTGATCCATTCTTCTGCATCCTCTAATCTATTTATTCCTTCTAGTGTATTTTTCATTTCAGTTATTGTGTTCTTCAGTTCTGACTGGTTTTTTAATATTTTTTCTTTGTTGAAATTCTTACTGAGTTCATCCACTCTTCTCTCAAGTCCAGTGAGTACCTTTATGACAATTACTGTGGACTCTTTATCCACTCTATTTCTTATCTTCATTTCTTTGAGCTCTTTTTCTGTGCCATTTTCTTGTCCTTTCATTTGAGACCTACTCCTCTGTCTCCTCATTTTGGCTAACTCTCTTGTTTTTAAGTATTAGATGGGTCACCTACATATACTGGTCTTAAAAGAGGTGGCCTTGTATAGAAGGGGTCCTGTGGTGCTCTGTAGCCTAGTCCTCCCTGATAACCAGGACCAGGCTTTCCAGGAGTGTCCTCTATGTGGCCTGCATGCACTTGCTCCCTTTCTGGCCAACTGAGAAGCTCAGTTACAGGAGCTGTGGGCATACTGGTGTGTGAGTTTAGCTTCCCCTCTCCCCAGAGCAGGAGTTGCTTTGGAGGGCATGGGTCCCAGCTGGGGTTGCCTGCCAAATGTGGGGGATGGCAGCTGCTTTGGAGTGGTATCTGCCCGCACAGGCAGGTTCAGCGGGGCCGGTCCACAAGGGATGCTGGGGTGGGATACACAGTGCTAACAACATGTTAGCACAGGCTCCCACAAGTGTCTGACTATCTAGGCTGAACGAGGGCAAGAAAAATGGTTCTCACCTGCTCCTTCATTCCCAGATAAAGTTCCTGTCAATGTCTGTTCCTCTGGCACTTGTCCTAAAATTAGTCAATAGATCTTCACGTATGCACTAGGCACTTTCAAACTGCCGCTTCTATGTTGGGTTTTGGGCTTAGTTATTTGGTGTATTGGCTCTTTAAGGGTGGGCACTTAGTCTTCTATTGCCCTTCAGTTCTCCTGGAGTCAAGCCCACTGGTTTTTAAAGACCCTGGAGTGAAGCCCCACTGATTTTTCAAAGCCTGACATTATGGGGACTCACCTTCCCAGTGCAAGTCCCCAGGGCCAAGGGTACCTAGTGTGGAGTCTGATATCCTTGCTCCTCCATGCTTATGATGTCCCTCCCGTTTGTGGTTAGTCACACTGGAGGTTTGGCTCCCAACCACATCTCCACCCCACCTGTCCCTTTCAAAGTGGCCTTCTCTCCATGACTAGCTGTGGAAGATCTCTTCTACCAGGCTTCAGGTTGTTTTCAGGGAGAGTTGCAATACCTGAGTTGTTGTCTTGGTATGTCCATGGAAGGAGTTGAGCTCAGGATCTTCCTCCTCCACCATCTTCCTTCCCAGCAACCACTCATTTCATGATTTTAATGAGTATATACATCTGTGTAACTGAAATGTCTTTAAAGGTATGGAATATTAGTATGTCAAATCCAACACAATCTTCACCTCCTAGCCCTCTGCCCACAGAGACAGTCATTGTTCCAGTTTTTATAGCATAGGTCAGTTTTACTCATTTTAGACTTAATGGTCATTCCATTGAATCATATGGTATCTACTTATTTGTGTAATCGTTCTTTCACTCAGCATAATGATTTTGAGATTTATCCATGTTGTTGTAATGATTTGTTCCTCTCTGAGTAATATCCCAGTATATGAACATACTACAGTTTGTTTATTCATTCTTCCCTTGATGAAAACTTGGGATAGTTTTCAGTTTAAGCTTTTAGCAGTAAAGCTGCTGTGAATATTCTTGTACAAGTCTTTTTGTTGTACACATGTTTTCATTTTTCTTAGATAAATACCTAAGAGTAGCATTGCTGGATTACAGGGTAGACGTTTGTTTAGTTTTACAAAGGAACTGCCAATTATTTTCCCAAAGTGCTTGTACCATTTTACATTCTCATTGACAATGTATGAATATTCTGGTGGCTCCATAGACTCACCAACATCTGGCATTTTCAGTCTTTTAAATTTTAGATTTTCTGTTAAGTATTTAGAGGTATGTAATTTTGGTTTTAATTTGCATTTTCCTGATGATTCATGATATTGAACAATTTTTCAATCATTTGATTATCTTCCTGGTCATTACTTTTGCCCATTTAAAAAGTTGGGTTGTTTTTCTTTTTCCTTGCCTCATTTTGAAAACTGAGAATATTGAATCCAAGTGAAATCACTGTGTTATTTAATTAGTTTTCTCTAATACTCAGTTATAGCAAATATAGATAATTCAGGTAAAGGACTATTAAATACAGTCTATAATTTTAAAGAAGAAAATAATTTTTGTTTTTATTGCAGTTACCTAAGCACTGATATTGGCTTATCTTAGCTGGAGCAGAACATGATGACACAAACCAGCCTGAGACCTCTCAAGCTATCTTTAATTTTCAGTTTAACTTTCAGAAATTGTAAGTAACCATCTGATTTGGTTAATGTTTCTCTGAACTTGTCCCTCAAACCTGGCACTCTTTCTCTACCATTTATTATTTCTTTGTGAAACTCAAGTGACCATCTCACTCATTACCCTCCATATTATTTAATAATTCTATATTATCAATAGCCAAATGCTAAACTTAACAATGGGGGATCAACTTGAGAAGGAGAAGAGGGATGATAAATGCATTCCCCTTATTATCATAAAGTTGGAAAACTATGACCACATGCATGGGCTGAGCCAAAAGGGCAGAGAATTCCCTTTGTCTCCTTATTATTCACCCATTGTGCTGTTATAAGTTCCTTTAGTGGTCAAAGGGTGACAGAAGCAATACATCAGGCTTTTGCTGTAAAATGTTATCTAAAGGCAAAAAGTGGACCTGTAGGACAGATAGAATTTTACACTGAGCCATGGGATTTATGACAAAATTCTATAACCATATAAAAATATCTGTGACTATGTTTATGTGAAGCAATGGTGCCGTTCTTCGGCTGGTTTAGGTAATCACAGGTGCACATTCTTAGTCATACTAGAGATATATCCCAGTAGACATTTTGGGATCTGTTTTGAATTTAAAGTGGAAGTTCCAAGACAGCTTTGGCTATTCTTTTCAAATTCTCTTTTCCAGAGGAAAATACGTATTATGGAAAAACACTGGAAAAATACAGATCGTGGTTCAAAAATAGTGTGCTACATGGATATACGCAAAAATATATTCTTTTGCTTTCGATATATTATTTTTTTGTGGCACCTCTGGATGTAGCATTGGGCCATGTAAAAAGAAACATGGAAAGAAATAAATTCCATGAAAAAAAAAAAGAAAGAAATTCCATGAATGAGAAGCAGGAAGCTTAGCAGTGAGCACAAATGACAAACAAAGCAAGGACTGAAGGTCAGAGAGATCCAAAGTCTAATTCAGTATTGGATAAGTTACTTTATGATAAAAATAGCTGCGATAATGTTTTTAAATATGCAAGTTGATTATCTTGGGAACATCAGCTATTATGCATCAAAGAGAAATATTAAGGTGTATCGAGCAAAATTGTGAAATACTCATTTTTCTTTCCTTAATAGTATTTTTTTTTAAAGATTTTATTTATTTATTTGAGAGAGAGAGAATGAGAGAGAGCACAAGAGGGAAGAGGGTCAGAGGGAGAAGCAGACTCCCTGCCGAGCAGGGAGCCCGATGTGGGACTCGATCCCGGGACTCCAGGATCATGACCTGAGCCGTAGGCAGTCGCTTAACCAACTGAGCCACCCAGGCGCCCCTCATTTTTCTTTCCTTATCCCTTCAGTTAATAAGCCTGTTTCTCTGTCATTATAAATTTAATACCATCAACTAAATCAGGCAATGAAACTGTGCTGCCTGAATTAATATATTTTTTTCCTACCTCTGCAGGGTAGGGAAGAAATAAAGAATTGGGAGCATTTTTTTTTTTTCTGAAAGAGACCAGCACTTGCTATATTGTAGATATCAACCAGAAATACATACTAATGAGAAAATGCAATAGTTCTCTTGGAAAAGCAGTCATTTATCCTTTCTCCTTCATTGCACTTCTCTTCCCTTTCCCCCTGGCCTACTGGGATGAGTGTATCAAAGAGAACTGTAAGGTTATACCTCTTTTGAAGCATTACTGGGCCTATATGGTCCAAAGTCTGGTGTGCATGTAGTAAGGTAGCTTCCTGGTTCAGTGACTGCTTTGTAAAGTAGAACTTTCTAGCACATAGCCTCAACAATGAGTTGCAGATTTACAGCAAGTTATTCTCTCAGGCTGGAAAGTCCAGCAGGTAGAGCCAGAGGTGGCTGACATCCTGGTTCAGTAGCCTCCAATCAGGAGCAACGCTGAAATTATCCTGGAAGATGGCAACGAAAAACTATGTTTGAAGAAGACCCTCCTAGTAATACCTGCGGCCAACCAACCATCTGACTAGTCTTTCTTCATGCTAACAGGTGTTCTATCCATGGGTATGTATCTATTCAGAACTCAGGTTCAGGTTGTGCTAGTTGTGGGACCCTACCAGTTTATAGCTGAGTTCAGGTCTCAGATACCTAAGACCATGACATATAGCCTGCAGTAGCAGGAAAGTTTTACAAGGACTCTTAATAAAGCTGAACTGTGAGTGGCAGTCTCAATCTCTGTCTTCACATATATGGGATAATTAGTTCAGTTTTTGACATTTGTGCTCTCTTAGTGACATTTAAGCTTGTTGCATGCTCTAAATATGCATACACTTTCTGAGTCCGAGTTTGAAATAACATATGAAGAGGTTCAGTTTTGCCCTCCATAATGCCAACATTAATTACGTTTGTCAGTGAAAGACCTGGGTGAGTTCTCCAAATGCAAGTATTTTTTTTTAATTAATGAATTTATTTTATTATGTTATGTTAATCACCATTCATTACATCATTAGTTTTTGATGTAGTGTTCCATGATTCATTGTTTGCATGTAACACGCAGTGCTCCATTCAGTAGTGCCCTCTTTAATAGCCATCACCAGGCTAACCCATCCCCCCACCCCCTCCCCTCTAGAACCCTCAGTTTGTTTCTCAGAGTCCATAGTCTCTCATGGTTCATCTCTCCCTCCATTTCCCCCCCCTTCATTTTTCCCTTCCTACTATCTTCTTTTATTTTTTAACATATAATGTATTATTTGTTTCAGAGGTACAGGTCTGTGATTCATCAGTCTTACACAATTCATAGCCAAATGCAAGTAGTTTAAAGATCAATGTTAGGGCAGCTGGCTGGCTCAGTTGGTGGAGCATGCTACTCTCAATCTCTGGGTCGTGAGTTCGTGCCCCATGTTGGGGGTAGAGTTTACTTAAAAAAAAATAAAGATGAAAGTTAAGTTTTTCATAGGAAATTTGAAAAGATTTTATTTGCAAGTATGGTAGAAATTCAACATTTAATATTTTCCCTACTGCTTTGTGTCTTATAATTATATAATTTCAAGAAAATATAATGCTTTTTTTATCCCCAAAAAGATATTTATGGACTCTCTTAAATCCCTTCTGCTTTCCTCCAGTGAACTCTACAAATATTGTCATTTTCTCTGTGTGCCATGACAAGAAAGGCATAGGGAAGCCCTGCAGCAAGACATATCGGTTACTGGTCTTCCTTTTATTGGTATCCTTTACCAGTAACTTATGGACCAATGTTGTTCATCTTCTTCCCTTTACTAGTGAAAGATTTCTTCCTCTCATGTGAAATTATAAAACACAAAAGAGTTGATAAACACTGACCTGTACTCTATAGCAAACCATATGTGTTTCACACTGTAATCATATATCAACAGCAATTATAAATGATATATAGGCATGACTATCTAGTAGCATCTACCAGTCGCTATTCCCAGGACCCTGGCCCTGGGCTTGGCTGGGAGAGCAGGCGTTCATATTTCTTTGTTACATATAGTCCTTCAAAGAACCTCTAATCTGCCTAGTCTGCTCTTCTGCTCCATGCTCATGCCTTCCTTCTTTGATCTATTACTGATTGCAGAGAGTCTCCAGACACACTTTTCAAATGATTTAAAATAATTTTAAAAATAAACTTTTTTCATTAATACAAAATACAGAGCCATGAATGCATGCTATTTATAAAAATTGAGTCATTTTTTTTCTAAACCCCTCCCTGATCTCACACCCATTGCCCCAGTAACCGACCAACCTCCCTCTCTCCCTCCCTCCCCCACATAATATATAGAACTTCACCTCAGCAGCTCAGATTTCATAAGCTGCAATTTATTGACCAATGGATATATAACCCCACCTCATGCCACAAAGATTTGAAACCACTTTTAAAACAAACATTGCAGAAGTAATTCTTATGTGTCACTGAGTTCTGTACTTTGCTCATTAAGTAGTTAGAAAACACACACACACACACACACGCACGCACGCACGCACGCTATACTTTACCCGTTTATCATACTTTCCCCACCAAGGAAATGCTAGTGGGAGAACCAACATTTCTGATTGGAGAGTTGAGGGTAGAGAGTCATTGATTGAAACACTTTAACCAGAAGGTTGGGCTACTATATCACAAGCACTAGAAGGCTGAGAGCCTTTCAGGATTTCTCTGGGGACTTGGTGGGTGTGAGTCACCTTGCTTTCATTTCTATTCACTTGCACTGCCATCACTCTAATCGAACCACTATCATCCTTCACTTGGGCAACTCAGTGTTGACCTGGCTGGTCTTCTCGCTTCAGTTCTCTCTCACAGATCCAGTATTCTCCCCAGATTAGCTAGTTACAATGTGTTGCTCTTCTCCTTACTCTGACTCACAGCCTTGTATTGTCTGTTCTCATCATTTTTTGTTTTCTTCCCTGCTTACTGTGGTTCAGCCACATTGTGTGTTTCTTACTTTTATCAAGCACTTTCAGATCTACACATACTTTGGGCGTTTATGCTTGTTTTTCTTTCCATCAATCATATCTTCTCCATCTACCTAATTCTTTACTAGCCTCGCTTTTTTATGGTAATCATATTCCAACTTTTACATTACTTCATTGGAGAGCCTTTTCTGACCATCTTACCTCAAATAGCACCCTTATTCAGAAATTCTCTCAGCTTTCTGTTTATACTCTTTATAGCACTATCATAATCTGTATTTATTTATGCATATGTGCCTACATATATATATTTCCTATAGAGATAGGAATGCTATCTCATCACTCTATTTTCAGCATGAGAGGGAATAACACTAGTTGATGAATAATTCTTACAAAAGAAAAATAAACTCCTTTTTTAAAAATTATGTTAGTCACCATACAGTACATCATTAGTTTTTGATGTAGTGTTCCATGATTCATTGTTTGTGCATAATAAACTCTTCTTACAAAAGAATCACAGTGGGTTATATAGGAACATAGATCTAAGAACCAACAAGGAAATGATTTTCACTTTCAAGCATATCAGTTATTATCAAGTATAAAGGATCCAAGTATAACTGAGCATCTCTCTTTTACAACCATCTACCTTGTCTGCTTCTATCTCTTCACCACCACCCAGGCACCAGGGGTATTTTTGCATCAATGCAAAATCTAGCTCAGCAGTACTTCAGCCAAATCTTTGCTATAAAATGACTCATGATCCAGAGTTTTTGTTTGTTTGTTTGTTCTTTTCCCTGGGCTTATTTATCTAGAATTAAAATGTCCATTTATTCAGTACCCATGATCTCCAGCAAGGGGGGCAGGAGGAGAGCAATCTGATTAGAGTGGCTTCCAAATGACCAACAGACTTCACCCTTCCTGGGCATTTCATATCTTTTCAAAAGAAACTTATTGATATAGATATTTTCCCTAATAGGAAAAATATTTGGAGGGGCAATTTTGAGTACCCCTGACTCCCACATGTCTGAGTCTTGAGCTAGAAGAAAAGGATTTAGGAACTTGACATCTTGCATCTGAAAGATTGCCAAGATCTTGCTTAAGGCATACCAACCTACATTAATCCCCAGTGAAAGTATCATGCAAAATTTTATCTTCCTTTTAAATTCAGCATATCTTACCAGCCATCTCTTTCTATAAGTATTATGTTGGTGAGTTTGGTTTATAAAATACATATACTATATTAAATAATCAGACCAGATGCAATATTGGATGCATATTAACATTTTATTCATATGCATTATGCTTGTACAACCTTGGTGTATTTGTGTCAAAATTCCACTGGCAGTGTTTTGCTTTTGATCTGTGAGCTATTAGAAGCCCTGTTACTACAGATGAAAGGAGTTAGAAAGTTCTATATCATAATGCAGTGTGATCAGTAATTCACAGAGCAGGTAATTTGCAATGACTTGCCAAGCCTTTGATTGCACCAGGTTTATGGCTATTAGCAGTTTCCCCTTTCAAATTTGTATGGTTCCATACTTCCTTTTTGACCTCTTTTTCATCATTTATGGTCCAATTTGGTAGTGAAAAAACATAACTGCTTGCTTAGTGCGTGGCTGTCATTCAAACCCCAGTGACTTACTGAGCACTTTGACATTTGTGATGATGAAAAAAACATTAAGCAGGTGTACAGAACACTAACCAGGTTCCTGCAACAATGCTTTATGGGATTCACAACGTACCTCTGGGCTATAAACCGATTCAGACTTGATTTTCTCTATCAATTTAATCTCAGTGTTCAAACTCCCATTCAAAGAAGGAGGAATAGTTTTCACTAAAATTGAAGTTAAATAAAATCCCCAATAATAATGTTAATGTGGGACCTCATAGGAACAATTGGAAGGGCAGCGACGGCTTGCCACTAAAATAATATGAAAGTAGGGCTCACATGTCTACTTTGAAGTCATGCAATTAGGAGTACTACTTGATACCGGACTATATAAAATTTAAGCCCTATAAAATGTCTTTAGTAATGAAAACTTACAGCTAAATGGCATGCTTTAGCCCCTTAGCTGTCTGAATTGTATGTACACCATGTGAAGGAAACATCATATTATTTTGTGGAGGTTTTTCTTTGCACATTTAAAATTGGTCATCTGTTGTACAGGTGTGCAGCATATCTTGGTGTGGGTTAGTCTGCCCTCATGTGCAGTTTGGGTGATGTGGAAACCTGCAAAACTCAACATAGTCCAGGTCCCCAATTAGTGTGTTTGGGGAAGCATTCAAAGTCAGGACCACTGAGCGCAGGGGACGAGTGTCGGTGAGTTCCCAACTTAGTACTGGTTAGACAACTCAGAATCATTCAGGCCCAGAATAATTTTCATTTTAAAGCTGTTAAAATGTCACATGCACATACGGACTCAAACACACCTAATATCAGAAGAAAGATTGTCGTCAAGATCATCCATTTCCTGTCATCATTCCGATATGGAAAGAAATGACTTTTGCAATAATATGGAACAGACAAGCATTGCACTTTGACTTTCTGGATGTTTAACTTTTTCAAAGTCATTTAAAAAATTCTAAACCTAGAATAGGAAGTTTTCAGTTGTTTCATATTTGTAACTGGTGGTTTCTAATAGGAAACATAAAAGTTGCTTCCATTTATATATAATACAGAAATACCTTATTGCCGCGGAAGCCCCTGGAACAATAATTATAAGCAAATTGGGAAGACATGACTGCAGATTCATGCTTACTTGTGGATTATGAAGACTCTTCACGTAGAATAATGCACTTGAAGCTCAAAATCCTATACAAGCAATCCATGCACAAAAGTGACTCATGTATGCCAAGCATTTTGTAAAGTTATGTGTGTCCTTTTCAGCCACAGTCAAACGCATGGAAGGCAACATTAGTTGTTTCTTTGACCATCAAGTAGCCACAGTCATAATATGAAGTAAATTATTAAGTTACAGAATTATAAAATTATATAGTAACATTCATTGCTTGCCTACTAAAATGCAATGATATTGACAGCTTCATCATTACCATCTTGCTATTATAATGCAACATTTTTGTCTTGTTTCAACTGTAACCATTTCGTACTCAATACAATGACCATGAACTCTTGCTCTTCACCTTCCTCCTGGCCAAATGTGTTAGAGAGCAATGATGTGAATGGGCCTAAGAGAGGAAGTTCAATTAAAACACAAGGCAATGGTGATGCGTTATGAGTTTTACAGAGATGGCAAGAAATTTTATATCTGCTGTGTCCCTCAGGTTGGTTGTAATTTCAGTGTAGAGTGGAAATGTTCCTGAGAAATTATTGATCTTGACTTTTACCAGGGCTGCAGTAAAGTAAAGGTAACAAATAATGTCATGCTTGAAGTTGGTGAAAAAATATTTGCAGTCATGGTTGTAAGTTGGGGTCAAACTCAGGAGCACTGAACCCAAATCGAAAAAGCACCCTGACTTTTTCCGATCTCACATAATATTTTTATTTGTTTAGTTTTACTGATGAGATTTTTAGGTTAGTTAACTAGTACTTCCTGCTAGCCTGTCTTGATGTTTTTCCAGGTCTTACCTAAAAACACATGCTTGTTTTGAGTACACGTGCTGACAACTACTTAAATGCATCACTCCTTATTTATTGCAACCTCTGCCTGTGCTTTCATCTTTTCAAAGATTTTGCATGATCCTTTGGTGTAGTTTATTCAGAAAAATGAATAAATTGATGAGGTACAACCTTCCAGGAAATAAAAATAGAAGCATCCCATAAAAAAGTGCAAATATAAACCAAACAGAGGAGAATAGGCAGAAACCATTTACTCACATGTAGAAAACTAGTAGATTGTATTTCTTTAAGAGTTCACTGGACTGTGGCTATGATTATATATTTGCATTATAATGTGAGATCTGAATGAGTTCCTTCCTAAATTGGGAAAACCAAGGAAAATTGTTCCAGTTTATGAAATTACACTTAGCAGGTTTATTTGTTCTCTCTCAACTTGAAACCCACAAGTTTTTATTAAGGCTATGGTTCATATTTCAAATAGCAAGAAATCTTCAGGTTTCTCCCTTTTTTCCCCCCCTCAAAATAAATCTACAAAGCACCTGGATTTAGAAGAACAACATAGATATACTGCCCATTAACTCTGAAAACTAGCAAGCACGTCCATGATAAAAATAAACAGTGTGTACTGTAATCGATGAGGAGGCAACATCCCACATTGTTTATTGATTCATAAGGTTAAGATTAAAGTGAGATTCTTGCCTGTATTTATCAACAGTTTTTTTTTTTTTTTTTTTTTTTTTTTTTAAGCAGTGAGTGAACCTGGAATCCCACAAACCAATCAATAAAGTTTAAAAGCTTCAGTGAATCTAACCCATAACAGGTCCTTGTTTGGAGAACACGCTCAAGAAACATATGTGTCTTTAAGAGGTCTTGAAAGACTTTACACCCATGGACCATTACCATTTCCAAACACCCTGCAGCATTACCAGCCCAACATATGCGGACTGTATATCACCGTGACCCTCTCACTAAAGCTCTTTTGACTGGAGTGCTTTTAATACCCACTTTCTCAGCTGAGCTCAGGAGTGATTTGTTTTACATGCCACATTAATCCTTTCCACATTTTCTGGATGAGGCAACCACAATTCCACTTGTGAGGTGTTTCTAAAACACAGTTATAGGAATAAAGCAGCAGGGTCCCAGACTTGACAACGTCCCTCTAGGCAGCTGACAAAGTGGGCTATCGTGCCTCGGTTTAACTCTTCAAATGAGCATTTGTGCCCAGCCACTAGGGTGGGCCAGTTTTCTAGGCCAGTAGGAGGCCCCATTTATTGAAGGCAATTTACTCTCAATTAAAACGCTGTAGGGATCTTCGTAGATGTGATGCCTGATTGATAATAACGTATATTAGTAAAATTAAAATCAAGAATAAATGGAAAAGAGCCATAGAACTGAAAATATATAAAACACACTTTAGTAAAACCAAAGAAAGTTTATATATCACACCGTGATTGTAGGGAAGGAGGTTTTTTAAAAAAATAAATAAATAAATGGGCAATTAGTGTTCAAAGCACAGCCTTTTATTATGTGGTAATTTTACAGTTTTAACTTTAAAGGCAACTTCCCCACCCCCCAAATGTATTCCAAGACCAGTGAACTTCTGTTGCATGCATCCATGAACTTTTCTACATTTTTAATGTTCACTGAATACAAGTAATGTAGGTTTTCAAAATTTCAAGTTGTCAACAAGGCTAACTGATTGGACCAACCAATTGTTAAAAAAAAAATGTTTTTACATGTCAGCACTTGGCTGATTTTATTAACTTGTTAGTATTATGCTCCCAATTTTATGTGCTAAAATCTAACGGTACAAGTAACTTGAGGCCTAAAATTATGCCTTTATCCAATTCTAATTTATAGTTCTTCCCTCATAAATTTTATTTGCAGCTTCAATGGTCTGAAAGAGCAGTAAATCAGAGTGAGGTGAGTTTTACATAGTTTAGATTGAGTTCCTTATTTTCACTTGAAATTAATGTAATCAGTTCCTTCTGGTGTCATTGTCCTGTTGCTCATAGTGTGTCTCTAAGCAAGAGATCACCTGAGTCAAAGACATTTCTTCTAAGGTACAGGATATCCGTTACACATGTACAGGTGGCGAATCGCTTACATAAACTATGAGATTGATGCAATGTTTATAAAATAGAGTTCTCTAAATGAAGAAATACTCTCCTACTTGTTTCTTGTCTCCAGTTATTTTCCTTACATAATCAGGAAAATGATTCTCAGTTTTCTGAAGCATTCTGGAGGAATGATGTACTATTTCATTATCCCTGTTGGAACCTTAGTTGCCAAACTGTGGCTGACATAATATAGGTGCTCACTAAATATTTGTAAAACGAATGATGGATTCAAACACACCCCTTCACATTCTAAACAGCAATCTAGTTAATAACAATAGTAATAATAATACCCAATGTTTATTTTAACATTGGAATGCCTACCAAAAATGTTAGACATTCCCCAATGATTTTTAAAACAAAATCTGGTCAAGTGAAGAAAAGGACACTGAATTATAATCTCACTCTCTTTTTCTCTGTACACATACTCACACAGGCATACACATATACCACACTTACAAGACAGTCTACTTAAAAAAAGTAATGCATACTCATATGTAGAAAGCAGAATTAATACCTAACAGAGTTGAGTTTAAATGAATTGGCCAACAATTGACAAAGGACTGTGAATTGTTTGATCTATCTTTACTTGAAAATCGATTTTTAAAAATGATATTTAGTTCTTGGACTTCTTATCTCAATATCTAGAATAATCTCAAAATGAGAGGATACTTTCAAGGGAAACAAAAATCCCTAAGTATAAAGTTGATGGTCTTAAACTTTATTTTAAATGCTTTGCTTTTAGTATCTTTAAAGAAAACCTTCTAGATTACTTTCTTTCTCTAAATTTATGTTTAACAGGATCTAGAAATCCTTGGCTAGCTTAGAAGCATAAAAACATTGTTTTTTTACTCTGCTTGGACATTTGCTCATTTGAGTTTGGGTTAATATTTAGTTATATCCACTAAAATTGCCCATTCCTCTTTTGCCATTGGGCATTTTTTCAATCTTAACAAAACCAAGTCCATATTATAGGCCTGCTGGCCAACATTCCAGGTAAATGAATGGTTTTAAAGAAAAATGGTGCTATTTTTCAAAAGCCTGACATTTAAAAAATACAAGTCCAGAATTGAAGCCTTCAATAATTTTTCCATGCCTATATGCTACAAGAAGCAAATGGTTACACAAATGAATACATCTGGGATTATTTTCAAGCTGTTATTCCCCACCAGGGAAAATATTTAGAAATAAGTCTCAGTCTTTGTGCTGGAACTACAAAGAGGCCAGCCATCTTGATGCTTTTCCAGATCGTTTAATGATTTTCCTCATATTGTGTGGTGGCTTTATGGCCCTGTTTCGTATGCCTTCCCATTCACTGTTGGTAACCATTTATGTTGGGTATGTTCCAATTTCCAAATCTGTTTTGTGGCATTTATAGCTTGCAGCTAATAAGGCCATTCAGTATTTTTTATATAAAATATTAAAAAATATACTTTACCATGGAAAGCTAGAGGAAATGATTCAAAATTAAAAAATAGCCCTAAAGGATGGAGTAGCCTTGCCTTAAACTGCTAAGTGAGGGTGAGTGTGGGTGAGTGTGGTTGTAAAGTCGTATTCTGCTTCTAGAGTCCAGGAGATGAAGTATTAGGTGTGTGTGTGTATGTTATGTGTATGTATGTATTATATATGTACATATATAATGCAGTAAGTAAGGAATGGTAGTCCATATATCTTACCTTGCAACCTCTAACTTTATAACAAAGAGCCTCCAACTAATACATATATGTATGTGTCTATCTATATCTATGTATCTACCTGTGTATCTATCTACCTATCTATTTCCTGGTGGTATTTCCATTATTAACTTGAATTTTAGAGTTTTTGAATTTTTAGAGTTTTACCTTCTTTTCCCTTTATGTAAAATGAAAATTATTTAGAGCTTGTAAGATGCATAAATATTATATGTATAGGAAACTAAAATCTCCAAAATTAACTCCAAATTAAACCATAAAAAATTACCATTATCATTAAGGTAGTCTTTTATTCATATATATTTAAGAAAGTCATGTTAATCATGCTTTTAGTGCCTCTTTTCAATCCAATATAAATCAGATATTTAACATATATTTCCTAACTTGAATATATTAGATTCAGTTCATAAATTACTTTGAATTCTTATATTTAAAATATAACTTACTAAAAAATATAAATAAATAAATAAATAAAATGTACCTTACCAAACTAAATTTTTATATTTAATTTTTTCTTTAACTCACAAAAGTAATTAAAGATTTTAATTATGACCAAAGTCTGAAATAAGATAAAATCTTCTGAAAACATAATTAATTCTTTTTTAATATTATCTCCATGAATTTCCGTTTCAGTGTCATAATACCTTATGGGAATCAAGCTTTTCAAAAGAGAATATAAACTCTAATTGTTTAAGAATGTACGTCTAATGCATAAGGTGGAAGGTGGATTGGTTAGTAATGATGTGGCTCATCTGTTTCAACATTCGGATTTTTGCAAAAGAGGAAATTATCAAGTATAACCACAAGAGATGAGGATGGGAAAGTCATGTCATTAAGCACTATTTTTATGTTACTGACTAAGGGGAAAATACCAATTTTAGGATATGGGCATTGATGAAAGTGTTTGTATGACGAAGGTCTACATAGAGATAAGCTAATTTCTGTGAAAATAAGGTGGAAATGTTCCTACCCTTTAACGTCACCTAAATGAGTGGTGTGATTTGTGCAAATAGGCAATATTTGAGCTCTTGGGTATTTATATTTTAATAAGAGTGACACCAAATTAATAAGTACTTACATAGATTAAGTTTCATTTGACTTTTTGCAAAGAAGACAGCATATTTAATTTCACCCAGAAATGCTTCATATTAATACATTGTGTGGACATCTAAAAACCTAGGTAGTTTTGAATTATCAATAATATATTCTTATTTTTTTAATTTTAAGAGTACTAAATAATTATTTGAAAGCATTTATCAATAGGAGAGCAAAAATTTAGAGAATTTCCTTAAGCTCACTTTTAAAATATATCAAAGATTATATATGTATATTAATATACAACATATATATGTTAACAGATTCATATATATCATTTCTGATTTTTTTACCTGTGTATACCAACATGGTATACATTAACAGTTCATATTATTATCATGTAAAAAATATTATTACTTTATAAAACTGGGTAGAATTTTAGGTCCTGTCCTGCAACCTCTCAGTTTTGCTTACTCATCATTCATGGACCACTTTCCCCATCAATGCAAGGAGATATGTTCCAAAGTATGTGTGTGCGTATATATTATATTTTGGGGGATGTGCAGAGGGAGAGGGAGAGAGAGAATCTTAAGAGCCTTAAGCAGCCTCCATGCCTAGTGTGGAACCCAATACTGGGCTGAATCTCACAACCCTGAGATCATGACCTGAGCCAAAACCAAGAGTTGGAGGCTTAACCTACTCAGCCACCCAGGCGCCCCATATGCTCCAATATTTGTAATATTGCACTGTATTCCCTTAATAAATAAGTCATAATTCATTTAGCCAATTCCTTATTGCTAAAATATTTAGGTTGTTTCCAGATTTTAAATATTAGAAACAGTTCTCCAGTGGGCATTCTCTCATAAACAGTTTAGCATACTTGGGTTTATATATAATATATAGTATATATCTAGAGAGAGAAATATGTATGTATACAGTTAGATTTACAATGCTGCTACCAAATTCTTTCCAAAATCTATAATAATTTCCATTGCCAACAAAATTGTCAAGAGGATCACCTATTTTATCACTCCTATACAAACCTGAGCATTAGCACAATTCCTTTTCTTCTTTTCCTTTAAAAAAATAATACAAATAGTATGTGCTTATGTAAAAAAAAAAATCTCCTAGCAATACAGATTATATATAAAATTCAAAGGCAATTTTTACTGTTCTCTCCACTGTTCTTTACCTTCCACTTCCTGCTGCTCACACACCAATCTCACTCCCCTCTCCACTACTATCATCTTTGTGCATTTCTAAAAATCTCAATGTGTTCTTAATATAAATACTACATTCCCTGTGTGGGACTCTGTGATCAGCGTGGAGTCTGCTTATCCTTCTTCCTCTGCTCTTCCCCCTGCAACTTGCTCTCTCTTTTTCTCTCTCTTAAAAATAAATAAATAAATAAATAAAATCTTTAAAAATATGTAAAAGCTACTTGTCATAAATAGGGTCTTATTCTATATTTTATTCTACAACATTCTTATCTTCACCTGCAAATATATCATGCATATCTATTTGATTTTTAATGTCTTCATATTTGTGGGTAGTTTATATGCTAATTTATTTAATTCCTCCCCTTTTGAACAATGTTTATGCTATTTTCAGGTTTTCCTTACTGCAAAAGTTACTCCATATCAACCTCAAACAGAAATCTTTGCCACTTGTGTATTTGTGAAGACTAGATACTTAGAACTGAAACTAGGGATTCAAAAATATGCACAACTGAAATTTTGATAAACACTACCAAGTTGCCTTATTCATCATTTAAAAATATTTGTCAACCATATGGTAATAATATTTCATTGTTTGTATTCATAACTTTTTGCGTTGTTGAGGTGAAGAACCTGATTATATGTTTTTAGGTCATTGGATGTCTTTGACTTTGAAATGTCATTTTGGGAAATTTTGCTAAATTTTCTTTCATGTTGCTCTCTGCTTCATTATGATTTATAGGACTTTTTTTCTCTATTGTAATTATTACCCATTTGGCTATCATATTCTTGTCTTTCTACTCTGTTAAGGGTTTTCCTTTTTTTCCTTATATTTTTCAAATTTTATGTTTTAAAATTTATTAAATATTTTGCTTTGTGTCTTTGAATTTTGCAACATATTTAGAAAAGGCTCTCCACTTCAAAGATGAAAGATATTTATAAATGATTTCTCACAATATGGTTGTTCTTTTTTACATGCATGATACTTTGAAGTCCATTTGGAATTTATTTTGGTGTGAGTAAAGAGGTGTCCAGGTTTATTTTCCACGTTTCCCCCCACCCCCAAATTCTAAGCTATTTTGCTCAATACTACATGATGAATGATCTAGACTATGTAGAAATGCCAACTTTTACATATATTATTTTCCCATGCATATTCACTTCTATTTTTAGATTCCCTCTTTTGTGCCATTGATATGTTTGTTTTCACATCAATATCAAATGTTTCTAATCACTTTAACTTTATAATAAAATTTAAGGACCAGGTCACACTCATTGTTTATATTCAGAGAATTTTCTTCTTAGCTTTATTCACATTTCATTTGAGACCAAAAAGAAATATTTGCTTTCATTGGGAATGTATTGAATTTTCACATTTATTTAGGAAAGATTGCTATTTTTAAATATTTTACAATTTACTATCCTGTAATATATATCCCATTAAAAATCTTTTTTACATCCCTGAGTAAGTTTTATAATCATATTCATGTGGACATTAACTATTACTTTTGAAGTTTCCTTATAGGTATGTTATATTTTTATTGATTTTTGTAAATGGGACATATATTTTATATGTGATACTGTTGGTAAAGGAAAATAATTTATTTTGCAAGTGGCTACCTTATTGGAATTTGTTATAATTTCTAATAATTTGTGCAACAGTTATTTTGCTTTTCTAAAGAAATTATCATATAATCTACAAAAAATTAAAATTTTGTGTCATCCTTTCCTTTTATACATACATATATATATATTTACCAATGTGTTGACTACTTATGGAATAATTATGTAATAGTGGTGAGAACTGATACGCTTATCTTAATTTTAACTGTGATGGTTAATTTTGTGTATCAACCTGACTGTGTTAATGGATACGCAGATAGCTGGCAAACATTATTTCTGGGTGTGTGTCTCACAGTGTTTCTGGAAAAAATTAGCATTTGAATCATAGACTTAGTAAAGAAGATCTTCCCTCAGCAATATAAGCAACAGCAGCCAATGCACTGAAGGCTTGATTAGAACACAAACACAGAGGAAGGCTAAATTCTCTTTCTCATATTGAGCTGGGATGCCCATCTTCTGTGGGCCTTGGACTTTGGAGCTTCTGGTTCTTGGGCCTTTGGACTCTGGGACTTACATCGTTTGCTTATACCTGGTTTTCAGGCCTTTGGCCTTCAACAAAATTATGTCTTTGGCTTTCCTGCTTCTCCAGGTGGTAGACAGCAGATTGTGGAACTTATCAATCTCCATAACCTTGTGAGTCAATTCTTATAATAAATCTTCTCACATATACCTATATATATTCTATTGGTTCTGTTTCTCTAGAGAACCCTAACTAATGTATTAACTTTAGTACTAATTAAACACTGTTTTATTCTAGAGTATGTTCTTCATATTGGTTTATGATACAAAAAAATTTAACTATCCATGTATTTCTGACTTATTAGTGGATATTGAATTTTATCAGATGGTTATCCATTTATTTTGAGATGGATGTACCATTTTCATCATTTAATCTATTAATGTGAGTTTTATTAGCACATTTCCTAATACTAAATATACTTAGTTTTCATGAAAGAAAAGTAAGTATAAATTTTTAAATTGCTGGATTTTCATATGCATTATTTTATTATCTTCATATTGCAAATTAGATTGGAATGTGACATTTTTGTCATATGCTGTTAGTTTGAATAACCCAAGTTAGATTGGAATGAAATTTTCCTTTTTGTATGCTATTTTTTAAAAATGACAATATATACTTATTTTGTGCTTTGATATATTTACATGACAAGAGATTTTGTTTTATTGCTTTTCCTGAGAATTTCTACAAATTTACCAATGAAATTGTGCCTGGCCTCCTTGTGATCTAATTCTTGACATGAGATCATTATGGAGGCTTACATTCCAGGAAGAGCAAGAAGACTCATGTCACAGAAGTATTACTTGGAAGTAAAAAAATGTGGTGTTGGATTACACAAGGTATTGCTTGAATAGTAGATTAAGTGCAAATTATGGACATTTATGCCATGCTAATAATTTTGAACATCATACTGATAGTGTAAAGTCACTTAAAACTTTTAAAATTAGCATGTAACACAGTTAAATCATTCAGTTAGAACAATAACGGACTACACAGGAAGTGAATTGACAGAGAAACATTGGACAGTATCTCAGGACACTGGGTGAGAGATAATGAGGGCACATAGCAGTGCCATAAATGATAGAGAGGAGAGGATGGATTCAAAAGACATGATTGATTGGTGTAAAGGTTAAAGAGAAAGATGAGAGGGACAATAAAGGAACTCAGCTTAAGTGACAGACACAACAGATAACACAAAGCCAGGCACTGTGTTGGGTTGTGGGAAAATGATGTGCCTCTTTCACTTAAGGAGCTCCTCATCTAGTAGCAAGAGAAATACTAGAAGGTGCATTTCTTTAATTTAGTGTGGTAAAGATTTCAGCAATAATTATTCAATCAGAAGTCCTTGGATGGTATTCATTAATTCTGCTTTGTTACTCTTCAGGGGCAAAGGTATGGAACAGCATGGTGTGTGCGAGCCTGGTCAGACTCACTTCCTTAGGGAAGTGAGTGGAGATGTGGCTGGTAAATAGGAAAGGAAGGAAATCGTGTTAAGTTTGTGGGATTCTCAGAAAACACTTGACTCCTTCTCTAAATCTGGGCTAGAAATATGAATATGAGGTCTTGATCTCTTCTCAATTTCACAGTTTTTCAATCTTAAAAAAGTGATGTGTTACTCCCATCCTATGAAAGGTAGCATTTTTAGGAGAATCCTGACAGTACCATGTAATAAACAAAATACAAGTTCTAATTGTGAAATGTATGAATGTTCACAGGGCATGAGGTAAATAAAGGCTCTTTTGTCATTTCAGGTAATGTTTTGCTGCCAGGGAGTTTTGTAGAAAAAAGGAGCTTAAGGGATTTCACGATGACAGATAAAGGATTATGGGTCTGTATATCCTCTTGGGAATAATACATTTTAATTGTTTGGACTTGTGGCCATGGGTGAAGTTATCCACGTAGAAAAATGAATCAGAGAATAAAGAAGTGCTAGTGGACAAAAACTAAGGAAAATTATCATTTAAAGGAAATTCCTCCAAGGAAGAAAGTCCAGAAGGATAAGTCTGAGATGTTAGAGTGGGACATTTAAGAAGGAAATGTCAACCAGATCAAGTATGAGCCAACAACAGCCATGTGGACAAGGAAATACAAGGCACTTATAAACATGTTGATGAAAAAAAAAAAAAAAAAAAACCAAAACAGGATGTTGTAAAAAGCACCCAGGAGGCCGCTTTAGGGTGGGTGGTCAGGAGACCTCTGAGGAGTTTCCCTTGAAGCTGAAGCCTGAATGTCATAAAGGAGCATGTGTGAGAGAGAGAAGTTTGGTCGAGACAGGGGTTCTGAACATTTTTATGTTGTAAATTAGACCTCTGTGGCATTCTGTAGAAGGTTATAGAGTAAAAAATGTTTGTAAATAAATGACATAAAATGTAGAGAACTATAAAGGAAATATTATACCAAATATGTTAAACATGCATTTTTGATGCAGTAATAGATGTACTATTTAATTCTTAAAAACTAAGAAGTAGTGGCAAGTATAATAACTCACAATATTAAATTAATGTATAAAAACAACAGTTCAAGATATATGTGATAACTGTAATATGATAAGAAAATGCCTATGATTTCTATTAATGACAAGTAACAGGTATTACCTGATGCAGCTGTGGAGCATAGTTGAAGGAAATGCTAAATAAAGAGGTAAAAATGTTCCTATCCAAGTTCATACACCAGCAGCCCAAAGCAAAGTTTGCTGATAGTGGATATTTAAATAAGTTTTCTAAGAAATAAGCACAAAACTCACTGTTCTATAACAAAATTCTGAATTCTGTAGCTATTATCCTTAGCACTTAAGGACAAATAATGTTCCAATACATCTTCTGGGTGGCAGAAGACTACCAGTTTTTAGTGGGGCTCAAAGCAGGAAAGGGCGTAATATGGTGTAAGTACAATGCCACTTGAGCCATATTGTACTGTGATGCCAGAAGTATCTGTGTTGGGAGAATGAAAACATTGCCCCTATGGTACTATAAGACGAGAGGTATCACTGGTGGGAATATTAATACATAGACCCCTGGGTTTCTGGAAGAAGGACATATCATTTATTGCAATGAACTTCATACCTATTGAAAGTCAGCTCCTGGTATGCAACTGGGCCCTGGTAGGAAAGGAGCTTCTGGCCCTGTGAGATCCAGTGATCAAGCAGTCGGAGAACTATGTCCTCTCAGGTTATTTAGGTAATATGATCAGAGGGACCCACCAGTCATAAGATGGAAATGATAAATCCAGAGTCAGGTGTAAGCAGGGACAATAAATTCCTCCCCCAACCCGTGTTATCTACCACTCTTGTACCAGCATATCTCCCCCAAGTCACACCTATGGCAGTGTTGAAGGTCGTTTATAACAGCTGATGGAGGAGAATGTCCCTTAGTAATGGGTTCACTAAGGTGTTGGTATGTTCTCTTGGCATTAGCTGAAAATGAATGGCTGAATCACAACTCCAAGCAGAGGTTTCCCTGAAAGGCAGTGGTACAGGAAAACTCTCCCAATAAGTTGAGCTAAAAGTGTTGTATTTGGCATTCACTTTGTGTGGAAAGAGAAATACCTCAAGGTCCCATGCACCCATAGACAGTGGCAATAGCACAGATGGTTGGTCAGGGACATAGGAAAGAAAGAATGGAAAATTGAGGACAAGGAGATCTGGAGAAGTGACATGTATTTGGACCTATGAAACAAGCACAAAATGTGCAGACCTTTGATTCATATGTCAATATCTATCAGAGAACACACACACGGTCCACAGAAGAGATACTAACCAACCAAACTGATACATTGACTTGACTGGTAGACATCACCCAGGCTTCATCATAATCCACCCTTGTGCTGGCACAGTGAACAATGAAGAATGTTGTCATGAAGGCTATGCATGGGCTCTGCATCATGGGCTCCCACTTACCAGTGCTAATCTAATGACTGTCTCTGCTGAATGACTGTCCACATTGTCAGCAAAGAGATCAATCTTGGACCCTGGTACACCACTGTCCCTTGAAGAATCCAGTCAGCTTCTTGGCTGACTACATTGGATCCTTCCACTCTGAAAGGAGCAGCAATTCATCTTGACTATAATTGACACATATTCTTGGTATGGGATTAACTTTCATGCCAGCAGGATGTCTCTGGACCCACTATCTGAGGACTTAGAGAGTGTTTTATTCACAAATAATACCAAATAATTTTGATAATTGTATCAAAGGATGTGTGACAGTTGGAAAATGACCAAGAGATTGATTGGTTCTTTTCCATATAAGACTGCACAGAAGCCACTAGCCTGGGAGCACATCATCTTGGCCTTCTAAAGATACAGCTGAGTCACAAGTTTGAAATTATATCCTACAAGGATCCCCCTCCAGGACTGATTATTCTCAGGATGGAGTGTATACTCTAAAACCATTATCGTAGGTTTTTGTCTTCAAGGAGAATAAATACATGGATCTGGGATCCAAGTAGTCGAAGTAAGAATATTCTCAGTTACCATCACTCCTGGAACATACTTGGGGTCCTTGTGCTTCTCATTGCCACAAATTTAGGCTCTGTGAATTGAGAGATTCTGGTTTCAAAGAAGAATTCTTCCATCATTGTACACAGTAATAGTCCCATTGAATTCTATGGGACAGCTATCAATCAGTTACTTCAGGCTCCTTATGCCAGAGACCATGAGCAAAGCAAATGAGTCAACGATACTGGTAGGAATAATTGACATCAATCTTTAAGAAAAGATAGGACTTACACAATTCACGGAGCTCACCATAGCACATACCCTCCCCAAGCTGTGAATTGTGTAAGACTGTTGAATCACAGACCTGTACCTCTGAAACAAAAAATACATTATATGTTAAAAAAAAAAAAAGAGAGAAGAAGATAGTAGGAAGGGCAAAATGAAGGGGTTGGGAATCGGAGGGGGAGAGGAACCATGAGAGACTATGGACTCTGAGAAACAAACTGAGGGTTCTAGAGGGCAGGGGGTGGGGGGATGGGTTAGCCCGGTGATGGGTATTAAAGAGGGCACGTATAGGCAAACAGTGAATCATGGAACACTGCATCATAAACTAATGATGCAATGTATGGTGATTAACATAACATAATAAAATTAAAAAATAATTTTATAAAAAAAAGAAAAGATAGGATTTCTGCTTCATGAAGAATCAGAATGTTAGGTTTATTCTGGGCTTATTCGTTAAGTCCTCTTTTAGAGAGTAATTAATACTCTTATCCCTTCCTCTACCGCCTGTTTTAGGTGCCCCTCCACCCTCAACTAGTAGCTCTCTTAGTCTAGGTTGCTTTCCTCGTGGGATGATCCAGACCCTTATCCCTGTGGGGTTTGAGGGGAGGAAATTTTGCCCTGTGATTTAGGAAGATGGATGTTTTGCAGAGAGTGAATCATGTAGGTATGAGAATAACATAAACACCCGGAACAATCTCTGGGTGAAATGGGAATTCCTATGAAGATAGCTCCAGCTAATATGTTTGTAATGGCATTTATTAATAAAGTTAAGCCATTTCATTTTTCCTGGTAATCACTGGCAGAAAGTAACAGAGAAAGTAACTGGTTGGAATAAGCCAGAGATAGAAATTGACCCTCTAAAAGTACAACACAAAGATATTCAAAGGGCAAGGAATTTGAGGGTAGTATTAAGACAAATCATGGAGCCCAGTTTAAGTAGGGAAGAAAATAAATATAGATTGGCAATGAATGTGTGAGAGAAAGAGATCAAGGAACTAAAAATCTAAAAAGTGGCGTGAGTTATATGAGACTGAGAAGAGAATTAAAAATTGTCATCAGAAAATGAAAGGAGATAAAATAGAATATTTATGCAACAAATAATGGACAAAATTGATGACAGAAATGATCTTAGAGGTATTAATAAAATATGTAATGTGACTTACCTATGTTGGTTTTCAATGGTAAGATAAAGAAGGTAAATTGCCTTGTGGTATTGATATTAGAAGTAATTTTGTTTCTTTTTTTAAAAGATTTTATTTATTTATTTGTCAGAGAGAGAGAGAGCACAAGCAGGTGGAGGGGCAGAGGCAGAGGGAGAAGCAGGCTCCCCACTGAGCAAGGAGCTGGATGCCAGACTCCATCCCAGGACATTAGGATCATGACCTGAGCTGAAGGCAGACGCTTAACTGATTGAACCACCCAGGCGTCCCAGAAGTAATTTTGGTTCACACTACTTTGTGTAGGCACATTCTGCATGGAGCACTGGGTGTTATACACAAACAATGAGCACTACATCAAAAACTAATGATGTATGGTGATTAACATTAACATAATAAAAAAAAGTCTAAATTAGATAAATTCATTAGGAAAAGAATGCAGTTTTGTTCTTCCATACACTTTGTTTCAATCAAGGGAAGATGAGAAGATCTTAATAATAAACCATATACCGGAGTTTTACTGACAATAACAAAAATTTTTAAATTATCACACTGGGTTCTTCATGATAGGATGTATAAAGTGGTTTCCTTAATCTGAAATAGATTCTCAGCTTTAATCAAGGGAGATCAGTTACTTTCCCTAGAGTTTGTCTCCACATAATAT
Organism: Zalophus californianus; assembly: GCF_009762305.2. Lineage (NCBI taxonomy): Eukaryota > Metazoa > Chordata > Mammalia > Carnivora > Otariidae > Zalophus > Zalophus californianus. Next base: position 48,088,730 of record NC_045606.1, on the reverse strand, counting down.
GGATACAGTTATTGAAATACATCATGTAATAGTCTACACAACTGTCAAGTGACAGCTTAAAAATAGTTTTTATATTTCTGACTAACCATAAGATATAAGGATATAATCTTTATTTCAGATCCATGTCATAAATTAAATGAAGTTATGGGGAGTATCCTAAAGAAGTGTTTGGATTTTTTCCGGGTCACAGGTAAACATCACGATTTTATACACTGATTTGTGTTTTTTATAGCAAAGTCTCTGTTTTTTTAAATTGAGGTATAATTGATGTACGTTATGTTAGTTTCAGGTGTGCATAATGATTTCATATTTGTATATTTTTAAATGATCACAATAAGTTTAGTTAACATCCATCACCACACATAGTTACAAAATATTTTTTTTCTTGGGATGAGAACTTTTAAGGTTTACTCTCTTACTAGCTTTCAAACAGGCAATATCCTGTTATTAACTGCAGTTGCCATGCTTTACATTACAGATTTTATAATTGGAAGTTTGTACCTGTTGATTTCCTTCACCCATTTCATCCACCCCCACCCCCACCTTTGGCAACCACCAGTCCCTTCCCAGTATCTATGGCAAAGTCTCTACTTTCATAGATTTTAACAAGCAGTATCCATCTGCTTGTCATGACTTTTATTTTTTAAGATTTTATTTTTAAGTAATTTCTACACCCATTGTGGGGCTTGAACTTAACAACCCTGAGATCAAGAGTGGCACGCTCTACTGACTGAACCAGTCTTTTTATCCGATGACATCATCTCATACTTGTATCAATCTAAGCACATCCTTACCACCAGGGAAATTTAATAGGCCAGTCTACACATCCCCTTGGTATATAATCCCAAGAATGTATTACAGGCTTTGAGGTTTGTGCTTCCTATTCTTAAATACATTGGCACTCAAAGCTGCTTAAACAAGTATCAACAAAGGTGCCTGTCTTCTTTGAAGTTATTTTCTGCGGAAATCACAGTCACTGACCAAATGATTTTGAAAGATTAAATTGTGCTTATTTTATGGCATTCTAAAACAGCAGGGTTAAATACTTGGCCAGCTGCCAGCCACTCAGCACCCACAGTTTCATGTTTGGCTGCCAGATATATCCACATGAATTATTCTGGAACAGAAATGTGCAATGGCGCCATTCTGGAGGGCAGAAGTTAGTTTTTGAGTTTAATGCTTTGATGAATGGATAATTCATGTATTATCCATCTTTATATGCATAAAACGTGCTTTTCAAAATTTGATTGGATTTTGGTTGCCGGAGGAAGTTTTATGCTTTCTCTTGGAGGGAAGATATCCCCTGCACTGGTTGATTTTCCTATTTCTCTGTTCCAGAAGAATGTGGGATCCCTTTCTCTAAGTCTATCAAAATCAGGATGTGTACTAAGCCATTTTATTTATAAGAAAAGCTATATGTATATATATAGAACACACTTAAAATATTAATGTAATATGTGAAAATTATAAAGGAATCCAGTGATTATGCTTGCCTAATTTATTCTATGTTAATTTACACTGGAAGCATTTTTTTCTCTAAATTCTGCCATAGTCATCAGGCTGAGGTGTGGCTGTACATTCGTATCAGACATTTTGAAGGCAGGATGAAGCAGTTTCACAGGGCATGTGGATCTCTGTATGGGGGCCTACAAAGAAGAATCATAGCCTCACACTCAAAGCCCACAGTCTAAAGACACATAGGTAAAACTTCATCAATAATACGAATGATTTAAAAATATAAGCAGTATAAAAAATAAAATAAAAAAATACAAGAAGTATAATAACAAGATGCCTAAAGCAAGTATATACTCAGGGAAATAATAAATGGTTGCAGAAAAGCAAAGCTGGGAGTTTTCAGACAAGAGGAGCCACTGTATGTAAAAAAAAAAAAAAAATATTGAGCACTTTTTTGGAGAAGGTAGGTCTTGACATGAGCTTAGAGAATACTGGAAGTTTCTCCAGGTGTAGAAGAAGAGCCATATCCAAGTGAAGTACTTTCCATACAGAGAGATGGGGATCTGTAGGTTGCATAGAGGGCATCACGAGTGATTGCCTACATGGATTGAGTTATTTTGTTGTTTTGCTTGTTTGTTTTCTTTAAGAGATGTCTCAGGACTTGCCTTGGCAGTGCAATCACCAATGCAGACAATGGAGGAGAAATTACTGGATCGGGGAGAGATTAGAGAGTAGTTTAGTGAGTGATAAAGTCAATTTTAGTTTGAATTCAAAGAAACCAAACAAAAATTAACGGGAAATAATTACAACATGTGTTCCATGACCTCCTAGAATGCGTTGCATTGAAAAGGTAAGATAAAATATCTTGCATATTTTGGCTCAGTTAGTACTAAAATTTTTTGATAAACTTTTCATTTTTTAAAATAATTTTTTCTGGCAATATTTAGTTTAAATATTAAATAGCTTTTGTTCTCCCTAGAAATTTTCTCTTCTCTTCATTCTAAGCAAATAGCTGACTTTGTTAATCTTTTTCTTGGAGGTCTTTGCAGGGCAGAAAATAGAAGCTGCATGATGTAGACTTCTTCTAGAATCAGTGAAGGTACGTTGTTGGGGTTCTGTGGAGGCAGAAGACAGGGGTATGCCTTTGAAAAGCAGAAAAATTTTTTTTCTATGACCCAAGGAAAGGATAAAGATCCGTAGGTCACACAAGCCTCTGGAACTTTGCTGAGAAGCAGATTCTCATCTTTTTCAAACATGCCTAAAAGGAGGACTAGGGCTCCTGAAAGCAAAAGATATCAGACCTCCCTAGGGCAGCCAGTCTCAGTTGCCAACAAGTGACCAGAGAGATTTCCCATTTCTTAACATTTGGGACCTTTGTACTACTCTGGGCAGGGGACTACCAGAAAAACTGAGGTGATATCTTTCACCATCCTTACGGGATGGGAACTCAATTTTGAAATTAGTTTGATTAAATAAAAAACAGAAATACAGTATTCTTGTATCATCTATCGATGAAAACTGGTGAGTTGGAGAATTAAAGTTCCAAAATTGTAGATTTTTTCCAGTTCTTTCTTCTACTTATCCACAAACATAGTATACCTTTCCAAATTTCTTTCAGTCTTGGAATTTGTGTTCTAATACTTGGCTACATCAAGGACTGAGTGGTGGAATAGCTCAAACGTGTTACTAGTCGTAGCAACATTTTTGATGTTATGTCAGTTCCCATCATTTTTTCACACTATGAATGAGGTAAGTGCAGAACAATTTCCCAAAGGGAATTCTTGCTCAAGTTCTGAGTAGCATGGTCTTGCAGAAGAATAGTTGAACATTTCTGGTATTGGATCTGATGTCACATGTGATGACAGCAACAACAGTTCTCTTTCTGAGCAGAAAACACTTGGTGAGATACTACTTTTATCCTTTGACCAAAGTACTCAAGATTCTTCTCTCCCCAGTGGCTTCTGATCATTCACATTTAAAACATTTAAAAAAAAAAAACAAAAAAAGAAATAAAAACATTTTTAATTAACATGGGCTGCATTATGTTTATGCTAGGCCATCTCAAATCATTTTTAAAGACAGCTGAAATATAAGCTATAAAGTCAATAATAACAAAACCATGGAAGATGGTGTTTTTCCTTATATAAAAATGTTCATTAATTTTTTTCTTTTAAATTGAAAGTCTCATGGAATCACTGTCCTCATTTTATAAATCATTCACTGCCTTTTCCAATTATTCTACAGTATTACTAAATGGCTAATAAAATGTGTATTACATTATAATTGAAATCTTAACTGCATTGGGAAAATGTAAATGTATCGTATTGTGTGAAGCAATGTTAAAATCTTGCCATAAATAGTCCCAGTCAAGCTTGAAAAACTGTTATTAGTATTTCATTTATTAATGTCTAAGTAATATGCATTTTTGATAGCTTGGCTAAGCCTCATTCCTGTCAACATTTGCCATTTACTTTTACTTTCCTCCCAATTATTTTTGACATTTTGTTTTCCATTTAACAAATAAGCAAGCTTCCATTCCTGGGGATGTTACTTAATAGATACCACATGTACAAGGCCATAAGTAAACACCATTTACTGGAAAACAGGTTAATAACTCAGTGCAAATATTTTGCTATAGTTCTGTATCATGCAAATAAGAGTAAACTCTTGTAGCAATTATCTGAATTCACCAAAAATACAACAGAGAGTATCTTGCCTCAGGTGGGGATTAACACAAACTTAAATTTGTACTAATCTCCCTCTGAGGAAGGAAGCATTAGCAAATGCTCTATGGCAGCTACTCATTCTACTCTACAGCCAAATGCCACCAACAGGAGGGAATACTTAGGAGACCAATTTGAATTAACACGTTTGGAAAGTTAGTGAAAGTATAAATACATATGTTAGAGAGCAAAGAAAAGAAACGAGGAAAGAAAAAAGGGAAAAAAGGACCTATATATACAATTCTTACTTGGAGTCACACTTTTCTTTTTAAAATTTCCCCGACAGCTCCATTTCTAGAAATACTGTCCAGGTCCATACTCTAGATGCGATTCTCTACAATGAGAGCTTATTGATATATCAATAAAAAAAATCTGAACTTTTGTGTGATGCAGGTTAATAAACAAAATGTGATTACTTTCCCTAAAGAAATTCAAGAATGCTCTGGGGACTGATACAAAATAAAAATGGTAATAGTCTCTTTGCTGTCCCAAAGAGACTATTAGTCCCAAAGAGACTAATACCATTTTATTAGCTGAAAAGAAGGCAAAGAAGGAAGCTATCACATGCCCCCATTTAGTATGAAAGGATCCACTTTTGGACTAGGAAAGGAAGGTTAGGGAAGGGAAATTGTAAAGAATTATAAAGAGAGCAGGGAAAGCTTCAGTTAGTCATGTGTATAAAGAGGGTATTAGAAGATTGGTTTTATCAGACCAAGAGATCCATGTTACTTATAGTAACTTTAAAAGTTAGAAAACATGTTACATGACAATAAGCCCCTGAAAAGAAATATTTTTTTGTTGTTGTTATAGGTTCATCTCTTTATGGGATTTTAGAAGAACATTGGTTGTAAAGTTTATTTCCTTGGGTAGTTTTATAATTTGTTTAATTTATATGCTCTTCATATATAACAGACCCTAAGCACTGGTATATGGCAGGTATTGAACTAGGTGCTGGGGATTTTCATGCAATTCCTGCCTTCATGGATTTTATAATATCTGATACTTGTGTAACAATTTATATTTGAAGAATGTTTTCACTTACTTTTTAATTGTTGCGTTATTCCATTTTCCTATGTTTTCTTTGGGCAACATGACCTTGGTATTCATGGTGATGAATTTTGTTAAAAGGAGGGTGATTTTTTAAATATGAGGAATTATATTACAAATAATATACTGATTGTCTTAGCTTGTGTTGCCATAAGAAAATAGTATGAACTGGGTGGATTAAACAACAGAAGTTTCTTTTCTCATAGTATGGGAGGCTGGAAGTCTGAGATAAAGGTGCCAGCAGGGTAGAGTTCTGGTGAGAGCTGTCTTCCTGGACAACAGATGGCTGCATTCTGGGTGTATTCACACATGGAGGAGAGACAGTGAGCAAGTTTTCTGATGTCTCTTCTCCTAAGGGCACTAAGTCCATCATGAGGGTCCCACCCTTATGACCTCATCTGGACCTAATTACCTCCTAAAGGCTCCATCTCCAGATATCATCGTATTGAGTTGAGGACTTCAATATATGAATTTTGGGAGGACACAGTTCAGTCTATACCATTGACTCACATGCCACATTTGAAAAATGTAGGGTTTTTTTTCCTCCCATATTTGCTTCAGAATATTTCAAATAACAAGTTTATAATTGAACCTCTCTCCAATCCTATCACTTTGCCTATTCAAAAATAACCCTGTCCTTGCATTTTGTGTATCTTTTTTGTCTAGGTTTTAATAGTTTACTACTTATTTATATGTCTATAAACAATATTTATTGTGATGTGTACTTTCATATATTACATAAAATGGTATCATAGTTCATAACTCATTCTTTATTATGTGTTTTATTCTTAGTATTTTCAAGATTCCTTGATATGTATGTACATACTGTATGCCTATATTTGAGTATATAATATATATATACATAAAAATTATAATATATAATAAAATATCGAGGAATCTTGAAAATCAGTGCCCAACATATGATGCTATTTCTTTCATATCCAGGACTCATAGGTCCAGGAATCTAGGGGTGGAAATAGAAGCAGCTCCGCTTACTATTGCCTGTAGTAATCCACTAGCAAACATTTTCTTCCCTGCCCTCACCATTTTATGTTTTGCTGGTCTAGGGGGTCTTAGTTTCCATGGAAGGAGTGCTTCCATCAGAAGACACAGCATGATTGCATTGAACTGGAAGTTAAGACTGCTGCCTGGCCACTTTAGGCTCCTCATGCCTGTAAATTAATAGGCAAAGCAGGGAGTTACTCTACTGGTGGGGGTAATTGATCAAGACTTCCCGGAGGAAATTGGATGGCTTCAAAACACGAAAGTAAGGAAGAGAGTGTCTGAAATATGGATGTTCTCTTAGGCATCTCCTACTACTACGAAGCTCTGTGATTTAAACTACAACACCACAATTCAGGTGGGACTACTGATGGCCTAGAACCTTCATAAATGGGTGTTTGGGTCATTGTACCAAGTAAAGAAGCATGATCCTCTGAGCTGCTTTCTGGGGTCTAAGAGAATATGGAATAGGATAAAGGGAATAGGTAGTTAGAAATACCAGCCACAAACAGGTGATCTGTTGCAGAAATTATAATTGTTATGACCATTTCTTCCTTATTTTATTACGGATATATTTGTGTATGTCTCTGTGTGTGTATACATATTATTTTTTCTTTCTATATAAGATTATTAACTTCACATCATAGTATTTAAGGTTTGTTAGCTTTACATCATAGTATTTAAGTTATGGAATACCAAGGGAAGAGTGATTATCACCCAAGGATTTTGCATCATCCTCTGGTAAAAGAATTAAGTGGATTTTGGGTTGCACACAGGATAGTTGTATCATATTAGGCAGAAGTATGACTTGATAATGTCTTTAGAGATTAAATATGGTTTAAGGAGATGTGTAGGGGTGCCAAGTTCACAACAAGAGGTAGCCTGTGATGGTTAATTTTATGTGGAAACTTGGCTAGTCTATGTTGCCTAGTTATTTATTCAATAACAGTCAAGATGTTGTGAAGCTATTTTAAAAATTTGATTAATGTTTAACTCATTAGACTTTGAGTAAAGCAGATTGCCTCCCATAATATGAGAGGACCACATTCAGTAAGTTGAAGACCTTAAGAGCAAAGATGGAAGTTTCCCCCAAAAGAAACAACTCTGCCTCCAGATTGCGGTATAGAAACTCTGCCTGCTGGCTGGCCCTGAAGATTTCAGACTCAAGAATACAATATCAATTCCAACCTGAATTTCCAGCCTGTTACTCTACAGATTTCATAGTTGCCTGTCCCTACAGTTGCATACCCCATTTTCTTAAAATAAATCTGTTTGTTTCTCTTTCTATTCTACTGATTTTGTTTTTTTCTCAAGAACCCTAGGACAACCTTCTGTCCAGTGGCCCTGCTGTACTCACTTATTCTAATAACTTACATGTAGGTTTTCTTGGATTTTCTGACTGTAAGAGTAACAGTTCTGTTTCTTTCAATGCCATGTACATTTTATTTCCCTTTTTGTCTTATTGTAATGGCTCAGGAACCCAATAAAATATTGAATATTGTACTGATAACAGGACATTAGTGAGAAAAACTTTTAATATTTATAATTTTATATTTTGCTATGGATTTCTGTAGCTACACTTTAGAAAGAAGGTTTTTTGTTTGTTTTAGAAGGAAGTTTTTTAAACTCAATTTTAGAACAGTTTTCTAAGTAATGGATTTTGGAGTTTGCCTAATTCTTTTCCTGAATAATAGTATTTTTTATTTATTCTATTAATGTAATTAAATCCATGGATTGGTTTTCAAATGTTGAATTAACCTAGCATTACTGGGATAATTCCTTCCTGATTGGAATATTATTTTTATTTTTTTGCTGGATTTGGTTTGGACAGCTTTAAAATTTTTACATTGTGGTTTATATTATTTTTAGTCCTTGCTTTATAGCTCAGTATATGATTATTATTTGTAAAATATTCTACATTATTCTCTATTTTTCCTTGAATTTTTGTTAATTTTTGTTTCATAAAATTGAGGCTACAAAACAAGATATTTAGATTTGTTATATCTTTCTGGCCATTTGAAACTTTTATCACCATGAAAATTTTCTTTTTATTGCTACTAATGCTTTCAGTCTTATAATACATTTTGTTATTAATCACTACGGTTGCTCTGTTGTTTCTGCTTTTCCCATTTTTCTGTTCTTTACTTTTAGTTATTTTCCTTAGTTCTTAGGTATATTTCTTGCAACACACATAGAGTTGTGCTGTTGATAAATTCAGTATGAAACTCTTTGACTTTAATAAGGAATTTAATATATTAACATTTACTGTGACTGACATATTTGTGTTTAAAGCTACATTTTACTGTTTTCTTATACTATTTTCCATATTTTGTATATACATATTTGCCCAACTTTCTACCTTCTTTTGGTTTGATTTTTTTTTATTATTTAATCTCAGTAGCTCAAAGAATATAACTGATTACATTGAAGTCAGAGTTTACCCTATGCATAACTTTTTACCAGTACTCAAGACTTGAACATTATACTCTCTTTGAAAGTCAGTAATAAGCTGTTTTTTTCAGAAAACCATGTGCAAATACCAATGAATAAAGAACGGCAAGGTCATGAGGGTATAATTGAAATAACTCACTATAAAAATGATATTTTCAAGTGGAGGAGGAGCAAGATGGCAGAGGAGTAGGAGACCTAAATTTCGTCTGGTCCCAGGAATTCAGCTAGATAGGGGTCAAACCATTCTGAACATCTAGAACTCAACAGGAGATCAAAGAAAAGAATAGCAGCAACTCTCTGAACAGAAAAGTGAAGACTTTCTGGAAGGTAGGACGTGCAGAGAAGCGAATCCGAGGAGATATTCGGTAGGATAGACGGTGGGGGAGGGGGCCTCCGTCAGCTGCTACCGGCAAGTGATAGAGCCCTGGAGCACAAAATCGGAACTTTTAGAAGTCGGCTCCACTGAGGGACATCACTCCAGTGGCTAAGCAGGGGATGGAACCCTTGCTGGGACAGTGTGGTCTCAGGACCCTCAGGGTCACAGGAAGACCGGGGGTGCCTGAGTGCGGCAGAGCTCCCAGGTATTGGAGCGGGGAAGCTGGGTGCAGAGACAGAGCTGAGGTGCGGGCTCTCAGCTCGGGGTTGCCATAAACCATGATCTATGGCACAGTCGGGCCACTGCTCCTCCAGCAGGGACCCAACAAGCAGCAGATCTGGGGAGACTCCCCTTCCTCCCCCAGGAGGAGCGGTGCGGAAGCGCACCGCAGGGATCTGCTGGGTTTGGAGACTCCACATGGGGTCGTGTGCCAGAGATAGAAACACTTGGTCACAGGCCAGGTGAGCACGGAGTGCGGCCAGAGACCAGGGAGACGGGAGTGATTGACTGCTTTTCTCTGGGGGCGCACTGAGGATGGGGCCCTGAGCTCTCGGCTCCTCCAGGGCAGAGATTGGGAGGCTGCCATTTTCACTCTCATCCTCCAAAGCTGTACTGAGAGTTTGCAGGGAACAAAAGCTCCCAAAAGCAAACCCGAGCAGATTGCTTAGCCTGGACAGACAGGGGCGGGGCAATTCTGCCTCCCGGCAAAGACATTTGGGAACCACGAAAACAGGCCCCTCCCCCAGAAGATCAGCAAGAACAGCCAGCCAGGACCAAGTTTACCAATCAATGAGAATGGCCGAATGCCAGCACTAGGGGAATACAGCAAGTAGAATTCATGGCTTTTTTCCCCCTGATTCTTTAGTCTTTCAAAGTTAATTTTTAAAATTTTCTTTTTTTTTCTTTTTCTATTTTTTTAGTTGAATTTTTCTTCTTTCCTTTTTCAACCATCTTATCAAATCCTTTTTAAAAATCTTTTTTAATTTTTCATTTTTACAGTCATATCTCTTCATTGTATTTAACCTTATTTTTTGTATATATATAAGTTTTTCTTTCTTTAAAATTTTGGGATACAGTTTCTTCTAACAGGCCAAAATATACCCTAAATCTAGTGTATGTCTTTGTCCTACTCTCCCCCGATCACATTCTCCTTTTTATTTAAATTTTTTTCATTCTTTTTCCAACCAACTTATCAATTCCTTTTTTAAAATATTTTTTTAATTTTCATCTTTACAGTCATATTCCATCCCTTCATCGTATTTACCCTTATTTTTTTTTGTGTATATATATATATATATATGTCTGTGTGTGTATATATATATATATATATATATATATGTTTTTCTTTCTTTAATATTTTGAGAGGCAATTTCTTCTAACAGACCAAAATATACCCCAAATCTAGTATGTGGCTCTGTTCTATTCACCAGCCTGATCATATTCTTTTTTATTTTTCCCCCTTTCTTTTCCCCTGGTTTTGGGTCTCTTCTGATTTGTTTAGTGTATTTTTTTCTAGGGTCATTGTCACCCTTTTAGCATTTTGTTCTCTCATTAATCTATTCTTCTGTGGACAAAATGACAAGATGGAAAAAACACCTCAAAAAAAAAGAACAAGAGGCCGTACCAACTGCCAGGGACCTAATCAATACGGACATTAGTAAGATGTTGGAACTAGAGTTCAGAATGATGATTATAAAGATACTAGCTGGGCTTGAAAAAAGCATAGAAGAAACTAGAGAATCCATTTCTGGAGAAATAAAAGAACTGAAATCTAACCAAGTCAAAATCAAAAAGGCTATTAATGAGGTGCAATCAAAAATGGAGGCTCTAACTGCTAGGATAAATGAGGCAGAAGAGAGAATTAGTGATATAGAAGACCAAATGATGGAGAATACAGAAGCTGAGAAAAAGAGAGATAAACAACTACTGGATCACAAGGGGAGAATTTGAGAGATAAGTGATACCATAAGACAAAATAGTATTAGAATAATTGGGATCCCAGAAGAAGAAGAAAGAGAGAGAAGGGCAGAAGGTATATTGGAGCAAATTATAGTGGGGAACTTCCCTAATTTGGGGAAGGAAATAGGCATCAAAATCCAGGAGGCACAGAGAACCCCCCTCAAAATCAATAAAAATAAGTCAACACCCCGACATCTAATAGTAAAACTTACGAGTCTCAGAGACAAAGAAAATCCTGAAAGCAGCTCGGGACAAGAGATCTATAACCTACAATGGTAGAAACATTAGATTGGCAGCAGACCTATCCACAGAGACCTGGCAGGCCAGAAAGGACTGGCACGATATATTCACAGCAGTAAATGAGAAAAACATGCAGCCAAGAATACTGTATCCAGCTCGGCTGTCATTGAAAAAGAGACTAATTTTAGACCCAAAGCACCTCCAGATTTAAAGTGAGGGGGTGGAAAATCATTTACCATGCTAATGGACATCAAAAGAAAGCTGGGGTGGCAATCCTTAAACCAGAAAAATTAGATTTTAAACCAAAGACTATAATAAGAAATGAGGAAAGACTCTACATCATACTTAAAGGGTCTATCCAACAAGAAGATCTAACAATTTTAAATATCTATGCCCCTAACATGGGAGCAGCCAATTATATAAGCCAATTTATAACAAAATCAAAGAAACACATCAACAATAATACAATCATAGTAGGGGACTTTAACAACCTCCCTCACTAAAATGGACAGATCATTTAAGCAAAAGATCAGGGGCGCCTGGGTGGCTCAGTTGGTTAAGCGACTGCCTTCGGCTCAGGTCATGATCCTGGAGTCCCGGGATCGAGTCCCACATCGGGCTTCCTGCTCGGCAGGGAGTCTGCTTCTCCCTCTGACCCTCTTCCCTCTCGTGCTTTCTATCTCTCGTTCTCTGTCTCTCAAATAAATAAATAAAATCTTTAAAAAAAAAAAAAAAAAAGCAAAAGATCAACAAGGAAATAAAGACTTTAAATGGCACACTGGACCAAATGGACTTCACAGATATATTCAGAGCATTCCATCCCAAAGCAACAGAATACACATTCTTCTCGAGTGCCCATGGAACATTCTCCAGAATAGATCACATCTTAGGTCACAAATCAGGTCTCAACTGGTACCGAAAGATTGGGATCATTCCCTGCATATTTTTAGACCACAATGCTTTGAAACTAGAACTCAATCACAAGGAAAGTCAGAAAGAACTCAAATACATGGAGGCTAAAGAGCATCCTACTAAAGAATGAATGGGTCAACCAGGAAATTAAAGAAGAATTTAAAAAATTCATGGAAACAGATGAAAATGAAAACACAACTGTTCAAAATCTTTGGGATGCAGCAAAGGCGGACCTAAGAGGAAAGTATATAGCAATACAAGCCTTTCTCAAGAAACAATAAAGGTCTCAAATACACAAATTAACGCTACACTTACAGGAGATGGAGAAAGAACAGCAAATAAAGCCTAAACTCAGCAGGAGAAGAGAAATCAGAGCAGAAACCAATGAAATAGAAACCAAAAGAACAGTAGAACAGATCAACGAAACTAGGAGCTGGTTCTTTGAAAGAATTAATAAGATTGATAAACCCCTGGCCAGACTTACCAAAAAGAAGAGAGGAAGAACCCAAATAAATAAAATCATGAATGAAAAGCAAAAATGAACTATTGGGTCTTCATCAAGATAAAAACTTTTGCAGAGCAAAGGAAACAGTCAACAAAACCAAAAGACAACTGAGAGAATGGGAGAAGATATTTGCAAATGACATATCAGATAAAGGGCTAGTATCCAAAATCTATAAAGAACGTATCAAACTCAACACCCAAAGAACAAATGATCCAATCAAGAAATGGGCAGAAGACATGAACAGACATTTTTCCAAAGAAGACATCCAAATGGCCAACAGACACATGAAAAAGTGCTCAACATCGCTCAGCTTCAGTGAAATCCAAATTAAAACCTCAGTGAGATATCACCTCACACCAGTCAGAATGGCTAAAATAAACAAGTCAGGAAATGACAAATGTTGATGGGGATGTGGAGAAAGGGGAGCCCTCCTACACTGTTGGTGGGAATGCAAGCTTGTGCAGCCACTCTGCAAACAGTATGGAGGTTCCTCAAAAAGTGAAAATAGAGCTACCCTATGACCCAGCAATTGTACTACTGGGTATTTACCCCAAAGATACAAATGTAGTAATCCAAATGGGCACCTGCACCCCAGTGTTTATAGCAGCAATGTCCACAACAGCCAAACTATGGAAAGAGCCAAGATGTCCATCAACAGATGAATTGGAAAAGAAGATGTGGTGTGTATACACACACACACACACACACACACACACACACACACACACACACACACACACACACACACACACAATGGAATATTATACGGCCATCAAAAAAAATGAAATCTTGCCATTTGCAATGACGTGGATGGAACTAGAGGGTATTATGCTAAGTGGAATAAGTCAATCAGAGGAAGACAAGTATCATATGATCTCACTGATATGAGGAATTTGAGAAATAAGACAGAGGATCATAGCAGAAGGGAGGGAAAAATGAAACAAGATGAAACCAGAGAGGGAGATAAACCATAAGAGACTCTTAATCTCAGGAAACAAACCGAGGGTCGCTGGAGTGGAGCGGGGTGGGAGGGATGGGGTGGCTGGGTGATAGACATTGGGAAGGGTGAGTGCTATGCTGAGTGCTGTGAAATGTGTAAGACTGATGAATCACAGACCTGTACCCCTGAAACAAATAATACATTATATGTTAATTAAAAAATAAATTTAAAAAAATGATATTTTCCAGAAACTTGAAATTTTACCTAAAAATTCCTATTATTTTCCTCACAGTGTATTTGTTTTAGTATTTTAAAAGTATGTTAAGTAACCATTAAGAAAATAAGAAATGAAAATAAACAGTTTCTCTTTGTTATTTAATGCAATTCTATATTATTGGCTCGGTCAATTCCCAAAAAGTGAGATGAATGGAGAGAGATTTGATCCCACGTTTTGAGATCATCACCTGCATGGTTCTACTTTTCTGTCTCAATATCACAGTATATAAAACAATTAGGTTCACAGAAGTAGAAGCTTACAAATGTGTGTTTTTTATTCACTGTGTTTTAGGCTGTCAGACTAATCATGAAACGCTAACAGAAATATGCTGGCTTTGGCAGAGAAAGAAGTTGTATAATTTTGGAGTTGGACAGGCTTCTATCTCAGTCACTTCCTCTCTAAGGAGACAACCGCATTGTTTGGCACAGCCTTGGTACTCAGGCAGTGGACATTGTTGTTCTGGTGTTTTTAGTTATGATTTTCTTTAGTTTTGAATTGTGCATACCTTAATGATACCTAGTATCTTAGACCTGGAAGGAATGTGATGCAACTTTGAGGACAGCCCCCTCCTTGAGCAAAGCTAATATCTAACTTATGATGTAAGTTGCCTATTTTTTTTATTTTTTCATTTACTCTTCAAAAATACAGTTAAGAAAATGAAAAGGCGTATAGGAAACTCTTAATCTCAGCTAAAAAACTGAGGGTTGCTGGAGTGGAGGGGGGTGGGAGGGATGGGGTGGCTGGGTGATGGACATTGGGGAGGGTGTATGTTGTGGTGAGTACTGTGAATTGTGTAAGACTGATGAATCACAGACCTGTACCCCTGAAACAAATAATACATTATATGTTAATAAAAAAAATAAAATGGAGAAGAAAAGAAAATGAAAAAGCAAATGACAGCCTGATAAGAACTATTCAAAACATACCTATTAGACAAAAGATTTGAATCAAGTATATGTAGAGTTCCTACAAGTCAATTACAAAAAACAAACAAAAAACAGACAATCCAGTCAAAGAAGAAACAAAAGACATGAACAGATCCCTTAGAAAATAGTTTAAATAATGAATAAAAATATGTTCAGTGTTAGAGAAATTCAAATTAAATCCACAGTGAGATAGTAAGTACTGCACACCTGTCAGAATGCCTCAAATTAAAAAGACTGGCTATACCAAGTTCTTGTGAGGATATGGAGCGATTGGAACTCTCATGCAATGCTCAAGGGAAAGGAAATTGTACATTCACTTTGGAAAAGAGTTTGGCAGTTTCTTAAAAAGTTAAAAATACACTTTATCACTTAGTCATTCCACTCCTAGGTACGTGCCCAATAGAAATGAAAGCTTATGTCTCTACAAAGACTTGCACATAAATGTCCAAAGCAACTTTATTTGTAATACAAAAGACTGGAAATGACTCAAATGTTCCTCAACAGATGAATTGATAAATAACTACAGTGTATTCAGCAATGAAAAGTAGTTAGCTGTTAAGGGACAGATGAGTAATCTGGCACTCACGGGTAGCTTCGTGGTTGGAGAAAGTGGCTATAAATAAAAGGGCAATTAATTATGAAAATATTGACATCTAACTATGAAACAAACTGAAATGTGACTGTGACTTAAAGTTCTCAAAGAAAAATTGATTTCCTGGCAAGTAGTTATTCATACTTGTGAATCCTTAGGATACTTACTCAGATACTTGTACATATGTGCATTTCATATTTCAACTATTTTCTTTTGATGCTAATTTGAAGCAAATAATGGATGACCTGGCTTTGTTATTTGTATTATTACACAAATATAAATGTGTTTAACATTTTTATGGTAATCTTTTCACATATAATATTATTTTTGTGATTTTTTTGAAGTATGTTATATTTACATTAAAAAGTCTGGCACTAGGGCGCCTGGGTGGCTCAGTTGGTTGGGCGGCAGCCTTTGGCTCCAGTCATGATCCCAGGGTCCTGAGGTCAAGCCCCGCAGCAGGCTCCCTGCTCAGTGGGAAGCCTGCTTCTCCCTCTTCCTCTGTCCCTACCCCCCACTCCTGTTCTCTCACTCACTGTGCTCTCTCTCTCTCAAATAAATAAATTAAAAATTAAAAAAAATTTAAAAACCTGGCACTAATTACAATGTAGTTTTAAGCAAAACTGATATGAGCAAAGTGGCAGAGTAAATTGATCTCCCTCTTATTTCTGCTTTAACATCTGTGTTTTTGTTGTTGTTGTTGTTTGTGTGTTTCCAAACAAGCAGGGGTCCTCTCCCTTGAGCTCCCATCCCAAGAAGCCTCTCAACCTGGAGAGACCTGCTCAACTTCACCTCTGCTAATTCAGCACTTACTCTTCAGAATTTCTCAAGCAATAAGGTAAAGGCTCTTTCCAAATTTAGAACTCCTCCTTTGAGGTAACTGTTGGTAGTCTTGAGGGCTCTTGCTAAATGCTTTCCCACTGCTTCTGGCACATACTGGATGCACTTGCTGGCCTGTGTGTGCTTGTGGGGACCATGGAACAAATGCTGGCCTGTGAGTTGTGAGTAAAGGTGGCATGTATCTGTGCACCGATTTGTGACTGTAAGACCTTACTACGACTTATTTTTCTTTTGGAATGATGATGAGAAAAGTCTCTGAATGACTGTGATGAACAGAATCCCTCTGCCCCAGCGATGGACATATTGTGTAAGTAAGAAAAAATTAAAACGTCTATTATTTTAAATCATACTGACTTGGAGGTCATTTGCTAGCCCAGCATGAGGAGCCTGTCCTGAATTGATGATGTCGCATTGTTACATTGTTTTATTTTTTTATATTACATTGTTATAGTGGCATTGTTTTAATAT
Organism: Zalophus californianus; assembly: GCF_009762305.2. Classification (NCBI taxonomy): domain Eukaryota; kingdom Metazoa; phylum Chordata; class Mammalia; order Carnivora; family Otariidae; genus Zalophus; species Zalophus californianus. The sequence continues at coordinate 48,072,017 of NC_045606.1, read as the reverse complement.
TCTTGGGAATGACTCTAATAGTAGATTTTTTGCCATGGGAAAGGGAACAGGAGATCCCGTGTTGGGAAATAATTGGGGCAAACAGAAGCCACATATGCACCTGAAATCATGTCATATCAACAGCTATATTTTCAGCCTACCTACAGGGTTGGTTGTTGATGATGGTTATTTTTGTGTCTTCATTTTTTGATTGAAAACAAAAATAGAGGGTGTCAGCAGAAGACTATGTCTGCCTCAAGTCCTTTTCTTTCCACAGCAATTTCTTAACATTTTGATTTTCAGACATTGAAAACAAAAGAAGCTGGTGGGAGCCATTGACTGCAGAATCCACTACTCAAAGTACAACATTGCAGGAGGGTTTCTGCTCTCTCTGACCATTGGGCTTAGTGCAAAATGAAGTATGTGGAAGCTACCTTGCAATTATAGAAAGGCTTAGAAATAAAACTCCAGAGTTTACATTGATAACATTCCCCAAGCCTCTCTGAAAAGAATTTCTGAAGCTTAAGTAGGAAAAGTGATGACAGTGGCTCACCAATAATTCTGTAAAATATGACTAATAGTACTGGAACAAGAATAAAGATTTAAAAATTTTTCGTGGGGGAGGGAATGAACACACACCCACACAATGACCAGTCTTTGGTTGTAGACAAATAAGATCTAACTGCTTACCTGCCAGAAAGTCAAAAACTTTTTTATGGACCATTTTTTAAATATACTGTCAAGTCTTTCCCAAAATAAAGTGAGATGTCAAATCAGCAGAGAATTAAAATATATTTATTAAAAAAAAACTCAAGCAGAAGGGCATCTGATGTTTTACAGACATTCCAACACCTTCAGGAAATTTGAACTCACACCAAAGGGTCTGATAGTCATTTGAGTCTCCATCTGTACCAGAGCACATGTGCACACGCAATGCACATTGAATCACTCCAGTGGAAAAAAAAAAAAAAAAGAACAACAACCCTGGTTTTAAATTATAGAAGTCTTCTACCATTCTTCTTAACCACAAAGTCTTTGGCAGCTTGAAATAGAGTGACTTAGAGTGATCTGGTCATAAAGCTTCCTTTGGTGCTAGAAGCCACAATGCTGAGCTACAAGCAACTGCCGCTCCAGGGACACAGTGACTATAAACTAACCCAGAAGAAATCTAAGACAGGGACAATTTTGGAAGCAAACTAAGAAAGAGGCATGACTTGTCCTGATTTGTCTAGAGAATCACTTCTCAATTTCATCATTTGCTTCATGTTGTCAGCTAGATGCCAGAATTTGGATGTGCTAAGGTTATTTTTCATACTTCTTCCTTGTAACCAAAGACATTCCTGCCATTTTCAAATTCTTGAAATATATAGAGCAATCTTCTAATATATATTGTGGGAGTGAAATACTTAGAAAGTTTGGATTTCACTGGAGTAAATTCACTATAAAATTGTTTAGGAGAAGTTTATGTTAAAGACATTAAATTAATTGCTACCATTTATTATAATTTTATTGTCCTGGGTATGTGCTACCTAACATGCATCACCACATTTATTCTTTATGGTAAACCTGCTGTTAGTATCCCCATTCTATAGATGAGAAAACTGAGTTTTAACAACACTGCTATTTGTTCAAGGTCACATAGCTTAGAACCCCACAGAAGACAGGATCCGAACTTAGTCCTAACTCTTAACTACCTTTCTCTTGCTGTCTTAAATACTTCTTCATTCATACTTTTATAAAATGTTAGTTTCTCTTAAAAGGAACATCTATGCATCTTTGAAAATGATAATTAGTATTTATATCAGAGTTTTCTTTGGAAAGGAGATGCAGATGGTTGAATGCTTGAAAGCGCAGAGTCTGAAGCAAGGACCACCATTTCCCAGCTGTGAGATGATAAGTGAATCACATACCTCCCCTGTGCTTCCATTTCTGTGCATGTAGCCTTCTTGTGGAGATGTATTTATTTTATATGTATAAAGCCCTAAACATGTTCAGTGGAAAGTATGCAAATGTAGGTGTTATTATGAATGTGTCTGAATATCATATTCACATATTTAAATAAATCATAACCCACAGATAAGTTATCCCAGCTCAGCCTACCCAAATGACACCGAAAATCTTTTTCTTTTTTCTTTTTTAAGGAGGTTAAATGGAAACCTCACTGCAGCTCTGACTCAAGTCCCAGCCCAACGCAGGATGCAATGACAAAGTGATGGTGTGCCACATTGGCTCATAAACTTTTAACTCAGACTCTGCCCCCTCAACCCTCCCCCCCCCAAAAAGAAACATGACATATTAATCCTGTTCTGAACTTTATCTTACATTTCCACAGGCTCTTTGGGCCATCTCATTTGATACAGTTCAAATTTCCTGCTGGTCAGGTAGCACTAATATCTGCTTTTCCCTTTTATTCCTGCCATATCATCTCAGGGCTTTCTTCACTGAGGACGCAATTCCAGATTTGGGGTGAAAATTGAAACTGTAGAGCAGCAGAGGGGGCAGCAAAGCGAGGAGAATGGAAGGACTCATTAATCAGGATCCAGAACTGCCACTGATTAGAACTCTGGGAAGTGGGGCACATTCTTCCCCCAGGGTGAATGTGGAAGTGTTTGCCTTCTTTCTTCTTTTCTCTTTTCCTGTGGTGCCTCAAAAAATGTGCAAGTTCTGGCTCCTAGCCAGTGGGTTGATTTCTTTGTTTAAGGGAAAGTGTAAAGTATTTTCACATTAAATGAAGAACTTCAGACATCTCCAGGAATCTGTCCTTTGAGGGCTTGTTAAAATCCAACAAAGACCCATTTATACTTTAAGAGAAGCTCTTCTTCCTTCTGTGGGTTGCCTTGGGGATTTTCATTTCTTTCTGCAATACCACTCCATTTTGTCTTAGCTCCTCCTCTCAGAAGTACGGTCAAATGCATTTTTTAAAATTTTAAGCCCTCAGATCTTTCTTATTCTTGCTTAATCTAATCTGTGTTATTAGTATTCATGTTTTAAAAAAATAAAACCAAAGACATTTGAGTTGGTTTTAACTGCCTTCACCCTTGCCTAGGGGTGATAGAAATGTTTATTCTTGAATTTTAAAGTCACAAATGTCATGAGAGGTTTACTAAGAAAACTAGTTTTCTCTGAGTTTGTGATTTCTCATTGCAAATTTCCTAAGACTCCTATGTATCTTAAGTCTTCACAAGAGGTATCAGAAAATAAATTTAAGAGTAAATGTCCAAATGAAAGTTAATTCCTGCCCCCTATAATTATCAGGACACACACCTGTGTCTTGCCTTTTTGGGTGGTGAGTAAAAAATATTCTTGGGGGCGCCTGGGTCACTCAGTCAGTTAAGTGTCCAACTCTTGGCTTTGGCTCAGGTCCTGATCTCATGGCTTGTGGGATCGAGCCCTGCATGGGGAGCTCTATGCTCTGTGGGAGTCTGCTTGGATATTCTCTCCCTTTGCCCCTTCCCTGACTCTCTCTTTCTCTCCCCCACTCTCTCTCAAATAAATAAATAAACCTTTAAAAAAATATTCTTCACAAGAGTGAAGAAGATTGTAAACTTTGGGAAGTTAGAGTTCATTTGCTGCTGCATGCCCTTTAGCCAGCAGAGTGCCTTGCCTATATTAGACACTCAAAACATGTTGTCTGAAGGAATAAATGAATAAATTTTAAAATGATACAATATCTAGTCTTAAAAACAGTTTTGAATTCATTCTTTTACCTCTTATTTTTATTTTTTTACTTAAATGCAATAATTAATATACGATATATTAATTTCAGAAGTAGAGGTCAGTGATTCATCGGTCGTATATATTACCCGATGCTCATTACAACTTTTATCTCTTATTATTAAGCACTTGAACTTGCTCCCACCACCATTTGTATGTTAATTCACCATGGGCTGTACACCATGACATCTCGTAGGAAAGAAACGAACACAGCATTTCTCACTAATGTAGTAGACTCACGTTGTATTTCTAGGTCTTCTTGGGTATCATGCCTGTAAGATCAATGCAGCATGGACATTTAGGTCTACCTGGCTGCATGGTCTACCTGCAGTTGTTATCAGTGGCCATCTCAGAATTGTACCCAGTGACACACTCAATTTTGTACCTTTGGTGTAACATCTGAAGAATTAGACTTTATCATTGTTGGAGAAGTCCCACTTGATACTAAAAAAAATATTTAAATGAGATTATTTCCTCCCTAATTACATTTTTTAATTCCTCTGAGATAATATAAACTGATTATGTGCAAGATGATGGTTAGTTTTCTCACTGCATAAAGAAGATGGAAGTAATGTCACTCATGTAATTTAATTGACTACAAAATTACTTATTTTAACCATTAGCAGAACTTCTATGAGAATTTTGAGGGAAAAGTTTAAACGGTGAAACTAGAAAATATTTATCTAAAATATATCTATCATCTTTCTGTCAATCAATCATCTATCTATCCTATTTATAAGATGAGCAGCCAAGGTTGAGAACCACTCCCATAACAAATCAGTTCTTCCTTGAGGACACTGTTTTTCAAAAGCCCTCTTAATTAGTGCTTTTTCTCCTCCACACTCTCATACCCCGAGGCCTGGAGATGGGGCAAATGCACTTATTTCTCTTTGTCACTTCCAGGCAACCTTTCCTCATTCTTTCCAGTTTTATTTATTTTTTATTTTTTTAAAGATTTTATTTATTTATTTGAGAGAGAGAATGAGATAGAGAGAGCATGAGAGGGGGTAGGGTCAGAGGGAGAAGCAGACTCCCTGCTGAGCAGGGAGCTGGATGCGGGACTCCATCCCAGGAGCTTGGGATCATGCCCTGAGCCGAAGGCAGTCGCTTAACCAACTGAGCCACCCAGGGGCCCAGTCTTTCCAGTTTTAAAGCTCACGTTGTGAACTCATATTACTGTTCCTTGTTGGAGTCATTTGCAGACTTCCAGGTCATTCTCCTTTTTCCCTTAAAGAGATAAAAGTCACTGTGTCCTAAACTGCTCCTCTCTTATCCTTGATCATTTCAAAATCTATGTAGATACTGCTTCAATCTAGCTTTCCTGTGCCTTGAGCTCATTTCCCTAAAACGATCATCTTCCGTCAACATAGGACAATCTCAGGTTATATCATATAGTTTCTTTTTACTAGCAACCCTTAATTTCCAAAACTTTCAATTTCAATCTCTCTCCATGACCTTTACTTTTTGTTTTACCAGTTCAAACATATTTATATCCTACTAGGGTCAAAATCACTTGATCATACCACTTTTTTGTTGTTACCCTACGAATTCCCTTTCTTTTTCACCCAACTTACATTCCATGACTCATCCTCATAATTACTCCCTGTTTCCTTGTATTGTATCTGTATTACAGAATTTCATCCATGCTCAATCCATGGTTAAATTCATCTTTCTACCTACTATACATCTGCTCTCATACAGCTGAATATGGCTGCAGAAAATCACAACCATAATGATGGTCTTCCTTTAAATTTATGACCTCTAATCTCAAGTGGGCTCTTAATGTTGCGTGGCAATCATATTATATTTCCTTAGTCCATTCATTCTCCCACTCTCCCTGAAAAAAATATTCCCTACTTTTTCTTCTCTCCTCAACTTCCCTACAGTTGATGACTGTGTTTCCAGAGAAAATAGAAACGAGCAGAAAAGAGGTTCTACAAGCTTCTACCATAATAACTAAGCACCTACTTTCATCCGTTCCTTTGACAGTGGTTGACTTAAGGTGTTCCCATCTAAACACAATTCCTCCACTTGGCAGGAGACTGCTTGCTTTCTCTTCTACTTCTAGACATTGTTCTCCCTCCTTTATCATTTCCCTCCACTTTCTACTCGATCATTTATATCAGCATACAAACATGCTCTTATTTCTCTCATCTGAAAAAAATTATTGACCCTGTCCCCAATTAGCTACCACTGAATTTCTCATTCCTTTTTATATAAAAACTTTCAAAATGTTGTCTAAATTAATAGTCCCCAGTTCTTCTCCCCTTTCTCTTGTAAACCCTTTCTGGTTAAGCTTTGAACTTACCACTCTAATGAAATACCTTTTATTAAATCACCAGTGACCTCCATACTGCTAAATCAAAATCAGTTTTCATGTACTGTCTCACTTGACCCATCATCAGAATTTGATACAATGAATCACTCTCTTTTTCCTTGAAAATTTCCTCCTGTGCATCCCAGGTTACTACTCTCTTCAGGTTTTCTTTCTTCTCCCTGTCTGCTCCTTTTTCTAGGGCTTCTTTGATGAATTCTCTTAATCTCCCTGACCACGAATTACTGGAGTGCCCCCAGACTAAGCCCTCACACTCTTCCCTTCTATCCTTACACTTGATATTTTGACAGCTTCATCTTTTTCATGATTTCAGAAATCATTTCTCCACTGACAGCTCCTAAGGGGTTATCTCCAACCTGGACCTTCTATCTCAACTCAAAGTCTCTCCACTTAGATATCTAAGAGGCACCTCGAATCTAGCAGCCCTAGAGTCATACTCTTACCCTTCCCTCCAGTCCTGCTCTTCACAGAACCTTCTCCATATCAGTAATTGCTGTTCCACACTTCTATTTGCTCAGGCCGAAATCACTGGGATTAATCTCTCTCCTTCTTTCATAACTGGCTTTCAGTCTATCACAAAGTACTCCTCCCTCTACCTGGAAAATACATCTACAATCCAAACTGTTGCATTCCCTTTATTTCTATCAGTTTAGTCCAAGTCATCATCATTTCTTGAATGAACAATTGTGATGACCTTCTAGCTGCTATCCCCATTTCTGCCTTCATTACCCTTATAGATTATTATCCATATGGCTGACTTACACAGCATAAATTCAAACATGTCACTCTTCCACATAAATACTCCAGTGGCTTCTCATCTCACTTGGAGTAAAATCCCAAGTCTTCACATTGGTCTACATAATCACATCACCTGTCTATATCTCTGTGGTCGTCTTTGCTGGTTTCTCCATTCCAGTCATACGGGCCACTCCGTTCTTCTTCTCACTTACTGTATAATCTGGCTTCAAAACTCTTGTACTTGTTTCCTCTCCAGTTTTCTACCATAAATGCACATGCCTAGATTCCTGTCTCTATTGCAGTATAAATAGCCTCAGCGAAGCATTTCCTGGCCACCATAATTAAAATTCCATTCCCTAGTTCTCTTATTTTTCCCTATAATACCTATTAATATCTAGCTTACTATATATTTTACTTGTTTGTAAAACAAGTTACATGTTACTATCTCCTTTTTGTAGGCTATAGACTTCATTCTCTTGTGCCAACTACTATACTTCCAGGCATTCAGTAAATATTTGATGAATTCATAACTGAAAGAATAAATGGATATAACAATGCTCCTGATTATCAAATGGCTAAAGATATGATTGAAATTTCAAGGGAGAAAATGACTATAAGATGAAAAAGGGAAAAAGACTCATTTTAAATATTTAGGAAAGATTGCAGTGAAATAGAAGGCTCTTTACCTGAGAATTGTGTTAATATATTCAAAGAGCTAGAATGTGAGTACAAATTGTATAGGATTCTTTCCTATATTTACAGCTATAATAGCTTACATGAGAATCAGTTATTTTTAAGAATATTTGGTCTTCGTAAAAGTTTAATGGAATGTTAAGGAGAAATTCAATGCATTCTCTAACACTCAATAGCTAAACACCAATTTAAATAGAATAGAAAACTTACAAGCCTCTACAAGCAAAAAGAGAAATAGAATAAGATGATTTGGGACATCTTACTTAGTGATATTTATTAATTTTATGATGTTTTTCCTTTATGGACTAAAATGGATAACCTAACATTTAGGGCCAAAATGAAGTACCATATGAAGTGAGGAAAACTGTCACACATGATGTAAATTTTGTGCTTAGATTTTATGTAGAATATTGCACAATTCCATTAGCCCTTATAAGTCCTTTTTACTCTAATCAGTTATTAGCACTTTATACGCTTGCAGGATTTTTGTACCACATTGTTAATCAGTCTGTGCTGCTTCTCCAGCCAGTAAGTATAGAGTTACTTCTGAAGACTAGATCTTCTTTCTTCAGTGAGTGAAAAGCAACCAGAGACAGCTTGAAGAATTCCAAATGCTGTCAAAAAAAAAACGACTGAGTTAGCCAAGGGAGGAGAAAGGAAGTGGAAAAGAGCAGCCACATGAGTTCATGGGCCTGGCTTTTTATCATGCCTACTCTTGGGGCCACATCAGTGGCCTTGCTTTTGTGCCAGAAGCAGTGCAAGTCATAATTAGAATATGGAATATTGCAAAGAAAGGGGAAAAGGCCCCATCTGTGCAGCCACTTTAACTACAAGCCCAGAACCTGTTTTACAGCTGAGGCACAAAGACTGTATTAATACATGTGGTTAGTGCCTTCTCCATACATACTGTAGATTCATTGTGTCTGCTTTTCCTAGGTGGAGCAAGCACAGACATAAAATATTTTGTTCTCTTTTTGCTGTTACACTTCCTTTCTCACCAGATGCAGCAAACTCCTTCCTAAGCCCTTCTGTCTGTACTGCTCAGCATGTTGACACCAATCAGCTTGCAAGTGAATGGGCTGTCAGCACTGGATATTTTCTCCTCCATTGTCACTGGTCTAATGACATCCTCTGGTTTATGCACTTTTCTCTCCAACACCACCATAAGCCAGAATAACTCACTCAGTCTGGGTGTTAGGCACCTCTACTATAATTCATGCCAAGTAAAGGAAATCCCTAGACTTAAGGACAAATAGTGGAGCATATGTACAGAGTACTGTACAATCTCCATGTGTAAACTTTCCGTTTAATATAATGAAATAAAGCATTTCAATGTGCGTGGTGCTTTTTTTTTTTTTTTTTTTGTAGATAAAGCAATTGGGGATGAGAGATCCTAGCACAATAGCACCATTATTCCTAAAAATCACCACGAGAGTGAGAGTCTTATGTATTTAGGTGGATTTCAGAGTCTAGAATGCTATGGGAACTTAACAAATGATTGTTAACTATTGTTAAACACAAGTGTTTACTGAGTCTTAATGATAATGGATATCTATGGGAATATTCTTAAGATAATAATAATTTATTGGTATCAGGGTTTGGAAGAGAACAGAGAGCCCTGAAATTAGCCCATGCATATGCTGTCAACTAATCTTTGAGAAGGCACCAAGAACAAATAATAGGAAAAGGATAGTCTCTTCAAGTAAATGGCATTTAGAAAACTCAATATCCACATGCAAAAGGATAAATTTGGACTCTTAGCTTACACCATACATAAAAATATAAATTCAAAATGTATTATAAAGTTAAATATAAGATGTGAAACTGTAAAACTCCTACAAGAAAATATAGGGGGAAAGCTTTTGACATTGGTATTGGCGATGAATTTTTGGATATTTTGCCAAAACACAGATATCAAATGCAAAAATAAATAATTGGGACTACATCAACCTAAAAAGCTCTGCTCAGCATAGGAAACGATAAAATGAGAGGCAATCTGTGGAATGGGAGAAAATATCTTCATTCCATATATCTAATAAGCTCTTATTATCAAAAATATGTAAGGAACTCATACAACTCAATAGCAAAAATACAAATAACATGATTAAAAATTGGGCAAAGGACCTGAATATACATTTTTTTCCAAAGAAGACATGTATGAAAAAGGGCTCAACAGCACTAATCATTTGGGAATTGCAAACCCAAACCACGGTGAGATATCACGTCATCCCTGTTAGGATGGCTTTTAGCAAAAAGTCAGGAGACAATAAGTTTTGATGAGGGTGTGGAGAAAAGGGAACTCTTTTATGTTGTTGGCAGGAATGTAAATTGGTATGGCTATTATGGAAAACAGTATGAAGGTTCTAAAAAAAATGAAAATTAGAACTATTACATGAACTACCAGCAATCTTGCTTCTAAGTATATATCTAGAAGGAATGAAATCAGTATGTTGAAAATATACCTGCCCTCTCATGTTTATTGTAGCATTATCACAATAGCCAAGATATGGCAATAATCTGTGTATCCACTGAGAGATGGAAGAAAATGTGATATATATATGTGTGTATACACACACACACACACACACACACACACACACACACACTGGAATATTATTCGGCATAAAAGCAGAAAGACATCCTGCCATTTGCAACAACATGGAGGAAACATTATGAGGACATTATGCTAGGTGAGATAAGGCAGACAAAGAAATATAAATACTGCATGATCTCACTTACATGTGAAACTTAGAGTGAAAAGGTGGTTGTCAGGAATTAAGAGTACGGGAGGTGGAGAGTGTTGGTGAAGGGGTATGAATGTTCACTTGTAAGATGAATAGGTTTTGGGGATCTAACATTCAACATGGTGACTAGAGTTAGTAATACTGTACCATATGCTTGAAATTTGTGAAGAGAGTAGATCTTCACACACAAGGTAACTGTGTGAGGTAATGGATGTGTTAATGTACTTGATAGTGGTAATCATTTCACAACGTATGTATAATTAAATCATCACATTGTACACATTAAATATCCATTTATTCTTGGATCAACAATCATCAGTCTCAGTGGTTAGAAAGATAACAAGACCCAACTGTCAATTATCAATCTCATTAAACCAAGTTATTGCGGGATTCCTCTCTACTTATCTGATACATCCTAAATGATATGATAAATTCCACCCATGTGTTTACCACGAAATTTCCTTTTTTTTTTAAGGTTTATTCATTTAATTTAGAGAAAGAGAGCACGAGTAGGGGTAGAGGCAGAGGGAGAGGGAGAGAATCCTTGAGCAGATTTCTCGCTGAGCGCGGAGCCCGAGGCTTAATCTCAGGACCCTGAGATTATGACCTGAACCAAAATCAAGAGTCAGATGCTCAACCAACTGAGCCACCCAGGTATCCCTCCGCTTCACTGGTACACAGGAATACAATATTTTCTGGGTTCCCTTGAGTTTTGTTGCAACCTGAAGTAGATACTGTTGTTGCTCTGCTCATTCCCTCAGATCTCTTAAACTAGTCTGTGTCCATGCTGCAGCTTTGACATAACTTCCCACTAATGGCTGGCACCTTGACTTCAGACATTTGCTTTGGGAACTACTGCTGCCTCATCTTCATGATGTGGAGATGCCCAGGACTTTTACATCTCTTTCACCTCACCACATCCAAAGGCAGAGCCCATTATAAGTGACTGAAATTGCACCTGTACTTGGCTTTCTTGTTTCTCACATCCATTACAGATTTCGGGGGGCATTACTTCCTAAATAAATAACTTGGATTTAAATCCTTGGCACAGGGTCTGCTTCTCAGAGAAACTAACCTAAAAACAGTTACTGAGTCTTATAAGTGAAACTATAAAAGGAAACATAGCATTTCTAACCTGAGATATTTAAGAGCCAGTATGCCTCTTCAGCATCTCTTTTCTCCTTTGGCAGCAAATTTGGAGGCCATGTTTTGGAAGAATCATCTTGTATGGTTGAGTCATAGTTTGGTGGAATGTTGCTCTAGAGACCTTCTTTCTCTTTTAGACTTTTATGACTGATAAATAAACCTTTATTAGGTAAAGCCACTGATCTATCAAGGTGGTTCTTTTTAATTCCTGAAACTTAGCCTGTCATAGCTATCCTGACTAATAAAAGCCATTTTATTGCATTTATATGTTAATATCTTATTCCTTCCACTAGCTGTGGAAAGAGTACATGTGACTTGGATGTCTTTATATACTACTTCATGCCTAGGCATAATTACTGCCCTGTATATACAGAACAGTGGCTGAATGGTTGGATGGTTGAATGCTCAAATGAATTAATGAAAAGTAAGTAGCAGGAATATTCACATAGTCCAGGTAGATTGGCTCTTTCCAGTGTCAGAAATAAGTTCATATAATTTAGCAAAGTCTGTTACCATGTAAAAGTAACCTCATAAGGTCTCATAGTTTTAGGATAGAACCAATACTTAGATCCTTAGAAATACACTGCCAATACAAAATAGTTGAGTTAGAAAGTATTATGAGAAGCCGACCAGATTTGTTTTTCAGATATTATGCTATTTTCTTGGCCTCTGATCTTGGGGAAGTGTTGGCACATGGCTCCAGTTCCTGCTTCTTAGATTTGCTTCCTGAATGGAGAAACCCTGGGCACTGTTTTCCTTTGTTCGGGTGGTTAATTATGTTTCAGGGTGGTACTCACAGGGCAGAACACTTTTATAGCTACTTGCTTCGATCTGGCCTCTCTGCCAATCCTTGTTCCACTTGTGGTCAGTGAACCCAAACTCTGGAGGGGTTAGTTTCCCACCCAAACTGCCCACCCAGGCTGGGAGCTTGATTTTAGCATTTGCTTTCCTTGTCAATTTCATCTTTTTCCATTTGCTTTTACCCTCCTCTGGTTCTCATCGAGTTGAACCCAGCATGGTTTTCCCTTAGTTAACTGCTGTGTTGTTCTAGGCATTAATATCATTGTCAGCACAGTTGTGTGAACAAGTTTTATTGGTTATTTTGGGCTTTTTCTGCCAGTGGGAAGACTAAGTCTATAATAGCAATCAAATGCCTCAGAGAACTATTCATTCCATATTTGTCACTTGCCAAATCCATTGAAGAGGATTTCAACTTCCTATTTGGAATAATACTATTTCTCATTTAAAAAATTGTAGAACATGAATGGAAAGTATAGAAAAGAAAGTAAATTTCACCTATAACCCCATCACTCATAAATAAACACAACTGAAATTTTATATCTTTTTCAGTCCCTTTTATTCATTAGCATTTATGAATAATTAATAAATACATAAACACATATGCACACATACCCAAACTTTTTTCTTCAAAATTGAGATTGCAGGACATATGCAATTTTTAATTTAGCATCATATTGTATAAATTTCCAAAGTCTTTACTGTTACGTGATATTGTTTCTAATGACTAAAACAATTTCTTACATGAAGGATTCACCTTATATGGAAACCATTCACTTTTTGATACACATAGGGAATGTTTCTCACTTTTTGCTATTATGGATACTTTAAGATGAGCTGTTCTTATATTTCAATTTGTGTGTGTACAATTATTTGCTTAAGAGCATTTTCCAGAATTGGGTTCTCTGGGCAAAAATGTATAAAACCTTTTGGGTCTCTTTAATACTCCAGATTTCTTTCCTACAAGGTTTTGTCAATATATTTCACACCTTTTAGGGTATTAATAATTATTATTCATAACTGTCATTAAACATTAAAATTAGATGTCATTGTGCTTGTAATTTGCATTTCTTTAGTAATATATTCTTTATATACTTACATCACAGATTCAGTACCTCCCTTAGATTACTGATACGTTCTTTTTTCCTTCACTTTTCATCCAAATTGTTTTTGTTTTCTGTTTGGTCTCTTAACTTTCATATTAGAGGCTTTTCTAAAATGCTTGTGAATTCTGTTTTCTTTACTGTTATTAAGAGCGATGAACCTGAAAATCTGATTATAAGCTCTATGCAGAGGATGGGGCCTATTGATCTCGCGATTCACAGAAAAGCTATTAGACCAGACCTTTCCTGGGACTCCCTCAGTGTCAGTTTCTTTAGCCCTCTTCTCTTGTAGTGATCAGATTTCCCATTGAAAAGTTCTCTTCGGGCAGGTCACAGGTGTTCCCCTGGTCTCCCTGGGTTGTTGTTGTTGTTGTTGTTGTTGTTGTTGTTGTTGTTGTAATAGCACACTTGCCCTGACTTTTCCTCATGTCACTGAGTCCGAGGATCCTCTCTTACAAGTTTCCAGAGAGTGACCTCTTAGACATCCCATAGGGCGAGGGAGGGGTGGTTACTCAGGGCGGAGTGGGAGAGGGGTCTAGGACATCTGTTCTCATCCGACCTTCTGTTTCCCAGCCACCTCCTCCTCATCCAGAGGTGTGTGTGGACATTAATTCCTGAGACTTTTGAAGATTCTGCGCTGCACGTTAGGCCAAGGCACTCACTAATATGCTTTCCAGGTTGTCAAGTGCTGTTGCTGTTGTCTCTATTCCTACTTTCTCTATCCTTGTGGGTTTTTGTCTTTTAAAATAATGTCTTTCTTGGGGCGCCTGGGTGGCTCAGTCATTAAGCGTCTGCCTTCGGCTCAGGTCATGATCTCAGGGTCCTGGGATCAAGCCCCGCATAGAGCCCTGCATGGGGCTCCCTGCTCGGCGAGAAGCCTGCTTCTCCCTCTCCCACTCCCCCTGCTTGTGCTCCTGCTCTCTCTGTCTCTCTCTGTCAAACAAATAAAATCTTTAAAAAAATTAAAAAAATAAAATAATGTCTTTCCTGATGTAACAGTGGGGTTTCAGGAGATGGCAATATTGGATGGCCCAAAGCTATCTTTGAAGTTAGGCATTTTTCTTAAAACAGCATATGTTAAATTATTTTTAAAAAATGCAAATGAGAAGTTTTATAATTTAAGTGGTTGAACTTATTAGCCTTTATCATCATAAGCAATATGACTAGACCTACTTTAGTAATTGTCTTATGTATTATATTTAAACTACCTTCTTATGTCTTTTATTTTGTCCTTTGCTTTCTTTTTCTTTCATTTAAAAAAAGTCTGATGGTTTCTAGACACTTATTTTACTTTATATATTATTATAAAATCAAATGCATTAACAAATCATTTTAAGCTTTTTTTAGGTAAATTTAAAAACTGAGAATCTTACTTTCCCATCTTTGTACAATTTGTAAGTATAGATCCACATGATGAAGATTACCTTTGAAGTATTACTTATTATTATTATTATTATTATTATTATTATTATTACTGTTGAAGTGTACTTAACACACAGCATTAAGTTAGGTTTAGGTATACTGTATGGTGATTTGACAAGTCTATACATTATGCTACTCATCACAAATGTAGCTATCATCTGTCAGTAGACGATGTTATTACAATACCATTGACTATATTCCCTATACTGTACCTTTTATCCCCATAACTTATTCATTCCATAAATGGAAGCCTACATCTCCCATTCTTTCATCCATTTTGCCCATCCTCCCATCAAATTCCTCCCTGCCCCAGCAGCCATTAATTTTTTCCCTGTATTTAAGAGTCTGATTTTTTGTTCGTTGGTTGGTTTCTTTGTTTAGTTTTTAAGATCCCACATATAAGTAAAATCATTTATTTTTCTCAGTCAGACTTATTTTGTTTAGCATAAGACCCTCTAGGTCCATCCATGTTGTCACAGATGGCAAGATCTCATTCTTTTTATGGCTGAATAATTTCCTCTGTGTATGTGTATGTGTGTGTGTGTATCACATCTTTTTTTATCCATTCATGTATCATTGGACACTTGGATCGCTTCCATATTTTGGCTATTATAAATAATACTGCAGTAAACATAAGGGTGTATATGTTTTTCAAATTGTATATTTGTTCTCTTTGGGTAAATACCCAGTAGTAGAATTACCAGATTATATGGTGTCTCTCTTTTTAATTATTTGAGGAACCTCCATGCTGTTTTCCGCAGTAGCTGCACCATTTTACATTCCCACCAACTGTACATGAGAGTATCTTTTTCTTCACATCCTCGCCACACTTGTTATTTCTTATCTTTTTAACTCTAGCCATTCTGGCAGGTGTGAGTGATATCTCATTGTGGTTTTGATTTGCATTTCCTTGATGATTAGTTATGTTGAGCATCTTTTCATGTGTCTGTCATCTGTGTGTCTTTGAATAATTGTTCTTGTGTTGAGTATCTTCTTTGAGGAAACATCAACTTTTTAACATTTAACTGTACTAATATTTTAACAAACATTATTTAGATTTAATTTTAACTGTTCTTTGAGCTTCCATATGATTTCTTATTATACGGTTTGTTTTCTCATTCTTGAGTTTTTCCTTTGATTCACCTCTAAATCAACTAATAATCCTTTAAGCACCTCTTTCAAGAATGCTGTTATACTTTCTGAATTTTGCAAAGATGAGACTCTTTCTTTGATGTTCTACACAATGATTTAGCTCAGTATAGAATTTGAGGCTAATGATTTTTCCTTAGAAAACTGTTGACATTCTTTCTTTTTACGATGGTATTCAAATATTACAGATATCAGTTTCTTTCATAAGCTTTGTTGTAAAGAAAAAAAGAGAACTTTATTTTCCATATTTCCTTTTGAATTCTGACTCTTAATCCCCATTCCCTAGAACAGGTGGAAAGTTGAGTTCTTCTTGAAATATCCATATTAGACTTGTTCTGTGTACTCAAACATTGTGTGCAGTGCGGAGGGAGGCTTGGGGGATGGCAAATGTCTTGGTTTGCTCAGAACTGAAGGGTTTCCCAGACATGGAGTTTCTATGCTAAAACTGCAGAAATCCTAGGTAACCTGGGACATGTTGGTCATTTTAGATGTAGACTGTGGTCTTTGGTTCCTGTGGTTTGCTTTTCTGAAGACTATTGTAGAGGGCTGACAGGCTTCTCAAGTTCAGCTGTTCTCTGTTGTTTACCATATGTGCTTGGCAGACAGAACCCTTCTGCACACCTTCCAAGTGCATGTGCCCAATTGACTAACCCAGCCATTCATTCATTCATTTTTTTTTTTTTAAGATTTTGTCAGCTCCACAGAAGAACTGCTAAAAGACAAGATGTGGTTTGATCTATCTCTTCTTCATAGCCTTGAGGCCTATCTTCCTAGTCTAGGGATAATCCTTCTGCCTTTATGGTCAGAAACTTATGCCCATGAAGCCAAGGAAGCTTTGGTTTTATCATAAAATCCTCTAGGTTCTCCTAGGAGCTTAAAAATTGGGGGAAAATGTCCACAGATACTTGTGGCTCCTTCCTCTTTTCTGCCCTGTCTCATGTGTTTCCTGGAATGATCACATGTAGAGCAGTTTACCTGTTTGACAAGGAAAAGAGAAAAGAAGTTGAAATCTCAACATGGCATCCAGCCCCATAGCTTTGAAAACATTGATTCTCTACCAAATTTTTCCTCCACAAGAAACCTATTTATGGTTAAAATATTGGGATTCTTTTCTTTAAATTTTAAAAATATTTTTAAACAGAATATTGGAAACCTCTTTGAGTTGCAGTTTTAGATTTCTGGTTAACCCAACAAAAATTGCCAATTCATCAGCTACCAGGCTGTGATTTAGCATATATTCCAAAGCACAAGGAGCCCATGTAAGCATCATACATGATCTTTGGGATCCTTTGGACATAATGGATTCTTTTTTACTTATTTGACACCATGTGATGGATCTTGCTCTTTTTAGACAGTGTGTACAATGACTATAGGAGATAAAATGAAATTATTTTTCTGTAATCAGTGGTCCTGTACTTTTTTCTGCTTTATTTTGCAACCTTACTGTACATATAATTTCAGACTATTCTCTATCTCAAGAAAAAGTCAAGCAGCTTGACTTTCCTATGAATAGGTAAACTGAAGTTAATGATAGAGACTTTTTAAAGATAGAGACTTTTCTTCCTTCCTTCCTTCCTCCCTCCCTCCCTCCTTCTTTCTTTCCTGTCTTTGTTTTCTTTTCCTTTTCTTTTTTCTCTTTTCTTTCTAGTTTTCTTTAACAATAGAAAATCAGCCCCCTCCAAGTAGTCTTAGAAATTTTCCCTTAACTATGTACTCTTCCTGACAGATCTGCCTGTGTGGCCATGCTAGCGCCCACCAGAAGGAACAGTCCTAGGAAGAAAGAATAATAAATGTTCCTTGGCATAGTTGAAGCTGCCAGTCACATAATGTTGCTTTTCCTCTTTTTTACTTCATTTGAGAGGGTTGATGGGTACTATTTAGCGAGGAATAAAATCCACAAGTTTGCTGTGGAAGACCTTATCTCTGTTGCTTCTGAATCTAATCAAGTAACCCAAAGTCTTTACCATTCTCACAGAATTCATTGATCTCTGCCTCCAAGTTCCAGGAATATTGTGTCCAATAAGGGTGCTAACGCTTTGGTCATAAATATTCACTGCATCTGTTAACCCATCCAGTTTTCTGACAGTATCTAAAATAACCATGCCTATGCTGTGACTTTAGTTCTACTGTTTTCAGTTTTGGGACTATATTCATTGTACACCTGTGTCTAAGTTTATATCCATCAATGCCTGCTAAGTGTTTTTTTAATTTCTGATCATCTCTGTGGTTTCATGTTGAGTATTAAAGTGTTCTGCCAATCATAATGTAAGATATGTATCCAGGAATTAATTTTCATGCCTTCCCTTTTCATAATTGATGTGTTATTTGCCTTTCATTCACTTTTTTTCCCCTTTGGCTTTGACTCATTCCATTAGATTTTATTTACATTTATCTTAACAGACTTCTGCAGTTAATCAAATAAATTCAGCAGTAAACCCAAGATGACTGTTAAAATGATTAAACAAACTTTCTCAGCCACGCTGCAGCTCTCCAGTCATTATACCCTTTGCCTGAATGTATTTATAAATAAATGCCTGCATCACAGCTACCCAATTGTCAGTGGATATTCTGGGAGGAAATTATTCAAAGAGAGCTGTTCCATGTCATGTATTTTTATTGGAGATTTTTTTACCATAGCTTCTGTTTGGTAGCTCTGTTTTGAATCCAGGTATAGTATTAAGACTAAAGTGATCATTAAAAACATTTGGACATAGATACAACTCACATCGCCAAGCTTCTACAGTATATAATTCTTCATTTCTCTCTTTGTTTACAACAGATTGATAATAAGGATATTATTCTCTTTTTCTATTAGGAAAATAAATCCAATGTGGGCTACTTAAATTGCCTAATGTACTTGAAGAGTCAATTATTCTGACTCAAATTTCAGTGTTCTTTCAATTTACTATTGGCTCCCAAATTATTTTGATGATAATACATTCAGGTGCTCAAAATCCCCTTAAACCTCCTACTTACACTTAACCATATTGGTAGGGGAAATAAATATTTATGATTAAAACAAAATGTCACAGTCAAAGCAAAATGTATTCAGGGTGGTTTAAAAACATAATTTATTAAAAAGCAAGAAAAGCAATTGAAAAATATATCCAACTCAAGACTAACACAGATGATGCTCTGCCTTCTTAAACACTGACAAATTTCTAATGATGTATGTGAGTACCACATAACAGCAGGTTTGCAGTACTGCTAAATGTTGTCTGGGATCCAGACTTCATAGCAGAAAAAAACCCACAGTAAATACCAGGGACGCATCAATTTTCATTTACAAAATTACATTTAGTAAAGCACAATAACTCACTTAAAAATTGATCCTCAGTTATACATAGATATATGTTTGTGTGGAGTTGACTATCACTGAGTTATAAGAACAGAAGAAGAAACTTGCATTTTGGAACATTTCCACCTATTGGGTAAATTCTTTCTGCCCAACAGGAGGTCACAGCTGATACCATGAAAGATCAGAAAAAGCATAGAATCTAGTACCTCTCAAATACTTTAACATCATGACACATGTAGAAAATCATTATCTTTAATCGGCATACATTACCTGGAAGTGGTGAGAAACACTAATATATTTTCTTTATGTTATTTAATAGTAATAGAAAACATGAAAGCACAAAGTCTAAATTGATGTTTTCAAAAGTTGAAACTTTTGATGAGTAACTTAAACTTGCTAAATCGACATAACATTTTTTGTATCACTTAATGCTTGAAATGGCTACCTGCAATAATTTTAACTGATGTATTTTTTAAGTGACTATGAAATTTATTTAAATTGTATTATCTCTTATAACTCTATCTATAATGCAGTCATAGCCCACTAATAAGCCATGGCTCATTGGTTGTAAAATGGTGCACTACTTCATGTTCCCTAGCTTCAGATTGGTATACTCTTAGAACAGTGTCTTCCTTGTAATACTTTGCAATTGAATAATGATAATAGGGAGAGCAAACCATAGAGAGTCTTAAAGGGAGCTTACAGGTCTGTTATAACCCTCAGTGCAGTTCTTCAATCCCCTGTATTTTTTTTTTTTTAATTTCTTTTCCCCGTTTGCATCAGATTTTTCTCCAGCTCTGCCTTTTCAAAAATATTTACGGACATTTATTGAGCATATTGAGCATTATTGAGTATTTAACTTGTGCTAAAAATTCATCTCAGTGTTTTGTGTTTAAAGTAATTACCATAAACCAGTATAAAATAGGTGGTATTAGGGGCGCCTGGGTGGCTCAGTCGGTTGAGCAACCGCCTTCAGCTCAGGTCATATCCTGGAGTCCCGGGATCAAGTCCCGCATCAGGCTCCCTGCTCGGCGGGGAGTCTGCTTCTCCCTCTGACCTTCCCCCCTCTCATGTGTTCTCTCTCTCTCATTCTCTCTCTCAAATAAATAAATAAAATCTTAAAAAAATAAATAAATAAAATAGGTGGTATTATTATTCCACTTACATTGAAAGAAAACTAAAGAACAGTATGTCCAAGATTGCAGCCTCAGGCAGTGTGACTCAGCATTTACTCTCAACCACAATCTCTCAGACTGCTGCTCTCCTGCTTGAAGCCTTCCAAGGGATGAGAAACGAGCTCACTTGCAGAGATACCCATTCTTTTCTTAGCCACTTCTTATGTTTACACCTATATTTCTTCATGCTGAGCTGCTATATGATTCCTAATACTTATCAAAGTCTGGTTTTCCCTACTAGGTAATGCAAAATAATGCCTCATTGAAGATTGCTGAATTCAGGGCTGCCCGTGAGATATTTGGAGACAACTCTTCAAATGGCAGTTTTTTCTTCTCCAGTCTTAGTATGCCCCCTTGTTATTTCTTTTGGAATGTCATTGAGACCCTTTACCTCTCCAGCAGTTTTCCAGGCAAGAATAGTCTTCTTAAGAAATGATACCAAGACTTTAAGCTAAAGTCTCTGGATTGCTTTAACTCTTAGTAGAACAAAGTCACACATGAGCTCTCCCATTCAGTCGCCTAAACATCCATTGGTGAAAAATCAGATTAGCATTCTGGCAGCTTTGTTACAAAGTTGACACCAATTTTGTATGGATAGGAGGGAAGGACCAGGATGCTTACTTAAGATCTTGTGATGTGTAGGGGGTTTATGTTATCACTCCACAGTCAGGGAGTCAGTAATGGAATGTCATGGATTATGGAGTTCCTCATTGTGAGTTCTGTCCTTCAACCCTGCTCCCTACAAATGAACCTACCCTTTCAAGTACTCCCTTGCAAACAGCAATGACATATGGCATCAACTGTGCAAGTGAGAGAAATAGTGTGGTCACAGTGGGAGGCGATCAGCCAAAACAAATTGGGGGAGAGATGAGAGATTGTGAGACTGAAGGCTCTTGTTTGAACTTGGAGTTGAATGAGACCTGCCTGGGACAAAACTAGCACATGAGACAAATTAAGGAAATAAAATATTTGGAAATGTACTCTTGGAATAATAGGAGACTTCGAGGTCTGGCTTTTACCCAGGGCCTGGAATTGGTGGTTCTTTGGTCTAAATGAAACATTCAGTCATTAAAAACTGAACAAATATGGTTAAGTCATGTTCAGAAGGAGAGGTTGACTCATTCTTCAACTCCTAATTCTCTGAAAACAGTATACAATTTTCTAACAATGTGATTTTAATAGTATTGAAGTGAGATTTTATTTTCCAATTTTTAAACCATTCTTGACAAACTGAGGGTAGCCATAAACAATCTATAAAGAAAATGCCCATGTTGAGTCTGAAAATCTAAAATTGTACCCTTGCACTATCATTAGATATTTTCTCTCTCTGCTTTAATTTCTTATGTAAATTGGGGTTACTTGTTTCACAGAATTAAATGTGATGTTCTACAGGAAAGTCATTTGTAAAGTATAACCTACTATTTAAATGTCAGTTATTATCAATATGTATAACATGACCCATATTTCTTATTTTTTTAAAAAGATTTATTTGTTTATTTGACAGAGAGAGACACACACAGAGAAAGAGGGAACACAAGCAGGAGGAGGGTCAGAGGGAGAAGCAGGCTTCCCGCCAAGCAGGGAGCCTGATGTGGGGCTCGATTCCAGGACCCTGGGATCATGATCTGAGCTGAAGGCAGATGCTTAACAACTGAGCCACCCAGGCGCCCCATCCATATTTCTTAAAGATTATTTTCTAGGTATGAAGTTCTTCAATATTATAAACAATCATTAAATTGGAAATCTCTTAAAAAGACTATTCTTATATAAAGATTGGTGGCCAACCAGCAAATCCTTTCTTCTCTTTTTCCACAGCAATAGAGTTGTAGTTGGTACAGTTCCCAGACTTCCTTATGGTTAGATGTGGCCAGATGTCTTAGTTTATGTGAGTGAAAGTGACATGTGCCACTTTCAGGACAATTTCTTAATAACAGGTTGTGCTTCCTGAGTTTTTTTGTTTTGTTTTGTTTTTTGTTTTTTTACTGCCCACCAGTTCTAACTTGGATGTGGTGATATGTCACACATGAAGAAGACACCTTAAAGGATGGTAGAAAAATATAGCTATGAAACCTGGATCTCTGAATCGCCCTGTGGACCAAAGTTGTCTGATACCATGGAAGATTTTTTGGGTAGAGAAATAAACTGTAGTTTTTCAGCCACTGACTCTTTGGTGCCTGTTCGAGATGACAGTTTAGTCGATCTTAACTATTAAAAATTATATCCATGATGTTCTGAGATATTTCCATGTTTTCTCTATGATCCCAGAAAAACATATAGAGGAAAATTAGGAAATGCCCTAAATAATAAAAACTCTTAAAATGGCAGCATGGAATGAATAGCACTGGTAACCTACTACTGATTAAATGATCAAGAAGTTTGATTTTTTAATATTGAGATAATTTTATACTTATAAAATAATTGCAAAAAATGGTAAAGAGGGTTCATTTACCCTTCACCCAGCTTCCTCTTATGTTAACATCTTATGTAACTACAAAACATTTATCAAAAACTAAGAAATCAACCTTGGTACAATTTTATTAACCAGAGTACAAGCCTGATTCACATTTTACCAATTCTTTCATTAATGTTCTTTTTCTGTTCCAGATGTAATCCAGGATTCCACATTGCACGGGCATGCCTATGCAATCTCCTCTAATCTATGAGTCCTCAGTCTTTTCTTGTCTTTTATGACCTTGACACATTTGAAGAGTACTTTTCAGCTATTTGGTAGAAGGTCCTTCAACTTAGGTTTGTCTAATGTTTTCTCACAAATAGATTGAAGTTTCAATTAATGAAAAGAATATCACAGAAGTGAAGTGTCTTTGTCAGCACATCTTATCAGGGGGTACATGGGGTTGATGTATATGACTGGTGATGTTAAACTTAATCACTAAGCTATGTCTGCTAAAGTTTTCCATTCTAAATGTACTAATTTTTTTTCCTGTTGTAATCACTAAATATTGTGGAGGAATAATAGGCAAATATCTTCTTTCAGCTTAAACTCTTGGCCACCCATCTTACTATCTATCTGTGGATCTTGTCTGTGATAATTTTTACTATAGTGTTCTAATGATAGTCTTCCATTTTCTCTTAGTACTTTTAAATTTGTTCATTAACATTCTTTTTATTTATTCTAGGTAGATATCTAGGAGTGGGGTTGCTTGGTCATATAGGTGTATGTTGAATTTAAAAGAAACTCTCAAAGTCTTCTCCAGTTTGGAAATGGCTGAGGCATTTTGTAAGCCTGCAAGCAGGGTTTGAGAATTTCAGCAGCTCAGCATTCTCACCACTTTTTGGTATTGCTAGTTGTTTTGATTTTAGACATTCTAATAGATGTGCAATGATGTCTCATTATGGTTTTAATTTGTGTTTATGATTAATGATTAGTGATCTTGAACATCTTTTCATATGTTTATTCCTGCTATAACCACAAAGTCTGTTCCTTGAAAATGAGTTAATAAGGACTTTAAAAAACTTAATACCTTGCAGAATCTCAAATGATGGAGAATTCACAAAAAGGGTGTTAAACTAAACCTGAAATAAGTGTTATCTATTCAGGAGAAAGAAATGCCAAAAGCAGACCTAAGGAAGATGGTAAGACTCTTTAGTTTTTACATTCCTGTATGACCTGAGGGAGTTCCAAATATATCCCATCCAGGTCTGTTTATTGTTAGTATGAAAACAATCTGTGAATATAAGGATATAAGTAAACTTAGTGTGTATTGTTGACAAAATGGTCATATAATGATAGACTATAGTACTTGAAAGAGATCTAGATACCTAGGCCATCTTTTTTATTTAGCCAGATGCTAGTGATAATCTGGACTATAATACAACATCTCTTGCCTGGCTCTGTCTTGTGTCTGTCTGGTTTTTTTTTGCTTCTAATTTTTACATAGCTTTTATGTCCATATTTGTGTTTCCCAGTTACCAATCTAGGCAGTTCTTAAACCTTATCACCTGGAAGAGTAAACTGATCCTGAGATGTCCTTAAGGCCTTTCTTAGCTAGGATGATGCAGTAATCCAGGAGAGAGCTCAGGGTCCTTTCATTTCCTCACAGAGTGCCAGTCAGCAGCTGAGACCATAAACAGCTTTCATTTGTTTATCTAGTAAATATTTATCAAGCATCTGTGTCAGGTCCTGATCTAGGCACTGAGATGACCATAATAAATAAAATAAAGATCTTTTCCTACTCCCAATGACCTTTACATTTAATTCATTAAAAAATATATATTGTAGGAGGGAGAAAACGATGTTTCTTTTCAAGAATGTGTTAGTGTTTCTCAGCCCAGCTACACGCCCATGTTGGATGACACAACAACTATGACAGGTTTCTTTAAGGAAAAAGAGATAATAATCACTTCAGGTCCTCACTTCCTGAGCCACCAGATGCAAATATTTTCAGCAAATTGTTGAGATACTTCCTTTTGTAAAGCAGTTCTTAAAGACTTGGAAGAATTATTTGCTTACATCAGATTTTAGGAAGTAATTCATAGAAGAACAATTCAAATACAAGGCCTAATATTGTTCCTCAAGCTACACCCTCTCTCCTGTCTTGCAGAAAAACACTGCCCAGACTTCCTATTAAATACAATCTTTTCCTAAAAGAAGGTGAGTGGCATCAATTCTGAAACAATGGAATTCCATCTGGGATTATCGTTTATAGATGAGAAGCTAGCTAAAAAAATGAAAATTATTAGGGAGACTGTACATACAGAAAATGCGTATTTTGTTAGATTCTAACAAATAAACTACTTATAATCTTATTCAAAACATAGACTCTTATTCAAAACTTTTCGAATTGAAAGTCCAAGCAGAACAGAGTAGTATACAGAAAAAAATATTCTCCAAAGTATATATGTATATACAGATATATACATATGTATATATATTTACACATTTATCGCATGTGTAGTTATATAATATATATAAATAAGATATATTTATGGAATGTTTCTGAATCTTTAAGTGTAATTCTGTATAGGTGACATGAGAAATTTAGAAATAAGGAGGAAAATAATTTTAAACACTTTAAAATAATTCAACACTAATTTTGAAAAGATTACTCAACTGCTATCTTTTTGTGAACTTTTAATAAAATATAGTTTCCAACTTGCTGAAAATATTTTCTGGTTACTATTGTGAATTGTCATGAGTTACATTTATATTTCCTTCAAAGTTTTATGTTTAAATCATAAAGGTACTTTAAAATGACACCTGGAAAATAATTTACTAGAGGTACGTTAGCTGAAAGAGATGGAAGATTTGATGATTCTCACATACACTAACTGTGTGGTCATGTGTAGTCAGACACTGGCAGTCATCTTTGTATGCATTGAAATATGAATAGTCATCCCTTGTGTTTCACTGTGATGTGTGTGACAGTATTATATGCCACCTTGACCTCTGACCATCACCAGAGATTAGAAAGATGTTATGTTGAGTGGCAATAGATTGAATTTCATAGCACACCTTCTTATGACAAGAAACCATGACCCCCACTAGGTGTAAGGAGTGAGAGAGTTTTGCGTTTGGAAGTGTCAGGAAATAGGGAGAACTACCTCAGGACATGCAGGTCAAAGTTTGAAGGAAAATATGTCTTAAAAATAAGATAGAAGAGTAGAGGTATGGGTAAAATAAATATAGAAAAAGAAATCACGTTAACAACACCCGTTTTAGAAGGTGATTCATACATACACTCTCACATAGCCACATTTCAATCTCCATATGAAGACTTCAACTAAAATGAATCCGTGTAAAGCTGGAGATTTTAGACATGAGATAAAAGTATAGGTAAAACTGAGATCCCATGAAAACATGTTGCTAAGAAATTTACTGATATTAACCACTTCTTGCTCTGTTCTGGAGGAATGCTTTCAATTCCATATTAACTATTTAATAGTTATATTAAATAGTTTATTATGTATTTAGCAATACATAAATACATAAAATACATTTGCTAAAAAATGCTTCTCTTTATAGTTTTGAAATCCTGTAATTACTGGATTTTACTTTTAATATTCTTATAAAATCCAATAAATACATTGAATTTCAAGAATATTCAAGAAAGGTAGATATAACACTGAACTTTGTAAGTTACAAGAATTTGTATACATCACCGTATAAAAATTACTGCTTAGAAATTGTTTTATGGACCTTTCATGTATTAATTTATTAAATTTTGGTACATACTAAATATAATTCCTGTTGCATCTACTAAATGATCATAATATTTGGTGACTAGGAGGATATAGTATCTATTAGCAAAGTGGACCAAATGTGGTCTCTAAAAAAGTACAGAAAGAGTTTTCTTGCCTAATAAATTATTTTCTTCTGTATTACTAAAGTGATTTGTTCTTATGGATAATTCATATTTTTCAAATTTTACTTGTTTAGCAGAATAGAGATTAACTTTCATATTTAGTTAATATTCACTCCATATTTTATTTCATTATGATTATTCATAATGCTTTGTTTTTTGCTTTGACATTTACTACAGAGAAGACTGGATGTGCCAAATTTTGAATTTTTGTAAGTTTATAAATGTACAAATTTAAAGAGAAATTACAGAAGGACCAAAGTAATCTGAATTATGTTGTCCTCTCTTCTCTGCTTTTTTGACTATAGGGGAGAAAATTCTACATTTGATGGATATAAGGTATGACCATGCAGCATCAGCCATGGGAACATCAATTGCCTTGGGAACTGGTGTGGGGAAAAGCTGTAATTTAAGTATATTAAGTAACCTTGAAGAAAATAATTCAGGTCATATACTTTTTCTCTAAAATATCTATTTTTAACCAAATATTCTTTGTTAAATGTGATACTATACTATCACTAAGTCACATTGATTTATTCTATGTATTTAATGCTTTTTGGAGGTAATGAGTCATGCCTTCTTTCTTCTCCCTTTCCTTCAATTTCCTTGTTAACTGTTTGTTCTGTTCTGCCACCAACTTGTGCAACTGCTAATCTCATTTAAACTTTTTTTTTTTTTCAATCCTTCTAAATCACTAAAGGGAAGCTCTCAGAATCAAGCTCTGGAAACAGACTGGAAAGAACTAGAATATTGTAATGAGACTTGCCTGTTCAAGGTAGGACAGAGGCATCTAGGCCAGGTCCCTGTTTGGTTGCATGGGATACAGTAATGAAATGGGCACTCTGGCTTTGAGAATTTTATACATGTTCAGGAGTCAAAATAATAAATTGTATTTCTGCATTACCTTAATAATTTCCAAAATCAGTGATCTTCAACTTTTTGAAAGTGCTACATAGGAAAAAAAAAGAATAGCTGATGTTCAAATGCATCATACTACTTTGAGAATATAGAGAGTCACGAACATTTCTATTCCACTAGTTACTGGTTTTAATTCCCCAAAGTGATGTTGTTATCATAGAGGCTATAACAGATTGATGGATAAATATTATGGAGGTCAGCACTACTTGCCATGTATTGGCAAGTATTAGGACCAGACCCTATTCTCTGAAGAAATGATGGTTAATGTAAACAGGACCAAATATTCTTGAAGGAACTGAAGTATCAGGTCAGTACCGAGAGAAGAGGACTCAGACACAGCCAAATAAACATGCACCCACCTAACTAAAACTACTATAGAGGTCAAGGACTTGATCTTAAACCTAAGACAGAATCTTTGAATTTTGACCTATAATTTATGGTCAGAAAAGATCTAGTGGACCCAGTGATTTGAAAACAAGTCATGCTTTAGACTTCCTCTTAACTAAAGGCAGGACTTGTTGAGGACCTCAGGAACAATCAACACTGTTAGATGAGACAGTATGCCTGAAAGCACTTGGCCCATAATCTGGTACTTGGTCAATATATACATATTCACTATATATATATATATATATATATATATATATATATATATATATATATATATATATACCATCCAGGAAATGCTAAGATCATCCACAAAAATTCCAGGATAGCTCTGTAAAGGAGTGATTACTATTATTCTCTCCTAAATCAGGGGAAATTTGACCAAGAGAAGAAAAAATGCAATCTGTATCACACTTTACTCTGTGTTAGAGACACTTAACAACTACATCAGCCCCCTTTGAAAATAAATTGATTCCTTATTTACCAATATATTGATGGAGAAATTAAAAGAAATATTATTTAAATGTTACTAAGCTAAGGCATCGCTTCAAGTAATATTAATTGTAGGTGACACTTAAATTATTTGAGTTGAGAAATTCTCTCCATTCCATTCCTTCTATAGAACTATAAACTATGGAGACTAAGGAAAGAAGGATATCTTCAACTCGAAGCTCTCTAAGGGAAGCCAGCCTATCAGCTAACTGAATCCTGGTGTAAGGAGATAATCTGCACAGCCCCTTTCTCTACTAAACTTCAAATGTTTGTTACAAAGCAACACCCAGCCAGCACCACCCGACTCCCTATGAACTGTCAGTGAGATAAAGCTGCAAGGTTCCCACCACTGATTTTTTCCCCCAGAAAGAATACCATTTCAGCTTCATGACTCATGGTTTACATTCAGTATGTAAGCATTTGAATATCACTCTTGTTTTATGTGTATATTTGAATAACTTTTTATATTGACATACTTTCAAGAAAAATCTTCTTTCGAAATCTGAACAAGATGTTCAAAAACGCAAAACTGGTTTTTAGTAAACCAAGTTGAACTTAAAAGTGCCGCTGCATGGAAAAGAGCAACAAAATGTTTCCTAGCGGTTATGTACGATTGTTTTATTAGGTTTGATAAGACTAAACAGTCCAAAGAGTTGACAGTCCTGACACCTGGCATATGAAAGATGGAATTCCTGAATGGAAATTATTCTTATTGAACTTCTCTGAAGAGTTTTGGCTGAAAAGAAGTATCTTTTCCAACGCCAGTACATTCTCGGCGCTCCTTCAACTGGCTGAAAAATGAGGTACTGAATTCTTTGCTTAATGGGAAATCTACTGTTGTTTTAATACATTTTTTTGGAATCTTTTTTTTTTAAATTTCTGTCATCACATTTCCTTTGTGGAAATAAATATGACACCATATGGGAAAAAATATTATAGCTCCATATGTATAGAATAGTATTCTGAATTTAAAGATGAACTAACTCTAACCTTCATTTAATGATCACAAAAATATTGAAAATAAATACCCGTACAATTTACATGCTTCATGATTGCTATGCAAAACACCAAGGTAATATGGCTACTCTGTACTTGGCTGTGTTTAGGTAAAATCAAAAGTGTTTATAACATGAATAATAAGGTATTTTTATGCAACTACATTATTTATCTTACTGGTTCTACTGTGTGATGCACAACAGACCTGTTATTGTACTTCAGTTGAGATACTTATATACAGTATAGTTCAAAGAACGGATTTCTATCCTTCCACCTACGGCTTAAAAAATGTAAGACAGAAAACCAAAAAAAAAAAAGAGAGGTTCATAAATCACAACAGTATAAATGTTGAAAGGGAAAAGTGGAGTTTCTTTTGGTCTGTCAGTGTATCACATGAATTTTTAAGTTATGAAACCCATAAAGAATAGTTTCATAGTTGAAAACAAAAAATGGGTAGTATGGATTAATTCAACAAAGAAATACAGGATTCTGTAGAATTAATTTAGAGGCCAGTCAAGGAAGCTATCCATTTTGCAAGGTCTAAGACACAAAAATGTTTTGTGATTCTGAATTCTTTCTCTTTTCAGTCTAAGTCTCAATAATAGGAGGCAATATAAGACCTACTTCGGATAGAGAGCTAACAGGTATCCTGAAACATTTGCCTCTTTAACCCATTTGAGTATTGTTCCCTGAGTCCAATGTGGTAAAAGATGATGGACCAGAATTCATGAACCCACAAAAAATGACCCAAGGGAAATTCTATCCTATGCATGACTAACATCTTGTATCAAAACACCTCTGATGGCAGAGAATGATTTTCCTCCCGAGATACCCCATTTTATCTTTGATCCAAACATGCTCTCCCTCTACCTTTTGCTCATTTTTCTCTGGTCTTAGAGAAACATTTATCTCCTGTTTCTCACATGTCTCCTGTCTATATGGTAGTTTCAAAACACATAAAGATAGTAGTCAAGTTCCTCAGCCTGCCTGTCCAGTTGAACACATTCTCCAGAAAAAACATCCTCAGCTCTTTCCATCATTTTTAAAATGTGAATTCCTGTCATGTTTGTTCCTCATCTTAATTCCAAAACTTTAAATGAGTTCATAAGTTGTTCATCCTATTTGAAAATGTGTCAGTGAAGACACCCCAAACACACTCCAATTATTGTAAAGGATGAGAACACTATCATGACCTCCCTTATATTACCTGTTATCAGAAAATACCATCTGTCCAACACATTTATAGTGAACCACTTTCCCTCCAATACTGCCAATCTGACTGATCAGCAGAATTACCTTCTTACCATTAATGAACTCTCTCTATATATAGAGAGAAAAATTCTATGACAACCTAGAACAATGAAGCATAAGAAAAATAATTTTGAATTGAACTAGATGAATGTTCATCATGTTTGAGGGAAGTAAGTGCCATGATTAGTTGTCCATTTGGAAGTTGAAATATTTCTTTCTTTCTCCTTATAACAATTTATGTATAAGACAGCAAAACAATACTCTCATGTATAGTGGAGTTCCTCTTCCACCTGAGCTTTTGTGCTTGCTGGTTTACAACTTTACATTTTATCTGAAGCCTCAAGTAATTGACAGCATAGTCATTTTTTATATACTTCCTTATTCCAATACTTGTTTCAATTCCAAATTCCTGTTAAGATGCAGGTATCAAGTTTCAACTCTGAGACCCTGGGCAAGTGTTCCTGAATTGTCCTTATCTTCCTGTTTTGTGAATTGAAAAATAAATGGTCCACCAATGGCAATGAGAATCCTCTTTTGTGATTTTTCATTGCTTTATATAAATAAGGCTCAGATACAATCACTTGATATCAGATATTAGAGAAAGAGGAGGAAAGGAACAAGAAGAAAAAAAAATACCTTAGAGATGATGATGTCAGATTATCTCTGGGAGTAGCCATAGATTGGTAATTGTGATTATTGATTTTGTTACATTCGTCCTCAGTAAGTTTTGAAATTTCCTTTTGAATGCACATAGTATGTCTGGGGAATGTTACAATAGTGCCAAAGATTTACCATTCATTGAAAATGTTGTCAGAGCTTTCAGATACATTGAATATTAGGATAGTGAAGTTTTTATACTCCCAGTCTTCTGGCTCCTTTTTGCAGTCTCCAGCCTAAAACTGATCTAGGCTAGAGATTTATGTTTAAGCAAGTTAAGGCTTCTAACTAAGGTCTTGTTCTGGACATGCTAATAACTGAAATAAGACAGTGTTTGTGATAAAGTGACCAATTCCATAAAGATTAACAGAACATCAAGGGGCCTGTTTCAGTTTTTGTCCAAGAATGAGGAGGAAGTCTCCTATCGAATAAGATTTGAAGGGGCTGAAGGAAACAAAAGTGAAATTGCATTTTGATTAGTTACTAATTCATGATTCTTGCCACTTTGGAGAGGGCAGCAAAACCTCAAAAGGTTTTAACCGTAAGACACTCCTAGGAAGACCAGATCGTGGGCACTGAAGCTGCAAATTTGGGCAAAATGCCCTCTCCCAAGTCTGGTGAGGTCCTAACCCTCAGGAGACCATTCCCACTTGATCAATGTGTATTGACAAATGGAAAATGAAATCTAAACACCCAGGAGGCCCTCTTCAAATGTTCTGGATTATATACAATCCTTGGGACCAGGGGAACTATAATATGAAAGGTCAAATTTCTCACCAGTGATTCAGAGTCAGATGTATTTTGATTTAGGAATATGTTTTGATACCTAAAATTTATGATTTTATTAAAAAGAATTTATACTTTCTTCCTTCTAAAAAGTTTGTGGAAAAGAAAGAAATGCATGGCATCAGTTGAATCGGGACACCTACTGGGTCAAAAGGCCATAGGGTGGGCATGTGTCAGCAGTGGATAATATTGAATCAGTGGTGTCTAAAGACAACTCATACACAGCCTGGACTCTCTGTGCATTGCTCAATCTCTGTGGCCCCTAGGATGCCTTGCCCGTCTTCTGCGTAGTTATACACAGCACAAACGCTGCATGGGCATTTTAGAAGATTTCTGATCTTGATTCACTTTCCTTCCTGGCAAATTCTCTGTGAGTGGTTATTTTTTTTATCCTTAATAGTAGGAGTTTTATGCCTCTAGAAATATACTACAATTTTATGGCTCTCTCTGATGAGTGAATTTTTCAGCAACCATATGGTGTGGCTGGCTTTGACTCTGTCAAACTCTAATGACCTTCAGAGTCTGCAGAGCAGCTTGTTCATTCCGATCTTTCTTAAGCCTTGCTGTATTGATTGCAGTCTTTGATAAGTCAAGTTGTTGAGTTTTCATTTGGTGCCAGAAGGTTTAAATAAGAGGGTTTGAAAGTCATCCTTCAGTTGAGCTTTATTTTACAAAATTTGCTTTCTTCTTTGCCATAGGCACAATAAATGTATGGCATAACTTCTCATTTTCTTTTTGAATATTTTAGAAAATGCTTCTCAAGCCTCTTCATGTGAAGTGTCTGGGATGGTCATACCATCCCTTCTCATTTATTTGTATCAGAATATTTTCTACTATAATCTCAGTTTATACTTATGGATCTTCTTTGACATATGCTTATTTTTGTAATTATTTCAGAGCTTAAAGTATTAAAATATTAGGTAGCATCATGGGTTTCTTTTATAAAGGAAAAGTTTTATTTTTATCCATACAATAATCGCTTTAATTAACATCTACTACATGCTTAACATAGCACCTTCCCTGAAGAAATTGAATGTCTAGAATGAGATAGTACTACCACTGTTAGTAATAATAATATTAATAATATTAAGTATAGGTACAATTTGCTGAGTGGTTCCTACTGGCCAGGCACCATTGTAGAATTTTACATGTCAGTTGTCAATTAATTCTTATGCCTACACGAATGGATTATAAGAAAATGAGATGAGAAAATTTGTTCTCTTCATAATGGATGTCACACAGATGCTTTACAACTAATTTAAATTTAGACAGATTGATTCTTTGAAATTATCCTAACTTTCTGGACAAGATAGAGAGGGATGATAAAAATAAAATATTTCTGGGGGCACCAGGGTGGCTGAGTCAGTTAAGCGTCTGCCTTCAGCTCAGGTCATGATACCAGCGTCCTGGGATGGAGCCCTGCTTTGGGCTTCCTGCTCGGCGGGGAGTCTGCTTCTCCCTCTTCCTTTGCCCCTCCCCCTGCTTGTGCTCTCTCGCTCTCTCTCTCTCAAATAAAAATAAAATCTTAAAAAATAAAAATAAAACAAAATATTTCTGGTGTCCCTGGCTGGCTCAGTTGGTAGAGCACTTGACTCTTGATCTTGGGGTTGTAAGTTCGGGCCCTGCACTGGGTGTAGAGATTATTTAAAAATAAAATCTTAATAATAAAAAAAATAAAGTATTTCTGGTGAGAGAGGAGTTTAGCATCTGAAGGGCCAAATGAGGCAAACAAAATGGGGCTTTTTCTTGGGGTAATGTAGATCAAGGAGGGCATTTAAGTGAGGGGCTGACATAATTGGCTGCAATTTCAGAAATCTCTATCCAGTAGTTGTGTGGTGAATTGCAGGCAGGAAAGGTGAAAAATAGTTGAGAATGATTCCCAAGTTTGTGGTTTGTGTTGTTTGAGTGAATGGAATATTGATATGACAGTGCAGGAGGAGTGAGAAAAGAGAATGAACTCAAGTTTGGAAATGTGCGGTGGCACTGAGGGGAGCAGGGAAAGGAGTAGAAATTGGCACTCAAATAGAGATTTGTGCTAGTTCTGGATGGAGTAGAAGAGGCCAAGGAACTGAATGGGGTTCTCCTTTGAGCCTTATAAGACCCTGAAAGAGAGCCAAGGACTCAGGAAAACTCCAACATGGGCATACCGGAAGACGGGGAGTTGACACAATTGCCTAACAACAAATTTGAACAGTGATGGAAGGAATACAAAACAAGCAGGTGCTGTGAAAGCCAAGAAAGGAGGCATTTCAGGAGAGAGGATGACTGTTGTGGGTTTTTTTTGTTTTGTTTTGTTTTTTTTAAGGCTTTGGAATCTGATGATTGAAGAGATTCTGTTGGATTTATTACCAAAGAGATTGTCAGCAATCTTGGTGTGAGTAATTTCAGTGGAACGATGGATTCCACAAAGCAAGCTGAATTTGACTGGGAAAACATCTGGAGGTGTAGAGGCAGAAATAGTAATGTAACAACTTTTTAAGAAGCTTGTCTGGGGGCGCCTGGCTCAATTGGTTAAGCGTCCAACTTGGGCTCTGGTCTTGATCTCAGGGTCCTGGGATCAAGTCCCGCTTGGGGCTCCAGCTCAGTGGGGAGTCTGCTTCTCCCTCTCCCTCTGCCCCTCCCCCACTCCTGTACCTCTCTCTCTCTCTCTCTCTATCTAATAAATAAATAAAAATCTTAAAAAAAATAGAAGCTTATCTGGGGGGATAAAAGAAGTTCATCTATGGGGGTGTCTGTGTGGCTCTGTCAGTTAAGCATCTGACTCTTGATCTCAGTTCAGGTCTCGATCTCAGTCAGGGTTATGAGTTCAAGCCCCACATTGGGCTCCACGCTGGGCCTGGATCCTACTTAAAAACAAAACAAAACAAAACCAAAACCAAGTAAACAAAAGAACTTGTCTGTGAAGGGCCAAAGCAAGAATACGTGCTCCCCAAAAGTAACATGTAAAAACAGTGCCAATAAGCTTAGGCCAAAAGTACTCATAGTTGATACTGGCACCAAGAAAGTAGGTATAGACAGAAGTATAGGTGTATATGTTTTGCAAATGTATATAGCGTGAAGAGGCTGAAGTCCTCGGCAAAGATACAGCAGATTGGGGGTGGGGTGCTTAAGGAGTTTAGAGAAGTCTGAATTAGCTGTTTGTGGCAAAGGGAAAGCAGCTGATTGAGGGAATGTGAAAGGTAATTTATGTTGAGGAGCAAGTTGGGGCTACAGATCGTGTCAGGATCTGCAAATTGGTGCTATTTCCTCCAGAAGAATTTAGCATCGTGGAGGAGGCAAACAACTACATTTACTCGTGCTTAAGGTTTTTCTCTACCGGTGAGTAAAGAACTCATTGGAGAGGAAGGTGAGTGTATTACTAAGAAAGGAACTGAAAAAAAAAAAAAAAAAGATCATGTTATCTAGTTTAAGCAGTAAAAAATTAAGAACTATTTAATAAGTATGAGTTATGTGCTACATGCCAAGGGAAACAAGGACCAGCAAAAGAACTATGGTCTTGTTCTCAATTATGTTAGTAGTTGAGATAGAAATACTTATACAAGTGTATAATTACCAGTGATATTAATTGCTCTGAAAGAAAACTAAAATACGTGATGAGAGGCTAAATGACACGTAGTGGAACATTTCAGATTTAACATCCTGGTTCCAGAAGGGGAGTGTCACACAGAAGGACTCAGCACTTACTGCTGAGTGCTCTCAGGAGACTTATAGAGACCTGGGCAGACAGGATTGGCTTGAGGGAGAAGGTGGACCACAATGTGGTTGCACCAAAGTCTTAGCTGACTCTATGGGAAGTCTTGTTGCTGCGATGGCCATTCAAATCTGTACCAAATCGAGGCAAGGGTATAGAGATTGGCATCTTCACATCACACACTCATTGGCCACAGGTTGCCCCCCCCCCCCCGAAAAAAATTGATGACCATGGCAAGGCACTTACTCCTGCAACTGAGGGAATTCAGAGAAAGGGTCATAGCAGAGAGCTCTTGGCAGTCCATGTTTCCAACGGGTGGGGGTGTTGTGTTAGTCCTAAAGAGGGTATCTAAGTGAAGTACCATATAATTGATTGTAAGCTACCACTAAGCGATACAGATCCACTGGCATCTTCTAATACGTTTTCCCTATCTGGGAACAGCTCCTCCAGGATACCTCTTGAACTTCTTTCCTGGTCAACTTACAAGGAAGGGGTTATAGGATCAACTGCAATCCCTGCTGATGCACGTGAGCTCTTAGTAGTAACTTGATATTCTTCATCCTCCTCTACTACATATCCCAGATTTTTCTCATTCTCACCTAATTCTTTTGCTTGCTCAGTGGTTGGCCTGGTGGAGTGACTGAGATTGTTATCCTTAAAGGATCCCTGGTTACCACGCTACTCTTAGACAATGACTGCTATATTTGTTCATTATATTTAAAACTGGTTATAGAAGCAACGGAATACCCCACTGAAGCACCTGAGCACAAAAGGTATTTATCCTCGTTTTGCAGCTTTAAGATCAGGGTGGATCTCTTGGCAAGATGCCTGCCAAAATAGTGATTACCTATTTTTCCTGATGTTTTCTTGGTGCAACTTTCAAATCCAAATTGATGATTATAATTAGGTACATATTTAAGAGACCCATTCTGCAATTCATTAGGTCAGTCATTTCCAGGTGGTTTTATATATGGCTTTTGGTCATGTGCCCATTGCCACACTTCAGTTGCTGTAAAGTTGGTCCCTTTGTTTGAGGCATAGCCATGTGGGATGCTTTGTCAATAAATACATGTTTCTCTATGTCTTCAGATATTCAGGATGGCCAAGGCCTTGTGTGTAGAAAAAGCATATGTATAATCAGAACATGTCTTCTGACATATGGATCTTTCCACATGGGAGAAGTCCAATTCAATCAACTTTCTTTTTCCTTTTAAGATTTTATTTATTTATTTGACAGAGAGAGAGAGACACAGCGAGAGACAGAACACAAGCAGGGGGAGTGGGAGAGGGAGAGGGAGAAGCAGGCTTCCTGCTGAGTAGGGAGCCTGATGTGGGGCTCGATCCCAGGACCCTGGGATCATGACCCGAGCCGAAGGCAGATGCTTAATGAATGAGCCACCCAGGCACCCTAAATTCAGTCAACTTTCTACCAGGTGGTTGGCTGGTCTCCTTGAGGCTTGAATCATATCAGAGGTTCAGCATTGGTAACTGTTGATAGCTAGTTAGACATTCCGCAGGAAGAGCATCTAGAAAAGTCGTGGGGAGTGATGGCCCACGAATAACCTTGATCTCTGCCATCATGGCAACTACATTTATGATCCCTTTGACCCAGCACTGGGGTGACCAATGACCGTGACCAACTGACTTTACATTTTAGTCATTCTCTCTACTTTGCTACTTAGTTTCTCTCAGGTTTATGCTGGTGAGTGGCGTTAACATGTAATACAAAGATCTTCACACTCTGTGCCCTCTCCCCTAAGTCCATTCACATGTTTCTTTCCTCAATTTTCATTGTATTATTAAGAAATATCCTTCTTGGCTGCCTGTCTTGTCTACAGTAATATTATGTTTTATTAATCCTCTCCAAGCCTCTCTGTTAGTGGAGTGGCCCTGTCCTTCAACCTCGTTGTGTTCCTCATTGTGAAAACTACCCGATTTTGTTTCTAACAGTTAAGAGCTACCACCTGGCTTCCTATTCCATCATCCCATCATCCCCATGGCCATTATGAAGCCTAGATCTCTAACAGAATCTCCTCCCATTAGCCATCATCTATAGAGGACTTGTTCTACTGAACTTAATGATTATGGTGCTACTCTCACCAGGCATCCTTTACTCATTTAGTAAATGGAATTTTCCCCAGACCCTTCCATGGAACATATTCAACTGGTAGGTTTTCCGGGCTTAGGTAGCACATTCGTTCCAGAATGTTTACCTCTCTGAGTCTTTTGAACCCTTCCTCCCCTAACTTGCCGCAGTTCTGGTATTTATACTTCACTTAAGGTAGACCATCGGTTTTTGCAAGTTTCCAAGAATTATCTTAGCCATGTATTAGTACTGTCTCCTGGGGTCCTTGACAGGATTTTAAATATACTACAGAAACTTATCCCATATCAATAAACTTTTCCTTATCAGATTTGTGTCTGCTACCCTCAATATATCTGAGAATCCACTTCCATACACTCTCACCCTGCTCCTGCTGGTATATATCAGCCAGATCCTGGAATTTCTTCAGTGAAGAGTCCCTCTCCTTCCTTGACAGACTCATCTCATTCCTATTCAGGCTATGCTGGATTTTGACAGTATTTTTAGTGATGTGGCTTTAAAATGGTTGCCAGGATGGTAGATGGTTGTAGATCATTGAAGAGGTAAGCATTATCTTGTAAGGCACCTGCTTTACTGCTTTACTTGTAAGGCTGTTCCATAATCTTCATGCAAGGGGAGCCATTAATTTCTAATAAAGAGGGTATAGAGTCAGTTTTGCAGGCCCAACAGCTTCTGGGAGTTTGGGAATTCAGAGTTCTCAATGGCCTTTATCTGGAAATCCTCATTCCATATCTTAGGGTCCTTCTCTTTTCCTATTTGGGCTGTGACTTGGGCACAGAAGCTATGCTGGACTAATAATGCAGCCTTGTCTGAAATTCTGTTATTCTTAAGATAAAGTCATGTATCTGTTCTTCTGTTCTGTCTTCCCTTTACTGTGTGAAATTAGGGTGTTTTGCTTTTTTTTTTTTTAATGCAGCTGATGAGGCCTTGTAGCTTTTGCATTTTGCATTAAATTGGGGATTAATGACTGAGCCACTGGTATCCCATCCCCCCTCCTAAATTCAGTGACAGTGTCCTTACTGTCACCTAGATACTCGCAGTCCAGCTCTAATGTTTTACTTTATAGTTGCTTCCTAGCACCATTCTTGATACTATTATAGGTTGGATTTCCTGGAAATAGACTCTGAGGGAAAAAAAATTGCATTCTAAAAGTTTACTGGGGAGAGTTCTAAGGAGATATACCTGTAAAGAAGTAGGAACACGGTATTGGATAGAAAGAGATGTTCATCATCCAACCCAATGCAGTCAGTCCTTGGTAAACATTTGGAATTCAACTGAAGCAGGGAGCCAGACATTTTTATTCTTGCCTCAGACATGGTATAGCCTTCTGTGGATGACCATTTCCAGTGAAAGATGAAACTATGAGCAGTTGATAGCTAATATCAACCAATAGGCAATAGCAGTTTATATCACCTCTGAAAAAGGGATCTGGATAAAGCATGCAGTATATATATTACAGGAGGATTCAAGGTAGGCTTTTCATTTTATGAAGAGATATATAAAGATAATTAAAAGGCAATGTAAGGGCAAATGGTGGGAGGAGCACATTTCAGGCAGAAGGAAGATCATGTGTGAAGATTCTAGAGTTAGTAAAGAGCCTGTCCTTCCAAAGGACTTAAAAGACATCCATTGTGAAGAGAAGCAAACAAGAGAGAGATTGGCTCAAGACATGTCTGGAGAGAGAGACCACACAGCTAGATCATGTAGGATCCTTTAGATCGTGTTAAGGATTTTGAATTTTAATATAATGGGAAGCTGTTGAAGAATCGAGAGTCAAGAATTTTAAGTCAAAGTAATATCATCAGCTCTGACTAAAAAAAAAGAGATCTCTTTGGATGGCAGTATAGAGAATGGTTGAAAAATGGCCAGAATCTAAGCAGAGAGGTCTCATAGTCATTGCTCAGAGGAAGAACAATGGAAAAAGATACAAAAAGATACAAATTTTATTTCCCTGTCCAATGTTCACATCTAATCCACTATCAAAAATGAACAGTACTTGATAGTGGATTAGATGTGAACATTGGACAGGGAAATATCAAGAAAGAGAAACAAAAACAGATTTCTGCCTTGAAAACCAGGTAGATAGGTAAATGGTATTGTGATATAGGGGCACTAGAGGTTGAGATTGAAGATCTAAATGGACCTCATTTGAGTCAGCACCTATGAGATGCCTGATGGGGGCATCAAGGCAGTTGGATATATGAGTATGAAACACCAATAAGAGTACTAGGCCAAGAAAATAAATTTAGGAGCTGTAGACTATACTTAAACCTAAGGGAAAGAATGAGTTCAAATATGAACGGGGGTATAGAGTGGGAACATAAAAGTTGAGCTATAATATTGTCAAGTTGGATAGAGGCCCCAATTTCTAGATACTCAAAGTTTTGCTCCCTTTCTGTTTTTTAATTTCCCCCTTTCTCTGTTCACCCTAAAGCCCTCCACCTCTACTTGGTGAGCTCCAAACACTATCAGTATACAGAACTTGGTAGCAGACTATTACAAGAATGTCACAGGAAACCCTTGTCATTCAACCTAAGTGGATTCTAGAAAGCACTGTGTTTAAATCCATATGTTTGCTCTCAATCTAAAATGTTTCAGAAAGTTCCTTTTCTTTTCAAAGTTGTCTATATTACAGTTTTGTTTTCAGTTATGTTTATGTCAGAGAAAGATGTTATTACTGCCATTTTTCTTGTCTTTAACATCAGTTTCTTCTTTTTAAACAAGGATGTGCCTCAGGATATGTGGCTACTTGAATGTAAAGACCATGTCTTATTCATACCATGGTTTCAATGTTTATCCTAGAGTATGACAAATAAGCAATGGTCAACAGATGCTGATTGAACAAATAAATGAATGAAAACTGAATAAATGACTAGAAAGTTACTATGGAACAGGGAGAAAATTATTAGAGCACCAAAAAAAAAAAAAAAGGAAGGGGGGTGGAGATAATCCAAGTCATTAGGAAACCATTATAGCAAGACAAGTCTTTCATGTAGCCTGATCTGATTGGCTATGACAGGCAATGGATTCAGAGATGTTACATATTTTACATACATTAGAGTATTAATTAAATATTTTTAAATAAACATGTTTCATAACACTGTAAAAGTACACATGCTAGGATTCTGATGGGGATTTTTTTTAACAGCTGCGTGATAAATTTAGAGGCACCATGAAGAATGCCTGAGGTTACAGAAAAAAAAAAAGGCAGAAACGAAATGAATCACTTGACATAATATGACTAAGAAAAGAAGCAAACATTTTTCTATTAGTCAAATGTCAAAACATGTAGCAAAAATCAAAGAAGCCTAAAAACAAGCAAAACCAAAACAACATTGCTACAGGCAGAAAAGAAATATCAACCAAATGATAAAAGGCTATTCCCAAACACAGATTTCAGCTCTTTTCTATGTTTACCAGGAAGCTGGCAGCAACTCGGATTTCAATAATTTACTTTACCACAGATGATAACGGTGCTAGAATTTTTTTCTGTCATAAACGGTGGTGGAATAGAAAAATGAAAAAGCAGAGGGCCACTGTGAGAGGGTGTCGGGAGGGGGCTGGCTGGTACCCTATGGGGAACAAAGATGCTCTATTTGAGCAATCTGTATTTTCTGAAAACCAGATGCTAGGATATTTCCTATTGCATTTTTCTAAATGAATTTTCTTATATAAGTAAAAATATATTTATTAATAAATGAATTTAAGTAATATTACTTGATCACAGTAATAACTTGATCACAGCAAGCTTATGTTGTAAGTTTCATATACTGAAAGCAATTTGAAATTGTAAACAAAATATTAGGGTTTTTTTCTGTCCAATATTTTTGGGGTATTTTGAAGTGAACTTTTTCATTATTCAAAAAGGAAATGATTAATCTGCTTCTGCCCATTGCCAGATGATAATATGACTTTGTAGTTTATTTGAGAATAGACTTAAATGTGGGAGGAAGAGAATCCTTCCTATTTGTGATGTATCAATAATTAGACTGAATAGAAGTTATATACTATGAAGTTGCATGTTAGATTCATTTCCTTTTTCTTCCCTGAAGTCACCACAAATAAACACCCAAAATTATATTATATGCTGACAAATTTATGAGGCTATTCAAATATCCTTTCTTGAAACTTTTTTTAATAGTAAAGAATCTTTTTATATTTGGCTTTTTAGACCTTAAATGGCATCCAAAATATTTTATTTGACTATGTACTATTTGTTGCTAATAGATAAGTAATTCATTTTATGGAAAATATTTCTTCTAGCATTTTTATAAATATAATTCAAGCATATTTATTTGGAAAAGAGTCAGAATTTTGGAATATCTGTTTCACTAAAAATACATTCTATTATAGATAATTCAGTATACACCTCCCCATGTATAATATGTGTATATATATATATATATATATAGTCTGCATTCAGATCCTTTTTTTAAAAATATTTTAACGATTTTACTTATTTATCTGAGAGAAAGAGCTTAAGAGAGAAAGAGAGAGATCACGAGTAGAGGGGAAGGTAGAGGGAAAAGCAGACTCCCTGCTGAGCAGGGATACACATGTGGGACTCAATCCCAGGACTCTGGGATCATAACCTGAGCCAAAGGCAGTTACTTAGCCAACTGAGCCACCCAGGTGCCCTGCATTCAGATCCTTAAATTGTTTAACTAATATAAAATTTTAAGTCTGTTAGAATTTCTAGGGACATAAAAAATTCTGCTTTGAAATGAATAAGAAAGTACCTTCAATTCACGTTTCTAATATAGTTATATGAAAATATTTTGAAAGTCTTTTATCATTATTATTATTATAAAGTGAGGTTTTTAAACTATGGGAAAATCCAAACACATATACATTTCAAG
The DNA here is from genome assembly GCF_009762305.2 of Zalophus californianus. NCBI lineage: Eukaryota > Metazoa > Chordata > Mammalia > Carnivora > Otariidae > Zalophus > Zalophus californianus. Next base: position 48,029,262 of record NC_045606.1, on the reverse strand, counting down.
AGAACAATAAAACAACCCCCACCCCCCCAATCTTCATCACTCAATTTCAGCAACTATTATCTCTGGATCAATCTTCCTTTATATTTGCCTCTCCACACAAGACTTCTCAAAATTATTTTGAATTAAAATCTCTACTTCATATCCTTTTATTCATAAATACTAAAAGCTACTGGGTTGCCTGGATTGCTCAGTCAGTTAAGCATCCAACTCTTGATCTCGGCTCAGGGTTATGAGATCAGGCTCAAGTCATCCAGCTCTGCACTGGGCATGGAGTCCGCTTGGGATACTCTCTCTCCCTCTCCCTGTGTCCCTCCCCCTCCCTCCCACTCTAAAAAACATACAATAAAATAAAAGCTACGGAAAGATACTCTGTTCTAAAAGAAAAAGGAGCCAAACAAAGGATAACTGATTCAGATTTCTCTGATCCTAGCCATTCAGTTATGGTGCTGAGCAAATGCAATATTCACCTGAAATCTGGCTCTAGAGGAGATAATTAAATGCTAGCTAGTTACCTGTTAACCATTCTTAAAATCAGTGACCAAAGTTACCAGTAATGAAAGTCAAAGTATATTCAACCCATGAGTATACATTATATGCCTTTCAGGTGTTTGGGGCAATTTTTACTCCTGTAACAGGGAGCTGTTTGGGTATCCTGTCATTATCAGTTTATGTTTAGTCCTTTGGGTCGGGATCTAACACAAACCACTTCAGTGCAAGGCAGAGCCCAGAATCCCTGGATAACAGCCACTGGGTGCTTTCAGTGACAGCAAGAAAATAATATAATCATGTTGGTCATTTATAGGGTTTCAATCATTCACTTTATAAAATCAGTAAATCATCTAAACTCATCTATTCATTCAACCATTCAATCCATCTATTATGTACCTACTCATTGTAGCTACTCATTCAATGAACATTTGTTGTGTGTCATGCCCCGAACTAGGTGCTAAGGCTACAAAGGTGAAGTGAAAATCTATGATCTCTTACATGCAAACAATGAAACATTGTTCAGCAATAAGAAGAAATGAGCTATCAAGCCATGAAAAGACATGAAGGCATTTCTCATGCATTCTGCTATGTGACAGGAGCCAATCTGACAAGACCACAGACTGTATCATTCCAAGTATATGACAATCTGGAAAAGGCAGATGGAGACAGTAAAAAAGAGCAGTGGTTACCAGGATTTGGGAGGAGCGAGGGATGGATAGGTGGAGCACCAGAGCTTTTTAGAGCAGTGAAACCATCCTGCGTGACACTGTAATGGCAGACACGTGTTATGATACATATGTCAAGACTCATAGATTGTAAAACACAGAGTCAACCCTCATGCAAACTATGAACTTTAGTCGCTAACCATGTGTCAATGTTGGCTCATTAATTGTAACAAACATGTATCACTGATGCATGCAGTTAATACATAATAGGGGAAACTAGAGAAGGGGAGTATGTGAGAACACTCTGTACTTGCTGCTCAATGTTTCTGTAAACCTAAAACTGCTCAAAAAATAAGGTCTATTAATTAAAACCAAACTTATGATCATTTCCTTCCTAGATTTCAAGATCTAGTTTGGGGCAGATGTATAAATAACTGTTCTCATTAGTTTCCTTGGTTTGCCATAACAAGTTACCACAAACTTAGTGGCTATAAACAACAAACGTTTATTCTCTCACATTTCTGAAGGCCAAAAGTCTGAAATCAAGGTGGGGACAGGTCATGCTCCCTCCAAAGGCTCTAGGGAAAACCTTTCCAGCTGCTGGTGGCTCCAGGAGTTTCTTGGCTTGTGATCAATCCAATCTCTCACTCCACCTTTACATAGTCTCCTTTTCTCCCTGTGTGTCTTTCCTGAGTTTTCTGAGGACACTTATATTGGATTTAAAGCCTACTCACGTAATCCAGGATGATCTCATCCCAAGATTCTTAATTTAACTGTATCTGCAATGAACCTTTGTCCAAACAAAGTCACATTCAATGGTTAAGGGTTTAGGGTGTGGATGTACCTTTTGGGAGGCTGCCATTCAACTCATTGCGCTACCCATAACATGATTTGCCCTATAGAATATAGGATAGAGTACAAACACAGTGCTCTGAGAGGGAGGTATGAGAGCATCATAGGGAATGTGACATGAGATGGATGTTGGAAGTCCCACTGGAGGGGTGCCTGGGTGGCTCAGTTGGTTAAGCAATTGGCTCTAGATTTCAGCTCAGGTCATGATCTCAGGGTTGTGAGATCAAGCCCCCGTGTAGGGCTCCATGCTGGGTGTGGAGTCTGCTTAAGATTCTCTCTTTCCCTCTCCTGCTGCCCCTCCTCCTCCAAAATAAGTCATATTAGAGTTTACTACGTTGGGGTAGGAGTGCAGCAGTGTGAGATGTAGGAGAATGCCATCTCCAGGGAGATATTCCAGGGAACAACTAAGCTATATTTAGAGAGTGGTAAGAAGGTCAATGTCCCTAGAAAGGAGGGTGGATGAGGGTTAAAGGAAACAATGGCATATGAGTCCGAGATGTCAGACTGCTAGGTTATAAAGGAACTGACAATTTTAAGAGAAAAGCATTGGTTCTTCTTCCTAGTCACAAAGATTCTAAAGACAAGATCAGATTTGTACTTTAGAAATAGGACTGTTTGCAACAGAGTGAAGACTTTAGGAATCAGAGGCTAGTGGCCGGGAGATTAATAGGCTGCCTCAAATGAGATACTACTCTCAGATCTCCCTGTGGGGAGAGAGCTGAGAGATGAGAAATAGGAGACGTTTGGGAGGTAGAATAGAGAGCATGTGTTGAATAACTGGATTTGATGAGCAGGGAAGGATGTGAGGGTGAATTTTCAGTTTATGGCTTCATGACTCAGTTTGATGCCATTCTCCAAAGTGAGGACTTTTGGAGGAAGGGAGTGGTTTTATGTGGGGTGTACAAAGTTATGAGCCAACTTTTGGATATATTTAATTTTCTTTTATCTTGTACCCAAGTTCTAAATTTGGTGTATCAAAATGTTTTGCTTTGGAACAGTAAAAGTTTCTGAAAAAAGAAGCTTAAGCTTTTGGGGAAATCTTCAAAATTATCTTTAGAATTGCCCACACGGGTCTCTCCCAGTCAGTTTCTGTCACAGATGACAAGCTCAAACAGACACACGGCCCTGAAAACAAAAAGAATGAGAGAATCATCAAATATCGAGAGGCTTTACTGGTTCATAGAGGCGAGAAAAAAAAAATTTCCCTCTTTGCAGGAATAGAAGAAGTCTGAAATGACTGCTACAAAGTAGCAGCCTAATCTTGTTATAAAGAGATTGTAAAAAGAATTAGAGCATAAGCTTTCGCCAGGGAGGAGATCTTTAAGCTTAAGGAATGTTGCTTTATTACCTTTTATTTTTATCTCTTCAGAGCTGGTACAATGAAAGAAGAAATCTATGTTCCAACATAAAAAATAAACATAATATCACTGTGACAGGGACTGATTCAGTATGGAAACATTGACTGTAGAGGCTTTCTGGCTTACTTCAAAAGACTTTCAATAACTGCCAAAAAAGTTTATTTGGATAGTTTCAGTTTCATGTGTTTAATCAACTAAAAACTCAATCCAGAGTTGAGAGCGTGACACCCCGTGTGCTCAGAAGAGGGTGTGCATGGTGTTCATATTTGTGGAGCCGTGAGTGTGTTTGCATGTGTAGATGTTTGACCATGAGCAAAGGTGTGTGTGTGCATGCATGTGTATTATAAAATTTTGTGCTGTTTTTTTTAAAATAGGGCCCATGCTCATCATCCTCACAGCTGTGATCCTATCAGGCCTAAATTTTCATGATTTCTGTCACACTTCATCATGCTCTAGATCTTACAAGGGTATGTCACAAAGGGATTATCTGTAATTATAGATAAGACTGGAAAGTAGAAAAGTAAAACTGCTTTCCCTCTGACTTCATGCAGCTTGATATGATAAGCCTTTCTTTTAAGGACTACTATGTTCTATGGGTTGGTTTCCGTGTACTGGTATATCCTGGTAAATGTATATTGGGCCATTAGGTCATACAATACAAGCAAAATAATGTTTCCTTAAAGGAATTTCTCTCTTAGATTTTTCTGTTATTAAAGTAGGCAAATCCACTGTAGCCATTCATAGATGAATATGTTAATATCAATGTGATGACTACCACCTCCGATACCATTTGACTTTTTGAGGTTAGTGGTGGGGAAGTCAACACCTAAGCTGGTGTTTCTCTGATTCTTCTTTTGTATCAGTTATTTGGAGAGTTTGATAAAATCATGGATTCACAGGCTCTATCCCTGCTGAATATTCGATGTTCAGGAAAGAAGAACTTGCGATTTTAGCTAGCCCTTTGTGAGCTCATTAAGATTCTGTAAGTTTGGGAAGTAATAAACTAGTCCAATACCTTGTTTTTCAGACAGATTTTCAGAATATTGACACTAAGGAAAATTATTAACCCTATTTAGACCATGTCTCTTTCTCCATTGTGCTGGTCCACCAAGCTTTTAGGTACACAATACACATAGAAATTCTGACTTGGAGTTTTCAACATAAATGAGTTTAAAATGATTCTAGTATTTGGCCCCAGTTCAAATGTACATATCAGCATGCAGCTTAGTGGTTGTATAGAGTACGGTGTCGATGACCCCAGAGTTGTGACATTTATCCCTTTAGTATCATTAATTAAAAACAAAACACTAGTACTCTGCCCATCCTGCATCTGACCTTGATTCCAGCCAGTTGTCTTGCAAATATTTCCTGCTGGTGACAAAAGGGATCAGATGATGGAATGTGGGTGACTCAGCACTGCCACCACCACTGGAGAGCTAGACCTCCGAGGGTGTGGTGTTGATGACAATGCCTCAGGAGAAACATTTCTGCAGACAAAGAACAAGTTCTTTTTAAAACCAGTGCCATTTCGTATTAACTGTTTTTAGCAGAAGGGTAAGACATGGTCACTTGTGCCTAATGACCTTAAGTATGAGCAGAAACACAAAGACTGACACAGAAACAAGAGATTACAGGTCAGGGTGTGTGTGTACACCTGTCACTTTGAACCAGAACTGTGACATTGTGTTTCCTCTCAATCTTCATTCCACATACATATATGATAAGTTGTATGTCAACTGTTTGAAAAAGTATTGTGGATAATTTTTTTGACGTTGACAGAGAATTTATTTATTTTTTAAAGATTTATTTATTTGAGAGAGAGTGAGAGGGAGAAGGAGTAGGGGAGGGCTGGAGGGAGAGGGAGAGAATCTCAAGCAGACTCTCCGCTGAGCGTGGAGCCCCACGCAGGGCTTCATCTCATGACCCTGAGATCTTGACCGGAGCCAAAACCAAGAGTTGCACGCTTAACCGACCGAGCCACCCAGGTGCCCTGTTGAAAGTCAATTCAACTTTTCGCTGGCATGAGCCCTCTAAATGCTATATATATTCTTTCCTGAAGGAAACAACTCAGTAAATATACATGTCATTAATGATCCTTCTTTTGCAGTCTGTCTAAAACCATGAGTAAAAGATTACAGATAGTGTATTTTCCTTTTGTAGAAAGCAAAAGCAAGGCTTCTATCTTCTTAGAAATGTTGTGAATTCACGTAAACTACTCACATTCTCCACATTCCAATTTTCTCAGTCATTCATTGAGACCAAGAGCAACTGGCCTGATGGGGTTTCACTTGGGGCACGAAAAGCCACAGGCTCATCTGCCCACTTATGAAATTACCCAGTATTAACGGTGACGGCAGACACTGGGCTAGCAGTTGTTACCATCCCCTAGCTTGCCACTGTCTTTGGGCACCTCAGAATGCCTGCTTCACTTCTGAGTTCATTAAAGCTGGCATGTGAGACAACCGACTTGCTAAGAGAAATGGGGAGATGAGGATGAATCCATACTAAATGTGATCAGTCTCTTCCTGGTGCCAGAAAGTTGGCAAATGTTATTATTCTGGCATTGATCAGTGCATTTGTCCCTGCTCCCTCCCTTCAACCGCATCTCCTGGGGAATGACTGATATACTCTTACCATGTGCAAGGCTCTAAGATAAGTAGTTTATTTGCATGAATCTCATTTGGTCCTCCCAATTATCCCATGGTGTAGGGTGGAGTGTATTCACATGTTATGGGGAAAATGAAGCCTTGAAGAGGACATGTCGCTCGTTTTCCCAAGTGGATGTGACCATCAGGTGTAAACCCGGGGTATTTGCACACTTTCAGTATGATTCTGGAGTCAGACCTTTTGCCACTTGATTCTACTGTCTTCCAAAGAAGAGCTATGGGATCAGAAATGGTTGGGAACACCAACCCAAATGAGGCTCCAGGGCCTTTCTCTGAGAGTACATGCTCAGCATTTGGTAGCCCCGCTCCTTCTCCTCATTCTCTAGCCACACTCCTAAGTCATTATTTGGAAAATCAACTAAGGTAAATTATAAAGGAAGGGGTAAGTTTGAGTAATTTATGGAAAATGGGCCACTACTCAGGGAAGGAAAAGTAACTGGCATCCATTGAATACCAGGCATAAGTGTTTCACTTATAACATGGACCCTCTGCTATGTGGCATTGGCCCATTTTACAGATGAGGCATTCGAGTTCTTTAGATTTACATTGTTTCTGATACTTGAATACAAAGATACTGTTCATACTCTCCAGAATCCCTCTTCCTAGTGGGAAGTCAGATATGAAATATGAATTATAATTGAGAGGAATAAAAGTGATGAAAGAAATATATGCTGATGAATCTATTTACTGAGACTTTTGGTCCACTCATTCAAAAGCTTCAGGTAAAAATAATAAAAATATTTTCATAAGAGTCTACTGAGTTCTAGGATTCTCATTTGGAGAAGAGACCAATTACATCTAGGTTGAGAGTTAACTTATGTTAAGGTATTCAAAAGTAATTTTTAATTTGAAGCTTATTCAGACAATCTAAGGATACCATAAAAACGGTATTTTCTGTGGTCTTGGATAATTTCCTCCACAAACCCTCCATGGATGGTGCTGAACATACAACCATTTGCAGGGTTAACAGGTAAAACTTGAACAATTTTCTGTAGGCAGAAGCAGTAAAATCAAACTACGACATGTTTATCCCATCAGGCTATTCCAGATACCAGTTCTACCTTTTGACAGGATGCCAAGGAGTTGACCATTAAAACAATGTATCTGGCATCACGATATCTGGCTTTTTAAATACTCATTTCTATAAAACATAACAACATTGCACTTCAGTTTTCAATTGCTTTTCTTTTTGATTGTCTCTGAACAGACACATATTTGATTCACAGGATACACTTAAGTTTAATGTTCCCATAGCCACAGACAAAATTTCGTGCTTTTTAAAATAAGTCTTAATAGAAAGCATGGATAATAGTAAGAGGCATGGTAAAACCTAGTCACTTCCCAAGACATCAATAAACTGTGAGCTATTTTAGGAAAATGTAAAAACAGTGCACAAAGAGAACACACCCCCAAATCAAGTCCCGAATATTCTCGAATCAAATATAATTAACAGGAGCAGTTGAAACTAAAAAGAATGAATTCTCTGTGGAAAACCTGTAACCAAAGAAATATTGACACCATTCTCCAATATTAATGAAACCCGAATCGGTGGAGATGAACAATGTCACCCTGAAATGACATTATCAATACCAAACAGATAGTGTAAGTAGGAATCTAACTGATAACTGTAAGGAAGATCTCAAAATATTATGAAACTAAATGACTGTATGCATTCTACAAGGAGGAAAATGAGTGCACTAGAAGCTAATTCTATTCATAAATAATATTACAAATTTACTTTTTAAATAAATGTTTTGTTATATCGGCTGTGTCTTATAGACATGTTATGATTCTTTTTGTCCTCAGTTTCTGCAGAGTAAAAAATCATCCTCTCCCTTGCTCCTAAAGCAGGAAAACAAACCCATTCTTTCCATTGGCATTCCAACTCACTCCTTCCACCCCCAACATATCACCTCTTTTACTATATCCAGATTGAGGGGATTGAGAATGGAAACCAGTCTTCCTGTCTTAGAAACATACATAAGAAGTCTTTCTTTAAAAAAAAAAAAAATAATAAAAAAAATAAGTAAACTTTTTTTCATATTGGGATCTAGGGCACTGTAAGAAAGGTTTTCCAATTGATGGCAGAAATCCATTATGAGGAAACAAACTGTATATAAGCGCAGAGACACAGCCTTTGTAGCTCTGAAATGACTTACACAAAGAACTCATATATAAATTTGGCTCACCTCAGCAATGCTTTTTCTTTAAATTACACAGAAATCTGAAATGCATTGGGTGTGTGTAAGGGCAAACTGTGGCCCTCAGTAAAAATGTGTATTTAAAAGGGGAAATGTGGAAGTAATTATTACCTTGATGTATTTACCAGAATGCACAGAACATATTCAGCATGTCTCACTTGGGCATTGAGGGTTTTGCAGAACACCTATGACTCTAAAACTCCAGCATTTGGCATCATGTGACCCGGGAGTTAGTGATAAACTACCTTTAGCCAGGCACTGTTGTCTTGGAAAGCCTCAACGAGCCAGGCTGCTGAGATGAACTGAAATCATTGTTTGAAATGAATGAGTTACTCTGCTCTGGTTCAAAATGAACAAATCAGTGTTGTAGGCAGGCACTTTAGAGAAATAAACAGGAACTTTTGTTTCCTTCCACATGGAGGCTAAAAAAGCAAGGCAAAGGGAAAGTATGCTAAGTAACTACAAAAAAATCTAGTTGGATTTCGTAATTACTGTTGGGTCTTTAAATTGTGCTTCTAAGCCAACAGTCACATTTCCTGCAAACCAGACTTAAAGGAAGGCTCTGGTCAGTATTAAGAAATGTCCAGGCCCAAGAGTGGGGACGGAGTGTGTGTAAGGTGTGGGTTCCACTGGGCTGGCTATGGTAGATATGCTCTACAGAGTATCTAGAAGTGGGAAAGTGCAGGGTGGGAATCCGAGCCAGAGACCCTGAGGAAATGTCCAAAGTAGGAAGCGGATGAAAACATAGGAAAGTCCCGAATTTAGAGATGCAGAGACATGGGACAACACTACCAGTTGGGCCCTGGGAAAGAAGCCACACTGAAGTAGACAGGCCATAAACAACATGGAGTGTCCCCTGTGATTCCAGCACACGCCAGCGAGCGTTTAGGGTTTATTTTATGGGACCACAAGTGCGTGATCCACGGATATATTGAGGCAGCCAAATAGAACAGGATCATGAGATCTAAATGTTTGCATTTATCTTGGCTCCTGGAATGATAGATAATAACAATTGCCTTTTTAGAGCAAAGTTCCAGGACAAGTTTCTCCTCCTCCTGTTCCTCTGTGGTCACACCTCACAGATTCTCTAAGTAAACTTAGGAATGATGGATACAAATAATGCTGAGCTTATGAAGTGAAGGAGTTGGGGTTTTCGGGTTATATGGAACCTTGAAAAACTAAATCTGCTAGAAGGAAGTAAGGCTTAATTCAGTCTAGGAGCGGACATAGCAGTTTTCTGCTGAGGACAAATGTTGGAAAGGCCATCCTAGGTAAAGAAGAAACAGCACGGGTAAACAAACTAGTGTGACTAAGGAACTGGAGTGATTTATTAGGGATGGACCACAGATTATTGGCAGGGAGTGGCCAAAGGCCTGGTTAGAAGTGTTCAGGCTAAGGCCAAATTCTAAAGGAGCTAGCTCACCCATGCTATGGAATTCAAACTGTGTCTGTTAGGCCCTGATGAGTGATTAATGCTACTAATGGGGTGATGGGGAGAGGAGTCAGGGATCATGTGCTTCAATGTACACTCCAGAAATCTCCCTCTGGCAACAAGATGAAATAGTCTGGAATTGAGCAAAACTAGAGGTAGAGAAAATCAGTTAGAAAAAGTTTATTGCAATAGTTCAGTGAACAAAATAATTCAGATTATGAAATAAGCAGCAACAGTAGAACAGAGACAATGGATTCAAGAATATTCTGGAGAAAGTGTGGTAGCACTTATGGAAATGGATGATCAAGGGAAGTGAGGTCTTCTGACTGGTGGTATGGAATACAGGGGGAAAAGCAGATTTGTCATGGAGGAGGGGAAAAAGACAAATTTAGTGTTTAAAATGATGTGTCTGTGGGACATCTGGGTGCATGTGCTTGGGATCAGATGGAATTATTGCTTTCAGAATTAAATTCTCTTATTCAGTTCACTTTTTGTTGCAAGTGACACAAACCCAATTCAAGCTAGTTTAAACCAAATCAAGGGATTTATTAGCTTTTTCAAGTGGGCACAGCTGGATTTGGAGATCTAAACATCGTTCTTAGGACTTTATCTCTCGTTTCTCCTTGCTTCTGTTTGGCTTCAATTTCGGAGCCTCTTTCCACGAGGCAGGAAGATGACTACAGACAGCTCTAATCCTCCATGCTCTTGATTCCTGAGGAAAATAATGTGCTTTTCCTAATGTCTCTGTCAGAAATTCTGGCCTCTGCTTAGCCTGGTTTGTCATGCGCCAGTCATGTTCCCAGGACATGAAATACTCAGATTGCCCAAGCCTGGGTCACAGTCCCTACCTGGAGGCCGGGTCCCAGGGAAGGCACCCTGACAGACCACCCCAAAGAGCCATATGGGATCGAGAGAGCTGCATCTGCGTGGCAAATAACACAGCCCTAATGAACTAGCAACTAGACAACTAGGATTTTCTCCTGCAGTTGAACTTCAAGACACTGGAGAAGGGCGATGGAGGTGACTTTAAAGCATGTGAACACAATAAACCTCTTCTGAGTTAGCCCTACCTTCGAAGACTCCAAAGCTTGACCTGCACTGCCAGGAGAACCAACACATACCTCAAACACCACAATTCAAAGACTTTCAAAATTGCTTTCTGACCTTCTCAGGACGGTTTTTGAAACTTTGGGAACCAACTGGACAAATAAACAGAATTACTTGGGAAGAATGTTTGGAACAAAACCATACCCACTGCAGTCCTCCTCCCTCCCTCAACACACACACACACACGCACACGCACACGCGCACACACATGCGCGCGCACACACACACACACACAGGATGCAGGGCTGAGAGAAACCAGTGTAAGTGTGCGGGGGAGAGTCGGGGGGACACAGGGCGGGGGGAAAAGATCACAGTCCCTGCCCTGGAAGCCTGGGAAAGGAACTGCTTTTGTTTAAGCCAGCTGCCTCAAATCACCCCAAAAAGGTGTTTAGTCAGATTGGATTCTCCAAATAACTGAATTCCCTCCCTCCCCTTGCTGGGGCAGTGTAGCTTTTGGAAGTGATTAGAACTGCCTGGAAATCCTGAGTTGGAAACGTAAGCAGAATGGGAGGAGACTCTGCCAGCCCTGGACGGGGACGGGGGCGGGGGTGGGGGTGGGGGGCCGCGGAGCTTTGACCCTGTCAGTCCCATCCTAGGCTTGGGCAAGTCCAGTGATCGCCCTGGCATCCTGGGTGCCAGACCAGCCCCTGCCTTGCTCTCTGCCAGCAGATCCAGGTGGCGGCCTGGGTTTGCAGGGAGCCATGCAGCCTGGGAAGAACAACACCCCCTTGAACCTCAGCTGCAGCGTGAGGCAGGAGTAGGCTTCAAGGATCCGCGCGAGAACCAGGCAGGGCCCTGACTATAGCCTGATTTATAACTTTAAAATATTCAGACATGCAGTATGTGGGCCTCAGGCCCTGCAAATTTAGGGGCCAGCCTGTCTCTAACATTGACCAATTCAAAGCCTTTCCTAGTGTAATAAACACTTATTTAAAATAAAACTAATTTTGATCGTGGTGCAAAGAAATGTGTGTTTCCCAAAAGATGGTTTACCATTGCTGAAGAACTTCACTGGCTTTGCCTTTTAAGTAGGTTTGCCATTAAGAGTCATGTAGGATCATCAGCCTTGAGGAACATTTACAAAGTCACTTATCTTCTATTTGGTTTTATTTAATGAGTATTTTATTTTATTTAATGAGTATTGTAAAAGCGTATATTTGTGTTTTATTTTTATATTTTTTTTGTATTTTTATGGTTTGGAATGGATTTTTAAGGATTTAATTTGGAATATTTGAAATATTTCACTCATAGGGAAATTTGTAAAATTTCATCTATAGGTCAATCCTGTGAGTAATCATCGAGCACAAAAAAATTAGATTCTTGTTCAGGGTCACCTTCCAGTCACCTTGCCTGCACTGCCCATTAGCCAGTTTGTGGCCCAGTCACATACATAGCAGCCAGGAACTTCGCCACCTTGCAAAGCCGATTTCCTGACACATTCCCCTCTGTTTCAGGATTCTGGACCATCTTCAAAGGCCTTTGCCTGGTTTTTGTCAAAGCTCGAAAATGTGAAGGGACAATAAATATTCCTATCTACTTCAATTTACAATGTTATTTTAATTATAAAAAGCATCCCCAGATAACAGTAACTATATACTTGGTGCTAGACTAATGGATAATAGAATAACTATACAAATAAAATACAGAAGAATAAGTTGCTTTAAGATAATGCATTATGACTGGTGTTGGTTTCTAATATGGCAGATCGTGTTAGAGTTTTCAAAGCTATTTGAAGTCTGTAGATGTTTTCGGTTTTCATAACCTCAAAAACAGATGTCTGAAAAGTCTTATTGTGCTTTTCTACAAATGGTGTATAAGAAGAGTGTTTGCAGAGGGCAGATTACCTCAGCCCTATCCTATTGAGTCTCTGTCTTCAGTTGTATTTTTTATGGTCTGTGGTACATAAACTTTTTAGACAGTGGGAGGAGACAGTAGCTGAAGTAAAATTAAGTGTCTTACCATGGGAGAACTTTTATTACAACCTCCTCTGTGACTAAGCAGAACCCAAAAAGAATAGACGATCTTTAGCCACAGAATGCTCTTGAGGCATTTTTCTGAGAAAAATGTTTAATTTTTATAACCACTGGTAAAAAAAAATTGTTTCTGGTAACTTGTCCACACATCTCAGTGCTTTCAAAATCACACACAATTTGGGTTCAGATGAAACCATATCCTTACTAGGTATGTATTCTCAAAGGAGTTAGAGCCTCATCTATAAATTAGGGAATAAATACTGACCTAATTGGGCTATTCTGGGGAAGAAGTAAAGTAAACCCAGCACAGACTCTAGCATATAACTGATGCAACACTCATTTGAATGTAATAGATGATCAACACTAATATGAATGTCTGACCATGATCTCTCACACTATTCCAATTAATAGTACTTGACATCTGACACGTACCTGCTTTGAAAAAGCATTACAGAGAGAAACATAGTTAATGCATTATAATGTTATGCCATATAATTGACTATATTTTAACTCATATAAGTACTGGAAGAAGTGACTATAAATACAATATTTTCCCATTTTATTAAAAGTTTGATCTTTCCTTCCTATTGTTTTAATAGAAATATACATATTCATCTATTAAAAATCTCAGTAGTCTTATTTCAGTCGTTTTGGAATTAAGATATGGTTTTTCTCCCCAGTTACTTTATTATGCATTAGTGATCTTTCACTTGTGACCACCTAAATATTTTCCTCCTTGGCTCTCATTTAGTAAATCAAATCTAACATGTTCCAAAGTGAACCTCAAGTTCATTACCCTTCTTCATCTCTTATCCCCAAACAGCTATTCCTTTTGCTATTTCTCTTAATGGTGCTTTTCTGTCCATGTCACCTAAGCTTGAATTTTTCTTCTGTTCTTTTAACTTCTTAACCAAACTGCTAAGTTATTAAAATATTAATTTGAAACCATTTTGCCATGTAATTTATACACATTTTATATATATGTATATGAATGTATATATGATGGCTACCATGTATATGGGGAGTTAGTGTGTGTGTATATGTAAGAGCTTGCATATATGTGTGTATACACATATATGTATATAGGTAAAGAGCAAGTATTTTTGTTGAGTGGTTACCATATGAGATACAGAGAACCTGTGTTACTGTTACAGCAGTAATGTTTCATTTATTCTAATCTTCCAGTCACCCTGTGAAGTTGATAACTACGATTATTTCCATTTTTCAGATAAGGGAAGAGTTTCTGGAACTTACTTATAAGAAAGAAGAGCTAGGGTTTCAAACCCAGATCAGCCAGACTCTAAAGCCTGTATGATCTACCACTTATTAGTTCTCACATCCAGTCCATCCCACCTAATCCCATTGTCACTTCTATTCTTGAACTCGTATTAACTCTATTACATTCTCCCCTTAACGTGTTTCTTCACCATGTGTTTTGCCCTTGATGCAATTTACAATTCATCACATGATTCATTCTCTTAAAACACAACTCAATCTTGTCTTTCTTCTACTTAAAAATTGTGAATGGCTTCTTAGTGAAAATTGTTTGTTACCCTTCTTCCATTACTGTATTAGGTTTCTCTGGAGAAACTGAACCTATGTGTGTGTGTGTGTGTGTGTATATATATATATATATATATATATATATATATATATATATATATATATGAGATGTATTTTAAGGCAGTGGCTCATGTAATCATACAGTCTGGCAAATCTAGTATCTGCAGAATGGGCTGGCAGACTAGATACCCAGGGATGGGCCAGTTTTACAGTTTAAGTTCGAAGGCTGTTGAGAGTGAAGACCCATGAAAGAGAAGATGTTACAGATGAAGTACAAAGGCAGAATTCCTTCTTGCTAAGGGAGGTCAGCCTTTTGTTTAATTCAGGCCTTCAACTGATTGGATGAGGCCCACCCACACGGTGGAGGACAGTCTGCTTTACTTAAAATCAGTCAATTTAATGTAAATCTCATTCAGGGTAAAGTATGACCAAATATCTGGGCACCTTGGCCCAGTCAGGTTGATACATAAAAGTAACCAATTGGATAAACGTTCAACAGGTTCCTTATAATTCAGCAAAACTGACACTTGTGGGTCCCCCAAACCATCCTATTCTTCCCCATCTTCTTCCTTAAATGGCACTATTGCTTTTGCTTGAACATCCCACTCTTCTCTCACCTTATCATTCAGTAAAAGACATGTTTAATGAATAAAGAGATAAATATAAGAAGAAAATGAAAAATAGCACTCCAAATGCCAAAGCAAGTATTGCCTAAAGTCGTAATTAAATAAGTCTTTCAACAAATGTTAACCCAGCCACCAGAGTTATCTGTTATACAAACAGTAACTCTCTGGAATTTTGCTTTTTTTCATTTGAAATGTAGGGTGGTGAGGAATAGAACATTACTGGTCAGTAGAACTTTCTGTGATGATGAAAATACTGTAGCCTGTACTATCCAACATGGTAGCCACTAACTACATGTGATTATCAAGCACTTGAAATGTGGCTAGTTTAACTAATGAATGAAATTTTCTCATTTCATCTAATTTTCATTAATTTAAATTTAAATAGCTACATATGGCTGGTGACTACTGCAGGCAGTGCATGACTCGACAATCTGGAGAGTCTCCTAATTTAACTATTTTTTTTATTCTGTTTAATAATGTTTAATTCTAACTGTGTAACCAGACAGGTTGGAAACTTGTGTCTCTATAGAAATCTTGTTAAAGTCAGATTATGGAACTGACCATGGAATTTTCTGGAAAATATCGAAATCTGTGTTTGGTATAAGATATTTTTATGTGACAAGATTATTTTGTAATTAATAATGAGGAGAAATGCACACAATTCACTTTATAAAGTGCCTTGCACCTTAATTTCTTAACATTAGCAAAACAGAGCTAAAAATAAATATTTTATCTGTGTAATTAAGAGCACCAAGTGGAATAATATGTGTTTAACACTTAGCATGTTTTCCAGCATGTAGCGGACCCTCAACAGAGTGTTCTTCTCCCCCATACATTTTTTTAAAGTTAATTTAAAAACCGGGCGCCTGGGTGGCTCAGTTGGTTAAGCGACTGCCTTTGGCTCAGGTCATGATCCCAGAGTCCCAGGATCGAGTCCCACATCAGGCTCCCTGCTCAGCAAAGGAGCCTGCTTCTCCCTCTGACCCGCCCCCCTCTCATGTACTCTCTCTCTCTCATTCTGTCTCTCTCAAATAAATAAATTAAAAAAAAACTGCTTCATAGACAACCTTTATTATAGTCTGGAGGGTAATCTTTGTTTTTATTTCCTACTGAATTTGGTTTGTTTCTTAAAAACAATAAAGTCACAAAACAACAACAGTAAAAAAAAAACACAGTGCCATATAAATCACAAATCAAAGCAGGGCAGAGTTCAAACACTAAACAAAAGAAAAACATTCTCCACCTTGAAGGCCCTTTTTTTCCAAAGCAGCAAGTTAAGGGATTTCTCCATCCCTGTTGGTGCTGGCAAGGAAGCCACAACCTATTTGTTTTCTTTCTCATCTCCCTTTGCTCCAAGTGCTCATTTCTGAGCCTTGCCACCAGAGATGCTGGCCCCCATGCTTCGAAAGAGACCCTATCATTTAAGAAAGGATTGGGGCAGCAAGGTTGCCCGTGGCTCCATGCTCCAGCAGGACTGCCAAATATGTGGGAGCGGCTTCCTGCCCAGTGTGGGCTGTGGCCCGGCACCCTCTGTGCCAGCAGCTGTGTGGGGTCTGTTCTCGCCAGAGGCCTCTCATTCATGGCTGAAACATTCTTGGAAAGTCAGGTTCCAAAGCTAAACAAACAGCACAGATAAATTTTGCAACAATATGCATTGACATTTTATAGCATGGCTCTGAGAAGGATTTAGGGGAAGTAAAACACACCTACTAATATTCACACACACACAGACACACACACACACACACGCACACACATGGCAACAACAGTATCATCAGGCCTGGTAAGCCAAGAGCCTTACTGATATGGAATTCTCATTTGAAGTCATATTCCACAGAGATCCTTATTTTAAAGGAGCCATCGAGGTTCTTGTGATGGACTTTGTTTTTCTTTTCCGAATCACCAGGCTCAGAATGCTACTGATGCCTCCCCATCTGGGGAAGGACTCTCTCCTCACACCTCCTAGTATTTTCAAGGTCCGTGAAAAACAAATTTTAACGTAAAGCTTGAAAAAACATAATTTAACCAGAATAATTGGTCAATAAGCATTTCTTCAAGTAAGACCCATTGTCATAAAAGTAGTGCATTGAAGAGCGAGGTCATAAGCTGTTGGGTAAGTCTCAGTTTATGCTTACATGGGCAAATATCTCTCTGGCAAGGGATAGAAAGTACACTGCTTCCTTTAAGGATCTTTTTTCGTTTCTTAAGCCCCCTTACATTCAAGAAGCATATGCTCAATTCAGTGGCAACTTGAAAACGTGTGACAGATGTACAATAAAATGCCGTACCTAGGCTCACACTAAGGGCTCAGAAGGAAAATTAAATCTTTCTAAGTAGGAGAGGTCAGGCAGTCAGTTTTTCCATACTTTCCTGTATGTGCTCCAAGCTCTGGAATGTACCGAGGAATGCATATTGAATGATTTGGTACAGATATTTTTCTTCAATTTTTCTTCAGATTTTATTGCATTCACAGGGAAATATGAAATCACTACATTATCTTATCCATAGATGTATATAGAAATGAAATAATGTGTTTGATATTTAATGGATGTATTGCTTTCTATGTGCAAGAAGGAAAATGTTTTTCTCCCTGAAAAAGAATCAAATACAGTTAATGCCAGTTATAATGCACCTTCCCAAACCCTAAGTTTGGTATAGACTGCAGGACTGGAAATCAACTCACATCCATCCTCTGTGTAGTAAGGTACAGCCGTGGCTCATTTATTGGGCATTGTTAAAAGATGAGGTGTCCATGTAAAAGGAGTGCCCAGGCACGAGTTTTATTCCTTTATGTGTAAACTGAAAAGGAAAAACACACCAAAATTTTTTCTAAACATTACAAAAATAAATTACATGTTGCCTTCCATATGCTATAGGTCCTGAATATAATTTAATCAAGTTTGAAGCTAAGCTCAGCCACTTATTAGTCAAGTAACTTTGGCAAGTTAGTAAAACCCAGCTCAGCCATTTCCTGGTTTTATAATTTTGGCAAATTAGTTAGCCTCTGTTTTCTCATCTGTCAAGCAGAGATAATTATACCTATGTCACAGTTTGAATTAGCTAATCTATATAAAACACCTCATAAAATGCCCAACACATAGACCTACCCAGCATAACCTCCTGGCCAACCCTATGGATTTGACAGCCAGACTGTCTGGATTTGAATGTGCCTTTGCCACTTCCTAGCAAGCAAAGTTGAGCCATGTTTTTAACTTAACCTCCCTGCACCTCAGTTTCCACATCTATAAAAGGAGACAATAATAGTATGCAAGGATTAAATAGGTAATGCACATAAAGCTTTTAGAGAGTGACTTCCATGTATATATATATATATTCACCATGATTAACATTTTCTGAAGCATTTCTAAATGATCCAGCTGTGTATCATTTTGGCAGAGATGTGTGCATGCATGTGGGTGTGGGGGGTGATCTATTCTTTTTCTCTGGTTATTTATGTTTGGGCCATCTCACTCATACCTTTCTAAATATCAGCCATAAAAGGTTCTTGGAAGTAGGTTAATAGCCGTTTTTATGCTTTTACATTTTCTGTGTTTGTCAGTTGGTTTTGTTGTTCCTGTTTTCATTGTGAAAACATCATACTCATCTCAGCTAAATAATGGGGAAAGATTGGAGATTCCTTCAGAATCTGCCAATGCAGCCGCGGTGGTGGCCCAGCAAGAAATTGGTGTCACTCAAGGGAATAGTAAAATGAAATTGTAATAGCAGATAAAATAGGTGTTCTCAGTGTCCTGTGTTCAGATTTGTGCAAGAGGGGTCTCTGCCTCCGTGCACACTTTTCCCAAAGAGCAAGGATTTGGTGGGCATCGAAGGATATACCCTCCTGACGTGACGTTCCTATTCTCCCTTTCTGGGCCCATCCTCCTGGTGCTTGTAGTTCCATAATTCCTTGACCATTATTCCCCAACCTATTTCCAGATACTGTACTGGGATCTACTTCCCTCGACCCCAGGGGTGGCTGTGGGGGAGCTCTGTATGGGAATAAGAACAAAACTCAGGGCCCTGGACTGTCCACACTGATGTGCTCAGGGAAACCTCATGGCAGGTGGGAGACAGCCAAGACTGTCATCCCGTGGACTTCAGAGGGCTTCAGACTGGCTTCTCTACACTTCCCCATTTAGGTCTGCATCCCTAGGTCATTCCAAAGTAGATATATCAAGGTAGGAAGATAAAACATGTTTAAATGGCAAGCTTGCTAGCTTGCTTTAGAAGTTTTTGATATTAGACAATAGTATGTTGATCTCCCCTTTATACTCCTCTTCCAGCCTTTGTAAATATTAGGAGTAAGCCTGGATATATTTTTCCAACTGGGATGCTTCTTAAGATTTGAAGATTTGAAACTTGGACACACAGGGCTCCTTGTATGCCACACCATGGCTCATAGTTGTGGTTAATATGAAAAGACACAGAAGTATTGGAGACAACATAGATTTTAAACCATAATGAGATCCTACTAAATACTTAACAGAATGGTTAAAACTAAAAAGTTGACATCAGACCTGTACCTCTGAAACAAATAATACATTATATGTTTTAAAAAAAAGAAGAAGATAGCAGGAAGGGAAAAATGAAGGGGGGGAAATCAGAGGGAGAGACAAACCATGAGAGACTATGGACTCTGAGAAACAAACTGAGGGTTCTAGAGGGGAGGGGGTGGGGGGATGGGTTAGCCTGGTGATGGGTATTAAAGAGGGCACATTCTGTATGGAACACTGGGTGTTATGCACAAACAATGAATCATGGAACACTACATCAAGAACTAATGATGTCATGTAGGGTGATTAACATAACATAATAAAAAAATGTGGATGGAGATGTGGAGTAACTCATTTTTAGTGAGAATGTGAAATGGTGTGATCACTTCCAATAAAGGTCTGGTGGTTTCTTATAATATTAAACATATTATCTACCCATGATCTAGCAATTCTACTCCAATGTGTTTAACCATGAAAAAATTTAAAAATGTGTTCACAAACACGCTTCTCATAGTAGTTAAGAACTGGAACAACCCAAATGTCTGTAAATAGGATAATGACTGCACCTGTGGTATATTCATATAATGTAATACTACTATAGTAGAATACAAAGGAATGAATTTCTGATAAAAACAATTTGCAAGAATCATAAAAAAATGTTGCTAAGTGAAAGAAGCCTTAGACACACCAAAAAAGAATATAGTACAATTCCATTTATACAAATTTTAGCACAGATAAAACTAACCTGTGTTTTAAAAAAATATCAACATTAACTGCCTTTGGGAGGGATGGTGGTGGAGACTGATGGGGAAGGAAATGATGAAACGTTGTGAGATATAGGTAATGGGTATGTGTATGCCTGTGCATGAGAGCAGAATTCTTGAAGATAGGGGAGCAGAAATTCCTGGAGCTAGGGATGTTTCCCCTAGTGAGGAGCTGGCCAAGATTTGGCATTCTTTCAACAGCAAGGATTCCCACAATGCTGTTTTCCGGAGAAGTGACAGAATGTTAGCGTAGAATGGTCTGGTTCGACTAGAAAGGTCCTACCGTCAGCACCAGGTCTGGGGACCATGGCAAGTATCCCAGAATCCCAGCTTCACACAGAAGCAGCCTTCTTCCAGTCATCAGTCGTCTTAAATAATGAGTAAATCAGAAGGGACAAATGTGGACTAAAGACCAGAAAGGACCCCCCCAAATGGGCTAACTTTTTGTGAGACCCTGGGGTTTTCACATGACTTGGAAAGGGTAAACACTCAAATCAACTAAGACTGAATTTTATACTGTATTGGTAAATGAAGTCTCAGTCAGAATAGAAAAATTAAGTCATGTTCTGGGTCTTCTACTTTGAATTTATGTTTAAAAGTTTAGCCCTCCTTCAGAGGGATTAGGCTTATGTGTGTGGCCCGGAAGGCAAAAACCATGACAAATTCATGGAAGTTTTACAGAAGTCAGTGTCAGCTCAATATAAAGAATATTTCCTATGGGAGCTATAAAACCAGAAGGGGTAATGTGTTCATCAGCTAATAATACACGTTCTGGTTCACTTAACATTTGATATTCTCTTTGCAAATTAATAAATGGTATTCTAAGACATTAGCACAAAAATAAAAACAGAATGGGCTGCTGTTGTGAACTTAACTGATTTAAGCTTTCAGAATTATTGGGTTCCTCTTACTGTGGAAATCATTCTGCAGTATATACACATGTCAAATCATCACACTGTGTGCCTTAAACTTACACAATTTTATATGTCAATTATATCCCAATAAAGCTGGAAAAATAATTATTGGATTCCTTTGGGTAGACATCTGTAGCCTCCAGCATCTTACCACTATTTGGTGTTTTATGATACAAGCAAGTCTCAGGCCAAATTCTGCCAATATATATTTATTAGCAAGTACACACAGGTCAGGAATTCAACCTGCAAACTTGTTCTTTTGGGCACTCCTACAGTTAAACAAAATGGTCCTGTGAGGCAAATGTGACAATATTCCAGTAGCAATAGTATGTTAGTTTGCTAATCAAAATGAGGGACATAACCCTAGGCATTGGACACCTTTTTGAGCAATTGAGCTAATCCAAGATTCTCATACCTCACTCAAACAAAAGCAGATGTGATCGGTCCATATTATCGTATACAATACTCATTTTGTCAGAGAAAAATCAGTGCTAACTTTCTTTAGGCTAATTACCATACCATCTGACACTAAGCGGGGATCAAGATTCAGGACGATTGAATTGATTATGACCATCATTCTGGAACATAGAATCCTGATGAGGACTTTCCAAGTATAGTTAGCCAGCCCTGGGTGTGTAATCTTGATTAGGATTCAAGTTAACTTATTATTCCTACAGCACAGATTAAAGCTAATATGCACATTTATACCATTTTATTTTAACTGAATAATCTCATAATATGTAGAAAATATAACATCTGCCTCATAAAGCATGAGTTCTCATTAATATAAGTAACCAGGCGGAAGCTGTAAGATCACTTGTTCAGGTCTTTGCTGTCAGAGAAAAGTCCTTCACTGAGTCCTTTGGATCCTCATTTCATTCTAAAATTCTTTTTTTTTAACCTAAGATCACACATTTAAGCTGTGGTGAGACTAGGAATGGAAACTGTTTCTCCTTTTGATCAGTTTCTCATTTAGGCTGGCTTCAAGATTTAACAAGTTATTCAGCATATTCATATTCATAATCATTTCTGATTATCTTAATTCAAACACCTATTGATTTTCTTACTGACTGCTATTTAATCTTTCTTTATTATCGTCTCATTCTTGTGATTTTTATGATAAAATTTATAGTTTTAACTGTTTTTATTCTGCAGACTAATTGCAAACCACCTTTTTTATGAAAAATTGATAAATATTGTATTAACCTCCTCTAAAATGTTAAATAAAAACTAATCTTGACATTCACTAAAGTTACAAGTGAGTCTTTCAGTGGCTCCAGAGCTCACTATTTATATAGTAATTTGGGATATTTGTAATCTCCCAGAAAGACCACATAAAATATCAACATTTTATTTTTCTCCAGATGAAAAGCTATGAATTTCAATATATTGAAATAAGTTAAAAGGTTACAGTGGGTACATTCTGTTCTATTAATTTTAAAATGCAAAATTAAAGCATAATTCTAAATATCAGGACATAATAGAAAATAAATACTAAGGCTGAATGATATCCTTGGTAAAGTCACCATTTAAAAACAATTAAAATTCCTTTAATTTTCACAGTGAAATTGAAACTATTTTATTAGAGAAAAAATATTATGCAGGAGAATCAAGCTTCTGATTATTCTAAGATAACTTTCCTATTTCTTTGCTGATGAACCTTTCTTCTTCCTGTCATCACCTCCAAGTTTCAAAGAATGTGAAAACCAACAAGAGGAACAAACTGTTCTGTGGTTGTCAGGCTTAGTGGTTTTATGGAAACTTAACAGGATACCTCCTTCTTCTAGCTGTCCATATAGTCTCAACGAGGGCAGTTAAAAAAAGGCCAAAACAAATGTTTCCTTTCTGGGATTTTGAGGCCTGCACTTCCAGTTGAGAAATAAAGGCACACATTTCGTGGGTTGGTCTGTTGCAATAAAAACTATTCAAAGTTGGAAGATTTGAACAAGTGATGAATTAAAAGTCCAAAAGTATCTTTTTTCTAATGAGTACATTCTGAAAGATTATTGATTAAGATGCCTCATTTGATTTTAGCATACCAAATACCATGGAAAATGCATCCACATTGTAATATCATATCGGAAATGTAACGTTCAAAATAGCTGGCCTTCTATGTTGTGCTGCAGCAGAATGAGTATAGACTAAAATTTCCTTGGGGATGGAGGCCTTGTGTTATTGATCTTTATAAACTAATAGCCTAGCCAGATCAGTGGCTGATTGTTGAATGGGGGCAATCAATCGATATCTTAAGTTGGCAACTGTTTTGTATAGGTATAGTAAAATAAGAGCTGGATTGGTTAATGGTCAGAAAGCTGAAGTTCTCCTTCTAACCCTATGTCCTGTTAATAAGCCTCATTCTTCTCAATGATGATATGGAATAATGATGTCTGTTTATCCTACCTAAAGACTATATTTTAAGGCAAAAAAGTTATGTTTGTTTTAAGACTCTATGTACTGGATTGCTATGAAGGGTTATTGTCACTACATCCTGTGGGTGGAGTTGTCTTTAAAATACCTGGGCAAGGGAAGATAGTGTGTTGCTTAATATCCCTGAACCCAGTTAGTTAATGAATGGAGCAGCTAGAGCTCCATAATATGGTCACATTTTAAAAATTGAGGTATAACTTAAATAGAATAAGATTGCACAGATTTTATGTATATAATTTGATAATTCTTACAAATGTATACACCCATGTAACCACTAGATTAATCAAGACATAGAACATTTCCACCAATCTCAAAAGTTCCCGCATGCCCCTTTACCAGTCTATCTCCATCCCTTTACCACCGGGCACCTGCTTCTTTTATTTCCATCCCTATAATTTAGTTTTGATATTCTAGAATTTTATATAAATGGAAAATACAGTATGTACATTTTTGTGTTTTTCTTGCTCCATGTAAAATCTTGGAGATTCATCTTGTGTCAGTTTTTTTTTTTTATTGATGAGTTGGAAAAATATGTCATTATTTGTTTACCCATTCACCTGTTGGTAGACATTGATTGTTTCTAGTTTTAGGCTATTATAAATAAAGTTTCCATGGATATCCTTGTACAAATCTTTTTGTAGAAAACTGCTTTAATTTCTCTTGGGTAAATGTGCAGAAGATAAATTGCTGGACCATTAGGTTGGCTTTTCTTTATTATAAAAATGACACTTCCTAAGGCAGTTGGAACATTTTAAATACTCACTAGTAGTGAATGCATGAGAATTTCACTTGGTCAGTATACTGTCCAACATTTGGAATTCGTGTGTGTGTGTGTGTGTGTGTGTGTGTGTGTGTGTGTAATTTTGGCAGTTTCAGTGGTATTTGTAAAGTAGCACCTCATTGTGGTATTAATTTGCATCTCCTTATGATAAAAAGATATATGAGACTTTTGGAAGTCTCTTGCCCATTTCTAACTGTTATTTTGTCTTTGTATTATTAGTGTTAAGGAGTTCTTTATATATTGTTGATACAGATTCTTTGTGAGCTATTGTGAATATTTTCTCCCATTGTGTGGCTTGACTTTCATGTTGTGATATCTTTTGTCAAGCAAAATTTTAAGAATTTTTATTAAGTCCAGCTTACCAATTCTTTGTTTTAAAATTAGTACTTTTTATTTCTAAAAAATCTTTATCTACCTACATTTACAAATATATTTCTCTTATTTTTTCTTGTAGGCACTTTATAGTTTCCAGTTTTACATTACACTCATAATTTCTCCTCATGTATATATGCTGTGAGTCACATTACTTTTTAATTTTTCATATGTTTATCCAGTTTTCCTGTTAGATTTGTTGAAAAGACTTTCTTTTCTTTCATTACATAGCATCAGCATAATTTCTAAAATATGTTGACTACATATATATTTAGGTCTATTTCTGGACTCTATTCTAGTCTATTGCACTTATGCCAATGCCCCATAAGATAGTCTCTTATATATTGTATCTTTATAACAAGTCTTAAAGTCATATATTTAAGTCCACCAGCTTTGTCCAACTTTATCAATGTGAGCAGCATATACTTTGATATTTCTGAAAACTTACTCTGAAAATCTCTGCCTTCAAATAAGGGTGTTGAGTCCATTTACACTTAATGTAATAGTTGGCACTATTAAGTCTGTCATCTTTCTTCTTTATTTCTCTTTGTCCCATCTATTTCTTTGTTCTTTTGTTCTTTCTTTCCTGCACTCCTTTGAAACAATGAAATTTGTTCAAGTCTTTCATATTATCCCCTTTAATCCATTTTTATATATACCTCATTGCTTTACAGTTGTAGAGACTATTTTATAAACTAGAATGTACATTCCATATGATTGCTTTCAGAATTTGAAATTTTCCTCTGTATAAGATCAGTAGAAGTAGATATTTGGCTATTTGACACTAATATTATTTTTTCTCAGATTATAGAGATATTAGAAGACTAGTTATTTTCAGAGTGACTACACGAAAAGAAAAAAAGGTGATTCTTATGAAAGAAAACAAGAAGTTGACAGAAATAACAAATATCAGGTAAGACTGAAGCTCCATTTGTATTATTTGGACTCAAGAGTAAATATATAAATATTTTCTTTAAATTCATCCTTTTATTAGATTGTAGACAGGTGATACAGCACAATGATACTTGATCTAAATGTGGTAGCACATGCCTGAAGCTACTATAACTTTTTTTTAATTTTTATTTATTTATTCATGAGAGACAGAGAGAAAGAGAGAGAGAGTGAGGCCGAGGGGGAAGCAGGCTCCCAAGGAGCAGGGAGCCCGATGCAGGACTCAATCCCAGGACTCCGGGATCATGACCTGAGCTGAAGGCAGACGCCTAACCATCTGAGCCACCCAGGCACCCTGAAACTACTATAACTTGGAAAAGAAACTGTCTCGCATAAAATAAAGATATATTTGACTGCTAGCCTTTACATTTACATTCTATTAAGATAAATAGCTGTCTTTTTTTTATTTCATCTCTCCACTCATTCATTCATTCGTTCATTCAAAATGTAGCTCACTTTGCTAGGAACATCACCATGACCACTGCGGAAATCTTGAGTCAATTCCTAAGAAGGCCAGGAACAGTTAATGTTGCTTTTTTGTTCCTTCAAAGCAAAAGGAGGCCTGGCCTAAATTAAGCAGGGAGTGCTTTTTGCAAAGCATACCAAGCTTTATGGGACTTCAAGCTCAGCATTTTAGGCACAGTATTTCAAACTAAATCACAAGAAAAAAATTCACCACTATATTGCTTCTTTTAAACAATTCAGCATGATGTGTTTTTTCCCCCTTTGGAAATGGGATACAGCTGCTTCCTGGGTCATGATTATGTTTGATGATCTTTTTGGTAAACTGAGGCCTTCCTGAAGTATCATTATGAAAATGCATAAAATATAAGTCTTAGTACCTTAAACACGTATGCAGCTGTAGGAAAAATAAAGAAGGGTGAAATTTGTAAAGAAAAAGAATAAAATTACAACTTTCTAATGCATATTCTTACAAGTTTTTAAAATGCAGCATCTTTTTAGACCATTAAAAGCAATTGAAATCAGATTTTTATTTTTAAATAAAAGAACACTCTTTACTAAATAATAACAGCGTAAGAAGAAAGAGTTCTATGAACTTCTTCAAGTGTTTAAATACAAATGTATTTTACAATCAAACTTTTTCCAAAACATTTCCTAATTTAAAAGGAAGCAAAAATCTTTTTAGCTTATTCATTATCTTACAGACACTTTTACCATAATGCAGATTACCTTATTGTTTCATGGCACATTTTTGTTCCTTATTTCTTAGGAAATTGCTTAGGTTTTTTTTTTCTTGATTGCAAGAGTAATAGATACTTGTTAGAAAAAAGCTACAGGGAAAGAACAAAGAGTAAAGAATTTAATATATCACTTGATGAAAAATATTCCCTTTAGTATCTTGGTGAATTATATTTTATCCTTTGCTGTATATGTATTTTAATACCAACCAACCATACATATCTGTATCAAACACAGATATAAACATATATATTTTTTCTTCATTTTTTTATTATTATGTTAATCACCATACATTACATCGTTAGTTTTTGATGTAGTGTTCCATGATTCATTGTTTGAGCATAACACCCAGTGCTCCATGCAGAATGTGCCCTCTTTAATACCCATCACCAAGCTAACATATCCCCCCACCCCCCTCCCCTCTAGAACCCTCAGTTTGTTTTTCAGAGTCTGTCATCTCTCATGGTTTGTCTCCCCCTCCGACTTACTCCCCTTCATTCTTCCCCTCCTGCTATCTTCTTCTTCTTCTTCTTCTATTTTTAACATATATTGCATTATTTGTTTCAGAAGTACAGATCTGTGATTCAACAGTCTTACACAATTCACAGCGCTCAGCATAGCATATACCCTCCCCAATGTCTATCACCCAGCCACCCCATCCCTCCCACCCCACACCACTCTAGCACCGTCAGTTTGTTTCCTGAGATTAAGAATTCCTCATATCAGTGAGGTCATATGATCCATGTCTTTCTCTGATTGACTTATTTCACTCAGCATAACACCCTCCAGATCCATCCATGTCATTGCAAATGGCAAGATCTCATACCTTTTGATGGCTGCATAATATTCCATTGTGTATATATACCACCTCTTCTTTATCCATTCATCTGTAGATGGACATCTTGGCTCTTTCCACAGTTTGGCTATTGTGGACATTGCTGCTATAAACATTGGGGTGCACGTACCCCTTCGGGTCCCTACATTTGTGTCTTTGGGGTAAATACCCAGTAGAGCAATTGCTGGATCGTATGGTAGCTCTATTTTCAACTGTTTGAGGAACCTCCATACTGTTTTCCAGAGAGGTTGCACAAGCTTGCATTCCCACCAACAGTGTAGGAGGTTTCCCCTTTCTCTGCATCCCTGCCAACATCTGTCATTTCCTGACTTGTTAATTTTAGCCATTCTGACTGGTGTGAGGTGGTATCTCATTGAGGTTTTGATTTGGAATTCCCTGATGCCGAGCGATGTTGAGCACTTTTTCATGTGCCTGTTGGGCATTTGGATGTCTTCTTTGGGAAAATGTCTGTTCATGTCTTCTGCCCATTTCTTGATTGGATTATTTGTTCTTTGGGTGTTGAGTTTGATAAGTTCTTTATAGATTTTGGATACTAGCCCTTTATCTGATATGTCATTTGCAAATATTTTCTCCCATTCTGTCGGTTGTCTTTTGGTTTTGTGGACTGTTTCTTTTGCTGTGCAAAAGCTTTTTATCTTGATGAAATCCCAATAGTTCATTTTTGCCCTTACTTCCCTTGCCTTTGGGGATGTTTATAGGAAGAAGTTGCTGCGGCTGAGGTTGAATAGGTTGCTGCTTGTGTTCTTGTTGAGGATTTTGATGGACTCCTTTCTCACGTTTAGGTCTTTCAACTATTTGGAGTCTATTTTTGTGTGTGGTGTAAGGAAATGCTCCAGTTTCATTCTTCTCCATGTGGCTGTCCAATTTTCCCAGCACCATTTGTTGAAGAGACTGTCTTTTTTCCATTGGACATTCTTTCCTGCTTTGTCAAAGATGAGTTGATCATAGAGTTGAGGGTCCATTTCTGGGCTTTCTATTCTGTTCCATTGATCTATGTGTCTGTTTTTGTGCCAGTACCATACTGTCTTGATGATGACAGCTTTGTAATAGAGCTGGAAGTCCGGAATTGTGATGCTGCCAGCTTTGCTTTTCTTTTTCAATATTCCTCTGGCTATTCGGGGTCTTTTCTGGTTCCATACAAATCGTAGGATTATTTGTTCCATTTCTTTGAAAAAAGTGGATGGTATTTTGATGGGGATTGCACTGAATGTGTAGATTGCTCTAGGTAGCACTGACATCTTCACAATGTTTGTTCTTCCAATCCATGAGCATGGAATGTTTTTCCATTTCTTTGTGTCTTCTTCAATTTCTTTCATGAGTATTTTATAGTTTTCTGAGTACAGATCCTTTGCCTCTTTGGTTAAATTTATTCCTAGGTATCTTGTGGTTTTGGGTGCAGTTGTAAATGGGATCGACTCCTTGATTTGTCTCTCTTCTGTCTTGTTGTTGGTGTATAGGAATGCCACTGATTTCTGTGCATTGATTTTATATCCTGCTACTTTACCGAATTCCTGTATGAGTTCTAGCAGTTTTGGGGTGGAGTCTTTTGGGTTTTCCACATACAGTATCATATCATCTGCAAAGAGTGAGAGTTTGACTTCCTCTTTGCCGATTTGGATGCCTTTGATTTCTTTTTCTTGTCTGATGGCTGTGGCTAGGACTTCTAATACTATGTTGAATAGCAGTGGTGATAGTGGACATCCCTGCAGTGTTCCTGACCTTAGGGGAAAAGCTCTCAGCTTTTCCCCATTGAGAATGATATTCGCTGTAGGTTTGTCATAGATGGCTTTTATGATATTGAGGTATATACCCTCTATTCCTATACTCTAAAGAGTTTTGATCAAGAAAGGATGCTGTGCTTTGTCAAATGCTTTTTCTGCATCTATTGAGAGGATCATATGATTCTTGTTCTTTCTTTTGTTAATGTGTTGTATCACGTTGATTGATTTGCGGATGTTGTACCAACCTTGCAGCCCAGGGATAAATCCCAATTGGTCATGGTGAATAATCTTTTTAATGTACTGTTAGATTTTATTGGCTAGGATTTTAGTGAGAATTTTTGCATCCATGTTCATCAAGGATATTGGTCTGTAATTCTCCTTTTTGATGGGGTCTTTGTCTGGTTTCGGGATCAAGGTAATGGTGGCCTCATAAAATGAGTTTGGAAGTTTTCCTTCCATTTCTATTTTTTGGAACAGTTTCAGGAGAATAGGTATTAATTCTTCTTTAAATGTTTGGTAGAATTCCCCTGGGAAGCCATCTGGCCCTGGGCTTTTGTTTGTTGGGAGATTTTTGATGACTGCTTCAATTTCCTTCGTGGCTATAGGTCTGTTCAGGTTTTCTATTTCTTCCTGGTTCAATTTTGGTAGTTGATACATCTCTAGGAATGCACCCATTTCTTCCAGGTTATTTAATTTGCTGGCATAGAGTTGCTCATAATATGTTCTTATAATTGTTTGTATTTCTTTGGTGTTGGTTGTGATCTCTCCTCTTTCATTCATGATTTTGTTGATTTGGGTCCTTTCTCTTTTCTTTTGGATAAGTCTGGCCAGGGGTTTATCAATCTTGTTAATTCTTTCAAAGAACCAGCTCCTAGTTTCGTTGATCTGTTCTACTGTTCTTTTGGTTTCTATTTCATTGATTTCTGCTCTGATCTTTATGATTTCTCTTCTCCTGCTGGGTTTAGGCTTTATTTGCTGTTTTTTCTCTAGCTCCTTTAGGTGTAGGGTTAGGCTGTGTATTTGAGACCTTTCTTGTTTCTTGAGAAAGGCTTGTATTGCTATACACTTTCCTCTTAGGACTGCCTTTGCTGCATCCCAAAGATTTTGAACAGTTGTGTTTTCATTTTCATTGGTTTCCATGAATTTTTTTAATTCTTCTTTAATTTCCTGGTTGACCCATTCCTTCTTTAGTAGGATGCTCTTTAGCCTCCATGTATTTGAGTTCTTTCCGACTTTCCTCTTGTGATTGAGTTCTAGTTTCAAAGCATTGTGGTCTGAAAATATGCAGGGAATAATCCCAATCTTTTGGTACCAGTTGAGACCTGATTTGTGACCTAGGATGTGATCTCTTCTGGAGAATGTTCCATGGGCACTAGAGAAGAATGTGTCTTCCGTTGCTTTGGGATGGAATGTTCTGAATAAGTCTGTGAAGTCCATTTGGTCCAGTGTGTCATTTAAAGTCTTTATTTCCTTGTTGATTTGCTTAGATGATTTTTTGCTTAGATGATCTGTCCATTTCAGTGAGGGGGATGTTAAAGTCCCCCACTATTATTGTATTGTTGTTAATGTGTTTCTTTGCTTTTGTTATTAATTGCCTTATGTAATTGGCTGCTCCCATGTTAGGGGTTTAGATATTTACAATTGTTAGATCTTCTTGTTGGATAGACTCTTTAAGTAGGATATAGTGTCCTTCTTCATCTATTACAGTCTTTGATTTAAAATCTAATTTGTCTGATATAAGGATTGCCACCCCAGCTTTCTTTGGTGTCCATTAGCATGGTAAATGGTTTTCCCACCCCCTCACTCTCAATCTGGGGGTGTCTTGGGTTCTAAAATGAGTCTCTTGCAGACAGCATATAGATGGATCTTGTTTTTTAATCCAATCTGATAGCCTGTGTCTTTTGATTGGGGCATTGAGCCCATTTACATTCAGGGTAACTATTAAAAGATATGAATTTAGTGCCATTGTATTGCCTGTAAGGTGACTGTTACTGTATATTGTCTGTGTTCCTTTCTGAGCTATGCTGCTTTT
This sequence comes from Zalophus californianus, assembly GCF_009762305.2. Lineage (NCBI taxonomy): Eukaryota > Metazoa > Chordata > Mammalia > Carnivora > Otariidae > Zalophus > Zalophus californianus. Next base: position 47,997,819 of record NC_045606.1, on the reverse strand, counting down.
AGGCTCTCTCTTTGTTTAGAGGACCCCTTTCAATATTTCTTGGAGGGCTGGTTTCGTGTTTGCAAATTCCTTTAGTTTTTGTTTGTCCTGGAAGCTTTTTATCTCTCCTTCAATTTTCAATGACAGCCTAGCTGTATATAGTATATTCTTGGCTGCATATTTTTCTCGTTTAGTGCTCTGAATATATCATGCCAGTCCTTTCTGGCCTGCCAGGTCTCTGTGGATAGGTCTGTTGCCAATCTAATGTTTCTACCATTATAGGTTACATATCTCTTCTCCTGAGCTGCTTTCAGGATTTTCTCTTTGTCTTTGAGACTCATAAGTTTTACTATGAGATGTCGGGTGTTGACCTATTTTTATTGATTTTGAGAGGGGTTCTCTGTGCCTCCTGGATTTTGATGCCTGTTTCCTTCCCCACATTAGGGAAGTTCTCTGCTATAATTTGCTCCATACACCTTCTGTCCCTCTCTCTCTTTCTTCTTCTTCTGGGATCCCAATTATTCTAATGTTGTTTCATCTTATCATATCGCTTATCTCTCGAATTCTGTCTTCGTGATCCAGTAGTTGTTTATCTCTCTTTTTCTCAGCTTCCTTATTTTCCATCATTTGGTCTTCTATATCACTGATTCTCTCTTCTGCCTCATTTATCCTAGCAGTTAGTGCCCCCATTTTTGATTGCACCTCATTAATAGCCTTTTTGATTTCGACTTGGTTAGATTTTAGTTCTTTTATTTCTCCAGAAAGGGTGTCTCTAATAACTTCCATGCTTTTTTCAAGCCCAGCTAGTATCTTTAAATCATGATTCTGAACTCTAGGTCTGACATTGTACTAATGTCTGTATTGAGTAGGTCCCTGGCAGACGGTACTACCTCTTGTTCTTTTTGCTGAGGTGATTTTTTTTTTCATCTTGTCATTTTGTCCAGAGGAGAATAGATGAATGAGAGAACAAAATGCTAACAGGTTAACAATGTCCCCAGCAAATATACTCTATACAAATCAGAAAAGACCTGAAACCAGGGGAAAAGAAAGGGAAAGAAAGAAAAAAGAAAGAGAAAAAAAAGAAAAAAGAAAAAATATAAAAACAAACAAAACAGAACAAAACAAAAAGAAAACAGAATATGATCAAATATGATCAGACTAGTGTATAGATCAGTGCCACACACTACATTTTGGGTGTATTATGGTCTGTTAGAAGAAAGTGCCTCCTAATATTTTAAAGGAAGAAAGACTTATATATGTACAAAATAAGGGTTGATACAATGAAGGAATGGAAGATGACTGTAAAGATGAAAATTATAAAAGATTTTATAAAAGGAATTGATAAGATTAGAAGTTGTTTGAAAGAAGAAAGAAGAAGATTAAAAAACAAAGAAGAAAAAGAAAAAAGAAAAGGAAGAGAATGTGATCAGGCAGGAGACTAGAACAAAGCCATACACTAGTGATTTAGGGTATATTTTGATCTGTTAAAAGTAACTGTATCTCAAAATTTTAAAGAGAGAACAACTTATATATATATATATGCCAAAAATAAGGGTAACTACTATGAAGGGATAAAAATATGACTCTAAAAATGAAAACTAAAAAATGTTTTTTTTAAAAAAAGGGATTGATAAGATGTTGGTTGAAAAGGGGAAAAAGAAAAATTCAAAAAAAGAAAAAACAGTTAAAAAAATCAACTTTGAAAAACTAATGAATCATGGTAAAAAAGCCATGAATTCTATGTGCAGTATTCCCCTAGCGCTGGAGTTCTCCCATTCTCCTTGATCGGTAAACTTGGTCTTGGCTGGCTGTTCATGCTGATCTTCTGGGGGAGGGGCCAGTTGCCATGGTTCCCAAATGTCTTTGCGGAGGCGGAATTGCCCCGCCCTTGTCGGTCAGGGCTAAGCAATCTGCTCAGGTTTGCTCCCCGGTGCTTTTGTTCCCTCCAAGCTCTCGGTACAGCTTTGGAGGACCAGGGCGAAAATGGTGGTCTCCCAATCTCCACCCAGAGGAGCCGAGAACCTCGGGGCCCTGCTCCTCAGTGTGCCCCCAGAGAAAAGCAGTCACTCACTCCCGTCTCCCCGGTCTCCGGCCGCACTCCGTGCTCACTCCCGGCCTGTGACCGAGCGTTTCTATCTCTGGCACCCGACCCCGTGTGGAGTCTCCAAACCCAGCAGATCCCTGTGGTGCACTCCCGTGCTGCTCCTTCCGGGGGGAGGAAGGGGAGTCTCCTGGTTCTGCCACTTATTGGGTCCCTGCTGGAGGAGCAGTGGCCCGACTGGGCCACGGATCACAGTTTATGGCAACCCCGAGCTGAGAGCCCGCGCCTCGGCTCTGTCTCTGCAGCCGGCTTCCCCACTCCAATCCCTGAGAGCTCTGCCGCACTTAGGTACCCCTGGTCTTTCTGTGACCCCAAGGGTGCTGAGACCACACTGTCCTGGGAGGATTCCACCCCCTGCTTAGCCACTGGAGTGACGTCCCTCAGCAGAGGCAACTTCTAAAAGGTCCGATTTTGTGCTCCACGGCTCTATCACTTGCCAGTAGCGGCCAACGGAGGCCCCCTCTCCTGCCGTCTATCCTCCCGAATATCACCTCGGATTCACTTCTCCGCATGTCCTACCTTCCAGTAAGTGGTTGCTTCTCTGTTCAGAGAGTTATTGCTACTCTCTTCTTCGGTCTCCTGTTGAGTTCGTAGGTGCTCAGAATGGTTTGATCCCTATTCAGCTGAATTCCTGAGACCGGATGAAACCCAGGTCTCCTACTCCTCCGCCATCTTGCTCCGCCCCAAACATATATATGTTTAATGAATTTATACTATACTTTCTAAATATGTATTGCTTTAAGCCCTAATTTTTGCCTTTAATAGCCTTTAAAAATGCTAAATATCTATAAATATAGATCCAATTTAATTTCTATATCCATTTTACTGAAGCTGTTCTATAGAATCACCGCTAACTTCTAATTCAATGTGCAATCCTCATTCCTCATTTTACTTGACCTTTACCTGACACTATGGATCTTTCTCTTTCTCTTGAACTACTGTCTTCATTTGGCTTCCAGAGCTACTTCTGGTTTTATTTTTCTGGCTGCTTCTTCTTGGTCTCCTTTACTAATTTCTCCTCGATTCCACAGTCCCACAGTCTCTTAAACATCAGTTTTATTGGGCTCAGTGCTTATACTTCTCCTGTCTCTCTATAACCATTCCCCTGGTGCTCACATATAGTCCAGTGACTTTAAATACCGTTTACGAGATAGCATCTCCGAAATTTAGCTCTCCAGCCTGGCTGCCTCTTCTGTTTTCCTGGCTAAATACATACAACTGACTATTTGACATCTCTATTTGGAGATTTCATAGGCATCTCAAACTTAAGATTCAAAAGTTCAAAGTGAGAGTTTGAATCTGATTGATATTATCTGCCAGAGCTTCTCATCTTCCCTGTCTCAGTAAGTGGTAACTCTGTTTCCTGTTATTCAAGAAATAAATTTTCAAGTTATCTAGCTCTTTGAATTCTTTTACTGACATACTATATCCGATTTGATAAAAATGCTACTGACTTTTCAAATAAGCCCTGAATCTTACCATTTACACCTCCACTGCAACACCCAGGTCAAAGCACCTTTATCCCTTGCTTAGATTATCACAGAATACTTATAACTGGTCTCCTTCTTTTACCTTTAGCTCATTTTAATCTCTTCTTTATGCAGGAAAGGAACCTTATTATAACATTTATACAGATCACATTATTTCTCTCTTTTATCCTCTCCAATGGCTAACGGTCTTCACTAGTATCTCTTTTCCTCTCTGACCTCATCTCCTAGGACTCAACTTTTGATAACACCTTTCTACTCATGCTGACACCTTGCTATTCTTTGGGGACCTTGGTATTAGCTCTTCTCTCTCTGTAATATCTGATTCTTCCAGATATCCTTGTCGTTTATTCTCTGACCTGTATCTTGATGCAAATTTCACCCTCCCTGGGTCCTTCAGCCACCCTATCATGAATCCCACCATCCCATTTCTCTGCTTCATCTTTCTTTTTAGTACCAGTCTAAATACTATGTATATTTACTTAAGTATTGTGTTTTTATCTGTCTCTCCAGCTAGAATGTAACATCCAGGAGGGCAGGTTTTTTTTTTTTCCTGTTTTCCTGTTTTATTATTTCTATATGACCAGTTTATAGAACAGTGGCTAGAGCCACTAGAGCACTGAAATATTTGTTTAATGAATGAAGAAATAAATGAAATCCCATCATTATTTGTACCTGCTAAAAGTATTTCATTACATGGATGAACTGTTACTTTTTTCAACCGATTCTGGATTGATGCATGCTTAGTTTATTTCTATTTCTTTATTATTATTAATTTGTGTGTTTTAGAGAGGGGTCAGGGACAGAGGGAAAGGGAGAGAGAGAGAATATTAAGCAAGCTCCATGCATGAGCAGAGCCTGATGCAGGGCTCGATCCCAAGACCCTGAAATCATGACCTGAGCCGAAATCAAGAGGTGGACACTTAACCGACTGAGCCACCCAGAACCCCTATTTCTTTATTATTATTAACACACTATATTAACACTCTCTGATAACATCTGAATGTTCCTCTAAGGTAAGTTTCTAGAAGTGGAGTTGCTGTATCAAAGGTCTGGAATGGTTTTAAGGCTTATTATGTGGCTGGTAGTCCTTCACAAAATACGCAGCGTGATATGCCTGAACCATGTGTGTGAGTGTCTCTACTCTAGGGCATTGGCTGTACTGAGTATAACCATTCTCTCTAATACTTCTCAATATGTATTAAAAATCTGGTACCTCAGTGTCATTTTACATTCATGCAACTTAAATAAATAACTACAAATAACAATAAAAAAACATAAGTAAAATTCCTCTAGCTTAGACAGTAGCATCTCTCTCAGGAACAGCTTTTGTTAGTAGTTGTGCAGCACCTTCTCTGACGGGACAGGGCAGTTCCTATAAATTCTCAAAGAGATTTGACTTTTCACATCCATATGTACTCTCTTCCCATTCACTGGACTGATGGTATTCTACTGTTTTGCCACCGTTTCCTACTAAGATCCAGTAACAGGACTGATATTAGTGTTTTTGCAGAGAAAAGCAACAAACAAAAGGCATCATAGCTGAATTAATCTTCTTTACAAAGGGAGTCACTTGTAGCTCCTGTCATTAGATCTTTGGTGAGTTTCTAGGTAAGGGTAGGCTTTCCCATCCCTTTAGGGAGGTAAAAGATGGTTGGGAGTGTGTAGCTATTCAGTCAGCCTAACAAGAGTCTTTCTAACTGAAGTTTATTTCTTTTGGCCGTGATTCTGATAGGCCTCCTTCCTGTGTGCTTGTTAGCGTTTTCTGGCTACATTCATAAAATAGGGAGCCTGTCTCTTGGTGAATATTGAATTCCTCTATGTGATAACTTGTGATTTTAATGAAATTTTGTTAATCTCTGAAACATGGGCTCCTTTGTGTCTAGTGCCCCTAATCTAGCCAAGCTATTTTTTGTTGTTGTTATTTTGATGTATTTTGGTCTGTCAGTATAGTTCAGATTTTTCTGTTCAGCCTATAAAAAAATGGCCTATATGTATTCAAATTACATTTAAAAAATGTATTTCTTTGCATGACTTTAGAAGTAGAAGTTAGTTACTCTGGTTAAAAGTTATACTTAATATGGTGGTAGAGACTATACAGGGAGTAATAGTGACAGAGAAATCACAACTCTGCCTGTGCTTTTGCTTTTTAAAGAAAAGGAGTCCATTTTTCCTAACATAGCATTTCCCAAACTTTTTGGTTCTGTGTTCCTTTAAACTATTAGAAGTTATTTTCAAGGCCAAAGAGCATTATTTTGTGGGTTATAATATCAATATTTGTCATATTAAACTTTAAAACCGAGAAATTTTTAAAACACTGGTTTATTTAAAGTTAGAGGTAGTAAACCAATTGCATGTTAATAGAAAGAATATATTTTTATGAAAATGACATTTTTAAAGCTTTAGTTAGAAGAACATTGTTTTACATTTTTGTAAATGTCTTTAATATATGAATTAATAGATGGCAGCTGGATTCTCAGCCTGCTTCTGCATCTAATCTGTTGTAATATCACATATCATGTAGCTTCTGGAAAATTCCATTGCACACTTGTGAGAGAATGAAAATAAAAAAGACAAATAACATCTTAACATTATTATGAAAATAGTTTTGACCTCACTGACCTCCTAAGTGTTCCCCGGGGGTCCTCAGATCATATGTTGTTCTACAATAAAGGGGTCAATATGATCCTTTATATACGAAAGAGCAGAGTATAGGACAAAAGTTAAAGAGTTGGAATTTATTAGCTTTGGTTTATATTACCTAAACCTGAAAAGAAGCAATGAAGTATGTTAAAATTTTAGGAACATTTGCTCTCTTGATGGGCTTTACTTCTTTGGTTTACTAATCCATGCCTTCATCTACATTATGAAAGGATTTTTTTTTCCACCTTCACTGTAACCTGCTTAAATAGTAGAAACTGTGTCTCACTGGGAACAATTTCCTGTGCTTTATATTGACTTTATTATGTCTTCGTCAAATTAAAATAAAAAGCAAGAAAGAACATAGCTTCCTCAGTTATGAAAGAGCTAAAGTTCTTACAATGATGGTATCTTCTAAATTTATTTTAAAACTTTAATTGTCAATTTCATTAAATAGGTAACTGAGAATGGTTTCTCAGATACTCATTATTCTATTTTATTAAAGTGCCCAAATTGTCTCTAAAAACTCTTTCGGTTTTGCCTTCCTGAAACTTGTCCCTCAATTTAGAAAAGAATGAAAACATTTTCAGGATATATTTTACACCTAAAACAATTTTCAGGAGTTCCCCGAGGTCACCTGAGAAATCACAAAAATTTGTTCTATCACCTTGTAAATAAAGAGAAGCTAGACAACTTTATGTGTGTTTGATCTATTATTATTGCAGGAGTTTCATGGGAAAGTTGTCAGTTTGGAAAAGACAGCCTTTCCTAGATAATGTGTGTGTCAGTAAAATGTTGTCAATTTAATGAAATATAGGAAGTCCCCAGAAATTTGCCAATGCCCTATCTGTAATATGTTTTTACTCCCAAGAGGAAACTGATCAAAATTTCTATAAAATAGTTACATGCCATACTCCAATAGAGAATTTTATTTTCTTTTGTTTGGATATTGATTATGATGATGATAATATTGATTATGGTGATAAATTAAAAGTCATTGAGTCTATAGATGGTTTTGTTTGACTCTGATGTTTGCCTGAAGACTCTGCCATAAGCCAAAGGCCAGAGTTGTATCTCTGACACTTTAGATGACTGACACTTCAAAGAATTGACTCTTGAGTGCCGGCCTCAGAGGTGACATCACACAGACAACTTTGAAACTAACTTGGTAGACTGCTTCGTGAAATTAGACCATTAACCCAAGAAATAAGAATTCATTTCCTGGAATCAAATAAGAAAACTGATGAAGAAAACTTATTGTGACTGTTTGGCATAATGTTGGTATAGTTTTAACTTTCTACTTTTTAGAGCTATGAAGCCCTTTCTTTTTCTTCTTAAACTGTCTATCATGCATACAATTTAGTGAAATCTGCTTTTTTTTAAGCTGAAATACAGCCTTTTAAAAGTAATATTTGGTTCTTACTAACCACAAATTGTTACAAACTTGGTGGCTTAAAATGACAGAAATGTATTCTGTCACAGTTCTGGTGTACAGAAGTCCAAAAATCAAAGTGCCTGCAGGACTGACTCTTTCTGAAGGCTCTAAAGGGAGAATCTGCCCCATGCGTCTCCTAGTTTCTGATGGTGGCCAGCAATCTTTGGCGTTTCTTGGTTTATAGATGTAGAGACTTTAATCTCTGCCTCTGTTTTCACACGGCCATCCCTTAAATCGAGGATGATTCTCATCACAAAATTCTTACCTTAATTACATCTACAAAGAGCTTATTTCCAAGGAAGGGCACATCCACAGGTGTTAGGACTTAGAGCTGTCTTTTGGGAGAACACAATTCAGCCTACTATACCATCTCTCCAGAATTGAGAAGTGAAAAACTTTGTATGTCTTCTTACTTTTCATGGAAGTATTTGCAAAAGCACAATAAGAATCTATACTAGAAGGTCTTGCCTGAGGTGTTGTATTTGAAACTGAAACTCTTTATGACAAGCTGCTTTTAAGGAAAAAAAACAAAACAAAACTTTTACTTATGCAGTCAATGCCTCCAAACGTCTCCCGTCAAAACTGGCCTAATACCTGGCTTACGGGGTCCTGGTCTTACCCTTAAAAGTAGTAAGGAAGATTCCTGACAGACTAGGAATCTTTAAAAATTTGGGGGACTTGCAGGAGATACAAATTCACTTGGATATATAGTACTGTGGGTAAAATCTGTTGGAGAGAGATTCTTGGGCTAGGCTTCCTGGCCTTGGGATTAAAAAAAAAAAAAGAGGTTTTTTAAAAAGTAAAATTTGAGATTCCTTATGAAAATATCCAGGCAGAGGTTAATTTATGGCCTTTGTAGCTCTTCAGTATGGTATGGATGAATTGCAGGAATTGCAAAGCAAACTCAAGGAGATTATGTGATAAACACTCTTGCTGCCCTCAGGTAAATAATCAGATCAAACTTAATGGCCCATTTTTAGGATCAAGAATAATCTCTGAGGTAATTATGATCACAGGAGGGATAGACTATCAGAAAAAAAAATATTAAAGACTTTGAACAAGCAAAAGGTTACTTGGTGTCCTGTTTAGCACACGTTTTGGATTATCTGTGCATTTTGCTGTCTTTAAGCTATTTTATAACTCTGTAATTCGTAGAAACTGGTAACAATGAAAAATGATCATTGTCCATAAAAAGTGCATTTGTCTCATGCACCTTCAAGAAGTCAGTTTTGTTTCTATTAACCAGCACTTTCAGCACTGTTGAATGCCCACATCTTTGTTCTCTGAATTCTCTTTTGAACTCTTCTATCTTACAGGCTTCTCCATTTATTATTAATAAGTTAAATAAATATGTGTCCTTATTTACAAAGTGAACAAGATATAAAATTGTGTCAGTTACATCTATTCACCATTCAAGAAAAATAACAGTTTTGGGATATCTCTGTGGGAAAATTGCATGTATTGATTGACTTATTTGTTTATCTTTCCTCCTCTAGAATGGAAGCTCCATAATGGCAATGACTTGGTCTTATTCAATACTATTATCTACAGACATGAGAATAATTCCTGGTACATCTGAGGTGCTCAATAAATGCTTTTAGAATGCAGAAATGATTAAATGAACACATTCAGAAAAACGGATTATAATTTTCTTTATACAATTACAACTGAGTCAACATTTCAACTGATGTTTGTAGAAGGAATTAAGAAATTAGTCGGTAATATAGGGTTAGCCATTACTTAATGAAATTCATAATTTTAATAACCATATAATAAAATTTGAGCACAGATTATTATAATATACATATATGTGTTATAAAATTAAATATAAGCTAAAAATATATGCTATGTTTATGATCAAAATACTAATCAAATTAAAACTAAATAGTGTGCAAAAAACAATCACCTTGTAAAAAAAATCACCTTGTGATTAGCCCCGTACTATTTACTATTTTAAAATTTTTAAAAATATTTAAAAATATTTACTGCTTTAAAATAGTAAAATAGTATATAGTAAATTTAAATTATTTACTTTATTCCATTTGCCTTTTTTTTCAATGTCCTTCTTGCCTCTGTGTCTCTCTGTCTCTCTCTTCCCCTGGTGTACAGTATCATCAAGCTGCTTGACATCCAGGGTCTACTTCTGAAGGATCCCTGCCTCTTCCTTAGGGGAGTACCAGAGGTACCAAAGAGTTTACAAGGCATTCTCATCACAGGTAGCGTTCATGGTAAAGATAGTTCTATGGAAATTCACTGCAATAGCCCTGAATTCTCTATGTACTCTTTCCTAAAACTGATCTGCTTGAGAATATGTCTGTGATCAAGAGACAAGTTGAATCTTTTTCTCTACCTCCTTTATCCTAATCATCATACTCACACTTTTGAAATAAGAAGTATAGCTCTTTCCTATACCAAATCTTTCTATAATATATTATCTCAATATGTAAAAACCTTAGACCATGAAATGAAGGAACATAAATATCCACTTCATTAAGAGATGTATTTATAGATTAATTTTATGTTCTTATGATGAATCTTTATCAAAATTTAAAATACAATAATTTAGACATTTACATATTAATAATTATAATAATAAAGTTAAATCCAGAATAAAATGTTTAACTTTTTTTTAAGATGTTATTTATTTATTTGAGAGAGAGTAAGAGAGAGCATGCAAGCACAAGTTGTGGGGAAGGGCAGAGAGAGAGAAGGAAAAGCAGTCTTCTTGCCGAGCAGGGAGCCCGATGTGGGGCTTGATCCCAGAACCCTGGGATCGTGACCTGAGCCGAAGGCAGATGCTTAACTGATTGAGCCACCCAGGTGCCCCTAAAATATTTAACTTTTAAGAACATATCACCAAAGCAAATTTTTAAGATTTTAATATCAATGTACAGATGCATAAATATGAATATTATTGTTATAGTTAAAGATGAAAAGAAAAGGTCGTTACTATAAAGACCTTTAAATATAAAAAAAATTACATTAGGATAAATTTTAGTTAGGGGAAAGAGAAGGGAAATAATATTTCAAGGGGAAAATGGATTGAAGTTACCTTTCCAGATATTAAAGAAAAGCTTGTTCATGAATATTTTGATAGATTATGAGGAATGTCAAATGACTACTGTATTTGCCTTATGATGGATACATTTAAAGTGTATTCCAAGAACTATATATTTCCACATGTCTAAGGCATTACACCACTTCTAGAAAAATTCTTTTAGTGGCACACTTAGCAAGAAATTATAAGCTTTATGCCATTCCTAGTCTCTAGACTCTCATGGAAAGAATGACTGCTAATGAGTATTCTGTGCTTTTGTGTTAGCTAGAGGTAGTGTCAACTTCAGATAATATCATATCTTAGTTCATTAAAAAAGCCCAGAAAACCTTCACAAGTTATTCTAATGATAGAATCATAAGACTAAATGTTAAGTCTGTTGGGAACAGAAATTCAGAGTTGTAACACAGATTTCGAGTCTCTCATACTTTGAGCCTTGGTCTGTATACTTAGACTTGTACATAGTAGCACCGTGTGTAGAGTATTGATTAAGAACCTGGCAAGCCAGCATACTGACTGTGACTTTCACCAAGTTACTTCAAATTTCCAAACTCAAGTTTTTATTATTTAAAATAGAGCACCTCTGTAAAATAGTCCTATCCCTTAGAATTCTTCAAAGGAATTAATTGTATATTGAGAGCTTAAGGCAATGTCTGGAAAATAAAATTATTATGCATAAATCATTGTTTGATATAATTATGTATAGACATGATCATTTATTCTTTTCTTTAAAAATTAACTGATATTTGGGGCAACTGGGTGGCTAAGTTGGTTAAGTGTCTGGCTCTTGATGTCGGCTCGGGTCATGATCTCAGGGCCCTGAGTCAGGCTCCGCACTGAGCATGGAGCCTGCTTGAGATTCTCTCTCCCTCCCTTTGCCCCTCCCCTGGCCCGTGCACACATGCGCTCTTTCTCTCTCAAAAATATTTTTTTTAAATTGACTGACATTTATCCCTAATCAGTAATAAATATACTGTCTACATTATATTCCTATTTAACTCATTCAACATCGCTGAGGTATTTCTCAAATCTTCAGCTACAGAAAATTACTAATGCCAAAAAATGAAAACTAAGATTTCTGTGAATCTTGCATTAGAAGACAAAAATAATTGCTTTGCATAAAATAGCCAGTAAGAACTGAAATTTAATAAAAAGCCAGCCATTTCTTGGTTTTTAGTCCTATTGTCACAGAGAAATAATCAAGAAGGAACATAGAGTTCATTGCCAATTACTATTTAATCAACAATGTAGCCTTCCCTTTTATTGTACTGCACTCCATTAGCTCCTTTTAGCCTAAAAACACTGTTTTTATGAGAAAAAATAAAATTCACAGCCTTTACCTTGAATAGTTAATTGTCCATATTAAACAGTACACAGAGGAAAGCCCCAAATTTGAGTATATACTCAATTTAGGAGCCCAAATTCTTCATTAAAATATCATTTGGAACTTAATTGAACTTATAATTATATTGATTCAGAAACTTAACATGCATTCAGATGTTTCACAGATGTGGAAATGTTTTCATTTGGAAGACTCCCCCTATCTTACTGACATGAGGTCCTCTGATAAGTTAACACCTATATATAATGAAAGGCAAGTAAAAATCTCCAGAGAGCTTGCCACCATTCAACCATTGCACACATCAAATAGTGTCCACAAAAATCATTTATCTATGCTGTCCTTGTCCTTGTACTGTTGCTAAAACCAATCAGATTGGTTTTAAACCTGTTTCCTGGTAGCTTTGAAAATGTGTGCGTTAATGTTCTGTGAGAGATATAAGGTTTTTGGGGGGTTATTTGCATATTTTCAAGAGTCTCATTAACTATGTAGAATGACCCTCAGACTTCTCCTAATCCACTCATCGAATTGGACTCTAGCTAGAAGCACAGAGATAGAGCTTTTCAGCTTGCTAATCATACTTAGGGTTATACCACTTACTGGCTCTCATTTTAGACTAGGATAAAAAAAATTAAATATAATCCCCAAAATAAGTAGTCTAATTAGTCTGCATTCCGAGTGTTGAAGAAATATGATAAGGTGTTACCTGCCGAAAAGAAAAACCAAGGAAGTTGAATTTGGCCTTTTCCTTCTACAACCATGGTCATTTTCCAGCTCTCATCATATTCTTTCAATTAGTAGTGTATGATACACTTGCTCATTCCTTCCTGCTCGAAACACATTCTTCACTTAGCCTCTGGAACATCCCTGTCTCAGCTTTTCTTCTCTTTTGTTTTCTCTTTTTAACTCACTGGACTCCCCTTCTAACCTCCCTCCCTGGGTTACGTTTAAATTTCCTAACTGCTAACATTAGGGTACCCAGGAATCAGGTCTTAGAACTCTGCTCTGTCTGTGCTCACTCCCCAGATGATTTTCTCTTATCTGCCAATGTTCAAGTCCATCATATTCTGATAATTTTCAAATTTAGGTCTTTAAAGATTTTACTTATTTGTTATTTATTTTAGAGAGAGAGCATGTGAATGGGGTTAGGTAGGGGCAGAGGAAAAGAATCTCAAGCCAACTCCTCCCTGAGTGTGGAGCCCAACTTGGGGCTCAGTCTCACCATGACCCTGAGATCATGACCTGAGCCAAAACCAAGGGTCGGATGCTTAACCAACTGAGTCACCCAGGCCTCCCGTCAAATTTCGGTCTTTAACCTTTACCCTCTTTGCTGAATTGTATACCCATCCATTTATCAACACTTCTCCACAGATGTCTACAAAAATCTGATTTTTTCTTTTCTTTCTTTCACTGATTTCAAATTTGAAAATCGCTAATTCCAAAATAGAACTTGTAACTCCTACCCCCTTCAAAATCGTCCATCTTGCAGTTAGTTCTGGCAATCTTAGAAAAGGGTGATTCTGTCTATTCAGGCCAAAATCATGGAATAATCCCCAGTGCCTTTCTTTGTCTCACACTCCATACCCAATCTTGCAGTAATTTTCGGGACATATTCAGAATCTGGCAACTTCTACTACCTTCATGTTGTCTCCCAAATTTTAGCCATGATGTTCTTTGGACTGTTGGACTAATCTTTGGATTATTTGGACTATTGAATTTGTCTCGTCACATGCTCCCTGTCTAACCTGGCCTTCCTGTAGTCTATGTTCTCACTTCAGTGAGAATGTCATCACTCTACACAAAACTTGTGAAAAGAGGAAAATGGTAGAGTTTTTATTATGGCCCATGAAGCCTTAGATAGACTGTCTCTGAGGCTGCCTGCAAGGTGTGCGTGCCCTGTCTCTGTTTTCATAGTCACCACTTCTCTTGCTCACTCTGTTCCAGGACTCTGGTCTTTGGGTTTTCTTTTCACATACTAGACATTGTCCCACCTCCAGGTCTTTGCACTTGCTGTTCCTGTGGCCTGGAAGACTTGTCCGCCAGATAACTTCATGACTGCTTCTCTCCATTCTTTTGGGTTTCTGCTTATATGTTCTTTCTCCGAAAGACATTCTCTTACCACCTTAAATAAAATAGCACCCACACTGCCATTGTCTACCCCCTGATTCCTTTTTATGTCTGTTCTTCCTCACTGCACTTTTAATATTTACTTAAAATATTCTTCTGCCCTTGCATGAAAATACTCATGCCACCTGACATTATATACTTATCTGTTTATTTATTTATTGCCCTTCTCCTCCTTTTAAACAGTTAACTTGCTACTGGAGATTTTGTTTTGCTTTTCTCTTATACCTTCATAACCCATAGAGTGACTGGCACAGTATAGATGCTCAACTAACTTCCTGTTGTGTGATTCCAGTTCTGGGACAGGTTCACTGAAAATGCTTCTCTGTATACTCTTTCCCTTCAACACAACACCTTCTGGAAGGCAGAAGTGAAATAGCAGGGCCTCTACACAGTGGTCATGGGTTAATACCAGAGCCACTGTTGGAGTAGGGGTCCTCTCGAGTCTTTCCTTAATTATCTAAAGCTGTTGTCACAGGTAGCAAACTTTTGGAGCCATGTGTGCAATAGAAAATTCAACTCAACCTGGTTTAAACAGTGAGACAATCGTTGAGCCCTCAGCCCCACAACACCTTTAGGTCACAAGTTCTCTCTGCTCTGTCCTGTGTGGTGCTGGCTTCATCCTGAGAATGCTTCCCTTGTGCTCGTGGAATGACCGACCAAGGCATCGAGGTCATATGTGTTTTAATTCACATCCAACATGAGAGAGAGAAACTTCCTGAATCCTTCTCAGCAGATCTTTGAAGAGCTTCTCTGGAGCCCTCCAGAAATGTTTACATCTTTTTGGGCAAAATAGAGTCACATGCTCAGACTTGACTCAACTGCTAATAAGGAAGGCCAGCTACCCTTACACAATTCCAGTTTACCCATGAGCAGAGAATAATGTGATCACCTTTCTCTCAAGTTATGTGAGTTACATCCAGGAAGTCAGAAACCAGAACAAACTCAGATTCAGGCTTCCTGGGAGGTAGTAGGAAGAACGTCTGCTAATTAGGTGGTCAAGAACGTTCAGTATATTCTCAAACCAAACTCCTGAAGGGATAGTGACTTGAACGCCAAGAGACAGCAATAGCCATGGCAGGTGAGATAAGCAGTCTGGTGTATTGTAATATACTTTTTATTTTCTGTATGCTATATTTTGACATCTTGGAAAGCATTTCTACCTGGGGAGAGGTTGCCCTTTCTGATACCAGCCAGTTCTTAGAGATAGGGAAGGATCCAGCCTGGAGCATGCCTTTGAGATGCAAACTAACCCAACCAAAGCCATAGCCCTTCTATCTGGCATTCACACCGGAAGAAAATATTCCTCTGCTTTAATCACTCCAGGACCGGGTCCCAGGCAACTAGGGACCACCACTATAGCTACATAAAGCCCACCAAAATTATCAAGCTAGGCAGTCCCTAAACTGTTCCCCCTGCCCTGCCTTGTCTTTTCCATGAAAATCCCAGTAAAGGCTCTGGCCTAATGATTTTCCCTCACTCCTGTCTTCCACCTCCTGACCACACCAGTATCTTTCCCATGTGGCCCTGCCTAGCCTGGCATGCCTTCTGTCTTGGATCTATCTTTGTACTCTGGGATCGTGACCTGAGCCGAAGGCAGATGCTTAACTGATTGAGGCACCCAGGTGTCCTGCTCCCGAACTACTCTTAATGAATGAATGAAGTGTGAATAAGCAGACTTTCTTTTTTTCCACTCCTGGGTGCTAAAGGTAAAAGTACAGGTTTTTTGAAAATATGTTTAATTGCTTTCCATTTCTAACTTGTCAGTGAAGGAAATAAGATACGGATTTGTATTTAAGAATGATTTGGTTTAAAATTCAAACTTCAACACTTATTAACAATATGCCCTTGGTGGAGTTATTTTTTTCCCTTTGAGGTTTGCTTCCTGCAGTGGCAGTTAATCCAGTGTGTGAGATAGTGTGTATAAAACACCTGACTTAAAGTAGACAATCTGTAATGCAGCCCTCTGTCTCCTCCCTTTACAGCAGGGTACACGGCTGCAAGGAAATGTCAAGAATATCTAAAAGTCTACAGCTTTCCACAAAGAATGGTAAAGGAATAGAAAGACATATAGGATATGTTTAATTCCTAAACTTCTGTCAACGGAGTACTAATCAGTAAATAATCATTTTCAGTTGATTGGTTTGATTCCTTTCTTTTGTGACCATATTGAAAATAAGATAACCCACTTGGTCTATGGCAAAAATTCAGCCTTTAATTCTAAATTCCTAATACACTAATAGTAAGGTTGTTTGAAGACTTACAATAATACGATAAACATGTTAATTTGTCTGGTTTACTTTTTTTACATTCTCATACTATGTTTGAGGGCTGAACTACCTTGTAACTATATTGGTTGGAAAAAGTTAGGTTGCATGGTGTCTTATGACATTTAAAATTTTTTTTTAACAGAGTGTCTTTTCTTTTTAACATAATATCTCTGTGTCCATTGCCTCTTCCCAGATTCTTTTTTTTTTTTTTTTTTTTTAAAGATTTTATTTATTTATTCATGAGAGACAGAGGAGGAGAGAGAGAGAGAGAGGAAGAGAGAGAGAGAGAAGCAGAGGGAGAAGCAGGCTCCCAAGAAGCAGGGAGCCCGATGCGGGACTCGATCCCAGGACCCTGGGATCATGACCTGAGCCGAAGGCAGACGCTTAACCATCTGAGCCACCCAGGCACCCGCCTCTTCCCAGATTCTTGCTGCTCACTCACTGCAGACCCAGTCTCCCGGTGACCACGATGATCTCTGGGTATAAATTGAACTGTGAGCAGTGTTTTCACAACCATTTTGTGAAATTAGAGCATTGTCCCAAAAATAAATGAAATTCAAGGGAAATGGGAAAACCAAAACTTGACATGACCCATCCAGGTAAAAGCTAAATTTTCTATGCCTTTCCAAATCATTCCTTCTCCTTCTTGTTGGCAAAGCAAAAGCCAATCATGCCAGAAATCCCACACTTCCCTCTGGTACTACCTCCACACTTTCGTTGTCAGGATGAGAAGGGAATGTTCCCATTTTTTTAGGCACTCAAAACTCTGACACTAGCTTTGACCTTCTGCCAGTATAAATGAATTGCTTTAAGATAGTAGCTATTTCACAAAATAATTAATTGGAAATCCCAGGCCAGATGACATTAGTGCCAGAGATTCCAAATAACTGAACCTAGTTGTAGGTCAAGCACTGACCATGACAAGGAGGAGGAAAAGGGAAAAGAAAACAAACAAAAAAGCAGGTCCAAAGAGTAAAGACAACACTTTTTATTAGACAGTTCCTCATCTTTTAGAATCCCGTATAATGTCTAATTATTTCACTTTTCACGCCTTTGTCTGCCCTCGCAGCACCAACTATGCTTTTCTTGGCATCCTTTACAAACTATTCTAATCTCAGCAAAAGTTTCCTAGTGGAATTCTGTCTAGCACCCAATTACATTTAGTGGAGCCAAAGTTCTCAATTCCTCAATCACTGACACCAGCCAGGGGCTCCTCTGACTGGCACACATGTTTTTCCCACCAGAGCCATGATTCTCTACTGATTTGTGCTGATTCTACACACCCTTCTGTTTGCAAGTTTATATTTGGATCCAACCAGTGAGATCTGTTCAGACTCCAGGGCCCATTAAACTTCATCATCTTGAAGGTCACTGGCATGGTTATTATTTTTAAGAACACTTGAAGTATGAAGCACACATTCCACATTTACTAAGTGTAACTTTCATCACCAAGAGAATTTCCATATTCAAAATGTGAGCTTAGAGTTGATCCATGCTCTATGAAAGGAATTCTTCTAAAGAAAGTCTCCAGTTCAGTTGAGCAAACACACTTTAATTTGTATTTTCTCAAAGGATTAATTATTTCCAAAAAGGAGAAACATGAAAATGAGAAATTGAAAGATATATTTATAGAAGTAACTTCATGTATTTATTTATTTTTTTTTAAGTAGGCTCCATGCCCAATGTGGAGCCTAATGTGGGGCTTGAACTCACAACTCTGAGATCAAGACCTGAGCTGCGATCAAGACCGGAGCTGAGATCAAGACTCAGACACTTAACCAACAGATCCACCCAGGTGCCCCTATAGAGATAACTTTAAAAAGAAATACCATCTCTTGTTATCCTGGCCTCATATCTACTCTAGCTGATGACATCTACACTATTTCAATGTATTTTACAGTCTGTTACAATGGACAAAGGTCCTGATGTGTTGCGGTATTTCTCTGGGGTCTTTTAAATAGTCTTCCAATAGATTCCAGAAGAAAGAAATATCTGGGGCATATGGTTTCACACCAATTTTGACAAGCGACTGTCTTACAGTACTACTGAAATCAAAAACTACCTAGGGAAAGCCAGGTGAGTGTTAGTGCTAAATGTATTGAGGAAAAAAAAAAAAGAAAGAAAACTTCACCGAGATTGTCAGACCATGCTACAAAGCTGTTTTTACATAGGCAAAGAGATTCTTATTCTTATTCTTCACCAAGATGAGTAATTTGATGCCAGAGCTACCACTGTTTTTTCAATCTGAAAACTCTTAGTAACAACTCAGATATTCTATTTTGAGCTGAAAATCACTTTGCCAGCTAGTATGGTTCTGTGCCATCTAATAATATATTCATAGTGAGGAGATATTATAGATCATGTAATGTGTTTGTAATTGTTACACTACCTTTATATGATCTAGTTATCAATTTCTAAATTCTAATCTAAATTAAATTATATGTCAGCATATTATAAGGGTAAACGTGTTAAATATTAACTTCCTTTAATGTTTTAAGATATGTTTTTCATATGTGAAACCAACTTGGAGCATTTATACTTCACCCACAATTATTGGAATTTTTCCAAGTAGTAATCTAATTGAAAAAAGGAATTTTTTAGTGAATTCCTATGTTTTAATGGTTTCAAAATTAATCCTGGATATAGTCAGTGAAAAGTCACACATCCAAAACTGTAGCACACCCTGTCTGGGACAGTGGATAGCTGCAAACACTCTGGTTAAAATCAGTAACAAAATAAACGCATATCCTGATTGGTCTATCAGATAAATAGTCCAAAGGAATCTTTTTTATCCTAGGTAAAGGGGCGGGGGGGTTGGCTCTGGATGGAAACACCTGCCTTGTTAAAGATAATACTTAGAAACATATGTCAAAGAATTCATTGTATAAAGCATGGCTGGAGACATTCCCTTTTATTAAAACTAGTATGCCAGTAGTTTTTGTGACTTACAGTTCTTTTGTCACCTTATAGTAGTCTTCCTACTGATCAATTGCCCGTTCAAATGCCCCCCCAGAGAGGGCAACTTCATTTCTCCTGGAAGCAGCTTCATTTCCTGTTCTGTGGCTGGGGGTCCCGAAGCACAGAGCTTCTTATGCTTCCATCAAAAGATGTCATTAATTCTAGGGTACTTGACAACCATGTTCTCTTTCAAAGACATCGAGGAAGCAGAGGGAGATTACTGGCCCCCTCCCTGCTGGTGCAAGATTTTTGTTTCATCTCTGGATAAAAGTTTCTGCAGAATAAATTTATTAGCACCTTTCAGTCTAGAGATCATGCCAATTTTTCCTTTCTAAAAGTGGTAGAGTTAGGTGCAAAGAATGGGTATCAGAATCAGACATAGCAGAATCAAATCCCAGCTCTGTCTCAATGAGCTATGTGATTTTGAGCAGTCTCCTTAACTTCTCTAAGCCTCATTTTCAATGAAATATGGAAAACAATTTAAGTTTCCTTTGTAATTGTTGGAATAATTACAGGAGATAATATTTTAAATATTTAGCTTATTGAGCAGCACATATTAGGAACTTAATATAAATATCACTTCCCCTCCCCCTTTCTGTTTGCATGGTTAAAGTGCTAATATTATTTCTCCTAGAAAGAAAATCCCAATTTTAAGGAGACATCATGAATTAGGAAAATAGAATGGCTTCTGGTTCCATAAAGACCTGGGCATTCTTACCGAAGTGGTGACTTTGAGCACATTCATTTAATTCTCTGGAACTAGTTCTTCATTTGCTAATGCAAGCAACATCTACTAAGCCTGGTAGTTATTAAATTAAATGCTATACTGTATAGTGCTTCTGATAGTGTCTGGAGTAATGCCAGAAAGTATGCATTTAACAAATGGTTGTTTTATCTACCGTGTCCCACTCTTTGTATAACTACTTACATAGCAGTAAATTGCCAGTTGGAATAATTATGCAGTGTAATGTCATGGCCAGTGTGACAGTACATTTTAAAAGTTCTTCTTTCCATCTTTCCTTCCATCCCTTTTACATGCTAGAGGGTAGGATGGAAGCAGTGGCTTAAGTAATGGAAGACTCAATGTAGTAGGAAAGTTCAGGAGGTAAAAAAGATGCCAAAGAGGGGTGCCTGGCTGGCTCAGTCGGTAGAGCATATGACTCTTAATCTTGGGGTCATGAGTTCGAGCCCCACGGTGGGCAGAGAGATTGATTAAAAAATTAAAAAAAAAAAAACAAAACCCTAAAGATTCCTGTGGATGAGATCAGGAAGGCTGAAATAGGGGCTAAGCCAGTGGGAAGTGTAGGATTGGACAAATGGAGATGGAAGGAAAATGCGATGTAAATCAGATCATACTATTCTCCGTACAACATGTCAATGGCTTCTTTATACTGGACATAAAGCCAAACTTTATTTCGTGTAGATCAGATCTCACCTGCTTGCCTGACCTCTTTTCATGTCATTCTTCTCTGCTTCCTCAACTAAGCCAGCTACGCTGGCTGGCTTTCAGTCCCGCGTACTTGCCAAACTCAGTCCCACCTCAGAAATTGTGTAGTATCTGTACTCTGGGGGTGGGGGGTTTGGAACTGTTATTCTATATTTTGATTGGGTTGCTACACAAGTATGTGTACTTGTGAAAACTGATCAAACTCTACACTTAAAGTGCATTCTGTTGTATGTAAAATATACCTCAACAAAGTTGATTTACAGAAAAGAAAGAACCTGTATTCAGTTACAGAAGTCAACAATACAGAAGTGATCTCAAAATACTTGTTTTAAGCAGAATTTTGCAGGCATTTATCAGTTCTTTAAGGTAAATTGGTAAAATTCAACTTTTTTAGTATTTAGAAGCCAGTTTTCCCAGACTTCAAACATAAATAAATGAATGTGGGTTATAGTGTAAAGGAAGTGGAATTTGGCGAGGAGTGGATAGCATGAACTAAAACTGGGTGGTGGCCTGAAAATTCAATAGGGAGCTATCACAGACTTCATCTACGATTTCCATCCAGGAACAGATCCAGACAGCTGGAGACTGTATAGGGGGCCTTTAAAGTACAGTTACAAAACCCTATTTTTTTTAAATTTTATTTGAGTTAAATTTCTTACGTTAGATCCCAGTTCATCACAGCAAAACAAAACAAAAGGAAAAAGCTTGGCTTTGCTCTTAGGATTTGGGGAGGTATACTTAAGACTGTTTCCAGGATACTATCAAAGGAAACCTCTTACAACCCACTTTGTATACAAATACAAGATATCCTAAAGGAAATAAGCTAAGATATGACAAGAAAAGTATATACTACTGAGAAGAAACCAAATTGTAAGAAAAATGAAATTACCAGCGGTGTTTTTTTTCTTTTTTTTTTTTTCTTCTGTTGTGGCCTTGAAAAAAAGGAAAGGGAAGAATTTGTGCAGTTTGTTCACTACCCCCCAGGTTTTTAGAATTATGTAAGGATAATAGTATTTCCCCACCCGTCCCCTGAGGAGCTTTCAAGACTAGCATCTGTGAGGTGCATTTCCTAGATAAATGCAAACTGCCCTTTGACTCTCTTCAAGATAAGAAAACACTGACCCTTTCAACCAAGTTATTTATGACATTCACATAATGTGAAACAGGGCTTGGACCTGATGGGAACGCCCAGAAGTGCATGCACCGAAGGCAGTTAAGATTCCCCTCTGCTACTATCCAGGAGAGACCGCCACACAAGTCGAACAAGGCCCAAGGCTCATTAAGAAGTTTGATGAATTTAATACAATTCAAATTAAAGAAAATCTCAGGGGAACATGTTTAGAAAAGAAAACCAGATGGGGCTCTAGTGTAGAGCATCCAGGGAGCAAGTGTGGGATGCCCTATAATCCTGGGGATTCTGGAAACATGAGAAAATGTGATTTATCTTCATGGAGAATTAACATGCAAAATGTGTTGGTGGCATAATATTGAGTTTCAGATTTCATAATGAAATTTTCCAGATTTTGAGGGGAAAAAAAAAAACCCCACTGGATACTGGAAGAAGTCATCTGCCCTTCCTACAAGACTTGTCAAAGTAAAGGGGAATCAAATAAAAGGAAAGAAAAATGCATCCAATCTAACAACACCAGTTATCAAGTGGAAAATGTCAGGATGTATACCACCAAGAAAATAAGAACAGATCTGAATGTCAACTTGCCCAGTTGCTGTCCTTCCCTTTTCTTAGTACAGAATAATAACGTTAACTGATGCCCTTGTGCCCTGGACAGAAGGGTGGGGAGCTGGGATTCTTTCAACAATGAATGTAGAAAAAGAAAACAACAACAAGCCATCTTACATTAAAAGAAAAAAAAAAGGACTTAAAGTTTAAATATAAACCCAGAAATAGTCATTCTGCAGTAGTCAGATTTAGTCATGGCAACGTTACCATTTGTGAAATGAACCCCCACTGGACTTCAGGACAGGTGAGGTCCAGTGTTTCTTTCTAGCTGGACAAGGGCTGCTAACTTAAAGAAAATTATGGAAGGTTTTTGGTTTATTTTGTTTTGTTTTGCAACATCACATAAAAACATTCTTCAAAGATAGCATTGATCATTTGTATTACTAATACCTTATTCTGAAAATTTTAGCAGAGCTCAAAACCAAGACACCTATTACTAAATACGTATTCTGAATTTTCAATGTGCTCCCTTTGCCAGAAAATACAAAGTAGCTAAAAATTAAAGTCACCTGAAATTCTTTTTTTTAAGATTTATTTATTTATTTTAGATTGAGAGAGAGAGAGACAGGGAGGGGCAGAGGGAGGAAAGAGAGAATCTTAAGCAGACTCAGTACTGAGTGCAGAGCCCAGTGCCGGGCTTGATCTCACGACACCGAGATCATGACTGAGCTGAAATCAAGAGTCAGATGCTTAACCGACTCAACCACCCAGGTATCCCTAAAATCACCTGAAATTCTATCACTCAAATCAAGTCATGTAAAAAGACAGCTATCACAAAGTAAGGTCATACTCCACATCTAATTGTGCAATGTGTTTTTCCCTTATTATGTAATAATGAATAGGTTTTCATGTCAAAATATGCAAGCTAAAATAATAATTTTAATGGCTGTTTAGTACATTATCTAAATACACCACAATTGAGTCACTAAATATGCCATCTTAGTACATTTATGTTGTTTCCAGTTTTTCTGTGCTTAAAAAAAATAAGGTGAATATATGGAATGACTAGAACAATTAGTATGTACTTTAATTATATTTCTAGGATTCCGGAAAAAAAACAAAATTAAAGAATTAAGGGTAGACCCAACAGTTTTAATTTCATGGTCTGTGATATGTAATGTATCAGAATGCCGTTCTGGCTCATAGTTCTTTATCCTCACTTATTGGCATAAGCCAGTAACGGAAATAGGAATCATTTAGAGAGCAATTAGAACACAGGAAGCCTGGAGTCACCTGTAACAATCTTAGTAGAAACCTAAGGAAAAAATATGTGTCACATAAAAAAACTCAGCTATAGCTGAGTAACTCAGCTATAGCTCAGGGGTGAGTTAAGTGAGAAATTGGGGATGAACAGAGATCGTTGAAGGGAAAATAACGTTGTCTTTAAAGGAAAGCAAAGGATGCACAAACTATGGCAGGTTCACATCTAAAAACAAAGTTGTACTGAATAAGTAAAGATTATGTTCTATATTGAATTAAGAGACTTGATCTTAAATAAGTCATCAGGGACCCCGGTGAAACTTTTGGCTACAATGTGCAAACTGTCATACTAAGCTGACTTGTGGTAGCAAAGACTAATGGTTTCCAGTGCACAGTGTCCGTTGGGAGGAAACTGGAAGCAAACCTGGGAACTTCAGAGTGGTGATTCGTATCCGCACGCTTGTCAGGATGGCAGCACCTGGAAAAGATAGAATCTCAGATTCCTAGAAAAATATAACTTCGGGGGAGATATGAAATGTGGCTTCTACAAGGGGAAAATAATGCTCCACCAATTAACTCAATCACAATTGTATGTTCCTATTGATTAAACCTCCAAAGTAATACATCTGTCCCCTTCTTTCATTATTGTTGCTGCTCTGACGCTTAGAGCATTGAATTAGATTTTTCTGATAACCTGCAAACTGTACCTTCCCTAGGACATTCTTTATTCCACCATCAGTGTAATGTCTCTGGGACATATCTTATTATTCCTTTTGCCTGCTTGCAAATGTTCAAGTTCTTGGACTATTGCATAAAATAGTTTGAAGGCCTCTGCAGTGGGGTCTCTTCTGGTTGTATCGTGCTTCACGGCTTCTTCCCAGAAATGCCACACAGCCTGCACGTAGGTCACCACACTGTGTGTAGGTCCCGTAGGTTACCACACGTAGATGCTGGTGCGTGCCTTCTCATTTGCTAGTCCCTTTCTTTTCAGAAGGTACTTCTGCCTTTTGAACACCAAGTAGATTTTCTTTGAAGACTTAAGTGTCTACCTCAATTAAACCTTCATGGGCCTCCCTCCAAGGTAGAGTTAGAGATTTGTCCCTCTGTCCTCTCATTTGAGCACTTAGCCAACTGCCAAGGTAAAGATTCTTGAGCACTAAATGGGCTTTTCTTCTATGTGCTCTTATGGTTTCTTACAGTGCCTGACACTTAGCAGTTTCTCCACAAAGATTATTGAATACATGAATCTCTTAAATTTCTCATAGGTGATACTGACAAGTAAAATGTAATTATATTTCTACTTTCAGAAAGACTTTATGAGTGTGCATCCTATAGGTGGTCAAAGAATTTTAAAAAATTGGTTTCCTTGTTATTATGGAAAATGTTTTGTCTTAAGTACGGAAATGGCTTAATGACAGGAAGCAATGTGTAGGAATAAATGATCATTTCTCTACTTAGAAAAGTGTTAGTGTCAAGATTCCCTAGGGACTGATGCTGGAATACAATCCTAACCAACATGTTAAATATATTGCCTAGAAAAAAAAGAGAGAATTCTTTAAGTTTTCTTTTTTGTAATTGCCAGGGTCTTCTGCCTGATGAAATACTGAGTTGACAAGTATAACATACAAGAATATAATGAAAGCAGTGAAAATAAAAAAAAATAATAGCATTTGACTTTGATGTATGAAAATAAAGAAAATAGAGTTAAGGAAAAATCCATTCATCCAATTTATTTTGAATACCTATTATATACAAAGTCTTACTTTAGGAGTTGTGAAGGCTGCAGAACTGAACAAAATTGAATCATTGTACTACAGACAGTAATTGAAGTGAAATGTATTAAGCTTTAAATCAGCAAAGTTATATAGATACTTAGAAGAGTAAGAGATAATTTTAAGTTGGAGGAATTGGGAGCTTCATGAAAAACATGTTACTTGAGCAACTCATGATGTCCAGATGTGATTTTTAAAAGCTGGAGATTAACGAGGAAGGTGATTCAAAATGAAGAATAAATGAGAAAGAAGGATCAAATATGACTTCATAAATGCAGTTGGGAATGACTGAAAGGAGATCATTGACGACAAAAGGTGGATACACAGAAAGTTGATTTGAAGACAGAAAAGGGCTAAGATGAGTTAGGTTGCAGGGAAGATCAGTTTATAAGGTACTACACTGTGAATTATAAATTATAGCTTAAGGAAAAGATCATAGGGTCTGGAGAACATTTCAGAATATTGCTGCAGTCATAGCAGCAACAACAAATCCATGCAATTATGCATTCTAAATTTTATTGGAAATAAAAAATTTTATTGGCAATAAAGCATTTTATTAGAAATAAAGCATTCAGTGGGATTTAACTGTCATATAAAGCGATGGT
The DNA here is from genome assembly GCF_009762305.2 of Zalophus californianus. Taxonomy (NCBI): domain Eukaryota; kingdom Metazoa; phylum Chordata; class Mammalia; order Carnivora; family Otariidae; genus Zalophus; species Zalophus californianus. Next base: position 47,971,669 of record NC_045606.1, on the reverse strand, counting down.
GTTACTATACTCAGATAAGTCTTGCATTTTCAGCCCTTCGTAGTTTATAAATTGTTTCATGCTCACAGCCTCACATCAGGTGAAAAGCATCAGGTGCTGTCATTCTCCTTTTAAGAGTAGAAGAGCATAGCTCTAAGTAGTTTAGATAATTTTGTTCAGGTTTGCATAACCAGTAAGAGATAGGCAAATGCAGGGATAGAACCTAGATTTCCTATGTGCGAATTCAATATTGTCTTACCTGTTCTACTTAGCCCTCAGGGAGATGGGGATAGAAAGAACTAGAAAAGGTCCTAACGGACATCACTAAAATAATCAAGTGAATATAAGGGGTTCTTTAGGAGGAAAAAACTTAAAAAGTATGCCTATTAGAAATCTAGCTTAGAAAGCAGCAAGTTTTGTTAGTAATTTTATAAATGTTACAAATAAAGTGAAGATGGCTTAGATTATAAAATTCAGATAACCAGAACTAGAGGATTCTCTAGCCCAGAACTTACAAACACCCCGTCTTTTGGCCACATCTGTTCTCCAGAGATGTTTTGCATGACCTTGGAGGTGTATTAGAATAAAATATTGTAAACACTTGTCGTGATTTTGAAATTAGGAGACTGTATAGAAAGATCCCTATTTACAGCTTCTTTTGAAAATCAGAAGCTCTGGGAAAAGTGGGCTTTGGCCCAACAGAACGTCACCCTTTAAATGGAGAATTTGTTCATTGCTTCAACACACTATCCCCTACTGCACACTACTAGGGTACACTATTCCCCGGTGGATCACACCCAGTCTGCTTCACACCTTCATATTACTTGGTAAGCTTTTGAGTGTTGGCCACTGTTCCTGAATCGAAGCAGAAATATTTGAGGTGCCATTTGATGCTAATGGCAGGCAAGTCAGTTACACCCTCCTTCAAACAAATTCTTTTGGGTATGTTGACAGAGAATGAACTTCGAGACTTCAGAAGACACATTCTACCCATAAAAATGGACTTCCATGTCAATGGCAGAGCTCCAGGGGGAAGATTGAAATAATCCTGCTTCTAAAGCACATGACCTTGGCTCTTTCTGAAGCCAAGTTTTTTATTCTTCCTCAGATTCCGTGAGATTCAGAGTCATTCATCTATTCAATAAATATTTACTAAGTTCTCACTACATGCCCAATACTGTGATAGTTGCTAAGGCTAAAATCAATGAATAAAACGATCTAAAAATCCTTGCCCTTATGGACCTTACATATTGTAAGAGTAGGTAGAAAATCCACAATATAAATAAGTAAATATATAGCAGGTTTGGAAAGGGGTATTGGGAATGTGTAGGGGACTGTAATTGTCTCAAGGGAGATCAAGGAAGGACTCACTGAGAAAGTGACATTTGAATAACAATGTGCGGGAAGAAAAGGAAAATCTTGAAATATCTGAGGGAAGAGTATTTCAAGAAAAGATGCTTCCAGATCATTCCTATAAGTTGCCCTTTGTTCTTATTAGTTCAAATTGTTTCCTGCTACTGGCAACCAAGAGACTTAACCATTTCGATCCACGAGTAAGGCATGTCTGACAATTCCAATATTATTCAGTGCTTTAAAGTGTATTTTAATATGTCAGGGCAAGGGCTTCATGGAGTACTATCGGATTTAACAGGCTTAATATTTAAAATTCTTTTAATTGTTTTTGTTTACACTGAATGCAAGATTTCCTTTTGTCTTTAAAAAAAGTACACAAGGAGCTGTGTAATCAGAAACAAACTATTATAACCAGAATAATGTAAATTTAATTTGGGCTTTTTCTGTGAGGCAGGGGGGAGATATTTTCACATTTATTCCAAGAATCCTGGGGATTCTTCTAAGACTTCTAGATTAATTACCACTAAAAGGGGGGTGAAGAAACTATTATTTATTTTGCATTGAGCCTGGGCCAGATTATCATTTATTTTGCCTTATGAAAAATCCTTGCACTAATGAGTAGATTGAAACTCAAGCTAAATAATCTATGCAAATATATACAGCTAAGGAAGAAAGCAAGCCAGGATTCCCCCTCAACTGATTTTAAAGTTGGGTTTCTGTATTATAAAAAAAATCAGAAGGTTATTCTAGACCATAATGTGATCATAACCATCCAACCACAATGGCATCTACCTAAGGTGGCTCTTTAATATAATTACTAAGAATGAAATTCAAACCATATTTTGGCAGCATTATGTGATGCTGATAGAAATATAGGAAGGGGAGATTCATAAATGAATTGCTAGTGAAAACAGTGTCTGTTACTGACTGATGTCTCCCTGCAGATTTATCTATATACCATTGGACATCATTCCTCTCTTCCAAAAGAGTTCTGGAAGGATCCCCAAACAGCAGTTCCTCTATGTAGAAAACTACAGCAACAAGAAAGAAAGAAAGAAAGAAAGAAAAAGAAAAAGAAAGAAAAAGAAAGAAGAAAGAAAGAAAGAAAGAAAGAAGAAGAAAGAAAAAAGAAAGAAGAGAAAAGAAAAAAGAAAGGAAAGAAAGAAAGAAAGAAGAAAGAAAGAAAGAAAAAAAAGAAAGAAAGAAAGAAAAAAGAAAGAAAGAAAGAAAGAAAGAAAAGAAAGAAAGAAAGAAGAAAGAAGAAAGAAAGAAGAAGGAAGGAAGGAAAGGAGGAAGGAAGGAAGGAAGAAGAAAGAAAAAAAGATAAGAAAGAAGAAGGAAGGAAGGAAGGAAGAAGAAAAGGAAAGAAAGAAAAGAAAGAAAGAAAGAAAGAAAGAAAAGAAAGAAAGAAAAGGAAAAAAGAAAGAAAGAAAGAAAAAGAAAGAAAGAAAAAGAAAGAAAGAAAGAAAGAAAGAAAAAAAAGAAAAAAGAAAGAAAAAGAAAAAAAAAAGGAAAAGAAAGAAAGAAAGAAAGAAAGAAAGAAAGAAAGGAAGGAGGAAGGAAGGAAGAAGAAGAAAGAAAGAAAGAAAGAAAGAAAGAAAGAAAGAAAGAAAGAAAAAAAGAAAGAAGAAAGAAAGAAAAGAAAGAAAGAAAGAAAGAAAGAAAGAAAAGAAAGAAGAAAGAAAGAGAAAGAAAGAAAGAAAAAAAAAAGAAAGAAAGAAAGAAAAAGAAAGAAAGAAAAGAAAGAAAGAAAGAAAAAAAAGAAAAAAAAGGAAAGAAAGGAAGAAAGGAAAGAAAGAAAGAAAGAAGGAAAGAAAGGAAAGGAGGAAGGAAGGAAGAAAAGAAAGAAAGAAAAAGATAAGAAGGAAGAAGGAAGGAAGGAAGGAAGGAGAAAAAGAAAGAAGAAAAAAGATAAGAAGAAGAAAGAAGAAAAGGAAATGAAAAGAAAGAAAGAAAAGAAAGAAGAAAAGAAAGAAAGAAAGAAAGAGAAAGAAAGAGAAAGAAAAGAAAGAAAGAAAGAAAAGAAAAAGAAAGAAAGAAGAGAAAGAGAAAGAAAGAAGAAAAGAAAGAAAGAAAGAGAAAAGAAAGAAAAAGAAAGAAAGAAAAGAAAAAAAAAAACAACTGAGTTCCCAATGGTTCCATTGTGCTCAGGACACGGCAACCAAACACTGCTGTCTGTGAAAGAAATGTCAGGCCATGGTGCTTGGAGGACCAACAACACTCTCACATAACTGTGCTGATGAGGTGTCACCTATTTCCATCCAAAAGTTGTTGTATATGATAACATCCTTTGGGATAAGGCCCTTTTCTGTCTATGAAATTATTGATTGCAGGCCTTATTCACCTCTCCACATTAGGCTTGGATGTCTCAAAATCTGACTTTAGGCCCTGCAGAATGAAAGGAGGCATCTAGCATATGAAAACCCTCCATCTGGAAAACACTCCTTAATGGGAAATAGATGAACTAGGATCCAGTGAGGTCCTCCACATCTTTAATTCCATGATTCTGCCTAGGAAGTATTTTGGAAATTTTTTAACCCAAGGCAGATTCCACTGATTTCTAAAAATGGGAGTTGGGGGAGGCAACTGGCATTGAAACAAGGAAAGGAACTGTCCTTGATTGTTAGAGAAGATGGAAAGCCCAGGGTGCAGACAGTGGGGATTATGGATCCCCAACACCTTATCTTGTTGAAATAGCGAAAAGAGGAAATGGACAGACCAGGCTGCCAATTTGTGGATTCTTCTGGCAATGGAATGGTCACTGAAACTATCCTCCCAGTAATTATCTGTAAAGAAATGGACTCACTTTCCTCTTTAGGGCCCTAGGCCTGTTTTCACATAAATAAGAGATTAAGTAAATCCTTTTTGGTTCTGAGTTCACTTCTATAACTTCAGTTTTATACTCTGCTGCTTGTTAACTGTCCATGTCCTAAGAGATAGAAATAACAACTGACTGTAGAAGATCTCAGTGCGGGGAAGCCAGAAAGGGATTTCTAGTATTTGGGGAATAATGCATCTCACCGGAATAAAGGAGACATAGGAAGTGATCTGTGTCATTTCTGAAATGTTGCTTATGATATTAAATGAGAAGTTCGTCTTTTCAACTGTATTTGAATTTAAGAATATGAAACATCAACTTCTACTTTATCTTCATAGTTACCAGCATTATTGACTCTTACTGAAATGACAATGATAGATGAGTATTTTGAACCAGATCTGTCTTCCCCAGGATCAGCCAACACACTGTGCCATTTAGAATTAGAAATTAGAGCCTCTCCATTTTCTTTGCTTAGTGAACTCATTGTGGAATGAGTGAGGCAATTTTCTATTTGAAATTAATCATATTTTCTATTAGCTTTTATCTCTACGATTTTTGAATACTTCCTGAGATTCATTAAAAGTCTCTGAGTGCTCATACATTTTAGCAATCATTTATGACCTGGACGTACAAAGACATTCTAGGCACTGCCCCTGCCTTCTTGGAAATTTTATTTTTAATTCTTCCATTTTTATGTATCCTGTTACAGAAAAATAATCACTCATACATGTTTCTATTTCTTTCAAAAAACATTCAATGATAATATATTTTCTATTAAAAATATGATGTATTTCTGAAATGGAATTTTTAGCTGAAAGTGCCATTGACTTTTATCTAGTCTGGCATTCTTAAAAGGAGTGTAAGTTAGTTTTGTTTTTGTTTTTTGGGTTTTTTTGTTTGTTTGTTTTTGTTTCTCTCTCCTCTTTTTAGCTCTTTGAGAATTCTACCTAAAAGAACCCTCATATCTTTTCATCTGTTCCAGAGCTTAAAAGAATTAAAAAAAAAAAAGAATGTTTTTAGACAATAGGAAAACTGCAATTGGAGAATCAGTGAAATATGTGAATCAGGGTCCTTGCTCTATTTTTGCTATTCACATGTTGTCTTTCATGATCATAGAAAGTGGCAACCGTGACTGATTTTGAAAATATTAATGTACAATCCCTTGAATTGTCTTACTCTGTGTGGCAAGAGATACTATCTTGGTCCAATACCCATGTGCTATGAAGAATTCTCAATGGCCCTTGCTTGTTAAGGACCAACTCATCCTGATTGGTGCCTATGGAAGCAAAGAGCTGCTCTCACCTGCTGTGGGACCTCCTTTGGTATGTTCAGCTGTGCATCCCTAACATTTAGCATGCTGGAAGGCTCAATAATGTATATTAACTTGTGACTGAATACACTGAATGAGCAAATGAAGTTTGTTCATATAGCAGCAGGCTATACATTTTCCCCTTGTCACAGCCACCAGCCATTCCTCGAACTGTGAAGGCTGAACGGTATTCATATCAATAAATGTGGTTTTCCCCCGTTACACTTGTGACCTTGTACAGGGGACTTCCCTCTCTGAACCCTGGTTTTCTCTATAGAGTGAGGGAATTTTTTTTTTAATATTTTGTTTATTTATTTGACAGAGGGAGAGAGAGCATGCACAAGCAGGGGGAGGGGTAGAGGGAGAAGCAGACTCCCCGCTGAGCAGGGAGCCCGATGTGGGGCTTGAACCCAGGACCCGGGGATCATGGCCTGAGCCGAAGGCAGACACTTAACCAACTGAGCCACCCAGGCGCCCCTAGAGTGAAGGAATTAAAGCAGGTACTCTCCCAAGTCCCTTCCTATTATTCCATGCAGTGATTAGTGTGTGATGACATAACACATTCTGGTACTGCTTACAATGTTTGGGGCAGCAGACTTGCCACCACTCCTCCTCAAAGAGGACATGAGCCAAGTTTAAATAGGCAAGTAGAGGAGAATGCAAAAGTAAGGGTTTTCTCCTATTCACAGCCTGATAGGCTTTTTTGTTTAGGTCTCCAGAGGTGAACAGGGTAAAGAGTGGAACTAAAATCATCAGAAAATACTTTTTGTTAGTGCAGGAAAATCTTTTATTTAGATCGATTAGTAGGAGAATGGTTGGTTTTATTCACAGGAAGGACAGTGCTTTTCATATTCATAAAATATTAGTGACTCCAGACCCATTTAATTTCTGCACATCTGTTAAGTAGAGAAAAAAGAAACCTAATGATCTAACAGAAGAACACACTTAAGGCTAACATTTGGTTCCCAGACCTATCATTCTGTTTGCCAAAATGAAGTTACTGAAGCTTTCATAGTAATTGTTGTGACTGAGCAGAGCAAAGGGACTTATGTACATTCATGCTGGTATGTATACACATGTATTTGCACCTCACAAGCCCATATTAGAACCTGCTATTTATTTCCTGAATGGAGCCTAAATTAGTTAGTGATCTTCTGCATTATTGCTGAGAAATGGATGCACAATGTGTTCTTATTTAAAAGAGAGACAATGAGTAGACGGCGACACAAGAGCATTAAATTACTCTGCCCCAATTTATTTCTCAGAGCAGTTCTTGCTGAAAGGTCTTTCAGGAAAACAAGGACATTCAGGAAGTAACCCCCAGTCTCTGTGGACAAGTGTGTTTATTGAGAGCCTGCTTGGTGAGAGGTGTGCAGACTCCTGGACTTAGAGCTCCCGTTCCAGCTTTATTTCCTTCTGGGTGAAGCCTCCTCAGTTTCTTCATCTGTAAAATGGAGTTCATATAGTATGGTTGTGGGGATCGGATGAGGTAACAATGTGACTGTAGAAGGAAACAGTAGGAAGGGCACCGAGAGGTCACTGTTAAGTCTAAACCAAAAAATGTTACTGTTACTTTTCTTTACTTTTCACAAATTAGGTAATCCCCTTGGCTATCACTAGGCAAATGTGAAGATTACCTCGTCATAGTAATTATGTTTTAACATAATTGTAACGATAAATTTACCACTTCCAACAACCAGGGCACTTATCCCTGTCCTCACCTCCAGGTGACAACGTACCCCTATGTGGCTTATGCTTGAAATTAGTTACACAAATTGTGGAATATATGTACAGTTTAACTTGTTTGCCATATCTGAACATTGCAAATGTTAAGTATAAAACAAAACAAAGATAAAATATAGGTGCCATTTTTTGGTGAGATGTATCACCACCAGATCAGATGACAGTCTTGTAAAGTCTCTACTTCTGACTCAGTAAAAACTCTGTAATGTGTGCATTGTCGGGGAAGGTGGTCATTTGCTCCCACCCACCTTCATACTACTACTCCCTGATGGTGCGGCCTGGCCAGGATAAAACCACTCTGGGATGACAAAATTGATCTGGGCCAGCAAGAAAGGAAATCACCATATTCCATATATTTCCCTTCCTTCTCTCTGTTCCCCACCAATACAGAATTTGTGTTTCTGCAAAGCTCTTTCCACAACTGACAATTGGGAAATTAAAAGTGCATATCTATACCTCTTGGAAGCTTTTAATGACTGCTTTCATTAATAACCAGTCTCAGCTGAGAAACGACTCATCTATACATCCCAGGGCTGACCCATCTCTTTTTTCTCCACAGACTCTTTTTTTTTTTTTTTTTTTGACAGCTATCAGAGGTTAAATGTAATTAATATCCTCCTCTGACCCACAGGTCAAGGACTCGATTTGCATTACACTGGCTAGTGATTTAGATTAACAAAGTTTTATCTGGTAAGCAGTAGGAATCCATCAGAATGCCATAAAGAACCAAGCAGTCTCCACAGACTCTTGACTGCTACCCTTTACCAGACACACGCAATCAGAAGCCAGTGCTATGAAGCTTTCAGCTGGTGAATCCTGCTGTTGAGGTTCCCAGCCTCCTCTGCTTATGCTTCCTTGGTATCAAAAGTGCCTTCTGCTGATTTACCTGCTGAACTTCTCTGAAAAAAAGCTCTTCCATATACCATGAACACATTTATAGTTCCAGAGAAACTACATCTAAGAACACAGGAATGTGAATAAGAATCCAAAGTGGGTAGAAGATAAATGCCAGGTAATATGTATCAATGGGTGAGTTGTCTTCTGTGAATGTCCCCAGCCTGGCTTATTTGGGGGTGTGCAGGAGAGAGGATAAATGTGCTCATTCCAAAACTGAAACTCAAATTTGGAAGGTTTTACCCGCACATGAATGATGACAAAAATTTACCTCATCCTTCAAAAGAATTTCACCTGGTTATTTCTAGGAGTTTCTGGAGGCTACCTGACTTGTGTGTAAAATTCTAACTGTTCTCATTCCGTCAGCTCAGTTTTCTCTTTGAAAGTCAAGTGTCCTCATGACACCTGAGGAAGGCTGTTGACACACCATGGCTTTCCTGAAAATTCAAGGCAGTGTACCACACCACCTTCTTCTGAATAACTTCTTTAATAACACATAAAAACATGTTCCATGGCTAAAAGCCATGGATTGATGACCTCAATCAATAATATTGAGAGTCCCTTCTATACATCTCGACCTGCTTACTGGTTCCTTTAAATAAATTCTTAAATATGTAAGTTTATCTAATTAGCCAGAAAAGATAAAATTTTAGGTAAGAAAATTTTACTTGATCTTATTACATGGTTTAAAACAAAAATCATGAAAGATCTTTTTAACCATAAATGTGTGAATTTGACCACTACTACTCTAATAGAAAAATGCATTTGAAATTTTTGGCAGTTGATTTTGAAAGAGAAATCAGGTATATGCATACACAGTAACTATTTAGATTTAAGAACTGTCACTTTATAAAATACATATATCAATATATCCGTGTTTGTCCTACTTGTATACTCCTTACTCAGGACTAGTATAGAGTATCTAATTAATAATGTTTACTAATTGAATTTTATTAAATATATATTTTAACTGGCTGCTGGCTAAATAAGCTGTCATGTGGCCACTGGAAATGTCATTCCTCAGAGGCTAGAAATCCAAAATCAATTCAGAGAATCCATATAATGTGAGACAAGAGACAAAACTCATTAACTCTTCTTCTCTTTATGCCCAGGCCTTAATCAATAATTTGCATCTTATTGATAATAAATAATTCATACTATAGTGGTATTTTTTTAAGACCTGAATTTTCTGATAACTCGATTTTCTTAACAATCCTCAGCAATATTTTCCTGTGATTATCTAAGCATTGGCTCTGTACTTCTGGGGAACAAAAGAGGTTATTTTAACTTGGAAGATGCCAGATTCACTTAAATAATTAAGCAAGGTCCACAGATCTCCATCCCCTCCCTCTTAATAAAAAAAAAAGTACAATTAAATAATGAGACTCGGCTACATTAAGGTAATAAACCAAATAATAGGGAAGGGCTAATGCTTAGTAGAGTCTAAACAGTGACTTGTCTGTATGGACCAATGTATTTCTCTTATTATAATTTTTTCCATTTTTGGTAATCTACATATAGCATAAAATTTACTATCGTAACCATTTTTATATGTACAGTTCAGCCTAACATACTCATATTGTTAGTACTGTTAGTATCATCACCATCTTCAAAACTCTTTTCATCCTGCAAAACTGAAACTCTATATAAACAATAATTCCACATTCCTCCCTTACCCTAGCCCCTAGCAACTACCATTCCACTTTGTCTTTAGGATTTTGACTTTCCTAAGTGTTTCACGGAAGTAGAATCATACTGTGTTTGTCTTTTGGTGACTGGCTTATTTCATTTAGCATAATGCTCTTAAGGCTCATTTATGTTGTTGCATGTGTCAGAATTCCCTTCCTGTTTAAGGCTGAATAAAACTCCCTTGTATGTATACACCCACCTTTTGCTTATCCATTTATCAATCAGTGGACACTAGGGTTGCTAACATGTTTTATCTATTAGGAATAATGCTGCAGTGAACATGGGTGTACTTCAAGGCCCCGCTTTCAATTCTTGAGCATATACCTAGGCGTGGAATTGCTGTATCATATGGTAATTTTACTTTTAACTTTTTGACAAACCATCATTCTGTTTTCCATAGTCGCTATGCCACTTTATATTCTCTCCAGCAGTGCTTAAGGGCTCCAGTTTCTCCACACACTTGCCAACACTTGTTATTTTCCTTTTTTTTTTTTTTAAAGTAACCACCCTAATCCATGTAAGTGGTATCTCATTGTATTTTTAATTTGCAGATTCTTAGTTAATAGTGATGTTGAGCTCTGACTATATTTTTAAATTGTGTGGATACGAATCCTTTTTCCTTCTACTTGACAATTCTAAGAAAACCAGCTAAATAAAAAGGAAATTCCAAAACTGTGAGCATAATTTTAACACTGTTCTTATCCTTAAAACATTATTATAAATTTGAAGGAAACAGCGTAATAAAGTACAAATCACTTTATCTTATGTTCAATCTATAGCTTTCTAAGGTGGTGATTAAACCCTACCAAGTCCACACAGTTCATTTATTCATGCAGCAAATACTAAGTGAGGCTCTCATTTGCTTTCACCGTACCAGTTTCTGGGAACGTATAAATTAAACTTCGCTATTCCTGTCCTCTAAAAACCTATCTCTAGTTTATGGGGCATTATCTTTCTGTAGCCACGTATAGGTCAAAAGTCCATGTTGTCCTACTAAGAAGTCAGAGAGACAGTCCATGTTGTCCTACTAAGAAGTCAGAGAGATCTAATTCAAATACTTTCTCCGTGTTTACCGGAGGAGTGACTAGAAAATGTTACTTAAAGTGAATTTCCTCCTCTGAAAAGTAGGAGTAAGTAATTATTCTTACTTAGAGGTTTTATTGATTAACCCCATGGACAATGTAAAGTGGTTAACCAGGTAGAGACATCCCCGTAATGACTTTCAGTCTTTTATTGGCACATACACAGCTGAGAGCTCATGAATATCTTACTGTAGCCCAGAAACACTAAGGCTTCCATTAGCTTCGAGAGTTTTCGCAATAACGGTTTCTCTTGAATAGTCCTTGAAAAAAAATCAATAAATGGAAGTAATCTCTGCTGTCAGTGCTTAGAAGTTATATAAAACAAAAAGTGTCTGGGAAATATATAGGCATGAAGGAGATAAAATCATTTGCTGAGACTTGTACTTTAGAATTGTACATCAGCCAACATTTAATTTTCCTTAAAGAGACAAAATGGATTCCAGGACCTCCTTTCTGGACTGTAACATTATTTTGTGTATTCATTTATTTAAAGAAGGAAAATCTGCCCTTGTGAAGAAAATGTGCTGGTCACAAGGAGTTGGACTGTTCTTATCCTACACAGCAAGTTCTCACTGCAAATTCATTAACTGGTTGGATCCCTAAGTGGCCTGTCTTACAGGTAAGGAGCAGTGATTGTGTGGATCAGGGCAGTATCCTTTTTAGAATAATTATTTGTCGTTTTGAAATTATAAACAAATAGTCTGGTGTTTTGTCTTGTTTTGTTTTTTTGGCATTATGTGGCAGTCACATCATCCTGGTAATAGTATTAGTCTTTTGCTTTGCAATATGAAATAGAAATTAAGTTTTGAGATGTTAAAACTCAGAGCTTGATCCTGGACATTGACTTCAAGATGATTGGACACAGGAAGGGAATTAATGCAACCTCAGGAAGTGCCTCCGCCATCCCCCATCAAGGGTACTCTAACCCCATAATCACTCGTCCCACACACCTGGAAGCAATCCACTTATTTTCTAAAGTTTTAAAAATTTCTATAAAGCTGATCTTGCAATTTTTGATAAGTTTGGTTATTCTGTTAATACCTTTTTTGCCCCAAATACAGATTTTGAAATTTTTTTCTCATCTGAACACTGGGTAATTCTAGGAAAAAAGAAACTATTATATTTGATTCTTCGTGTTTTCAAATTTTGAGGCAATGCCTTTATAAATTAGCCTATACTGATATAACATTGTGATTCAGGGTCAAAAATAAAAACTTAGACCAGATGGGAATATTTACTAATGCTTACTTTAAGATATAAAAATGTGAAAGAATTGAAGTAGAAAACTGTGCTGAAATATAGCCACTGTTCTTTTGGTAATACAGTAGTAGATACTCATCATGATTTATTTTCCCTTGAACCATACTTTGTCTTTAAGTAATTTTGGAGTATAAGACTAGAGTACCTTCACATTTGTACATTTTTTTCTCAATAAAACTACGGCTGCCTGGTTTGTCTTAATATTTATCTCTGCACTGGAATGCTTCTTGACAGTTTCTGATTTTTAAGTTTCATATTTGCTTGTATAATTTGCTTGTTTCTTTAGTCTGCTGCCAGGAAGTTAAGTATAATAGTAAAGCTATACTGAAAAGTAGAAAGTAGGAAAATTTGAAAATTGGAATCCTATGCCTTTATTCTTTTCTGAGAAAATTTTTTGTACCTATGTGCTTTGGCAATTCGACATCAGTCATTTGGTTGATCCTACAAAAATATGTGAACTGCATCTTCTTAAGTGAGATCAGGCTCGTTGTTAAATTTTTATTGTATGCTTTATGTAAAACTGATTTGAAAAAAAACTGTCTAGATTGTTTTTACCTAAGGAATCATATATATATATATGTATATATATATATATATACACATACATACACACACATATATATATTTTAACTTTATCAATCCCTGTACATATTTGTTAGCATTTCCTTTAATGTGTTTTCTCCAGATGTTAAAAGTAAAAACCCCTTGTTACTTTTTCCATCGTCACTCTTTACCACTTTCCATAGGCAGCATATTATGCAAGCCAAGGACGGGAGGAAATAACAGACGTGTGAGCCCCAAATTATAGGCACAAAAATAACTTGCATAAAAGAAGTTTTAAATGACACCACTTTCCAAAAAAAGCCAGCTCTAATTGACTCAAGCCTAGAAAGCAGTAACTTCAGGGAACATCAGACACACGTCTACTGATCCCAGAAAGTGTTCCACAGTGTGACATTAGCTGGAATGATGACATTCCCAGCTCGCTGCCAGCACATTCCAGGAGGCAGGCTGGGTAGTTCGGTACTGGTCAAAACAGTGTCCCCTACTGTATTGTTCGGACATCAATGAGATGCTATTTTATCTATACAAGCAATTCCTTAGAACCCAGCCCCATTGCTCACCTGCAACAGATAAAAGACAAGACAGCAGAGAGAATGCAAGAAATAAGTGGGGGAAACTCCTCTCTGAATGCAGACAGAATCCTCACCAGAGTTTACTGACTGGAGCAGCCCGGGTTCCTGCTGTTCACAGAATGTTACAGATGGCTGCCTGGGCAGGAAGCCCTCCCCCTTGCCTAACGGTGCTCTGGGGAATGCAGGGGGCCTGGAACCAGCCCTCTCCTTCCCTTCCAAACCTCTTCTCCAAACCCCTACTGAGAAAAAAAAAAGAGAGAGAAAGAGAGAGAAAGAAAGGGGGGGAGGGAAAGTACGCCCTCTGGAAACATTTCTGCCAGTCTGTTTTTTAGTGGAATCTTGAATTAACCTCTTCACTCCCGATTAGAATAGCGATTTATAACTTTGCCGGCATCTCTTTAATGTCCAGAATCAATTCCACCAGCTCATTGAAGTACCCTACCATTTGGGTTGAATTATAGTGGCACTTTTGAGTTATGCAACAATTTCAAGTAAGCGAAAGCAGGTTTGAATTCGGAAATAATTAAAAGTATTTTAGCACATCAAATATTGTATTAATAGTGTTCTCTGGGTAGATTTTTTTTTTTTTTAAATCACATTTGAAAGTTTTGTTTTTCCCATAGTTTTTTTTCCTTTGGTGCAGTTACTTTCTTTTAAAATATAAATCAGTTTTTGACCTATTTAATGAGAAGTTAATTTCATAATCAGTCTTTTGTTTATAATTTAAAGGCAATTTTATCATCATAGCCCTATTTATCCGTATTTTAAAGCACACTATATTTTTACACTAAAGCAAGGTGTTTCTTAAAGATAACTTTTATTTTGGACTTTATTAAGTTAGGAAATCCAGCTGATATATGTCTCCACCCAAAGAGGAAGCAGAAACTTTATGCTAAATTATAGAATTCATTGTTATTTTTAACCTCATAACTGCCATCACAGTAGAAACAAAACATGCCCAGGAAGAATACACTTATTTTGAAACATTTATATTACACTTATTTGATTCAAAAATACAGTGTCGAGAAGAAAAAAAATAATTTTCCCTCTACCCTTCTAGGTTCTTGGCTGAGATACCCACCGTAATAAAAGATTAATAGGAGAAAAACAACCAGGTTTATTAGCTGTATAACTCCTGTATACCTGGGAAATACCCAGGAAAACTGAGTAACTTCCTGAGGTGGCTTGAGCCACCACCTTAAATATCATCTCCAGCTAAAGACAAAAGATGTTAGGGGATGGGAGGCTATGCTTTAAAGGAGGCTATCAGGAAAAGCACAGTAAATAAAGGTGTGATTGTTATGCAGATTTAGGTTGTGACCTTCTCTCTTGATAAAATTTTCTAGCGAAGTAGAGTCATCCTTCTTTTCCTAGTGCAGAGAGAGAGAGATACCCTTACAAATGGAGATTTCCCTTATAAATGTTGTGTCTCTTACAAATTCTACTCAGTTTCCAGAGCTATTCCTATACCTGTTGTTCCTTAAAAATACTCTGCCTAAAATAATTCTTGTGCCAAAAAAAAATATTTTAGGGTTGCAAATTCTGCTTTCCTTCAAAAGTTACAGACGACCCAAACTCTATAATCCCAATGATAAACTGGTTAGGTATTTTATCATCTCATTAATAAAATAGTCTAACCAACTGTAGTTTTACTGCATAAAAAGACAAAAGCTTAAAAATGGGAAACTACTGAAAATGTAGTTAAATAATGTAGCAGATGGAAGTTAAAAAAGAAAAGAACTTCTTAATTTCATATGAAGCAAATTGAGATATTCTGTGATTGACTACATTTGTCTATTGATTAATTCACCAAATATTGAGTGCCCTTTGAGTTTCAAGCCCCATGCTGGATATTAGGGATACAGTCATGAGTAAAACATACTATTTGCCCCCAAGAAACTAGTCTGGTGGAAAACAAGACAATCTGGATTTCTGTTACCTGCTATCTTAAGTCCTTTTATCTAAACACTTAGAAAGGCTCAATGAAGACAAGTCAGTTCAGCCAGCTCTCAACTGAACAAGGTTTGGGTCATGGCACCTGGCATCCATTCCGATTTTCTGATTGATCACTGCATCTGTTGCCATTAGTCCCCAAGCTGTACCATTCATTTTTTAATAGCATGTTTGTTTGGACATAATAGAGCCTTGAATCACTCAAGATTCCTTCCAAAAATTTTTTTTTTAAATTTTATTTACCTATCTGTGTTCCATTTCTAGCTAAAAATAAACACATAAATTTAAAAAAAGGGGTGGGGGAATTTACTGAGGAGTTTTTGAGAAATGTCTTTTTTTCTTTGAGAAGAAGAAGGAGATATGTGAACAGGAAGTCTCAACTATTTTGCCTTTGCCTTGGATGTGGTTGTGTGAGGTAGTGATGCTTGGAGCTACAGCAGTCTTGCAATTATGAGGGAAAGCTGATCGCAGAGGTGCTGACCATGGCCCTGTACACTTGAGCTACTCAGTTTCTCACTTGGGATGTGCTACCTCTGGATTTCTTATATGAGCTATATTGATAGTTTTCCTTATTTAATTCATTTTGGTTTTGGAAATGTTACTGGCAGTCAAAAACACCTGAACTGAAATACAATGTTCAGAGGAAGTGGAATGACTTTTGTTTCTCGAATGGCTATACTTACATTCCAAATAGAAAATTTTGTAATATGTGTTTAATTCATGCAGTTTTCCAAATCATAAAACTTCCTGGGAGGCATATTAAACTCTATAAAATCTAGATTCTAGAATTAAGTATTATTTATTGGATAAATAGCCCTCTTCCACACATTGTTAGATTTCAAAAGTTTATCTGACTTTGATAGCTAACTTCAGGTGACTCTCAGCTTGCTGGTTTTCAAGTCAGTGGTATGGTTTACAGTCATACCTTACAATGTGATCAACCACATCATAAAACACTCTGTAGAGATATAGGCCAACACATTCAAGTGAGAACCCAAGCCAAAAGTCAAATTTTCCGTCTCTGTGTGTAATTGTCCTTGACTCTAAATATGTATTTGAGAGAAATGAAAGATTATTGGGCAAATTAGAATCTGTCAGCATCAGCCTACTAGCTGTATCATATCTTTTTTACATTATGTATTTCAAAACTCAGCTAAATGGAAAGGTCCAGAAAGAGGACACATTCTATTTTCATGGAGCCTTTTGTCTTCTAGCCTACAGGCTTCCTTTGCTATGGTACACTTGGCTCCAGTTCATATAAAGACAATGATATACAAAAATATAGATATATTTGGAGATTCTGAACAACTGATATCATGTAGTTTATTGCTAAATTACTGGGGCTTAGGGTTTTTTAAAAGATGCATTGATTCCCTAAGCACAGAAGAAAATCCCACAGATAGATATCCTCAGTAAAAAGTACAAAGCAAACAAAATGGTGTGTATGTGTGGGTGTGGGTGTGGGTGTGGGTGTGGGTGCATGGGTGTGTATTAATGATCTCATTTATTATAGTTTTACTAGATAGCCAAGTAGAAAGAATCATAATAAAGATACATGAAAATGGGGGGGGGGGGATCTATATTGCTTTAGCATAAGATTAAACATGAAGTGTGCTTCAAGGAAAAAATCAAGTCACACTGGAAATGCCTTAAATGTCTACATGTGTAATGATTCAGCAAGGCCCAACGCGCTAATGACGAGCCATTGCCGCATGCGGCCATGCTGCAAAGCAAAGCCATTCTTTTACATTGCCCTTATCCAAGTCCATTAAGAAATAATGGTTCTAAGATGAAAGTCTTGTTAGGGTTTCAATGAAAATGTTTGGCACACCATGATGAAAAGTCAACAATCTGCTTTTAACAAGAGACACTGGAAAAACGTTGGTTAAAATACCACTGAAAATATTAATTCTCCTTAATGGCAGGATGCAACATAGCTTTTTATAGTTTTTGATCCATGTCATAAATTTGGCTATGACAAAGGGGATACTCCAGCTTTAACTCACTGGCAAGAACATTAGTTATTTTCCAGCCCTGAAAGGTTTGGCCCTTAGTATTCTTTGTAATGCACCAAGTGGCCAAATTATTCTCAGAGGGTTAGGGTGTGCATGTGTGCATGTGTGTGCACACACAAGTGTGCAAGTACACGTCTACTTGCACATGCATGCATGTGTAGTCAATGTATGTATGTCGGCAGTATGAGGAATTTTTTTCTTTTGAGTTTTTGGAGAGAGAAAATAAAGAAAAATTCTACAAGCCTCAAGTCTTGGCCTCATTGCCAGAATTCCCAAAATTTGCAAAGTCGAATCAGTGAGGAAGATAACAGCCTTACAAACCATAATTACCTAATCACTGTATGCCTGGAGATGCATTTCAACTGAATGTGGTTAGAAAAAGTGTTGTTTTTTTCCTATGCTTTTTTTTTCCTCAGCATAAATATAAATTTTCAGATTTTCAGATGTAAGAAAAGATTTTTCAGATTTTAAAGATGTAAAAATAACAAGAGGGAGAGGAGTCCTCTCATTAGCTCAGGGCAATGAATTTTGGCTTGAGAACTTACATTTCAAAACAGTGTTGCTCTTGCCCAAATCCTCGTATAGTATGCTCTCTTAGTGAAATAGGTATACATATGTGATAAATATAACTTCAGTGCCAGACCTTAACATTATATCCTAATGCCTTCTTTCAGCTTTGCCAGTGAATGAATGTTTGTTCCTTTTACTTCAGCAGTATTGAAAAAGGATTTTTAGAATTGGATAAGTACAGGAATATTTACTAATGGAATAATTCTTTGTTGCTATGATTGAGGGATATCTTTGTAATAATATTTTAAGTTTATTCCTGATGGCTTGGGCTTCTTCTTCAACAACAACAAAAACCCATGCATTTAAAATGTGCTAATAGATTTCTCTTTCCTCTGTTTTAAATTTAATGGTGAATCCGACGTCTCAGAGCAATGAATGAGAAGTAAGTTGAAGTATGAATTTCTTTTTTTTATAAGATGTTATTTATTTATTTGACAGAGAGAGAGAGAAAGAGCACAAGCAGGGGGGAGCGGCAGGCAGAGGGAGAGAGAGAAGGAGACTCCCCGTTGAGCAGGGAGCCCGATGTGGGACTTGATCCCAGGACCCTGGGATCATGATGCCTGAGCCAAAGGCAGACGCTTAACAGTCTGAGCCACCCAGATGCCCATGAAGTGTGAATTTCATACGTCGGAAAAATATAAAATATCTTACCCCCAGAACATCCTAAATTTTTTTTTATGAATAGGAACACACGTAGAATGAATTATACTTTAATGTTGCTTCTTTATACAAGTAGTTCTTAAACTTCCATAAGCATAAGAATCACTTAGTGGATATGGAGGTGGAATCTTATTAAAAATCAGAAGTTTTAGACTCAGAGATTCTAATTCAGTAGGTCTGGGGTAGGGTCCAAGAATCTGCATTTTAAATAATTGTCTCTTTCTATCATTTGATACTAATGTCAATGGTCATTTCCTCAACTTTGAGAAAATACAGCTTTATAACCTATGAAGAATTAAATTTTGGACAAAGCGTTTTTTCTCCCTCATTCTCCTATAGGTTTTGCTGTTAAGGGATTAACTTTGTACACTCCAAAAAAGTGTGCTCCTTCAAAAGACACAGAGGCTTCCCAGGTCAAGTTCTTGTGTTGGCTTGGCAGGTGCCTGGAGGGAATGTTATAAAGAGAATTTTAATATCAGAGCAACGATTAAATTAAATTAACTTCAAGGTTGCTACCGATCCATCATTTTCTCATGTCTCCTGTAAATGTTCAGTGTTAATTCTTTTAAAAAAAAATCATGTGTAAGAAAAGCAAAAAAGGACAATAAAGTGCTAACTTGTCTGTTTCTTTTCTTTGTATTTCTTAAATAAGATGTGATGGAGAGCTAACATCATATGCTTTTTTTTAATGGATTGAAATAATCTTACTTTCCAGTCAATGCATATTTTTTCACTTTATATATACTTACCTTTGCAAAATACATATTGTTCTGGGTTTTTTTTTTTAAAGCTTTGTTTATTTATTTGAAGTGGGGAGGGACAATGGGAGAGGGAGAGAGAGAATCTCAAGCAGACTCCGCACTGAGCGCAGAGCCCCATGCACGGCTTGATCTCATGACCCTGAGATCATGACCTGAGCTGGAGCCAAGAGTCAAGCGCTTACCAATTGAGCCACTCAGGTGCCCCAAAATATGTATTTTTTTAAGGTGCACATATCTTCAGTTTACATATCACTTTCCTTTCCATACTTTTCATTGACAACTATGTCTTTAAAGTCAATTTACATTGCAATGTGTAATTTAACCCACAACTTCAAACTGCCTCACAGTTCTCCAGCTTATGTACCCTCCATGTTTTACCATCCATTCTGCCAGGATGGAGTCTCAGATTGCCTCCAAATCCCCACCAAAAAAGGTGCTATAATAGATAACCTCTTACATATCCTTTCATGAGCCTGCACATATCAATTTCAAGGTGGGTACTACCAATTTATATTTTAAAACAAACTTTAGCAAAAGGGAATAGGGGCTTCAACGTTTCTGTCATTTATTTGGCAACCTTAGGGATGCAAAAGAAATCTATTTATGGTACCCTTATGAGATGTATAGTTTATTCCATGGAATAGTTGTTATAATTCATCTCTTAGCCCCCAACCCACCCAGTACTCTAGAGTGATGAGCTGATTTAAACAAAAAAAAAAAAAGGAAAAAAAAGGAGAGAAAAGAAAATTATTCTCTCCTCATTGCTTTTAATGAAAGAAATAAATCCTACCTTTCCCCAAGCCTACTTGGATTAACTTGACAGAAAACATAGTCTTTTCACCTGTGATTATCAATCCAAATATAAAATCAGCCCAAATATATACACTGGTCTGACTCAAATTTACTGAATAATGGAATTCTTTTGAAAAATCGTTTATAGCATTAACAATTTTTGAATTTTATATTTAAGTAGTAGTCTTAAAACATGCTTAATAGATCAGTCTGTTGTATTCATATCTATTGGATGAACTTTCACATCCTTGCATTTAATGAAGTGTTACTGTAATTTGATTTGTTTATCTGGTGTTTCTCTCTTTATATTTGGAATTATCTTGCCAGCAAATACACAAAAGCTGCTATGCTAAGATCAGCAAATACCTTTAAAAACTTAACAGCAGCTTAAAGGAAACTTCAGAGCACTTAGTAGAGATCCTTGCACAGCCCCTGAAAATGTAGCCATGTGGCCATTTCTGTTCTTGATTTGATTTCTGCAAACTTTTAACTGTTAAATGTCCAGAATGATGGCTAGAGTAGTATATTCCAATAAAATGAGATTTTGCATAATACATTTTAATCAAATCAGCAAGGGCATTTTTGTTGATTAAACATCTCAATGAGATAGGAGGGGGAAAAAAACACTTTTTAGTAGAATAAAGTTCTGAAAGACGTAAGAAGTCAGTGTGGGAACGAAATTTAACATACACGTTGCCACTTAACATACCACTTGGAAGAAATACTAATAGAGTTGGTAGGAAAATAGGAAGTTCTGCATTCATTTGTTATTTTGTTGATTGAGCAGTGAGATAGGTTCAAGTTGTAAGCGGTGTTCAATCTCCTGAAATTCCCCTGTAGCAAAAGCTATCACATTTATTTGAGCTGTAAAACTCTTTCCTTCCTTGCTGTCTTATTCGAGAGAAGCAGTTATAAGTGAGCGGGAGTAAAGCTGGGAGGAGGAGGTGCTGTATGAAGCCATGCTCATTGCTCCTCATCCCTGTTCAGTACCTCAGCAGAAGTGTTCAGGCTCTCTGAAAACCAGTTTGGGAAGCACAGATTATAAAAATCAAAGGCCACAAAGGAGATGTAAATGTAACCGTTTGTGCCTCTTTGCACTGATTAAAAGCAAAATGAATCACAATGAATTAGAGAGTACATAAATTTGAAAGGGTATCCTTTTGAATTTGGTACAGACCAAAGTGTCCTGGGCCAACCCTAACTGCAAGACACATTTCTTTTTCACTCACCTATAATCTCCACCACTGGGTCATGCACAAACTCAGTGTAGGACAGCACAGATTTCATTTGAGTGTATTGTGCTCCATGCAGCTAACCATTAACAGAAGAAGGCTTTACAAGATATTAAATATAGTGCATTTTTTTCTCACTTAATCCTCATTATCCTCTAAGGTAGGTGGCATTTGCCCCATTTTAACTGATAAGGAAACTAAAATTTGAAGAGGGGGGAAATGCTTCATGGTAATATTTACTATCATGACACTTTTGAATATTCAGTGATACTGAGTATTCCTTATTGTGTTTGCACTCTCATTCATGGGCCAAACCCTAAATGTTTTTCAAGTCTTGGGAACCTTCAAAAGTAGGTTGTAATGGTGGAATTTGTATAAAAAACATGTCAGGAATCACAAAGAAAAACAATATTTTATTGGCTTATTCAAAAAACACAATAGTTATTTTCAAAGGGAAATAACAGATAAACATTGTTTATATAAGGGTAATTCAGAATTACTTGGCTGCACTCATGTTTGTTGATAAAGCTGAAATGAACTTTCACTTAGATATACTTTGAAGCCCTAGTTTCTGGCCTGTCTCCAAGGGTGGAGTGAAGGAGAAATCTGTCAGCAGTCTGTCCTGAATGTACTCAGAGTCCTATGCTGCGTACAGTAGACATCACTTCCATTTCCTTGCGCAGATCCAAGGAAAGGCAAGGTCTGTCCCTGCTATTTGTAACACCTTTAAAATTTTCTCTTCCTTTCTGATAGGCAGGCAGGAGGACCGAGAGATGTGATAGCACTATTTAAACACCATATCATTAATGTGTGATAGCCTGATATTACCTTGATATCCCTCTCCTTTGATTAGGCCAGGGAGATTCTGTCACCCACATATTCTCAGTGTCATCTCCAGAGACCAGTTGGTTTTTGATAGGACAGGTTTTAAACACACTATATATATATAGCTGTGTCAAGCCTACATACAAACTATATACACAGATGTCTGTCCAAAGCCCATTTTATATCAGCCGCAGAGTTCAAGTATTCCACTCATATTCAACAGAAATTCTAATGATCTATGTAGCTTTAATGTATGTGTAGTGAATCTGTAGGAAAGGGAAAAGAAAGATACAGCATTTCTCAAACATATTTGATTTCAGAATCCTAGAAGCTAGTGGCCACTTATTTTGTTTTGCTTCAGATTTTAGCAGCACTTGGGTGATATAGGAAAGCTAACCAACAAATAAGCTTAAGTGGAAAGGCATTAATTAAGGTGATGTCAGTTCCATAGTGGTTCTCAGTCTCGGTTGTGTGACTGAGTCATCTGGCAAGCTTTAAAAAATTCTAATCCCCAGGCCTGCACCAGACCAACTGTTTCAAAATCTCTGTATATGACATAGGGACACTTTGCATCTGTTCTCCTGGCACTGCCAGGGTTGAGAATTACTGAGCTCCACAATCATTTCTATTAAAGAAAGAAGTGAAGGCACTTTTGAGTTTCACTAGGAGTTTATTTTCCTAGTGATAGACAGACTGCTGGTCCTTAACTGAGCTCAAACGTCATGTGCAGGCCTAAGTGTATCTCAGGTTATCCCTTCATAATTTTACTCAACAAAATGGGGTTCAAAGTTCTAGAAGCTTGTCAGAAGTGTGGAATCTCAGACTCCATCTGAGAACCACTGAATTATAATGTGTCTTTTAACAAGACTTCCTGGGAGGTTTGCATACACATTCGAGATTGGGAAACATTGATATAATTTCACCCCCAGGGAAAAGTTAGGGGTTCCCTGTTTTTGTGATCTAATTTGCACTAGAAAATGAAACAAGCACTAGGTTAAGGGAACAGGGGGACATTGCCCTTAAAATTTTTGATGTGCAGGAAGTCAACCAAGTGGTGGTGAGCTTTCTCCAGCTGATTCACAGATAGTCACTTTAGTCATGAATTCCTTTCATCTGACACCAACTTTCATTTACTAATGAAAGTGCTATCTTTTCACATATGCTTTCTTTCTCTGGCACTACACAGAATTTTTCATTGTATGTAAAAAAAGTTGCAACAGAAGGCAGTCCAGCCAAATATTGAGGGATAAGGAAATTTGGTGACTGGCCACTAGTGACTGGCCAAGTTGGGCAGCAGGATATTGAGTTTCCAACCGTGAGTCTCATAGTTCAGGAGCCCAGAGCCACACTGAACCTTCAGCTAAATGTATTTAACTTGTATGTGGGATTAATCTGCTTCTCTTCAGTGCTACATTTAATTCCTCTTCTTATGTTTCTCTCTTCCATCTCCCCTGACCTTTCTTTGGAACTGGAAACAGGTTTGAGAAAAATAGGCAAATAAACTCATCTTAGAAAATCTAGGGATACTTCCTGATCTTAAGAAGCACATCCCTGATAAGACCTTTGCAACACAAACTTTGGGTGCACAGGAAGGTAGGAACCCTCGAGTGTGCCTACGGTTTCTTTGCACACTTCGAGTAGATTTCCAATAGAAAGGGAGTTTCCTTCTTGGCCCAAACCTCTCCCTTTCCTAAGAATGCCTCATATAGCTAACACTTATTTGCCTATTCATATTTACCAGGAACTAAGTGCTATATATGTATTAATTCCTCAAATTTTCCTAAGAAAACCGGGAGGACACTGAAGCTCAGTATTTTTTTAAGTAATCTTTATATCCAACGTGGGGCTCAAGTTCACAACCCTGAGATCAAGAGAGGCATGGTCTACCGACTGAGCCAGTCAGGTACCCCAAGCAGAGTATTTTTTAATAAGTTTTTACTTTTTAGTAGAGTTTTAATTTTACACAAAAATTACAAAGACAGTACAGAGAGTTCTTTAATATTCCCCACCCAGAAGTACTGTTAACATTATAATTAACATCTTACCTTAGTACGGTTATAATTAAGGAACCAATATCAATATATCACAATATATCATTCTTAACTAAAGGCCACACTTTATTCAGATCTTCTTAGTTCTTACTGAGTGTCCTTTTACTGTTCTGAACACAAAATTTTTTTTAAAGAAACTTCTAAGATTACACAGTAGTAGTCAACAGCTTGTCTTTAAATCTAAACTAAGTCCAGAGGCCCAAACTTTTAAGCACTACATTATAATGCCTCATGAGAGAAAAGCATGTCCATTAAATCAGACATCTTGAGAAGAAACTACACCAGTTACACAGGAAAAAAACATATTTTCTATAATTGTGGGAAAGCCAGTACAATCTGAGGAAGATACTGATGCTGTGGAAAGCTTACATGTGACATTTGTGGTCAAACAAACCAAGTCCACCTCCATCAATTATAAGTAGTTAGGCTTCAGTTTCCTTTCTGGAAAATGGGCATGATGTCAATATTCAAGAGCTATTGGATTTTTGTAAAGGGGAAGAGACTCTTATTCACTGAGTGTCTTCTATCTGCCTAATGCTAACCTACTTAAGCAATATTTTTTTTCACTTTTTTCCTCTTTTTTTATACCCATATGTGTCTATGCTATTTGTAAAGAAAAATTTCATTACTGAGAGATGTTAAAATGTAGGAATGGCCTCACAAGTGAAAGTTGTGATGTTTCTCTTTGCATTGAGGAAGTTGATTGGCTACCATCCTGCATGTTTTCTTATCATTGGCTATATGACAATTACCACAAGACTTGATCCAAATGAGGATTTAAGGCCACTGCAGTCCTATTTTTTATAATGTGTTAACTCCATACCTCAGTTGCAGGATATTTAAATAACTGATATGCAAACCTCAGAAGAATGATTATCTGCACATGGATTAACTCAATATTTTGAGGCTTCTTTCTTTGAGTTGGTCTGGTTTTCCAAAAGGAAGTTGGATTCCAGTGTTTTCCTACTGCTCCCTGGTGCGTGTAACAGCACCAGGAACAGGGAGTTCATCTTTCATACACACAACATGGCTTTGGCAACAGAGGAAAAATGTCTGTCCAGCCAGGAAAAAACATTCACACACTCCCACATGTTCACACCACCCACATCCAAAAGGCTGATCCTCGGAGCTGCCTTTAGAATTGTCATCATGTTCTGATATGGATTCTTAGGCTAAGAAATGTACCTATTCAGCGGTGTCTCAAGTCTACTCAGCTGCTCTTCCATTGCTATCCTGTCACAGCCTTCTTTTCCTCCCTGTTAAACTGCTTCTGTATCTCTCAATATGTCTGTGCTATAAATGTTCTAAGATGATCATTTAATTACTTTAACTAAAATGTGCAGGATGTGTTAAAGCCACAACAGGCTTTGAAAATTAGATGCTTTAAACTTTGTTGGAGTGCATTTCCCTCATTAACTATAAAAAAGTACGGTTTCGTTTAAATTTATATGTAATAATGTTTTTTAAGTATTCCAAAAAATATAAATACAAATGGAAGCCTAATTTAAAAATATCAATTCTTACCACATGAAGGGAAACGTACCTGTATCATACATCAATGGATATAGAAAATCAAATTATATGAATATAGGGCTCAAACGGGACTGTGAAATGTTATAAATTTCGTCCAGAAATACCTTAACCATTCCAAATAATATTGTTGAAAATCTGCAGAAAAGAGATGTTATGACTTTCTGTAGTAATGTGATATTTTCTTAAATCCCTCCTATCTCATGTTCATATCTCATGGGAAATAGAGGATTATCTTTTCCCATTAATATCCCAACAAGCTTACACTAGCTCTGCAAAGAGGACAAGTATCTTACATGAGATCTGACTGGCATTGTGAGTAAAGATGAATAAGAGTAGAGATCAATAATCCCTGTCCATCCAGGTGGCAGTCTAGCCTAGTAGTCAAGAGTGTGGGCTCTGGACATATACAACATGAATTGTCTGGTGCTGCCTTGTTTTCTGTTTCCGTTTTTGTTTTTTAACTAAATGATCTTGAAAAATAGTATAGAAAAATCTGTCTGTTTCCTCCTCCATAATTGAGGTAATAATGCTACTCAACTCATCAGATGAGTGAGAATTAATTAGATGATGGATTAATATATTTTAAGGAGATAGAAACATAATAAATAGCACTTTTATTATTTTCTGTGTAATAGACATTACACTTCTAGAGATATTTTAAATATTTAGTTTCCATTCAATTCCTGATATCAAGGATATAATGGACCATTATTATTTCCATTTGTGGATGAAGAAATGGGGTAAAGTGGAATTAGAAACCTACCCAAGAGGACTCCATTAGACAGTGGCAGAGCGAGAGTTGCACCCAGAATTAATTCACTTCAAAGCCCACTTGGCCATTTGCCTCCATGAAAAGGTAATTATCTCTCCTTAAAAATGATACCATTGAAATCACTCTAAATACCCTGTGAATGTGTTCTCATTTTCTTTTACAATATATTTAACTGTATTATGAAAACTACTGAGTAAAATCTCTTTAACTCACTTGAACTTTTCAATGAGAATTTTAGGCCTTTTTCCGAGAATGTGTAAAGTACCCTAAAATGAAAGTGAATCACTAGGTTTTTTTGTTTGGTTTTCTCTCTTTATTCATGTATTTGTATACGAGCATTTGTTAGGTACTGCAATATAAATGATTTTGGAGGGAAAATGAAGATCAAAAATCTTAATGCTAAGTGCCACTTATCTAGCTATTATCTAAGTGGAAGAGGCGAGACACCTTCTCATTGAATGTATGATAAAATATTCAGCACCATGTAATTACTAACATGAGTTTGTTTCATACAGGAAATAAAATGCTATGTAAGCTGTGAAAGTTTTAGATAGCTCAATAAAAGAAGTAAATTCTTGAGCTAGGAATAAAACAGTGGAGAGAATTTACCTACAGCATATAAGGCATTCCAGACCAATGATATAGTGTGAGGGAAAGTGTGCAGGTAGAATCAAGTATGGCTTCTTTGGAAAAGATGAGGAAATCATCTCACTGGAGCAAAAGCTGAGTTGAAGGGATATATGAGCTGAGACTGGAAAACCTATTTAAAAAGCATACTATGGCCAGCCTTGGATGAGAAGTCGCAGGGTTTCCATTTTATTGCGTAAGCGTTTTGGATCCACCGACAGTTTTTGAGTCAGGAGAGTTGTGTGATGAAATCAGTATTTAGAGGGATTTCAAAATGACTTTGGATTTAATACTAAATTGTTTTAATTCCTTTCCTTCCACCGAAACATCGTGGAGCAGGGAAAGTCAGGATAAGATTCATGCAAACGCCAGCAGTCTCAGTGGAGTAAGAGCATGGCAACATCCAGTCGGAAATTTCTGTACATTGTGATAGAGAGAAAGAGATCCTGGAGACGACTAAAGTATCCCTGGTGACAGGTGATGGAAAGCTAGTGCACTGTGGGGGCATGGATAGAAATATCCTGAAGGAATAGCAAGGATTTTAGAGGAAAATGTCAAAAACAGTCACACAAATGTCACCAAAAGCTACTTTCTCCATGGATAAGATTATTAGAATACAACAGCCAGTTCATAAAGGGGGCATTGAAAGGAAGCATAAATACAGAGAAACACCTTTGCCTGTGCTAAAAAGTGGAAAACAGCAAGGCCCTTCTAACAGAAACTGAAGAACTCCTTCTAAAATTACTGAAACTATGACTAGTCGATTTCAAACATCATAGAAGCCAGGGTGCCTGGGTGTCTCAGTTGGTTAAGCATTCAAGTCTTGATCTCAGCTCAGGTCTTTATCTCAGGGTCATTCAAACCCAGCATGGAGCCTACTTAAGAGATGATGATAGACAGATAGATAGATAGATAGATAGATAGATAGATAGATAGATAGACATTTTAAAAAATTACAGAAGCCACCACTTCATTTCCCTTTCTGCCTCCTCTCACAGTAATATTCTGCATACAAAAGAAATTATATGAAACTCAACAGTATCTTATTAATAGTCTCTATTTTAGAAGAGTGAGTTCCTCTCAAGCAAATTTGAGGAAGGCATAACTATGTAACTAGAGCTGGCAGACTTGAGGATAAAAATCCAATGTCAGAGAAAGATGTGTGTAAATGAAAAACATGGTCGCTGACTTTAACACTGTAAACACAAGGGCAGAAAACATCTGACATTTTAGAAAATAGGATACATGAAACAGAAGTCAAGCTCCAGTCTCACAACATGGAAGCAAAGGAATAAAATGTGGAAAATTAAGATAGATGGTTGACAGACCAAAAAATTTGCATGTATAAAACAGAAATTAAGAAAAGATAACAGAACTGATAAATCAGAAGCAAATATTAAAGAGACAATCAAAGAAAGTTTTTTTGCATTGTAGAAAATATATACTAAGAGTAGTATAAGAGATTGCCAAGTTTCAGGGAAGCTAGAACAAGTAAGTTGTCATCTATACCTAACCTGATGAGTTTTGAATTATAAGACCAACTTTGAAAAATACCACAAGCATCAGACACAAAAATAGTTTAACTGCCAGAAAACAATGGAGTCATGTTTTCAAATGCTGGGCAAAACTCTATGACCAGCCAAGTTCATTGTGAAAGACAAGCTGGTGGACATTACTGGACATGCAAAGCTTAGGAAGGATGCTACCCACATACTTTTCTGGGAATGATGACTCAAATACATGCTGTAAGAGATTGGAGAATCTTGCAAAGGAGTGTGGAAAATAACAGAATGAAAGAAAATTGTGGTGTACCAAGAAACCAAGAAACCAAGAAACATAGAATTAAGCCAAAATAATTGTTTTGGAAATTATACAATACTATTTATGTCCAAAAGATTCTTACATTATTTTATGTATAATATAAATACAATAACTTAATATTAATATACATACATTGGCAAAAGCTCAGAAAAATAAGAGGGAGATAAGAAAGAAAATAAACCTGAGCAAAAGTCATTTTACAGAAGATATTACATAGTTTATTTTTATTATTGACACAATGTTAAAAAAAAAACATTGGTTTAAAATATTTTTAAGTAAAAAAGGATAGGCACCACAGCTATAACCAGTCTTACCTGAATCTGGAGGATGTGTATATGGGGCTTCATTGAGCTCTTTTAATTTTGACTCTGTTTTTGAAATTGTCGTGCTAATCTAACACAAAAATGCTCATCAAAAACTCATCCAAAGAGTTCTTTCCTAATGGGATGCAACAACTGGATTGGGAATGCGACAGAGAAAAATTCAAGTGTTATTACTCTAATTAGGAAACAGATGCAAAGTAGATATTTCTGCAGTGATTAAAATGTATTTTAATAACTAAAAAATAACCACAACTTCCATAAGAAGTAGATCTAAAGTATCCATATTATAGAACCACAAAAGACCTCAAATAAAACAATCTCAAGCAAGAAGAACAAAGTGGGAAACATCACAACTTCGATTTTCAAACTATACTACAAAACTATAGTAAAAAAACAATATGTTATTAGCATAAAAATAGACACCTAGAGCAATGGAGCATAATAGTGAGCCTGGAAATAAACCCATTCATGTATGTTCGATTTTTTTTTGACAAAGGAATCAAGAATATACAACGAAGAAAGGATAGTTTCTTCATTAAATGGTGCTGGGAAAACTGGACAGCCACATGCAAAAAGGAATGAAACTGGACCCCTATATTATAGCACACACAAAAATCAACTCTAAATAGATTAAAGACTTGAAATTAAGTCCTGAAACCATAAAACTTCTAGAAGAAAACATAAGGAGTCAGCTCCTTGACATTGGTCTTGGCAAGATTTTTTTTTTTTTTTATTTGCCACCAAACGTACAATCAACAAAAGCAGAAACAAACAAGTGGGACTACAGCAAACCAAAAAGCTTCAGCACAACAAAGGGAACCATCAATAAAATGAAAAGGCAGCTCATGAAATGGGAGAAAATACTTGCGAACCACATATCTGTTAAGGAGTTAATATCCAAAATATACAAATAACTCATACAATTCAATAGCAAAAAAACCCAAGTAACCCACTTGAAAATTGTGCAAAGGATAAGGAAAAAATTGTGCAAAGGATAAAGGACATGTAATGATGAATACTGGGTGTTGTATGTAAGTGATGAATCACTAAATTCTACTACTGAAATTAATATTAACTATATGTTAACTAACTGGAATTTAAATAAAAACTTGAAAAAATTTGGGCAAAGGACCTGAATAGACATTTTTCCAAAGAAGGCATACAAATGACCAGTAGGTTCATGAAAAAATGTTCAACATCACTAATCGTCAGGGAAATAAAAATCAAAACCACCGTGAGATATTACTTCATATTTGTTAGGGTAGCTATTTTCAAAAAAGATAAGAGATATGGAATGCTGGCGAGGATGTGGAGAAAAAGAAACCCCTGTACACTTTTGGTGAGAATGTAAACAGATACAGCCACTATGGAAAACAGTATGGAGGTTCCTCAAGACATTAAAAATAAAACTACCATATGATCCAGCAGTCCCACTTCTGGATATACATCCAAAGGAAACAAAACCATTATCTCAAAAAGATATCTGTAGTACCATGTTCATTGCAGCATTTTTCACAATAGCCAATTTCTGGAATTGATCTAAGTGTACACCAGTGAATGAATCGATCAAGAAAACAAAGTGAATATATACAATGAAATATTATTCAGCCTTAAAAAAGAAGGAAATTCTGTCATTTGAGACAACATAGATGAACTTCAGAGGGCATTATGCAAAGAGAAATAAGCCAGACAGAGAAAGACAAATACCGCATGATATCGTTTGTTTGTGGAATCTGGAAAAAAAAAAAAAAGGCTGACATAGAAGTAGAGTAGAAAAGTGGGTGCCAGGGAATGGGGGTGGAGGAATTAGGAAGAGGCCAGTGAAAGGATACAAGTATCAGTTAGAAAACAAATAAGGTCTAAGGATGTAAGGAAGAGCATGGCAACTATAGTTGATACCACTGTATTGTATAATTGAAATCTGTTATGAATAGAATGTAAACATCCTCACCAAAAAAAAAAAAAGAAAAAAACGTAAATACACTTTAAATACCTTAAATTCTCTTAGTTAAATAAACCTCAGTACCTCTGAGGAAAAGTATCCTTAATACTAAAGAAAAGTGCAAAGAAAACATGGTCTAAATAGCAAAAGACGGGTAGGGGAAAAGCTTACTAAAAAAAATTCTGGCTTGATAAAAAAATACACAGGATCAAAACTAAAGTCATGTTCAATGACCAACAAGGAAAAATTTGAGAAAAAAATTAAATAATCACAGTATTGAATTTTAATCCACAAAAGAGAATAAATATTTATATATTCATATGAATATAAATAAATGATTTTTAAAAATAAATATATGGGAGAAAGAAGAGCTCTTCCACTCAGTAGGTTTCTAAATAATAAATATGGAAGGAATGAAAGAAATTCTTTAAGTTTCACTATAGATGGGTATTGAATTGTATCATCTATGATGTGAGTCATGTAGTATTCTCTTAATTTGTGAATGTGCTGAATTAAACTGATGATTATAAATGTTAAAATCAATAATAATTATTATTCTATTACTGGTTATAGGTTACATTTTCTGATTTCTTTGTATGTCTACTCATTTTTATTGGATATTGGACATTTCTTAATTTTATACTGTTGAGTAGCATAGTTCTTTAAAAAATTCTTTTAAAGGCTATTGGACTTAGTTAAGTGACTTATTTTGAGGCTTGCTTTCAAGTTTTATTAGTGCAAATTCAGGGTAGTTTTTACTTTAGGGAGGTTTTTTTGTTGTTGTTTTTCTTTTGGTCCTACTATTATGTCCTCCTAGCTCCCCTGAATGTCCTGACTATTCAATGTAATTCCACTATTCTGGCTGGCTCAAACTGAAAAGTCTCCCAGAATTGTGCAAACTCTACATATTTTTTCCTTACATGTCTCTGGTCTTTCTTTTCCTGGGCCAGTGGATTTTTTTCTATGCACGGGGAACTTAGAATTCAGCAACAGTTTCCATGGTATTCTATGCAGATTTCTGGGACTCTTTCCTTATATGGCTTTCTTCTTTTCTTATATTCCACTCCTCAGTTTCCAGTTGCCTCCACCTCCCTGGAATTCGCTATCTGCCTCTTTAGAAAGAACGCCATTCTATAGTTGGGAATCTCCTTCCTGCGCCATGGATTAGAAAGTGCCTCTAGAGAGAAAGCCACAAAGACAACATAACCTACCACATTTGTTTACTTTCTCTGAAGATCAAGATAATAGTCCTGGAATGATGGTTGTCCAATATCTGCAAACAGTTGTTTCAAATATTCTGTCCAGTTTCCTAGTTGTTTATGGCAGGAAGATAAGTCTCATCTTGATTTTCCTGGGAAGCATAATTGCTTTCTTTAGTTTTTAGTGATAATTTATATGTTGAAAGATTACCAATATGGCTTACCAAAAAAAAAAAGGCTGTTTTCTTTTTTTGTCTGTTCTTTTGTGAATATACTAGATTCTCATCTAATTGCAAGAATTAATATGTGAGAAATAATATGCTTGATTAAATGGTGCTCCTTAAACATTTTTGCTTTAATATCTCCTAAAATAATGTTGTGAAAGTATATATAAACATATATATATATTTACACATTCTCAAGTTAACATGTAAATATGTTATCAAATGTTCAAATATTTTTTGCAAGAGATATGATTATCTAGTATACTACAAAAATTGGCATTAAAACAATCTCCCCACTATTTTAAATGTTTAATATCCTAATAAATGTCATGGAAATTCGATGTCCTCTGTAGTCTATTTTTTTGAAATGTGTGTACTAGCTCCTTTTTAACTTAATTTCCACCAAGGGCTATTTTGTCATTTTGTACTACATTTTTAGCCTTAAATTAATTTATTGGCTTCTGTATTATACCTCTCTGCCACAATAATAGGCAATGAAATCACAACTTGTTTCTTTTTCATTTCCTAGGACACAATGTTCAAAATTTCAAAAAGTGTTTTCTTCTACATATTATTGTGATTATTGCTATTATTTTAAATATCAACCCTAGCAGCATATATTACACATTTTATTAGGTAATTATTAAAGTTTTAAAGTGAAGGTTTTCATGAAATGTATTTCATAATGAGATGGGTAGGGCTTTTTCCTTTCCTTTCTTTCTTTCTTTCTTTCTTTCTTTAGTTCATCCATGTATCCTTAGATGAATATATTTTATTGCTAGAATAAGATAGGTTTCAACACCTATTAGCTACCCACTTTTAATTTTTATAGATCTAAGCCCTAAGGAACCATGTACTCATAAATAAGAACAATGGAATGAAGAGTTTTATTTTCATCATGTCATTCAATTCCTTGTAAACCCTCTGAGTTACATGCCAAAAATGACATGGTGATTTATTTAATTATTTTTGATGACACATACATTGATGAAAATCTACTCCAATGTTACTTATTCCAAAGAATCTAAAGCCATCCAATGTGCAAAATAAAAGTGTTAATCAGTAGTGTCATTTTTTCCATTAATATCATAATACAATATTTAGAATATTTTGAATTGTTCCTTTTTCTAGCTCTCTGAAGTTTTGAACACCATGGGTTATGAATAAAAGAAAGATTCAAACTTTCTTCATAAAGCAGAAAAATAGTTATGAATTCCTTGGCTGTAGACACTTTTAGGTAGTTGACTCTTAAGGAAAGAACATAGATGGAAATTAAAGATCTGGAAATTTGCCCTGTTTTTAAAGCTATCCA
This sequence comes from Zalophus californianus, assembly GCF_009762305.2. Lineage (NCBI taxonomy): Eukaryota > Metazoa > Chordata > Mammalia > Carnivora > Otariidae > Zalophus > Zalophus californianus. The sequence goes on along the minus strand of NC_045606.1, from coordinate 47,937,794 downwards.
TGTCCATGAATTTTTTGGAAAATCTTTGCATACCCCCTGGGATCACTGGTCCAGGTTGGAGGATCACAGTCATAGAAGACTGGTTCTACACGAGATCATAGGTGACTAGCTCTAAAATTGTGCAATATAGAGTATAAGATGTATAATTCTGCTTTCTGTAAGACTACACTTTCTTTGGAAGCACAAGATTACACACTTAACCTCTATATATAAATACTACTCTATTTTTACATATGAAGCAAATGAACCTCAGAAAGGTGAGGTAGTATGTCCAGTTTTACAGGTAGTAGTAAGGTGGTGGACTTGGAACTCAAACCTGGACCCCTGTTATTCCAAAGTCCATGTTCCTTTTACAAGTACTGCCTTCCAAATGGCCAGAGAAACAATAATATTTAACAAACTCCATAAATGGAAGCTACTAGGTAAATATCAATTCTTCAGAAGTCTACATAAAGAAAGAGAAAGCAGGGGAAAATGGCCTTGAAGGATGAGGAGGATATAAATAGGTAAAAACAAAGAGCCTGGTAAGCTGGGGAATACTACAAAGGGGTCAAGAATATGTAAGATACATTGTAAGTGAAAGGGGAAACAAAAACAACTAGCTAGTGAGTCTACTTGGAAAACAGAGAAAGTTACAAAGTTGCTGTGGAGTCAGGCATGGAAAAATCTTAAAATGATTATTCTATTCTTGAGAATTAGGAGTCATTGATGAGTTTTGAACAAGGGACATGGTAAAAGTCATGTCTGAGGAAGAATTACCCAGTAGCAGCCTCAGCATAGTTTGAAAATGGCTTTGACAAGACTACCTAAGTAGGCTGTTGTAATAATCCAGATGTGAGTTTATAATGGAAGACTACAGAGTTAGCTGTGGGAATACAAAGAAGACAAATACCAGAGACAGTATGAAGAAGGAAATCACAGGCTGGGGTAGATAATTAATGTGGGGAATAGTGATAGATATATCAGGCAAGAACAACTGCCTTGGTTTGCACAGAGCCTTTAATGAAAGCCCAGGGCCTTGGATATTATAGGCAGTAAAGAGCCAAAAATGTTTCTGAGCATGAGAGTAAGAATGTTTAGAGAATATTGATAGTGAAACAAATGTTTTATCTCATTCTGTAGCAAAAACATTAAGTTATACTTATAAAAACCTAAGGATCTAAAGTCTCAATTTCATAAATTAGGAATTCTGTTCCTCAAAGGTAATGTGAAGTTACTTATTTGTCATACTAGATTATAGCCAGATTAGCCTGTTCCTACTATATAATGTTTAAAAGAAAGTTAAAGTAGAAATTTAGTGAGATTTTTGGATTGCTCTTGAATTGGCTTCTATCAGGAGACAAAGAGGATGTACACAATGTGGGACAGAGACACCCTCTCCAGATAGTAAAGGTTGTTTAAGGAAGGGCTGCTATTCCCACCATCACCACACACCATGCCTAGGAGGGCTCGCTGCTGGTGATAGTCCTTACCACCAGGAACAGAGGCTGACACAAGTATTGGAAGAGAATTGGAAGTATATCTCCAAGGTCAGGGAAAGTACAAGAGGAGACTTTCAGCAAGATGTGGAACGAATTTTATCTGTAAGTCCCAAGAGAGAATCAGAATTTGAAAGAAGGGTGGTCCTGGCAAGATTGTACAAGACTGGCTGCCTTCTTCTGTGTCCATTTGACGTAGAAATTTCATGCTAAGCATATGGGTTGCTTTCCCCTTCCCTTCCCCTTCCCCTTCTCACTCTCACTCATTCTCTCTCTCTCATTTTCACTCTCTAGTTCCTTTTCCTCCAACTACAAAGGTACAGTCTGAAGATTGGCTAATCCTCTCCAGAAGCAGGTATCTAACTCATGAATGACAGTAGTCTCCTCACAAAATTGAAGGGAGGGAACGTATTATTCACCTCCTACACCCTAGAGAAAAGAAGGAACTGTTGAAAATTCCCCACTGATCCAATGAATCATTACTTCATTGATTTTTTCCTCTTTCCACTCCTCCTCCCTACCCTTGTGGGGGAGGCAGTGATGAAAGGATGTTTGGGGGTAGCAGAGCTAATTTGATTATCTTCCTAAGAAGGTTTTAAAGAGATATGATCCCTAAAATTGCAATGTTTTTTAAATTTCTGTGACTTTTTATTTAGATTTAATTTCAAACTTTTTGAAAATTTTAAAGAATATCAGAAGAAAACTTCCACCTGTTCACATTCACCATTATGTTTTACATTTTATTTCATCATTCTTCCTTTTTATCTATCTATTTATCTACCTGCCTACCTATTGAATCTATCATCTGAAAGTTGGAAGCAGTGAATCCCTTTACCCATAAATATATGGGTAAAATATATGTACCCAAAAATACTGCGTATTTTCTAACACATCTGGTTCTTTTGGAATGTGCCAGGACCAGCAATTTGTTCCTAATTTTCCATTCTAGTGACAAAATCCAGAGCAACTAAAAAAGTTCCACTTAATATTCTATTATAAAGGCATTCTGTGAAACATAGTTTCCTAGAAAGCAAACTGATAAATATTAACAAGACACAGATTCATCATCATTACATAATAACAACTGCTTATTAGGATTTCAAAATATACTCAACAAAGTATTAGTCATTTTATATATAATTTATTGTTCTCACCATGCTTTTAAAATCATGCTATTCTTCACAATAAACTTGTCATGGAACCTCTATTTGTACAAAATAGCCACAAAATATTACTTAGCTAAGGAAACCTAGAAACTCTTCTTAGTTAATATTTGATTAATTATTAACATATGTCCCTTTATATCAGAAAGGATGAATGTTATATCCTATTAAGACAAAGGAATGTTATATCCTATTAAGATGTCAAGTGCTAAGAACATGCACAAGTTCCAGAAGACTATACAAAATAGACCTTTAAGCTCTTAGTGAAAACACTTGGGGCAGGAAGTTTGGGTGACTTTGGTTTTATATGACTTGACTTTATTCTATCCTTCTTCAAGGGGTAGCAGAGTAGTTCATTATTCTTGAACCTTAGAGTTCACTACTTGTTCACCTCTTTCCTGAAGGCCCTGTGTTCCTTTTCATTCCTTTCTTCTGTATTTTTTCTTTTCCTACTCAGGAAAGGCCTGTGAAGGCCTTTGGGTCTAGCTGGCATAGGAAAAGAAAGAACACTACAGGATCAAATAGCTACAAAATTATTAGATCTTTTAAATAGCCCAGGGTAAATCCTTCTTAGAATAACTATCATGCTAAGTCCTTTCAGTTCTTTTCTCACCTTTTAGTGTCATTAATGTAAAAAAAAAAAAAAAAAAGGTTCATTTAGCATCTTCTATGTACCATGCATTGCTCTGTTATTTTATACAAAATGCAATTTAATCTTTAAAATCATGCTCTGAGGAGCAATGCAATCAATAACCAAGAAAAATTTCTATTCAAAAATCTGTGACTAGATCCACCAAAAAATTGCTAGAACTGATTTATGAATTCAGCAAAGTCACAGGATACAAAATCAATGTACAGAAATCTGTTGCATTTCTATACACCAATAATGAAACAGCAGAAAGAGAAATCAAGGAATTGTTCCAATTTACAATTGTACCAAAAACCATAAGATACCTAGGAATAAACCTAACCAAAGAGGTAAAGATCTATACTCTGAAAACTATAGAATACTGATGAAAAAAATTGAAGATGACACAAAGAATGGAAAAAACATTCCATGTTCATGGATTGGAAGAACAAATATTGTTAAAATGTTTATACTACCCAAAGCAATATATACATTTAATGCAATCCTTATCAAAATACCACCAGCATTTTTCACAGAGCTAGAACAAACAATCCTAAAATGTGTATGGAACCACAAAAGACCCCAAATAGCCAAAAAATCTTGAAAAAGAAAAGCAAACCAGAAGGCATCACAATTCCAGACAGCTACCTGCAAAAGAAGGAAACTAGACCACTTTCTTACACTATACACAAAAATAAATTCAAAATGGATGAAAGACCTAAATATGAGATGGGAAACCATCAAAATCCAGGAGGAGAACACAGGTAGTAACCTCTTTGACACTGGCCATTGAATGTCTTACTAGACACATCTCCAGAGGCAAGGGAAACAAAAGCAAAATTAAACTATTGGGACTTCATCAAGATAAAAAGCTCCTGTGAAGGAAAGAATCAACAAAATTAAAATGCAACCTAGAGAATGGGAGAAGATATTTGCAAATGACATATCTAATAAAAGGCTAGTATCTAAAACCTATAAAGAACTTATCAAACTCAACACCCAAAAACCAAATAATCCAGTTAAGAAATGGGCAGAAGACATGAATAGACATTTTTCCAAAGAATACATCCAGATGGCTAACAGACACATGAAAAGATGCTCAGTACCACTCATCATGAGGGAAATACAAATCAAAACTACAATGAGCTATTACCTCACAGTGTCAGAATGGCTAAAATTAACAACACAGGAAACAACAGATGTTTGCGAGGATGCTGAGAAAGGGGAACCCTCTTACACTGTTGGTAGGAACGCAAATTAGAGCAGCCACTCTGGAAAGCAGAACGGAGGTTCCTCAAAAAGTTAAAAATAGAATTACCCTGTGACCCAGCAATTGCACTCCTAGGTATTTACCCAAATGATACAAAAATACTGACCTGAAGGGATATATGCACCCTGATATTTATAACAGCATTATATATATATAATTATATATAGAGATATAATATATATAGATCTATATAATTATATATATAATAATTATACATATAATTCTTTTTTATGGCTGAGTGATATTTCATATATATGTGGGATTCCATGGACTATCAGTCAGCCATAAAAAAAATGAAATCTTGCCATTTGCAGTGACATGGATGGAACTAGAGTGATTATGCTAAGTGAAATCAGTCAGAGAAAGACAAACAACATATGATTTCACTCATATGTGGAATTTAAGAAACAAAACAGATGAACACAGGGGAAGGGGATAAAAAAGAAAGGGAGATAAACGATACAAAACTATAGAGGTTGGTGAAGGGGAGGTGGATGGGGGATGGGCTAAGTGGGTGATGTGTATTAAGGAGAGCACTTGTTGTGATGAGTGCTGGGTGTTATATGTAAGTGACGAATCATGAAATTCTACTCCTGAAACCAATATTACACTATATGTTAACTAAATTTAACTAAAATTTAAACGAAAACTTAAAAATATCTCTGACTAGAATGTAAATATTATAGATTAGGATATAAGAGATTAGAATACAAAACAGAATAAGATAATAGAATATAAATAATATAAAATAATGAATAAAAAAGAATGATTCTCTATGGGGGTCCATCTTATAAAATACTCACTTTTTTCCTATTACTACTTTGTATGACTTTGAGAAAAAGTTCCTCAGAAGTTGTTTGAGATGCTTTTGTTCTCGACTATCACCCTGTATCTTCTCTCTGCTGCCCAGAACAGGTAGTATGGCTGAGCTCCAGCAACCATCTTGAATCATAAAGTCATTTTGAGAATGGAAATCTTATGCTAAACATGGCAAGGCAAGGAAAAAAAGGATCCTTGGTCCTTGATGACATTGTGAAACTTCCACATCATCCTCACTCTGCCTACCTTCAGAATTTTTTTATATGAGATAGAAACATAATTCTCTCTTTACAAGCCACTTTAATATAATAAAATGGCTTTTCTCTTATATAGAAATTAAACCAGGCTCCTAACTATAAGTACGTAAATATGCTATATATTTAGGTGCTTGTACCTTGTTTCAGCATAAGCTCTACAGAGACATTAGTGGCTATTAAACACGGTAGAATAGGATCTGATTTTTTTGTTTCAGATTGTGCTGACTTCAATTTGGGGGTAAATAGAAAAAAACAACAACAATAGTGGAGGCAAAAATCATATTGGAGGTGGTTATAATCATCTAAGAAAAAGATGACAAGTCAATCTAGGAAAGTTGTGGTTGGGATGGAGGAGAAATGAAGAGAATAAATACTTCAGATATAACTGTCAAGACTATAAGATTGATTGGAAGTGGGATGATGGGAAGGGAAGGGGCGAGTACAAGAAACTCTCCAGTTTCTAAAACTGGTGGTGCAACCATTAGCGTTAGTGAACACTGAGAGGAGGAATGTCAGTGGGAAAGTTCAGCTTTGCACATGTTGAGTTATTTATGTGAAAGTCAAATGGACATGTGCAGGATGCAGCTGGATAAAAAGACTGTTGCTGTTGCTTACCAGAGGAATTCTGGCTGGCTGGTGTGTGTGTGTGTGTGTGTGTGTGTGTGTGTGTGTGTGTGTGTGTGTGTGTGTGTGAGAGAGAGAGAGAGAGAGAGAGAGAGAGATAAGAAAGAAAATTATCAACCAGAGAGAGAATAGAGTGGAGAAATTAGTGAAGAGATAATAAAATCCTGGGGCACCTCAAAATTTAGGGTTTGTTGGAAGAAAACAGGTGTCCAAAGGAGACAGATAAGAAAAAGGGAGTGAGGAGAAAAGATATCGAAGAATCATTCCAAGAAATGTCATCTGAAGATGGAGTGAATACTACAATGTGCTCAGTGAGCAGATTACCACTGAAATGCACAATGAGGAAGTCATTACTGTAAATGGGAATGATGTGGGTTGAGTTGCTGGGTTCAGGAAATACTCCAGTGAGTTAGGAGTGAAGGGTTAAGTGAGGAGAGTTGACAATTCTTTAGAGAATCTTAGATGGGAAGTAAAAGGAAATATTTAGTATTATTAAGAGCAAAGTCTGATTAGAAAATGATTAAATGAGAACTGAAAAAAATAAGAGGATTAAGTGTCATTATCAAATAATTGACTGAGAATGTTAGAATAACACCTGTATCTAAATGATGATACATCATCCTAGGTCCTGAGAAATTTTATCTTGGCTTTAATTGTTCTAAAGAGGGAGCAGCAACTCAATACAAATTTCAAGTTCTATGTAGTAATTGATGAAGTTATATAGAGAGAAAATAATAAATAAGTTACTTTGGCTGGATTTTTATATCAATCGAAGAATAATGAACTAAATCAAGAAGACACTGAGGCAAATGATTGGCCCACTAATGCATTCCCAGACTTCTGCTGGCAGTTAGGAAAGTGATGCTCCCATCACATCTGTACTTTCTCAGTCAGCATACAGATCTGGGAATAGACTCTAAATTAGTTATCGTGAAGCTACCAAGTTCATGCAAATGTTGTAACTCAGGTTTTTGAATTTCACCATTTCCCAAAGCAAGTTGACCCAATGATCTATATTTGGTGGTGATTTTTATTCCCAGATGTTGAAAACAGCTTCTTTGCTGGCAATAGGTCCTTGAGGATGCATTTTCCCTTAGCTTTAAATAGCATACTTTAGGGAATTGGTATTACCCAAGATATAAAAAGATTAATAAGGATTTAAAATTGAATGACTCTAGTAATTCCTTTAATGGATGTGCATACAAACTGTTTCCTTGGTTAATATTATAACGGCTTATTTATCACCACATTCCTAAGAGATAACTCTCTTCAGTTTGTGACCATAGGGTTTCAGTCATCCTGCGGCGCTGAGGCCACACGCCTTATTTCTTGGCACAACACAGGCAACCTTGCATAAGTCTATGTGTGAGACTTTGGAGAGCCTATCCCGTTCGATCCCTTGTGTAAAGTTTCTTTTTAAAGACATCTGAATTTTATCTGTGTCTTTCTGGCTTTCATTGAGAATGTTTATTCAATTCAATGTGAGAGAATTGAACTCTCGACAAGGAGCATGATGAATTTTCTAATTCAAACTGGGTACCAAGAGGTGGCCTGTCATCATTTTCCTTTTGTTGCACTGAAAAAAAAAAAAAAAGCAAATGAGTCTCCTTGAGAGCAGTTCCCACTTCTGTTTCAAGTTTCCCCACCAAGTCATTAAACATCCTCTGGGTTTTGTCAACAGCCTGGTAAACATCCAGAGAAAGAATCAAAATAAGATCGTTTATTTAACATTCTTCTCCTCCAACTGCTGATTACAATAAATAGTTTGGATAAAACTCCTATCTGATCCAACAATCACAAAAAGAAAACATTTAGCTATTGGTGAAGTTTAAATTGAGTTAGAAATACTTTAAACAGCAAAGAATTTTTGGTACACTTTGATATTTTCTTTAACTCATCTTGTTAAGACAATGGCAGGGCTAAACATTACTGTTGAATAACCACTGAATAAGCTCCTTAGAATCTAAGTGAAAACGTAGGCACTGATTTCCAGAATAATCTATAGGCAGAGAAGGCCCAAACTCAGTGCTCCATTTAAGTAACTAAAAGAAGTTGAGTCTAATAGCTATTTCCAAGAATTTCCTTTTCAGACTTTGGGTGAAATGTGTACTGATTTACTTATCTCTAGAGAATCTAAGAACTTAGCCAAAAAAATGAAAAAATGTTTCTAATTATCAAAAAGACTTTTAGTCTTGTAGATCAGACGTAATGTTATAATGCCTTGTTTTACGTTTCTGTGCCAACTTTTTCTAAAAAATATGTTGTAATTCTAAATAAACAATCTAGTGAAATACACTGCTGAGTATGTAAAAAACATATTACAATCTTTAATGATCTATAATCCAGATTTTAATAGAGTAATTGTGATCCATAACTAAATTAATTAACAGATCAAATTTTTAACATATTCAAGATTCTACAATAGCTCACAAAATCTCCTCTGCCTTCAGCTCCTACCAGCTTTACTCTTATTATCTGTTTTATACTCTGGATAAAATCGTATAATTACAGGGTCCCTATCATGCCATACCTTCAATGAATTTGTGCCTTTTCTCCGCCTGCTACTTAGAATGCTCTTTTAGTTCTTTAAGGCTGATTGTGATCCTATTATTCCTTCTAGAATGACCTCAAATACCACCCTGGAACATTATCTTTACTTGAAATAAAAATCAACTGACAAATTATGATTCTTCAGACTTGGTTACTGGGCAGAAATTTCCTCAAAAAGCAATTAAATGACCTGGCACTTTGAGAAAAACGACTGACAGTAATTGTGATAAAATTAGAGCTGTCAAAAGAAAATGACAATTTTGGAAAAATTTTTATCTGCCATTAGTTTTGTAGTTTCCTGATACTTTAAACACTTTTCTGATGAAATTGGTGAGGACATTAATGTTTGTGACTTTTTGATAATGTATAATGAAATACGTCAACATTTGGAAAAGCTGCATAAATCAGTGATCTGTTTTCCAAATGACGAAAGTATGAAGTTACAAAATTACATATGAGTAAAATAGCCATTTAAAGTATAAGAATAACTAGTGGATTTTAACATAACAAGGTAAAGAAATTGATTAATATGATTTCAGATTCTACATTTCAAGTAACTTTTAACTTCTTCTTGTCAGATTTTGGTGTAGGATCAAGGAATATTTACAATTATCTGAAAATTCTCCTCCCCTTTCCAATTACATATCTGTGGGAAAACAGATTTTCTTTATACACTTCAACAGCAACAAAATAATGCTACAGATTGCAGGAAGAAAAATGTAAGAATTCAACTGTCTTCAATTAAAACATCAAAGAGATTTCCAAGAGTAAAACAGTGCCACTCTTGTCACCAAATTTTTGAATATATGGTTATTTTTCAGAATAACTGCCAGTAAGTATGTTTTGATGTATCAAGTAGAAATTTCTCCATGACAAATCTGAGTGTCTAAGAAATACAACTTTATAAACTTTATTTTCTAAATCCAAGTAAATTATTTGCCTGATGACGAAAAATAAATATATACATATATTCTTGATACTCTCATTTAAATTCAAGGATTTCTTTATGATTATGGTTTTAAGTCAAATTATTTTACTCCTTTCTTCCCACCTAAATTTGGTGAAAAGAGGGAGAATGGAAATGGACTGTGCAAGTACTACAACTCTCAGGGGCACAAGGGAATGTTAACTTCTCAACCTTGACCTCAGACTTAGGCCACTTCCTCTACCCCATATGCAGTACTGTGTGATCTGGTGCTCTGTATAGCTGGGACTTGAGGTTCCCTGAAAGGTGTGTGGTGGGTGATGGGAAACAAATACTGTAATATGATGTGAAAAGAGAGATGAAAGGCATATCCATTAGAATTTTGAAATATTATCATCACCACATTGTTTTATGTATAAACTCTCCATCTTCTTGTTTCCCCACATCTGTTTTATAAACTTAGTATGTTGGAGACATGTTCTCTTGTCATTAAATGTTCCTCTAAATTATATTTTTAAAGGTTGAATAATATTTTATCCTATTTCACCCTGGGGATATATTATACTTGGTTTAAGAAGTCTCTTGTTGAACATTTAAATGTTTCCAATTTATTATTATTATAAACAATAAGCTTAAGTGAACATCTTTTCACCTGTTCACCCAAATATTTGTATCCATTCATGATTATTTCCTGAGAACAAATTCCTTCTACGGGATTTCTTGACTTAAAGATGACCTATGTTATTAAAGTTTTGGGATTTTTTTTTTCCACCAAAAGTTACTCCCTAGAATAGTTGTTCAAATTTACATTCCAAGAACTGTAGGAGTGAACATTATTTCACATATGAAATGGTCATTTAGATATTGTTTGTGAATATGTAATGTAATGGATGTAATGAAGAGCATGGCAACTATAGTTGATACCACTGTATTGTATAATTGAAATCTGTTATGAATAGAATGTAAACATCCTCACCAAAAAAAAGAAAAAAATGTAAATTCACTTTAAATATCTTACAATTCTGTTAGTTAAATAAACCTCAGTATCTCTGAGAAAAAGTATCCTTAATACTAAAGAAAAGTGCAAAGAAAACATGGTCTAAATAGCAAAAGACAGGTAGGGGAAAACTTACTAAAAAAAATTAAAAACAGAAAGCAAAGAGTTGTAAAATCTAGATACTAGTTGTAAAAATATGTGATTGGGTTTAATTTCTCTATTGAGAATATATACTTTCACAAAATTATTTTAGAAGATATTAAAGCAAAAATGTTTAAGGAGCACCATTTAATCAAGCATATTATTTCTCACATATTAATTCTTGCAATTAGATGAGAATCTAGTATATTCACAAAAGAACAGACAAAAAAAGAAAACAGCCTTTTTTTTTTTGGTAAGCCATATTGGTAATCTTTCAACATATAAATTATCACTAAAAACTAAAGAAAGCAATTATGCTTCCCAGGAAAATCAAGATGAGACTTATCTTCCTGCCATAAACAACTAGGAAACTGGACAGAATATTTGAAACAACTGTTTGCAGATATTGGACAACCATCATTCCAGGACTATTATCTTGATCTTCAGAGAAAGTAAACAAATGTGGTAGGTTATGTTGTCTTTGTGGCTTTCTCTCTAGAGGCACTTTCTAATCCATGGCGCAGGAAGGAGATTCCCAACTATAGAATGGCGTTCTTTCTAAAGAGGCAGATAGCGAATTCCAGGGAGGTGGAGGCAACTGGAAACTGAGGAGTGGAATATAAGAAAAGAAGAAAGCCATATAAGGAAAGAGTCCCAGAAATCTGCATAGAATACCATGGAAACTGTTGCTGAATTCTAAGTTCCCCGTGCATAGAAAAAAATCCACTGGCCCAGGAAAAGAAAGACCAGAGACATGTAAGGAAAAAATATGTAGAGTTTGCACAATTCTGGGAGACTTTTCAGTTTGAGCCAGCCAGAATAGTGGAATTACATTGAATAGTCAGGACATTCAGGGGAGCTAGGAGGACATAATAGTAGGACCAAAAGAAAAACAACAACAAAAAAACCTCCCTAAAGTAAAAACTACCCTGAATTTGCACTAATAAAACTTGAAAGCAAGCCTCAAAATAAGTCACTTAACTAAGTCCAATAGCCTTTAAAAGAATTTTTTAAAGAACTATGCTACTCAACAGTATAAAATTAAGAAATGTCCAATATCCAATAAAAATGAGTAGACATACAAAGAAATCAGAAAATGTAACCTATAACCAGTAATAGAATAATAATTATTATTGATTTTAACATTTATAATCATCAGTTTAATTCAGCACATTCACAAATTAAGAGAATACTACATGACTCACATCATAGATGATACAATTCAATACCCATCTATAGTGAAACTTAAAGAATTTCTTTCATTCCTTCCATATTTATTATTTAGAAACCTACTGAGTGGAAGAGCTCTTCTTTCTCCCATATATTTATTTTTAAAAATCATTTATTTATATTCATATGAATATATAAATATTTATTCTCTTTTGTGGATTAAAATTCAATACTGTGATTATTTAATTTTTTTCTCAAATTTTTCCTTGTTGGTCATTGAACATGACTTTAGTTTTGATCCTGTGTATTTTTTTATCAAGCCAAAATTTTGTAAAAGAACAAAGTTGAGCATTTATTCTACATGACTTCAAATATAAATAAATATATAAATCAAGGAAGAAAAATATAGAGTGCCCCCAAATGCCAAATGAACACACACACATGCATGTTTGATCAATGTTAATAAATACGCCAAGGTAGTTAAATGGAAAAGATTTTCTTTCCAACAAATGGTGCTGGTACAACTAGATATCCATTTCTAAAAATATATACCTCAACCCTTACCTTACCCTATACATGTAAAATTAATTTAGATGGATCCAAGACATTTGTAGAAGTTAAAACTATATGTTTTAGAAAAATAAGATAGAAGAAAATCTCTGTGGCCTTGGGTAGGCAAAGGTAAAAAGTATGAACCATAAAAGAAAAAAATCAATAATTGGATTTTATTAAAATTAAAAATTAATGCCCTGCAAAAGACATGTTTAAGAAAGACAAAGACCTGGAGGGGCACCTGGGTGTCTCAGTCAGTTAAGCATCCAACTCTTGATTTCGGCTCAGGTCATCATCTCAGGGTCCTGGGATTGAGCCCCGAATCAGGCTCCCCACTCAGCAGAGAGTCTGCTTGTCTCCCTCTCCCTCTGCCCTTCCCCCTGCACTCTCTCTCACTCTGTGTCTCTCTCAAATAAATAAATAAATCTTAAAAAAAAAAAAAGACAAACACCTGGAGAAAATATTCACAATACACGTTTCTTTTTTTTAAGATTTTATTTATTTATTTATTTACTTACTTATTTTAGAGAGAGAACACATGCAAATGCACATGAGCTGGGGGGATGGGCAGAGGGGGAGGAAAAGAGAGAGAGAATCTTGAGACTACTGTGTGCTGGACCCAGGGTTTTATCCCACTACCCGGAGATCATGACCTGAGCTGAAACCAAGAGCCTGATGATTAACCGACTGAGTCACCCAGGCACCCCCACAATACATATTTCTGATAAAGGACTGGTTTCTAGAATATACGAGAATTCCTACAACTTAATAAGACAAATAACCTCATTTAAATGAACAAAATATTTGATAAGATTTTCATAAGTAAAGGTATATGAAAGACCAAGAAACCCATGACAAATTGCTCAAAATTATGAGTCATTAAAATCACCATAAGATACATCACACATCAACTAGAAGGGCTACAATTAAAATGCCTGTCCGGAATTCTGCTTCTGCCCGTGAAGGATTAACTGCCATAGGCATTACCTTCTCAATATAAACATCAAACTGGACAAAATACTTGCAACAACCATTTCCAGACATTGAACAACAAAGGCAGAGGCCTGGGACCACTGAGAGAAGGGAACCAAACAAGGTGAGTCCTATAAATGCTCCATTGTACTTCCTGGAAGCAATTTCCAGGCCGCAGGGTAGGGGGATGAGCCAAATGAAGCCTGGTAGCCTCCTGGCGTTGTGGATTTAAAAAGACGGACATTGGAGCTTGGGGAAGCCAAGGTGGCTGGAATTTGTGAGTCAGAATAAGAAAGAAAAAGGAGCTGTGCAAAGGGAGAGTCTTTGCTTTAGAAAGACTACAAGCTGCTCTAAACCTTGCACAACAATTGAAAGGACTTAGAGTATGTTGAACCAATTTGAAGTAGGTATAAAAGCTCAAGTTAACATACTCCCAGAATTCAAGATTTTAATGAAGCTACAATAATCAAGATATTATGGTATTAGTATTTAGGATATCCAAATAGGTCTGTGAAACAGAAGAGGGAGTCTAGACATACATATATGAACAGTTAATGTTTGTCAAAGCGTTAAGATTAAGTCAAAGGTTGAAGGACAGACTTTTCAACAACAAATGCTGGAACAACTGAATATCCATCCAGAAAAAAAATAAATAAACCTGAACCCGTACTTCACCCTTCAAAAAGAATAGAGACCTAGATGTGAGAGCTAAAACTCTACAGCTTCTGAAAACATAGTAGAAAATCATAACCTTGGGTTAAGCAAAGATTTCTTAGGATACGCAAAGCCAATCTACAAAAAAACAATCCCCAAGGAATATCAAATTAAAAGCTTTTACTTTTAGAAGAAAACTATTTTAAAAAATGAAAAGGCCAGCCACAAGCTGGAAAAATGTTTGCAAAACAATGATCTGATAAATGTCTTGAATCTAGAATAGAAAAATAACATATAACTCAATAAGACAAAACAGAACATTAAAATGAGGATTTGAACAGACATTTCACTGAAGGCCTAAAACTAACAAGCCCAAGAAAAGATACTCAACATCATAAGTCATTAGGGAAATGAAAATTAAAATCACAATGAAATACTATTAGCCATCCACTGTAGAAGTGTCATATCTAAGACATCTTTGCCTAACCCTACGTCATAAAGCTTTTCTTCTGTTTTCTTCTCATAATTCTAAATTTTGGGGTCCACATCCAGGTCTGTGATCCGCATAGTGTTAATTCATATATATGAGGCAACATATGGAATGACATTTACATTTTGCATAATGATAGCCAATTATTCCAGCGCCACTTGTGTTTCCTTTTCCCATTGACTTGCTTTTACATATTTGCCAAAAATCAATTGTCCCTATATGTGTGGTTCTACTTCTGGATTCCTTGTTATATTTAGTTAATCTATTTGCTTATTTTGATGCCAGTGCCATACTGTCTTAATTAGTATAACTTTAATAAGCCTGAAATCAAGTGTTAGTCCTCCAACTATTTCATTCTTTTCAAAAGTTGTTTTGGCTATTCTAGGTCATTTCTATATAAATTTTTTAATCAGTTTGATACTTTCTACAAAAATAGCCTCCTGAGATTTTGGTTGTAACTTTTTTGAATCTGTAAACTAATGTGAGGAGAATTTACATATTACAACATGAGTTCTCCAACCCCCGTTCAATGTAGGTCTCTTTGTTTATTTAGATCTTCTCTGTTTCCAGTACTATTTTATAGTTTTTGTACAGGTAGAGTACATCTTTTGTCTGATTTATCTCTAATCTTTTCATATCCTCCTGGTGTATATGGAGCATCATCAGTCTAAACATCCACACTAAATTTTGTTGGATGTTTATCCTGTTTCTGTGGGTGGCCACAACTTCAAGGAATGTGACCACTTTCTTCAGATAAAACATTAAGAATATCACCTTTCTAGCTCAAGTGAAAAAAACCTTGAGAAAAGATTTTAATTGGCCTGGCTTCCTTTTTTTTTTTTTTTTAAAGATTTATTTATTTATTTGACAGAGAGAGAGCACAAGCAGGGGGAGAAGAGGAGGGAGAAGCAGGCTCCCTGATGAGCAGGAAGCCCTGTGTGGGACTCGATCCCAGGACCCTGGGATCCTGACCTGAGCCGAAAGCAGATACTTAACTGACTGAGCCACCCAGATGCCCTGGCCTGGCTTCTTCTATATACATGACTCTGACTTTATCTGTCAGGAGTGCCTTTTCAGTAAAACAGAAGATAATAGTGGCTTCATAATATTGGCTTATACAACTGGAGGATTATTTTTCCTCCAATAACAAAACTAAGGGAAACAGTCAATAGCTAGCAAAGCGGCTCAAAACCCAAACCCTTTCCATTGTTTTGTTCCAACATCTCTGATGCTGGCTCATGTCCTCATGCTTACTGCATTATGGTTACCGAGTTGGTACTGCATCTCCAGGTACTACATCTGAATTTTGGCTGGAAAGAGAACAAACTGGCAAAAGGACAAGCCAACTGTGTCTATTCATTCTTATCAGGGAAGCAAAATCTATCCTAGAAGTACTATTCAGCAAACTTATATCTCATTGACCAGAAAAGGGCCACATGGCCACTCTTAGCCACATGGGATCTGGGAAATGGATTATTTTATTTGTTCCAACCTCTCTGATAGAGGAGGAGAAGGATTATATTTGAGCATGGGGTAAAACAAGCTATAATGTCTGCCACACTGATGAACACTGTGCCTGGAAGATAGAAAGGCGTTATTATTCCAGCCTCGGTTATGAGCCTGTCTCTGCAGTTAGGGGAGACCACAATCTGTGTTCACAGGAGAAAGTTCAGGGCATGACTAGGTTGACAGAAATGATGGTTATCAGTGACACACTGAGTTAAGGCAGAACTCTAGAATTTCTCTCTTGGGATGATGCAATTGGGTTAAATTCTCAGGAGCATTCTCTTTTATTTAAATTGGAGTAGAAGCAGAGTTTAGATAGACATACCTTGTCTATTCCTAAGGCCTAGTAAGATTTACCCAGGGAAGAAACACTGTGTATGAAAAAATATAAGAGCATGGGCCTGAAGCCAGAGTCCTGTGTTCAAACCCTAGCATATTACCTAGATTTGTCATAGTCACTGAATTACTCAAGTCTTGGAAGCCTCAGTTTCCTCATCTATAAAATGGAGATAACTATTCTGAATGGCCATAGTATTTGGGGAAGCTTAAATGAGATAACTTATATACAGCATCTAGTTTCTACTTGGCACTTAAAAATGTCCATTTTCTTCCTTATTGCTTCTTTCCTCTATATTTCCCTTTTATTTCTTCTGATTAGATCTAAAGCATCTCCAAAGCTCCTATTTGTACTGTTCCCCAAAGGATTCCTTAAATGCCAAGTGAGGTCCAAATTTTGAGAAGTTTGCATAATATTTGTAAAAGAGCCATGGAAACATATATGTCTGGCCAAATGACCCTAACCTTCTCAGGTCTAACCAGATGACAGTGTTGGGAAGCCCTTCTCTGCCTGGCTGTGTTCAGGGTATGAACTTCCCTCATGATTCTGAGATTGATCTGTAGACAGTAGAGGTCAATTCCATCATATTTCCTTAGGAAAGCCTCCCCTGCTTTTCTAGTCCATTCATACATTTTCTCTGCCCCCATGTTAATATGTATGTCTTTGTCCTAGTACCCACGCAATTCTAATCTTGCATCTGTGAGGCTGTTTTTAAATTTAGATTTTGTATTTCTGAAGGAAAGGATAGTATGTTCTTTTGTTCGCTCCTGTATCCTAAGTACCTAGGCTAGGGATAAGAGATGGAGAACATTCCAGAAGGAATCAGTACCTTTCCTGAGTTTTCCCTGAAACACATCTTCACCGCTTCCCTTCCCACAATTTATCAACACTTGGATTCTATGTCTTAGGATGCTGTTTTGTGCCCAAGAGAATATGTTATGTTTCTCTGTCACTAACAACTTAGGGTCTTCTTGCCAATGATTCACTCCCTAATTTATTCATTCACTTGCTGAAATAGTTTTATGGAAGAAAATAGTCCATGCAGTTCTCATTTTTATTTTCAGAAATGACAGGATCCGTTTGCAAAAAGTGGGGATTGGGATAAAAGACTCTAAAAATTCATTTCCACTCAAGCTGATGGGACTAGTACAATATGCAGTTGAACAGACATTGCCTGTCCTACAGCCACAGAAGAATGGGAATGCAGGTTCATGATTGCGTGTTGGGGCCTCAGATTCAGAGTTTAGCCCTTTTAAGAGCTGTGCTAAGAGGTTCCTTCACTGTCTACCACCTCCTATTTGGAAACCCATTTGACTTTTTCCATTAGTATTTTTCTTCTTTTTGAAGTGTTGTAATTCAGCCTCAGTGTGTGGTCTGGCTTCATTCTCACAAGAGCAGAGACTAGAAGACCTGAGCCAAACTGTGGTGGGCCAATGATACAAATTGCCTCTATTTTCCATTTTAACAACAATTGTTTTTACTTTAACAACTCTAGATGCTGGAACTTTCCTTGGAGGGGAGGGGGGAGTGAAGAGTGGAATTTTGAATATCCATGAATAAAAAAATAAATAAAAATAAAGGGATAAATCTATGGGAAATAGCCCACAAGAAGAAAAATGATTATATATCACTAATATTATTTATAAATCTTAATTAAAAAAATGCTTATATGTGATTTGTCAGGAGTCACCAAATTGGTACGTGCTACAACTTTGCCACCACAAACCCACTTTCTCTGTTTCATAGTATATTATACTTCCTTTAAGATCCCAATCTGGGCTTGAATCCATATGTTTCCATAAGTCAGCCACTCTTGAACCTGAACCAATTCCTAACCTCACTTTTTAAATACATTAATGGAGGATATGTCCACATTTAATATCCACTGCTGTATTCATTGCCTTTCTGGTTACCCATAATTGGATGATTACAGAAGAGCAATCTATTGTAGAGTGCAGACTGTGACGCTTCTCTCACTATGTTGAAATTTATATTCATAACATAAATTATGTAATAAATCATACAGAAAATGCAGGAACAAACACATGGCTATGAACTGAAGTCCAACATGACACTCGCAAATAAATGTTGAAGTATTAGACAAACCATTTGTTTTACTACCTCAACTTTTAAAGTCTGCTAAATGGGATAATGATTCCTGTCTCCACCTATATTGAAGCATTAAAGAGGTCTTGTCTATAACATAATTCTAAAGTCATCTGGTTCCCAGATGCACTGGTTTTTATAATAAGATCAGACATAGATAATCAGCTTTATTTGTTATTTACCGCATAGCTCAATATTCAACTAGTTTTAAATTCAGAAGTTTTAAAACACGATCATTTATTCCATCATTTTGTAAGAACAGTTTGTCCACAACTTACATTCACCCTATTTTTATTAATTATAACCACAAATTCTGAGGTTGTGTCTTCTTATATAGTTGATATATTACTTTGTCCCTCAGGATCTGAACCTACACTTTCAATTCACTCTGAACATATACTTTGGATTATAATTTTTTTCAATTATTATTGTCGGTGTTTACTCCACTTGTTCATTTCTTTATATATTTTTTTCAGTTCATGTTTATTGAACACATTATATGTGCAAGCCTCGGAGATAACCCAAAAAAAAGAAACTCAAAGTCCCTCCTTTGAGTAGTTTACATTTGGGGTAAGAGTAGGTAAAGTCGCAGAGAAAAACAAAAGGAAATATTGCATAGGGCATTGATGAAGATAAATAATGATCTCTCTAAGGAGGTAACATTTGAATAAAGATCTGAAATGTGAAAAATTAGGCCTGGGGAAAGAGCATTCTAGGCAGAGGGAAGAGTAAGGCTGAAGGCTGAGAAGGAGCCAGGGTGGGGAGGAGCACCAGAGAATTAGACAAGGGCTAGGTCCCACGTGCCTCGTGGCCCATGATAAGTCCTTAGGATTTCATGCCAGTGTGACACCATGAAAGCATTGGGTAAAGGAATGGTGTTAGTTTTAATACTATAATGGCCTATCTGTTTCTTTGAAAAAAAAACAACAGAAAAAATCAATTAATAAGTATATATTACAGATTTTCTTTGTGCAGGATTTAACTCCATTAGTGAGGAAATAAACAAGAATACAATTAGAAGCCTGGCTTTCAGAATCTGCCAGTGTATTAGAGCAGATGATCACAAACAGATAAAAAAATGGGGGTGGTGGAATTGGATGAAGATAATTAAAAGGCACAAACTTCCAGTTATAAGATAAATAATAACTAGGGATGTACGTGCAACATGATGACTGTAGTTAACACTACTGTATGGTTTATAGGAAACCTAAGAGTGTAGATCCTAGATCCTTTTGTTTTGTTTCTTGGAATTTTTTTGTATCTGTATGAGATGATGGATGTTAACTAAACTTATTGTGGTAATCAGTTCACAATATATGTTAAGTCAAATCATTATTCTGTACATTCCAAACTATACAGAACTATACAGTGCTATGTCAATTATATCTTTTTTTAAAAAAGATTTTATGTATTTATTTGAAAGAAAAAGAGAGTGATCAGGAGTGAGCAGGAGTTGGGGGAGGGGCAGATGGAGAGGGAAAAGCAGACTCCCTGCTGAGCAGGAAGCCTGATAGGGGGCTCCATAATAGGGGCCAATCCCGGGAGTCCCAGGATCATGACCTGAGCCAAAGGCAGATGTTTAACCCACTGAGCCACCCAGGTGCCCCTGATAATAAAGCTGGAAAAAAAAATGCTTTACGTCAGGAGACTGCATATGTCAAATTAGTGGCATGGAATGCAAAGCCACACTTCCTCTCCTTAAAGAGCTGATTCCTCCTTGGGAAAATAGAAGGGTCACAGGGAAGGCAAATGTAGGACAGCAGAAGATTGCAACATGCTGTGTGCAAAGTATTTGAAAATAGGCACACCAGTGAAGGGAAGAATAATATGATGTTGGTTGGAGAAAGAAGGCTTGAATGGGGACTTGAACAACTAGCAGACATCAAAGAGAGAGGGAGAAAAAGAAGATAAAACAGAATTTAATATGTCGGACTCACAGGGCATTGAGGATTCTGGACAAATGCGATAGGAGAAAGGAATGTTCTTGGGAGCTACAGGACCTAAGATTGGACAGGCAGAAATTTTGCCTTCCAAGCCAAGCAGAAAATTTTAGATTTATTGATGAAGATACTGTCAGAATTTGTTCACTGGAGCAGTGAAAACTATATGTGAGGAAGACTAGATCTGCAGGGATATGAAGGAAAGTTCAAAAAAATGAAAGAAAGTTTGAAGTAATGTAACACAATCTTTATATTTTACATATGTAAAAACAGGAGCCCAAGAAGTGAACTTATTTTTTCAGGTTTTTATGGCCTGTGAGGATCAAGGGAGGGGAGAGAGAGAGATGTGAGTAGGTGGCTGAAACCCAAGACAGGACAACCTTATACAGTGACGGCAGTACAATGACCAAAAGGGAATGGTTTAAATGGATGTATAATAAAATATTGAGAGGTTATTTACATTTTGCACAAAGATATTTTCACTTTTTTATTGAAATATAACTTGCATACAGTAAAGTATACACTTTTGAAATGCACAGCTTAATAAATTTTTGCAAAGTGAACATACTTATTTATCTAACAACCAGATGAAAAAATAGGACATATGGAAGATAAAGAACACCCAAAAAGCCTCTCTCCTAACAGTCTACCAACTAAAATGCCTTCAAATGTCAACCAATATCCTCACTTCTCTCAACTAGACTCATTTTGCCAGTTTTGAAGTTTAAATAAATGAAGTTAAAGAATATAGGTATTCTTTTTTATTGTTTTTTAATTTATTTTATTTTAAATCCCAGTGTGGTTATATTAACACTATATTAGTGTTACATAGTTTCAGGTGTACAATATAGTGATTCAACACTTCCATACAACACCCATGTTCCTTATGACAAGTGCACTCCTTAATCCCCATCACCTAATGTAGGTATTCTTTTATGTCTGGCTTCTTTGAATCATCTATCAGTGACGTTCACCTAGTTGTTGCATACAGCAGTAGAGTTTTTCTTTATTATGACTGTATATCATCCCATCATACAAATGTACAAATATTAGTGGAGATTTGTGTCCAGTTTTCTATTGTGACTAATACTGCTGTGAATTTTCTCACACCTTGAATTAGTGTACAATGGTATGTGTTTCTCTTGATTACATAGCTAGGAGTGGTATTGTTGGGCCATAAGGTGTGATACACAAAGCTTTATAGATATTGTCAGCTTACCAGAATAGTTATAAAAATGTATATTACCACTAGTAGTATACAGGGGTTCATTATCCCTCAAGCTCACCAATACTTGATGTTGTCTGATTGTGATTTTAATTTGTATTTCTCTAATCACTAATAAGGTTAAGCACCTTTGGACATGTTGATTGGACAACTGAATATCATCTTTTTCAAAATTCCTGTTCAAGCCTTTGACTATTAAAATTAAACAGGCTTTTTCTTATTGTTTTTAGACATTTTTCATATATTATGGATACATGTGTTTTGCCAAATATACATATTGCTAATGTGTTCTTAAACTTTAAGGCTTGTCTTTGTACTCTTCTTTTTTTAAGATTTTTTTTTCAAATAATACCTGCACCCAACATTGGGCTTGAACTTGCAACCCCATGATCAAGAGTCATATGCTCTACTTACTGAGCCAGGCAGGCACCCCATCTTTTTACACTTTTAATGGTGTATTTTTGATCAACAAATTTATCTTACTGTAATAAATTTAAATCTATTCCTCCATTTCTTTCTGGATAGTGTTTTGTGATTTAAAAAAAATACTTTAAAAAATATTTTCTACCAAATGGACATTTTGATATTTTTGATCTTGTACAACCTTATCTTTTTTACCTTTTACATTTATATCTGAAATCTACTGGGACTGAATTTTGTATATGAGGTCTTAGGTAGGAATAAATTACCACTTTTTCCATAAAAATTCAATTGATCCAGTAGTATTTACCAAAAGGACTATTCTTTACTGAATTTTAGGAACAATTTTGTTGTATTGGGTGAATATATGTGAATGGGTTTACTTCTGAATTCTATATTCCGTTCTGTCAGTCAAATTGTGTATCTGTGTACAATATAACATATGTTTCCTTATAGTAGTTTTATAAAAAACTTGATAACTGATGATATAAATCTTCCAAATCTGTTCTTTCTCAAGATTATCATGGTTATTCTTGGCCCTTTGCCTTCTCATATAAGTTTAGCTTTAACCTGTCAATTAAAAAAAAGTTGATAATTTAACTGAAATTGTACAGAAACTACAGATAAACTTTAAGAGAATTGGCATCTTAAGAATACTGAATCCCCCAGGCTCTGGCCATAGTGGACTTTTTTCCCACTTATTACAGTTTTCTTTGAGTTCTCTTATACTATTTTATGGATTACTGCATAGAGCTATTACAATTTTCATTAGATTTATTCCTAGGTATTTGGTGATTTTCAAGCTATTATAATCTTTCAACTTCTGTGTTCTAAATGTTTGTAACTAAGTGTATAAATGTAATTAATCCATATAGAACATACAATCGGCAATATTGCTAAATTTTAATAGTTTATCTGTATATTTCTTAGATTTGTGTATTTTCCATCCTTTTATTTATGCTTCATTCTGAATTATATTCTACTAATCTATAATCCAATAGTGATTGGATTATCCTGTCTTCTGTAGTTCTTAAATTGCCATTAAACTCATCTTTTAATTCTCAGTTTCAATAATCTAAGCTTTATATTTGATTTCTATTTTAAATTATGCTGCTATTTAGTGAGCTTTTTCAAATTGTCATCTGTTTTATTAAATATATTAATCTCACTTATTTAAGAATCTATGTTTTCTCTTTGTTCTGGTTATTTGATTGCTTTTTTGGACATATTTTGTCAGTTTTTATTTAATGCTGGAAAATATGTAGAAAAAAATTGTAAAGGCTCTAGATATCATCCTATGAAGAAGATTTCGTGTGTTTGTTTTTCCAACCGAATTTAAGTATAGGCAGATTACTTTCATCCAAGCAAAACTAGTCTATTTTTAGTTGGTTCTTACTCCTTGTATGCAACGCTTGCAGGAATCTCAATGTAAAATAATTTCAAGTGTTTGAATGGAAGCATTCTTACATCTGTGGGAGCCGAACAGTTCTTTTTTTCTCTCTAGCATCCTGAGATTTTCAAACTCTCTGCTAAACTATTTAACTTCTGAACAGAGTTTCAGAGTTTCTCTGTCTCAGAATCAGCGAGTCCTTAGAGCAGAAATTTTATGTAGACTGTCAGAGTCACTTTCCTGAAGTCTCTGGATTTGGGGTCCCTCAAATAATGCTGAAGTCCAATGTTTTGTCTTCCAACAGTTTCTAGGCTGCTGCTTTGTGATCGGTTTCTATGTTCAGGGCTAGGAATTGGCAGTCAAGGTGAAAAAATGGAGGCAAATGGAGGGTTCATTTCAATGCACTTCCTTTCTTTTCAGGAATTTGGTTCCTCGATTTCTTGTTGCCTTAGTTATTGGAGAATAGTTTTAAACAGTTATTCCTTTTTATTTTATTTTGTTTAATTTTGCTCAGCTTTAATAGTTGATCTCAGAGGGAGGTTTTGTCTAATACAGTTACTGTATCACAGCAAGAATCTCTGAGTTATAAATACAGTTTCAAATATGTAAAATGATATTGAAGAAAAAAAAATTGAAAAAAAGAAAATCCTTCTTTCCATTATTGTACTATTTTAGGTTTGAGTTTTTGGGGGTTTTGTTTGTGTTACATATTTATTATAATTTTGCAATCCCAAAACATGGCATTTAAGAAATTTTATAACCAGACTCCAGAACAACTTCTCCAATAACATCTCCTACCATATCTCCTAAACCAAGCTGAACTTCTCAAGGCTTCAAAAATACTTCATGCATTTCCTTGTATCTGCATGCAAAAATGGCTATTATATATGCCCAGAAATAAGCTTCTCAACTGGTAAATCTGGAATATTTGTATGTGGCCAAGGGATTAAAGGTGTGATAAGATACGGATCCCTTGTAGCTGGTCAGAGTCAGGAATGGCCAGAGCACTCAGGGAAGTTGCCTCCAGCTGAGAATTACTTCCTCATTTCCCACAGCCTGCTATAAAAATAGTATATGTGCTATGATACTAACAAATTTGGAAGCAGTGGCCAAGAATATTTCCCTCCACACTCTTCCACATTCCCATGTACAATTAATTTTTGTTCCATGAAAGGTTTTGCTCACTATTTAAGACCCTGCACAAGTGTAATCTCCTTTCCACTCACTTTATCCATTTCTATAACAACATAATGTTGTAATTTTGTGGTTTCTGATATTGTACCAAATGTATGGGTTTTGAAGTTAGAAAAACTAAATTTGAATCCTACATGAGGTCTTGCGGTCATTGGTAAGTTTCCTTTGAGTGTCAGTTGTCACATCTGTAATATGAGGGAAATAACTACCTACCTCATTATTTTAAAAATATTTATTGAATGTATATTTTATGCTAACCACTGAATTGGTCATTAGATTAAAGACAGAATGTCCATGAATGCATATAGCAAAGCACAGGAAACATCTTTTAATTGCTAAGTTTAAATTTTACTTTTCATTATTTTAAGATCAATAAATTAGATTGACAGAAGTTGGCAAAGGACTAGCACCAATTCACAGAGGTTCCAAATTTTAGAGCCTGAGTAAATACGCAAATTGTACCCTGTGGCAGTCAGTCCTCTAACCTCTTATTGTTCTACAGATAAATTCTAAACAGTCTTCTTTGAAAGTCTGTTTGAAAGACTTCTTTTATTTATGAGATTCATGAATTTGAGTGGGAGAATCATACAAATTATATATATCTTAGGTTTGTTTCCCAACTCATGGTTATCTTTCTTGCAGTAGCTCATTTGTTGAACCCAATAGGTTGTCAAGAATGCAAACCCTAAAAATGTCAAACCTGGCTTTAATTCCCACCTCTACCATTTACTAGGTATTCATTTCACGTTCATAGTATGTTCATTGATTCGATAGCCAATCTAGGCTCCAGCTTTGTCATCTGTAAAGAAAAATGTAATAATTGTATATGACTTGTAGGAATTTTGTGTGAATTGGAGGGGATTCTACATGTAAAGCTATTATGGCATGGCACACAGTAAGTGCTCAATAACCACTGGCTATTGTTATTTTCCCAACCTTAGGCTCTCTTCCAAGAGTCTCAATGCATTAGCCAAGGAGTAATTTACTCTATTTCCTCCTTCCACCACCATTTTCCAGAGTCCTCAATCCCAGGTGAGGGTGTTGGAAAAGGTTTTCTTTCTCAAATGTATTTGGGCAGGCTAGTTATTCCACATAAATCAAGTACCCCCTTGAGGTTCCCCAGTTTTTAAAAGCATGGGAATGTGGGTTGTCTTGGCTTCACTGCCTTTGTCCGGTGTGTAGGATGTCCTGGCAGTCCATCCACTTGAGCCTGAAATTTGGCCTTGGGGCTGGGTTCTGTTCACTTCCTCCTAAGTAGGCTTTCAGGCCAGGAAAATGTTGTAATAGAGTTTCTTCTCTCCAAAAAATCCCCAGAGATTCCTCCTCTTGGACTTGAGGGTAGACATTCAAATACTGCCTTCCTTGGATGTTTTTTAGTTTAGCCAAGGATTAATTTTTCAAATCATCTGCTTTAATAAATATGTCCAACCCTTCCATTCATTCTGTATTTGAACCCAATGTCAGGGGGCTGTTTATATTTAAACCCCTTCCCCAAACCCATATTCTTTTCCTTTGTGACCATTTAACCTGCCTTCCTTTGTGTGTGTGTGTGTGTGTGTGTGTGTGTGTGTGTGTGTGTGTGTGCATGTGTTAGGCTCTTAGTGGGTTGTTGACTTTTCCTTTTACATATTTAATCTCTTATTTTCTATTTTAATATGCACTAGGGCACAATAGGGATTATATATATATATATATATATATATATTCTAACATGAAAGGTGGAGGAAAAAATACCCTGTACCAAGAACAAAATAGTCAGAAATGGGTATGGAGAACACCCATTTTTAGTTGGTAAAAGCACAAGCTCATTAGGGATGGAGAAAGTGCTTCCAGAGGACAACCCTAGTAAAAAGAAGAGACCCCCATGGTCCTGATTCACAGTCTTTTTATTTTAGGCTGTAATCCTGAGTGCCATGTGAAAAATGAATGAAAAGTAATATTGGACTAATTTATTGAAACCCATAGGTCATGGAGTAGAAATCTTTAAATACACTGAGGGATGCATACAGTGGCACAAATGATTGCACTGTCCTCCAAAAGGTAACCTATAAGGGGCACCTGGGTCGCTCAGTTCGTTAAGCATCTGCCTTCAGCTCAGGTCATGATCCCAGGGTGCTGGGACTGAGCCCCATATTGGGCTCCCTGCTCGGTGGATAGCCTGCTTCTCTCTCTTCCTCTGCTTCTCCTCCTGCTTGTGCTCTCTCTCTAATAAATAAATGAAATCTTAAAAAAATTTTAAAAATAAAAGGTAACCTATACAAAGCACCATTGCTTGTAAGCCCTTCACTTATCTGTACCCAGGATTTGTTATTTTCTCATTGAAAGCACAGAGAAAGGTGGGGGCTGTGCAAAGAATTACCCTGGGTGCTTTCTAGAATAACGGCTTATGAAGAGTCATGAATAGACTCTTAGACTGTGAAGTTGGCAAGCTTCACTCTTCCTTCCTTTGTCTGTGCCACCATCCACCTTTCCAGTTACTACATCTTACAGGAGATATAGCAAATATTCCATTCTTACAGAACGTGTGGGAAGGATTAATTCATTACATGATCCATGACCAGGGGCAGTGGAAGATCAAAATACATCTGCCAGCATCTTTAGATCTAGCTTTGCTTACCATCCCTAGCTTCACCTTCTATTTTCTCATCTACCTATAATGTGTATAAAGAAACGCCTGGTTTGTCATGTTGGAAGGTTACTGGATCCTTCTAAAATGTTCCTAAGTGAGGTTTTATATTACCGGAAGTTTGACATTTCCTGAATTTTCATTAATTCTGATGACTGGGAAATTATCACCTAGTGAAACCTGTAAAATCAAAGTAGCCATAGGCCTCTCTGAAATACCAGCTTTAAAAAATGCTTATGGAGACTGGCAAGCTAATTGGCTTTTCTAGATGTTTCTTCTTACAGTTGCAATTCTGGGAAGACTTCCAGGAGAATTTGATCCAATAATAAGCACATTATTCAGAGATCCATAACAATATTGTCAGATTCAAGTACAGAGGCACTTTCTTGGAATGATTGCAATGGAAGAGAGATGCAAAACTGACAGTAAATATTTTCATAATTTTCAATAACAGTATCATGAATATTACATTGGGTAGTGAATGGTGTTTTATCAGTTTCAATATTTTGACTAATAAAATTTATGAATGCCTCATTTAAACATATTACAGATGCTATTACTGTTGGAATATTTTTGTTAACCACAACTTTGACAGATAACATTGTTGTGTTTTTTTCTTAAAGCTAAGCCAACTTGATGCTGAGTGATATCTATTGTGTATCATGATTTTGTTTATCAATCCAAATCGAAGACTACTCCAAGAAGAATGATATACAGTATTTAATCACTATTTACAGTACCCTATATTTTTCTCTTGAATAGACTTGGGTTCATCTCTTTTGATGGAATTTTGGTTTTTAGACTATGTTGTAACCAAGGTATCCCCTAGGAGCTAGACAGAAAGAGCTTCTCCAGAGAGTTCTAAATAAGTATTACACCATATTGATGAAAGATTCATGTTGTCAGTTACTAGAATTATAGAGGTAGCCTAAGCAATAAAGTCAAACTTGAGCCCTCTGTGGAAAGAATCTGAAAGCAAAGAAGATCTAAATAAAGGTCAGGTGTAGAAAGTATAAGGAAAGGAAAGATGTTCCAAAGGTTATAGGGAGTTTGTGAAAACTAGGATTAGACAAAGAACTGAAACAGAGGAGACAAAGTTCTGTTACACGTATGTCTCTTGCTTCAACAAGCCAGGCTTTATCTTAAAAATGGTTGAACTGACCGGGGCAGGCAAGAAACTCTTAAAGAGAGGGTTTCCTAGCTTATGCCTTCTCTGAGATATCTCTCTTACCAAGGGGCCTGGAAACTTTAATCCTAAAACCAAAGTATAACATCAACTATTTTCACGTAAAAAAAGACATTAATGCAATTTTTATAGCGCAAAGGCTCTGATATGTTAGCACAGGCTAAAGTTTCCCCTTATAAGCCTTAATTGGTCTCTGAAATTAATAAATGTGTAATAGGGAAGTATTTTCTATCTTTTGGAATACATACAATAAATTATCTATTTTACTAGACTTAACATTTAACATTTTCTGGTGATCAAAGAGAACAGAAGGAAAACATTTTCTTGAAATCAGAATTTTAAGAACCATGATCCCCTATGTATCTTCTCACCTTTTTAAAATGGAGTGGGGTTCTCAGTTTTTCTAGTTTCTTTTTGCCAATTCATGCCCCAGTTATATTCAACAAATAATTATTGAATGAAATGATGCACTTGGCACTCTGATCATAGAAATATTATCAACAATAACAACAAAAGTCATGATTTCAATTAGGTATGTAAAATTTTGTTAGAAAATACAAACACAAATTCAATTGATAACAGTACGAAACTACACCAAGCAGGGTCAAAAGACAGACGTCTTCTTCTAACTATAACAAAGTAGGTTGTATGAGAGTAATAATGATGCTTAGGCTAAATACAGGAAGAAAATAATTAATAAAATGTAAAACACAAAAACAAAAACAGCCAGTTGGAGGGATTGGAGAACAGGCAAGAAGACCCTGGAAAGAAGAGAAATGCATTAAAATAAGTCATACATTTGCCACTGCTATTTTTTCTTTGGGACATTTGGTAATTCAAACCACTGAGTGTAGAGACTAGCAAAAAAATATCAGGTTAAAGTTTTCAGCAAGCAAACTGGGTTCAAGAGATTAAAAAATTGAAATTCAAGACTACCAAGACAAGCAAATTTTGAGATTCCAAGATCCCAGTGAATAAAGGAAAATCACAGAGAAATGAGACCAACATTCTCTGTACAATACTTAAGGGATTTCCTAACTCCTAAGCTACTCTTGTGTGGGCCAGATTTAATAGAAAAATTTTTTAAAATATAAGGATAAGGAGTTAAAAAATGATAAAAAAATTTTATCAGTCTCATAATGTTACAGAAAGGAAAAAAATATTGGAATTTAGTGTTCACCAAGGAGAAAGGGCCCTCATAAACTGTGGACCTTGTGAAAGAACCTCCCTAGGTTTAAAAGCACACCAGAAATAAACCAGCCTCCAAAACCACTGAAATATAAACAAAAATTATTTCAATTTTTAATTGAAACAACTTAACCCACCCATATTTTAATTTATTGCCAAATAAAAATTAAATCTCTGGTAAAAAAGAAAGAGTCCATAAATTTTTATATATAAGGTTTAACATATAATAAAAAATTACAAGGCAAGCCAAAAGATAAAACCAATCATTGAAAATCAGGTGGAAAAGCCCCCGATTATAGAAAAAGACACATAGATGACCCAGATATAGGACTTCCCAGATAAGAATATTAAAAGAATTATGATCACTATATTCAAGAAAAATAGGTATAAAATGAGAATTTCACTATAGAAGGGGAATCTATAAAATAGAATCAAGTGGAAATTCTATAACTAAAAAAATGCATCAATTGAAATAAGTAATTAAATATTATGAACTCCAAGTAAGATAAATGCAATAAAGACCACACCTCATTATGGGATTAAAAAAACTGTTGAAAACCAAAAATCTAAAAGATTATTTTAAAAGCATCCAGGAAAAGTGACCACATTATTTTTATAGGTGCAACAGACCAAGAATCAACTTTTCAGCAGATAAAGGACAGTGGAACATTGTCTTTGAAGTTCTAAAAGCAATAGTAGGAACTTACAACTCTATAATCAGCAAAAGTAAACTTCACAAATTAAAAAAAAATACATAGAGTTTTCAGACCAAGAAAAATGCATTGGCAAGAAATTATCATTAAAATTAATATTAAAGGGGATTTTTCTGACAGAAGGGAAATGACTTATGATTAAACATGGCAATGCAAGCAGGAATGAAAAACAATAGAAAGATTACTTCTTTCTTGTGGTGCCTCAGAAGCAGTAGACTGCCATAGGATGAAGCTGAATATCTCTTTCCCAGCTACTGGCTGCCAGAAACTCATTGAAGTAGATGACGAACATAAACTTCATACCCTTTACGAGAAGTGTATGGCCACAGAAGTTGCTGCTGATCTGGGTGAAGAATGGGAGGGTAATATAGTCTGAATCAGTGGTGACAATGACAAACAAGGCTTCCCCATGAAGCAGGGTATCTTGACCCATGGCCATGTCTACCTGCTGCTGAGCAAGGGGCATCCCTGCTACAGACCAAGGAGGACTGGAGAAAGAAAGCACATATCTGTTTTGGGGTTGCATTGTGGATGCTAATCTCAGTGTTCTCAACTTAGTCCTTGTAAAAAAAAGGGGGGGGAGAGAAGGATCTTCCTGAACTTACTGATACTACTATGCCTCCTCACCTGGGGCCCAAAAGAGCTAGCAGAATGCACAAACTTTTCAATTTTTCTAAAGAAGATGATGTCTGCCAGTATGTTGTGAAAAAGCCCCTAAACAAAGAAGAACCAAAAGAAGTTAGAACCAAAGGGTTCACGATTCAGTGTCTTGTTACTCCATATACCCTCCAACACAAACACTGGCATATTGCTCTGAAGAAACAGTGTACTAAGAAAAATAAGCAAGACATTGCAGAAAATGCTAATTTTTTTGGCCAAGAGAATGAAGGAGACCAAAGAAAAATGGCAGGAGCAGATTGCCAAAAGACGGGGGCTGTGTTCTCTGAGAGCTTCTACCTCTAAGTTTAGTCCAGTCAGAAATGAGATTTTCTAAGAGTAACAAATAAATAAAATCAGACATCAAACAAACAATAGAAAGATTAAATATGAGTAAATATGTATGAATATTAATACATTAAAAAGCAATAGTAACAATATTTCATATGATGTAAAATATATGCAGATTTAAAATACATTACCAAGGGGCCCTGGGGTATCTCAGTTGGTTGAACTACAGACTCTTGATCTCAGCTCAGCTCATGATCTCTGGATCTTTAGATCAAGCCCTGCGTGGGGCTCTGTGCTGGGCGTGGAGGCTGCTTAAGATTCTCTCTCTCCCTCTCCTTTTGCCTCTCCCCACCTAAAAATAAAAGTTACCAAAACAAACAAAAATAAGATGCAGATAGTTAAATGGAGTTAAATAAGATCTTTGGATTTCTGGAAATTGGATAATTTACTAATTTGAAATACAGTCTAATAAATCAAAGACAAACTTGCAATCTCTAGAGTAACAACAAAAAATAATTAACATAACTAACAAACTAAGAGAGGGAAAATAAAATAATAAAACACATAGATTAAAAAATAAAAATGAAAGAAGAACAGAACTATTAGGAAAATAGAAAACATATAATAAAATGCTAATTCAAATACAAATAGAGCAGTAAAACTTTATTTTTTTTAAGATTTTATTTATTTATTTGAGAAAGGGAGAGTGCAAGTGAGAGAGCACAAGCAGGGGGTACAGCAGAGAGAAAGGGAAAAGCAGACTCCCCACTGAGCAGGGAGGCTGAAGAGGGGCTTGATCTCAGGACCCTGAGCCAAAGGCAGCTGCTTAATTGACTGAGCCTCCCAGGTGCCCAGCAGTAAAACTTTAAATGTAAATTAACAAAGTCATCCAGTTAGAATTCAAAATTGTTGGGCTGGATAAAAAATAAAACTCAACTATAAGCTATATAAGACACAGCCTTTAAATGTTTAAAAGTAAAAAATTTCATAAAGATGAAGTTAGGGATGTCTGGGTGGCTCAGCCAGTTAAGCATCTACTTTCAGCTCAGGTCATGATCCCAGAGTCCTGGGATTGAGTCCAGCGTCAGCTCCTTCCTCAGCGGGGAGCCTGCTTCTCCCTCTGCCTGACGCTCCCTCTGCCTGTGCTCTCTCTCTCTCTGACAAATAAATAAATAAAATCTTAAAAAAAAAGATGAAGTTATCAATCCAGTATGAAAATATGACAATTCTAAATTCTCCTGCATAATAATATTGGGAGATATTTTGGCACTGGCCTCCAGAAACTGATAGGAAAAACAGGCAAAATATCTTAAAGAAGATTAAGAACATGATCATTAATTCACCTCAGTATAAATTGAATGTCAATTTTACAGCATACATCATCTCTCATAATACAAGCTTTTCAAGTATGACATGAGTGAGCCTCTCTTCTCATTCTCTTTTTCTCCCTTCCTCAGCCCCCATATCCAATCTATCTATTGCTGTTACCTTCAGAATATATGCAGCACCCATTTCCCCACCCTAGTGCCTGCTACCACCTTGCTCTGAGCCACCACTGATGGAGCTCTGAACAAATCTTCCTGCTTCTATTCTTTCTCTCTTACAGGTTAGTTCTGGCATGGTAGTGATTCCCTATTTCACGGAAATTATAACATAGAATCCTTACAGTGGCCTACATAAGTGGTTCTCTCTATTTGCCCAGAGGAATTATTTTCCTTCTGCTCTGTTCCATCCTCAATGGCCTCGTGGATATTCTTCCAATCACCCCAGGTGCACTGTCAACTTAAAATCATTTTTCTAGCCTTTCTTTCTGCCTAGAATTCCCTACCCCATATACCCACTTGGTTAGATTTCTCACTTCTTTCCACTATTTGCTTGAATTCCATCTTCTCATTAAGACTACTGTAGTAGATGTTGTCATCAGCATCCACTTCCTCTCCCTAGTGTAAGGTTAGACTTGGCC
Source organism: Zalophus californianus (assembly GCF_009762305.2). NCBI lineage: Eukaryota > Metazoa > Chordata > Mammalia > Carnivora > Otariidae > Zalophus > Zalophus californianus. The sequence continues at coordinate 47,904,362 of NC_045606.1, read as the reverse complement.
ATTTGACTTGCATTGGCTAATGAGACATAAGGGAGAAAGAAGCTTTGGTAGGTTGTACTTTGCTATATTCCCTCCTTCAACTGATACTATGACTAAGAAAATACTGTTCTTGCTCCATTAACCTCTGTACGGGAAACAAGATGATGGTCATAAACAAAGTCTGCTGCCTACCACTGGTTGTTGACATCTATTCTGAGTGAAACAAAAATATCTGTCACTATAAATCACCAAGATTTGGAGTTGTCACCACAGCATAATCTAGCCTATTTAATTTACATTGACCAATCTCTTTGGCTTTGCAAATAGCGACCCCTCCTCCTGACTTCTCTGTTCTTACGAACTTCATCTACTTGATTCTCTATTCCATAACGGTTATCACCACCCATCTTTTTTGGAAATCATCTTCAAGGGTCACTTGTGCTTCTATGCATCTTGGTGGGTATGCCAAGAATGCAAAGTCCTGATAGCTCTTTAACTGGGACATTCTTCACAGTTGTCTTGATAGCAAGCAATCTTGAAAGAGAAGTTAATGTTTCTCCCTTTGAGCCAAAGACAAGACTTGCTTACTGCTTGCTACAAAAGAGTGATCTCTTCATATCCTGTGTTCCTCAGTAGTGATAGAACTCTACTGCATGCACAGCATCCATCTGGTCCTATCTGCATAATCACCATGCAAAATAAGCTAATGTTCTTGCTGCCTGCTATGTTGTGCGTAAGAGAACCTTGTCTCTGACCCAGGAGTCTTATATTTTCTGTCAGCAACCATGAAACAGTAACAGGGTATCTAGCTGATTAACTATAAAATAGGTAAAATCCCAGATTACACATTCACATTGTATTACCAACTTAATTATTATGTTTGTTACTTACTTGTGTCTTCCCATTAAAACGTGATTTCCTTGAAAGTGCAGAAGATTGATTTATGCCCAGCCATTAGATTAGTCTTAGGACATAGTAAAATACTCATTAAGTATTTCTTTTCTTCTTCTTCTTCTTCTTCTTCTTCTTCTTCTTCTTCTTCTTCTGCTTCTGCTTCTGCTTCTGCTTCTGCTTCTGCTTCTGCTTCTTCTTCTGCTGCTTCTGCTTCTTCTGCTTCTTATTCTTCTTCCTCTTCTTCTTCTTCTTCTTTTTTGAGAGAAAGAGAGTGCACATGCAGGGGTGGGGGAGAGGGGCAAAGGGAGAGAGAGAGAATCTTAAGCAGGTTCCACAGGCACTGCCAGTGGTGGGCCTCCATCTCACAATCCTGAGATCATGATCTGAGCCAAAATCAAGACTTAGGAGCTTAACGGCCTGAGCCAGCCAGGTGTCCCGCAATAAGTATTTCTTGAATAAATGAATGAATGATGAGCAAACTTCATCACAAAATAGTAATCACCTAAAATTAGATGTATTTCATACTGGGAGTGGAAGCTATTTAGAGAATTTATATGTTCCCTTCTATAGTTAAGATTATATAATTCCCTCCAATGTATATATGGAGGGTATTATGCTGAGTGAAATAAGTCAATAAGAGAAAGACATGTATCATATGATCTCACTGATATGAGGAATTCTTACTCTCAGGAAACAGACTGAGGGTTGCTGGAGTGGTGGGGGGTGGGAGGGTTGGGGTGGCTGGGTGATAGACATTGGGGAGGGTATGTGCTATGTTGAGCACTGTGAACTGTGTAAGACTGTTGAATCACAGACCTGTACCTCTGAAACAAATAATATATTATATGTTAAAAAAAAAGGAAGAAGAAGAAGAAGATAGCAGTAAGGGAAAAATGAAAGGGGGGAAATCAGAGGGGGAGATGAACCATGAGAGACTATGGACTCTGAGAAACAAACTGAGGGTTCTAGAGGGGAGGCGGGTGGGGGGATGGGTTAGCCCAGTGATGGGTATTAAAGAGGGTACGTTCTGCATGGAGCACTGGGTGTTATGCACAAACAATGAATCATGGAACACTATATCAAAAACTAATGATGTAATGTATGGTGATCAATGTAACATAATAAAAAAATAATATAATTCTATGAGTGTTATAAGCAACCAATACTATAAGAAATCATACAAAGGCATGTATGAGAAATACTGAGGAATTCTGTTTCCAAATAATTTAGGGACATGGTAGTACAATTTTTTTTCACAGAAGTTAATATATAGAAAAGGGCTGTTTGGATACAATTTACCAGGAATATGGTGTGTGTTTGCACGTGTCTGTGTGTGCACTGAAGGAATTGTAAGAATGGTTGAGACTAAAATAAAATAAACTCTTGCGTCCAGATTGATATATTCGGTAGAGTGGTGATAAGTTTGAAAAAGGCATGTAAAATTTTTTCCAGTTGAAAATGGGTTCTTTTGACACTTGAAATGGAGATATGAAAATTCATTTTTACCTTGGTGAATGGTTGGCAGTGAAGCAAGATTGTTGCAGATCTTTTATCTCTGGGGAGTAGGTGGGCTTGACATCTGGAAGGAAGAGACTAGAGCTCATCACTTGGGTCGAGTGGGAGGAAATGAAAACTCCGAGGTGGGTCAGAACATCTTTAAGAAGGAGGAGGATTTTGGCAAGTGCCTAGATAAAGTTCCAGATGGATTGGCTAGTGGGTGAAATACTGCAGATGATGGACTGTGTAGGGGAGAAGGTTCAGTTCAGTAACTCATTGTGTAGAGTCACATTAGGTAAAATTTTTTAAAAAATTCTAAAGTCTTTTTTTTCTATGTCAGAGGAAGTATAGAGAATAGGAAGGAACACATCTTATTTCCAGAAGTTCTTTCTAATTACCTAGAAAGCCATGTTTATGTTTCCTAAAACACTGTAGTAAGGATCAAACTATCTTTAGTACATAATCCAGGTAAAATCTTTGATGTCAAATCAACCGTTTCATAGATTAAAGTTTGACAAACCACAGTGCTCTGAAAAGACTAAGAAAGTATAAATTCATTTCTTTTATTGCTTCTCATGAATAATGAACTCTTAATATTCTTTAAGGAAGGCAGGTGTGGTGAGGAGCACTGGGTGTTATACACAACCAAGCCTAATTTTTTAGATAAAGCTAAAAGGACACAATCATTTGCTTGGAGTCAACATATTCCAAATTTCCCCAGAAATTGTGGACTGGCACAATACACAAAGAAAAAAAAGAGAGAAGAGGGAAAGTGACATTTTTCTGATTTCTTGTAATAATAATCTTATATTCATGAGAGACCATAATCTTTCTATAATACTTCAAAAAAAAATAAAGAAAAAGGTTTTAGATTATGACACACAGATGACAGCAACAGGCAATGGGTCAATAAAGAGATCTGTTAGATGTCTAACAACACTTCTGGCTTTCTTCCTGAGTAAATCCTTTAAAAGAGAAGAAAAACTATTTCTAAATTGATAATTAATCTCAACAGCACTGGAAAATGACAACAGTGATTGCCTGGCCCAACACACAGAAACAGGCTACACAGGGCATGACTCACAAGGTACCATGCATATACAGCAACCTTGTACCAGAAGATTAGAAATTTGGAGGGATTCCTGTGAGGTAGAAAGCAGGTAGAATCAGATTGACAGGGCAGCTGCAGAGTAACGAGGTACAAAAAACTTACAAACTATCATGAGAGATAGATCAAAGTAATTAAATGTGAGGAGCAGAATGCTACCCAGGGGATCTGTTTGGGTGCCTATAACCTTCACAGGAACTAGACCTTCCTCTGTCTCCTGGTTTGGTTAATCAAGAGGATTAGCAAAGGTATTTGGACAATATCCCAGGTAGCTAGCAACTCTGCAAGAGGAGACAGAGCCCCATATCCAGAAGACAAGCTATAATTATACCTCATACAGGCATATTCTATTCATTTCCCACAACCAGTCATGCAAACAGTTCTAATAAAACTTGAACAGCTGTTAGCAAATGAGACAATGAGCAGGCAATAATGAACCACCAGATATATGAAGAAAATCCAACAATCAGAGTAACATAGAAGAAAATTTCCCCCATAAAAATTAGCATCTTCAAAGTAAATGTATAAGCAAAAAAATCCTAACATGAATGAAGAAAGAACATTTAATGAAATATGTGGTAAAATGTAGAATCTGAGGATAAAAAGAAAAGTTAAAAGCTTCTCAAGAGACAAAAACAACTTCCTTGCAAAAGAACAAGAATTAGATTAGAATCAGGCTTCTTCCTCAATAGCAGATGCCACGGCACAAGAGGAGCTTCTCAAGTTCAGGGAATATGGTGGTGAATGTAAGCCTTAACCCTATATCCAGCTAAACAATTAATTGATAGAGTAAAATAGAGACATTATGAAACATCCACACTCATAAATTTCCCTAATCACAGACCTTCCAAAAGAGCACAGGGTGTTATGCACAACTAAGAATCGTTGAACGCTACATCAAAAACTAATGATGTACTATATGCTGGTTAATTGAACATAATAATAAAAAAAAAGAAAAAAGAAAAAAAAGATTATTTCCAGCAAAATTAGAAATAAATCCAATAGGGACACCTGGGTGGCTCAGTCAGTTAAGCATCTACCTTAGGCTCAGGTCACGATCTTGGAGTCTCTGGATCAACCCCACATCAGGCTTCCCTGCTCTGCAGGGAGTCTGGTTCTCCCTCTGCTCCTTCCCCCCCATCCCCCTCTTGTGTTCTCTCTCTCTCTCCCCCTCACTCTCTCTCTCAAATAAATAAATAAAAATCTTAAAAAACAAAGAAAGCAATCCAATAAATAGGACTAAATGTGGTAACAGACATATGGTAAGAAAAATGTTGTCTATGGCATAGTTGGTTTCTAATGGAAAATATAATAGTAAGACATGGACCTAAAATCCAGATGCACTGAAACTCAGAGTAAAGGGGAATTTAGAAAGAGAGAAATAAAAATAGGCAGTTCTGAGAAAGAGGAAATTGGTTAGCGGGACAAGATATTACTTAATCCTGGACTTTATAGAATAAGTTGTTAAATTAATGTCACTAACATATCACTAGTCAAAATTAACATGAGCTGAGTCAGATCTATTATAATGATCAAGATTGACAGATTGCTTAACATTATTCCAATGATGCGGACTTACACAAGAGGTATCTATTTTTACTATTAGAACTATTTTTGAAGTGAGAAGTAATTTAACAGCTAAATACAGAAGAAAATAGAAAAAAAAGAAAATAGAGCAATAAAAATAAATGAAATAGAATTTAGTGTGAAAACCAACAAATGGAACAAAGAGAAATAATTCTTTTTGACAAAAGATGCACTCCATTAAGAAGATGTCACAGGCATTAATGTTTCTAATAGCTTTTAAAAATTACAAGGGGAGTTAACAAATAAAAATGTCTAGAGAAATTTTGGGGCACCTGGGTGGCTCAGTCAGTTAAGCGCCTGTCAGTTCAGGTCATGATGTCAGGGTCCTGGAAGAGAGCCCCGCCTTGGGTTCCACACTCAGCAGGGAGTCGGCCTGAGGATTATCCCCCTCCCTCTTCCTCGCCCCTCCTCCTACTTGCACTCTCTCTCTCTCTCTCAAATAAATAAATCTTAAAAAAATTTCTAGAGAAATTTTAAGACAACTGAAAAGCATGATTATATGAATATATATGTTTATATATATAATTTTATATGCATATATATAACTATTTTATAAACAAAACATTTTTTTCAAGATTGGGGAATTCACAAATTAGCTAGGCACTAAGCCATAGAGGAAAGCAATCTCTATAGATACCAAAAAAGAGGCCATACAGCCTACATTATTATTTTTTAAAATCTCAGTCAAGATATCTACTTACTAATTTTTTTATCATTATGTTATGTTAATCAGCATACATTACATCATTACTTTTTGATGTAGTGTTCCATGATTCATTGTTTGCATATAACACCCAGTGCTCCATTCAGTACATGCCCTCTTTAATACCCATCACCAGGCTAACCCATCCCCGAGCCCCCCTCCCCTCTAGAACCCTCAGTTTGTTCCTCAGAGTCCATAGTCTTTCATGGTTCATCTCCCCCTCCAAATTCCCCCCCTTCATTCTTCCCCTCTTGCTATCTTCTTCTTCTTTTTTTTAACATATAATGTATTATTTGTTTCAGAGGTTCGGATCTGTGATTCAACAGTCTTGCACAATTCATAGCGCTCACCATGGCACATACCCTCCCCAATGTCTATCACCCAGCCACCCCATCCCTCCCACCCCCCACCACTCCAGCAACCCTCAGTTTGTTTCCTGAGATTAAGAATTCCTCATATCAGTGAGGTCATATGATACATGTCTTTCTCTGATTGACTTATTTCGCTCAGCATAATACCCTCCAGTTCCATCCACGTAGTTGACAATGGCAAGATTTCATTCCTTTTGATGGCTGCATAATATTTCATTATATATATGTATGCATATATATATATATATGCATATATATATATATACCACTTCTTCTTTATCCATTCATGTGTTGATGGACATCTTGGCTTACTCCACAGTTTGGCTATTGTGGACATTGCTGCTATAAACATTGGGGTGCAGGTACCCCTTCAGATTCCTACATTTGTATCTTTGAGGTAATACCAAGTAGTGCAATTGCTGGGTTGTAGGGTAGCTCGATTTTCAACTTTTTGAAGAACCTCCATACTGTTTTCCAGAGTGGCTGAACCAGCTTGCGTTCCCACCAACAGTGTAGGAGGGTTCCCCTTTCTCCGCATCCCCACCAACATCTCTTGTTTCCTGACTTGTTAATTTTAGCCATTCTGACTGGTGTGAGGTGGTATCTCATTGAGGTTTTGATTTGGATTTCCCTGATGTCGAGCGATGTTGAGCACTTTTTCATGTGTCTGTTGGCCATTTCGATGTCTTCTTTGCAAAAAAGTCTGTTCATGTCTTCTGCCCATTTTTTTTATTTTTTTATTTTTATGTTAATCACCACACATTACATCATTAGTTTTTGATAGTAGTGTTCCATGATTCGTTGTTTGTGCATAACACCCAGTGCTCCACGCAGAATGTGCCCTTTTTAATACCCATCACCAGGCTAACCCATCCCCCCCCCACCCTCCCCTCTGGAACCCTCAGTTTGTTTTTCAGAGTCCATTGTCTCTCATGGTTCGTCTCCCCCTCCGACTTACTCCCCTTCATTCTTCCCCTCCTGCTATCTTCTTCTTCTTTTTCTTTTTTCTTAACATATGTTGCATTATTTGTTTCAGAAGTACAGATCTGTGATTCAACAGTCTTGCACAATTCAGAGTGCTCACCATAGCACATACGCTACCCAATGTCTATCACCCAGCCACCCCATCCCTCCCACCCCCCACCACTCCAGCAACACTCAGTTTGTTTCCTGAGATTAATTATTCCTCATATTAGTGAGGTCATATGATCCATGCCTTTCTCTGATTGACTTATTTCACTCAGCATAACACCCCCCAGTTCCATCCATGGCGTTGCAAATTTCTGCCATTTCTTGATTGGATTATTTGTTCCTTGAGTATTGAGTTTGATAAGTTCTTTCTAGATTTTGGATACCAGCCATTTATCTCATATGTCATTTGCAAATATCTTTTCCCATTCTGTCGGTGGTCTTTTGGTTTTGTGGACTGTTTCTTTTGCTGTGCAAAAGCTTTTTATCTTGATAAAATCCCAATAATTCATTTTTGCCCTTGCTTTCCTTGCCTTTGGCAATGTTTCTAGGAAGAAGCTGCTGCAACTGAGGTCGAAGACGTTGCTGCCTGTGTTCCCCTTTAGGATTTTGATAGACTCCTGTCTCACATTGAGGTCTTTCAACCATTTGCAGTCTATTTTTTGTGTGATGTGTAAGGAAATGGTCCAGTTTCACTCTTCTGCATGTGGCTGTCCAATTTGCCCAACACCATTTGTTGAAGAGACTGTCTTTTTGCCATTGGACATTCTTTCCTGCTTTGTCAAAGATGAGTTGACCATAGAGTTGAGGGTCCTTTCTGGGCTCTATGTTCTGTTCCATTAAACTATTCTGTTTTTGTGCCAGCACCATACTGTCTTGATGATGACAGCTTTGTAATACAGCTGGAAGTCCGGAATTGTGATGCCGCCTGCTTTGTTTTTCTTTTTCAACATTCCTCTGGCTATTCAGGGTCTCTTCTGGTTCCATACAAATTGTAGGATTATTTGTTCCATTTCTTTGAAAAAAGTGGATGGTATTTTGATGGGGATTGCATTGAATGTGTAGATTGCTCTAGGTAGCATTGACATCTTCACAATATTTGTTCTTCCAATCCATGAGCATGGAACGTTTTTCCGTTTCTTTGTGTCTTTCTCAATTTCTTTCATAAGTATTTTATAGTTTTCTGAGTACAGATTCTTTGCCTCTTTGGTTAGATTTATTCCTAGGTATCTTATGGTTTTGGGTAAAATTGTAAATGGGATCGACTCCTTAATTTCTCTTTCTTCTGTCTTGTTGGTGTATAGGAATGTCACTGATTTCTGTGCATTGATTTTATATCCTGCCACTTTACTGAATTCCTGTATGAGCTCTAGCTGTTTTGGGGTGGAGTCTTTTGGGTTTTCCACATACAGTATCATATCATCTGCAAAGAGTGAGAGTTTGACTTCTTCTTTGCCAATTTGGATGCCTTTGATTTCTTTCTCTTGTCTGATTGCTGTGGCTAGGACTTCTAGTAATATGTTGAATAGCAGTGGTGATAGTGGATATCCCTGCCATGTTCCTGACCTTAGGGGGAAAGCTCTGTTTTTCCCCATTGAGAAAGATATTCGCTGTGGGTTTTTCATAAATGGCTTTTATGATATCGAGGTATGTACCCTCTATCCCTATACTCTGAAGAGTTTTGATCAAGAAAGGATGCTGTAATTTGTCAAATGCTTTTTCTGCATCTACTGAGAGGAGCATATGATTCTTGTTCTTTCTTTTGTTAATGTATTGTATCACATTGATTGATTTGCGGATGTTGTACCAACCTTGCAGCCCAGGGATAAATCCCACTTGGTCGTGGTGAATAATCCTTTTAATGTACTGTTGGATCCTATTGACTAGTATTTTAGTGAGAATTTTTGCATCCATGTTCATCAAGGATACTGGTCTGTAATTCTTTTTGATGGGGTCTTTGTCTGGTTTTGGGATCAAGGTAATGGCGGCTTCATAAAACGAGTTTGGATGTTCTCCTTCCATTTCTATTTTTTCGAACAGTTTCAGGAGAATAGGTATTAATTCTTCGTTAAATGTTTGGTAGAATTCCCCTGGCAAGCCATCTAGCCCTGGGCTTTTGTTTTTTGGGAGATTTTTTATTATTGCTTCAATTTCCTTAGTGGTTATAGTCTGTTCAGGTTTTCTATTTCTTCCTGGTTCAGTTTTGGTAGTTGATACATCTCTAGGAATGCATCCAATTCTTCCATATTATCTAATTTGCTGCCATAGAGTTGCTCATAATATGTTCTTATACTTGTTTGTATTTTTTTGGTGTTGGTTGTGATCTCTCCTCTTTTCTTCATGATTTTATTGATTTGGGTCCTTTCTCTTTCCTTTTTGATAAGTCTGGCCAGGGGTTTATCTATCTTGTTAATTCTTTCAAAGAACCAGCTCCTAGTTTCGTTGACCTGTTCTACTGTTCTTTTGGTTTCTATTTCATTGATTTCTGCTCTGATCTTTATTATTTCTGTTCTCCTGCTGGGTTTAGGCTTTATTTGCTGTTCTTTCTCCAGCTCCTTTAGGTGTAGGGTTAGGTTGTGTATTTGGGACCTTTCTTGTTTCTTGAGAAAGGCTTCCATTGTTATATACTTTCCTCTTAGGACTGCCTTTGCTGCATCCCAGAGATTTTGAACAGTTGTGTTTTCATTTTCTTTGGTTTCCATGAATTTTTAAAATTCTTCTTTAATTTCCTGGTTGACCCATTCATTCTTTAGTGGGATGTTCTTTAGCCTCCGTGTATTTGAGTTCTTTCCGACTTTCCTCTTGTGATTGAGTTCTAGTTTCAATGCATTGTGGTCCAAAAATATGCAGGGAATGATCCTAATCTTTTGGTACTGGTGGAGACCTGATTTGTGACCCTGATGTGATCTATTCTGGAGAATGTTCCATGGGCACTAGAGAAGAATGTGTATTCTGTTGCTTTGGGATGGAATGTTCTGAATATGTCTGTAAAATCCATTTGGTCCAGTGTGTCATTTAAAGTCTTTATTTCCTTGTTGAAATTTTGCTTAGATGATCTGTCCATTTCAGTCAGGGGGGTGTTAAAGTCCCCCACTATTATTGTATTGTGGTCAATGTGTTTCTTTGCTTTTGTTATTAATTGCCTTACATAATTGACTGCTCCCATGTCAGGGGCATAGATATCTACAATTGTTAGATCTTCTTGTTGGATAGACCCTTTAAGTAGGATATAGTGTCCTTCCTCATCTCTTATTACAGTCTTTGGTTTAAGATCTAATTTGTCTGATATAAGGATTGCCACCCCAGCTTTCTTTTGGTGTCCATTAGCATGGTAAATTGTTTTCCAGCCCCTCACTTTCAATCTGGAGGTGTCTTTGGGTCTAAAATGAGTCTCTTGCAGACAGCATATCGATGGGTCTTGTTTTTTAATCCAATCTGATAGCCTGTGTCTTTTGATTGGGGCATTGAGCCCATGTACATTCAGGGTAAGTCTTGAAAGATAGGAATTTAGTGCCATTGTATTGCCTGTAAGGTGACTGTTACCGTATATTGTCTCTGTTCCTTTCTGGTCTATGTTACTTTTAGGCTCTCTCTTAGCTTAGAGGACCCCTTTCAATACTTCTTGTAGGGCTAGTTTCGTGTTTGCAAATTCCTTTAGTTTTTGTTTGTCCTGGAAGCTTTTTATCTCTCCTTCTATTTTCAGTGACAGCCTAGCTGGATATAGTATTCTTGGCTGCATATTTTTCTCGCTTAGTGCTCTGAATATATCATGCCAGTCCTTTCTGGCTTGCCAGGTCTCTGTGGATAGGTCTGTTGCCAATCTAATGTTTCTACCATTGTAGGTTACATATCTCTTCTCCCGAGCTGCTTTCAGGATTTTCTCTATGTCTCTGAGACTCGTAAGTTTTACTATTAGATGTCGGGGTGTTGACCTATTTTTATTGATTTTCAGAGGGATTCTCTGTGCCTCCTGGATTTTGATGACTGTTTCCTTTCTTCACATTAGGTAAGGTCTCTGCTATAATTTGCTCCAATATACCTTCTGCCCCTCTCTCTCTTTCTTCTTCTGCGATCCCAATTATTCTAATGTTGTGTCATCTTATGGTATCACTTATCTCTCGAATTCTGTCTTCATGATCCAGTAGTTGTTTATCTCTCTTTTTCTCATCTTCTTTATTTTCCATCATTTGGTCTTCTATATCGCTAATTCTCTCTTCTGCCTCATCTATCCTAGCAGTTAGTGCCCCCATTTTTGATTGCACCTCATTAATAGCCTTTTTGATTTTGACTTTGTTAGATTTTAGTTCTTTTATTTCTCCAGAAAGGTTTCTCTAACAATTCCCATGCTTTTTTCAAGCCCAGCTAGTAGTATCTTTAATATCATCATTCTGAAATCTAGTGCCGATATCTTATTAATGTCTGTATTGATTAGGTCCCTGGCAGTCAGTACTTTTTTTTTTTTGAGGTGAGTTTTTTCTATCTTGTCATTTTGTCCAGAGAAGAATTGATGAATGAGAGAACAAAATGCTAACAGGGTAAGAATGTCCCCAGAAAATATACACTAAACAAATCAGAAAAGACCTGAAACCTGGGGAAAAGAAGGGAAAGAAAGAAAAAAGAAAAAGATAAAAACAAACAAAAACAAAACAAAACAGAATATGATCAAATATGATCAGGCTGGTGCATAGTTTAGTGCCACACACTAGATTTTGGGCGTACTTTGGTCTGTTAGAAGAAAGTGCCTCCCAAAATTTTAAAGAAAGAAAAACTTATATATTTGCAAAAATCAGGGTTAATACAATGAAGGGATAGAATATGACTGTAAAGATGAAAAGTAAAAAGACTTTATTAAAGGAATTGATAAGATAAGAAGTTGGTTGAAAAAAGAAAGAAGAGGATTAAAAAAAAAGGGAGAGAATGTGATCAGGCAGGAGACTAGAACAAAGCCTTACAGTAGAGATTTAGGGTATATTTTGATCTGTTAGAAAAAACTGTATCCCAAAATTTTAAAGAGAAAACAAGTTTTATATATATATATATATATATACCAAAAATAAGGTTAACTACTATGAAGCGATAGAATATGACTCTAAAAATGAAAAATAAAAAAGATTTTTTTTTATTTTTTTTTTTTATTTTTTTTTTTTTTAAAGCATGTTTAGTTTTTTTTTTTTTTAAAGATTTTATTTATTTATTTGAGAGAGAGAGAGAGAATGAGAGATAGAAAGCACGAGAGGGAAGAGAGTCAGAGGGAGAAGCAGACTCCCCGCTGAGCAGGAAGCCCAATGTGGGACTCGATCCCGGGACTCCAGGATCATGACCTGAGCCGAAGGCAGTCGCTTAACCAACTGAGCCACCCAGGCGCCCAAAAAAGATTTTTTTTTAAAAATTGATAAGATGTTGGCTGAAAAAGGGAAAAAAAATTTTTTTTAAAAAGTTAAAAACAATTAACTTTGAAAGACCAATGAATCATGGTAAAAAAGCCATGGATTCTATGTGCAGTATTCCCCTAGCACTGGAATTCTGCCTTTCTCATTGATCAGTAAACTTGGTCTTGGCTGGCCATCCTTGCTGATCTTCTGGGGGAGGGGCCTGTTCCGTGGTTCCCAAATGTCTTTGCCGGAGGTGGAATAGCCCCGCACTTGCCAGTCCAGGCTAAGTCATCTGCTCGGGTTTGCTCTTGGGAGCTTTTGTTCCCTGCAAGCTTTTGGTACAGCTTTGGAGGACGAGAGTGAAAATGGCGGCCTCCCAATCTCTGCCCCGGAGGAGCCCAGAACTCAGGGCCCTGCTCCTCAGTGCACCCCCAGAGAAAAGCAGTCACTCCTGTCTCCCCGGTCTCCAGCCGCACTCCGTGCTCACTCGGCCTGTGACTGACCATTTCTATCTCTGGCACCCGACCCCGTGTGGAGTCTCCAAACCCAGCAGATCCCTGCAGTGCGCTCCCGCACTGCTCCTCCCCGGGGAGGAAGGGGAGTCTCCCCGGCTCTGGCGCTTGTTGGGTCTCTGCTGGAGGAGCCGTGGCCTGACTGTGCCACAGATCACAGTTTATGGCAACCCCGAGCTGAGAGCCCGCGCCTTGGCTCCATCTCTGCAGCCAGCTTCCCCGCTCCGATACCTGGGAGCTCGGCCACACTCAGGCACCCCCAGTCTTTCTGTGACCCCAAGGCTCCTTAGACCACACTGTCCCGCGAGGGTTCCACCCCCCGCTTAGCCACCGGAGTGACATCCCTCAGCAGAGCCAACTTCTAAAAGTTCCGATTTTGTGCTCTGGGGCTCTAACACTTGCCAGTAGCGGCCGATGGAGGCCCCCTCCCCCACGGTCTATCCTCCCGATATCGCCTCGGATTCACTTCTCCGCACGTCCTACTTTCCAGAAAGTGGTCGCTTCTCTGTTCAGAGAGTTGTTGCTACTCTCCTCTTCGATCTCCTGTTGAGTTCGTAGGTGTTCAGAATGGTTTGATCCCTATTCAGCTGAATTCCTGGGACCAGATGAAATCCAGGTCTCCTACTCCTCTGCATCTTGCTCCGCCCACCCCCTATACTTACTAATTTTAAAATAAATTATTTTATATCTTGGGATAATAAAAAATCAAGATGAAAATGGGAATTTCTTTAGAAATAAGCAAAGATAGAAATATTATTAAACCTCTGGGAGGTGACCAAATTCATGCTCAAAAGAAGATGTTTACCCATAAATTGATTTATTAAAATATAAGAAAATGTAAAAATGAGTTATCTATGCTTCATATCAAGAAAGTAAATTAAAACATTATCAGAACACCTGGGTGGCTCAGTCAGTTAAGCAGCTACCTTCGGCTCAGGTAATGATCCCAGGATCCTGGGGTCCTGGGATCAAGTCCCATATCGGGCTCCTTGCTCAGCAGGGAGCCTGCCGCTCTCCCTGCTTATGTGTGTGCTCTCTCTCTCTCTCTCTGACAAATGAATAAATAAAATCTTAAAAAAAAAGAAAGTAAATTAAAACATTATAAAGCAGGAGAAAGGAATAAATAGATAAGAACACAACTTTAAAGAAAACTTAGCCATGATCAAAATGCCAAAAGCTATCATTTAAAGAGAGTGTTAAATAGAGTGTGGGTAACTGATAAATTTTTTAAAAGAGCAAAATCACCACTAAATAATGTTAGGAATGAGAAATAAATACAATTGCAAATACAGACTGTTATTAAATTAAGAGAAAATATATGGAGAACTATGTTATGGGTTGAACTGTGTCCCCTCAAAATTCACATGTTAAAGTCCTCAATCCCCAGTACCTTAGAATGTAACCTCATTTGGAGATAAGGTCTTAGGTAATCAAGTTAAAATGAAGTCACTAAGGGGGTGCCTGGGTGGCTCAGTTGGTTGAGTGTCCAACTCTTGATTTTGGCTCAGGTCATGGTCACAGGGTCATGGAATCGAGCCTCACATCTGTCCCTGCACTGCATGTGGAGCAAGTATAAGATTCTCTCTCTCCCTCCCCTGCATCACCCTCTCAAACAAAAAAAAAAAAAAAAAAAAAAAAAAAAAAGAGGTCATTAAGTTGGGACCTAATCCAGTATAACTGGTGTCCTGGGGAAATCAGAACATGGAGACAGGAACAGAGGAAAGATGATGTAGAAGACACAGGGAAGAGACAGCCATCTGTAAGCCAAATAGAGAGGCCTGCACCAGATCCTTCCCTCACAGCCCTCACAACCCTGCTGACATCTTGATTTTGGACTTCCAGACTCCACAACCGTGACATAATAAGTGTCTGTTGTTTTAGCCACCTAATCTGTGATACATTTTTACTGTAACCCTAAAAACTAATATAAGCTGTTTATAAGTATATTTGAAAATGTGGACAAAATAGATGCTTTTCTATGAATATTTAAATGATCATCTAAATCATCATTATACTTGGCTCAGGAGTTAGAAAAAGTAGAAAAATCTCAACATACCAATAATCCTGAAGAAATAAAAAATTGCTGAAGATCAACATCCAAAAAAGATACACAGATCACACAATGTTTATCAGTGAGTTCTATCCAAGGAACAGATGATTCCAACCTTTTAGATAATGTTTTAGATAGCAGAAATATAGCTGGAAATAAATATAAAATGTTCCAATTAACTTTACAAAATTAGCATAATCCTGAAACAAATCAAAAGAACACAAACAAGATAAAAATAATTAGTGGTCAATTTTATTTATGAACCTGTGTGAAAAATCCTAAATAAAATGTTAATAAATTGAATCAAGCAATATATTATAAGAACAATGCATCATCAAGAACAGTTTCTTTCAGGAGTGTAAGAATGGTTCAGCCTCAGGAAATATTATAATGTAAGTCATAGGAGGAAAAGTTGGAAGAAAAAAAATGTGATTTTCTCAGTAGATAACCCCAAAAATCTAAATTCAATTTTAATGGAATTTGCTAGACTGGCTTCAATAGAAGGAAACTTGCTTAGCTTGATAAATATTATCTACTAGAAACCCCAGACAGCAACATACTATTAGTAAATTAATAAAATGAATCTCATTGAATTCAGAAATAAGATAAATGCCCATTATCACCACTACTCTAGCATTTCAGGGAGATCCCAATCAATGCAAACACATAAGAAAAAAGGATTAAAGTATAAACATTAAAAAAAGACAATACTCTTACTATTTATAGGTCATATGTCTTCATAAAGAGTATATCCATTTTCTAAAGCTGTCATAAAAAGTACCATAAACCAGACAGCATAACACAGGAATTTACTCTCTGACAGTTCTATAAACTAGAAGTGAAAAATCAAGGTATTGTCCAAGACATGCTCCTTCTTAGGGGCTGAAGAGAAGAAACCTTTCTTTCCTCTTCCTAGTTTCTGCTGGTGACTTTTGATCCTTGATTTCCTTCTCTGCCTCATTCCAGTATTTTCCTTTGTAGTCACGTGGTATTCTCCCTGTGTGTCTCTGTTTTCACATAGTGTTTTGCTCTTCTTCTAAGGACAGCAGTCATATTGGATTAGGGCCCACACGAATGTCTTCATCTTAATTTGATCACATCTGCAAAAGACCCTCTTTCTAAATAAGGGCACATTATGAAGTATGGGGGTTTAGACTTCAAAATATTTTTGGGGGGTACCTATTTCGACCCCCAAAATATGTATACAAAAATCAACTGAAAAATGACTAGAACTAATAAGTTGAAAAAGGTGACCATACATAATACCAACACCAATTACTTTTCTCTTAGACCAAAAACAAAAAATTACAAACTGTAATGAGAGAGAAAATGAGAGAGGGGAAGGCTCCCATAAGTAAGAAAAACAACAACACAACAAAAAATACTAAAAGAAGGATAAGAAAAGTTAACACCATATAAAATTACCAATGGGCATAAAAATCTGAATAATAGGGAAGACATTCAATATTCCTGGATAAAAAGATACAATATAGTAACAGCATTCATTCAATATAAGTTTAAAACATTCCTTCAATATAATTTATTATATATATTTAGAAGTAACAAATCAAGACAGTGAATTTGATTTTTCATGGAATGCAACAAGTTTATTTTCAAGATCATATGGAAGACAAAACTGCAAAATGAAATAAAAGATCAAGAGTTTATTGAAAAATAAAAACACTGAAAGGGAGTGTTTGCCCTACCACATGATAGTAACAATCATAGAATTACTAAACATGGCAATAGATATGACTTAATGTGTTGGGCATTCTTCTAAAAGCTTTACATACATTATTTAATATAGTTAGGAACTCTTCTATATAATTTGACTGGTGAGCCACTAGGTGACTAAGTATATTGTCTAAGATCACACCATTAATAACTGTGTGGTCTCATTCTGGAGCCTCCATCTTTGACCAATACCCTATGCAGCCTAATAATGAAATATAAAGTCAAAGTGATTAAAATTATTTGGTATTGTCATAAGTATAGACATATAAGTAATGGAATAGTACAGAATCCAGATACTGACCCAGTGATGTGGGA
Source organism: Zalophus californianus (assembly GCF_009762305.2). NCBI lineage: Eukaryota > Metazoa > Chordata > Mammalia > Carnivora > Otariidae > Zalophus > Zalophus californianus. The sequence goes on along the minus strand of NC_045606.1, from coordinate 47,887,271 downwards.
GTTTAGGGTTTTTAAAGTCATTATGATCAACCAATGGAAATTCCTTATCAATGTAGCAAAATTTGTTAGATCTTACCTCATACTATTCAGTGCATATAGGAATGCAAAACTATAAATAAATTAGAGAAAATATGAGAACTCATTTAAAATTACTTTTTAAAAAATACGCTTTCTTTTTTAGAATCAGTTTCTGGTTTACAGCACAATTGAGCTACCCCCACACTGGTGCAGCCTCCCCCACCCAGGTGGTAGCACATTGGTTACAGTGGATAAACCTACTTGTTGACACATGAGCCAAAGTCCAGACTTTACATTATGGTTTTGCTCTGGCTGTTGTATATTCTATGGGGTTTGAAAAATGTATAATGACATGTATCTACCACTAGAATATCACATAGAAAAGTTTCACTGCCCTAAAAATGTTCTGTGTTCTGCCCATTCACTCCTCTTCTCCTCAACCCCTGGCAACCATTGATCTTTTTACTGTCACCACAGTTTTGCTTTTTCCAGTATGTCATATGGTTGGAATCATACAGTATGTCAACTTTTGAGATTGACTTCTTTCATTTAATAATGTGAACTTAAGTTTCCTCCATGTTTTTTTATGGCTTCATAGCTCATTTCTGTTTAGCGCTGAATAACATCCCACTATTTGAATATGCCAGAGTTTATGTATCCATTCGCCAATGAAGAACATCTTGGTTGCTTCCAAAGTTTTGACAATTATGAATAGAGTTGCTATAAACATCCATGTGCAGGTTTACAGCTCATTTCTATATAAATGAGCATGATTGCTGAATAATATGTTTAGTTTTATATGTTTAATTTTGTTATTAAAAAAAAAAGCTGCCAAACTGTCTTCCTAGGTGGCTGTACCATTTTGTATTCCCAGCAGCAATGAAAGAATTCCTGTTATAATTTTCCTTTATAATCTACTTTCCTCACAGCAATATCTCATATATTCATTCATTTATTTATTCTTTGTCTGTCTTTCCTTACTAGAATGTCTTTTTTATTATTGTTTTCTTTGAACATAAAACAATGATTAACTTAAGTTACAATAAGTTTCCTTAGTAAATATGCATCGAATAAATAAATCATTCAGTGTAACTATTCCAAGTTGAGACTATAAAGAGAGCTCTGGTAAAACCAAATAGAAAAAGAAAACAACAAGTAGAGCATATAAAAAAGTAGAGCATATATGCAAGTAGAGCATATAAAAAAGAAGTTAAAATAATATATAAATAGTCAATAAGGGTATGAAAAGCAGTTCAAATTCACTTTTAATAAGAGAAAGATAAATTAAAAGCTATGCATAATATTCAAAACAATTTAATATATGATATTGTGTCTTGGTGTAGTTATGGAACAACACTGTCATTCTTGGTGAAATTGTGAATTTGTGTGTTTTTTTTTAAAGACTTTATTTATTTGAGAGACAGAGTGAGCAAGAGAAAGAGCACATGAGCAGGACAAAAGGAGAGGGAGAAGCGGGCTCCTCGCTGAACAGAGAGCCCGATACGGGGCTCAATCGCAGGACCCTGGGATCATGACCTGAGCCGAAGGCAGTCGCTTACCAACTGAGCCACCCAGGCACCCCAGTGAATTTGTGTTTTGTAGTATATTATAAAATGACTATTTGTAGAACAAATAGTAGATAGAATTGTAGAATTGTAGAACAAATTGTAGAACAAATAGGGGGATAAAAAATATAGCTGTTTTTCCAAAAATGCTGCTACTGATAATCTATCTTATAAAACTGGTTGTCCAGTTATGTTAAATATAGTGTGAATCTTTTATAGGATATATGTCTTAGTGAGTCATTTCTGTAATTTAAAAAAAATTAAAAATCTAAATAGATAGTTAATTACTCTAATCTTGTACCCAAGTAAGCATATTTTACCAAGTGGCTCAGATTATTCTAATCTTGTACCCAAATAAGCATACCTTACAAAAGTGCCTTAATTCCAGGTGCTGGCTAAAAAAAAAATTAAGCATAAGACACTATTTTGCCATTGGAGTTGTAGCAAACACTATATATATATAATATACATAAACATATATATAACACTATATATAATATATATATTATACACATATTGTGTGTGTGTGAATTGGAAAGTTCTTCATACTGAATTTTCTGATGTATATTAATATGTCATTTTACATTAAAAAGTTATCCCTTGATGATAAATTATTTTTTTAAAGAACATGTTCCCTTGTGAAGATCAATTACAGATTTTAAGTGCCTAAATTTTATTCTTTTCAGGAATTATCTAATGTTATCTGACAAAAGGTTTAATTAAGCATTAGAGCACCCCCCCATTCTCTCTCTCATTTGTGTGAGGAAACAGGAAGTGACAAAGAACAGAGGATTTCCCTATCATTCTTCCCAACCAAGTTTCCTTAACTTACCATTCCAGTGTATATTTTGGAAGTTCCTAGAAAGCCCTGTTTCACATATTCCTTTCAATCTCCAGAATGTGATGTATTTAATTCAAACAGTGTGTGGGAAGATGTTCCTTAATGATAACAATATAGATTTGTTAGTCTTTTTTATTAACAAAGACAATATTTGGGTTTTATTGTTACAAAAGGATACAATGTGGGTTTTTTTAATTCACAATTAAGTTATGCAATTGAGAGTAAAGTGAAGAAGGTCTTAGCAAAAGTCTGCAATTCAATTAGATATTTCTGTTTCTTTTTTCCAATAGGTCAAATAAAAGCAAATAACCCAGTGGATTAACAAAAATGCACATATTTAAATAATGAAATGGCATTGTCCTGAATATATGGTGTCTTTACTAAGATAAAAGACAAGGTTATGTCTTTCCAGCTATCCAAACAATTCACAAGTGCTCAGTTTTGTTCTCCTGAGTTAGCTTCATAGCTAAAATAATTTCTGAAATCTGCTTTCTGAGATTAGCAGTGCCCTCTCCCCTAATTTGAACAAAAATAATTGGAAAGGCACATGTACCAGCTTCCAGTTTATACAAGTTCATTTATTTGAAATCCCTTGAGCTCCACCAATTAAAAAACAAGTTTTTGAGTTAATATCCTTCAATTGTTAAAAATTTGCGTCACTGTGAGAGCACAGTGAAACGTAAAGGTCCCAGCACACTGGCAGTTGATTGTGAGGGGATGTGATTGTTCCACATTTAGACTGGAAAGGGTTAGGAACTCTGCTTCCCAATGTGGTTAATGAATGAAAGGAAAATTGGACCCCTGAGCCAGAGTAAATGACCTAAGGGAGTGAAAAATGTTCACAGGTTAACAAGGGCAACTGTTCCTTGCCATAATTCCCAGAGGAGGCAAATGACAAAGGGGCCAATGAACTTCTGTCTTTTTATTATTTATTAATCCATTTTCTTCCTAGGAAAAATAATTCGGCATAACTCTGGAAGACACTGGCATTGAACATCTTAATCTCTGCTTCTTTCTCCTTGCTCTGATTCACTTATTAATATATTTTGTTTTAATAATTCATTTTGACATATTCAATTCTAATGAACTAAGAGATTAATCCATCATCCTATACAATTTTAAGTATTGAGGATATAATATGCCTTAACATGATAGGCAAGTTGGAATCAAAGCTACTAACTTTATAGTGACATAGTAACAAATTCTTAGTTCTCTAATTGGTACAAGTTGCTGTGGAGATTTTTTTTCCCCTAGAAGTGGGAATTATTTCAAAAATTTTTTTAAAATATTGTTTTCACTGAACTGAAGGGAGTTTTCATAACTATAGCCAAGCCACCACCCCTGGTCATGTTCACAGATACAAAACTCCTGATTGGCTGTTGATGAGTCATTCCTGGTGAGGAATCTTATCTTAACACCTGCCTTATCTTTAACATCCTTTTCAACTTCTTCTAGAAAAACAATAACCAAAAAGGAAAAAAATATTTGGGACCAGTCCAGTTTTAAAACACCTGCCTTAAAGATAAAGACTGCAGTTTTAGGCATTTGTAATGTCTTTACTTTTGGCCTAGAATTTGTTCTGCTTGTGGTGAGCATCTGCTGACTTTCTCAAACATGTGCTTTGCCTGGGAATTACTTCAGTCTAGTAAATTATAAAATGACAAGATCATCTCTGTTACCATGGAAAATCTGTGGATCTGAAAATCTCTGAAGCTCTGGCTTCATAGTAAATGCATTTTATGAGTTGAAGAAACATTACAACACCAGCTCTAATGAATCAGCCGGTAATGTTTTATGACATAATTCTAGTCTGATATTGATAATCTTTAATTTGCAGTTAAAGAGGATATCCCAGGTTTATGTGACCACTGTGAACCAAAATAGAACCATTAAAAAAAAAAATTACAGACAGGAACTACACAGCTGGAAACCAGAAGCACCAGTTTCATTTGGGCTGTTAAGAAAATTCACAGTTAACGAAATAAAAAATATTTATTCTACCTCATTTATTTTCCCCCTGGTATTTAGATGTGCCCCATATCGGTGCCTATGAAGAGGTTATTATAAGGGCATAAATTTGTTTTAAAACCATGAGTTAATTTGCTACATAAACAGCACAAATTACTGAGTAATTACATAATTTATGCTGTTATATTAATTAGTTATATTGATTTTAAAGAATGTACTTTTCTCCTCATGCATAAATGCTCTGACATTAGACAGTCCTTGCCCAAGTCTCACTTAGCTAAATTCTCGGCAACCAGAAACTATCTGGAAGGAAACAGGAAGGAGAGTGTCTCAGCAAAATTGACCAACTTCAGAGAGCTTGCCTTGCAAAACCAAGTTAACCAAGTGATGGCAAATGTCATAAAAATTTTTTAATAAATAAAAACCCTAAATAACTTCACAAGGTCCCTTTTATATTTTGCTTTCAGAGAGTCAGCTGGCACTACCTTGATGAGAAAGAATGATAGAGAAAGGCAAACAAGTCAGAAAAGAGGAGAGGAAAGAATGTGAGAGGCTGTGGTTAGAGCTATGATGGTGCAAGTGTGCTCAAGGGTTCCTTTACAACGACAAGCCTCAAGCACTAATGAGCATTGCTAAAGATGTGAGGAAATTGACTCCTTCATTCATTTCTAATGATCTAACATAGTTCAGCCATTTAAATTTTTATTTTATTATTATTATTTTTGTTGCTGCAAAAAGATTTATTGTTTCCATTTTGTCCATGGCTTGGGATAGGGCTCCAGGGTGTTTGCAGAAGCTGCCTTGTGGCTGAAGGGAGAAGCTGAAGCTAAAGCCCTAGCACCAGGGGGAGGCCAGGGGGACCCTCAAAGGCTGTTGGGCTCCAGAGGCTCCTAGTCATGCTTGAAGGTGAGGCTTTCAAAGCAATACTCACCCCGCCTTTGGGCCGCCAGGCTGCGGAGTTAGTCAGATGGTTGCCATCTTTTTGATGAGCTCCACCTACTCCTCTAGTTAAGGGTTCTCCAGGAAGTTGCAGAGATGAGCATCAGAACCCAGGGCATGCAGATTCCCAAGGGCCAGGTCGGGTTCTTCTCCAGAACATGGCTACTTTCACGGCATCCCAGGTTTTACCCCACCCATCTTGGGTCAGCTTCTGCACGTCCTGGAAGAAGTCACAGCCATGGCTCTGGTTTTGCATCTTTAAGAGATGCATCTTTCTTGCTTTTCCTTAACTAACTTGAGAAGAAGTGGCCCACACCCTCCAGAGCCCCATCACTGTGGTCAAACTAGAAGCCCAGAGAAAGGTAGGTGTAGGAGTCCCACAGACACATGTTGACCATGTGGTTGACAGTGACCTTCACCTCAGTGAAATAATTTTGATGAGTCTGAGAGGTCATGTTAAACCCAAAATATTGTGTTGGCTGGTCCCAGAGACAGAGGACGGCTGAGAAGATGGTTCTGAAAAGACGGTTGTTGGAGCTGGAAGAAGGGACATCTCTGGGTCTGTTTCATCCCAACACTATTAAAGCAAGAGACAGATCTCCAGGACACCCTGGTGAACTGCTAGTTCAGTCATTTTGGAAAAGACTCTGGCAGTTCCTCAAACGTTTAAACACAGAATTACCAGAAGACCCATTAATTTCCCTCCTAGGTATATACCTATTAAGAACTGAACTGTAATTAATTCACTGCCACTACAGACCCAGAAGGGATAGGCCTGAGGAGTAAGGCTGTCTCCTCCTCAGTTACAGAAAGCAGGCCAACCTCCTTGGAACGTTATGAACTGAATTTTGCACCTTCCAAACACATATGTTGAAGCCCTAACCCCCAACATGACTCTATTCAGAGACAAGGTCTTTAACAAAGTAATTAAAATTAAATGAGTTCATAAAAATGAACCCCTAATCTAATTAAACTGTTGTCCTTATAAGAAGAGTAAGAGACACCAGGAGTGTACGTGCACAGAAGGAAGGCCATGTGAGGCTGAGCAAAGAGGCAGCTTTCTCCAAGCCAGGAGAGAGTTCACCAGAAACCAACCCTGCCAGCACCTTGATTTTACAATTCTTGCCTCTAGAAATGAGAAAATATATTGCTGTTGTTTAAGTGACCCAGTCTGTGGCGTTATGGCATGACAACTTGAACAGACTAATATAGTACTCAGAGAGTGAAAAAGATATGTCCACACAAAAATTTGCACACAAATTCTATAGAAGCATTATTCTTAGTAGTCAAAATGTGAAAGCAACCAAAATCTCCATTGACTGACAAATGGATAAACAAAATGTGGTGTATTCCTGCAATGGAATATTGCTTGGCAATAAAAAGAAATGCATACTATGGCATGGATGAGTCTTGTAAACATTGAGTTAAATAAAAGAAACTAGTCACGAAACACCACATTTTGTATGGTCCCATTTATATGAAATCTCCGGAAAAGGGGAATAAATTAGATTAGTTTAGTTGTAGATGTAGTTGCCTACATCAGGGTGACGAATAAAATGAGTGACTGTTTAATGAGTACAGAGTTTCTTTTTGGGGATGATGAAATTATTCTAAACTTGGATTGTTGTGATGGTTGCACAAAATCTGAATATACTGAACATTATTGACCTATTCATTTTAAATTGGTGAATTTTATGTTATCTGAATCTTATCCAATACAGGATTTTCTTTTTTTTTAATTGATACCCTCCAAGGTCACACTAATTAAGGTTCTGATAGGTCTGGTTCACAGTTAGTATATGTAATAACACTGCTTATTCAGGTATGAATCTGTCTGAAATGGAAACAGCACCTCTGGTTCTTCCTTCTAGTCCTAAAATGTTATGGCAATGCTTCATTTTCCTTTTTTTTTATCACTTCCACTCTTCCTTCCTTCCTTCCTTTATCTTCTCTTTGCTTTACCTCTGTTATTGAATAATTTAGTCTTAAAAGCACTGGGTGAGGCCGAACAAGGTAAATGTCTATGTCATGAGAGACATGAGTCTTGTAGAGGAGTGTCAGAGCCCAAGTGAGCTAAGGAGTGTGACTACATAGCAGCGATGCCTTGGAAAGATTGTCCAAATTCTCCTTGGTTAAGAATTTTTCCATGGTCAGCCTTGCATGAGGTGTCAGAGTCTAAACAGGGTGAGAGGGCATCCCTGTACAAGGGCTACCCCACACAGAATGTCAAGGTCTGAGAAGCATGAGGAGAATGCACACAGAGCAAGTTTTGATGTGAGGATTCAGAGAAAGCGCCAAGTAAGGAGTGTGTTCCTGAGGAAGACAGCCTGGTGTGAGATGTCAGAGGCTAAGAAGGGCAAGAAGGATATCCAGGCAAGTGGGACAGTCTGTTGTGGGCAATTAGAATCCAGAAGGTTAAGGAGAGCGTTCATGGAAAAGGACAGCCAAGCAAGAGTTCTTGGAGCAGAAGGAGACTAAACAGGGTTTCTATGCAAAAAGGGGGGTGGCCCTGAGCGGAGAGTCAGAGCCTGAGCAAGATAAGGAAGGTGTCTAAATGGAAGGGCTCTGTAATGTGGGGTTTTGAAGCTCAAGAAAGTTGACAAGAACATCTATGTGGAGGATGGTGGTATAGGCATTGGGAGTCAAAAATCAAAGATGAAGAGGTGTCCACAAGGATGATGTGGTGGCAACAGGGATGAAAACTTGTTTATATCCAGGAAAAATTATCAAATAATATGTATATTAAAGATAATGGGAGGGCGCCTGGGTGGCTCAGTTGGTTAAGCGACTGCCTTTGGCTCAGGTCATGATCCAGGAGTCCCTGGATCGAGTCCCGCATCGGGCTCCCTGCTTGGCGAAGAGTCTGCTTCTCCCTCTGACCCTCCCCCCTCTCATGTGCTCTCTCTCTCTCATTCTGTCTCAAATAAATAAATAAATAAAAATCTTAAAAAAAAAAAAAAGATAATGGGATCCATATTCTTCAATGTATGAGAAAGGGTTTACAAATACTGAGAGGAAAAAGCTAGCATAAACTCTTTTTTGTTACATAGGAATTGGAGGTTTTGGTGTGAGCTTATGTTTTTATCTGTATATGGTATGGGTATAATAAAGGTTATGCAGCATGTATATGGATTATATCACTTCTTAAATTTTAATGTGCTTAAGAATCACCTGGTATGATTTTTAAAATGAGATTCTCAAGCATCATTCCTGGAAATTCAGAAAATAGATCATAATCAAATAGATTTACCTCAGAAATGCAAAGTTGGTTTAACTTTTGAAAATCAACATATTTTCTACATAGAACTAAAGACAAAAAGACTATGTGATTATCTTGGTAGACACACAACAAACATGGAACTAATAAAATGTAATTTCTTTCATGATTAAAAAAAGCAAATGGAATAAAAGGCAATATCACTAATCTGAGTAATGACATTTACAGTTACCCTACAGCTAGGCCAAAACTTTCTTAGAATTGAACTGCAGCTTGACATTTTTCCTTAGAAATCATCCTTCCTTCCTCTTTTCCTTCAAAGTATCAGATTTGTGTTGTGGTCTGAAAGCTATTCCATCTTCTCTGATTCTTCCCTTTCTTCAGTCTCTTTCACCAATAGATCTTTTGCACACCTCATCTCATCTTTATGTTTGATTTTCAGAGGACCTGGATTATGAACATTTAATTCCACAAAACACTGCGTACAAATGTTCATGACCACTGTATTCATGATAACTTCTTTTTTTTAATTTTATTTTATTATGTTAAGCACCATACATTACATCATTAGTTTTTGATGTCATGATAGCTTCTTAATCAAAACAACCCTCATTCCTATTAATAGGAGAACTGGTAAATTATGGTATATATGATGGTAGGCAAGATTATTAATATCCCTTATCCTGAGTTTCCTTATCTATAAAATGGAGGTATGACAACAATGTTTCATATGTCATAGGCTTGAAGAAAGATTACATGTGTTTATGAGTGTGAGGTGCTTAATGTAATTCTTAGATTTGGTCATTCCAATATGGTCATACGAATTACCAATTATCATTATGAGAATGATTATACACTATTTTTTTGGCTATTAAACTTTTTGAATTAATTTTCCTTAAAAGACATGTTCATAATTTTTCTTCATGCTTAAAAACTTAGATTGACTTCAAATTTTGATCATGTCAGATTTGACCTCATCATTTTTCTGTTACTGAGAACTTATTTGTGGTCAAAGAGAATATTTGTATGATCTTGATCCTTTTAAATTTGTTGAAAAATTGTAAGGGTCTAACATATTATCTATCCTGGAGAATGTTTCACATTCACTAGAGGGAAATGTGTATTTTTCTCTTGTTGGTCTGTGATCAATAGGTGTCTTTTAAGGTTAGTTGGTTTATATTGTTGTTCATCGTTTTTTTTGTTTGTTTGATTGTCTTTAAATACTCTTTGTAGTTGTTCTACCCATTATTGAAAGTAGGGTATTGAAGTCTCCAAATATTACTGTTGAATTATCTGTCTCTCCCTTTATTTCTTTTATTTTTTGTTTCATTTATTTAGGGACTTTGTTCTTAAGTGGATATATGTTCATAATTGTATTACCATCTTGATGAATTGACTCTTTTATCAATATAAAATGTTCTTCTTTGTCTTTAGTGACAATTTTTGTCTTAAAGTATGTTTTGTCTAATTTTAGTACAACCATTCAAACTGTCTTATGGTTACTGTTTGAACAGTATGTATTTTTCCACCATTTTACTTCCAACTACTTCTTTGAATTTAATGTATGTATCTTATAGACAGCATATAGTTGGATTTTTTAAATCCATTCTGCCGGTAACTATTTTTTGATTGGAGAGTTTAGCCTATTTATGTATAAGATAGGTACCAATAAGTATATTTGCACCTGCCATTTTCCTATTTGTATTCTACATGTCTCATGTTGTTATTTATTTTTTGTTGCTATTATTTCTCTCTTCCTCCATATGTGCTTTCTTTTGTGTTACATATTCTCTAATATACTATTTTAAAACTTTTGTTATTATCATTTTACTATTTTTTTATTTATTCTGAGTGATTGCCCTAGGGATTACAATTAACAACTCAAACAACCTACTTCAGATAAAAATCTAGTTAATTTTAATATTACAAAAACTTTATTCCAGTACAGCTTCATACTCCCCTCCACCCACACTTTGTGCTACTTTGATCCTATAAATCACATCTTTATATACATTACAATTCATCAGCATAGTTTTATAATTACTGACTTACGCATTTGTCATTTATATTTTTTGTCATTTATATTAAATAGAAGAAAAGATTTACAAACAAAACAATGTGTATATTGTAATTTTTATTACTTTGTATAATTACTTGTACCAATGCATTTATTTCTTCATGTTGAAGTAAGTTATGATCTAGTGCCCTTTCATGTCAGCCTGAAGGACTCCCTTTAATATTTCTTGTAGGGGATGTTTGATAATGATAAAGTCTTGGTTTTAGTATCCGAGAATGAATTTATTTCTCTTTTATTTTGGGGAATGTTTTTGTAAGATATAGAATTCTTGGTTAAGTCTTTTTCAGCACTTTGAAAATGCCATCCCATTGCTTTCTAGTTTCCATGGTTTCTGGTGAAAAGTCAGCCATTAATATTGAGATATGCCAAGAGTTGTACTAAAGCTCAAGTTTGTGGGGTTTTTTTTTTCCCGGCACACAGATTCAGGCCAGTTTTCTGCACTTGCTCACTCGTCCTCTACCAAAACTCACTCTCACCACCATAAGGAGCATATACAAGGAGGTGGACACAGGGTGTATGGGTGAGGTGCACAGAACCCTGGAAGTACCCATCAGCCACTTAGGGTGATCTGCAGGTGAAGTGTCCCCAGTGTTTCATGAGCAGCTTCTTGATGAAGTCCACAATATGGTTATTAGGATCCACATCCCTTTAATACCCTCCAAGAGTCCTATCTGCCACTCTCTCAGCCTCTTTGCATCCCCAGCAAACAAGACCAAGGTCTATATGTCTGTTACTTGATGAAGGGTAGGCAAAACTCTTCTCACATTCCTTGGAATATGGTGCCAGATCCCATAGCTCCCACAAAGGTACTTATGTCTGTGGGTGGATGCCAGATTGTTGTTGTCAAGGTGGGGATACATTGAGTAACATTTTAATCAGACATTTTGCTGACATCAGTTCCACATCATCCCTTTTCTTCTTGAATAAATGCTCCTACCATTGTTGTAGGTAGGCCTTTGGTCAATTTCCAGAGTTCTGAAAACGTTGATTTAGACTATTTCTGTTCTCAATGTTTCTAAGGAAGCAAGAATTTTCAGAAGTCCTTCCCTCACTATTCCAAAAGTGCTTCTCCTCTTTGTTTTTAATATAGTTTATGGTCATCCATCGTCTAGACTTAAAAATTTTAAACTTAAAATATTTTTGCAGAATATCTATACCAATAAAATGAATAAACTTTTAGAAATGTAAACTTGATATAGGTATCCCTTATTATTTAAGCTCTTCAAATTCTCAGGTCATATCTTTCTGAATAAAAATCAAAGATCTTACAACATCTAGCTCTAAATTCACTATTTTCACATCTTTCCATACCTCCATTGTATGTGTGCATTCCACTTTAAACCACTTTTTACATAGTATGTGATTATTTTTGCCATCTTTTCCTGCACTATTTTGATGGCTGGGATTACAGAATTTCAATTTTTTAAACCCTTCGCTTAGAAAAATGCCTGCCACATAGTATGAACTACTTGAATACATACTTGCTAAATAATTGGGTGAGACAGTTAAGAATCATAGACAAGGAAGTTTGGAGAAGGAAGATATTAATAGGGGGATCATGATGCTAGCTGTTTTTAATCAGAGAAAAATACTTTTGGATGATTTTCCTTTCTTCCTTCTCCAGCAAATGATAAATGGCTTTTTTCCTTTTTCTTCCCTGGTAAGGAAAATCCCCTTAGCTTATAATGCCTCCAAGTGCACTAAGAGTTAATGGTTCAGAGCTCAAAGGAAAAGACTTGGCATGGGCAAGGTTGGGAGGAGAATTATGCAGCCAAAATATTTCTCTTCATTTTTTCCTCCAACTCTGGGAAGGGAGAAAACATAAAACTGAATATTATACTAAGCACTAAACAAGCATAATATTCTCACTCTATGATTAAAGGATAGTGGTGGTATTGTGATGATGTCAAGTATGATAAAATAAAATAAATTATAAGAAGTAATCCTGTTTGTAGGAAGTTATACTGGTTGACATGTCATATCTTTTCCATTTGTAGTTTCCCTACGTTTCTGATTTGTTTCCAACAAAAATCAGTGTTGGTAAGAGGAATAAAAACCTAAGCATGGGAAGAAGTTGATGGATAGCTTTGTGTGGTGTGCATGGAAAAATCCTCTTCAGGAAAGAATCCAAATTACTAACTGGAAAAGGGTGGGAAGAATAACTCATGTCACTAAAAAAAAATTTATGAAAAATCAAAAGGTCAGAACTTTGGATATTTGTAAGTTAAGGTGTATTTTGACTTATCCTGGGGAGATTCAAAAACTACAACTGAACTGAATTACTTCCAGTGAAATTACTTGGCTCAAATAATTTCCTATTTCATTACCTTGCTTGCCATGTGGACAAGTGAAATAGACCAGCGCAACTAGTGAGCCAAATTACACAATATTTTCGGGAGACCTTGAATCATTATAGTGTAAACTATATTGCATCCATATTTCTCTTCATGTACAATTATTATAATCAACAATTAGCTATTCAAAGTAACCAAAACTTATCTTAAACTTTTTTACACTCTTTCTTCTGTATTTAGAAATGTAGTATAATTTCCTGTACAAGAAGAGACATTTATGTGTGACAGATAGAAATTCTATTGATTAGTTTAAAATCCAGAATTAAAAAACTACAGATAATAAAAGTTGGCTTTTCTCTCACTTTATTTAAGATACTTATAATTGATTAAAATAATTAATACTAATGCATTACTTTGGGCGAGTTATTATCTATTAGTTATCTTGTAGTTAGGAAAACAAATGTGCTAAAAACATTAATCTGAAATATATTGCATTCCTCTTTCCTTTGGTATCCCAGTTATAAATACAATATATAATTATTTTATATGATATGACATATATCTTTTTAGTTCAGGTTATTTCCCTTGAATGTTATATCTATATATACATATATACCTTTTCAATTTGCAACTATAATATATATTGTTAAACATAAATGCTCAATGAAGAAAGTATGATAAAGCCACAACTAGAGGTAAGGTAGCTTTTTAACAAAAATATGCTTTTATGGTTTTTCCTTTGTGTAGATTATCATACCAAAATAATGTTATACAAACTCCTTATAACCTTTTATTAACTTAAAGTATTCATAACATTTTTCTAAGTGTTTCTAGCTGTGTGAACATGGAAAGTAAATTAAGGTTTGTGTAACTCACTTTCCTCACTATAAAGGGGGACTAGTAATACTTTTCATATAGATGGGGAAGGGTTAGCAATTTTGTATTTTTTTATATTATTATAGTAATTATACTATTTTTATATTATTCTTTTTTGTCCCAGTACTTAAAATATTCTACCTTGTCCCCAGAGGCAAAATTGCTAACCTTTCCCCATCTATATGAAAAGTATTACTAGTCCCCCTTTATAGTGAGGAAAGTGAGTTACACAAACCTTAATTTACTTTCCATGTTCACACAGCTAGCAAAATTCAAGCTGAAGTTAGAACACGAGAATGTTTGGCTTCATGTTCAGTCCACCTCTATTCTTCCCTTTCCTATACATATTTTTGATCAGGGATTTAACAATGAGAAGATCCCCTCCCACAAGAAAAGGAAATGAGTATTTCTGATCCCTTGCAGCTTAATGTCTATTGGTCTTCAAATCAAACAGCATGCCATTGTTGACTGAAAATAGAGTTGTATTTCTTTCCCATAGCACTGTAGATAAACATAAAGACAAGGGCTGTCAGAAAAGGAAATAGCTGTCTTAGGGAGGACTCTTGGCCTGGGGATAGAGCAGGGGATGACAGTTGTCAACCAAGTAATAGAGCAGAAGAACTCCCAAAGAGAAAGGTTATGGATTAAAAATAAATAAACAAATCATAATAGAAGGCAAGTAGTGGTTGAAATAGCAGTCAGCATCGGGACATTCTGGTCAGATGTTAAGATGGGGAATGAACTCAAAAGTAGTTTTAGAAAGACAGCTTTTCTAGGACAGATTAATGTTTGGAATAGGTGGGAGTTTAAATCCTTAGGTTACAAGAATTAGATTAAAAAGGTAGAACTCGAGTTGGTTTTAGTTTTAGAAAGGGGAGCAATCAAACAAAAGACATATTACTGCCCTAGATGATGGCTACAGTAGTGGCTAAGATTATAAAAACAACATTAAGACTTAGGGGCACGTATCTAGGGTATTGTTAGAATGCAAGCAGAGAGAAGCCCCAGGGTACAGCAGGACGGAGTTAACTTCTCTGGTTTCTTTCTCCTTATATCATTAATGACCAACCTCAGGATTGGTTCTGTACCCAGGAAATGCCTGAATATACAGATGTCCCCTGAGTCATCTTAGCTATATGAAGGGAGGATGATGTATCCAAAAATTAGACAGATCACTACAATAAACAGGAACAACAGAAAAAAAAAGAAGAAGAAAATTAAGATTTTGAGAAACACCCATGGGGCTTTTCTTCCTTTCTTAAATTTCTGAATGACTAATTTTTCCCTGGACACCATGAACATCAATTACTCATACCAAAACTGCTTAGAACATTTTTTTTCATTTTTTAAAACATTTTTCAATCATTAGTCCCAGTTTATATAAGCAGATTTTAGATATAGCTCCTCTGAGCTTTCTTATGTTATGATATACAGGATGCCGTATGTTTGAATCAGGTGAATTTCCATTTGTTTTATGTTCAGGCCCCCCAGGATCTTGTTCTATAATATTGAAGAAAAGCAACTTGTTTCCATAGAGGCTTCGTGTAAGTTATGGTAAGTTATGGCATTCTCATAAATGTTGACTTGGGCTACCCTAGACAAGAAGTAAAAAGAGATACTCCACAGAATAGTCAGCAATAGTGGATAAGAAATCTCCAGTTAGATCCGAGAGGGAGAGTGCGGCATGTATTACAGCAAAGTGATTTACTAGCTGTGTGTGACCTAGTGAAGTTCCTTAACTTCTCCGCATCTCTGATATTTATTTGTAAAATGAATATATAACTAAAGGGCCTATTTCAAAAGCTATTATGACACTTATAGGAATGAATATATGTAAAGTGCTTTGAACAGAACATTGCAATCATAGTGATTATACTTATATACTATATTATACATTGTAAATATTATGTTATTATTATTGTTACTTGTGGTTGGTGACACACTATACAGGTTTTGGCAGTAAGTAATCCTAGCATGGCCAAACCAGAAGTGTGCCCATTTTCTGCTCATGTAACTAGAATTTACAGAAACTAAACTGAGACTGTTGAAACTCATTGACTAGTCTGTACTAAAAATTACTTATAGGTAGTTAAGTCATATAACTGATATTTTGATGAACCTAATACCAGTTTGATTAATACCAGCCTTGAACAAGAGGGCTCCTACTATGCCTTCTGTAATGTAAATGTTCTCCTGACATAACCTCCTTTGCCACATTATGCAAAGTGTGGACTACACAGATCCAAGGATATCTCAAGTTTGATCTAATCAGGGTAGGAATTAGGTTTTGGCTCTTATTCTCAGGACATCATATTTGACATCAGTTTTTCTCATAGTTGTGTCATACTTCCACTCATATTGTTTAAATTTAGGGTGAACCAAACCCCTATGCTGCCCCAATATTTTGCAACCTTTTGAATTGATAGGCAAGATGAACACCACTTCTTTGCTTCCTATTAAACTACCTATTTTACTTGTATTGCTTCCAGTTAAAAAGTGACCTCATGCTTGCTGACACATGTTCAGTGATTGTACAAGAAATGTTGATATTTTGTCTTTCGTGCGTCGTCAGTTTCCTTTTCTCACTCTCTCACACTTCCACCCTCCAATGTCTTTGAAGCCACTGTCCATTTGACATGAAAAATGTACTTATAGTCTTGTGGCTAATTATTTCAAGGAGAGGTGAAAAAAAAACTTGAATATGGCATGATGAACTCCATCTGCTTCAGCTAAAGCAACTGCACACTTCAGAATTTCTTTGCAATGACAACTTTTCAGCAATTTACTTTCGCTAAACATTGCATTCTGTTCCTCCAATGCTGTCCTGCTCTTTGACTATCTCGTCAGAGAATTAACCCTATCTCACAGCATATTTTTAAAAATCATAAACTTTGCCTGTGAAATTTTGTGAAACTGAATTGTCTTTGTTAGTTTAACCAAATTATTATCACCTCTCATGTCATTACTCAGGTCTTTCCCTTCTGGCTCTCTCACTTTCCAACACAAAAGTGAATAATCCCCCAGTGGTTGACAGTCTCATCCAAGACTTGAAGTAAAGAGCTATAGCTGGGGCTTGAGGCCAGACTGAGGAGAACTACTGGTATCATTGGTATATGATTATTATCTCTGCTACTCTGCTTCCTATCAGGAATGTTTCTCCTGTTGCCATCAGACAGGATTATTTGAAGTAAAACTCTTAAAGAGTTTTGCGACTAACCCCAAGGCTGGGACTGCATCCTACATGTGCTACCTAGTATTTATATAATCTTAGATAGGTTATTTAGACCCTTTACCTCAGATTTCTCATGTTAATGAGGATAATTAATACTGGATTATTCCTGGTAGGGTTGTAATAAGGATCGATCGAGATAATTTAAAGTGTTCCATATAATGCCTGACACATAGAAATATCAATAAATAATAACTATTTTTATTTTCGAAAATAAGCACTCTTCAAAAGTCTTTGTGAAACTAGTGATTTAGATTAAATTATCTTGTATTAGGATATTATTAAACATTAAAGAACTGGAATTAGTTAATGTCTAGAAGTAAATAGAACTTTAAGAATAAATATATGACTTTATAACCTTTTTTGCTTACACCCTAAAGTTAAAGCACCTGAGGAAAAAAAGACAAAATAGCAATAATATTATTTAATTTTTACTAGGTCCAAGAACTAAAAAAGATGGCAACTGCCCAGGTCAGAATGCATTCACTTCTTGGTGATCTGTTCCACTACATTATTGTTGCATTTTCTGAATTTTTATACATATTCTTTTTTTTTAATTTTTTATTGTTATGTTAATCACCATACATTACATCATAAGTTTTTGATGTGGTGTTCCATGATTCATTGTTTGTGCATAACACCCAGTGCTCCATGCAGAACGTGCCCTCTTTAATACCCATCACCAGGCTAACCCATCCTCCCACCCCCCTCCCCTCTAGAACCCTCAGTTTGTTTTTCAGAGTCCATCGTCTCTCATGCCTCATCTCCCCCTCCGATTTACCCCCCCTTCATTCTTCCCCTCCTGCTATCTTCTTCTTCTTTTTTTTTTCTTAACATAATTGCATTATTTGTGTCAGAGGTACAGATCTGTGATTCAACAGTCCTGCACAATTCACAGCACTCACCATAGCACATACCCTCCCCTATGTCTATCACCGAGCCAACCCATCCCTCCCACCCTACCCCCAGTCCAGGAACACCGAGTTTGTTTCCTGAGATTAAAAATTCCTCATATCAGTGAGGTCATATGATACATGTCTTTCTCTGATTGACTTATTTCACTCAGCATAACACCCTCCAGTTCCATCCACATAGTTGCAAATGGCAAGTTATCATTTCTTTTGATGGCTGTATAATATTCCATTTTATATATATAATACCAGTTCTTCTTTATCCATTCATCTCTCGATGGACAACTTGGCTCTTTCCACAGTTTGGCTATTGTGGACATTGCTGCTATAAACGTTGGGGTACAGGTACCCCTTCGGATTCCTACATTTGTATCTTTGGGGTAAATACCCAGTAGTGCAATTGCTGGATCATACAGTAGCTCTATTTTCAACTTTTTGAGGAACCTCCATACTGTTTTCCAGAGTGGTTGCACCAGCTTGCATTCCCACCAACAGTATAGGACGGTTCCCCTTTCTCCGCATCCCCACCAACATCTCTCGTTTTCTGACTTGTTAATTTTAGCCATTCTGACTGGTGTGAGGTGGTATCTCATGGAGGTTTTGATTTGGATTTCCCTGATGCCGAGCGATGTTGAGCACTTTTTCATGTGTCTGTTGGCCATTTGGATATCTTCTTTGGAAAATGTCTGTTCAGTCTTCTGCCCATTTCTTGATTGGATTATTTGTTCTTTGGGGGTTGAGTTTGATAAGTTCTTTATAGATTTTGGATACTAGCCCTTTATCTGATATGTCATTTGCAAATGTCTTCTCCTATTCTGTCAGTTGTCTTGGTTTTGTTGACTGTTTCTTTTGCTGTGCAAAAGCTTTTTATCTTCATGAGGTCCCAATAGTTCATTTTTGCCCTTGCCTTTGGTGATGTTTCTAGGAAGAAGCTGCTGCGGCTGAGGTCGAAGAGGTTGCTGCCTGTGTTCCCCTTTAGGATTTTGATGGACTCTTGTCTCACATTGAGGTCTTTCAACCATTTGGAGTCTAGTTTTGTGTGTGATGTAAGGAAATGATCCAGGTTCATTCTTCTGCATGTGGCTGTCCAATTTGCCCAACACCATTTGTTGAAGAGACTGTCTTTTTGCCATTGGACATTCTTTCCTGCTTTGTCGAAGATGAGTTGACCATAGAGTTGAGGGTCCTTTCTGGGCTCTATGTTCTGTTCCATTGATCTATGTGTCTGTTTTTGTGCCAGTACCATACTGTCTTGATGATGACAGCTTTGTAATACAGCTGGAAGTCCGGAATTGTGATGCCGCCTGCTTTGCTTTTCTTTTTGAACATTCCTCTTGCTATTCGGGGTCTTTTCTGGTTCCATACAAATTGTAGGATTATTTGTTCCATTTCTTTGAAAAAAGTGGATGGTATTTTGATGGGGATTGCATTGAATGTGTAGATTGCTCTAGGTAGCATTGACATCTTCACAATATTTGTTCTTCCAATCCATGAGCATGGAACGTTTTTCCATTTCTTTGTGTCTTTCTCAATTTCTTTCATGAGTATTTTATAGTTTTCTGAGTACAGACCCTTTGCCTCTTTGGTTAGATATATTGCTAGGTATCTTATGGTTTTGGGTAAAATTGTAAATGGGATCGACTCCTTAATTTGTCTCTCTTCTGTCTTGTTGGTGTATAGGAATGCCACTGATTTCTGTGCATTGATTTTATATCCTGCCACTTTACTGAATTCCTGTATGAGCTCTAGCTGTTTTGGGGTGGAGTCTTTTGGGTTTTCCACATACAGTATCATATCATCTGCAAAGAGTGAGAGTTTGACTTCTTCTTTGCCGATTTGGATGCCTTTGATTTCTTTTTCTTGTCTGATTGCTGTGGCTAGGACTTCTAGTAATATGTTGAATAGCAGTGGTGATAGTGGACATCCCTGCCATGTTCCTGACCTTAGGGGGAAAGCTCTGTTTTTCCCCATTGAGAATGATATTCGCTGTGGGTTTTTCATAAATGGCTTTTATGATATCGAGGTATGTACCCTCTATCCCTATACTCTGAAGAGTTTTGATCAAGAAAGGATGCTGTAATTTGTCAAATGCTTTTTCTGCATCTACTGAGAGGAGCATATGATTCTTGTTCTTTCTTTTGTTAATGTATTGTATCACATTGATTGATTTGCAGGTGTTGAACCAACCTTGCAGCCCAGGGATAAATCCCACTTGGTCGTGGTGAATAATCCTTTTAATGTACTGTTGGATCCTATTGGCTAGTATTTTGGTGAGAATTTTGCATCCATGTTCATCAAGGACATTGGTCTGCAATTCTCCTTTTTGATGGGGTCTTTGTCTGATTTGGGGATCAAGGTAATGGTGGCCTCATAAAACGAGTTTGGAAGTTTCCTTCCATTTCTATTTTTTGGAACAGTTTCTGGAGAATAGGTATTAATTCTTTGTTAAATGTTTGGTAGAATTCCCCTGGCAAGCCATCTGGCCCTGGACTTTTGTTTGTTGGGAGATTTTTGATGACTGCTTCAATTTCCTTCGTGGCTATAGGTCTGTTCAGGTTTTCTATTTCTTCCTGGTTCAGTTTTCGTAGTTGATACATCTCTAGGAATGCATCCATTTCTTCCAGGTTATCTAATTTGCTGGCATATAGTTGCTCATAATATGTTCTTATATTTGTGTGTATTTCTTTGATGTTGGTTGTGATCTCTCCTCTTTCATTCATGATTTTGTTGATTTGGGTCCTTTCTCTTTTCTTTTTGATAAGTCTGCCCAGGGGTTTACCAATCTTTTTAATTCTTTCCAGGAACCAGCTCCTAGTTTCGTTGATCTGTTATACTGTTCTTTTGGTTTCTATTTCATTGATTTCTGCTCTGATCTTTATTATTTCTCTTCTCCTGCTGGGTTTAGGCTTTAATTGCTGTTTTTTCTCTAACTCCTTTAGGTGTAAGGTTAGGTTGTGTATTTGGGACCTTTCTTATTTCTTGAGAAAGGCTTGCATTGCTATATACTTTCCTCTTAGGACTGCCTTTGCTGCATCCCAGAGATTTTGAACAGTTGTGTTTTCATTTTCTTTGGTTTCCATGAATTTTTTAATTCTTCTTTAATTTCCTGGTTGACCCATTCATTCTTTAGTAGGATGCTCTTTAGCCTCCATGTATTTGAGTTCTTTCCAACTTTCCTCTTGTGATTCAGTTCTAGTTTCAAAGCATTGTGGTCCAAAAATATGCAGGGAATGATCCCAATCTTTTAGTACCAGTGGAGACCTGATTTGTGACCTAAGATGTGATCTATTCTGGAGAATGTTCCATGGGCACTAGAGAAGAATGTGTATTCTGTTGCTTTGGGATGGAATGTTCTGAATATATCTGTGAAGTCTCTTTGGTCCAGTGTGTCATTTAAAGTCTTTATTTCCTTGTTGAAATTTTGCTTAGATGATCTGTCCATTTCAGTCAGGGGGGTGTTAAAGTCCCCCACTATTATTGTATTGTGGTCAATGTGTTTCTTTGCTTTTGTTATTAATTGCCTTACATAATTGACTGCTCCCATGTCAGGGGCATAGATATCTACAATTGTTAGATCTTCTTGTTGGATAGACCCTTTAAGTAGGATATAGTGTCCTTCCTCATCTCTTATTACAGTCTTTGGTTTAAAATATAATTTGTCTGATATAAGGATTGCCACCCCAGCTTTCTTTTGGTGTCCATTAGCATGGTAAATTGTTTTCCAGCCCCTCACTTTCAATCTGGAGGTGTCTTGGGTCTAAAATGAGTCTCTTGCAGACAGCATATCGATGGGTCTTGTTTTTTAATCCAACCTGATAGCCTGTGTCTTTTGATTGGGGCATTGAGCCCATTTACATTCAGGGTAAGTCTTGAAAGATAGGAATTTAGTGCCGTTGTATTGCCTGTAAGGTGACTGTTACCGTATATTGTCTCTGTTCCTTTCTGGTCTATGTTACTTTTAGGCTCTCTCTTAGCTTAGAGGACCCCTTTCCATATTTCTTGTAGGGCTGGTTTTGTGTTTGCAAATTCCTTTAGTTTTTGTTTGTCCTGGAAGCTTTTTATCTCTCCTTCAATTTTCAATGACAGCCTAGCTGGATACAGTATTCTTGGCTGCACATTTTTCTCATTTAGTGTTCTGAATATATCATGCCAGTCCCTTCTGGCCTGCTGGGTCTCTGTGGATAGGTGTGTTGCCAATCTAATGTTTCTACCATTTTAGGTTACATATCTCTTCTCCCGAGCTGCTTTCAGGATTTTCTCTATGTCTCTGAGACTCGTAAGTTTTACTATTAGATGTTGGGGTGTTGACCTATTTTTATTGATTTTGAGAGGGGTTCTCTGTGCCTCCTGGATTTTGATGCCTCTTTCCTTCCCCACATTAGGGAAGTTCTCTGTTATAATTTGCTCCAATATACCTTCTGCCCGCTCTCTCTTTTTCTTCTGGGATCCCAATTATTCTAATGTTGTTTCGTCTTATGGTATTGCTTATCCCTCGAATTCTGCCCTTGTGATCCAGTAGTTGTTTATCTCTCTTTTTCTCATCTTCTTTATTTTCCATCATTTGGTCTTCTATATTGCTGATTTGCTCTTCTGCCTCATTTATCCTAGAAGTTAGTGCCCCCATTTGTGATTGCATCTCATTAATAGCCTTTTTGATTTTGACTTTGTTAGATTTTAGTTCTTTTATTTCTCCAGAAAGGGTGTCTCTAATAACTTCTATGCTTTTTTCAAGCCCAGCTAGTACCTTTAAAATTCTGAACTCTAGGTCTGACATCGTACTAATGTCCGTATTGAGTAGGTCCCTGGCAGATGGTACTACCTCTTGTTCTTTTTGTTTAGGTGATTTTTTCCATCTTGTCATTTTGTCCAGAGGAGAATAGATGAATGAGAGAACAAAATGCTAACAGGGTAACAACGTCCCTAGAAAATATGCTCTAAACAAATCAGAAAAGACCTGAAACCAGGGGAAAAGAAAGGGAAAGAAAGAAAAAAGAAAGAGAAAAAAAGAAAAAGAAAAAGACAAAAACAGAACAAAACAAAAAAAACTGAATATGATCAAATATGGTCAGGCTGGTGCATAGATCATTGTCACACACTAGATTTTGGGTGTATTTTGGTCTGTTAGATGAAAGTGGCTCCCAAAATTTTAAAGAATGAAAGACTTATATATGTACAAAATAAGGGTTGATTAGATGAAGGGATGGAATATGACTGGAAAGATGAAAATTATAGAAAATTTTATAAAAGGAATTGATAAAATAAGCAGTTGGTTGAAAAAAGAAAGAAGAGGAATTAAAAAAAAAGAAAGAGGGCGCCTGGGTGGCTCAGTTGGTTAAGCGACTGCCTTCGGCTCAGGTCATGATCCCGGAGTCCCGAGATCGAGTCCCACATCGGGCTCCCGGCTCAGCGGGGAGCCTGCTTCTCCCTCTGACCCTTTCCCCTCTCATGCTCTTTCTCTCTCTCTCTCAAATAAATAAATAAAATATTTAAAAAAAAAAGAAAGAAAGAAAAAGGGGGAAGAGAATGTGATCAGGGAGGAGACTAGAACAAAGCCATACAGTAGAGATTTAGGGTATATTTTGATCTGTTAGAAGAAAGTGTATCTCAAAATTTTAAAGGGAGTACAACTTATATATATATGCCAAAAAAAAGGGTAACTACTATGAAGGGATAGAATATGACTCTATAAAAATGAAAAATAAAAATGTTTTTTTTTTAAATGTATTGATAAGATGTTGTTTGAAAAAGGGAAAAAGAAAAATACAAAAAAAAAGAGTTAATAAAATTAACTTTGAAAGATTAAAGAATCATGGTAGAAAAGCCATGAATTCTATGTGCAGTATTCCCCTAGCACTGGAGTTCTGCCTTTCTCATTGATCAGTAAACTTGGTCTTGGCTGGCTGTTCGTGCTGATCTTCTGGGGGAGGGGCCTGTTGCCATGGTTCCCAAATATCTTTGCAGGAGGCGGAATTGCCCCGTTCTTGTCGGGTCCGGGCTAAGCAATCTGCTCGGGTTTGCTCTCTGGAGCTTTTGTTCCCTGCAAGCTCTCGGTACAGCTTTGGAGGATGACAGTGAAAATGGCGGCCTCCCAATCTCTGCCCTGGAGGAGCCGAGAACTTGGGGCCCCGCTCCTCAGTGCGCCCCCAGAGAAAAGCAGTCAGTCACTCCCGTGTCCCCGGTCTCCGGCCACACTCCGTGCTCACCCGGCCTGTGACCGAGCGTTTCTATCTCTGGCACCTGACCCCATGTGGAGTCTCCAAACCCAGCAGATCCCTGCGGTGCGCTCCCGCGCCGCTCCTCCCAGGGGAGGAAGGGGAGTCTCCCCGGCTCTGCCGCTTGTTGGGTCCCTGCTGGAGGAGCAGTGGCCCGACTGGGCCGCGCGGATCACAGTTTATGGCAACCCCGAGCTGAGAGCCGCACCTCGGCTCCGTCTCTGCAGCCGGCTTCCCCGCTCCAATACCTGGGAGCTCTGCCGCACTCAGGCACCCCAGTCTTTCTGTGACCCCGAGGGTCCTGAGACCACACTGTCCCGCGAGGGTTCCACCCCCTGCTTAGCCACTGCAGTGACGTCCCTCAGCAGAGCCAACTTCTAAAAGTTCCGATTTTGTGCTCCGCGGCTCTAGCACTTGCCAGAAGCAGCCAACGGAGGCCCCCTCCCCCGCCGTCTATCCTCCCGAATATCGCCTCGGATTCACTTCTCCACACGTCCTACCTTCCAGAAAGTGGTGGCTTTTCTGTTCAGAGAGTTGTTGCTATTCTTTTCTTCGATCTCCTGTTGAGTTCGTAGGTGTTCAGAATGGTTTGATCCCTACCCAGCTGAATTCCTGAGACCAGACGAAATCCAGGTCTCCTACTCCTCCGCCATCTTGCTCCGCCCCATCTGAATTTTTATACATATTCTATACCTAATAATTTGGTAGTAAAGTATTACACTCATGAGTTGTTTTGTTTTTATAATTGCTCCACATATTATATTTCCCTGTGTTATTTAATATAGCCCCAGTGACCTGGTTAAGATCTTTTGGAAGACAGGTGTGTATCTTAAGTTTTAAAGCAGGACACCCTCACCTCCTCATCTTATATGTGGAGATTATGTAAACCACTACTGAATTACTTATTCTTGTCACTCCGTAGTTTGAGAATATTGATTACATGGTAGACCTGGATCTCTCTTCAGGGAAGGACTTGTTGCCAGTGTGACTGGGAGTGCTGTTGATGAACAGTGTTTAGCTGTCAACAATTGTAGGGATGCCTTGAATACAGAGAATTGCCTTACCCAAGGTCATGATCCTTCCTAGAGTGGCCTACCTTCTCTTTGAGGCATCCCTGACCACCCTAACTAAAATTGCAACTTATTTTCCCCATAGCACTACCCATGCCCTTCTGTTTATTTCTCTCTATAGCATTGCTATATGACAGCCTTGATATTTTATTTATGTGTTATTGTTTTTCTTTCCCCCATTAGAATGTCAGCTCAAGGAAGGCAACATTTGAAGGTTATTTTGTATCCCAAGTTCTCAGAAAAGTACTTGAAACATAATACTTGCTCAATGATTGTTTATTACATAGTTATGAACTCTAGAGTGAATATACTACCCTATGTTGAGAGAGAAGGGTGAAACAGACAATATTCGATAAAATAAACAAAAGCTGTGCTTATATTTTGAATTTTCTCCTAGCTCAGATTCAGTAATAAAAGATGCTTGTCTATAATAGTGAATCTCTACTTTGTTTTCCCCTTGGTTATTGATCCATGAATGTTTACTTAGCCAAAATCTAGGAGGAGAGAAAATATGTGTGGCAGTCATTATAGCTCCTTTTTAGCTATCTCTATCATTTACAAAAATGTGTCCACTTTCTGCTTCCTAAATTAGGCTTCTAATCTTCTTATACATATTTGACTCTCTGTTATCTCACAATGTGACTTCACACTCAGAACTCCCTTTTTAAATAAAGACCATTTTTTTCCAATAGGTTTTCCATTCAAAGCCTCTCCAAGACACAGCTTTATAAATTCTCCTCTCTATCCCTGCTCTCACTACCAGGCATAGCAAATTATTAGCAAATGAGACTCTGCCTCTCTGTCCAATCAGACTTCTAGGTCATTGATCCCAGAATGTGCCCAGCAAAGTGTTCCCTGACTTCTGGGAGTGGGAGTTAATTTAAAATATTCTTGTAAAAAATTTTTATCAGGGTATATTTTACATATAAAATACATCCATTTCAAGTATGCAGTATAGTGATTACTAATTTAATGAGTGGTGTAACCATCACCATAAATCTGTTTTAGACTGTTTTTATTCCTCCAATAAGATCGCTTTTTCCCATTTACAGTTAATCTCCATTCTTATTTCCAGCTTCAGGCAACCATTTCTGGAAACATTTCTCTAAAAAGTTTGCTTTTTCTAGATATTTCCTAAAAATAGAATTATACCATCTGTAGGGTCTTGTGCCTGGCTTCTCTCACCTAGCATAATGTCTTGAAGTGCATCCATGACATCACATATGTCAATAGTTTCTATTGCTCAATAGCATTTCATTGTATGTATATGCCACATTTCATCTCTCCATCTATTTTGTCTATCCAATGGATGGGCAGCTTTTCAATTTTCAGGTATGATGAATAAGATAACTATGAACATGTCCTTGTGGGGATATATGTTCTCGGTTCTCTTGTGCAGATATTTAGCAGTGAAATTGCTCAATCATATGGTAGTTTTATGTTTAACTTCTTGAGAAACTGCCAAACACTGTCCAAAGTGGCTGTGCCAGTTCCATTCTCACAGCGTGCTTCTCCACATTCCCATCAACATTTGTAATTGTCTGTCTTATTTATTGTAGTCATCCTTGCAGATGTGAAATGATACCTTCCTGTGGGTTTAAACTGCATTGTTGTGGGCAGAGAGATGGGATAAGCCAAGTTAAACATCAAAGACCCTGCTGTTTTTACTGATGTTCACTAGTTTTTTCTAGAATGATCACTATGCAGGTTGTGAGAAGCCTTTGGTTAATTTCTAGAGTTCTGAAAGAATTGATTTTGCTGATACTGTGTTGCTTTTGTGGAGATTTACCAAGTTCTTACTCTACGGTACCACAAGTCCTGTCTCAAGTCTAAAATATTGTTGTGATGAGTTTTAACCTTATAAAATCTATCCTTATTTAGTGATTTCTTATTTTCCCTTTTATATTATATTATTATCATTTATTATATTTATATTATATTATTTATACTATTTTATATTATTTAACTTCTCAAAATTTAAAAAATTTAAATTTAAATTAAATTTAAATTTCTCTTCATTGTCTAGCCACCATGTGTTAAATACTAGTTTTCTTTTCCACTTGCATGTCATTACTCTTTATCAGTATTTTTTATGATATAAGTATTTTTCTAGTTTCTATTTTTGTTAAAAATGACACATTTATTTATACATTTTTTTAAATAAAGAAAAGTTAGAAGAGCAAATAATAGCCCACTGAAATGTTGAAATGCCACTCAAATACTGTTATCTGTATACTACATTACTTATCTATTTCCCTATTTACTTATGTTTCTGAAGTTTCATGTAGATGTAATTTTTACATGATCACACTGGCCAGTGAATGTAGAGACATTCAATAATCACATGCAAACCTTTTCAACTTCCTGTTATTGGGAAAATGCCATGATGATAATGATAATAGTAATAGAGATAGTAACAAAGACATATTGTTTCTATTATGTAGCAGGTTCTGTCTTAAGCACACACATATATTATGTCCACTCTATAAAGTAGGAATTACAATGGTCTCCATTTTATAGGTAAAGAAACTGAGGTACAGGAGCACCTGGGTGGCTCAATTGTTAAGTGTCTGCCTTCAGCTCAGGTCATGGTCCCAGGGTGCTGGGATGAGCCCCTGCCTCAGGCTCCCTGCTCAGCAGGAAGCCTGCTTCTTCCTCTCCCACTCCCCTGCTTGTGTTCCCTCTCTCGCTGTGTCTCTGTCAAATAAATAAATAAAATCTTTAAAAAAAAAAAGAAAGAAACCGAGGTACAGAACAGTTAAGGAACTTGTCTGTGTCACTCAGCTAGAAAATACTGTAGCTGAAGTTTTAGCTCCAGAATCTTTATTGTCAAATTCTATTGATTCCATGATTGCATGAGTTAACTAGGACACAGAAGGGTTAAAAGAGTTGTTCGACCAGTTACTGGTAAAACTGAGGCTTTGGTCCACTCACATTCTAGAGGTGACAGAGGGCAACGATTGGGCAACCCAAATATCTGTGGGTTTAAGATGGTTCTTACTGGGAAGAGAGTTTGGGGAAGAAGAGATTCCTATTGTCCAGATTATCTGGACTTAAGCTGTGTTCCAGAGAGTGTTTCCCTGCCTACTTGTCTATAGGAGAGGGTGATAGACAGTTCACATGTACCCAGCTAGAAGAATATTGCTGTAGCAACAAGAGTTTGAAATTCCAAGATGAGGTCTTAAAACATCTCACCTTAGCAGCAATCTGCCTATGGCAACATCCTAGCTATAGAGGCAGGACCACTCCAAGCCTACAGAGAGATGCTAGAAAAAGTATCCCTATCAACTACTTGCTTGGGCATCTGTGCCCTTCCGGATAAACTGGCAGTCCAGTCTGACTGATATGATACTCTAGAGTCTAGCTACATAATTGATGGCTCTTACATCCTGACAAGTCTGTGCATGATGGCAGCATACACATTGATTATGTCACTCACACATATTGGCCAGTTGAGATACACAGAACTTTCTAGATTACCCTAAAATGACCATCCCAGGCAGAACATACCCTCTTCCCCATCAGAACTCAAGAAAGTCTCGGCCCCAGACAGCACACAAAGTGGGAGAGGCTCAGCTGAGATCTCTCCAAATTTTCTCTTTATCTTTCATCTGCACGAAACTTTTATCTTCATTTCCCCATACTTTGTCTGGGCATAGTTTTTATGTGGTCACTCCAGCCAGTGAATGCATTGACAGGTGACAGGTAGTGACAGCTTATAAGAATTTTCTATGTTTCTAAGCATTTGTTTACTTTAACTATCGATGTAAACTTGGGATTTCCTCAACAGGTAATGTTAAACATATGTCATTGATTTTGAACTCAATACAGTGCATAAAAGTATTTAGGAAAATAACATGAACCTCAGAGTATCACAGGGAAATACTTTGGAAGGAGCTGCTTATGCCTTCTGTAATATGTATTTAATCAGAGAACATTATATAATACTGTTTTAAGAGTTTTATCATTGAGTCTATTTAGTGGTAACTATGGAATAAATGTTCTATTTACCATAATATGTATGACTAAGCAAATTAGACATAATTAACACATGCTAGATAGTATCACTATTAGAATGATATGTTTTATAGATGAGTTAACTTTGTTAGAGGAGACATAAGTGACATTATTTTTTACCCCGTTATAATGTTTCACTGGACTTCAGAATCTGGTAGCAAACTTTACTGGGGGACTTGGTAAAAACAACAGAGTTAAGGAAATTGTTCCCCTTGGCTCATCACCCAAAGTACTCTGTAAAAGCATGGTACTGCCCTGCATGTCCATGTAGACTAAATGATGTGGCCATTCTTTCCACTATGCTTGTCCCCAGTGACAATTCTTGACAGAGTCTTTATGATTATTGCATTTTGTCTTATTGTTTATATAGGAGAGTCCAATAGTTTAAGTCTTCAGTTGTGATTCCCATCCAGTAACATAATCAAGTCAGTTTTTTAGAAAGGATACAGGCAATGTTTTTCTTTATCTTTTGCAAGAACACTAAAGAGATCTTCCCAAATATGTCTTCTGTTCTCTATGTATTATTATAATAAATCATTTTCAGATAATTATTTTCCTAAATCTACAAAAAAATATTATCTCCCCATGTTACAGAATTGTTGATACACCTTGTGCTGAGGTTTACTGTGTAGATGGATTTCCTCATCCATGACTGGAGAGATTCCTATCCCAGAGTGAAGATTTACCAACGGATAATCGAGAGAGAAAAAAGGATGAAACACCTAGTTACAGGTGTTTGCTTTTGTGGTTGTTTTAAGATGTAAGAGAAGTGGCAAATGGCAATTCAATGTTAAAGAAGAAGATGTTATAAAAAATGACAGAAACATTTAAAAATCACAGTGGTCTAAGTTCATTTAAAACAATGTTTTACAAAGTGTGGTCCCAAGAACAGCAGTACCTTTTTTTCTTTCTTTCTTTCTTTCTTTTTCTTTCTTTCTTTCTTTCTTTCTTTCTTTCTTTCTTTCTTTCTTTCTTTCTTTCTTTCTTTCTTTCTTTCTTTCTTTCAACACATAGCTCCTTCTTTTTTTCCTTTATTATTTATTTATTTATTTATTTGAGAGAGAAAGCACAAGAGGGGGTAGAGTCAGAGAGAGAAGTGGACTCCCTGCTGAGCAGGGAGTCCGATGAGGTACTCCATCCCGGGAATCCGGGATCATGACCTGAGCCAAAGGCAGTCGCCTAACCTACCTGAGCCACCCAGGCACCCAGAACAGCAGTATCTTTCAAGGAATTGTTTCACTTCACCTAAGTTATCAAATTTGTGGGCATAGAGTTATTTATAATATTCTTTTATTACCCCTTTAACATCCATGGAATTGGTAGTAATAGCCCCTCTTTCATTTCCTATCCTAGTAATTTGTATCTTTTCTCTTTTTTTCATGGTTTCCTTGGCTAGGTTTATGCATTTTGTTGATCTTTTAAAAGAACCAGTTTTGGGTTTCATTGATTTTATATAAATTCTTCCTGCTTTTAATTTGTTTCTGC
Source organism: Zalophus californianus (assembly GCF_009762305.2). Lineage (NCBI taxonomy): Eukaryota > Metazoa > Chordata > Mammalia > Carnivora > Otariidae > Zalophus > Zalophus californianus. Next base: position 47,856,552 of record NC_045606.1, on the reverse strand, counting down.
TCTTGTTTTTTATTATTTCTTATTTTCTGTTTACTTGGATTTAATTTGTCCTTCTTTTTCTAGTTTCCCAATGTGGAAGCTTAGGATTCTGAATTTAGAGCTTTCTTCTTTTCTGATAGATGCATTCAATGTCATAAATCTCTTTCTGGGCATTGTTGTCACTGTATCATACAAATTTTGATGTGTTGTATTTTTATTTTCATTTATGTCAAAATATATTTTAATTTCTCTTGAGATTTCTTATTTGACTAACGTGTTATTTAGTAGTGTGTCTAATCTCCACATATTTGGGGAATTTCCAGCTATCATTCCATTATTTATTTTTAGTTTCATTCCGTTGTGGACTAAGAGCATACTTTATATGATTTCTCTTCTTTTAAATTTGTTAAGGTGTGTTACATGGTCAAGAACATGGTCTAGATGGCTGAATGTTCTTTAGAAGCTTGGGAAGAATGTCTATTCTGATGCTGTTGGATGAAATATTTTATAAGTGTCAATTAGATCCAATTGACTGGTGGTGCTGTTCAGTTCAACTACGTGCTTACTGATTTTCCGCCTGCTGGAGCTGTCAATTTTATCAACAGAGGGATGTTGAAGTTTGTAACAAGTAGCGGGCATGTCTATTCCTTCTTGATGTTCAATCAGATTTGTCTTGAGTATTTTGACGTTCTGTTCTTAGGTGCATAAACATTAAAGATTGTTATGCCTTCTTGGAAAATTGATCCCTTTATGCTGATGTAATGTTCTCTTTATCCCTGATGATTTTCCTTGCTCTGAAGTATGCTTTATCTGGACTGAATATCATTACTCTTTCTTTTGATTAGTCACTAGCATGGCATATTTTTCAACAGTTCCTTACTTTTTAACTTATTTGAGTCTGAAATTCTGATATTTTCTTTCATGGGTCTTGTTCTGATTTTGTTTTGTTTTGTCCTATGCTGTTTTTTTCCCCCCTTTTCTGGTTTAGTTCAGCATTTAGTATGACTCCATTTTCGCATTTCTGTTAGCATATTGATTATATTCCTTTAAAAAATTTTAGAGGATGCTCGAGAGTTTCAGCACACATTTATAAGTAATTGAAGTCCATTTTTGCACAATGCTATAATGTTTCATGGGTAGTATAGATTCCTTGTAACAGCACCCCCAATTCATCCCTCTCATCGCTAGTAATATCACTGTCATTCATTTCACTTATCTGTAAACTGTAATCCACAAATATATTGTTGCTATTATTATTTTAAACAAACTGATGTCTATTAGAGTAATTGGGAGTAATAAAAATAAGATGTTTTATTTTGGGGGTACCTGGGTGGCTCAGTCAGTTAATTGACTCTTAGTTTTGGCTCAGGTCATGATCTCACAGTCGTGAGATCGAGCTTAAGATTCTCTCCCTCTGTCCCTCTCTCTCTATCTCTCCCATTGCTTGCACTCACTCACTCTCTCTCTCTCTCTCTCTCTAAAAAAAAAAAAAATATATATTTTCCCTGCATTTATTTTGTTTTCTCTTGCTCTTCTCTTTGTATGGATCTGAGTTTCTGACCTATACCATTTGTCGTATCTCTGAAGAACTTTCAACATTTTTTTAAAGGTTTTATTTATTTATTTGACAGAGACACAGCAAGAGAGGGAACACAAGCAGGGGGAGTGGGAGAGGGAGAAGCAGGGGGAGTGGGAGAGGGAGAAGCAGGCTTCCCGCCGAGCAGGGAGCCCGATGTGGGGCTCGATCCCAGGACCCTGGGATCATGACCTGAGCTCAAGTCAGACGCTTAACCACTGAGCCACCCAGGCGCCCGGAACTTTCAACATTTCTTAAAAGCAGGTCTACTGGCAACAAATTCCCTCAATTTTTATTTGTCTGAGAAAATCTTTATTTCTTCTTCACTTGTGAATGACAGTATTTCCGGTAAAGTAGTTTTCCTTGAGTCCAGACATTTGTTATAAAGGACAGAATACTATAAGCATATTGCCAATTGATTATCCCGAACCCTCCCCCCACAACACCCTGCCAGAAACATGACAGAATTTTCCTCTGATTTTTGCCTTGAAAAATTTGTGGACTTCTGGAGATAAAACACAGAATGTATGGCAGCCCCTTTCAGGCTGAGCCCAGGAGTTTTTAATCTTTCAAGGTAGTTCAAGATCAGTCTGTAGCAATTAGTCACTTACACGTTTTTTTTTTTTTAAACATTTTATTGCGGAAAGAACATTGAATATGAGATTTAACTTCTTAAACAATTTTAAGTACATATCACTGGTAACTATAGGTAAAATGTTGTACATTTAAATATTCCAATCCTGTTGCTGTTGCCTATGGCTGCTTCTGATTTTGGCAAACTGTGAACTCTGTATTCCCTTGTCTCCGGTTCTCAGGGCACTGGTTTGCCCTGTGATTTCAACTCTCTGATGATTCTAAGTTGAGTTGTGGTTATTGTTTTCATTGTTTTATTGAGGAAATCTCCACCACTACTTTCTTTTCTTTTTTATTTTTTTTAAGATTTTATTTATTTATTTAACAGAGAGAGACACAGTGAGAGAGGGAAAAAAGCAGGGGGAATGGGAGAGGGAGAAGCAGGCCTCCGTGGAGCAGGGAGCCCGATGTGGAGGCTCCATCCCAGGACCCTGGGATCATGACCTGAGCCGAAGGCAGACGCTTAATGACTGAGCCACCCAGGCACCCCTACTACTTTATTTTCTAGAATCTTCCAAACTTTTGTGTCTCAGGAAATGGCTTACAGCAAAGAACCACTTTTCCCCACATGACTTACATAAAACTAACAGTTTACTCTCTTTCGTGACTCCTTTAAGACTTATAGATAACCCCTTCCTTAATTATTACAGGGTCAGATACAGACCTCAAAATTCCCATTCTTTGTCTCACAAATGATTAGCAGAAATGTTTGTTTCCTAACACTAGCTAGATACAAAGATAAATATATCTTGTCCAGCTGACTGACTGAAACTCTCTCTGATTATAAAAACATTCTTTATTATATAATTGTCCTACCTATAAATTGTTTATTCCTGCTTATATATGTCCAGAGCAAAACCACCCTGCTAAGAAACCCTGGTATTGAGATCTTGGGTGCTCTCCTTATTGGAATAGCCTGAATAAAATCATGATCCTTACTTGTCTGGATTTTGGTCGTTGACACACCTCCTAGCATGTTTATACATATTTCCACTTGTTCTATGAAATAGTTTTAAAGACTTTATCATTTTAACTTGCTATGAACTTTTCAACCTCCAAACTCTGATAACTTCAAGATATAATAAAACTATTTGGCATTTGCTCATATTATCCCATGCCCAAAATAATCAATCATGCATTATTAGTTTCAAGAAGCAAGTCATGATTTTAATGTCAATTTAGATAAATCTGTGATATTATAAAGAACGACTATTTTTCAAAATGTAATTTTTATTTTAATAGCTTCCATAGAAAATTATTATATTGGGCGCCTGGGTGGCTCAGTCGTTAAGCGTCTGCCGTTGGCTCAGGTCATGATCCCAGGGTCCTGGGATTGAGTCCCACATCGGGCTCCCTGCTCAGCGGGAAGTCTGCTTCTCCCTCTCCCACTCCCCCTGCTTGTGTTCCTGCTCTCACTGTCTCTCTCTGTCGAATAAATAAATAAAATCTTTAAAAAAATAAAGAAAATATATTAAGATGGTTTTCCAACATTTTGACAATTTTAGAGTTCTACATGATCTTGTTTTGTTATCCAGTTCAAATCCTAATACCGTATTGACACAGAGCTTGAAATAAATGCAAATAAACAAAAATATATACCCTAACTCTAATCACACATGCTTTTAGGATGCTCATAAATGATGCCTCTTGAAAACTTATGTTCTGAGAACCACAGATTTTGATAGTCAGATTCAATTACATCCTATCCTTGGCAGTATACATTCTTCTAACAGGATGTTAAAATGAAAACCTTTCTGTTCTAGTTCTGGCTGAGACTTCAAATTCCACAAAGAAAACAATAGGGAGTAAGGGCTTCCACATTCCACACTGAGATGATATACTGCCTAGGTTGGGCTAGCAAAGAAAACAGCAAGGAAACAAAAATGAAAACTGTTCTTTTTCTTTTTCTGAACTCTAGTTAAATATTTATCAGAGTATAAAAGTTCTGAGGTTGAAGAAATATATTTTTGTCTTTAGATAAAGTTGTTGAACTGCTCTGGCATTCTTTTTCCCTTCCCTCTACTCAGAGTCAGAAAAGCAAGGATGGTATTTTATTCTTTTATTTTCTTTCATTTTTTAAAATTTAAATTCAATTAATTAACATATAATGTATTATAGGTTTCAGAGGTAGAGGTCAGTGATTCATCAATCTTATATAGTACCCAGTGCTCATTACATCACGTGCCCTCCTTAATGCCCATCACCCAGTTACTTCATCCCCCTTCCCACCTCCCCTCCAACAACCCTCAGTTTGTTTCCTATGATTAAGAGTCTCTTGTGGCTTGTCTCCCTCTCTGGTTTTGTCTTGTTTTATTTTTTCCTCTCTTCCCCTATAATCCTATTAACTGAAGTCATTCAGAAGAGTTTTAACCTAACCATTTGGAGACCTTGATATACATACATATATATATATGCTCTGGAGTGAGAGAAGAGCATGCAAGTGCCTGAGGAATCTCTGAGAGAGACAGAGAGAGAGAGAGAGAGAGAGAGAGATGACATAGCCATCACATATATCCTGCAATAATAAATGGGTATTTTCTGTAATCTACACTATGCAAAATGAGAAAGAGCTGGCCAGGAATAGATTTAAAAAGGACCATTTGCAGGTTTGATATTACCCCAATGAAATGGGTACACTTTGAGAAATCCAAGGAGGAAGGAGGAGGCTTGAGTTGGTGGGGGCAAAGGACACACAAAAAGATGCTATTACCCAAGTAAGTGGAAGTACAATAGAACATTCCAAGAGAGGAGTCAAATTTAAACATTTGCTAAAGCAAAATCATAACAGTACTAGATAAGTAAAATTATTCCTCCCCCTTCCTCCCTTTTCTTCCAAACTTTTTCACCCTGAAGAGGATAGAAATGTGAGTTAGCAAGCTGAGGGTGGGGAATAGAGAAGAAAAGAAGCAATGGTTGGCAAAATAGAGAAAATGAAGGCACATTCCCTTACTTCAGGCTCCATACCTGAATAGGTACAACAAGGGAGAAGTAGAGAGATCACTGATTCTAAATGAAATTGGGCTTTGACAAGTATATGGGTCTGGACATTTTAACTACTGAAATAAGACCAGATAAAGACACCTAAGAGCTCCCTTAGATGTCACCAAAGGACAGGACATAACTAGGCCCATGGAAAAGTTTTGAACAGGCAAAGGGGACATAGTAGACAATTGTTTTCTGCCTGTACCATATGGAGATGTTCTCTTAGTGTAAAGTTATAGGAAATTGCTGGCATTTAGCACCATCGAAAATCAGGGTCCATTTTAATCATAAACTCCCTTCATGAACATATCCATTAACTTCAAGACACAGTTTAAGTCTCCTATCTCCTAAACTGCCCCAGTACGCAATGATATCAAATTCTTGGAACTCTTATAACACAGATTTCTTCCACTTTCTCTTTTGAGTTTAGTATAAAATATCTTATGTTGATTTCTTTTACTGCTTTAATGAGATGTAGCTGACCTACAATATAAATGGAAAACAGAGAGAGAGAGAGAGAGACCTGGAGACCTAATGGTATAGATTCCAATCCAGGTCTGAAGACCTGAGTCTCAGGAGATTTAGGGCAGGAGATCAATGTCCTAGTTCAAAGAGGCCTTTTTTTGTTCTATTCAAGCCTTTGATGGACTGGATGATATCTACATTGTGCAGGGACATCTGCTTTACTCAGTCTACCAAATTAAATGCTAATTTCTTCTAGAAACACCCTCACAAACACACCCAGAAATAATGTTTAATCAGCTACCTGGGCATTCCATGGCCTAGTCAAGGTGACACATAAAATCAACCATCACAGGAATCATTCACTATGAGCCCCTTTTTATCTGGCATCTTATACTCAACATAATTATTTTGATATTCATCCATATTGCAGTGTAGAATTCCATTGCGTGGATATTCTACAATTTATTCATTCACCTTTTGATGGACATTTGAGTTGTTTTCAAGTTACTACTATGAATAAAGCTGCTGTGAGTATTTGTGTACAGTTTTTATATGGACGTCTGCTTTTTTTTTTCTCTTGGATAAATGCCTAGTTGTTAAATAGCTAGATCATAACATAAGTGTGTGTTTAACATTCTAAGAAATTTCCACACAGTTTTATCAAGTGATTGTACAACTTTTATATTCCCACCTGCCATGCATGAGAGTTCTAATTACTTCAATTTCTTACCAATACTTGTCGTTATCTGACTTTTTAATTTTACCCATTCTATGAGTATATAGTGGTATCTTGGTGTAGTGTTAATTTCCTTAATGACCCAAGATGTTGGGCATCTTTTTATATGCTTATTTGCCATCACTTAGAATTACAGCTAATAACCCAAAAAGGATATAAAATGGAATCATGAAAATACTCAACCTGAGGGGCATTTTGGTGGCTCAGCAGTTAAGCATCTGACTTGGCTCAGGTCATGATCTCAGGATCCTGGGATCAAACCCTGCCTCAGGCTCCACACTCAGCAGGGAGTCTGCTTGTTCCTCTGCCCCATCCCCAATTATTCTCTCTCTGTCTCTCTCTCTCAAATAAATAAATAAAATCTTAAAAAAAAAATACTCAACCTGAAAGAAGCAACAAAAAAAGGACAGTTAGAAAACAAATAAGAAGGAAGTCATTTAGTTAATAATATCAATAATCACATTCAATACAAATGGTCTAAACACTCCAATCAAAAGACAGAGATTGTTAGATTGGATAAAATCCAACTATTGTGACCTAAAAGAAACCCACTTTAAATATAAAGACATTAATGGGTAAAAGTTAGTGCGGTGGGAGAAGATACCATATTAACATTAGTGAAAACAATGCTAAACTGGCTATAATAATTTCAGACATAACGGATTTCAAAATAATAATATTAAAAGAGTTAAAGATAGTCATTTCCTAATGATAAAGGGAATCATTTCATCCAGCCCTAGGATACTAAATGTATGTGCAACCAAGTAACAGAGCTTCAAAAAACATGGAAAATGAACTGATAGTACTACAAGAAAAAATATAGAGAAATCCACACATGTAGGGCCAGATTGCATCCTTCTCTCAGTGATTGATAAATCAAATATGGTGTCCTTAAGGATACTAAAAACATGAACAAAACTACTAGTCAACATGAACTAATTGATAATTATGGGGCCCTCCATTTAACAACAGAATACACACTCATTTCAAGTACACACATTTCAAGTACACATTTCCTTTTCTTTTAATGATTGATTGATTTTTTTATTCATTTATTTATTTAAGAGAGAGAGGGAGACAGGGAGTGTGTATGTGTGCACAGGAGTTTGGGGAGAAGGGCAAAGGGAGAAAATCTTCAAGCAGACTCCCTACTGAGCGTGGAGCCTGATGCAGGGCTCAATCCCACAACCCATGAGGTCATGTCCTGAACTGAAACCAAGAGTTGGTCACTCAACCAACTGAGCCACCCAAGCGCCCCTCAGGTACAAATTTCAACTGCACAAGAAAGGTGTATTACCGAGCAAGGCTATATTCTGAGCCAGAAAAGAAGTCTTAAGTTAAAAGGTCTCAGATTAAACAAAAGATGCTCTCTGACCAAAATGGAATTAAATTAGTAACTAGTAACAATGAGATACTGGGAAAATCTTCAAATATTTGGAAACTACAAGATAAATTTTTAAATAGCCCATGGGGAAAAGAACACAGGAAAATAAATTAGAAAGTTTTTTGAGCTGAATAAAAATGAAACACAACATATCAAATTTTTTAGGATGCAGTTAAAACTGTACTTAGAAACAAAATTATAGCACAAAATTATAGCACTAAAAACATATAAAAAAGAAGAAAATTATCAAATTAATTCTTTAATCTTCTGTTAAGAAACACAAAGTCCTAGAAAATTAATCCCAAAAGAGACAGAAGAACTGACAAATAAATGTGAGAAGTAGAAATAAATAGAAATAGAAAAACAATATGGAAAAATAAAAGTGAAAGCTGCTTCTTTGAGGGTACCAATAAAACTGATAAACCTCTAACCAGATTGATAAACAAAATAGGAGACCAAGTTAGGAATGGTATCACTCCAAACTTCATTCACATTCAAAGGCTAATAATAAAGGAGGGGCACCTGGGTGGCTGGGTCAGTCAACTTTTCAACTCAGGTCATGATCTCAGGGTCATGAGATTGAGCCCCACTTCGGGCTCTGTGCTGGGCATGGGTCTGCTTAAGATTCTCTCTCCCTGGGCGCCTGGGTGGCTCAGTTGGTTAAGCGACTGCCTTCGGCTCAGGTCATGATCCTGGAGTCCCGAGATCGAGTCCCGCATCGGGCTCTCTGCTCAGCAGGGAGTCTGCTTCTCCCTCTGACCCAACCACCTCTCATGCTCTCTCTCTCTCTCTCTCATTCTCTCTCTCAAATAAATAAATAAAATCTTAAAAAAAAAGCTTCTCTCTCCCTCTCCCTCTACCCCCAACCTCCAACTCGCACTCTCTCTCTAAAATTTTTTTTTAAAAAATTAAAAAAATTTTAAAAACCCACGAAGGATAATAAGGGTATGTAATAATGAATGTTATGCCAATAAATTTGGCAATTCGGATGAAATGGAAAGCTTCCTTAAAAGACACAAACCGACAAAATTCACTCAAAAATAGGTCATTTGAATAGCCCTACATTTAAGGAGTTGAATTATTAGTTAAAGGCTTCCTATAAAGAAAAATCTAAGATTTTTCTAGCTTCACTAGAAAATTCTACAAAACATTTAAGGAGAGAATAATACCAATTCTACCAAGTCTTCAAGAAAGTTGAGGAGAAAGGAATACCTCCCAACTCTATAAGCTCATTGTGATCCTGATGCCAAAACCAGATGAAAACATTACAAGAAAACTGAAGATGAATATTCTTTATGAACATGTAAAAATTCCTAAAAATTTTTAGCAAATCAAATCTGAAAATAAACCAAATAGGGTTTATCCCAGGGATGCCTGCTTAGTTTAAGATTTGAAAATTAACCAATGTAATTCTCCTTATTCACAGCTCAAAAAGGCAAAACCACATGATCATCTGAATTGGTGCAGAAAAAATGTTTAGCAAAATACATCATCCATTTCTGATAAAAACTTCCAGCAATCTAAGAATAGAAGTGAACTTCAAAGGAAATGATGAGTTGGTTTACTACTAGACTAGGAAAGCTCTTTATCGCTAGGGATACCTGGATGTCTGGTTTGTGACTTTTAGATCATATAAAGGCATCAGAGATTATTGCATGTTGTTTTAAGGTCTGAAACTCTCCTGATGACCCCAATGGTCAGTTGGTTTAGTGACGTTTGCAACTGGCATAACCACTTTGACAAGACTGCTTGACTAAATGGCCAACAAAAAGTTCTCAGAGAACTGTCCTGAAGCCAAAATTCCTTGCACAAATCAGCTTGTTCCAGATGGAGACATAGGATGGTACATGTGTGATATATGCATATGAAAGTGGCATAGTTTCAGACACCTGCTGCTTGCCTGCAGTCTCTTTTTGTTTTGTACCTTATCCTTTGCCTCTAAGTAATAGTTTCACATTCGTGTTCTCTGTTGAGTCTGGTTGAATCTTTCAAATATTCACAGTGGGCAAAATCTTTGAAACTGGAAAAAGGGCATTTATGAAAAACTAGTAGCTTATACTTAATAGTGAAAGACTGAGTGCTTTACCTCTAAGATTAGGAACAAAGCAGGTGGCACATTATCATTATTTCTATCCAACATTCTACTGGATATTCTAGCCTGTGCACTCAATAGAAAAAGAAATAAAAGGCAATCATCTCTGTAGGAAACCCTACAAAATCTACAAAGAAAGCTATCAGAACTAGTAAATGAATTTAACAAAAATGCAAGGATACAGATGAACTTACAAAATTAATTATATTTTTATTAGTGAACAATTGGAAATGGAAATTATGAAAATAATGCCACTTATAATAATATCAAATATATGGAATATTTAGGTAGAAATTTGACAAAAGAGATGTGAGTTCTATACACAAAAATTACAAAACCCACCGGGGATAAAATATCTGAAAAATGGAGAAATATCTTACATTCATAATTTGGATAACTCAGTTATTGTTAAGACATCGACTCTCTGCAAATTCTTATTTAGATTCAATGTAATCCCAATCAAAGTTTCAGTAGACTTTATTTTAGAAATTAACAATTTGTTTCTAAAATTTATTTGAAATTATAAAACATTTGATTTTCAAAAGACAGTGTTATAGAAACAAAAAGGCAAGAAAAGGCCTGGGGAAAATATTTGCAAGACCTATATCTAAGAAAGAACTTTTGTCTTGAATGTATAAAGAATTAACCTAATTCATTTAATTAGAAGATAATGCAGTTTAAAAATGGGTAAAAGATTTTAACAGACTTTCTTGTTTTGATTTTTATCTTTTCATGTGGGTGAGCCCTGCATAGCCTACATTTCTTTGAGCTACCAGCACCAACCATAGTTAGTAAAGATGTTTTACATATGTCTAAACCTATTGAGAGGAATTTAAATGAAAACTGCTGCCATAAAATTTGAACTTTTTTCTGCAGTCTTTATGAAAGTTATCAATGGAATAAAGTTATGTGAATATTCAGACTACTGAATACAGCAGTTATGAAATGCCGTAACATTCTTCCTGTTCAATTTTGGTGCCTTTTTTGTTTGATAGTCTAGACATAGCCTGTGTTTCTTAGACATGTTTATAAATGGATTGGAAAGGTGGTCTAAATAAAGGCATTACTGAAATACAAAGCATCTTTTTGTTATACATTGTTGTTATTAAGAAAAGATTCCAAGAGATCACTTCTGGCAATGAGTCATATATTCTGACAGATGTTTTCTACAGATGAGAGTTCAGCTCCACCTTTCCCAAAAATGTAAGTTTTAGGAGAGGTCTTTCTTCCAGAGCCCTTGGGAAATAAGTTGTAGTGTGGACTATGTTTCTTAAAACAACTATCGTGTTTGAAATCTAATGGCAAAGGTTTTTTCTGGTAAATAAATGATTTTGAAACTTTAAAACTTTCAACATATTTTGCTCCTTGATTCCAAACTACAGCCTTGCAAGAGAACTTAAAAAGAAAGGAATGAGAGAACACTAAGAAAGCGAATTTTACCTTATGAATGTGACACTGAGTGTGAGGACAAAGATTCTTTGTGTCTTAAAATATGGAAGAGCCTTAAGAAGTTTCCTGATTAAATCTCCTTTTTTCATAGATAAGGAAACTGAAGCCTGGAGTGGGTAGGTATATGGAGCTAGGAGTGGAAACCAAGCCATAATGCTACTTCTAGTCCAGTGTTCTTTCCATTATACTTTCTGGAATGACAGAAGGAAATAATCTCTGACAACATAATTAAGAGGTCAAATAAATTCCCCAAGGTTAGAGAGCTAGTAGGTGGCAACACTGGGACAAGAATCTAGCTGAGAACCCAAAGCCTATTATTTATACTATACAATTATATTCTTTATATATTGTTATAAAACCAATTGAAATGTGTTTTTGTTAAAATATATTTGAGTTTCATGAAAGAAGTTTTCTGGTTTGGCTCATCATTGTATTTAGCATATTATAAATATTCAATAAATATTGGATATTCATTCATCAATTTACATACATTGATTCTAATGTACATAATGTTTAACCTGATTGCATACCAACTATTCACTTAGAAGACAATGGACATTTGTGTTGGCTATAATTCTCTGACACCAAGAATTATCTTCTCTGAAACTCTCTTAGAGATACCTTTTTTATGACCCAAGATGCTCTGGACTAGTGAAAGAAGTATCTAGCTGATCTAATTTACTCACAGAAAAAAATAATAATAAAAGAATGGTATAGATTCCTATTAATATATGCAGATAGACCTATTCAACTCTATTTACTGATTTCATTTTCCTAGAGGAATGAAGAGAGATTGGGCTGAACGAAAGATGAGAAAATGAGTGAAGGAAATTTTCCCTGTATAAATACATTTATCTTGATTCACTTAGTAATTCGGGATTTGCTCCTTGAACATCTGTCTCCAACTATAATATCTCATTTTTTTAAGATTTATTTATTTATTTGAGAGAGTGAGAATGAGAGAGAGAGAGTACATGAGAGGAGGGGAGGGTCAGAGGGAGAAGCGGGCTCCTCACTGAGCAGGGAACCCAATGCGGGACTCGATCCCGGGACTCCGGGATCATGACCTGAGCAGAAGGCAGTCGCTTAACCAACTGAGCCACCCAGGCGCCCTATAATATCTCATTTCCTATTCATTTTTTTTAATTCCTCAGTTCTGATTTTTAAAAACACGTTCACTGCAATCTGATTATTGCCTATAAATCTAGTCCTAGATTTCCATTATAACTATTATATTTATAATCAATATAAAGTTTTGAAAAAATATTTTGTAGGGAGAGAACATAGTGGATATACTTGTTCATACGTGTCTCCCATAAATATGCTAAAAATCAGCTGTGCCTTAAAAATATAGCTTATGAAGAACTGTATAAAACAGTCCTTTTGGCAATTTTTAAATTATTTGTAAGTACTTCAATTATGTCTGCCAAATACTTTTAAAATTTCCTTTAACATACTGCAGTGATTATAAAATCTGTGACATAAAGCTTAGTAAATAATTTCCGAAATAACTTAGTAAAATTAAGTAAATAAAATGACAAAGGAAATGAAGTTGCAAATTAATGTAATAAGAAATGTAAATAGCCAGCAAAAATAAAAAGACCCTCATCTTCATTAATTTAACATAATTAAACTTTTTAAACAAACCTATTTAATTACATTAAAAGTTGATAACATTCAGTGCTGGTCAGGGTGTGGTAAAGAGAGCACTGATAACTATTTGGTGAGTGGAAGGTTTTGAAGGATAATCCGGGAAAATGTACATAATTTTAAAATTAGCCTATTCTTTGCCCCAATAATACAACCTCTAAAAATCTATTCTTCAATTATACTGATAGAACATATATACACAAACACACACTCCCTCACATCCTCATGCAGAGCAATATTTGTTGCAAACATTACTTGCAGTTTCAGTATCAGTAAACAATAAAATGAGGGAAAAATATCACAGTACCTCCATTCCAAGTTTAGTAAAACTACTAAATAGAATTAGGTATTGAACTTTAAATCATTATAATTTTTTAAGTGGGAAAAAGACCCAAACCAATGTGTGCAGTGTGATTCCAATTTGTAAACTAAGAAACTAATCAATGAATATAATAAATGTATCAAAGTGAATACGTGCATATGCATAAATATATGGAAGCCAGAAAAACATATTTAGCAAATTCAGTAGAGGTTACTTATGAGGGATGGAATTGACCAAGTCAAACATAAGAATAACTTTCCTGTGTAAATTAGAAAGAAAAATTGTGAAGTAATTGGTGATTTCCTTTTTTCCTACTTCCAGTTTAAAATGTAAGAGAAAGAAAAGATTATGGTATACTGGCTATTAATATATAGATTTATAGCAATAAATTTCATCTGCTCTATTACATAAAATCAAGGAATTCTGTATATGTGGGGGAACCAAAGAAAATAAGTATTTGGACTACGGCCCAGGTAGAAATAGCCCTACTGGAAACTGCTAGTCTCTGGAAACTAGTTAGATATCTATGATGATATTTCTTTGGAATCAAGCTTACTAGGCAAAGTTTTCAACATGATATATTGGGTGACAGGCAAAATATGGCACCCTGAGAGTTGAGAATATCAGTCAGTAAGCAAAGATATAAGTATTTACAAAGTTAGCACCAAAGAGCTACTGCTGGTTAGAAACTCTAACCACTGGGTTAAGTTATTTTACACATCTCCATGACCTTGTATACGAGTGGGAAACAAGACAGGGTATCAGGGCATAACATAGTGTACTATGCAGCTATTGAAATAAGGATAAGGGGTGAGAAGGCACAGTCCCAAAGAACAAGACAAAGACCACAGTAAGACCAGGTAAAGTATTAATTTGATGTTGAGATTCTGAGCTCCATATTCAGAAGGCCTATCTGGAACAGAACAGGTAGATAATGCGCTTGAATAAGATCTATCTTACATCTTTCCTCACAATTTGACTTTACCACCAATAAAATATGAATTATTTTTCTGTCATCAAAAAATGGACACTTCCATTTTTCTATTATTCCCAATGGCACCATAATTTTTTAGTCCACTAGTTTCAAAATTTAGGGTTGTCTATAACTTTTTCTCATCTACCGACTTCTACAAATCTTGAAACCATAACCAAAGTCCACATGTCTTTATTTCATTCTAATTACTAAAAGAGTCTTCTATCCTTTTTCTGATCAACCCTCCACAGAAATGTCAAGAAAAATTTTGTCATGTTAAATCTTTCTTACAAAGTCTCTATTAGGGTTCCCAAGAATACTAGCTGTGATGAAATGTTGTTTCTCAGAAAGCCACACTCCCTGACTCTCCCTTCTCAGATGGTTTGCATTGCCACTAGTCTGGATAATTTTCCACTTCTTTAACTCCAGAAACTGAGAAAAGTTTTCCTTGAAGTATAACAAAACAGAGTGGTTAAGATCATAGACTCTAAAACAGGACTCAATTGGTTTTCCAATTCGCATCTACCACATTTCAGCTATATGACTTTAGACATGTGATTTAATCAATTAAGCCTAGGTTTACTCATTCATATGACAAGCATAATATTTTATGAAATTTTTACAATTCAATGTTATCTTCCATATAACATTTGTTGTTATTGCTTTGGCACATAAATACTAACAATCATCATTATAATTCCTCAAAATGACAGCATTTTTTTCTTTTATTTTTTTTTTTACCAGTGTATGCATGAAGCCTTTTAAAAGTACACACAATATTTTTTTTCATGGGAAGAATATTCTGACCTATACTATATAAAAAGAAATAACTGACTGATATGAAGTATCAGTAATGTTTAAAATGCTTTCCTCCTCTTCAAGCTCTTCTCGCTTTTCCAGAGTCACATAAACCTGTGGTTCATTCCACAGTCTGGTTTTTTTGGTGAAAAGCCTTCCTTGGAAACTTGTCCATCCAAGAGTATACCTCTTTCTTACCAAAAGAAAATCAAAGTACATAGATATCTATCTATATTCTGGAACTCTTTATTATTCTTCCTAATTAAGGACAGTGCTATTTTAGTGAACCCAAAGTAGCTAAGTTAAAATGAATGTTTGGGATAAATACAGGGGAATCTCCCCAACTAATTCGAATGGAATTTAGCAAGGACTCCCGGAAATCAAAAAGTCACCAGGATCCTGCCCATGGGTTGCTCATTCAACTCCAGGCTGTTGACGCTGTGCTCATTAAACCGAACTTTTCTAAGTGCCAAGGGTCCAGGCGGGGGCTGCAGTGGGCAGCACTGAAGATGCCTCTGCTTGGTGAGGTTCCTAGGAC
This sequence comes from Zalophus californianus, assembly GCF_009762305.2. Taxonomy (NCBI): domain Eukaryota; kingdom Metazoa; phylum Chordata; class Mammalia; order Carnivora; family Otariidae; genus Zalophus; species Zalophus californianus. Next base: position 47,840,975 of record NC_045606.1, on the reverse strand, counting down.
TAAGAGTTACCAACAGCCTGGGCCTGAGGGTTGTCCCGTCTCTTCAAAGGTGGGTAAACCGGCCTTCGCTTCTGCATAGAGCAGCTGGCGCAGGAAAACTGGTCTTCAGTACGTTGTGCGTCGGCTGGCTCACTTCACATGTTCGGCGGCCTGAGAGGAACAGTAATACTCCCTGTGGGTGATGAGGGTGGACAGACAGCAGTACTTGTGGTCCCCTCGTTGGTAGTCTGGACGCCTTTGTCCGAACGGAAAGGGGGCGTCGTCAGCAAGGATGGCAGGGCGTTCGGGCGCTGGTGAGATGCTATGGGCTGAGATGGTGGCGGCAGACCAGGGTAGAAAGAACGTGGGCTGCCACCTACCAGGTCAGCGCTTGGTCTCTGAGGTTGCCCCAGAGGCCGCCAAGCCCGGCACGTGAGAGTGGGCCGCACAGACCGGCTTCGGGCGGGGGGGATTTCCGCCCCCCCCTCCACACCCCAGCAGGCAGTGCGCCAGGCGGAAGTGACGCCTGAGGCCTCCGGGGACCATGCCGGTCCGGGGCTGTAGGAGCCCTCAAAGGCTGCCAATATGTGGGCCAAGGCGCGCAGACGCCGCGGCGGGGAGGAGCTTGAGAAGTTCTTGTGCGCCAGGTAGGACTTGGGCTGTGGAAGTTGGCGCAGTCGTGGTAGTCGGACAGGGCAAGCAGGCCGCGCGCGGTCACGAAGGCGAGGCCGGCGTGCGGCGGTTACCTGCTCCCGTACACCAGGTTCGCGTCCGCCTCCAGGCTGCGGCGACCGGAATCGCCCTGGTCAGTCTCTCTTATCTTTTAGTCGCTCATTCTAGCGTATGCTCATTAAGCCAAATACTCAGTACATTTAATTTGCAGCCAGATCTCTCTGTTTAATTATCAGCTTACACATTGCTGAAATTGGCCGTCAGCCCTCAGAATAGATAGCCTCAAGGTTTCAGTGTTCAACATCCTCTGAATATCAGTGGCACATTAGCAGCAGTCTCTTTTCCCTTAACCCCCGCTAACACCAAAGTTAATGTCTCAAGAGAAGCATCACGAATTACGCAGCCATAAGGCACTAAAGTGCTATTATCTCTTCTGTTGCAGTATCTTTTTAACATTTAACATGGATTTGGGGCCTATTTCAGATCACATATTCCATGCAAGGGAGGGTTGAGTTTAGAGCAATGGGAATTTAGTAAGAAAATACCAGGAATTAAAGAAAAATTAGGGGAATTGGTTACCTGTTCTGTATTCATTTTCTTTGACCACATGCCTCAGCCTCCAGGGGTTTAGGGAGGGCTTTCCAAAATCAAGGCTGAATAGGATTCCAGTATTCTTTTTAAGACAGAGTCACACATTGTTGGTAAGGAATCCAATGATTTCGTCTCTTCCACTTGGTCCTCATAGGCATAATTGACTAGCCGCGTTCCCAAACTAAAACAGAAGGAAAGAATAATCTTCAAATGCATCATTCTTTCCACATTTGACTAGTCAGTATGTATTGAGCATGCAGCATCCCCTTGCCTTGGAAGTTGTGGGCAGAAATGATGCACAGAGCGAATAAAAGGTCAGGCCATTCTGGTATTTCACCTGAAAAAGTGGAAAGTAGAGATGGTTAGGTCCAGCCACACATTAGAATCAGATGGGACTGCTATTCAACATAGTATTAGAAGTCCTAGCCACAGCAATCAGACAACAAAAAGAAATCAAAGGCATCCAAATCGGCAAAGAGGAAGTCAAACTCTCACTATTTGCAGATGATATGATACTTTATGTGGAAAACCCAAAAGACTCCACCCCAAAACTGCTAGAACTCATACAGGAATTCAGTCAAGTGGCAGGCTATAAAATCAATGCACAGAAATCAGTGGCATTCCTATACACCAACAACAAGACAGAAGAGAGACAAATCAAGGAGTCGATCCCATTCACAATTGCACCCAAAACCATAAGATACCTAGGAATAAATTTAACCAAAGAGGCAAAGGATCTGTACTCAGAAAACTATAAAATACTCAGGAAAGAAATTGAAGAAGACACAAAGAAAGGGAAAAACGTTCCATGCTCATGGATTGGAAGAACCAACATTGTGAAGATGTCAATGCTACCTAGAGCAATCTACACATTCAATGCAATCCCCACCAATATACCATCCACTTTTTTCAAAGAAATGGAACAAATAATCCTACAATTTGTATGGAACCAGAAGAGACCCCGAATAGCCAGAGGAATATTGAAAAAGAAAAGCAAAGCTGGCGGCATCACAATTCCGGACTTCCAGCTCTATTACAAAGTTGTCATCATCAAGACAGTATGGTACTGGCACAAAAACAGACCCATAGATCAATGGAACAGAATCGAGAGCCCAGAAATGGACCCTCAACTCTATGGTCAACTTATCTTTGACAAAGCAGGAAAGAATGTCCAGTGGAAAAAAGACAGTCTCTTCAACAAATGGTGTTGGGAAAATTGGACAGCCACATGCAGAAGAATGAAACTGGACCATTTCCTTACACCACACACAAAAATAGACTCCAAATGGTTGAAAGACCTAAACGTGAGACAGGAGTCCATCCAAATCCTAAAGGAGAACACAGGTAGCAACCTCTTCGACCTCAGCTGCAGCAACTTCTTCCTAGAAACATCACCAAAGGCACAGGAAGCCAGGGCAAAAATGAACTATTGGGATTTCATCAAGATAAAAAGCTTTTGCACAGCAAAAGAAACAGTCCACAAAACCAAAAGACAACCGACAGAATGGGAGAAAATATTTGCAAATGACATATCAGATAAAGGGCTAGTATCCAAAATCTATAAAGAACTTATCAAACTCAACACCCAAAGAACAAATAATCCAATCAAGAAATGGGCAGAAGACATGAACAGACATTTTTCCAAAGAAGACATCCAAATGGCCAACAGACACATGAAAAAGTGCTCCACATCGCTCGGCATCAGGGAAATCCAAATCAAAACCTCAATGAGATACCACCTCACACCCGTCAGAATGGCTAAAATTAACAAGTCAGGGAACGACAGATGTTGGCGGGGATGTGGAGAAAGGGGAACCCTCCTACACTGTTGGTGGGAATGCAAGCTGGTGCAACCCCTCTGGAAAACAGTATGGAGGTTCCTCAAACAGTTGAAATTAGAGCTACCATTCGATCCAGCAATTGCACTACTGGGTATTTACCACAAAGATACAAATGTAGGGACCCGAAGGGGTACGTGCACCCCAATGTTTATAGCAGCAATGTCCACAATAGCCAAACTGTGGAAAGAGCCAAGATGTCCATCGACAGATGAATGGATAAAGAAGAGGTGGTATATATACACAATGGAATATTATGCAGCCATCAAAAGGAATGAGATCTTGCCATTTGCAACGATGTGGATGGAACTGGAGGGTGTTATGCTGAGTGAAATAAGTCAATCAGAGAAAGACATGTATCATATGACCTACTGATATGAGGAATTCTTAATCTCAGGAACAAACTGAGGGTTGCTGGAGTGGTCGGGGGTGGGAGGGATGGGGTGGCTGGGTGATGGACATTGGGGAAGATGTGTGCTACGGTGAGCGCTGTGAATTGTGTAAGACTGTTGAATCACAGATCTGTACTTCTGAAACAAATAACGCAACATATTTTAAGAAAAAAGAAAAAGAAGAAGATAGCAGGAGAGGAAGAATGAAGGGGAGTAAGTCAGAGGGGGAGACGAACCAGGAGAGATGATGGACTCTGAAAAACAAACTGAGGTTTCTGGAGGGGAGGAGGGTGGGGGGATGGGTTAGCCTGGTGATGGGTATTGAGGAGGGCACATTCTGCATGGAGCACTGGGTGTTATGAACAAACAATGAATCATGGAACACTACACCAAAACAAATTATGTAATATATGGTGATTAACATAACAATAAAAAATTAAAAAAAAAAAAAGAATCAGATGGGAGGTTTTATAACCTACTGTTGCCCAAGATCCACTCCTGACCAATTTAATCAGAATCTTTGGTTATGGGTTCACACATTGGGTTTTTTTTTTTTTTTTTTTTAAGTTACCCTGGTGATTCTCATGTGTAGCCAGGTTTGAGAAGCATAGGCTAGCCCTTAGGGAAATAAAAGGTATTAACACATGGGAAGCAGATTCTAGCCGGCTGGATATACTTCTCCAACCTTAAAAAAAAATTTTTTTTTTTCAGAAAAGCCCAAGTATTTAAGAAACCATGGAAAATAGGGCTAAGTGGGCAGCCTGGTTACTTCATAAGTGGGGCTGTCACTCAATCGTAGTTCCCAAAGCTGTGTTCTCTACCTCAGGCATGGGGCAGAAGCTACTAAATTCAAACTTCACTGTTCTAGATTACACACTTTGTTTAGATAAAAAGAAAAAAGTGAAGCATGTTATTCTTACGAGGCCATTGTATGTAGCTAGATTTAGTCATAAACTAATGTTATTGATACTAAGAATTTTTAGGAACTGCTATCAAGATATAAGAAGGGGAAGGAACACTGAATGATAATTGTCATCTGAGTTATAATGCTATTTTTTTTTTCAAAGAGTGGATTTAGGTCTCTTAAACTACCTCTCAGTTTCCTTGTTTCTAAAGTTACTGAGTTGATTTCTTTTCTTTTCTTTTCTTTTCTTTTCTTTTTTTTTGTTCTATCATCCAATCCATTCACTTACTCAGTGAACTTATATTGATCAACTTTCTCTAGTCCAGTGCTAGGGTTACTAAATGGATCAGGTATGCATTCTGATGGGTTCAAGAGATCAAGAAAGAGTTCTCATAGGAGTGTCATTTTAGTATGTACTAAAAAATGAGTGAGGATGCTCTAAGTCTATGAGTTTGGGGGATAGGAGTGTGTGCGGGAGGAAGCGAGAGAGCAGGAAGGAGAGACAGTGCAAGTGAGCTCAAGATCTTTAAAATAATTGTCATCTGTTCAGTGTAGCTGAATTTCAGGTTTGAGTAGAGAAGTAGGTATATGAAGTCTTGTCATGAGGGAGTGTTGTTGAGGACCAGTGTGTATTTTTATGCAGCAATGGAGAGGTAAACCCCTTAGAAAGATCAGTCTGATAACTGTGGGAAGGATGTATTGAAGAATGGTGAGACTGAGGTTAGGGATAGGAAGGGGAGCCATACCCAGAGGATAAATTATGAAGGTCAAATTCTAAGTTAGAGAGAGAATGAAAAAAATTGAACAGAGAACCTCCAAAAAAATAATACTTACAAAGTGTTTTTTAATGGCAAATTCAGAGCACAATTAATATATACATATATAAATATTTAGAACTTTGAAGCCAAATTTCCATTACCTTCTTTTAATTACCAGTGGAAAGATTATATTAACGTGAGAATGAATAGACCTATAGGAAGGTTGACTAATAGTACTGGGTTTGAAGATACCCACAAATTTTTAAACAGCTCTATACATCTTTACTTATCTCATCTCTAACATAGCCCTGGGGATTTTTGGAAAAATAGCATGTAATGTCAACTCTGTACTTAAACTGTAAGAATCAAACCCTTGGGAACTATCAAGTTATCAGTCTTTACTACTGAAAACATAACACGGTTTAAGTAGAGCTACTCTAAATGGTTCAGATTACATTTAAGTAATATTTTGAGTGAGATGAAGACAGAGAGATTTTCACCCAAACGACTAGTTTGAATTGCCTACATTTGTGTCCCAGATTGTTTTTTGTGAAGTCAACCAAGGGTATGAAAAGCTTCCTTTCCCAAAAAGGAAAAGGCCTTTATATTGCTGAGGTCTGGACAAGTGCAAACTGAATACTTTTTCTTGCTAAAAGCAAAAAATTGGAACATTGTTTGTGGGGCTTTAAACTTCTTTATAAAGTTTTTAAAGAAGAAGTCAATCAAATAGAGCTATATGATCCAACAAATATTCTTTTCATTCATTTCATTTGTAATACATAATGGAGATTATATATGAAAGAAATACCTTGAGGCAAATGACAAATGTGTACCAACTTTTTGTTGTTTATGCATATAAGCAAATTGTCTTTTTCAATCTTTAGAATAGATTTAAGTACCAAAGCCGATTTGATTACCCATGGGGAAGCATTTGTGTTTCATCTTGAAAACTTGCTCACCCTTCAGCCTCACAGTTTGGAGTGGTTCTAGAGTTTGCATAGCCTTTCTGCGTTTCTAATTGTGTAGTGAAAAGAGAGACATGTTGGGCCCCAGAAGGACATTTATTTCAAAATGCTCAAATAATTTCTCTGCTTCTGTCAGAAGAGGAGGAGAAAGAGGAAGAAGAAGACAAGGAGAGAAGGAAATGAGAAGGGCGCCAACTGACTGTTAGTTTTGGAAAGAGAAGGTTATATATACCACATACCAGTGACAGATTTTAATGTCTTTTAACTAAAGCAAGGGCTCCAACGCAAAATGTAGCATAGCATGCGTCCCATTCTATAGGCTAGAAACCAAATAACTATATGAAAACATCTTGTGATAATGCTTTAATGATTTAGTAATAAGTTTTATATCACTTATTTTCAAGTATCACAAGAGAAAAATAAAGACTAATCTTCTAGGCCTTTAAATGTCCAGCTCATATCTGTACTAGCATAAAAGGTAGGAGTTTTCTGGACCCTAGAGAAGGCCAATGATACGTAAAATATTTTCTGCATGACATACCATCACAGTTAGAAAGACATGGACAAACTCTGAGCACAATATATTGTCCTGGAGAAATGTTGGTTGTGAAAAAAATAACTGAATTTTCAAATAGTAATTGATCTAGGAAACTGTATTTTTGTATGACATGTAGATCTCTACATATTCATGGATTATGTGACTACATATTTTCAACTAACTGGAAACCACCTACATCATTTATAATGAGGCCATAGAGAAAATATAAAGTGGTGAATTCAAAATAAAATGTTTCATATTAGACACAACTGCATATTATATGATTTAAGAAATTGTTTTGGTTATTTATAGTCAGAGAGCTTTAGAATCTTTTTTTCATTGCAGTTTAAACTGCAACTGATAGATGGCGCTGACAGGGTGTGATTCAGTGTCACAGATGAACACACTGCAGTTTTTTTCTCAATTTCAAAAGCCAGTTTCATATTAGCAGAATCTGTCAGAGGAATGTTCTTAGGTATTAAACATACTGAGAATCGATTTTCCAAGTAATTCTCAGAAATGTCATTGTATTTTGTGAAGTACTTTTGGTGGGCTGTTATTCCTGGTACTTAAGATACCTAAATCTGGTGTTCCTGATAGACTTTAACTTCTCCAACACTTAGGCATATTTTCCAGTTTTTCCTTTTTTTAAGTTTTGTTTTGTTTTTGTACTTTTCCCTCCATCTGGGTTTCAGTGGTGTATCACACAGGTGTGGATCATATAGTAGTCTCCTTAGGAAAAATGGCCTTTCTTGTGTGTAAGTCTATTTTGTTCCCAGTACAACTTTTTCATTCCAGAACATATAAACCTTTAAAATCATGCAGGGCTAAATAATAATAATAATAATAATAATAATAATAATAATAATAATAATAAACAACTCTGTGGTACAGCATTCTTTTTTTTATCACTTTTCAGCCACATAACTGCTTAAGACTATCTTGTTCACTTGCTTGAGAGGTTAATAAATAATTTTAAAGTATAAGTGAAGGGAATCTGAAGTTTGTGGCAAAAGCAGGTAATTCAGAGGGGAAAAAAAAGAAGAGGAACAAAACAAAGAAATATATCTTTCAGGTTTAATTTCCTTAGTGGTAGAGTGGTAGAGTCAGCCATTTTTATGGTTCAGTCAACACAAGTTCAAAACATCTGGCCACTGGAAAAATAGGGATTTTCCACATCTGCATATTAGGGATCATTTCATAACAACAACAACAATAATAAAACACTTCTTAGAAGTTTTTTCCTAGATACACTGTTAATATAAATTAAGATGTAATTATCTGCAGAAGTTACACCCTATTGTTTTTTATTCTCTATTTAAAATATGAATTTTAAAATAATGTACATGTATAATTAGCAAAATGTCTTTGTTCAAAGGATTACAAAGTTAATAGGGTTCTTCTCTCACCTAAGAATGACCATTTTATAATAATTATGGCTGAAAAATCTCACAAAGTCTAAAATGTGTAGTTTTTAGATTGATACTCCATATTAAAAGCAAATAAGGAATATTCTTGAAGATAATATCTCCAGCTTCTCTTTTTCCTATAAAGATTACATGGTATTTAATACAGGCTGTGTATAAATTGGGCACCCAAGAAGCATTCTAAATTTGAGGCATTAAAATCTATACCATTTTAATGTAAATTTTAGCATTTTTAATTTAAAAAGTAGAGTTTAACATCTTGACTTTTTAGATCTTAAAATTCAGCTCTGGGAGATTTCTAAGTATTTATTTCTTGCCAAAAATATGAAAATAGAAAAAGGAGCAATGTTTAAAAAAAATTTTATCATCTAAATTAAGTATGTCATTAGAATATTTTCTTTGCCTCTATAGATTAATTTCCAACTATAACCCAAATACTAAAAATGCATTGTATCATGTGGAAGTGTGACTTGGTTAAATATGTTATCTTTAGCATCTGCTACATTGAAAGAAATGTTATATGGTGTGAAATGATGGGTCATATTCACTACTGAGAACTGCATGGAAATTAAAATTCCCTTAGGGAGGCAAGAATTAGGGAATCCAAATATATGTCCTCCTGACATCAGTATACAAGTGTGGGAAAGAATGAGACAGTAGTCCTAGAGCCTGTGCTGCTTTGATGACCGAGAAGCATGATCTTTTTGACTGGATTTAATCAAATCAGTGGCTTTTAGTCACTCATGAGGTTTTTACTTTTTTTCTGTTATAATACTGTTTATTTGGGGAAAAATATCTATATGCATATGTATGTATTAATTGAGTATATACATATATATTTACATATGTATTTATAATATTTATTTAGAGTTCTAGAATATCAGAGGTCTAAATTATTCCAAGACTATTTGAAGATTTTGTCATCATGGTGATGGTATTTGTAAACCATGAACATTGAGACTATCCTGACTGTCAGATGCCATGTCACAAACCTGAATGAGCTTTTCTTATCCAATAATGAACATTTTACAAACTCCAGGACTGGGTCTTTTTAAGATAATTTGTCTTTCTAGAAATACTATTTAAAACAGTAAATATTCTACTTATAGAAAAGAAAACTAGAAGTAAGTATCTGAATAAATGAAATTATATGGGAAAATGCAATTGTTTAGAAACTGGTTCTCAAATATTTTCAAGAAAAGAGCCTTATGTTACTATATGAAAATAGCTAAGATTGGATGATAGCCAGATTATTACTTTGTAAACAATAGGCTGGTATCATATTGTTAAATACCTCCAATTTTGATGATAATTTTTTAGATGGAAGTTGCCAAAATAAAAGCTTTTATGCCCACCTAATGAGGTCAAGAAAATACTTCTCTGTAGTACCAAGTACAATATTACAGATGTAAATGTTGAATTTTTATTTTTTATTTTTTTTTAAGATTTTATTTATTTCAGAGAGAGAGAGAAAGTACATGCACAAATGTGGGGGGGGGAGTGGCAGAGGGAGAGGGAGAAGCAGACTCCCTGCTAAATAGGGAGCCCAATGTTGGACTCGAACCCAGGACCCTGGGATCATGACCTGAGCCAAAGGCAGATGCTTAACTGACTGAGCCACCCAGGCGCCCCTAAATAAATGTTAAATTTCTAAGGTGTTATGAGAAATGCCAAACGTTTTTAAACCAAACTCTCATATTAAATCTACATATTCTATTCAGATATGTAAATTTAAAGTCAAAACAATTAATTAGAATTTGACGTCAGAAATTCAGCTTATTGCTTCCAGCTGTGCACAGTAGTTCTACTATATCATATTATTTTGCCTTAAGTCATTCCTTTCGTCTTAAAATAAACTCAACCTTTATGAGTGTTTTCAATTAAAATATGCATTGACAAAAATTAAATCTTAATAGTAGATAACATTAAGTATTATAACATTCTATTTCTGTGGTATTATAGAGATTTTGAAATATCATGTATTTTTTATTGATGTGAAAATTAAATTTGTGTGATAGCAGTAAAATGTCTCTTAACATTTCCCTGTATCTAAAGCTGGACTCAGAAATAATTTTTTTGGTATAGTGTCTTTTTCAAATACAGGCTTGCTTTCTTCAAATTAGGGAGGCATCCTATGAATTTAAAATAAATCTTATGAAAATTGCATAGGAAGAAAGTCCCTTTCAGATCATGTCATTTTCTGTTTATTATTCTTTTAGCAAAAATCTTTATACTCTCCCAGTTTATATTCTACTTTGAGGTATAGGTGTGTATACTCCCTACACCTTTATTAGTAAGGAAGTGTGTGTGCTTAATTCTTAAGAAAAATGAAAGGTTCTTGGTTTCTATCTCTAGAAAGGTATCTCTAGATGTGAGATATAAGACCTGTATTAGATACAAGATATGTATCAGTTACAAGATAGAGGTATCTCTGTCTCTTCTCTATATGTGTAAGCATATATCTGTAGAGAGATCTCTGTGTGTATTCTTAACTGTCTAGGTAGATAGAGACAGAATATTTCATTTGTTTTAATAATTAAGATATAGGTTATCTATGTTTTGAAAGTAAGAAAACCTTACCCCACTACATCTAATTGGAGAAGTCCTAGTAAGTCAATAGTGGTGATTAAAAGAATTAAAATTCATTCTTTGCCATTTTATGGAAGCGAACATTTTATCTAAGTTGAAAAATGAGTAAGTCCGACACACATAATTTAATCCCACCCCTATTCAAATAATCACCAATTTAAGAAGCTTGTCCTTTAAGGAACCTTTTATTCTCCTTTGCTTGCAAATTGGAATACATCCTTATAGTGCTTTAATGAATATCTGTTGAACAAATGAATAAAAGCAATGTTGTCAGTGGTGGTTGTATTTCTGTCCTGACCCACAATGTTCTTTTTAGCCTCAGTATTGTACATAAAGAATAACATTGCAAAAAATTAAACAAAAGGAATATGCAGTCAAAATTTTATGTTCAGTGGCCCCAGTCACACCCCAGCCCTGACACTAGAATAAGAACACCCTGCCTGGTTGCAGTATTTGGCATTTCATGAGCTCTAAGCTGCTGCTGGTGGCACTACATCTGGGACAAGGGATATGGAGGGGCTGGGGAAGAAGTGGAAATGTGGGTTGGGGATAAAGGCTCTAGTAGAAGTACACTTCTCTGTCCAGGAATCTTTCTTTCATCCTTTCTGTGTTCCTTCGAGGCATGAATTTGGCTGCATGATGACCCTCTGTTGGCTTTACCTGTTCCCACCAGACTCTTTAATTCTGTCTCCTTCCATGAACAGAGTGAAGTTAGCTGTGTCTTTTTTTTCTCTCTCTTGTTTTTGAAGAACACAGAAGCCCACTGATGTTTTGAAAATCTTCATACTTACTGATTAACAAATGGAGAAAAAGGGCCGTGTAGGAAGGGCTCCATTTTTATCTTCTACTCTCCCCTTTTTTCATTTGTCTTACTCATTAAGAATATAGAGACATGCTAGCACATGGAAATAATAATTATAAACGGTGCAGAAACTTGAGATGAGGTTCCTGTGGAGGGTCCTGTGTTCTCAGAGGCACTCTGGCAGCAAACCCGATTGCTTCTTTTTGTCTCTTGGAGCATCACCTCTGAAGCAAGAATGATGGAATGAGATCCATATTCTCATGGGCATGCTCTCCTCACCTTCATTCTGCCCTTTGTCACTCTCAGTCCTTACATGGTAAATTCTGCCCTTGCCCAGAATTGGAGGAAAATAAATGTGACCATCCAGAAATTAGAAAGTGAGAAATGTAACTAGGGTAAAAGGAAGCACAACGTAGATATAATAGTGTGTTTGTGTAGAAGTGTATAGATTATTCTAGGAAATATCAGAACTTGAGGTGATAAGATAGAAAGCTGTCAAGTATAATAGGGAAGAAAGGTCTGGAAATCCCCTTGAATATCATTTTGGAAGGGGAAAAGATTTTCCAAATCCCTAGGCTAGAATACTATTAATTCTTTATGACCTTTAAGGGACATATTTAAATTGGATTGATGCAAATTGAGAATGTCTCCACTTTTAATTGTGCACCGATTTCCTTTATCAAAATCACCTTTCTTTGTTTTCAGGCACATTAGATCCAAGTATGTTCACAGAAAGTTTCGAAAGTGTGTGAACTCCCAAAAATAACACAAAAATTAGAACATAACATGTCAGCATAAAATGATGAATCTGCACATTGGCAGAACTGTGATATTACAATAGTCAAACATTCTTACTTGAAAAGTTAATGATTTTTCCCATGTGACAAATTTGAGTTTTACTTTTAAAAATATTTATTTTCATCTTCATTTGTCCATACCTTTAACACTACCCCTGCCACCAAATTCAAAGTGACTTTAGTAAAAGAAATGTGTCAAATTAATGCTTATAGTTAATCTCAGAAATACAGAATCCCCGTATGCATTGAAAGTGTGAGACTTTTCTTCTCCCTGAAATAAGTTCTGGGATGTAGGGTGCCTGGGTGGCTCAGTTGGTTAAGCGACTACCTTCGGCTCAGGTCGTGATCCTGGGGTCCCGGGATCGAGTCCTGCATCGGGCTCCCTGCTCGGCGAGGAGCCTGCTTCTCCCTCTGACCCTCCCCCCTCTCGTACTCTCTCTCTGTCATTCTTGCTCTCTCAAATAAATAAATCTTTTAAAAAAAATAAGTTCTGGGATGTAGTTTAAGGAACACACATCCTATATTACTAACTTTCCAATGCATATCAATTTGTATCTAAGAAGTAACATCAGTCCCTTCTCATTTTAGAATGACTGCAATCCAGTTCATTCTCATTGTTACAACTGTAATAAATATCATTTTTAATGTTATCACCATGATACAATGTGGATAAAAGGAATATTAAGATAACATTATGTGAAAAATTTTCACAGATTAGCTTGACTGATTCTTACTAGAGTTTATACCATACACACAGTGTGTGTGTGTGTGTGTGTGTGTGTGTGTGTGTGTGTGTGTGTGTGTGTGTGTGTGTGTGTGTGTGTATGTGTACAATAAAGGCTGGTTCTCCACCTCAAATTTATCTCATAGTACAATGGCTCCCCTAAGAGGGTTATAATATTCCATTGACTGCTTTGTGAATTCATTTTCTTTGAGTTATTTCTGGCCAATGGAAAGCACGCAGTTAACTTTGGGTATTACTCAAGCAGACACTCTACGATTTTACCAGAGATTGTTTCTGTAGGAATAAATCTGTGTACTATTTGTCTAGTCAAAAACAGAGCATGCTGACTGGAATCACTGGGGGACAGGAAAATGGATCAGGGGTTGAAAGGAAAGAGAAAGGGGAAATCTGCTTATTTTAATAATATACCTAGGATAGAAAAAACGTTCATTTATGCCCCCAAAAAGGAAAAGTTATTGAAATAATGTGTGCGCATGGAGCTCTATCCACCAAAACATTATTCAGTGTAAGTTCTCCACACACATATTTAACTCTCTTTTCTTTATCACATAAGTTTTTTGTCAGTGATTTTTGTTCCTCTCATTTCTGGGTGTATTTCATCATTTTAAATACAACCTTGTGCTTGATTTCGGAAGATAAATAAATATGCAATTCTCAAAGTCCTGGAAAAAAATTCTTTACCTCCTCATCACTTACATGGAAAAAGATCATGTATATGCACATAGGCATGTATGCACCTAGGTGCCCACACACATGCACACACACTCTCATCACAGCTTTTGACTTTTTGTCCTAAGAACCTGCAGTGAAAAGGATGTTACTTGGTTACTGAGGAAAAGACATTTAATGTATTACAGTATCAGACAATGACTCTTAATCCTTCACACCACACATCTTTTTATGATAAATGTGCATTTTTCATATTTAAAGGATAAATGTTTACCTTCTAAGAGAAATCCCTAGCCTTAGAATTTTTTAAGTAGTAATGCTTCAAGTTAGTATATAGACATTGATATATAAGTTATTAAAATTAGAGGCTGAATGAGCATAATAGATATTTCTTTTCCATGCTTTCCTTTCTCTCAGCATTTCTGTAAACCAGTGGCTTGGGCCTTTATGCCATCCTATTTACAGAGAGCATTTTGTTTGTTTAGGTGTAGGTGTGAATTTGTCTAATAATTTCTAATACTACTCAAGTTAATAGTCACTATTTTTCCAGTAAGATATAATTTAAAAATGTAATAGGGAAATGTTTCTTCTGGTTCCTGTAAAAGTGTTCTCTTGTATATTTGTCTGATGTCTATATAAAGGGTATTCTTTTCATGAATATTCTTGATTATTTGGCCTTGGTAGCTGTTGCTAATGTTAACTTTGCTGTGCATTTTAAAAATAAATGTAATGAAACTTTAAAAGTGTTTATCACAAAAGATACAGGTCACAAAAGGAACATTAAAACCTTAATATAACTGAATATCCATATACAAAAAAATGAATCTAGATACAGACCTTACATCCTTCACAAAAATTAACTCAAAGTGGATCACAGTACTAAATCTAAAATGCAGAATTGGATGATGAGCTTGGGTACGGGGATGGCATTTTAGCTACAACACCAAGGGCACAGTCCAGGAAAGGAAGTTATGACATGCTGGACCTCACTGATCTGAAAAAAAACTTCTGCTCTATGAACAACAGTGTTAAGAGAAGGAGAAGGCAAGCAACAGACAGGGAGAAAACATTTGTAAAAAGACAAATCAGGTAAAGGACTGTTGTCCAAAATATACAAAGAGTCTTAAAACTCAACAATAAGAAAATAAACTAATTAAAGAATGAGCCAGAGACCTAAACAAACACCTGACCAAAGAAGATGTAAAGATGGCAAATAGGCATAGAAAAAGATGAAAAGACACTCTGCATCATAAACCATTAGGGAATTAGAAAACCAACGAGATCCCACTGCACAGTTATTGGAATGGCCAAAGTACCAAATGCTGGCAAGAATACGAAACAACAGAAACTCTCATTGATCACAAAATGGTATAGCCACTTGGGAAGACAGTTTGGCAGCTTCTTTCAAAACTAAACATAGTCTTACTATATGATCCAGCAATCACACTCGTTGGTATTTACTAAGATGAAAATTTATGTCCACACAGAAACCTGCACACAGATGTTTAAAGCATTTTTATTTGTAACCGCCAAAACTTGGAAGCAACCAAGATGTCCTTCAGAAAATGAACGGTCAAATGTGATACATTCAGACAATGGAATATTATTTTATTCAGTGCTAAAAATAAATGAGCTATCAAGCCATGAAAAGACATGGAGGAAATTCATGTATTACCAAGTCAAAGAAATTCAATCTGAAAAGGTTGCATATGGAATAATTCCACCTGTATGATATTCTAGAAAAGGCAAAACTATGGAGACTGTAAAATCATCAGTGGTTGCCAGAGGTTGTGGAGAAGGAGGAATGAACAGGCAGAGCACAGATGATTTTGAGAGCAGTGAAACTGTTCTGTATGATATCGTAGTGGTGGATACGTGCCATTGTACATTTGTCAAAACCCACAGAATATGCAACACCAAGAGAGAGCCCTAAGGTAAGCTATGGACTTTGGGTGATGACGTGTTAATGTAGGTTCCTCATTGTACCAACCTGGTGGGGGATGTTGTTAGTGGGGGAGGCTGTGTGTATGGAGGAAGGGATTTAATGGGAACTCTATACTTGTTGCTCAGTTTTCTATGAGCCTAAAAAATAAAGTCTATTTAAAAAACAGAACAAAACAAAACCTTAGTACTGTGTTTTATTTAAGAAACCAGCTAAACCTACTAAATCATTTTTCAAAGCTGATAACCAAGATAGGGCAAATTCTGTTTGATTTGTAATGCTTTCTTTCCCTGTCCCTTTTCATTTTGGAAACTGCTAATTGACAAGGAAAAAAGGCATAAAAGAAAATCAATGAGTTTGGATTTTTCAAAATTAGGCAGTTGACAGTTAGTTGAAATAAGCACAAATTTATAAGTTGGAAGTTTACAGGCCTCAAAACTGTCTAATACTAAGATACAGGAGATATATCTGATTTCTAAATGTGGTTGAAGTCCATTTATCTTTTCATAACAATTCTCCATAACAGGTTTGGAATTTTAAAAACTCACCAGTTGATTTATTTTGATTCTTTTCCATTTTTTTTTGTTTTGATTTGTTTTTTGCAGGGTAGAGACAGCTATTCAACATATAAACTCTTCTTCCTGTATTTCAGGGAATCTCTAATACTGCAACCTCTAATCATTAATATCCATTAATAGACTCCCCAGACAGAGTTCAAAATCCATGGCTAATATAAATGAAACTTGGACAGATGACTAGGCAAACCCCTTCCATCATGGGAAACAATAATAGCAAGGATTCAGTACATTTCAGTTAAATTAATATGTGAATGTCCTAGAGGAATTATGAATGGATATTCCCAAAGGGTTTCCATAAATTAACCTGAGAATCTTCATTTAACATATAAAGTTTTTTTAACCTGTAAGATGAAAAAATAATGACATTTTCTTATTATTAATGGTGAATTTTATGATGGTAAAATTTATATTAATAATACTCAACATGCAATATTCTAGGAATCATTCCATTTGTAATTCTTTTAAAAATCTCGCTGCTGAATGAAATGGGAACTGTTATAACCACAATTTTCCTGCAGCACTGTAGTATGAATGGTCTTTTTCTAAGTAGCATTTCCATTACATGGATTGAATTTTAAACAATTTTTTTCAGTGACCAATCAGACATTATAAAATAGTTATGCTACTGACTTGGTATGTGTTCAATGTCAAGCCACTTTTTTCCATTAGACAGCTTGAGAATATTGTAAAACCATTAAAAAATTTAAACTTGTGGCTCAAAGGGACTTTCTACAGTTAGACTGCTTTTAATTTTCTCATTCTATTTGGTGAACACCTGCCTTTCCTTGAATACTGAACCAAAGTAAAACTTACTGGATTCTTTTAGCATTTTTATTTTAGAGCTCAGATAAAATAGAAACTCTTTTGTATTTTAAATATTTGTATAAAGAAAAAAAAGAACTATTTGCAGTCAGGCTTTACATATTCATAAATATATACCTGTGAGACCCTATTTAAAAAATATGCATTCAGTTACTTATGGTAAAGGAGTATTATTTAAAGAAGACATGACTTGTCCTCTTCATTGAGAATGTCAGAGGTGCTGGAAGAGTAATTTAAGATGTAGTAGTCTGATACTACTATCAGTATGCTCACTTTTGAGCACTGCATTGGATAAAAATTCCTCTAAAGGCTGACACTGTATTATTTACCTTTGTATAGCAACACCTCCTATAGAGTTCAGCACACAGTAGGCAATTAATAGCTCTTGAATTGAAATAACCATCCTTTGAAACAGCCTTTTTCATCAACTAATTTTGAGTACTGACTTTGTATCAGACACTCTTTTCAGGTGCTTAGCATTCAAAGGTAGAAAACATAGTCTCATCTTCAGAAACTCACAACTTAGTAGACGAGAAAGACAAATACATAGTAATAGGTGTGGCAAGTGATATGCTAGAGGATTCTCAGCTCAGACTTCACATTGGAATCACCTGAGAAATTTTAAAAAGTTCCCTTGTCCAGACTCCATTCCAAACCAACTGAATCCGGATATTTGGGAGTGGTTTCAGGTCATTAGTATTTTGAAATGCTCTACCAAGTAATCCAGTGTTCAGGAGGTTGAGAAGTACTGTGCTTGAAGTAAGCAAGGTCATAAGAAAGGTGTTCCTAATTCAGCCTGGTAGAATCAGGAACATTTATTAAGAAAAGTTTAAGGAATACTTAAGATGAGTCAAATGGAGACATGGTGATGGGCATTCTTGGAAAAGTGAAAATACGGCTAATGGGGAGAAAGCATGACACATTTAGGAAACGAGATAGTTTGTCATGATTTGCATTTAAAGTATGTGTATACGAATCTGGGGCTATAACATGCTTAGTATTCCTTATATTCCAGATAATTATTCCCCACATATCAATAAGCCTATTGTAGTAATTTCATTCCTTCTCTAATAATTGGCTCACAAGTAAGTAGATGTAAACAGGTTGAAATCAGTGAGAAACTTGCTCCATGGAAAAGAAAAATGGTTTTTCTCCAACTAGATGAATGGTGGGAATTATGTTCCACAGTTACTTCTGGAAGCCTCTTGCAACCGTGAAAGGAGCCAGATTGAGAGAATCATTCATTAGATACAAGGCGGAATCAAAAACCTGAAAAGCAGAGCTGGAACCCGAGCCAGAGCCCACTGTGTCTCTAAACTGCTATGTGAAATTTAAAATGTTCTTGTTATTAAGCCACTTTGAGTCTAGGTTTCTTGTGCCAAGTTCATCCAATTAATTCATCAAGGCGAAAGATTTTCATTTTGCAGACAAAAAGGAGATAATATGCCAATTTAAGAAGAGAATTTTTAAAGGAGAGGAAAACAACATTGTTCTGCCTTAAAATGAAATGGTATTTTTCTGTATATGCCAGGCATTGCATGTGTGCCTCACACATGCATAAAAAATTTACAGACAGATTTGGGTTTTATTCTTCTGACAACAGTACATAGGTTGGACTTGATGAGGCATACACTAGAAACAAAAGAACTTAGAAGTTATTTTATAAACTATGCAATAGAGATGATTTTCAAGGGAAGGGGAAAGTCCAAACTATTTAGGAGATAGAATTGGTAAAAATTGACAGTTACTAGAACTTTATGGCTAAGAGAAATGGAAAATTCTAGAATAAACTATTTCCTGGAAATACTTGACTATGTCTAAGTGAGAATGGATTGAACTGAATGTGAAACACTGTCCGATTGGCCCTGGTTTTTGTCATAAACTTAAGTTGGACAAAGCAAATGCTACAGGAATGAAGTTGCTCAAATTTTCTCCTTACTCTGTTGCATAAAGTGAGGGTTAACAATTATACATTGTAATTCAGAAGATTTCATTTAACAAAGAAAATGCATTTTATACAGACTTCATTGGAATTCCGGGGAGACTAGACCCTAAAATCTTCCTATTGAGCGGGTATTGTAAATAAAAGCGAAATGCCTTGTACCTATTTTACTTTAAGTATGTGAGCTCTGGGTAGTCTTGTTATATCATGTATTACACTTAGAATTTTATTTCAAAGGGTGTAAAACTATTGTGTATATTTTTCACTAGCCTCAGTCCCCCAGCTTTCATTTTTCATGCACTTTTTGTTTAAATGGGAATTTTCCTTCCATAGGAATTTTTATTGCCTTCAGTTAATGAAGTACAAATAGTGTACTTCATTGGTATATATTTCTTCTCATATATAAGTTTCCGTAGCTATAATTGTATTCTGTACCTTTATATTATACATATCATACATGGTCAAATATCGACTTATTTAGCAGTAACAACACAGAGACATTAGTATTTTTTATCAATATTTTCTCTTCCGAATTCTGTTGGTATTACTGAATCGCATTTTTGAAATCCAGTCCAGGATATTGGATCTATCACATTACTACATTTTTGAAGTTAATACAATTTAAGTAGCAGAGCTAAAACAGGTGCACCTGAAAGAATGTGCCTAAAAGCCAAATTATTTTTTAAAATATTTTATATGGATTTTCATCTCTTCAAAAGCTAGAAATCAGAGAGTCCTCAAATTCACTAAAGTAACATTTAGAATATACATTTTCCAATTATTTTTCAAGTTAAATTATACTATGACTCAACACTAAGGCAGCTTTTAAACCAAATCAGGTATTTTATAGAACTGTTAAAAATGAGAAAGTATGCAAATGATGCTTACTGCTTGTTTAATACTTGAGGGTCTACAGGAGTACAGAACAATGATTAAATATTATTGAGCACTTACTCTGCCAAGTACTGTTCCATTTACCTGACATGGAATAATTCATTAAATCCTCACTCCAGTAATACTTCATGTATTATTATTTTCACTTTGCAGATGAAGAAATTGAAGTGCAAAGAGATGGAGTAGTTTGCCCAAGCTAGAATGCAATAAGGCCATTTTACAAATTTAGACTCTTAAGTCGTTTGCTGCCAAATGTATTAATCTGCTGCTTCCCACAGGAATCTAAGGAGATAAGACAAGCTTGACTGAAACAACTAGGGTGAAACACTTTCCAGTTCCATCATATCAGTCATAAATGCTGTAAATACATAGAAGAAGTAAAAATTAGTGAAGGCTTTGCAGAAGGCATGAATTGCAGTTTGAAAATATTAGGTGTTAATGTGGTCCTCGACTCCAAATGCTATGCAAAGTTGTTTGAACAATTAACATCTCATTGATGCAATGATTCGGAAATAACTATACTCTATGTTAGAGTTTTCTTTTCTTTTTTTTTCTTTTTGAGAAGCAATAGACGATATATGTAGAAGACTAAATAACATATGATTAGGTTTCCTGGCAAAAGTGAATATCGGACTGGGCCTTTAAGGATTTAGAGAGAAAAAGAAAAAAAAAGAAAAGAGGGAGGGGAAAGTGAGAAGAAATGGATATATTGCTGTATCTCTGAGCTGCATCCATCTAGGATGATAGACGCACTCTTGTCTTTAAATGGGGTAGACACAGAAACTTTGCTAAAACTCCATTTATGGAGATTGAAGTGTATTAAGCTTGATTTGAACTCTCCTTTTGAAAAAAGGATATTTATTTTGTTTTTCCATTGCAAAGCATGCCAGATATAATTATCTCCTTAAAGATTAAGAACAACCTTGTTTCTGTGGTGTCACAAAAAAGGGGGCGGGAGGGCTTACTAGGTCAAATAAACATTTCTGAGGGGGCAAATAATAAGAAATCATTTGATTCACCAGACTACCATTTATGCCTGACTATAAGGTCATTTTTGCTATAGAAAGATGCAAAATAAAGATTTTGGCATTTTGGTTATATAAACTGTAGGGAATATAGGCAAATAGTCCTATGTCTATATTATTTAATGTATAAATTTCAAAAACATTAAATTATGTAGTATGTAAAATAGTATATGGTTTAGAAATTTGCTTTTTTCCATTTCCTACTTTTATGGAATACTTTTCATTCACTATATTGGATTGGATATTGTCCCTCCAGAATTCATGTCTGCCTAGAACCTCAGAATGTAACGTTATTTGGAAATAGGGTATTTATAGATGTGGTAATTAAAATGAGGTCATACTAGATTTGAGTGGGCTCTAAATCCAATGTAACTGATGTCCTTATAAGAAAAAAAAAAAAAGACGCAGTGAACGAGGCCAGGTAATGATGAAGGCAGGGATAATGCACCTACAAAGAACTCCAAGGATTGCTGGCAACCACCAGCTGGTAGGGAGAAGCAAAAAAGGATCCTTCCCTAGGACTTGCAGAAGGAGCATGGCCCCGCTATACCTTGATTTTGGACTCAGTCTCCAGAACTGTGAGAGAATAAATACCTATTGTTTTAAACTACTCAGTTTTTGGTAATTTGTTACGGCAGTCTAGGAAGACATTTGCACTAATACATTTACACTCTTAATATACACTTCACCATTCATGCATTCTTATATACTGGAGTCATGTTTTGAATTTTCCAAAACAGTTTTCAATAGTACATAATCCACACTAACTTCAACACTGTTTGAGACACAGTGCTTTTTAAAACTGTGTTAATTCTTTCACACAAAATTTTGTCTTGTTATGTACCATTTGCAAAATACTAAAACAGATTATTTTATTTTTCCTAGAAGTGTTTATGCTTAATCTCACAACTTAGTTAAATCTTTAAAAGACTTCTTTACAGAAAGATGAAGTATGATTTAAGGTTGACAAAGCATGGTGTAGATTTGTATGAAAGAGAGAATCTTAAAAATTCATAACCGGAAGTGAAGTGCAAAGCACTTTCTTCTGATAGGTGTCTAAAAATTGCAAGCTTAATGACTTCCTGAGGTCTTTTTTTTTTTTTTTTAAATAAGAGATGGAGGGGGAAGGGACAGAGGGAGAGGAAGAGAGAGAATCTTAAGCAAGCTCCATTGCCCGGTGTGGAGCCCGATGTGGGGCTCAATCTCACAACACTGAGATCATGACCTGAGCCAAAATCAAGAGTAGGATGCTTAACGGACTAAGTCACTGGGGTGCCCCAAATTCCTGAGGTGTTAATGAGAGTCACTTTCTTTACCAAGTTCTTATGGATCAGAATCTTGATGTCCCTATTTTGATTACACTATTACATCTTATAAAATTAGTAATTGTATTATTTATTACTTATTATAGAACTCATTGCAAATACTTAAGGAGAATTTTGTATATCAAACACAAGCATCCTAAAATGGTAAAGTTGAGAGAGAAATATACCTGGAAAAGAGAAACTAAAGCCTCTAAATAATATTCCTTATTATTAATAAATTCTTAATTATTCTTTAATAACAAAGTGAGGGGCGCCTGGGTGGCTCAGTTGTTAAGTGTCTGCCTTTGGCTCAGGTCATGATCCCAGGGTCCTGGGATCGAGCCCCACATCGGGCTCCCTACTCAGCGGGAAGCCTGCTTCTCCCTCTCCCACTCCCCCTGTTTGTGTTCCCTCTCTCACTGTGTCTCTCTCTGTCCAATAAATAAAATCTAAAAAAAAAAAAAAAATACCGAAGTGATACTTTATTAAAACTCTGCAATCCCATCCCATTGTATAGAAAAGATATGGTGACTTTTAATATGTTTTATAAGTGGTACACTTCTCTCTTTCTTCATTTAAAGTAAACTGATCGCCTAGTCACCTTCTCTGACTTCCAAAAATATTCTTGTTTCTGGACAGAGGATCATAGGGGAAGGGAGGGAAAAATGAAACAAGACGAAACCAGAGAGGGAGACAAACCATAAGAGACTCTTAATCTCAGGAAACAAACTGAGTGTTGCTGGAGTGGTGGGGGGTGGGAGGGGTGGGGTGGCTGGGTGATGGACATTAGAGAAGGTATGTGTTGGGGTGAGTGCTGTGTATTGTGTAAGACTGATGAATCACAGACCTGTACCTCTGAAACAAATAATACATTATATGTTAATTTAAAAAATTTTAAAAAATGCAAAAGAGAAAAAAATTCTTGTTTCCATAATTTTTGCCTTTTCCAACTAGTTCTCAATTATCCACTCAATACATATTGGTATGTGCAAAGTGATGGCAACATAATCAGTTTTCTAACTTTAACTTCTTAGGAAAAAGCAAACAAACAAAAACACTTCCTCTATCTTTGCTTCTCCTTTAGGTAACTTCACTTTTTTTTTTTCCTGGCTCATATACAGATTTTTTAAAAATACTGCATCCGTTTCATCTTTTCCTGTTGCATTCTGGATCCCCTGATACTCTGATGAAGCATTCTCTATGCTGCTAACCATATCTTTCTCTTAGACTTTTTTTTTCCAAATATTATTTTCCACAATAGCTCTATTCTACTTGAAACTATTCATCACCCATTTATGGAATTTTTCTTTTCTCTTGGCTTTCAGGATAATGTACTTGTTTGCCACTTGCTTCTCTGATAATTCATCTGATAAGCCTTTTCAAGCCTTCTTTATGGTTTTCAGTCCTTTTCTAAGTACAAGGCTACCACCACAAGGCTGAGCTATTATTTTTATATTGTTAACCTTTTATACTACCTTAGAAAGCTAATGCATAATCATAGTTTCAGTGATCACTTGGCAAGCAGGCCTTACTTTTATCCTTCTAATGCAAGCACCAGTACATCTAATAAAGGGATCTTTTCAATAATCAAACATTAGCTTTTGTTCCATGTAGTTAATGTAAAACTAACCATCTTCTTCTCTAGATGGAATGTTTCTGATTCTGTCAATTATGACATTCTCCTAGTCCCAAAAGGGTGGACACCATGGCTATCAGTAACAACTTCTTTGATACTAAAATATAATCAGTTGAAAATTCCTGTCTATCTAACTTGCTGCCCCAAACAATGTATAGACATTCCCTCTAAATGGAATTCTAAGCTCCCTTCAGATTTATGCTACTTCATCTTCTTACAAGGGGGCCTTTGCAAGCCACTGTAATACATAAAGCCTTTTTTCTTTACATTCACAAATTATAGAAGAATATATGTTTATATATCCTTATATTATTCCCTATCTGCTTCATCTGTATAAATCTTGTCTTACTAAAAATAAACATGTTTTCACAGGACAGAAATCTTTCTATACTTTTTAAATATCACCTTTATGACTGAGCACTTCTTTGGAGTTACTTGGAATTTTATTATATCCTACTTACTTGAATTTATTTGATGGTTAACAATTTTCTAGCTAAACTAGATAAGTGTTTAGTAATTAAAACTGAAATGTTTTAGTACAGAATGAACAATTATTTATATATATTTATTTAAAAGAATAAGATCCAGTGGAAAAAGGTGAAGCAGAAGAATATATCTGTAACAGTATTAAAAAAAAAAAAAACCTGGCTGGTTGTCATTTATTTCAAACAAGAGTTGATAACCAAATGCTGGCAAATGTAAGAATGTGCCTATTTAAGCAAGTGTTGATCCCTGTTTTAAAATGTATTAAAAATACATTTTTATTTCAAGGTTTATTTTTTCTTTTTTTATTATTTAAAAAAAGTTCTAAGTTAACATACAGGGTAATATTAGTTTCAGGTATACACTATAGTGGGGATTCAATACTTCTGTACAGTGTTTGTTGTCATTTTGAAGCTGAGTTTTGTTTTTACTGTAGAATCAAATTATGATTAACTTGATGGTTTTCATTTGCACTAAACATAGTAAGAGAATGCTTTATATGTACATTATCTCTCAGATGAACCACTAGTACTTGTGTTCACAAATGTAAAAAATGGTTTTCATTTTATTTCAGTTAACAATTCCTGCTCAGTATTGACATTTTAATTAAAAGTGTAATTTGCTCTTTTGGCACATAGTTAATATTGTTTTGCAGATTATATAATTGTCAAAATCTGTGATGCTAAGAAAACAACAATTGTGGACATTTGTAGTAAACATGTGCTCTTAAAATGCAAATATCACTTAAGTCTAATCTGAAGTGCCTGAAATAGAAAAATTATTCTTAGTAAGAAAATCTTGTACCAGGGGTGCCTAGATGGCTCAGTCAGTTAAACATCCCACTCTTAATTTCTGCTCAGGTCATGATGTCAGGGTTGTAAGATAGAGCCCTGCCTTGGGCTCTGAGCTGGTTATGGAGATTAAGATTCTCTTAAGATTCTTTCTCTTCCTCTCCCTCTACCCCCTCCCCCCCGCCACTTGCTCACTCACTCTCTAGAAAAAAAATAAAAAATAAAATCTTGTAGCAAATACTGTACAAGTCTTTTATGTGCTCAATCTCATTTAATCCTAACTACAGTGCTTCTATTTACAGAAAAGAAACAGAGGCTCAAAGAAGTTACTTCTCCAAGGTCATTTGATATTAAATAATGGAACAGAAATTCAGTCCTTGTTTTATCTGATTTTACAGCCAATGTAGAACAGTCACACTTGTTCAAATTTTCAGTGAAGACTTATTATCGACATAATGTTAATTTTTAAAAATAAACATTGTATCATATTTATATTCTTGACACCTCCTTCAGAAATGTCGAGCTGATGGCAAATTTTAGTGTGTAAATTTATTGCAGTCAACTTTGGACCCAAACCATATCTGACCTATTAAAATTGAAATATATGGGCTATTTTAGAGCCAAATATTCCCATCATTGTGTCATGTATATTTAAAAACAAAACAAACAAAAACTATTTTCACAGCTGCACTTTGTCAAATATAATAAATTTTTTGAATGGGAGCAAAATAAGATAAAAGGAGAGATACACTACTGACATTTATCAGATAAATAAAATTGTTTTTTTTCTCCATCTAGCACACATTTTGTAGCTATGGAATCTTGAACCTCTTCTCCTTTAAACCACAGTTTTTCCCACAAACCTTTTTGTTTTATCATTTTATAATAAAATATATATCCACATGATATCATGAAACAAACTCTTCGTATACAGGTTAGTTATGTTTATAAGAAAATGCTTACTTATGTATGATTTATTTTAACATGAATTAAAATGGTCCTTTAAAGTATTAGATGCTTTAGTAGATTATAGAACTTTGAGGTAATATAATAATTTACAGCCAATGGTAAATATTTGCTCTTAAACTTCCTTAAGTATAGGTCATAATAGTGCCTCACTAATATATATTTGCAAGGAGACTTTTATGGACAGTTACTTTTAGTTAACCCTGGTTATACAAAATAAAAGAATCTTTTAAAGATTTAAGGGGACAATAAAATATTAACATTTCACACATACATTTTGATATGAATTAGGGCAGTCCACTTTTCTCAATCTTCAGATTAGTTCTTTGAAGATGCAAACATGTTAGGGGCACCTGGATGGTGCCGTCTTTAAGCTACCCACTCTTGGTTTCACTTCAGGTCTGATCACAGCATCATGAGGTCAGGTTCTGCAGTCAGCACAGAGTCAGCTTGAGTTTCTCTTTCTCCCTATGCCGCTCCCCACCTGCTCTTTTTCTCTTTCTCTCTCTCAAATAAATAAATCTTTAAAAAAAGATGTAAACATGTATTAACTGAGACAACCTAGAAATTCTAAGTCAAATTATTAACAGCAGAATTAACTTTATAATTGAATTAAATATAAAACAAATTTTGCTTTAAAATTTTCAACTGGGAAACCTGCATATTAAAAATGAGCATTTTTTTCTTTTTCTTTTTTTTAAGATTTATTCACTCGAGAGAGAGAGAAAGCACGAACGGGGAGAGAGGTGGATCCTCAAGTAGATCCCCCTGCTGAGCACAGAGCCTGGTGCTGGCTTGATCCCAGGACTCTGAGATCATGACCCGAGCCAAAATCAAGAGTCGGAAGCTTAACTGACTGAGCCACCCAAGTGCTCCCCCACCAAATGAGCATTTAAAAATAAAATATGTGTGCAGTAATAGCAATGGGGTAGAAGACAGTCAATTTGGGGCATTTCTATCTGATAATCAAGTAATATGTTGCAGGTGCTTCAATAGTTACACTTTTATTATTCCCAGATAAAATTCCTTTTATACACACATCAGATAGCCCTTGTGGTTGTATACATGTGCCCTTATATATGAGCTTGACTATGGTGTCAATACTAAGTGATATCACAATTTTGGTGGGGGCCAGAGCTATGTGAAAGTCCTCAGCAAAGGCAAGCACCATACAAGGAGTTGCTTTGACTGCCACTTGTGGCCTGG
This sequence comes from Zalophus californianus, assembly GCF_009762305.2. Lineage (NCBI taxonomy): Eukaryota > Metazoa > Chordata > Mammalia > Carnivora > Otariidae > Zalophus > Zalophus californianus. The sequence continues at coordinate 47,813,720 of NC_045606.1, read as the reverse complement.
CTGGATACAGATCTGATGGGATTTGGAGGAAAAGTCATGATGAATGAATCATGAACACTTCAGTTGGTAAATTTCTTGTTTTTCCATCTGTACATTCGAAGCTAGAGAACTATAGTGGGTCTGTTATCTTAAAGAAATTCTTAGAACATTTTTTTCATAAAAATGTAACCATGCCCACTTTTAAAAATATATGTTATACCTCAATAAGGAATTTTGAAAAATAAAGAATTGTGCTAATATTTTCAAGGGACATTCATCTAGATTTTGTGAATTCCTATATTTATGAATGCCATTTATATTCATAGTTCCTCCCTCCACAGCTAACAATATATGTAACTAAAAGTGAGAGAAACCTCTTTAGAAACTTAATGATCCTTAATGAGAGTTTGAAATGGGTAATAATGAAATAATAGCAAACATCAGTGTTGCTTTGAAATATATCAGATTTGTTGGCTATCTGAGAGTTAAATTTTCTAACAGCCCATTAATAAATTACTAATTTAATTTAGAACTTTATGGATCATTCATAAGTTGTCAATAGCCTTTTTGTATCCTTTAAATAAAGAGATTGAACTAGATGAACTCTAAAGTCTCTTCCATTTCTAAGATTTGTTTTTAATTTTACATTTCAGTGCATTTCTACCATGGTTTAATCTCTGATAATGCCAAGGGTATTTTGATTTTAAAGATACCAATAATAATATCTAAGTCATGTGCTAGAGAGAAAGGAGGATAAGGAGGAAGGTGAGCAAGAGAGGGGATGTTTCTTTACTGCCAATGGATGTTAAACTGTGTTTTCTTGTTCAACATTCTCAGTAGCAAGTAAGGAAAGAAAATTTTGGTTATATGTTAGAAATTGGAATGTGCTATTTTGCATTGTTAACCTATTTCCCAAAATGATATTAACCAGGAGAAAAGGTAACATTTTGAAACTCTGTGAAAATCTCAAGACATTGAAACTCTGTAAATTTCTGCTTTAACACTGTAGCAACTCATGCTTCTTGGACAATAGAAGGTGTCATGTGATACCCTGAACTTTTTCTTGCCATACCTTAATATGAGAACACCTTCTGTTCTGACCCTCACTAAAGATTAAACCTTGCCATTGCCCTCCCCCCCAAAAAAATTCCCCCACCCAGTCTCTACTTTCACACATGGGAGAAGAATCAGTTTCAAATTTACTATAACTCAAACCATTAAGGACTTTATTTGTCCAAGACAACACCTTAGTTTATACTCCAGATACTGCTAAGCCTCCAGCGGAAACTCTGAGCCTTAGGTGTAATGCACTCCATATGCTTCTACATACTGCATAGGCAGACAATTGGATCTTTCACATTTGAGTTGGTTCACATAAGTTGCAAATTGGAGATAGCACAATAATACAAGTTTAAAGCAATGGATGTTACTTCGAGAAGAACAGTTTCTAAGGCAGAGATATAACAAAGATAATCTGTGCATTTGACATACGCTACTAGCCAATCACTAATTATGGAATGATTATGTCTATACATAATGGAATTATTTAACATATATATGTTTTATTCAAACCACAAAGGCTTTTTCTACTTCACAGGACACCTTTTAATTATATAGAAATAAAAATGTCAGTTTTTTTTCTTTTTAAAGATTTTATTTATTTGACAGAGAAACAATGAGAAAGGGAACACAAGCAGGGAGAGTGGGAGAGGGAGAAGCAGGCAGGCTTCCTGCGTAGCAGGAACCCGATGCGGGGCTCGATCCCAGGACCCTGGGATCATTACCTGAGCCTAAGGCAGACGCTTAACGACTGAGCACCCAGGCACCCAAAATGTCATTTTCTTGACTATAAAACTGGTATACATTCATTACTCAAAATTATAAAACAGCTTTAAGACCAGCCAGAGATAACAGTAAACTGTTGTCATTCTGAGTATGTCTTTTGATATCACATATGTGCATATCTGTGATATACATAACGAATATATAGTATAGACATAACAAGATGTATGATGTGGTTATATTTGGATCATCTTTTACATATGTTTGTAAACTTTTTTCTTGCATTATATCATAACTGACTTTCTATACTCTTATTTTAGAACATGATTTTTAATAGCTGCACTGTATCATCATTTGCCATAAAGCGTTTAATCAATTTTTATTATTTAATATATATTCTCAATACAGTACATATTGTTTCAGAGACTTGGTTATAAACAAACTTTTTTGTTTTTAGATTTTATTTATTTATTTGACAGAGAGAGACACAGCGAGAGAGGGAACACAAGCAAGGGGAGTGGGAGAGGGAGAAGCAGGCTTCCCGTGGAGCAGGGAGTCCAATGTGGGGCTCGATCCCAGGACCCTGGGATCATGACCTGAGCTGAAGGCAGACGCTTAACGACTGAGCCACCCAGGCGCCCCTACACAAACTTTTTGATATATCTGATTATATATATAAATTTTGAATTAAGTTTGAATACATTCATCTGGAAGTGTAGAATCAAAAATTAACATTTTATGTATTGTTAGTTTCGTCTTGGCTATCTGTTTTAATTATATAAGTCAATCAGAGAAAGACATGTATCATATGATCTCACTGATATGAGGAATTCTTTTTTTTTTTTTAAAGATTTTATTTATTTATTTGAGAGAGAGAGAATGAGAGATAGAGAGCACGAGAGGGAAGAGGGTCAGAGGGAGAAGCAGACTCCCCGCTGAGCAGGGAGCCCGATGCGGGACTTGATCCCGGGACTCCAGGATCATGACCTGAGCCGAAGGCAGTCGCTTAACCAACTGAGCCACCCAGGCGCCCCTGATATGAGGAATTCTTAATCTCAGGAAGCAAACTGGGGGTTGCTGGAGTGGAGGGGTGTGGGAGGGATGGGGTGGCTGGGTGATAGACATTGGGGAGGGTATGTGCTATGGTGAACGCTGTGAATTGTGAAAGACTGTTGAATCACAGATCTGTACCTCTGAAACAAATAATAGATTATATGTTAAAAAAAAGAAAAAAAGAAGAAGATAGCAGGAGGGGAAGAATGAAGGGGGGGAAATCGGAGGGGAGACGAACCATGAGAGATGATGGACTCTGAAAAACAAACTGAAGGTTCTAGAGGGGAGGGGGTGGGAGGATGGGTTATCCTGGTGTTGGGTATTAAAGAGGGCACATATTGAATGGAGCACTGGGTGTTATACGCAAACAATCATGGAACACTACATCAGAAACTAATGATGTATGGTGATTAACATAACAATAAAAAAGTAAAAAAAATTGTACTCTTACCAGTAGTGTTTGAGATGTATTATTTCTCTAAATTCTTGTCACCATAACCAATTTGTTTTTTAAACTTTGTCATTTTGGTAGGTAGAAAATGCTATCTTTCTTAATGTGTATTTTCATTATAAGTAAGCATGTAGTATTTTGTATTTCTTGATCATATATATTTCTTCCTTGATAATTTAGCGGAGTGTGTCCTTTCTCCTTTCCCTACTTGATAATCTGTTTTGCTAGCACTGAATTCTATAGGGGTTAGAGCCTTTTAATTTTATTTATTTGTTTGTTTCAAGTTTTTATTTACATTCTAGTTAGTTATAGTGTAGTATTGGTTTCAGGAGTAGAATTTAGTGATTCATCACTTACATGTAACACCCAGTACTCATCACAACAAGATCCTTTTTAGATTCTATTAAAGAGCATTGTGCTGTTCAGACCTTATAGAGATGTTTCTCACAGCTTTTCTTTTTTATTTTCTAATCTGGATTCTTGATAAATATGGGATTATAATATAAAAATATTTCTGCAGTCATAGTTTTTGGCAATCTAACCTTACATGTTTTTTAAAAAATTAGAAAATCTGAAGAAATTGAAAACTAGACACTTGAAGACTGAAATAAAGTAATGTGGCTCAAATATTTGCCCCTGGAATACGCCTCTGAAATGAATTAATGGACCAAGGAAACACAGGTATGGCATTTCAGGGGCCATTTTATCAGACTGATTGTATGTATTAAAGATGTGTGGTTTTTCAGGTTGTCTCCCTAGAACCCTTTGTTTCTTTGTAGGTGCCACACACACAGTGGTAGGTGAGAAGAGAAAACACGAGGCAGGGGGTACCAGGTCCCCTTTACCTGTATTTGTCATAACTGTTGTGCTTCTCACTGGTCACTTTATAGAGCTGTATTTCTGTAATGAGTTTCCTTTTTTTAAAAGAGAATTTATCTGGTAATTAAGATTTACTGCTCCAGAAAGTTTTCATATCTTTATGTGAAATTATCTTGTTATATCAGGTTTTCCTATAAATCACCACAAAACCTTTCAAGAACTAGGAAGAGATTCAGTTCTAAAATAAAATGGATTTTATTTATTTATTTATTTTTAATATTTATTTACTTGACAGAGAGAGAGAGAGATCACAAGTAGGCAGACAGGCAGGGAGAGGGAGAAACAGGCTACCTGCTGAGCATGGAGCCACATGTGGGGCTTGATCCCAGGATGCTGGGATCACGACCTGAGCCGAAGGCAGACACTTTACTGACTGAGCCACCCAGGTGCCCCTAAAATAAAATGGATTTCAATCAGCATAATAAGAGATAGCATTCATATATATATATCTATTACAGCTATCTCAGATTATTTCAGTATAGATGATATAGCAGTATCTGGACATTACCCATGTAACAATTAACTTTTAGCATAGTTTATATATACCAAATATTTGAATCAAGCATAAGTTAAGTATATAGATATTAAATTTTAAGTTCTAGGTGTTACTTGTTTCAGGGATATTGTTTCATTGTTCTTATGTCTTATTGTTTGGAGTTGAGAAAATTACATATTTCAACAGAATTGAGAGTAGGATTGATTCAGTTGTTACTATACCACTAAAAATTTCTTATTAAAGAAGTGTTCATTACCTCTGAAACAAATGTTAAAGCCAATAAAGCCTAAAATAAAAGATGCCAAATAAATTCACTCCAAGGTACTATAATTAAGCGGTGTCATTAGCTTCTTTCTTATTTCTTAATAGTCCTTTTGGCCATAATGAAGAGTTTTTATCATTCATCCCAGTATGAGTTTTAATCATATTTTGAAGGAAATAGAAGAATCAGGTGAAAAGTGTACAGCCTGAATGTATGATCATTTACAAAATGTTGAGATAATTAAGGTACAGTTGTCATTAGCACGGTTTTTACTCATTCAACAAACATTTATGGAATTTTGTTCTAGGATAAGATGTCATGAGATATTATTAAAGGGTTACTTGGGGGAAAAGTGGAATGAATGGCTAGATATAAGTAAATACTCCCAAATTTTCTTACAGGGACTCCTTTTTAGACAGTATAAGATCCTGAAGATGGATGATAATGAAAATTACCATAATAATATCTGTCATTTGTAGACATACTTAATAGACTTAGGTTGATTTGCTAGTTTATATCATTTGTCAGTGTGAAACTATAGAAATAAATATTTAGAGATGAGGAAACCTAGGTACAAAAAAGTTAATCTTGCCATGATCAAAGTGCTATTAAGTGGCAAAAACAAAACACAACCCAGGGTATCATCTTCAGAGTCTATTCTGTGAGCCATTACAGAATGGACAGTATTGATTGAAAATAACAATATCTGACAGTGAATGAATCTCACTTACACAGAGATTTGTGTCACATTATAACTGTAGACATTTGAAGTCAAATTGCCCCAAAGAATTTGAACCGTTCTCATTACATATAGACACGAATGTTCTAATTCCAATGAAAATTAGTAATAGATCTCTGCTCTAGAGCAAAAATCAAAGCAAAATATGCAAAAAACAAAACTGAAGCTGGGCTGAGCATTTATCAGTTAAATTTTCTTTGCAGTTATATTGTAGATATACTTTTCTGATAGCAACTTCATGGGTACTAAAGCCTAATGATAAAGTGAAACTTGCAGATCTAAGTGCTCTGGTGAGTATAATTATTGAGTGTTTACTCTGTGCCAGACACTTTGTTGGAAAGCACCAACATAAGATGCCAAGAAGACTCCAGGAATATATTGTTTAGGCCTATTAGGAGCAAATTGAAGTTTGCTAACTCCTGATGTGGCCGAAACATTTACTGCTCACAAAATAGCCATATGCTTTAGAATATTTCCCAGTCCTCTTATAGGTCTGTCAGGCTTGGTTCTGGCCTACAAGCTATTGACATGTATTATCTCTGCATCATAGTATGTAAGACCACGTATATAACCCTCCACATCTCTTTTCCCCTGATGTGGTATTTTGGAGAAACGTGTTGAGGTGACTAATTCACAGAATCACTTGTTAAGTGGAGAGCCAACCATCTTGTATCAGAATTTGTAGGAATAAGAAATAAACTTTTGTTAAGGTTTAAGATACAGAGCTTAACCCATTGTGACTGCATCATCTTGTCCATCATGGATAATACACATGGCTCTTCTTTTTTTTGCAAAGACTATTGCTAAATGAACTCTTCCAAGCTTATCAACAGTTAGTTAATAATGATGCTCCTGATGCACAAAGGAATAGCTGAACGTCTTCAAATAGGGTGTTTTGCCACTCCAGGAATTTCCTGTGTTTCCTTGAGATTTTGTTCGGGACGTTTCCATGTGTGGTACCACATTGTGAAATTCCTAATCGGGGGTCAAGAGGATCAATTTACAGAGATATTTCAGATCCTACATCATTTTGACAGATAGATATGTAATTTGGTACCTATTTGCAAGGAGGTGGGGGATGAGAGAAAAATTTAAGTAGCATCCTCTAGATCAGTGTTATTCAAGAGAAATACAATGCAAGCCACATATGTAATTTTATTTTATTTTTTCACATGTAATTTTAAATGTTCTAGTAGCTACATTTAAAAAGTAGAAAGAAAATTAACTTCAGTAACATACCTTATTTAGTCCAGTGTATCCAACAATTATTTTAATTACAAACAGTTATTAATTTCACATGAAATCTTTGAAATCATGTGAATTAATCTCACATGAAGTCTTTTAATCTTAAAGCACATCTTAATTTGGATAAGTTACATTTCAGATGCTCAACAGCTACATGATGATGTATTCAACACTGCAGCTCTAGATGCATTTTAAGTTTATTCCACTTTTTGTTAGGCATCTTGTTAGGTACACTCACAACCTTGTCAGATTTGCTCATTATAATATTCTTTTGCATTAGTAAATAAATGAATGCACTCACAGAGTTAGAAAGTGGCAGAACTAAGGTTCAAAGCAGCCCTCCCTCCTGCCTCGGAGATAGAGCAGTGCGTAGGGCGAGTAGAGTACCCTTGGGAGTCCTGTGTAATCCAAGCAACAAGGGCGAGGGCCCCAATAAAAGTAATGGCATTGGTGATGTAGAGAAGGATGGAGTTAATGAATATTCAAGTAGAACTGGGACTACTCTACTTGATGATGGATTGCATATTGGGGAGGGGTAGAGAGGGAGGTGCTTGTTGGGGGTGGATTCTTCTAACTTGAACAACCAATTTGGCAGTGATGCTGTTTAGAGAAAGACTGACATGAGCCTTTTAATCTGAAGTAGGATTTAGGAATTTTTGATCACTGGAATTGCCTGTACAATGCAAGTATTACCCACTTTTTTTTTTGTTTTAACCAGGTCTGTGTTACGTTTGGTCACAAATGCCAGAAGATAATGGCATCTGCTAACTATTTTTTTTTTTAAATGAGTCTACATAAAGAACATGGATTGGCGAGGCTTTAACATTATTATAGAAAGAGGAACACCAACAGCTAATTCAAAAACCTCAGATATACAGAGTGTAACATTTACTAGCTTTTGTGTGCTTCTTTGTCTTTTAAAAAGATACTCATTCAGCTTTGTCACCACACATAAAACAGTGGAGATTTTTACAGAGTTTTCTAATTATGTGTTTATCTTTGGGCCTGAAAGAACGATTCCAAGTGTTGCCACCTGGGCATTTGTCTTGGCAAAGTCTATCAGATGAAGATATGTCACATACTTTGGAAAATCTGATCTTAAAAATGCAAAGGGATTCAGCTTTTTACTCTGATCCAATCATATTTTCACTTCAACAGTATAGGACACAAGATTTGACTAAGAACAAAACTTGGAGATATCCAGGCATTACATAAGCTATTGACAGGTAATGCTGGTCCATGGATGAGAACTGTTATTAAACAAAATGTAACAATTACCCTGAAAACTCATAATTGTGCCATTTTTATTTCTCTGTATTTACTACATCATGGAAATATTAAAGTTGTTTTCAATAAGTAGAAGTGTTACTATATTTGATTATGGGTGAAATTTATTTAAATTGACTTTGATATGTCTTCATAGAAACATTAACCTCACTGCAACCAGCACACATAATCATAATCAGATCACTACAGATGCTCTAAATTAGAGGAAAGAACTGTCAGGTTTCCCATTACTGTGTAGCCTACTTTCAAGATCAGTAGTAAGTTTTACTGTATTTTATCATAAAGTATTCCAAGATTGTTTTGACTTTTTTCGTCATAGCTCTGTTTCCCTATTCATTATTTTTCCCTCAAGAATTCGTCATTAGAAACATGGAGTTGGACCAAGGTGGTTCCTGCCTCTCTGAGATTATTAGGCAAGAGTCATGCAAAATGAATAGGTCAAGTAGGAGGAAAGAATCTTCTGAGGTCACTCTGTGTTGAAGAAGTTGCATCTAGTATTTATACATTCTTACCTAATATAGAGAAAGCTTCACTTTGATCACAGGTCTCCTTAGTTGGTGAAAATAGTTGTTAGCTGATGGTATGAGTAATTGCCTTATGTTGGGCCCTTGGGCTCAGAACTGATACTCCTTCTGAGTTCTGGTTAGTGTTTGATTCTGTTGGATTCCCTTGTACTTTGAAGTGCTCAAAAATGCAGTTGGCCCAATAGGTTTCTTTTTTTTTTTTCTTTTTTCTCAGCCACTGAAAGCTTTTGAAAACCAGTTTATTCTCTTCCCATATACTGTTACCCCAACTTAGCAGGATTCATTCTCCAAAAATAAATAAAATTTAGAAAAACAATTGACTACAATGAGTTTCAGATTACAGATTTGTAAGACAAGAAGGCAGTGATTCAGAATTTCAGATACTCAGTAGCTTGCACATGTCCAGGCATTGACCCCATCTTTACCTAACTTTCACATTATGCTTATGTGATTACTTGAAACTTTCTCAGAAGAACAGTATTTTGTTAGTATTTCTTTTATCAAAAATAATATATGTCCATTTAAATATAAACCTATGTGATTACTTATTTTTTTTAAAATTCCAGTTAAACTAAAACATGTACCTGGGATCTTTTTACTATTATTATAAGTGAATGTGGCTTATGAATTACATATATGTATTATCAAATATAGAATTGTTTTTCATATATTTCAGCTTGTCTCATTTCTCTGTCTTTTCATCTACTAAACACCTTCTTCTGGTTTTCCCTTGGCCTATTTTGTGCTTATATCATCATTTTAATTCCTTAGTCAAGTGAGACATAAGTAGATAGTTGTCATTTAATCATTTTCATTGTCGTTTTGATCCATTTTCATGTGGCCATTTCCTTGTATAAAAATACTCTATATTCTCAAAATCCTTTATAAATCTGAGTTTATCGAGGTACTAATATTAAACCCTTAAAATATTTTATTATAAGAGAGCATGTGTTTCACCTTAACTTTCTATTTTGTTTGGTACACTAGCACATTTTTCCTTTATTCTTACAAACAAAAGTGTTGATATCAAAGGCAGCTGGTGTTTCTTTGCTGAGTCAGAATCATATAAAACTAGAGTGTGACATTAAATATTTTGGGAGAGCTATACCAACACAGCTAAAACACAGAGATTTTTAGTGATTCAAATCATAAACCCAAGCTCAAAATGAAAGAACCACGTTAAGAGTAAAACATGCTACAAATTGATGAGGCATGAAAAATAAAAACACATAAGAATAACCTACCATAGTGCCAAAATTACATTAGTCATGTTAAACCCTTCAAGTTGGAACATTTAAAACAGAAGACTAAGGTTTTACCTATAATTCCTGTGTTTAGTTTCGATTGAGTTTTTTTCTCTGAGATTTATGAACTTGTTCTAAATTCAGTCCACTTAAAAGTATAACGTTGCTTTTTATGACATGGGAGAAATAAATGGTTTATTTCCCTTAAATTGTGGATAGAAATTTAATGCTTATGAATTCGATGGTATAGAATATATAATGTAATATATAGCATTTCATTATGGAACTGTCTTGCATTAGTGTGCCTATATTTCTTACAGGTAGATATGTAAGGGGGGCCATTTGAGATGCATACATTTATCAACAAAAAGAACATACAAGGTGAATGCAAATGAAAATGTAGAAACTGAATGTAATTATTTCCCATGTGCATTATAAGGAAACTGTTGAAAATTCTGGTTTTAAAACCAGTGGACAAAAGGAAGTTCATTTAGAAGTTTTTGAAACTTGAGAAGGTAGTCAGTATCTCTTAATTTTAACACTCACTACATACAAAAGGATAATTAGAATTTTGTAAAATGTATGTGTTAAGGAATTGGAGTAATGAAAGATTGCATATATTTTGAACTTTTAACTAAATTTTATAAATTTAATCAGTCATAATCTATATTTCATGCTAGTTTTCTGAAGCTTATTTACTATATGATACTTGAAATGAAGAAAGTCACCAATTTCTGAAAGAAATCATAAGACTGTATGTAGGAAGAGACAGAAATTAGGAGAACAGTATATTGGGTATTTACACTTTTTTGAAGTAATGTTTAAGTATTCATTTAGTAATGTAGAAACATAACAAATTTTATTGTGAAAGCATCAATTAGTGTTATGTAAAAATAGCAACTTATTTTAAAAATCAGTAAAAGTATATAGAATCACCAAATAACATGCATTGGCCATAGCAGAATTGCTCTTTAAATATTACAATGCATAATTCCGGAGAAAGTCAGTTCCTTAGTTTTAAATATGGAGTGCATCATAAATTACATAAATTACCATTGGCTGTTTAGCATATTTTAATATATTTTCAAAATTTTTTATTTCAGAAGAATCAACTGAGGACATAACTTATTTCTTGGAGAAAGGTAGCAGAAAGAGTATTTTTTTGTGCAACAAAACTTTGAAAGACAAATTCCAATTTTGGCTTAATTTTCCATACTTAAATTCATATATCATGACTATATGCTACTGATAAATTTGTCTGGCAGATAAAATGCAAGGCAAAGTTTGTAATATCTTTAGCTAAAGATCATATTTAATTTTAAATATTTTCCCATCATACCTCATGTCACAAATGTACAGAAGAATAGCAACTCTTAAAAGAAGCATCGTGATTCTTAAAATTTAAAGACATTTTTCAGATTGCTTAATTTAGTTGTAGTCTCTTTAAAATAATCTTAATTAAAAAAATCTCTGCCTTTACTATTGAATATCATCATTTTGTTAAGCAAGGGGAATAATAGATGTACACATTTACCAAATTTAATGAGCCTAGCACATGCTTAAAATAATTTTGATTATGTTTTCTAGAAAAGACTTGCAGCTTACATTATTCATATATTCAAGCTCTTGTTATAATGCACTGCTTGGTATCAAAACCTTGCATGAAATACTGGTATTAATAGAATGTTTTTCAGGAAAATTCAAGTATATTATAAAAATAGGATAAACACTATACTATTTATAGTTTAAAATGAAAGCTATAAAAATTCTATAATAAATTTTGTAACTTTTACCATGCTTTATAATATAATTAGCCATTAAGTATAAAAAGGTATCTTTCAATATTGGGATATAGTTGTGGACACCAAAGTAGCTGTTACAGGAAATGTTAGGACTTTTTCTTGTTAATGACATTTAAAAATTTTTTCCTAAGGCCTAGAAAATAAAATTCAATATTTTTTTCTTATTCCAAATATTCTAGGAAGTGAAAATTTTGAAAAAAAAACTTTATGGAATAGTATATTTTTGGAAAATCAGAGAAAATAAAATATTTAATTCTGGAATGCATCAAGAGCATTTTTGTTCCTTGAATCACACTTTTTCAAATAACATTTTTCTTGTATTATGCTTTCTATTAGAAATCTAGACTTCATCCTTTTTACTGATATTGTGTATTTTGGGTCTTAAAAGGCCTATTCTGCTAGCTTTGTTTTAATTGTGTGCTTTTCAAAGAGACTCCTCCTTTCTCTAATCTTTTCTGACTTTTCTTTCCCGGTCTTCTAGCCTCATAGTTCTAGAGGCCGACTGAGGCAGGTTGTAGAGAAATTTCTGGACCTGTTGTTAACATCTGACACAGTAAGTGAGAAAAAACCAGCACAATCACTGGGCAGGTTCAAAGAGAATTGACAGCTCCTGGAGATGAAAAGTTTGTGTTTGTTAGTTGCTAGTTACCTGAAGCACACTGGTTAAATTCAAATCCATTCATTTCTCATTTGCTTTGCTCCCTCTAAACCACTGTAATGCAAACCAAAAGGGGACCTTTATGGTTGTTTTCTGTTGATCTGTGTAGATCGAGTGAGTGTATCTTTCATTAGCCTTGTCTGACATTTTCCACAATGCTTTTAGTAGACAGTATTATATTATGTAAATATTTCTGGTTACTGTTTATGGAGATGGTTGCCTAAATTTCTCTTTGGATAAAGCCTTTAATGCATTCACCCATAATCCCTATAGAGGAGCTACTCAAGTTTGGGAAGTTTTGTGTTGCTCTTTGTACTTCAACTTTTAATATCAGAACACATATTGAAACCATAAACACAATGAAAATTCAAAAAATATTCCGACCATATTAGAAGAATATACCCCCTCCTTTTTTTTATCCTTAAAGAGCCAAGGGCATGGGGAGTGGCAGGAAGAAACATTCTTAAGATCTAAGCCCTGGACGCCATCCTGGGAGTGCTTAAAACCCTTAGAAACGTGCAACCTGAAGAACACCCCCTTTCGAAGTCTAAAACAATATTAGATTCCCAAAACATATCGGCAAAGAAAGTCTTACCGTCAAACGCTTGCAGCAGGTTCCAGCTCAGACCCAGACTGAAAAGCTGAGCAGCTGGTGAACAAAAGTTTTAGCTTTTTTTTTTTTTTTAACGAAGTCTGCAAAACTAATTTCCCTCAAAATAGGGCTCAATTTCCGTTAAAGAAAGCAGCACTTACAAATCTCAGAATTCCTGATCACCCCCACCCCATCCCACCTCTAAGCAATGGAAAACAATTCGAACTTTCACACGAATGTAAAGGTTTATTGAGAGGCCACTCATCTGCAGTAGGGCTTAAAAGACAAGGGAGATAGGCTGAAACCTGAGGGATTGGTTGAGGGAAAGGTTCTGCCTTGGGGACACTTCTCAAAGATTAATCAATACTTTTTCCTAATTCAAACCAGATGGCTGGCCCGGTTTGCTGTCCTCATTAATCCCATTAACAACTTCAAAGAGTTGGTCCCCATCCTCTGGACACGTGAGACAATGAAAATAACGGGGTTACACAGCTGGTGGCATGTTTGGGGTCCTGGGCTGGAATAGGTGAGCGCCCATCTTCTGATGCGACACGTCCCAGGCAGGACTTGACTGTTCTGTAGCTCATTAAGTGCCGCTTGCTTGCCTTGTGTAAAGGACTCTGCCCCTAGCAGACAGTGTCACCCCTCAAGCAAGTGTAAGTATTAAAGCCCAGCCGCCGCTCATAACTGATTCACTGGTGGCAAGTTTTCTAACTCATTTTGTATGATGCAAGAGTGTAACCAGGGAGATCTGAAGCAGTACCCATGTTTAGTGAACTTTGGGGGATATTGAAGTGTAATATTTCCCAGGAAATGGAACCATGGCGGCAGGCGTGGGGGAGGGGGGAGGCAGAAGGGGTGCCATTAGCTGATTTATTTTTGAGCGGAAGAGAGGGTGAATTTCTGGAGGGAGATGAGGGGACATGGGCTGAGGTTCTGGAAGTTTGGAAAGACTGGAAATGTGCTTGCAATATACACATCACGTGTGACCAGGACGATATCGCTTCGGGTGTTCCTGACCGAAAAGTTTTGCGTTGACAAATGGCTAGGAATTTGACGTGGACCAGGCGAGCAAGGGGAAGGACATTGTGCAAAGCAGGAAGGGTATATACGGAAAGCCAAAGAAGAAAGACCCCACCTGACACCGCAGGTGAGGATGCCCGCGTCTCTGGACATCTGCAACTATCGCCGCCCCACTCTTTTCTCCCACCCACCCCACAAGGTCTGTCTCTTTTTGGCGCTGAGAATGGCCCTTTCCTACCCGCGGGGCACTTCCCAGAAACTTCGGATGCCAGGTCCGAGCCCATTAACAGCCCACCCGGAGAAAACAGCTGCAAAAAGACGCGCCACTGAGCCCAGGGCACGAGTTGATACTGAGTTTGAGAAACTTGGCTGAGCGCGCGCCAAACTAGCCCTGATCTTTTTCCTTAATCCTTCTTCCTCTTTCGTGCTCCTCAAGAGCTAGGCGTAACCCTAGCTTTCCTGCAGGTGACAGTGCCCAAGTGGCACTGATAAGACAGCTTTCTTAAGAGAAGTGAGCGGGTCGGACACTGGGTGCAGAGTTGGGGCTGGCGTGCGCGGAGGAGCAGCTTGGCCGACCGGGCCAGGAGGGGAGAGCCGCTGTCAGTCCCCGCTCGGGTTTAGGCGCCAGGCGCGCCGCTTGCAGCCTTGGCTGCTGGCAAGGGCCGGCGGGCGTGGACGCACTGCGTACGTCCAGCCTGAGATAGGAAGTGGAACTGGGAGCGCGTGGCGCAGACTGAGCGGGAGTTTTGGAGGGAGTTTGCATGTGGTCAGCTCCGGGCTCCTAAGCCAGCCCCCAGCTCACATTACACTCTATTTATAACCTCTCAGAGCCGTTTCCCCCTGAAAGCAGTTCTCTGGGACCACCTTCTTTTGGCTTCAACCTCTCCTACTCTTGACATCTGAGTAGCTCGAAGGGAAGCTTCTCCAGGTCCGAGTGTTTATATGTAAAGGAGACTGGCCGCTAGGGCTCAGGACCGGGATTATCCGAGCTCTGCAGAAACGGCTGCTATTTGTTTGGGAGGGGGAAAACACACGATTTCCAGTGAAAAGTGACAGAGGGTGGTAGCGTTTGGAACCATCGTGAAGTCTTCTGCTTGGAACCCGAGACTTGCATGCTATGGAACACCCGCTCTTTGGCTGCCTGCGCAGCCCTCACGCCACCGCGCAAGGCTTGCACCCGTTTTCCCAGTCCTCTCTGGCCCTCCATGGAAGATCTGACCATATGTCCTACCCCGAGCTCTCCACTTCTTCCTCGTCTTGCATAATCGCGGGATACCCCAACGAGGAGGGCATGTTTGCCAGCCAGCATCACAGGGGGCACCACCATCACCACCATCATCACCACCACCACCACCAGCAGCAGCAGCACCAAGCTCTGCAAACCAACTGGCACCTTCCGCAGATGTCCTCCCCCCCGAGTGCGGCTCGTCACAGCCTCTGCCTCCAGCCGGATTCGGGAGGGCCCCCGGAGCTGGGGAGCAGCCCGCCGGTCCTGTGTTCCAATTCTTCCACCTTGGGCTCCAGCACCCCTACCGGGGCCGCGTGCGCGCCAGGGGACTACGGCCGCCAGGCGCTGTCACCCGCGGAGGCGGAGAAGAGAAGTGGCGGCAAAAGGAAAAGCGATAGCTCAGGTAAACGCGCACCGGGCACTGTCGGCGAAAGGGGGCGGGGAGATGACAGAGAAGATTCTCGCACTATAGTGAGGCAGCAGGGAACAAGGTATATGTCTTGCCCTCTCTGGCTCCCCGCCGCCAAATTTGGTGGGACTGCTTTGGTCCTGTTATTTGGGGGCACGTGTTTCTCCAAGAGCAGCACTGCAGTCAACAGCGCTAAGCTCTCTGAGGTTCAAACTAGTTTACCAGAGGGTTAAGAAAAAAGGACAAGTGACAGTATGTGAAATCGATTGCGAAGCGTGACCTTCCATCTGAGCGGTGAGGAGGGGAGTGCAGCCTGGGATGCAGCGTCCGCTGGGTGTGCGTGCGGGTGCTGCTCCTTGACTTTTCACTTGCAAGTTACCGACTCCGAGTGGCTCGATTTTTCCCATCGTTAACTGGGTTTCCAAATTATTGCACAATATTTGGAACTTGCAGTGGAACTTGGCAGAACGTATGAGAAAAAAAAAGTTTTAGTTTTTTTTTTTCTTATTCTGATTTCAGAGTTCTTTAAATAGCACCCGATTCCAAATGGTAAAAATTTCCCTTTCCTGGGGAAGAAGACAATCTAGGAATTCAGAGGATTTTAAGGAATGTATCAAAGAATGGTAAATAAATACATGTTCAGACTCTTGAAGAAAAATGGTTTTTAGAAGTAGTTGTATTCGTGTGATGCTAATCTAACTAGAGAATCTGAGTTTCAAAAGTGGAAAGTAAAATCTCCTTCTGTTCAGTATTATTGGAGGCCAAGTATTTGGAAACAAACAGCAGCCCGGGGTAGTGCTGGTTCTCTACGTGCTTGAGGCTGGTATGCGAGGGTGTGCGCAGAAGGCGCTGATCTACTTGGGATAACTTGAGTAGCCACGCAAAAGGGAACCTTATTAAAACGCAGATGCTTGAAAGCCCAGACAGCCAAGTAAACTGTAGCAATCCTGACAAACTAGTTTTTCGGGCGGCTCCTTAAAGCCCTTAACAATCTATATCCTCATTAGATTGTTAAAAGATCCTTTACAATTAAGGGAGTTGTGCATTTGTTTTCTGTAGCTCTAGCGTATCCTGCATTCCATCTTTTTGGAAGGTGTCATTTTTTAAATATAGTATTTACGTATTTTTCTTCCTTTGCGGAATTGGTTTAACAGTCCTAGAAGGTAATTACAGATATTGATGTGAAGGATTGGAAAGTGTTTGTTTTTCACAATACTTTAGGTAAGATCCCACGTAAATGGCAATGATTGAGCCGCGTATTTCATGTTCCTTTGCAGCGATGGTATCAGTTGTTCTTCAGCGTTAGTATGAGATGGATTCTTCTATCACACACTTAAAATCTAACTTTTACTTTCCAAGGTCAGGGGTGAACTTTTAATGCTCCATCACAAATTAGTTTATATCTAAGAAAGTTACCAGCAGTATCATTCATTTTTAATGGTTTTTACTAACAATACATGAAACTCTTTTAAGACAGAGTTGAAAGGTTAACCATAGCAAGAAGGTTTCCATCTTAATTTCTTAAAAAAAAAAAAGTCACTTAAATGCAGTGTTCATTTCCTGGTTCAGCATTTGGTATCAATGTAACTTTTTTGGAAGCAGATCCCAATTCAGTTTGGTCAGTCCATTTTTGCAATTAACAGAGGCTCTTACTGTTCATTTTACTTTCTGCAGTGAAAAACCTGTGATAGACTGTTCCTTTTGCTTCTGAACTGAATCAGTGCACCTAAGCGTCTTAGGGTAAACTGAATTTTCATATAGGCACATATTATTTTGGTTAGGGGGAAACAAAAAAAGTGGGATCCAAGAACTGCTTCCCTTATTTTGATAACAAGTTTCTTAAGAAAACGTAATACTAATAGTGCTATCCTCTTTTGGTGGGAAATAACCATATAACGAAATAAGTTTATATTTACATGTTGAAACTAATTAGAATACTGGAAAAACAAACACAAAAATTTGCATCGGCTACATACAGTCTTAATCAATTAGATCTTGAGTGGGAAATACAATTAGCCATCACCAAGGATAGAATCACTGGGGAGTTAGAATGAGCGTTTTCTATTCATGATGGGATATTTTGAAAGAACTTTTTGACTAACTAAAAGGAAATATCAAGATGAGTTCCAGTTAAATATATGTGTACTCATAAATTTAATTTGGCACTTTCACTATTTGAGTTAATATATGTTAGATCTTTAGATAGATTTAGATTCAAGATATCTTTCTCCTGGGATATTTCAGTTGGTCTTCCATACTTATGTTTATAGTTATTTCATTTCATAGTATTATAAGGGCATCCTGATCTAGCGGGAACTAAAGCAATGTAGAAAATCATATAATTGTTTACTGCACAGTTTTAATATTTCAATATTTCAAAAAATTATATTAATTTCTGAACTCTCAAAAGTTTAAAATTGTATTAGATGAAAGTTATATCATGCTTAGTAGAGTTTACTTATATTTTGTTAGGAATTTTATAATTACTATGTATTGATAATCGAAAGTAAATATAGTACACAAATCCAGGACAAAGTCAGAACCAAAATTCTTTATCCTTGCATATAATACCCAGATTGTCTGTGAATGTATATGTGTGCATGGCCCTGTGAAATTCACGTAGAATTTTAAGCAACAGAAAATATTGAAAAATGACCCAAATTTTTATCCATCGTAATGATGCTAAAGCTACAATGTGTAACATTTTCCAGTATGCCTTTACATGTATTTCTCCTCCCAAACACACACATATGCAAACTCAAGAAGCTTAAGGGTCTAGAAACAAATATTTACGGATTTGGGCTTCCATTATAGTTTATTGACAATTGAAAATAGCCGAGTTTAATGGAAAAGCACACTGTTATTTTTATATGTGTTAAACCTTTTTGCAACTTTGAACCTGCTATGCTTTCCAGCATTATTAGCAAAGCCAACATCTGCGATATCTTCAAAGGAACTCTTAAAAATCAAAACTTTACAACTGCACTTAAAACCATCTATACAAAGCAGGTGATTCTGAAAAAAAAGTCTATATATAGTGTGAATTACTTGGCTTCAATTACATTTGATTGTTCTTCAAGCAATGTAGTAATAGGTATAAACTGTCCAGATTTAGCTAAAATAACCAAAACAGATTAATCAATCTAACTTCAGTTTTTATGTAGGTAAAATATAGTATAAACATGTAAATATTTCTTATTCAAAGTAGTTGAATGAATATAAGTACACATTTTATAAAAAAATCAAAATTATATTAAAAAGGAAGGAGATAGTTTGGGAATGTGGATTTTACAAGGTTTTGAATAATATTAGATTCTTGTAAAATTACAAATATTTATAGCTACAATATCATAAAATATTTGTTGTCAAATTATATCTGTCTATATGCTTGGCTATGCAGAATAACAAGCAAGTATTAATAAACTGGAACTTAAATACAAAGGAATGTCTTCTCCACCCTAACTCTGGTATTATATTGTAATTTTTTCTAGATATTTCAATCATCATGTTTTCTGAAAGGAAAAAAATACTTTATTATTCATCTCTGTGTTACTGGATTATGACTTTTCAGCATTTGCTTTAGAATTTAAAAAAAGAGTCTATTGGATCTTGATAATTATAGAGCAATACTAAACAAATTAAATGTCTCAAATCTATGGAATAAAAGAAAAATGTCATTTAAGTCTTTTTCTTGGAGTGGTAGATTAATTTTAGGTGTGAACATTTTTAAATGGTGACCTGACATAAAAAAATTCTAAGTACCATTGACCTACATGAGTGTTTTCAAATGATTACACTCAAAAAAGTCAAGAGCAGCAGTCCCTTTAGAATTAAGGTGCTTTATTGTTGAAAGTTAGCAATGAATGGAAGGAAGAATGCAAATAAAAATAGAAATAGTTTCAAGATCTTTGTAAATATCTTTATTTATAGTTCCTTTGAAAAGGAAAAGCATTAAATGCAAGGCATGGCACTGCTAAAACTTTCATTTCGGTGGAAAACCCAGTAATGAATATTTAAAATTTTAATCTTTATTTATAGTAACTATCAATGGAAACCATTATGTTGGCACCCTGTAAGCTGATCTCTACTAATAAACTGAAAAAAACATTTTAAGTATTCCCCTGTTTTCCCTCTGTGTGATGTGAAACATCAACCCTTCATTACAACATTGGTATTTATAATAACATAATGTTTATTATAAGACCTCTAAGAAATTAATTTTAAACAAAAATGAAATGACAAATGTGGATAAACTTTTTCATCAGATTCAGGGAAATTTGGGAGACAAATTCCATATTTAATAGAAGAATTAACTTTTTTTCATTTGAGAAATAACTTGTCCATGACTAATAGCTGAATAATGTAAAAATTTACCACATATAAATCTATTTCATATACCTGGCCTGGTAATGGTGCCAATTTTATTTATTTGCTATAGTAAGATATATATATGCTGGGCAGTTTTATTAACTATATTAAAAATGGCAGCCAGAAACAAAGATGTGAGGGCTGCTTAGATTTTCATTTCAAATGGGAAAGACCAATATAATATAATAATATATTTTCATTTTTAGGACTTGTTCACTTAAGGAGTTTATTTATAAAATTTCAGATCATGTCTCTTTTCTAAGCATTGCTATAATGATTATGAACATCTATAAATGATACATGCTAAGGATAGGAAATTATTAGAAAACAAAATATATTCAGGAATTCCTTAATATTTGTTGAGTTAATAGTTGTAGATGATTTATCTCTCTCAAATTTTCTATATTTTTGCTATAATGTTTTTTATAATAAAACATTTTCTGGGAAAATATATTAGCACATGAAGTGAGACTGTCAGGAGTAGCATTTTTTCCACCTTGATTGAAATCATAAAATAAGAAGGATTAATTCTTCAGTGGCCGGTTAAATTACATTTCCTGCGTTATGGTACTGGTGACTGATTCTAGTGGTTAAGATAAAAAGAAAATTAAAAAAAGATGAAATACAAACCAAGACCAAAGTTCACAAATTAGAAATTGAGGTAGGTATGATGTATTTCCTCTTTAATGTATTTAAGCAATAAAACACATTTTATTGTCACAGCTTATTTTTCTGGATTATGTGTTTTAGTCATTAATATGGCTTAGTTATCAATGACAAACTTTCTTTCTATAAAGAAAATGAAGCACTAACAACGTTCCTATTTTTGTTATGATGCTCGTATGATTATTTGTTGGAATAGCTGTATTAAACTGAAACCTCTAAGTAGGGATGGAGGAACACAGTCAAGAAAAGTTACTTGTAGCACTCTACGCAACTCCTAAATCATAGTCATCGGTGAGGTTCAAAATCCAACTGGAGAAAACCTTGCAGAATATTTTATTGCTCTCATGGAGTAAAACTTAAAATGGTAAAGGTCATTTAGGTCTCAGCCTTCAATTTGCCATTACCTATGTTGAAGCAGAATTAATTTAAATCTAATGTCCTTTTCTCTGATGGTTTTCCATTTACATTATAAAACTGTAGGGAATTTATTATTCCTTTAAGTAAGTTGTGTTAGATAGTATTTTAAGATACAAAATAACCAGTAATATATCTATTGATCCATCTGTATAAATTTCAGGCATAGTTTTTATATTTCAGAGTAAGCATTTCTATTTGAAACCTTTTGACATATTTATTACTAAATTAACAGAAAGTTACTTAGAGTATACATTCATATGTGGTTGAGTGGGTCAATTATTAATTTTCCCTGTATTTGGAATTTTAAACATGCAATAAAAACGTTTCCAATTATTCACGAAACTTTCATTTATAATGTTACATTTTCCACAGCAATATAATACTTCTGAATTTACATGTTACTCTCTGTAAATTTTGTACTGTGTATTGGAATTCTGGTTTTCATAGGGTTCTGAAAATATTTTATGATATGTTTTTTGATCTCTTACATGTGCATATGAACAAGACTCATCAGGTAAAATCTGTACTATATGCACACATTCTTGGAAAGAGTTTGTGTGAAAGAGAGGAAAATGCTTTCAGAAATAATCAGTTCTCTTTATACTATATAGATTTAAAAATTAACAAATTGGATCTTTAACCTACATGATATTATTGCTATGCTTCTTTAAAAAGTTAGCATTTCCTAAAAGTTTAATGATTCTAAAATACTTGTGTATTTTGGTGACTCAATTCTTACATCCTTGGACTTTTCCTTTTACTGTAAATATAACAAGTTTACAAGGTAGTAAGTCATAGTGGTAAAAACATTAGGGTTTTGTTTAAAGATTTAAATTAAAAAATTATTGCTCTTCAAAATTTCATAGAATCCACTCATATTCGAATATTTCAAATGTATTTAAATGTCCCCTTTGTTTTCATAAGTTTTCTAAGATGTTTCAGGTATGTTTCTTGAATTTTGGATAAACTAGATTGGCTGAAATTATGAATATAAAGAGTTTATTCTTCATAGTTTTCAGTTTCTACTGCGTTTTAGTAGGAAGGTTAGTGGTGAGAAGAAAACAGGGAAGGAGCTAAATTAACTAGGACATGGCAGCTATTCTTAAAGCACGCTTTAAAATAATCTGTTTATATAAAGATACACACGGATACACATATGCAATAATAGAATTCCAAACTTAATCTCATGATAGATCATCGGAAGTAGACCATTCACATTAGAGACCTCAATATGACGTTACGTGTTCTGGTGAGAAAATAAAATATTAGGTTTGAAGCATATACAGCTGTGTGGAGAGTCCACCAGGCAGAGGCTGGTAATCAATGATAGTCATTAAAGTCAAATCTGCCAACTCCCTGCAGTTTTTGTTTTCTTTTGTTTTTCTCTTCCTCTCGCTCATTATTCTCCACACACTTTGAGAGATCCCATAATGGTCTAAGAGAAGAAAAACCCTCAGGTATCTTACATGACTATAGGCAAGAAAATGATTAAGATGAAGTCATCTCTCAGGCTCTGTGGAAACGTAAAGGAGGGTCCAGCTTAGGCGGGTTGATGCCAGTAGAATTTCAAAGGCCTGGAATTTTGCTCTTTCAAAATGTAGCCTTAAAGCTTTGCCAGAAATGACACCCAAACAAAAACTTATTTTTGCAAAGTGATAGTTATTTGCAAATGTAGTGGTGAAATGTATTCAGTGTCTGTAGAGGCGGCTTCTTATATTGTCTAGGCTGCATAGTAAACTTGTAGATGATCATTCTTAGCATCCTGAAAAACTAGCAAACTAAACTGAAGTGTGTTCTTGTTAGTCAAAAAAGAGAAAAGTACAATGGGCAATGACTCTTGTCAAATGAACAGTGAACACCAAGCAAATTTCACAAATGATTGATTTTGAGAGTTAAAACATAAAGTTCAGGAAAATAGAACTGTGTCATCAGCAACTTAGTGGGAACTAAACAGATAAAATGTAGTTTTGATTTTGTAGGACACCAATACTTTAGCAAATGGCTTTCACATTTTAAGAACTATATAAAGAAGACTCTACAGTTAACTGGATAGATTGAAATTAAGTGACATCTCTCCTTATTTAATATTTTTCAAATGTAAAATGAGCTCTCAGTGTGTTTACTGCCTTTAACAATTAAAATCTGTCCAACTACAGGCTACGTTTACTTTGGGATTTTTTTTTTTTTAATTTGAAATACAAACAGATCCGGGTGCGTTAAACTAGACAGCATCTAGAAGTAAACTTTTGAGACAGATTGAAATGACAGGAAAGCCTGTGGTTAAGCATCCAGATCTGGAGTCCTGCTGCTGCCCACATTTCCAGGATTATCATCTTTTGGATGCCCACCTTCAGAATGCAGGCAATTACATATATCTTTTCTTCTAGAACTGTTCTTCGCTCTTGGAAGTTGGCCTTTACCAAATTTATTCTTGGATACTCAGATATTTGGGAAAATAAAAAGTAACAGAGACAGTGTGTGTGTAATTGGCTTACTTAGCCATTAGTTGATAAATCCTAAAGGATCTACCTTATTTCTTAGTCATCCTATCAGACAAGGAAATAGGTGTCACGCTCAAAGGTATAACTGGAGATAAAGAGAGTTTGATGACGACTGTTTGATGGTGAGCAGTATGTAGGGGAGTAACAGGAAATGGTCAATCATCCAGGGCCGGCCCACATTTGGAAAACATTAGGTCCTCTAAACCTGAGGTGGCAAATAAAGGGAGCTATTACAAGAATCCAGAATCTAACGAGAGCAGCAGGACAGAAGCGTTCTGGCAAAGTGGGGACCTCAGGTGGCAGATTGCAGCTGATATCAAATATCATCCAGTAAACTATCTCCATGCCTTCCGATCTCCTTTTGTTCCCTCCCATTGGCCAAATATAATCAGAAGACAGTGAAGAGACCACACTAGTCTTGATAGTTAAATCCGTGGAAGTCATAAAGGAATGCAGGCTACAGGGGAGAAATGTCAATAGTAAATCTGGGAGAACCCAAGGTCTTGCTTTGTCTCTTGCTAGCTGTTATTCAAATTCCCTGTTTCTTAGTTTCCTAAACATCAAAGCAAGTTAATAAGCATAAAGCACTTAGAACAACATCTGGGTCAGTAAGTATTATTATGTTTATCCTATATCAGTGTAGGTGCAATTATGTCATGGGTGTGCCCCATCTGAAAACAATCTATGTCTTATGTTGCCTATTTATTTGTATTTTACTACTAATATTGCTATAGGAAATGTTGCTTGCCTAAAAGATTGCTGAAGATTTAAAATAATCTGCCACTGTCGCTAGAATTGTAAATCTCATGCCATTTTCCTGAAATGTGGAGTGAGTTTGAGACCAAGTTGTATAGGAGACTCAAGTTTCTTTCACTTAATCACCCTTAAGATTCCCATCCCTTCCGTAGCCTCTTTTGCTTGGGCATCTCCTCACCTCCTTTTTCAGGTGTCTCCTGCCACTTTTCCATCAAACACTTCCTTTCAAGAAGAACATACAGTGGAGCATTTAGTCAAAAGGGAGCAGAACTTAAACCAAAGGGATTTGAATATTATAGTGAAATCTCAGGTCTCTGTTTTCAGCCATTAACTAGGAGAATATATGTATGACATATTTTCTGTCATGTTTTGAAGTTTATTGCAGAAAGAATTTACATATTGTAGCTCCTTGTTATTTTTTATGGTTTCATTTGGAGACCTTTAAGAATGGTAAATATGCAGGGGCGCCTGGGTGGCTCAGTTGGTTAAGCGACTGCCTTTGGCTCGGGTCATGATCCCAGGGTCATGGGATCGAGCCCTGCATCTGGCTCCCTGCTCGGCGGGAAGCCGAGCTTCTCCCTCTCCCACTCCCTCTGCTTGTGTTCCCTCTCTCGCTGTCTCTCTCTCTCTCTGTGAATTAAATAAATAAATAAAATCTTTTTAAAAACAAGAATGGTAAATATGCAGATACCACTAAAAGCTAAGAATGTATTATATCCCTCATAAATGCATAGAAACAGTTATACTTGATAGTTTTGTTTTTCATAGGAAAAGACAATATTTTTACTTATTTGTCTATTTATTTATATTTAATAAATTTTTGATGATTACAGACTACTCACCTTAGTAACCAGTCCTAGATGATTGGCTGATTTCACTCTGGTAAGCTTAGTCACCTCTCCTACACCCACAGTTCAATGTGAGGAATTCAGACAAGTACTTTAGGGAAATTTTATTATATTTGATGGTCTGAGGCAGTTGCTTTTGAATAAATAGTAGAATCAGATACTGTATTAAAATTCTAAATGCCAGAGTTAATGCTTCAAAGTTCCTAGATTCAAAGCAATGTAAATCCTTAAAATTAGAGAAGTTCAAATCAGTAATGATTGCTTCTCTGCTGGATAATGGAAGGGCTGGGAGGGAGTAGGGAGAGGGGTACAGGAAGAAGAACAGACGATTAAATGACACTGCAATGACAAGAAAGGGCAAATTACATCGTCTATTATTCTTCGATATCAAGGTAGGCTTGATTGGTCGATTTTCTTAATGAGTTGTGATCTTTAATGTTTAAATGGATCATTAGAATCTGAATTATCAAGACACTAGAAGACTCCTAAAGCATCACCCAGTGCAATGAGTGTATTTCCTAGATGAGAGAGTGTGCCCAGAGAAATTAAGTAATGTCTGTCCATTTAGCCAAGTAGTGGAAGCTGAACTTCCATATCCTGACTTCAGCCTAGTGCCCTTAAAAGGAAAATCTCATAAAATATTTTGAAACCTTAAGTTTTTAGTCTTCCCAATAAAAATAAATTTCAGCATCATTTAAAATGTTGGCTACTGCTTTTGAGTGAATAAAATGGAATCTGACAAAGTGCTTCTCTTGGGTGTAAACCACCTTTCTCTAAATCTGGTTTTATGGTTACCTCAGTCACTTGTTTTATGAATATAAACATTGTTATACTTTCTTAGCTTCAGTTTTCTAATGACATGGTTCTTGTTATCAACTACCACTTTACCTGTATATTTTTGATACCTTCTACCATAAACCATAGCATTTTAAATTTCAATATTTGGTAATGTGCAGGTGGACTTTGCTGTATTATATCTATAAATAATAGATATTTAGGTAACAGAATCATATTTTGGATAGCCATTTGTGAATTGAAGAATCTGTTTTCTGTTTTAAAAATTTAAATTTAACTTAAGTGAATTGTGCTAAGTTGAGCTTTACTTAAAAAGTATTTGCTTTTTTGTGTTCAAAGTAATGAATAGCCACAAGTAGATACCAAGCAATGCTCCCTTGTCTTAAGTCATTAACTTTATCTCCATTCTTAGAAAATTATTGATCTTAGTTTTGATTTGAATGCAGTCTTCTTGCATAGAAGATACTCAGAAATATTAGTGGTTGGCCATTTAGCCTTGGCTAATGAGCTATACCTTTCTTGTATCTCATCCTTTCCTGCCCACATCCATCTTCCCCACAGTCTGTAAACACCAGACCCATCTGCTCCTCCCCAATACATTGAACCATACAACCTCTGGATCACTCTAACACCAGCCTTTCATGATGATTCCAGATCCTTAGTTTTTACTGGACCCTTAAAACACAAAATTTAAGCATAAAAAATATAGTTGGTTCATTCAAGAAATTTTCTTTTCCTTTTTATCTCTAAACACAACACCATTTCCAAAACAATAAAACATGATCCCTCTTTTATGTAGTTAATTTTAATTTACATTCAGAATGCTTTCACATTAATGGTCTCAACTGATAATTTCTCCTTTTCTACTAGACTTATAATCAGGACTCAGCCATGCAGCCTCTTCCTACATAGGTTGGCCCAAATCCATTCTATTTCACATTCTTCTGTATTTTTTTTTCTTATTTGTACTTTGATGTCTCTTGCACTTAATTTCATTTTCTTTCTTGGACTCCTGATATAGCTCTCTTCTGAGTATCTTTTTTTAATCTCTTTTCACCTTTCCCTAATGGAATCCTATATTCAGCATATAGTAATATTCTCATTCCTCTTCTTAGAATTCTACATTAAACTGAAATAATTTCATACTTATAGTATGAATGTTTAATTATAGGCTTTGATGCATAAGGTGAGTGGCTAATACCCATCAGTGATGTACTACTAGATTTTACTTGTGGTGTTTCTTGTGTGCACCCAAATTTTGCTTAATATCATATGTACATAACATATAATTAGATCTACTATAACATATAATAATATGTTTATAATCTCATATATATTATATATAAAACCACATAGATAGTTATTTAAAGTAGTGCTTTTCTGGCAAAGTGATCTTTTCATTTAGTCTTTGGAACACAATGCTTAGCATTTGTATTAGTTTAAAACAGTGTTCTGATATTTCTTATGTGGGTACCTAAATATATATCATCATAGCTGAATTCAAGAAGTTTTCCACAAGATTTTCTCTATCTCCTGTTTAGTCAAGAACTCCTCATGATATGCAACGTATTACTTACTATCTAACTTACTTTGGTAAGAATTCAGGGCTATTTATTAATGGGCTTCCAGCTGAAGTCTCCCAACACAATCATTACAGGCTTTATTGATCAGCTGGGTCAGTTTTGTTGTTATTGGTTTTTCTTTTATTTTAACCAATATTTCTTCATAAACTTATTTATGCCTACCCCCTTAAAAAAACTTTTTATTTTGGGAAAACTGTAAATTCACATGCTGTTGTAAAGAAATAATACAGAGATCTCATATACCCTTCACCCAGTTTCCCCCAGTGGTAATGTCTTGCATAATTATAATACACTAGCTTAACCAGAAAACTGATACTGATACATCCACTAATCTTTCACATTTCACTAATTTTACATGCACTTATGTCTGTGTATATTCATCTCTATGCTGGCTGCCAGGTTTACTTTGTATTTTGACCCCATAGCCTGTAATACCTTTTATCAATACATATTCATTATTTTCATTAAAAGCTGGCTTATGACACCTTCTCAGGTCACTGCCACCTTATGCTAATCATTGCATTTCCCTTACCACATTAATGTCCATATACTGCATAATAATACACTTAAATTTTGCCTTGAGGTTCTCTTTGCTGTTCCTGTTTCATATATCTCCAGTCTTGAATTTGAATTGCATGCACTCTCTAAGGAAAAGTCAGTGTCGTCTTTTTCTTTTAGTATAATATCCCGCATCAGTTTAGGTACATAGAAGTGCTTAGTAAATCCTATTTGTGGCATAGAAAATGCTTCACTAATGCTGAATGAATTATCTGTATTAGGGGTTTTTTTGGAGTTCTTGGTTCCAGGCTTTCAGTAGTAGGGCAAATTTGGAAGATTCTTGGGCAGTCCATGGGAGAGTTTAATGAATATACAACCTAAGTAATGATCTGTGCTTGTTTCTGATTGACTTTTATGGATGCTTTCTAAGGTCAAATACCATTAAGTGTGTGGTATATAGAGACCCCTTGTGAATAAATCAAGACAAAAATTAATATGCATTTATTAACAACTTTATCATAAATCAGTAAAAAGAAACCCCTACCTTTTAAAAGTTAAAGTGTCTATATTTTCAACAGTTCAGTGATTGTTAAACCTAACTTCCTGTTAATTAAGGTATAGGAATGCCTCATTCCAGTATTTTTGGGTGAAACGTGAGATTCTACAAACATTCTGTGAAGTTATGCCATGCATTGTTGAGCTTTTGAACATTACATACAACCAAGTAATGGTACTATTTAAAATGTCTGTCCAACAAAGCCCCCCAAATTAAACTAAACTTGAAATCATTGAGCAGTTGGGAAAAATATGGAATATATATATTAATTGATCTGCATTGTTGTGTTGGGTAGTGGCACAAATAGTTGGTAATGCGAAAAAGAAAAATGGGTTATTTTCATAATGCCTTTTTATGAGGACATTGTTAACAATGATGCTGATTCAGTTCACAATGCCTTGGATTCTGCTTTGAACATGATTGACTTAACCATATTCAAACAATGCTACACGATGACAAAATGTGAATCTAAGACACTGACAAGAGGCCTGGCTAGTAAGGAAAGAGCAATGATAGTGAGGGGTGGGCAAGTTAAATAAATCATCTCACTTGTGGTTCAGAGCTTAGTCACATATCATATAAACTAATGAAGGGAAAGTTGGCAGTAAGCCTCCCTGTAGAGTAAGTTAGCTTTTATTTCTGTAAAAGAGTTAAAATTAATCTATATTGTGATTCATTTTGATGATTCTTAAAAATTATGTTATCCATAACTCTGTGATATTGATTCTATTTCAACAATTCCTTCATTTCATAATGAAAAATAACTTGCAATGTCTCCATGCTTCTGGCCTTTTTTATTAACATTTTTATTCACAACAGTAACTCAACACTGATATTACATTGGAATGATTAGGGCAGTCTTAAAAAATACTGATGCTTCATAGATTATGTTTAAGTTAATCTAGAGTAGAGCTAGAATTTTTTTAAATTTTATAATAGAAAATTAGAACATTTAAAGAATAGAGCAAATCATTTAACACTCATGTGTCCATTGTGTTCAATATTTATCAACACATGGCAAATCTTATCTCATTTATATCATCCCACTCCTCCTTCACCTTGTTTTAATTATTATTTTTTTAAGATTTTATTTGTTTATTTGGGAGAGAGTGAGAGAGCACAAGTGGGCTGAGGGGCAGAGGGAGAAGCAGACTCCCCACTGAGCAGGGAGCTGGACGTGGAGCTCCATCCCAGGACCCTGGCATCATGACCTAAGCCGAAGGCAGACGCTTAACCAACTGAGCCACCCAGGCCCTTACTTATTTTGAAACAAATCTCAATATCTTATTTCATCTGGACATTGGTATTTTTAAAAACTCCCAAGTGATTCTGGATTGAGATTGAGAATTACTGGTTTAGAATATTGTTATTAGGTTGAAAAGTTCTGAGACGCTTGGATTTTATATTCTAAATCTTATCTTTTTCTGCACATGGAGAGCAATGTTAGACCTGGTTGCTCAATAAAAAAAATTACAGATTTACTAGAAATGGCCATTTGTGTGACTGTGTGTATCATCAAGAATCATAATACTCTTCTATGCTGTGTAGTGTGGTAATCACTAACCACATATAGCTATTTAAATTTTAATTAAAATTACATAAAATTTTAAAATCAATTCTCAGTATCACTAACCACATTCCACATACTTACCAGCCATATTTGGCGCTGTGGCTAATGTATTAACTAGTACAGATAGAGAACATCTCCATTTGTTAGAAAGTTCAACTGAACAGGGCTTTTAGACAAAAAGACAAACTTCCTTACTCTTCAGCTACTACAAGAGTCACCAAGGATGGGACTCTCCTCAAGTGGAGAAAGAGATTATGCAAATTTAAATACCACACTAGGCTAAATGCAGTTAAAAGTTTAATTGTAAAGTTGAAGCATATCTAAAAGTAAAATGTAAAGAGCATTACTTTGTTCAAAGACTTTTTGGATAAATACTTGCTTGTTCAGTCAACCAAGTGTTTACTAAAAAAAAAATATATTCACAATTTTAAAGAGGCCAAGATGTATCCTAAAGTAATTATTAATGAAACATAATGGATAAGCCTGGGATTTGGACAGTTACCAACATAAAAGCAAAGTCAGAGATATTACATGGTTGAGTTATAAATACAGAATTCAAATAAAATAAAACACAATATAACAATGGATGTAAATATAAAAAAACAAAAAACAATTTTGGAAGAGGGAAGGCAAACAAAGCATATTCAAAAATGTAAGGTCAACTAGGGAGATTCTTCTAGGCCTCTTGAGGAATAGGGAGGAGAACATTTTTCTGGGAAAGGGTGGGGAACATGCCAGGAATTAGGCTAGATTTTCCAGGGGGAAAGTATGAAAACTTAATAGAATCAGACAGTGGTAATTAATGACAAAGAATTGTTAACTTTTAAAGCCTCTCAAAAGATTTGGTCTTTCACAGTCCCTGGTGTGATTTCTGGAATTACAAGTCAGGTAGCTGACAGAGGAGCCTATTTGAGGAGATTTTTAACATTTTAGGGGAAAAATGAGGATAAAGCATTCATTTTGGCATTGGAAAGGAACAAATGCAATGAAGAGTGGAGTATAGGGAGTATCACATCTGTACTGTGAAACATCTGGGCATGTTTGGCTGTGGCCATACATTACACAATTAAGTTGCCACAACTGCAGACTTTTTAATATGTGGGAAGCAGGAGAACTATTCATCAGTGGATTCATTTTTAATAGGATTAATTGGTAATTGATGATTGAACTGCTAGCGATTTGTGGGAGAAAAGGCAATACTAACACTACGTATTAAGCAAAGATATCACTGGATACTTTCATGTTAGAATTTCTAAGCTGAGAGAGTACATTCAAGTATGAAAATGTAGAAAAATGTTAATGATTCCATACAGGCTATCTTAACACAAAAAACAAATCTACACATTACAGCTCTGGGCAAGCATATGCAAGTGTCCAGGTAGCTCTCATTGTTTTTAAGATGTTTTGGAGCAGAATCAGGACAGATCAACTATAATTTGTAATAAAGTTTTATTGTCAGTGTAGCAGAAGAGTAGGGAAAACGTTAGTAGTTTTCAGTGAGTGAAATTTGTAAGTTTACTTTTATTTTGAAAATTTGCTCATATGATATTGGTGGCCTTTGGTGCATAAATGTGTGGTTATGGTAATCTGTATACTAATGGCAATTATTTTTTTATTTTAGATGAATAAATCTTAGTTTTTCTCAATTAAAAAAAAGTGTGCTTTTCTGTGGACACAGTAAACAGAGAAGAGGGTTTTTTTTTTCTTTTATAGAAACCACTTAGAAGAAATAGTGTCCATATGCAAAGCATTTGTATAGAAATAATCATCACTAATTAAAATGTGTTAATTACAATCAATAAAGTAGTTAAATGCATGTTAGTACACAGCAGAAATAGTTGACTTCCAAACTGAGTGGTTTTACCTTGAAAACTCAGAATGTGAGAAAGCCAAACTAAACCAATAAGAAATTTAAATATGTTATTCAAGGTGGATGGAAAAAGGTGGATTCATAATTTAACTATGTCCCTAAGAGGTGCTGAACTGAGGTGGGGAGAGCTACTTAACACGAATTACAAACAGAAATATTATTAGGGGATTTTCTTCATGAGGTGGTTGTGCTGTTCTCAGGTCAGATATAAATACTTTCTCATATTTTCTCTATGCTTTTCCTAATATTGAAAAAAAACCCACCTAATTTTAGACTTTCTAATAGAATTTCACCTCACTCCGAATCACGTAACTATTAATGTTAGGAAGCAGCATTAGTATTTTAAATCAAATTGAATTCCTTAAAAATAAGTAACTGAGAGATGAACTAATTAGCTAAATGGTTATTAGTGTCAGATTGTAGCCCATCCCCCCTTTGGCCCCAGACACACACACCAATGCCATAGGTGTTTCAGTAGGATCCTAATTCACAAACTCATACTTACTTCACTAAATGCCTGCTATGTGCCAGGGTCTTTGTTCTGTGTGGTGGGTACACCAAGATGTGGGTACACCTTGAGGTTTCTGAAGAGTCCAGAGTGTGGTAGTGAAGGCAAAGATGGAAACAACTGGATGCAACACTATCATAGAGTACGTAATAATGTAGCAAAGATGATGAAAGTATCCAGAGAAATCCAGGAAGGTTTTAGGAAATGTATGGCCACTGCCTCGATTCCTCTCACTTCATACTTTTTACTTTGGAAGTTATG
This sequence comes from Zalophus californianus, assembly GCF_009762305.2. NCBI lineage: Eukaryota > Metazoa > Chordata > Mammalia > Carnivora > Otariidae > Zalophus > Zalophus californianus. The sequence goes on along the minus strand of NC_045606.1, from coordinate 47,780,870 downwards.
AATGCATGAAAATCTATTAGACTGCAACTGGACCAAATCACCATTGGTGAAAAATATAAAGATCCTTGTTGAATCATGAAGATATGACATGGAGAGTAGGTTTTTGGGTTCCTGGACTCATGCGCAAAATGCATTCCTAGGTCATTCTTGTTCATATCCTTTGTTTTAAGATTTAAGCTTTCCTTTGTCTTCTGCACCAAGGTTTGTGGGTAGTAATTGATCATAGATAGCTAAACTTTACAATTCAAAAATATTATTTCCAGAATGTCATTTGATAAAATCAGAGTAGAAGGTAAGAGATTTTGCTAGGTAATAAAGTATATACGCTGCATCATTTTTGGCATGAAATCAATATCATCTTGATAAGGCAAGGAAGAATTAAGCCCATGGAAGACATTTACCAATGTGACTGTGATATTATTAGCTCTCCCATATTTCAAGGGTTGACTATAGATGAATATTGTGAAATAAGTGAAATGACTTTTAGTCCTTCGTAGTTTCCCTACTTCAGTCTTGTTGGCATTTCTTTCCATCTTTATCGTAAGAGTTGTTAGGACTTTCCTGCAGGCCATATTCAAGCACCTTCAAAGAGTGTTAGAATTGGAAAGGATTCTAGATTCATCAAAACCATCTCTTTAATCTTAAGGATGAAAAAAACTGAGGCTCAGAGAGTGGCATCCCTAAAATAATGTATGCAGTGCTGGGACTAATAACTTGCATTTTAGTATCTTTCTCTTAGTTCTATAATTTGGAATTCTCATTCCATTTATTTATTAAGATGTCAGATCATTGAAATTTTCCTTTTGAGGATTGCCTAACTGTACCTCCTACAATAGGAGTTATGATAGCATGTAAATCTACTTTTATAGACCAACAATGTTGTCACAGAGTTATCACTCTCCATTTGACTGGAATGAATCCTCAACATTAGTTAGTTGATTTTTTAAAAATCTGGAAGAGATAAAATTTCCATTGATGAGATCCCAGTGTGTCTGCCTTGCATGGCATTTCTTTCCTGGTAAAATTGGTCATTCATTGAGGATCAATAATTTGAGCCATTCTGGAGTTGATGTCTGTTTTTCAAATTTACTCTGAAAATTTCACAAAATATTATTGAAAATTAACAAATATTTTATAATTAAATCTGTAATGTTGTTACACTTGCAATTACTTAATGATCTGAGTTTGAGGGTTTTTCTGTGTTGCAAGTACTCTTTCTGAATCCCACGCATCTTACTTGAATCTTTGCAATTCATGACTCTTTGTTTTAATATTCTTTTGGTGATTTTCTAAAAGATACTCGGTGTCATCAATTCTTTGGGATGTCTTTTTTTCTCTTAATTTAGAATAATAATTTGTTTTCTTTGCTCATTTTCTCTTCCCTGAGTTATTGTGGAAATGTATGTGGAGATGGTCATATTAATTCACAAATTTGATTATATTGAATCACGCAGGTTTGATTTGGCAAATACATGACATTGTCTTGAACATATAGAGTGTGGTTAGAAGGAAGCCTGAACTGTAAGAAAAGGTTTTTGTGTGTGTGATGTCCACTTAACTAATAAATCTGTCATCACTGACTGGTCTCCATTTCCTCTGAAATAAACAAATCACTATTAAGTCCTTTGAAGCAAGAGACTGCCAGGAAACACGAAAGTCACTTTTGCTTCATCCTCCAAGATAAAGTATTTAATAAGTGGAAATGAGATGCAGCAGAAGGAGCCGTGGGGTCTTCACACCTGCTGGAACGTCCAGCAGATATTCACAGAGCAGGAATTCAAACAAACCTCAAACCTTGACATTCAGCACAAGTGCAGAGATGAAGCTAAGAATGAACTTTTGTAGGGCCCTTGGAAACTTCCTAAGTAAAAAGCCTGAATTGTGGGAACATAAGAAATTTGAAGAGAAAAGGCTAGAAATCTGGAGGCCTGTGGCCCTCAACTGAATTGGCCCTACAGTTTTTTTTTACCTTTAGATTATTTCATATTCTACTTTAAATCAAATGGTAATTGATCCATAAATAAGAACTTTTATTAGAAAGGCAGGGATTTGGTTAAGGAGTAAACATCAAGCATCCATTGTCAAGGACTTTTTTTGTTTGCTTGCTTTTTTAATCTCTGAATTATAGACATGTTTTATTTTTACTTATCTCAACCAAAATAAATGACTGATTTTAAAGCAAATTCACATTCAAGCTATCAATCCATTAGGGAAATACAAGCTCACGTAAGAGGCAGGACTTAAAGAGAAGACAAATGCTAAAACTCCTAGAAAGACCAAAAAACAATATACAAAGGAAATAAAAAACAGCCATTAAAAGAAAAACTGAAAGTATATCCCAAAATTAAATTTAAAGGGGAGATTCTTTGCTATTTTTTTCTAAATTTTGTCTGCATCCTTTATTTTTGATTAAGGAATTTATTTGTCTCAACAACAGAGCCAATCTCTCAACCCATGTCTTTTCTTTGTAGTTATTAGCTCTTTAAGCACGTGTAACTGTGGTTGATACTTGTTTCAACAATCATAATACTAAAAACAAAAAGAAAAAACAACTGGCCCAAACTAAAATTTTCATTTGAACTAAAAATTTTCTTCACTCAAGTTTTGATAAACTTCTTAACTCAGGTGTGTGTGTGTGTGTACGTGTGTGTGTGTACGTGTGCGTGTGTGTGTGTATTTTATTTTTTACCCTCAAATACATGATGTTGAAAGGCCTAGGAGTATAATTTGGGAGACCAAAACTGCAAGTTGTTTTGTATTTTCCAGTAGCTCAGTGACTGGAATGTTGCCACTATTATACCCATGCTTCTCACTGCCTGCCTTATACTAATCTGTCCTTATTTTAAGGATGCCTGCAAAAAGCACATTTTTTGTTGGTCTAAAAATGAATTTAGTGCTATGCCATTCAGACATTTTAAATATTATTTTCTTAGCAATATTCAAATTTGCAATACAGTATTATTGGCTCTAGTCACCATGCTGTATATTACATCCCTATGACTTACTTACTTTATAATTGGAAGCTTGTACCTCTTGATCACTTTCACCTGTTTTGCCCACCCCATACTGCCTTCCCCTCTGGCAACTAGCAAACTATTCTTTGTATGTGTGAGTTGTATTTTGTTTTGTTTGTTCATTTGTTTTGTTTTTTAGATTCCACATACAAGTGAATTCATGTATGTATTTGTCTTTGTCTGATTTATTTCACTTAGCATAATACCCTCAAGGCCCATCCATATTGTCACAAATGGCAAGATTTCATTCTTTTATTATGGCTGAATAGTATCCCATTTTATATGGTACATTGTATGTACCACATCTTCTTTATCCATTCATCCATTTATAGACACTTAGGTTGTTTCCACATCTTAGCTATTGTAAATAATGCTACAGTGAACATGGGGGTGCATATATCTTTCCAAATTAGTGTTTTTGTTTTCTTTGGGTAAATATCCAGAAGTGGAATTACTGAATCAAATGGTATTTCTACTTTTAGTTTTATGAAGAACTCCCATACTATTTTCCATAGTGGCTGCATCAGTTTACTTTCCCAACAGTGCACAAGGGTTTTCTTTTCTCCACAACTTCACCAGCTTTTGTTATATTTTCTTTATGATAATTGCTATCCCAATAGGCACGAGGTAGGATCTCATTGTGATTTTGATTTGTGTTTCCCTGATGATGAGTGATCTTCATTACATGGGGATGTAGTGTACAGCATGATGACTATACTCAATAATATTGTATTTCAAATATGAAAGTTGCTAAGAAAGTAAATCTTAAAAGTTCTCTTCACAAGCAAAAGAAAAATTGTAGCTTTGTATAGTGACACATGGTAACGACTTATTGTGGTGATCATTTTGCAGTGTATACAAAGGTCGAGTCATTATGTGGAACACCTGAAACTAATATAGTGTATGTCAATTATGCTTGAATAAAATATTTTTTAAAATATGGATTACCATAGAAATTTCTCTCACTTGACAGTAACAGATTTGGCCACAATATGAACGTTCTTATTTCATTCTGCCTTTCTGAAAATTGAATCATTCCATTCATCACCTTTTCATCAATAGATTTATAATTATATTGGTTTTTAGAGATTCCTGATACTTTTAAAACAAAATGCAGTTTGTGGCTGTGAAAGAGTATGTTGTGTGTGGCCCTAGTCATTCGGAGCTGCAATGGAAAAGTTGATTTTCTGTCCATAGGTATAGCTTTGGCTATGTACAGATGTGGGAATGACCACTCTGTTAGTTTATTTGTGGATTGAGTAATGTACATCTCTGAGTTATTTGATAAAAAGGTACAGAGGCCTTTTAATTCTAGGACTTCTGTTCTTACCACATTGATAATCCAGAACATGAAGAATACATTGTCTTTGAGGTTGTTGATTTCTAATTATGGGAAACATTTATTGGTTTAATGAAACTTTGTTTTTAAATTTTTATATGCACTGCATACAATCATAAATCTTTTGGAGTGGCTTCATTCTTTATAAATATCAAGATGAAATACAGACACATTACCAAAAATATCAGTCACTGCTCTGAGCTCTGTGTGAATATTAAAGAGGATTGGAAAGTTTTGAAGGAATGGGGGATTGCTCCATTTTTCCAAGCCAAAAATATCAAAATTTGGCTTATAAGACTATGGAAACTAAAAGTCTGCATATTCCTAGAGGGGATTAATACATTACTTAACCTTGAAAAATATTATTGCCTGGCAACTACAAGGTATGCTTAATTTTCTCAGCCCTATCTTTATTCCTTTATTTTGAATCCATTTCATTCAAAAGTTCTGATCTGGAGGCACCTGGGTGGCTCAGTCGGTTAAGCGTCTGCCTTCAGCTCAGGTCATGATCCCGGGGTCCTGAGATCGTGTCCTGCCTCAGGCTCCCTGATCAGTGGGGAGCCTGCTTCTCCCTCTCCCTCTGCCTGCCACTCCCCCTGTTTGTGCTCTCTCTCTCTGACAAAAAAATCTTAAAAAAAATTTCTGATCTACCGGCAGTAAAAACCTCATTAGAATATTGTACAGCTGTTAATCTCCTCATGCTATAGAAGCCATTTGATATATACACCTTTTTCTTGATGATAAGTACAGTCAATTTGAAATTTTTTTCCAAATATACTTAATTGTTTTTTAGGAAGGTGGAGAACTAAAAAAACACTAAAACCCAAACACTTCCCTAAAGAAAAAGTTTTATGTGTTACATTAAGATGGTACCCTTCTTTGAAGACCTCAAAGCTGCTAAATATAGAGCAACTGATTTGCTCTATTTTTACACAGAGCTGATTTTATTTTTTTCTCTAGAGTAATCCAGAAGGCAAAGAGCAGTAGCAGTATTGCTTTTCTCTTCTAGATTTCCTTAGTCAACACCCAAAAAGAGAATAAACTGTAATGTGGGGGAGCACTGATCTTGTCCTTTTTAATTCCAGAGCGTAAGGATGGTCTTGCCTAAAATAAAAATGAAATAGTTACCTTTGCATAGCTCTAACTATACAATTATTTCATCTTACCCTATTTAACTTGACTCTTTCCATTTCATAATGCTATCTCATGTGATTAAATGTAACTGTGATAGTAGGAAAATCTGTATCTGTTACCTCAGCCAGTCATTATCTGTTCCGGAAATTTGTCAGTTAGCTTAAGCCATTAGAGTGGTGCTAATAATGCCAAAAATCATAGGCTTAGGTTTTGTGACATTAGTGTCTTTCAGAGAATGACTTTCCTTCGTGGCTATACAGAGCGCTGCCCTAATCACTGCCAGCCATATAATAAATGCATTCTGTGTTACACGGAACTGTGTGTGTTTGCCCAGCCATAAATGGAAAACCCGTTTAAGAATTCCAGTTTGAAATGGTTGATCATATTTTTAGGATGATTGATTCATCTCCCCCACTCCTTCAGTCATTCAGTCATTTATAATGTGCATATTGAGTGCCTCTCATTGGCAAAGTGCTGTACTTTTTAAAAAATGTGTGGTTAATTCAAAAAGCAGAAAGTGTCTAAAAACTCAGACCTCATATATTATGTAGGTGCCTATTTAACCAAATCAATTAATGAATGTTAATGTATTCATCAATTAAGAGGAAAATTGAAATAATTTGAATATTACTCTCTCAAACCACACTCATTAGCTTAGCTCTAAGATCTCAGCTACAGATCATGACAAGTTGGATAAGGAAAGAAGAAAGCCACTTACCAGTACTAGAACTATTCATGTATTTAGTTACTTACCAAAAACTACCAGTTTTCCATTCTGAATCACTTTTTTATATTCCCCATGCCCTAATCTCTTAGTTTAGAATATAGTTTTTCACCTGTATAATTACAAGAGTTCCTCACCAGTTTACCCCGATGCTTCTTTCTTCCTTTTTTTTTTTTTTTAATGCAAGTGTGACTGTCAATTTAAACATCTTTCATTGACCACTGACTATGTGTCAAGCTTAGTGCTGGAACTCAAAGGCAGCCTCGGTTTTCTCAAACCAGGAGACATTTGGCAGTATCTAGAGACAAATAATCTTCATGCGTGGAATGCTATTAGCATTCAGAGTCCCCACTGAGTAGAGAGCCCAAGTGCTTAAGGGCCAAGGATGCTGCTGAATATCTTCCAGTGTACATGGTAGTCCTCACAAGAAAGGATTATTGGGTCTAACATGTCAGTTGTGTCAAATTCAGAAAGTCTTGTGGGGAGGTATAGATGGAGAGGTTCTAAAGAATAAAGTCAGGTTTTGGCTCTTCAGGCACACCCATTTAATCCTACCCTGATTAAAGTCCTCAAATTAATGTGTCCCATGTTGTTTATAGCCCACACTCTCTTGCCAATTTTTTTTTCTCCAATTCTCCATCTTTCTGCACGTGCTGGCCTTCAATCCAGGAAGAGTATTGCTTTCCAAAGGGAAGGGCATTCTGTGCCCTCCGGTTTGTAAGATTTTGTTCTTGCTTTTTTCTTTGTCTGGAATGCCCTTCTTTCTGCATCTACAAAAAATTCATTCATTCTTTAAATCTCACTCATGTCACTTCCTCCTTTCAGTCATCATTGAAACAAAAAAGAAAAGGAACTCACTGCCTTCCTCACATAAGTCTTGTAGCTTATCGTGTATCCTTTTATTTTTGAATGAGTCATTTTGCATTAAAATTATTTATTAACCCCTATCTCCTAAACTTGGTAGCAGGGATTGAGTCTTTAGCTCCAAGTACATATGACAATGTCTGGGAAAATTTTCTGTTCGGGTATTTGATAAAAGAATGAAATAAGTACCTGAATAATAATTATAGGAGAATGAAGGATCGAAATCGCATGTAACTTTACAAATAAATGTATTTGATCTACTCTACTCTCAAGTGTTTAGGCATTAGGCATCCTTTGACATAAAACAGACACAGAAATGAAATTTGCATTCTTTTTTAAAAAGATTATTTATTATTTACTTGAGAGAGAGAGAGTATGAGCAGGGTGGGGAAGAGCAGAGGTAGAGGGAGAATCAGAGTCCCCACTGAGTAGAGAGCCCAATGCGGGGCTCGATCCCAGGACCCTGAGATCATGACCTGAGCCGAAGGCAGACGCTTAACTGACTGAGTCACCCAGGCACCCTGAAATTTGCATTCTTTATACACACATGAGAGTGTAAGATCATTTCCTTTTCTCCTACTAATAATCCCTATACTTGCAAATAAACACATAGAGATTGCTTGCAAAAAAAAAAAAAAACACACACTCATATTTTAAAATAACATTGCATAGTATATAAATAAGTTGATATATTAAAGTAGAATTGGGGGTTTCTGCTTCCAGAAAGAATAAATCTTTCTGGAAAACTTTTCTCGATTCTTTTCACTAAGTACAACTGAAAACACTGGATGTTATATATAAAATGAACCTAAGAAGATTCTGAAAGGTAGACAGGAAAGCAGAATGGGTACTGATTTTGAGACCCGAGAAATGTCATGGTGGTGAATTGCCTGGGTTTACTTTTGCCTATATGTTCCAGACTTGGAGCTGAAGCAGCCAGCCACCTCAAAACACCAACAAACACAAACATAAAAAGCTCCCACAGAAGTCGGCTATCTTTAGGCAAAGGTCCAGGAAAGGGGTAAGCTTCACAAAGAAAGATACTTTGCCACAAAACTGCTCTACTCAAGCAAAACAACTTCTGCTCTGTGCAAGACCCTGCTAAGAGGGGCCGCAATTAAAGAGGAGGGAACTGTCCATGAATCTCAGCAACTTAGATGACTCTCCAAAGAATTATGGTCACTGAGAAAAGCCAATCCCAAAGGTTATGCACTGTATTATTCCATTTACAGAACATCCTTGAAAGGACAAAAATTATAAAAATAGAGAACAGAGTAGTGGTTGCTAAGGGTTAAAGAACTGGTGGGGCCCATAGGGAATTGGGTGTGGCTATAAGAGTAGCATGAAGCATCTTTATGGTGATGGAAATGTTCTGTATCCTGTCTGTTTTAATGCCAATATCCTGTGTGATATTGTGCTCTAGTTTAGCTAGATTACTACTGGGAACACTGAGGAAAGCGTCCCTGGAATCTCCTTGTGTTATTTATGGATTGCATGTGAATCAAGAATTATCTCAAAAAGGTTCATTTAATTAAAAAAATATGATGGCTTAGTAGTTCTTTAGAATGTCTTTATATATACTCTAATAAAGTTTATTTAACTCTTTATATGGGCTGTGAAACGATTCACACTCAGAGTAGATCTTTTCTCTTCCCATGTGGAGATGTTAGTCCTGCTTTCAAATAGGAACAACATCTTCTGGCTGAGAATAGAAGATCTGCTTACATGACTGGTGTTGACAAAAGATGTCACAAGGAGGGCGGAGCAAGATGGCGGAGGAGTAGGAGACCTGGATTTCGTCTGGTCTCAGGAATCCAGCTGGATAGGGATCAAACCATACTGAACACCTACAAACTCAACAGGAGATCGAAGAAAAGAATAGCAACAACTCTCTGAACAGAAAAGCGACCACTTTCTGGAAGCAGGGACCCAACAAGCGGCAGATCCAGGGAGACTCCCCTTCCTCCCCTCGGGGAGGAGTGGTGCGGGAGCGCACCACAGGGATCTGCTGGGTTTGGAGACTCCACATGGAGTTGGGTGCCAGAGATAGGAATGCTCAGTCACAGACCGGGTGAGCACGGAGTGCGGCCGGAGACCGGGGAGACGGGAGTGAATGATTGCTTTTCTCTGGGGGTGCACTGAGGAGCGGGGCCCCGAGTTCTCGGCTCCTCTGGGGCGGAGATTGGGAGGCTGCCATTTTCACTCTCATCCTCCATAGCTGTACCGAAAGCTTGCAGGGAACAAAAGCTCATGAGAGCAAACCCGAGCAGACTACTTAGCCCAGACCAGGCAAGGGAGGGGCAATTCTGCCTCCAGCGAAGACATTTGGGAACCACAGCAACAGGCCCTCCCCCAGAAGATCAGCAAGAACCGCTAGCCAAGACCAAGTTTACTGATCAAAGAGAACGGCAGAACTCCAGTGCTAGGGGAATACTGCACATAGAATTCATGGCTTTTTTATAATGATTCTTTAGTCTTTCAAAGTTAATTTTTTTTAACTTTTTAAAAAAATTTTTCTTTTTCCCTTTTTCAACCAACATCCTATCAATCCCTCTTTTAAAAAAAACATTTTTATTTTTCATTTTTAGAGTCATATTCTATCCCTTCATAGTAGTTACCCTTATTTTTGGCATATATATATATAGGTTGTTCTCTCTTTAAAATTTGGAGATACAATTTCTTCTAACAGATCAAAATATACCCTAAATCACTAGTGTATGGCTTTGTTCTAGTCTCCTGACTGATCATATTCTCTCCCCTTTTTTTTTCTTTTTTTTTTAAATCCTCATCTTTCTTTTTTCAACCAACTTCTTATTTTCTTAATTCCTTTTATAAAATTTTTTGTAATTTTCATCTTTACAGTCATATTCCATCTCTTCATCGTATCAACCCTTATTTTTGTACATATATAAGTTTTTCTTTCTTTAAAATTTTGGGAGGCACTTTCTTCTAACAGACCAAAATACACCCAGAATTTGGTGTATGGCACTGATCTATGCACCAGCCTGATCATATTTGATCATATTCTGTTTTTTTTGTTTTGTTCTGTTTTTGTTTGTTTTTCTTTATCTTTTTCTTTCTTTTTCTTTTTCCTTTCTTTCCCTTTCTTTTCCCTTGGTTGCAGGTCTTTTCTGATTTGTTTAGAGTATATTTTCTGGGGACATTGATACCCTGTTAGCATTTTGTTCTCTCATTCATGTATTCTCCTCTGAACAAAATAACAAGATGGAAAAAATCACCTCAACAAAAATAACAGAGGTAGTACCGACTACCAGGGACCTACTCAATATGGACATTAGTAAGATGTCGGACCTAGAGTTCAGAATCATGATTTTAAAGGTACTAGCTGGGCTTGAAAAAAGCATGGAAGTTATTAGAGAAACCCTTTCTGGAGAAATAAAAGAACTAAAATCTAACCAAGTCGAAATCAAAAAGGCTATTAATGAGGTGCAATCAAAAATGGGGCACAAACTGCTAGAATAAATGAGGCAGAAGAGAGAATCAGCGATAGAGAAGACCAAATGATGGAAAATAAAGAAGCTGAGAAAAAGAGAGAGAAACAACTACTGGATCACGAGGGCCACCATTACCTTGATCCCCAAACCAGATACTGTCCACTATCACCACTGCTATTCAACATAGTAGTAGAAGTCCTAGACAGAGCAAGCAGACAACAAAAAGAAATCAAAGGCATCCAAATCGGCAAAGAAGAAGTCAAACTCTCACTCTGTAGATGATTTGATACTTTACATGGAAAACCCAAAAGACTCCACCCCAAAACTGCTAGAACTCATACAGGAATTCAGTAAAGTGGCAGGTTATAAAATCAATGCACAGAAATCAGTGGCATTCCTATACACCAACAACAAGACAGAAGAAAGAGAAATTAAGGAGTCGATCCCATTTACAATTGCACCCAAAACCATAAGATACCTAGGAATAAATCTAACCAAAGAGGCAAAGGATCTGTACTCAGAAAACTATAAAACACTCATGAAAAAAATTGAGGAAGACACAAAGAAATGGAAAAACCTTCCATGCTCATGGATTGGAAGAACAGATATTGTGAAGATGTCAGTCCTACCTAGAGCAATCTATACATTCAATGCAATCCCCCTCAAAATACCATCCACTTTTTTCAAAGAAATGGAACAAATAATCCTAAAATTTCTATGGAACCAGAGAAGACCCCAAATAGCCAGAGGAATGTTGGAAAAGAAAAGTAAAGCTGGTGGCATCACAATTCTGGACTTCCAGCTCTATTACAAAGCTCTCATCATCAAGACAGTATGGTACTGGCACAAAAACAGACACATAGATCAATGGAACAGAATAGAGAGCCCAGAAATGGACCCTCAACTCTATGGTCAACTCATCTTTGACAAAGCAGGAAAGAATGTCCAATGGCAGAAAGACAGTCTCTTCAACAAATGGTGTTGGGAAAATTGGACAGCCACATGCAGAAGAATGAAACTGGACCATTTCCTTACACCACCACACAAAACTAGACTCCAAAGGGTTGAAAGACCTCAACGTGAGACAGGCATCCTTCAAAATTCTAAAGGAGAACACAGGCAGCAACCTCTTTGACCTCAGCCGCAGCAGCTTCTTCCTAGAAACATCGCCAAAGGCAAGGGAAGCAAGGGCAAAAATGAACTTTTGGGACCTCATGAAGATAAAAAGCTTTTGCAGAGCAAAAGAAACAGTCCACAAAACCAAAAGACAACCGACAGAATGGGAGAAAATATTTGCAAATGACATATCAGATAAAGGACTAGTATCCAAAATCCATAAAGAACTTATCACTCAACACCCAAAGAACAAATAATCCAATCAAGAAATGGGCAGAAGACATGAACGGACATTTTTCCAAAGAAGACATCCAAATGGCCAATGGACACATGGAAAAGTGCTCAACATCGCTCGGCATCAGGGAAATCCAAATCAAAACCTCAATGAGGTACCACCTCACACCAGTCAGAATGGCTAAAATTAACAAGTCAGGAAACTAGAGATGTTGGTGGGGATGCGGAGAAAGGGGAACCTTCCTACACTGTTTGTGGGAATGCAAGCTGGTGCAACCCCTCTGGAAAACAGTATGGAGGTTCCTCAAACAGTTGAAAATAGAGCTACCATACGATCCAGCAATTGCACTACTGGGTATTTACCCCAAAGATACAAATGTAGGGATCCGAGGGGGTGTGTGCACCCCGATGTTTATAGCAGCAATGTCCACAATAGCCAAACTGTGGAAAGAGCCAAGATGTCCATCCACAGATGAATGGATAAAGAAGAAGTGGTATGTATAAATGGAATATTATACAGCCATCAAAAGGAATGAGATCTTGCCATTTGCAACTATGTGGATGGAACTGGAGGGTGTTATGCTGAGTGAAATAAGTCAATCAGAGAAAGACATGTATCATATGACCTCACTGATATGAGGAATTCTTAATCTCAGGAAACAAACTGAGGGTTGCTGGAGTGGTGGGGGGTGGGAGGGATGGGGTGGCTGGGTGATAGACATTGGGGAGGGTATGTGCTATGGTGAGTGCTGTGAATTGTGCAAGACTGTTGAATCACAGTTCTGTACCTCTGAAACAAATAATGCAACATATGTTAAGAAAAAAAAAAGAAGATAACAGGAGGGGAAGAATGAAGGGGGGGAATCGGAGGGGGAGACGAACCATGAGAGACGATGGACTCTGAAAAACAAACTGAGGGTTCTAGAGGGGAGGGGGTGGGGGGATGGGTTAGCCTGGTGATGGGTATTAAAGAGGGCACGTTCTGCATGGAGCACTGGGTGTATGCACAAACAATGAATCATGGAACACTGCACCAAAAACTAATGATGTAATGTATGGTGATTAACATAGCAATAAAAAATTTAACGAAAAAAATGCAGAAAAAAAAAGATGTCACAACACATGTTCCATGCTTTTATGTCATATATATCTTGTTCAAAATATTGTAAAATAATTAAATGAGAGTATTCACGAAGCATGATTAATTACATAGTAGTTTTACACTTTGTGACAGGGTTCTAAAGAGACATCCTAAGAATATCCTACTTGCAGCTAGTTCGCCTATTCACCTAACATCGTTTCTTTTGAGTAGAATAATAAAAGAGCCAAGATGCCCATCGACAGATGAATGGATAAAGAAGATGTGGTATATATACACAATGGAATATTATGCAGCCATCAAAAGGAATGAGATCTTGCCATTTGCAACGACGTGGATGAAACTGGAGGGTGTTATGCTGAGTGAAATAAGTCAATCAGAGAAAGACATGTATCACATGACCTCACTGATATGAGGAATTCTTAATCTCAGGAAAGAAACTGAGTGTTACTGGAGTGGTTGGGGGTGGGAGGGATGGGGTGGCTGGGTGATAGACATTGGGGAGGGTATGTGCTACGGTGAGCGCTGTGAATTGTGCAAGACTGTTGAATCACAGTTCTGTACTTCTGAAACAAATAACGCAACATATTTTAAGAAAAAAGAAAAAGAAGAAGATAACAGGAGAGGAAGAAAAGGGGAGTATGTCAGAGGGGGAGACGAACCATGAGAGGTGATGGACTCTGAAAAACAAACTGAGGGTTCTAGAGGGGAGGGGGGTAGGGGGATGGGTTAGCCTGGTAATGGGTATTGAGGAGGGCACGTTCTGCATGGAGCACTGGGTGTTATGAACAAACAATGAATCATGGAACACTGCACCAAAAACTAATGATGTAATATACGGTGATTAACATAACAATAAAAATTAAAAAAAAAAAACATAACTGCACTTGAAACAAATTTTCAGAAGAGTCAAAAGAAAAATGAATTTTTTGCTGTGATGCCCATAGGTTCAAAGCAGTTGACACCTATTACCCTACCATTATATTCAATATTGAATATCAAAATAATATTCAATAATACTATCAAAGATGGTATTTTGCAAGCTGTTTCAATCCCTTGTTGGTAGAGTGTAGGGCTCAGAAGAAGATGAGTTAATCCTTGGATGGGTTCTAGATATTTCCTTCTTCCTAAGATATACTTGCTAATGTCCGCTGGTTGTATGTTGGGGGAGTAAAATTACAAAGTAATCATGTACGTCTATTAATGATGTGGTTACCTATGTCATTAAAGGCCTTGAGAATTTTAAAATCACTTATGACTTTAGAGTTTTTAGATTGGGAAAGGTACAAGCCATTAGTACAAGGGAAGTTACAAGCCGTAGTGGTCTTTTCTCCTTATTTTGTATTTCTTTCAGTAGGATGTCTTTTGCTTTGGGTTCAAAATGTAGTACTTGGACGAGATTGTCCTGTGCAATGATTAAGAGCTCAGACTTTGATTGAAGATTCCTCAGGATTAAAGCCAGCTAGTTCTGTGCCTTGCAGGCCATGTGACCTTGCCTCTGTTACTGAATCCCTCTGTGTCTCAGTTTCCTTATTCCTGAAATGGAAGATTACTTGAGTCATTAAATGTAAGTGCTTACAGTACAGCCTGGCACATAATAAGCACTACATAGGGATTAGCCATTATTATTATACCAACGTTAAGAACACTGTAGAAATAATATATTCTTAAAGAATTCCCCCCCTTTTTTTTAGTGATTAGAATGATATTCCATTGCAACTTCACCAGAGACAATAGCTTATCATCTTTACCATCAAGATTATGCTAGAATTGATTGGTTTTTGTTCAATGCCTGCCATGCACTGTTACTGGTGATGCTATATTAAATGATCCCTGCCTTTAACTGCTCTGGATAGGAGCATGAAGATTTTCATAGCAGTAGCGAGGGGGCATGTATCATACTTTATTGATAGATATGAAAATTAGGCATTCAAAATCAATCTTTTACTCCCTGTTTTAAAACCGTCAGTGGCTGGTGTGATACGTAACTGATGAATCACTAAATTCTACCCCTGAATGCACTATATGCTAACTAACTTGAATTTAAACTAAAAAAAATAATAATAATAAGATAAATAAACCATGAGTGGCTCTGTATTATCAAGAGAAAACACTCGGCATGGAAATCAAAGGCTCTCATGGGCTTGTCCTGGTCTCTTCTCCCATCTTTCCCCACATTCTTGTTTCTAGCACTTTGAGGTACTTAATTTTCCTATATATTCCAGGTGCTCTGTCAAGTCCACTGTTCACTTTGATCTTAATGCAATTCCCAGTTTCTCTTTTAGGAAAACTCTTCTACATGTCCAAATTCTGGCTTGCATTTGCCTTCTGTGGGATTTCTTCATAACTAAACTCAGGCAGATTGAGTGCTTCGCTTCTTTTCTTAAACCACAGTGGAAATCCCTCTGCTCTATTAGCACCTCCTTCATTGTATTGTCTTATTTTTTTTCCAGTCTATTTTATTTCGTATTTCAAAATTTCTAAGTACAGAAAAGTACAAGGAAGAGAGTAACTGGAATCCGTGGGTTTGTTTGTTGTTTGATTTGTTTTGTCTCTATCTCCTCCTCTCCTTCTCCCTCTTCTCCTTCCCCCCCTTCTCCATCCCTCTTCAATGCTATGTGCTCCTCAAGGGCAGATATAATTTCTTACTTCTCTTTGTGTCCCCTCAGTACCCTGCACAGTTTTGGCACATAGGAAGCACTCATAAACATTTTATGAATAATCGCATTTGCAGGAGATGGAATTGGTTTGAGATATTCTTTTTTTTTTTTTAAAGATTTATTTAGTTATTTGACAGAGAGAGACCCAGCGAGAGAAGGAACACAAGCAGGGGGAGTGGGAGAGGGAGAAGCAGGCTTCCCGCCGAGCAGGGAGCCCGATGCGGGGCTCGAATTAATTGATTGGTTTTTGTTCAGTGTCTACCATGCACTGTTACTGGTGATGCTATATTAAATGATCTCTGCCTTTAACTGCTCTGGATAGGAGCATGAAGATTTTCATAGCAGTAGGGAGGCAGCATGTATCATACTTTATTGACAGATATCAAAATTAGGCATTCACAATCAATCTTTTCCTCCCTGTTTTAAAACCGTCAGTGACAGGTGTAATACGCAACTGATGAATCACAAAATTCTACCCCTGAAACTAATAATGCACTATATGCTAACTAACTTGAATTTAAACTAAAAAAATAAATAAAATAAATAAAACCATCGGTGGCTTCCTATTATCAAGAGAAAACACTCGGCATGGAAATCAAAGGCTCTTATGGGCTTGCCCTGGCCTCCTCCCCCATCTTTCCCCACATCCCTGTTTCTAGCACTTTGAGGGAACACAAGCAGGGGGAGTGGGAGAGGGAGAAGCAGGCTTCCCGCCGAGCAGGGAGCCCGATGCAGGGCTCGTTTCCAGGACTCTGGGATCATGACTTGAGCGGAAGGTAACAACTGAGCCACCCAGGTGCCCGGTTTGAGATATTCTTGAGATACAGTAATGAGACCAGCATCATTTGGACATACCATACCTTCCTTGATACAATAGGAACATACTTTTAAAAAAGCAGCGTGAGAGCAATTTCAGAAGTACCTAGAAAGCAGGCAAACAAGTGTGGATTGGGCTAAGCGATTATTGTAGCAATCTTAGCACAAGATGCTGAACCTGACTGAGGTGTTGTTTCCTATCTCAAAGGAAAATGACACAGAACATTGTGACTACAAGTTGTGGGGGATGGAGACAAGTAGAAAGAATCAAAATCCTTTAAGATTAACTTGTACCACTGATAGGTTGGAAAAGGAAGTTAGTTTAGTTTGGGGACAGAATTTAACTCAAAATGGATTGCCTCATAGGGACTGGCAGGACAACCACGTGGGAATGCCCAGTAGGCAGTTGGAAGGGTGGGGCTGGTGAGAGCTCTCCACCCCTTCTTTGTTGTTGATTTTCAAAATCTTTGATCTTTAGCTTTAGGCTAATCTGGTTACAAATTTCCAGAGGTTAGGGATGAATTGTTTTGCAAAATATACAGGTCCATCCCACCCTTTAATCTCTGTGGTGGTGTCTAAATTTGAAGGTCTTCTGTTTTACTTTCTATAGGATATCACGCTCTCTGCTAAACTAGAGCCCTGCACCGAGAACAGTTTTTTCTGCCCAAAAACATATCAATTCCCTCAGTCTATCTTTCAAGGCACCACATGGCTTCAGCCTATCTTTCTGGGATGATCCCAATCATCTCTTCCATCTGTACTTACTACAACTGGTATTAACTGTTTTCTGTACCCATTACTCCATCTCTAACCTTAATTTCCCTGTCACCTGGAAAGCCCTCTAAAGCTCTCTCCCACTGTAGAAGCTTTGCCTTTTCTTTCAGAACCATCATAAATGTAATCTGTTCATGAAACTTTTAATGATCCCTCAATTTCATGTAATTTTTTTATCCTTCTTTGATTATCCATAGGTGTTTGTATCTCTCTTCTGGCACTAAGCTGTTCTTTGATGTGAGCTATCTTTGAGATTTGAAAAAAATCTCTGATATCTACACCAAACACGAACACACGCATGTGCGCACGCGCACACACGCACACACACACACACACACACACACACACACACACACACACACTCAATTTTTATAAGCTCCTTAATGAAGTTACATATTACTTACCGATATGTTTGTACGTATTCAATAAATATTTGTGGAGTGGAATTCATATGGTAATTGACACCTTGAAAATTGTGAACAGTTCAGTTATGGAAATTCGTTACAGAAGCATAGCCCTTGGAGAATTCCCCATTTTGAGAGGGAAGAGTAAGGAGAGCAGAGGTGGGGCAGTCCAGAGACGGTGACTTGCTTTGGTTATCCAGGGAGTTGTGGGAGGGCCTCCCTGGAGCCCAGGTCAACTGTGGTTTAGCCAGTGGACAACTTAATTTCATGTAAATCAGCTATATTAATCATTTACAGAGTGAGACATTTCTGCTCCTATTTTATAGCTGTGCTGGCAAGTGGGTGCCAGAGGAAAAGGGAATTCCCTGGGTAACTAGACTCCAACCTCAAAGCTCTTTACTTCCTCTGGATGATTAATTATGTTGCAAGGTTCTTAACAAAGGACCCTTGATTCAGATCTCCAAGCACTAGGGTATTAATGCTGCAGCACTTTCGCTGCATCCTAGGTCAGTTAAATTTTTCTCAAAGCTGGTTCCTATTTCTGGCAGTAACTCTTCAGTTCTGGAACTTCAGTTCCAGCCAAAATAAACTATTGTCTCAGGTCTGTATTTTTCCTGAAGTACCATGGCATTTTTATGGAATGTGGAGACAGTTTTATGTAAGACTGTAATGGTAACAATAAAGGACCCAGATCCCCTTCTCTGGCTTGCTGTCCTTTCCTCTGTACCCCAGCAGTGATTATACAGCTTCCAACGAGAGAGCCGTGTTCAGACTTCCAAAAGAAATCTGTCATTTATTTACCGTGTGATGTGATCCTCACTTTCCTGTTTTTTTTTTCCTTCATCCACAACAGCATAAAATCATTTTCTTATGTGTAGCTATATTTTTCAAGAAAAAGAAGGCATTGTCCTATATCATGATTAAATGTTCAAAATTGTCTTGTTTTTCAGTGAAATAATGCTAATAAAGTCTTTTAAGGTAGCTATGCTTTATCTGTAAACATTTATTATTCATACTGCTAATAATAATAAATCAAAGAAGCCAATATGGCATTAAATCTTTAAGACTTTTTAAATATAAAAAAGACAAAGCTTGCTTATTCTTGATATATTAGTTTCCCAATGTGTATTAATGTATTTTAAAAAACACATGTCATAAGGATGAATTTGAATGCTGTGGGAATATCACTAGCCTGATAGGGTCAACATGTTAATATTTAGCATTTTGAAGACCAGATTTTCCCACTTCAATGAGTGAATAAAGGAAATTCTTTTGAGATTATGATGTTTCCATTATCCGAGTTTGTCTTAGGAGCTCTCCACAACAGGGTTTGTAAATTGAGGAGTTTAAAAGTAAACTAGAGTTCTGAAGTGATATCTTTGTAAGAAGGTGAGCTAATGCATACATGGTAATCCTAGAAAAGGCGAAGTTAATTAACTTTTAAATATCTTATTGTTTTGTTAAATGATTATCTTTTAAAATGAGAGATTATGTTCTAGCAATTTAAGGAAACGTAGAATAATAAACTTTTTGTGATTTGTTGTTGTTGGCTATTAGAAACAATTATAAAGTTTCCGTTTTGTGGAATTGCCACTAGTATATAATAACTATTCACAGCAGCTTTAGTTTCATGTTCCGTAAAATTGAGCTTCCTGTCTTTACATTTTAGAACCTAGATCGTGATCCTTGAGATTTTGCTATGTTAATGCATACAATTACTAAGGAAAGGAAGTGGTGTAATATGAGAAGACAAAGAAATCAAGCCATCAAAGTAGACTTTTGCATAACAAGCAAAATCTTAGTGCTTGTTGAACTTAGCTATAAATTTACTAAAACATATCTTTGAGCCATATGTCTGGAAATGTCTTACCATTTTAATGTGAGAAGCACAGAGACCTTACTGAGATAATGTTATGGTGGGCTCATGAGGCAAACCTGGATTATTGGTTAAAATGAGCATTGACAGTGTTCTTCCAACATTCATTATATGCATGTTTAAGTATCATAGGTTTGTGGGAATTGCATGATGATTTCTTCTTCTCAACAGAAACCTCAACTGATATTTTTAGAGCATAATCACAATCAGAAAAGACCTTAATTAAAAACTTTCTTCTTAACAGAACTGTTGAAAGACCCAAATTAAGGAATTTTTCCCATATTTGAGTCTTATTTATAAATGTTAGGTAAAGTATAAGCTTTAGGTATGGCTTGTTTAACATATAACAAATATATTTGTTATACTTGTTTCTTGGTGTGTATCCACATGTATATAAACACAGAATATGTGGCTAAATTGCATTTAGTGTGGCAAATACATTTTGACGTACAAACAACATTCTATATATATATAGTACTTTGAGGATAATGAGCTAGCAATAAAGAGAAAACACTTATTTAAATCAGTTATTATCTTAGGAAAGGTTAACATGGATTCACTAAATCATTATTCTTTCATACTTTGGATATTAATTTTATGTCAGTGTGATTTATTTAAGTGAAAAATACTAGAGCTCTTCTCAAATTGGTGATTAAATATAATTAGGAATTATAAAGCTTTCTCTTTTCATTATGAAAACCTTCTCAAGTTCCACCGAGTACTTTTAATAAGACATTGCTTGATAGCCAGCTAAGTGCGTGATGGAGATCTCTTTGTAATATAATAAGCATTTAAAACATAATCACTTAAATACAGTATTTCTAGTAGCCCAAGATCTTTAATAGCATGGATTTTACCTTCCCTTTTATTCCTGCCACACGTACATACACACATGCACACCCTTAAATGCGTGTGACACCAAACTACTCATACACATTCCTCAGAATACAAGGTTTATGTCCGTTTCTGTGCAATTTTCATATACTTTATCAAACTGAAGTTCAAAACTTTCCTATGTTGCAAAGATAGCTGGTTCTTCAGTTGAGAAATGGTATGTTCAGAGTGGAAAGAGGTAAATGTGTAGGTATGTGAGAGAGATGGTAATAGAAAGCCAATGTCACTTCCTCCAAGGTCTGGAGAGAGAAAAAAAATGCAATTATATCATGAAAACATATCTCAACATGCTTTAGAAACTTTATCTCTGGTAAAACTATTTATTTATGGGGAAGTTTATGAGGCCCTTTTATGTGTATTATCTCACTTGTCTGTTTAAGAAATCTGTGAGGCTGGCAGTAAACTGAGAATAAATGGATTACAACTGTTAGGTCACAAATAGAGACTAGCCCTGAGGTTTTATGCCACGCCTGTTTCATTTCCACAGCTATCCCCAGAAAGCTTAGTGTTTCAGTATAGATTAATTAACATTTATTGTGGGGCTTCTAACATGGAGCTTAATTATAAACACATTCTTTTTCATTTCTAGTGTTTCATAGTAAGTACCCATTATAGAAGATTCCCTGATGTAATTCAATGTAAGCTTAAAAATAGGAAACCTTCCCTTTTATTCCTGCCACACGTCCATACACACATGCACACCCTTAAATGCGTGTGACACCAAACTACTCATACACATTCCTCAGAATTCAAGGTTTATGTCCGTTTCTGTGTAATTTTCCTTCTGTTTACTAATTATAAGCCAGCTTCTTCCTAGAGACCAGGTGCTTTGCATTTTTTACTTACTTTGTGTGGTACTTAAAATAGCATGATAGTCCAGAGACCATCTGAGAAATGTTTTTTTCTTTCCTGACAGTCCTGACAATTCAGGTACTCTCTTGTCTTTTTCCAAACAATTTTTTACATTTTTCTTTGTTTTAAGTCGTAAGTGCCTTAAGTAATTTCAATGTAGAAAAATTTTCAAGAGAAAATAAGTCCAATTTCCATCTTAAAAGGAAAATATTACTACAGTTGTGGGAAGTTTGGAGTTTCTTTTCACTGGTATGAGACCACATCTATACTTTTAGTTTCCAGTATTTGGATATTGAAGGGCGGTCCCTTTCTTCTTGATGCATTTTATACTATGCTTTAGGTTTGGCACAGTTAGTATTTCATTTAAATAACAAAACACTTAGATGTGGTGATTATTGCTGGATACCCCAATAATCTATGATTGGCGGTGGTTTACTCTGTGTTGCATAAAATAAAAATAAATCTTCATCACTTATTTAAAGCAACTCCTAGCCTTTCTTTGCCCACAATGGCATGAGCATAGCCTTTGTGATTTACCCATTTTGGTGAATTAATTATCAGATCAACACAACAATAAGGGTTATTAATGAATCATAGAAAATTGTTAGTTTTGTAGATGGACTTTAGAATACTGCTGTAAATACTATTGTCTAGTCCTTGATATCATTTCCAAATTAGCTAAGCATACACTATTAGCCTGATTGATCGTTCTTTCATTTCTAAGACTTTATTACTGTAGACATTGTTATTCATGACTTTATGATAGTTTCTTTTTCTAATGTTTTATTTATATATTCATGAGAGTCAGAGAGAGAGAGAGAGAGAGAGAGGCAGAGGGAGAAGTAGGCTCCCCACTGAGCAGGGAGCCCGATGCGGGACTCGATCCCAGGACCCCGGGACCATGACCCGAGCCGAAGGCAGACGCTCAACCATCTGAGCCACCCAGGCGCGATAGTTTCTGAATACCAGAATTTAGTTTGTGACATAGTAAGGTGTTACTGCTCTGCTGGGGCCATTGAAGTAGGGACTCTTGGGAGCGAATTGTTAAAATTTTCGGGAAGTTTGAGAACCAGTTGACATCACCTTAGTGGCTTGAAATTCACTAAGGTGGGAATATTTACATCATGGAAAGTGGCAACTTGTAAAAACCAGGGCATTTTTCCCTTCCTACCAGTACACAACTGTGTGTGATTCATTCCAAATCATTCAAAAAGAGGAGTCAAATATTGCACAAGTGATTGAAAATTTAAAAATCTACAGATGTTTTAATACATACCAGAAATGTGCATGAATTTGACTACATGCGTATGTGACCAATGGTGATTGAAGAAAATGAAATATTTTAAATGTTTCAATTATAAATATATATGTATATATACTTACATACATACAAACATACACTTTTTATTTGGCTTACTTTGAAAATAAAAGATAGTGCCATTTGATTATACTCAGAAAAAAATATATACTTTAATTTTGACTCCACTTTTTAGTAGCAAAGCGGTAAAAAGAAAACATGAAAGAAATAAAATCAATAAAATCATACAGACTTGCAAAACCCATTTTTTTTAAAGGAAACATAATTAAATCTTGCTGATTGGCCAAAGAAATTATGAGCACAGCTGGGTCTTTTAAAATATGTATTGGTAGAAAGAGCTAAAAAAATACAATCAGCTCCTTTTTAAAATCAATTTCATTTTTTACAAAACACATCAAGATGTATTTCACTAAAGGCTAGGTGTGAAATGACAGTTAAGTGATTCATATAAAATTAAAAAGTCTAATAAACGTGATTTAGTAAAAATTTCAGTTAATTAAGTCTGATTCATGATACATTTTTAGTTTAATAATATTATTAATAATAGCTATATATTACTGCATTGGTTCTACGTCTTAGATATACACACTTTAAATTCCCTAATTTTCTTCTTCATAACAATCCCATGTGGATTCTGTAAATGGGGTATCTGAATTTCAGAATACAGGCTCAGAAGACCACACAGTAAGTAGCAACAGTGGATTTCCAGCTCAGGTTGGCTGGCTTCAAAGCTCCTGCTACTTTCCCCACCCCCCAAGTCATTCTTGCCTTCCAGATATGTAAAAGTTTTAAGCAGTATGTAAAGTTGTGAACTTATACAGCTTTAATTGTAATCACAATTCTGTTTAGTCAATGCAAAACTTTAAAAAATGTGTACTAAGATCTTTTCCACTGATTGAAAATTATTATAAGATAAGCAGAGGATATGCTATCTGTGTGCGTGTGTGTGTGTGTGTGTGTGTGTGCATGTGTGCATGCGCCCGTGTGTGTGTGTGTGTTGGAAAATTACATTTTAGGAGCAAACTGTACATGTCTTCTGCACAACACAGGTGTTAACTCCCAGGTATTACATACTACAAAAATGTTGATACTTCAAGCCCCTTTCCTTCCGCGGTGTAGTGGAATACTAAATGCTACTTAATATCTAAACCTCATAAGTTTTTTTTAAAATAATAAAATGATAATTTATCTATTTATTTATTTATTTTTATTATGTTATGTTAATCACCATACGTTACATCATTAGTTTTTGATGTGTTCCATGATTCATTGTTTGCATATAACACCCAGTGCTCCATGCAAAACATGCCCTCTTTAATACCCATCACTGGGCTAACCCATCCCCCCCTTCCCCTCTAGAACCCTCAGTTTGTTTCTCGGAGTCCATAGTCTCTCACGGTTCGTCTTCCCCTCCGAAGCTTTTGAAACATTTCAAAAGCTATAGGCTGTGATCTATGACATGTGAAAAAAATCATTAAGTTGTGAGTTTTGGTGGAGTGCCTCAATTTGATGTAAAATTACAAGCCATGAATTGTCTGCCAAACCTAGATGAAATCTTCACTCTCTCATTAACCTAATTCCATACCATTTGTATACTGTCTTGGTAGAGATTAGAAATAGGTGTAGAGGTTTTTTTTTACACATAGTATAATATAAAAGATACTATGATAATTTTTATATTTTAGACTTCAGTAGAAGTTATCTTCCTAGTGTACATTCAAATATTATGGATGCACAGATAATGCGCTTAAGTTCTTGAGTTTCTATATCAAATGTATAATTGCATGTAAGACTTTCAAAAATGTCTTTTAGAAGTTTCCTGTATAGCAATTCTTAAGACTTTATAGAATGTTTCATACCATATGTGGGATTAAAGGAAGGCTTCATGGGTAGATGGTTAGAATCTGTTACATATGCAAATATATATACGTGTATCTTTCTACAATTGCCCGTCACCTCAAGAAATGTAGTAATAGCGATATTATTCAGGTATTTCCCACAAAATAGTCTGACAAAAACACAGGTTATACATCCCCAAACACTAAATTTTAATAAACAGCTGTGGTGATGTTACACCCTAAATAGCTACTTATAATTATTTGTGGATTTATCTTTAGCAGCTTTTATTCCCACCTTGATTGTAAGCTACTTTAGGATAGGTGTTATGTTGAGTTGATTCATTTGATAGCACGTGACACAGTAAATTACATATATATATATATATATATATATATATATATATATATATATCACACCACACTCTTAGTGTAGAGTATAGGCCATAGATACCCGGTTCAAAGATGGATTATAGCATAAACTGGTGTGTAAATGACAATTATTGAGCCTCACAGTTCAACAATATTGTCAGTTCCTAATACGCCTTTCTCTATAGACAGATTCCGGACTCGAGTATCATTCATACCTTCCTTTGTCCAAGAAAGGGAACTCTAGAATCAGTCTCTCTGACCTCAACCTCTTCCTCCATCTCTCAGAATAATATTTATGAACTAAATGGAGACCCCATCTTTTCCTCTGTTATTCATAATCTATTAGACTCTTGGAACCATTTGGGCTTCACAGTCTCTGCCACCAGCCACCTTTGCTTGCACATTCTTTATGGCACAGGCCAGTGGTCCTTAACATTTTATGGTCAAAAATCCTTCTCAGTTATCATTTGATCCCTGTACTCAGATCTCATGTTTCAGATTTTTTCCAAGTAAATTTCATTGCAGTTTTTCCCAACTCAAAATGTATGTAAGTATTAGTAATAATGATGAGGAGAAAGAGTACATTTTGAGATCCATCAGCACGTGTTTGTCATTTTCATATTATGCTCAAACATATTTACATCTTTATTATTTAGGGTAGTCTTTATTATTTAGGGAAATTATCAAATCACACAAGTAGTTGATTTAGTCACAGAGAACTGATTATTTATTTGTTTCTCTATTTAATAGAAAGCAAGTGTTTCCTAGTCAGTGTGAACAGAATTTTATTTGTGGAGGGGTTTTAAGTAATGTTCCCTAAATGTAAGTTCTAAATGCTCACACTTCTTCCAGTTGGGAAAATCCCCTTATAAAAATAATCACAAATTGCCTTTAATTCAGATGAGTCATCCTGAGACTGTTTTCCTTCTTGCTGGTAAAGCTGCAATAAAGAAATAGATCACAAAGCATTTAACTCAGAAGGAAGCTAACTGCTGCTTGGTTCCTGGGCCAGAACCCCAGCTTGGTTGGGATTTTATGATTGTTTTTATTTTATTACTTTAATATCTTATTTATTATCTTTGTAATTTCTTTTCTACTATGAAATTAAGGCAAAATAAATTTATAAATTATTTGCCATTAATCTTCTAATATGATTATTTCTGAGGTTAAAAAATAACTAAGTGATTTACTTCTCAAGCCTTTCTATGTGAGGAAAATTATTAGTAGACAATATTTCCAAGCAAACAAATAAGTGCACAGAATTTAAGAGAGTATGTTTATTTGTTTGGTAAATAACGCTGACCTGATTTTTTTTAACCCAGTTAATAGTGTTTGCTAAACATTTTGTATGCTCTAACATCAAAACAGAACGTGACTCCTACCTACCTAAACTATCTAAATCCATGTAAATGGCTGTCAGGATTCTTTAAAGGAGAAGAAATACACACACACACACACACACACACACACACACAACCTGACTCTAGTTTATTGGATTGCCAGTTTTAGTTAAGTTTTATCAAATTTTTAAATAAAAACTTTCAGAGAAACCAGAAATCCACACATTGTTCCCATGGGACGTATAAACTGTCACCTCAACAGTTTCACTGGAAAATCATAATTAAACCTTAAGCTTAATTTTATCTGTAGACTAATCAAAAGTAACACACAGATATTTTTAGGGATTCATTAATTTTTGGTGTAAAATAGAAGTTTGCTAGTTACTGTGTAAATTCTAAATTTCTTAGGTTTTAGGTTGAGTTCTATTTTCAGAATGAAATTTTCCTACAGTTTAAAGAATTATTTATTTATTTGAGAAAGAGAGAGAGAGCTGGGAGTGGGAGGGGCAGAGGGAGAGGGAGAGAGAAACCCAAGAGGACTCTGCCCAGCGAGGAGCCTGACTAGGAGCTCCATCTCAGAACCCTGAGATCGTCATCAGAATGGAAACCAAGAGTCAGATGCTTAAACAGCTGTGCCACCCAGGTGCCCCCCCCTTTTAAGATTTATTTATCAATTTTAGAGAGAGGAAATTTTCCTACAGTTAAAAAAAAAAATCCTTCTAAAACCTGATTCTATCAGTCTATCATTGTCAATTACTGAGATCCTGGGATGCAATGTTAGGGTCCTTCCTTAATAATGGCTAGAACTTGCAACTGATTATTGAGTGCCCACAATATGCAGGCACTGTGCCGAATGATTTACTTAATTTAATCCATTTTACTTTAATTCTGTGTTAAAGATGAGAAAAAGGGATGGTTAGTGATTGAATAAGCAAGTGGCAGAGACTGTGCTTTTAACATCTGTGCATTTGGCACCTTGGGTAATAAAGATTCTGTGTGGATTTTAGCTTTCATAGCCATACTCAGTATCACAGTTAAATGGTGGTGTTTCTCAAATCTTTGTTCTTATGAAAAGACCATGCAAGATGTAAAGGGTATTTAGAGAGTTCTGACAATGTATTTATGTCTGTTTCTGTAACTGACACTGGAGGCCAGAAACATTGTATGACAGTTTGGGACCTTCAGTGAGCCCCTTAGTCACTCTGAGTCTCACTTTTTCATCTATAAATAGAGTAGGTTTACAAATTGATGATTTTTAGAGACCGTTCAGATTCTAAATTCCTTGCATATCAAGATGTTCCAGGCTTATTAATTAAATAATATATTTAATAGAATAATTAAATTAGTATTAACTCTTATGTGCTTTGATGTATTATAGAAACATAATGCTCTCATCTGAAATCTGTTGACACTTAACACATCTCTGAAAGTATAGCTTAGGGAAATGGCAAAAAAAGTATCAATTTCATATGCACCATTTTGCTGTTTTGTCTGGATAATTCTCTGAAGTTGTTAGAGACACTTACTCTGCAGTTATATATTTGGATAAATTAACATTGACAAAAACACCTGTTGAGCAATTTTTATCATCAGACAATCCAGTCAGTGGCTTGAAGGAGACAAGGATTGGCCATAATGTAAAGAAGGTATTATTTACACCTAAGAAATTCCCCTTGACTTCTGAATCAGTCTGGTCACTCCCAGAGAGAATTGTGTAACTTGGAGTTATGATGTCTTGTCTCAAGTATTACCTGTGTGCAGTGGGGCTCAACTGGGAGAGATTTTTTCCCCTTAGGAGACTTTGGCAATATTTGGAAACATTTTTGAATGCCACAACCGGGACAGGATTGCCAGGATTTAGCCAATATAAATACATCATGCCCACTTCAATTTGAATTTCTGATCAACTTTTGATAGTTTTTTTAATAGTTTTTTTTAAGATTTTTATTTATTTATTGAGAGAGAGAGAGAGAGAGAATGGTAGAGAGAGAGCATGAGAGGGAAGAGGGTCAGAGGGAGAAGCAGACTCCCTGCTGAGGAGGGAGCCCCACGCGGGACTCGATTCCGGGACTCCAGGATCATGACCTGAGCCGAAGACTGTTGCCTAACCAACTGAGCCACCCAGGCGCCCAACTTTTGATAGTTTTAATATAAGTATGTTACATGCAATATTTGGGATATACTTATACTAAATATATTCATTGTTTGTCTTGATTTTTGTTTCTGTTATATATCTGGATTTTAATTGAACTGGGAGTCCTGTATAGTAGTTGACAATGCTAAAATGGGCTTGAGGGTTGCTAAGGCATCTAGTGAGTACAAACCTGAATGCTCCTAAACATTCTACAATGCCCAGGCCAGCCATCACCACCATTTTATCTTGAATATGTTCATATTTCACTGAATATAAATGTAACAAGAATTATGCAGTCCAGCATGTCAATCAATAGCACTAAGGGTGGTAATTATAATCTGTGTGCAGTCTGTTTCACTTGTATAACATTTAGTCTCCTCATTTTTTGAAATATTTTTATTTATTTATTTATTTACTTACTTACTTACTTACTTTAGAGAGAGAGCATGCATGCACCTGCACAAACAGCAAACAGCAGGGGGTTGGGGAAGGTGAGGAGCAGAGGGGGAGGGAGAGAGAGAGAGACAATCTTAAGCAGGCTCCGCCTAGCAGCAGATCCCTATGCGTGGGTCCCCATCTCAGGACCCTGAGGCCAAAACCAAGAGTCAGACACTTAACTGACTGAGCCACCTAGAGCCCCCAGTCTCCTTGGTTTTAAATTTTATAATAGTGACACTGATTTGGTGCTTTTCTACCTAAACATGTTTAGAGATATCATTATAGATAAAAATGTAAGTAATATTCCTTGTCCCCATCTGCTATTAATTGATGCGTATAAGTGCTTTGAAAAGTTAATATAAAGCAACATTGCTGTGATGCTTTCTCTTTTTTTATTTTTATTTTTTAAAGATTTTATTTATTTATTTGACAGAGAGAGACACAGTGAGAGAGGGAACACAAGCAGGGGGAGTGGGAGAGGGAGAAGCAGGCTTCCTCCCGAGCAGGGAGCCCAATGCGGGGCTCGATCCCAGGATCCTGGGATCATGACCTGAGCCGAAGGCAGATGCTTAATGACTGAGCCACCCAGGTACCCCCCTTTTTTTTAAAGATTTTATTTATTTATTTGACAGAGAGAGGTACAGCGAGAGAGGGAATGCAAGCGGGGTGGGGGGGAGTGGGAGAGGGAGAAGATGCTTTCTCTTTTTTTAAGCTGAAGGTTATTTAAATTCTGATAACAGAACAAAACCCCTTAGGATTATCACTGGAATCATAATCCACAACCAGAGCATGAAAATCAAAGTTCCAGCAGAGATTCAGAGCTAGGTGCTTAATATTGGGAATATGAAGATGAATAAAGCACATTTTTAAATATTAAATTAGCTGGAGTCTAGAGTTCAGAGAAGTAAAGCAGACATGCAGATGAATAACAAGCTCAATAATTCATCATAAGAGTTACTGCTATAAAAATATATGAGAGTCACTATGGTGACTTGACAAAAAAGGCTCAGAACCATGGCATAAACGCAAGCCCTCACACTCTTAGAAGATGCAGGCTTGTCTTCCAGAAGAAAAACAAAACAAAACAAAAAACCTTTATGGAAGCTCTCCTTTTACATGTCCAAGGAATTTACGAAGCTGCTGGCAGAATTGATACTGAGGTTTTTGGTGCCTCACTGCAAAATCTGTAATGGTGTTTTCTGAAATCATAAGAGATCAAAATCCTTTGCCCTTTTGACAGCTGTAAATTAGAAATGTCACCATTCTTCAGGCACTGCCAAGTTACTTATTGTCCCTAATTTCCAAAAAGAGTTTCTTTCCCTCCTTATTCTCTCAAGGATACAGTAACACCATGTAACTCCAAGCCATTTCCTGATCTAAGAGCTGAATAGGAGGTGGATGGGGGTGGGAGTGCCTGTGCAAGTCTGCATCCTCTTCATGCCCTTATCTATTGCTTCTGCAGGTATTGGGATGTAAACGTCATTGCCAGGATTATCTTTATGTTTGCCTCCAACTACTGAATAGATGAGAACAGTAGTATGCATCAAACATTTATATCCTAGTTGAGGAAACAAAGAATATATATAGTGACAGAATGTGGTAAGCACTGGAAGAAAGAAACAAAGATCATTTGATGAGATCTCAGAGGAAGGGTACATTCTTTAAACTAATAGGATCAGGAAAATGGAATGGAATGCTGTATGTCAAAAGCTCTTCACTAGGGGTACCATTGGAGGTGCAAATGGTGATTGTTGTGAAGTCCTTTGCCAGCAGGCACAGTTCAAACATGTACGCGTGCCTTCTTTTGATAGACAGATAGTCATGGTATTTCTGTAGTTTGTGTTTTCTCTCTGGGATGTAGCAAGAGGCTTAAAGTCAATTCTGGGCATCTGTAACCAGTTTCTAATCCTAGAAGTATGTAGCAAGTTTGAAGAAGTTTACGTTTATCCAGAAGACATATGCTGGTTTTGTGTTTGTGTTAAATACTTTGAACTTGGTAGTGAGAACTAAAACTATGCTAAATTTGACTCAAGTAAGTTGTATTGTGTTCCCATTTTGTGTGTCTTTGTCTCTTTTTAAATTTTTAACAAAAATACTATTTTATTAAATATATTTGGAATTATACAATATTAATTTCATCAAAATTTGTTAGTTCTTTGTGTATTTTACTTTGCATTTATGGCACAGAGGAAGAACTATTAGGTTGACGTCCTCTCACTATCAGAAAGAACTACATAGTAAATAAATAAGAAGAAGGGCAAGGTAATGGGGCACCTGGGTGGCTCAGTTGATTGAGTGCTGCCTTCGGCTTTAGGTCATGATCCAAGGGTTCTGGGATAGAGCCCAACACTGGGCTCCCTGCCTGGCAGGGAGCATGCTTCTCCCTCTCCCTCTGCTGCTCCCCCTGCTTGCCCCCTCACACACTCTCTGTCTCTCAAATAAAGAAATAAAATCTTAAAAAAAAAGAATAAGAAGGGCAAGGTAATGAAATTAAAATCAATTGTTAATGTGTCATTCTTTAAGAACAAAGGGACTCCATTAAGAAGAGGCTGTAAAGTAAAAGTGGACTCATATATTGATGGGCACAAAAAGTAGGGAATTGAAATAAATGATTCACTAATAATCAAAGAGGCAATGAGCAAGGAACTCCCTAGAATGATTTTTGAATGTTGAATACAACTATTACCATTACTGTTACTATTACTAAACTATAAAATGGCCTTTGAAATTTGGGTTTGCTTTATAAGTAAAGAGAAACTATTATTGTAACTGTATGTTTTTCACATCAAAGGTGCAAGAAATAGTAGATGTTTTCAGTGCCTATTCCTATTCTATATAGAGTATAGTGGTTTTCAATCCCATTTTTCCTGTACCATCTCAATATGTAATGGACTTATTCATTAGTAATAGTAGCTCACTATGGCTATGGTTCTCAAATCTGGAGAGTGGATCATGGATCGGCAAGAGGATTTAAGAACCCCTGGGGGAAAGTTGTTTATTCTGGAAAAAAAAATCTGGAGAGGCTGAAATTCCTACTCATTAAGAAGCTGGAGCAGCAGGTTGGATAAATTTCCCATAAGGTAGGCTATTTCCCACTTAAATGTGAAAATACTAGCATCTATAGGATTATTTATAAATGTCCCTGCCTCCATCCATAATCCTTATTCCACGTAAAGATAATTATTAGCTTCCTATACCAACTATTCAGCTTTGTTAATAATAACAGAATATCTGTCATTTTGAATAGATTACAAAACATTGATACAAGAAGTTGCAAAGGACGAAAATAGACAATGGCTTAGTATTCATTCTTCCTTCAGAATATGGAATAAATATTCATTGTTGTCTAAGCTATAGAGTCATTCCTTTACATTTTGATATTTTACAGACATAGGTAAATTATGTTCTTCATTTAAACAAGTTAATAAGCTTACCCAGGGTAGCCAAAAAATATACTCAATCATACTTTAATATTTCTCTTTTGCTAAAAAGCATTCTATGCCACTAGTGAACAGACCAAGCCCTTACATTACTTGTCTTCAATAAAACATTATTATCTTTTGGCATCCTCTTGCACTAGGGGAAATAAAAAGTCACATGTGGAGAAGTTCTAAATGCTAGACAGAAATGATCCTTGGAGGGCAATTTTTATCCTCCACGGAAGTATTGCAGACTTCTTCCATTAGCATAGTCCCAGGGAGCAAAAGGTTAGGGAACTGGGACTGCCAACTCTACCTGAACACATAAGTCAACATTTCCTCCAAGCGGCGAGGGAGTGTGAGAGTGCACCCACATGTGCATTAAAGTATCTGAGACGAGAAACAACAATTGTAATATTTTACTTTGGAATATACTGTACAGATGGTGACATTTTGTTTGTGGTTGTAGGGAAGAAAGTAAGGCAGTTTCCAGATTCCCCCCTCAACACCTACCATTTGGCATAGGATATGGGAGGTTGAAGAAAAAGGAGGGATTTTTGCCTCAGTTGAAACAGCTGGAAAACAGATGGAAGCTGGTGTACAATTTGCCAAAAGCCTTGTCCAAGTCTCCCACCCATTTTCCACCAAAGAAAAACTAGTCAGGTGATAGCAGTGGAGGCCTTAGGGTCAGCAAATGATGGGCTTCAGGACATGTTGGGGAAATAAAAAGAAAAATTTAAAAATCCAAGTTTATAGGAAATACAAGTCCAGAAATGTAGTTCCAAGGAGCATGTTTTTAATAGGAAAGAAAAAGTGGGAGCAACATGGGTGAAAACCACAACAGAATCATGGACGCAGGGATGAAAGTATACACAGAATTAATTGACATTGGTGCTACCTCAACTGTGTTGCCTTTCTCTCTCTTAGGTGACGAATTCAGGAAGCACACACCCACTCTTTGTCAAGTTAGGTACAATGTAATTATTGCATGTGCAATTATGTTAAGTGTAAGTGTGCACAGTTCACATTGGATTTTACTCACTGAGCTACTTTGGTTTGGAATTCAGGCATTCGATAAATTGCTTTTGGATTTAAATGTTGAATTATAGCCAGACTTTTGTTTAAATTCAGTCACTGGGTATATAAACCTCCTGTTGTATATTTCTAGTTACAATGGGCATGTATATAGATCCACTCCAAGTGACTCTTCTTACAAGCATTGGCCCAAGTTCTGTGCACTTGTGTATTTGTGTGTGTATGTATGTATGTATTGATTTTGAAGTACTTTTGAATACTACAAAAGTTAAAGTATTTCAAAAATAACAAAGTAATAGGCTTTCTTCAATGTGAATTTGTTCATTCATGCTTATATAAGGGAATGTGTTGACCATGAATCATTCAAATTGAATTGCTCATGAGAAAAAATGCTCTGGCTTTGCTGTCAGTTTCCAGAGTTGCTTTACAGAAAGGAAAAGAGTATTGTCCCCATATAAAGAATAATTGTCTGCAGATTTCAGACTGAGCATGGCTCCAGATTGGCAATAATACTTTTGATTCACATGAGAATATAGATCCTGTGAGAGGTACTTACCTGAATATTCTAGGCTGTGACTGCGTTTGCAGTCTTCCAGGACGGCCAATGGAAACAGTAAATGAAAAAAAAAAAATTCAATCATCAGGTAGGTTTGCTCACACAGAATAGCTAAATGCTGTAAAGATGTAGAGGTTCGCAAATCTGTAGATAAACAAAATAAGTGGTTGATGACTGCAGGTTCCACTTTGAGTCAGGGAAGTTGGCATCGTGTGAGCACAGCCTATCTGAGAGCTTCCACGTCATCTATTACAGAACTTCTCTTGTCCTAGTTCGTGGCTTAGTATACGGTAAAGCCCGTGTGTGTCATATCAGAAGCCACTTTTGCCCTGAATTGAGCCCTGCCTGCTCTGCCAAGGTGGGGAGCCAGTCAACACAGGGCTAAGTGTGACAAGCCCAGAAATGTGCTCAGTGAAATCTGAGAAATTTGCAACTGTGCCACTGCATCAGTGAATCCTCCTGTGATCCCTCAGAGGAAAAGTAATGGCCAGTGCACCAAAATTTCGATGCAGACTGTTTGTAGTTGCTGCTGCTGCTGGACCTACACAATTTTGCATCGGGCCAACGGAGATTCAGTAAGAGTCAGAATGAAACTGTTTACATTGGAGTGCCTTGTCTGGTGGATTCCCATTATGCAGGGCCCTCTTGACTTCAGTTAGACTTTCCCCGCCAGACAGAAAAGAACACGAATATATATATACTAAATACTAATGTATCTATATTATTACTTAGCATATTTAAGCATCATTGGATGAAGAAACAGATGTTGCCCAAAAAGGTCTTTCCTAAAGTATGCCATATTTATAATTTAAAAAAATTAAAATGTCATTCTTTATAACCTTTTTTTTTAAGAGATGGGGGAGGGGCAGAGGAAGAGAAAGAGAATCTCAAGCAGGCTCCATGCCCAGTGTGGAGCCCAGTGTGGGGGCTCGATCTCACAACCCTGAGATCATGACCTGAGCCGGAATCAGGAGTCGGACGCTTAACTGACTGAGCCACCCAGGTGCCCCACACTTTTTAACCTGTGATTAACCATCATTTTTCCTATTTCTCTTCTCTCATTTGGGCTCATAGAAGACTTCATTGTATTCCCACCTGCTAAAGACGTCACAGTTTATGTGCACATGCGCAAAAATAGAGAATTGAAGTAAATTTTAAGAGAGCACAAACACACCACTTACCTTGATCAGGTTGCTATTTCCCTTAAGATAGATTCAACATGAATTCGTGGAGCTGGTATGATTACCTGTTACTGGTTTATG
Organism: Zalophus californianus; assembly: GCF_009762305.2. NCBI lineage: Eukaryota > Metazoa > Chordata > Mammalia > Carnivora > Otariidae > Zalophus > Zalophus californianus. Next base: position 47,745,906 of record NC_045606.1, on the reverse strand, counting down.
TGGATTTTTTTTTCCATTATAGGCTCACATTCTGTCCTTCAGTATATTAAGAATGTCTTCTAACCTACATCTCAGGGATATGATAAGGATACGGGAAGTACTATATGTTAATTATGTCTTAAACACATACGAAGAAAGATGGAACAGTATGCTCCAAATTATTATTATTTGTAAATGGCATTATAAGATTTGATGTTTGGATAGCTTTGTTAGGTGTTGTTCATCTTTTTTTTTTTTTTTGAGATTTGTTTACTTATTTTAGGGCGCCTGGGTGGCTCAGTCGTTAAGTATCTGCCTTCAGCTCAGGACATGATCCCGGGGTCCTGGGATCGAGTCCCGCATTAGGCTCCCTGCTCCTTGGGGAGCCTGCTTCTCCCTCTGCCTCTGCCTCTGCCTCACTCTGTCTCTCTCTGTCTCTCATGAATAAATAAAATCTTTATTATTTTTTTAAAGATTTTATTTATTTATTCATTTGAGAGAGCGAGAATGAGAAAGAGAGAGAGCACATGAGAGGGGGGAGGGTCAGAGGGAGAAGCAGAGCAGGGAGTCTGATGCGGGACTCGATCCTGGGACTCCAGGATCATGACCTGAGCCGAAGGCAGTCGCTTAACCAACTGAGCCACCCAGGCCCCCCATAAATAAAATCTTAAAAAAAATAAGATTTATTTACTTATTTTAGAGAAAGAGAGAGAAGGTGCCCACAAGTGGAGGGAGGGGCAGAGGGAAAGAGAGAGAGAGAATCCTCAGGCAGACTCCCCACTCAGCGCAGAGCCCGATGCCAGGCTCAATCCCAGGACCCTGAGATCATGACCTGAGCTGAAATCAAGAGTCTGTGGCTTAACTGACTCAGCCACCCAGGCACCCAAGTATTGTGCATCTTCTGTTTATTTCACATATAATGAAAAAACACTTAAAAACTTTTCATAGTTTGGGAGCCTGGGTGGCTCAGTTGGTTAAGCAACTGCCTTTGGCTCAGGCTATGCTCCTGGAGTCCCGGGATCGAGTCCCACATCGGGCTCGCTGCTCAGCAGGGAGTCTGCTTCTCCCTCTGACCCTCTTCCCTCTTGTGCTCTCTATCTCTCATTCTCTCTCTCTCAAATAAATAAATAAAATCTTTAAAAAAAACTTTTCATAGTTTGAATTATATGAACACAATTTTATTTATAGTTTCCACATTGGAATACATATTATACAAAATAAAAGAATCGCATTGCGATTGCCCTCAAAGAGACTGAACTTAAGCAGAAATTAAAAGGTCAGTAAATAATGCATACACTCTTATTATGCTTGTCTGCGCTTGAACTGACTTTTGTGGTGCAGTTGCTAAACATTCGAATTGCTTAAATATTCATATACTAAGTCAATGCTTTTTTTTTTTAGGAATTAAAAAGTTCAATCCTACTTAGATTACTTAGATTCCAAGTATACATGTTAAACAAGTTATGAAACACAATTTTACATCCAAAATTGTGTTCCAGAGATGGTTTATTTATCTTTTTATCATATCAAGAGCAGTTATGTTTTTTGTTCATATTTTGAAAGAATAGTAGGTAATTTGCCAGTTAGGCTGTGAGTCACATGAGAGCAGATCAAAAAAAAAATGTATCTTATCCTGTTGTGAGATCAGTCTTACTGCTCTCTATTTTTCCCATGTCTAACACAGTATCTGAAAAAGTAGTTAGTAAATACTCCTGGTATGAATGATGTGATTGAATACATTTGAATGAATGAAGTAAATCTAATTCTCTCTTACTTTTTTTTTTCTTTTTTCCAGACTCCCAGGAAGGAAATTACAAGTCAGAAGTCAATAGTAAACCCAGGAAGGAAAGGACAGCTTTTACCAAAGAGCAAATCAGAGAACTTGAAGCAGAATTTGCCCATCATAATTATCTGACCAGACTGAGGCGATATGAGATAGCAGTGAATCTGGATCTCACTGAAAGACAGGTAAAGTTGGACATTGTTGTGATATGGTATTTTTAATTGTGTTGAGTCAACAGTCTTCTCTCACCATTTCTGAAATATTTAGATCTGTGGGTCTTAAATACCATTTGGAAGACAGGTGTTCTATTCCATGATGAAGTTTTGGCCCAGCAAAATGACAAAATTAAGGATAAAGATAGCAATGTTTTAAGGAAAACTACATTTATTCAGTTTAAGGAATCGTCCTTTATTCTGTAATTGTGTCCTTCCTATATATTTTGGTTTAAAAATAATTATTTCTTGTATATAATGATGGCATATAATGAACAATTTTGTTTGCTTGTATTTTAAAATCTTATTTTGGTATAATAGAAAGCTACAACCCCATGTTAGTTTCCTCTTGCTCAGGACAGGGTTTGCTATGTAACACATTAACCCCCAAACCTCAGTGACATAACAAAAAAGTTCACTATTTGCTCACTCTCCATACGAACTTTACAAGTCCAGCATTGCAGACAATCACTCACTCATGGACCCAGTCTGACTCTCTGGCATCTCGACACGTGGTGTCCTCAGTAACCACAGGAGGTAAGAAAGAGTTGGAGGTTCATGCATTGACCTTTAAATGTTTTCACCTGGAAATGACCCATGTCGCTTCCATTTATACTCTAAGGTCCGGAAGTCATCAGGGGTGCCACTTAAGTTCAAGGGGGCTGGGAAATGATGGGAGCAAGGGCATATAGATCATTGGTAAATATTTCCCAAATATTTTTGAAATTATATTGTTCTCAAAAATTTTAAATTCTGACATCGACTCACTTAGAGAACACTTTGAAATTATTGATGATCCGTGGACCCCAGTTGATAAAACCTAAAAAATGCCTTTTAATTAATTACATTTTAGGTCTTTCTTGGATTTTATTTGCTCCAGTAGTGCTTCCAGTGCATTCTTTTCATGGATTCTGATTTACCCTGGGAGAATCTAGCCTACGGATGGTGAACAGTTGCTAATCTTTGGAAAAACATTCCTGAAAGGCAAATCCAAACATCTTTATGGACAGTGCAGTTATGATTGGCACTCCTAGGACTGGAGTCTCATTTCCTCTCTCACTGTAGGCACCTTCTCCAGGGATCCCATCGGAACCAAAGAAATACCAACAGGGTGTGGACAAATGAATACTATCGTAGGAGAGCAAGTTATTTTATCCAATTTCTTAAATCATCTGCTTTCCTTCTTTTAATTTCTGGATTTCAGCTTTTGGTAGGATATTTCTGGGTAGTGGGAATATATCAAGGAACACTTTTATGTGGTTTTATTTATTGGCAGCTTATATTTTATTAAATATTATGGCTAGTGCCTAAGTTATGAAGCAAAACATTTTCCTTCCCTTGAACTTCACATACGAAGTTCCCTCCGTAAGTGTACAACATTTGGCATGCTGGAAAGGAGAGTCCAAAATCTACATTATTGGACATCTGTTTTATTTTCATTTTTTTAAAAACTGGGAGCAGATAAAGAAAAGAAGGGTGGGGAGGAATTACATGTTAATGTCCTTATATATATCAGTGAATTCTAGGAAATGCAAACATGTTTTATATGATACATAAAGGAAACAAACTAGGATTTGCTTCCAAGCTCCAGAAATAATGGGATGCAGTACTATACTCTTAGTCAAGAGAAAAGTGAAGATTCTGTGCTTGCTGTCCTGGGGATGGCTTTGGTTAACTGTGATTATCTGATGATAAGGCAGAGGTTTCACTTTTGGTTTAGAATAATTTATTTTTAGAAGCAATTCTAGAAATTTGGTCTGGGAATTTTTTAGGTATTTTGGATATGTATTTTTCTTCCTGAGTTGCCATTTATAGAAAATAATGATATACAATTTTAAGCAAAATTATATAGACACACACACACACACACACAATTTTAATCTTGTTTTTGTTTTTTAAAGGTCCCTTTTCTGTTTTGTATCAGTTAGCCTTTGCTATGTAACAAACCATTCAAAAATCTTAGTGGTTTTAACCAATAACCAACGTTCAGTTTGCTCACAATTTTGTGGGTCAGGGATTTTGACTGGGCTCAGTCGGATGGTTATACTGCTGGCCTTACCTAAATCCCTCATAGAGCTGTAGTCACCTGGTGGGTTTGAAGAGCTGGTTGGTCTAGATAGCCTCGGCTGGGACACTTGTCTCTGTTGTGTGTGGTTTCATCTTCTTCTAATAGGTTCCCTGGGACTTTTCAAATGGGGGTAGAAGCATTGCCAGAAGTAGAAGAAAAACTCCAAGGTACAAGGGCTTTCAAAGACTCTGCTTACCTCACATTTACTATGCCTCATTGTCTAAAGCAAGTCGTATGACCAAGCACAGTGTTGATGTAGAAGGGGACCATCTAAAGGAATGGATACACGGAAGGAAGGCAGCATTTGTTGGAGGCCATTATTGAAATGACCTAACTATAGCGTCATAGGGGAAAAAACAAACAAACAAAAATCCTTGAGATATAATTGGATTTTCAAAGAATTGAAATTTTGTATTGTGCATAAGATTTTTTTTATCCTATAAATCTTTATTTCCAATTTTGCAAGTTAATATGAAAAGGAGATTCATGTATGTGGAATCCAAATTCCCACAATCAAAATTAAGTCTTTAGAGGGCCACTATGTGTTAAGTAATAAAAAATTGAATTATTATGATAAAAATTTGAACAAAACGACTAGGTTTTCCCATTGGAATTGTGTATTCTTAGGCCAGTAACAAACTCCCTAAGGCACAAAATGGAAATTAAAACTACCTTCTCTTGCTTTTACTCAGGTTTATATGTCATAATGGGTATGAAAGGATTTCTAGCATAAACTATAAAACACAGTTGTCAGCCAAAGGGGGGAAATGTCTACCATTCAAGGTATAGTGAATTAATTATTTTGTAACACAAATATTTGTTGAGCTAGATGCTAGAAGTAAAACCTTGCTAAAATAAGCTAGACAAGTTTTTGCTAGAACATGGGAGAGGCAAAGATTGATGAAGTACTCACATCGTGATGAGTGTTGAATATCACAAGAGAGGAATGACAGGGTTGTGTGGGAGAATGTTCCTGATTCTGCCAGATTTCATTTTATTCCTAGACTTCTGTGTAAACTCAGTATCTTAAATTGAGTATCTGAAGGCTTTATTTATGTCTTCTGGGATGAATTTTACTATGCTAAGTTTATCAGGAAAATATTGTGTGCTGTCAGTCATCAATTTTACTCTTCTTAAAGGTCTGAAAGCATATTCCTCCCAGATGCAAGAGCTTTTGTCCCAGTGAGATATTTTCAGTTTATTTTCTCAAGCTTGGGCTTTTAAATTTATAAATATAGAATTATAAAATGAACCCATTTCATTCATCTTCTTTTAATTGTGACACAGCAATTCTATCACTTTGATTTTGCACTAATGCTATACCTACTTATCTGTGTAATCTATACCCTAACCCTATATATTCTTAAATAACACCCCTTGTTTAGGATTTCCTGATGTAAAATATTCTAATTATAGACATGTACTTTTTTCATTTCCATTCTGCAAGGTTTACCTTTCCATACTTTAAAATAACCTGAGACTTATATCTAACTCCATTTTTTACAGTGTTTTCCATAACTTTAATAGAATTTTCAATCTCCTAAAATATTTTTTCTTGACTTTGTAAAAGCTTTTCAAGACTCAAATGCAAAGGTAGAATTCATATGTGTATAATGTAAAAAGAAAAAATAAATATTAAATAATCTATAATAATTTATGGTAGAATTGTTTCACAGAAATAACTTTCTCCTAAATGAAAATTTAATTTATAATCAGAAGTAGTCTTTAGATATACTTTCATCTAGGAATTTTCTTTAATTGCCTATTAAATATGCCTATGTATAACTTATATGTTATTTGTACATACCCCTACTTTGTTTATATCATGAATCAACATACTTGCTACATTTTATTATAGGCCATGTACATGTCATTACAAAGACTTACTATAGAAAACAGATTTGCTAGGATGATTAGGTTTCCTTTAAGGAAAAAAGTAAGATTAAATCATTAAATATCACTCAGGACCTGAATTTTCAAATCCCTATCTGAAGAATAGTTCTGCAATTTTGCAAAGAACTCAGATTCTTAATGCTTGTGTCTCCCATAATGCAATGCCTTTACAGGTCAGGGAAGTCTATAATCCCCTTTGAACTCCATCTGGTCAAAGAAGAAGAAGAAGAAGAAAAAAAGAGGCTCATTCTGCAAAGTAATTCCACATTAGCACATAGGTATTAAAGAAAATTATGTTAAATAACAATAGAGATACTAGAGCGCAGTTGAGCTTCAAATATTTTTAATTACATAATGCTGTTGTGTGGAAGTTACCATTCTAGTATCTCCCAGCTTCTAACGTAGAGTTTCCATTTTACAACATATTCTTACATACCCTCCTCAATCAACAGCTAATAAGCCTCAGTTGGCAGAGCCACTTGGAATATTTTGAAGAGCCAGTTAGTCTAAAGACCCTCCTATCCCAAGGTATTTTTACATTTGACATGCTTATTCTGGCCTTTTCATCCATCCAGACACACTTGGAGAAAGCTGCTGCCAATTTTGTAATATCTCACAGTGGGAAGAAGAGAGAAGGCAGCTGCATGAAACTATAACAGGAGTGACAAAATGGACATTTTTATACAGCTAAAGCTGCCAGATATAGGAAGAATGGGAGAGATCCTTTCATTTCACAAAGCTAATCAAAGGTGCAATGTTGCAGATTTGTAAACCAGCAAAGATTACTGGAATAAACAGACCGAATTCATGGTCCCTCTGCCAAGATAAATGGAAAATCCCACCTACTTGGATCATATTCCATTAGTGGAAATGAGAGGGATTATGCTTTGTTTGTTACTCCTAAATCATTAAATGGCTCAATGCCAAGTATTTTCAAAATAGGCATCCGTTTTTTGGATCACTATGAAGGAGAATTTTCCATGGGCCAAATAAACAGTGGTTTTGTCTTTTGCTCATCAATTTACACAATCCCTGTCCTTTGAAAGTTTATTTCTATAAATTCATATGAATATTTGTAGTTATTTAGCTAATAAATTATTCTCCATGACCAGACATATTGTGTGTTTAAGGTAATTCAAGACTACCTCTGAAGCCAATGATGTTAGAATATTTCCTCATTTTCATTAGAGTAGTATTTAACAGTCACCTGAAGTCACAGTAAGATGTTTCTTTGCTTAAGTCATGGTGTGTCTGCTATTTTAAAAGATTAAACATGAGGGGTGCATGGGTGGCTCAGTCGGTTGGGCATTGACTCTTGGTTTTGGCAAAGGTCATGATCTCCGGGTAGTGGGTTAGAGCCCCTCCTGGCCTCGGGCTCTGTGTTCAGTGGGGAAGCCTGCTTGAGATTCTCCCTCTGCCCCTCCCCCTGCTCACTCTCTCTCAAAGAGATGAATAAAATCTTAAAAGAAATAAAAATAAAAATAAAAAAATAAAAGTTTAAACATGAGTTGACCCCTACTAGAAAAATGGTGGTTAGCATAAGGTGGAGGAGTTGATGGTGGTCTATGATGGAAGTTTCATTTTTTTTTTAAAGAAATGCATATGGCCAATGTAGAATCTTGACTTTTTTTTTTAAAGATTTACTTATTTATTTTAGAGAGAGAGTGCAAACAGGAGGAGGGGCAGAGGGAGAGGAAGAGAGAGAGAAAAAGAGAAACAGACTCCCCACTGAGCAGGGAGCCCGACTCGGGGATTGATCCCACAACCTCGAGATCACCACCCCAGCCAAAATCAACAATCGGAGGCTTAACCAACTGAGCCACCCAGGGGCCCTGAGACAATGTACAATCAAAAAGCAGATTCAGAACTATCTTACATACTACAAAACAAAGGCTATGAAATAAGAACAGTAATGTAAGACAATCAGTTATAAAGCAAGATCTATAAAGAAAAGTTCAATGATTTAACCCTCTCCTAAATCAATTTTTAGAAATATTACCTGTATAGTGTAGAAGGCTGAGAAATAAGCAATTGATTGATCTCTAATAATTTACAAATATAAATATCCAAACATGAAATAATGTAGAAAAAAATCTCAGAAAAATAAGGCCTTACCCTTATTTAAACAGCCTTGAGAATATATAACAAATAAATTTTTTAAATATTAGGTGGATAGAGATAGCAATATACAGTTATGTATCTATATATATATATACACATACACACACATATATACACAAACACATACACACACACACACATATACACACGCACACACATATACACACGCGCACATATATACACACACACATATATACACATACACACACATATATACACATACACACACATATACACATACACTCACATATATACACATACACACATATATACACACACATATATACACATACACACACATATAAACATACACTCACATATATACACATACACACATATATACACACACACATATATACACAAACACAGACATATATATGAATGTATGTGTATATATAGGTACATATCTGTATATTGCTATCTCTATCTCTATCTCTATCTCTATATATACAGACATACACACCTATAAAGTGAGCCTTTATTTTAGAAACTTTATTAAAATTTGCTCTACAGATTCTTGCTATGAGCATTCATCAAACTGATATAATGAAAGGATAAGGATAATTCTTTTTAATCTCAGAATTGCCACATTTTATTTCCCGATTTCTTCAAAAAGGAAACAAATATATTAATTGATACTTAATTAGTAAACCAACAATAACATTCTGAAACATAACATGCATTGTATCACACGATCACCATCTTATTTTATTTTTTTAAGATTTTATTCATTTATTTGTCAGAGAGAGAGCACAAGCAGTGGGGGAGCAGCAGGCAGAGGGAGAAGCAGGCTCCCCGCTGAGCAGGGAGCCCAATGCGGGACTCGATCCCAGGACCCTAGGATCGTGACCTGAGACAAAGGCAGTTGCTTAACTGACTGAGCCACACAGGGGCCCCTGGACAGTTTTGTTTTTTGTTTTGTTTTGTTTTTAAATTTTGGAACTTTTTCCAGATATTTAGCTTATTGACTATTCTTTGTGGTCAGTGCATTTGAATATGATAGTAATAATTACTATTACACTTTCTTAAAATAGTCCTAGGTCTAAGGAAGGATCCCTAAATCTAGTAAATGAAATGATGAGTGTAGTGAAGGCTCATATATATTATAATAATGAAGTTAAGCTTGTCTAGAAGTAATCAGAATATTAATTTCATTAGGTTGAACCATAGGAAGTTGCCTATTATTCTACTGTACTGATAAAAATAGTGTGTTCCTATGTTTCAACCACATACTTACATTTGATGGGTTTCACTTAATTAGATCATGACTAGAAGAGTCTGTTAGTCAAAATGGTATATACTGACTGTGATATGCTGCTAACTCTTGTTAAACATCATTCCAGAGACTAGGCAAAATGTTGAGAACAAAGGCCATCATTCTAGTTGATATATGAACAAAATAAGTATGGGTAGTGGCTCAGAATACACAAATTCTATGTATTAAAGTTTGCTAGTCAGGGTTTTTTTTAACACAATAAAAGATAAAGTTTCCTAATTTAGTTTTGGTGTGTCCACACAAATTTACTGAAGTCATATGTTCATACTATGCTTAGGTAACCAGTATTTCACTTAAAATAACTAAAAGGCACACCTATTTTTTTAATTGTGTAAGAAATAGCATTAGGGATAATGAATTTTCACTGTAAATTAGTATTATTGAAATAGGCCGTTTGAGTTGAATTTCCTTAGGTATGACAGAAAGGTATTATTGTAAGCACCCATTACTAGTGTGACATTTCTAAAAAGTCAAAAGGAATCACTCCTCTGAAAATTTTGCCCATCATGTGAATGACTACTTTGGTTGCATTTTTGGAAAGGAGAAGTGTGCTATTGGCTTGTAATTATACCCATGACATGATTTATTATGGAGAATTTCATTTGTTGCCTCAAAAAAGTTATTTTTTTTGAAATATATAATTTGCCTATGGCTCCCAGTAGCTAATGTGTATTCAGTTTGTTTAAAAATATGGAAAATAGTAAATATTTTATGACTACATTGGTGAGCCTAATTCTCAAGCATTCTAAATAGGAAAAAAAAAGAGGCTTCAAAACTGAAAATTATAGAGGTGAGGAAATGATTCATTGGTCATAAACATTGTGCTAAAATAGGGGATAATCATGAAAGGCAGCCCTCTATACAAGAATTCAGGCTTTCATCATGGAATATGTTGTAACACCCTTCATCCTCCTAAACACACACCCTGTACCTCCCAACCCCAAGTTGCACGGCTGTGGAAACAGCACAGTCAGCTGGTTGCTGCTTCCGTGCACTTCTTGAAAATAGCTAAGGGATTCCTTCTCTTAATCAGATATAAATCTATTCAGGCAGGAAGAGTATTTCTTTTCCGCATTTTTCATCCTTACCTTATGGAGCATTCTTGGTTCTAATCCTTCAGTTCAACTGCTGACTTTGCCACTGAATTACTTGGGTAAGTCTTTCTGGGGTCTGTTTACCTTGGCTTACGAGATAGCTGCCGTGACCAAATTTAATCACAGGGCATGTGATTAAATCTGCAAATTGTACTTATGAAATTATTCTTCGCATGTTTTCACGTGGTAAAGATGTGAATAAATATTTGTTAGATAATGTCTACAGTATTTCAAGTGCCCAGATACAGATGAAAACAAGAGTATTAAATCTACAAATTCCAGATGTTTAGAAACCTCTAGATACGTCACTGAAATATTCAGTTTTCGTCCAGATGTTTGGTGTTACAACTGTTTCTTCAAAAGACAGACATTTATGGTGTTATATAAATATGGGTTATGGCCTTATGTAGTCTAACATCCTATCAATCTGTTTGCCCCTGGTCATCTTAGGAAATTGCGTGGCAGTTGCAGATGCATGTTTCATTTGTGTTGTGAGTCCTAAAACGACAGGTATTATGGACTTTTATATGGAAGGCTGTAATGTGAATGACTAAATAAACTAAATAAAAAGATAAAACGAATGTTTGGCAAATGGCAGCAGTGATTATCACAGGACAAAATATGATTTCTAAATTCTGAAATATGTCATTCAAACAAATTAATCACAGCAAAAATCACTTGGCTGCTTTCTTCAGTAAAAACAGTCAAGATGTGAACAAATGATTTTCTGTTTATTTAAACAGTAGTTTGATCATCCAGGAAATGTAAATACTAAGGGATAACAAGTGAGACTTCTTCATACTAAGCAAATGTTCTGAAAATTAAGGTGTATAACTGAACAAAATATTCAGGAGGTTGTTATATATTTGTTACTTTTTAATATGAATATTTTTTTGAAAGCTATCTGTATGCGTAGATGTTAGGAGTCTATAAGGTTTGGTTCATACTGCTTTGACTTCATGAATAATAGTACTTTTCCATAACTCAAATTCTTGGGATAAAGAATTTTTATCTGAGTTGTTAATCATACTATGTAACAAAACAAAATGCACTTTATATGGAATCTTGCCTTAGATCCAAGCTTGAAAAAGGAAATATTTGTAAACAAAAACCTCATTTATCTAGCACTTTTCAGAGAAATTGTATACTAGAAACTGAAATTGCCTTTAGGACCCCCAAAATAATGAAAGTTCACAAAATTTATATATTATGCTCCAAGATGGACAGATTTGTTTTAATTATATGCAAAATGTTTGATGACCCAATTTCCTGGAACCTATGGTATTGCTCTAGGTTGCTAGGACAAAAATTTCGGATGCCAATAATATCAAAAGCATGAGATTCCCAGAGGAAAGAAATAATTCGCTATAATAATTATGTGGCAATATAGCCGTGTGGAACAGTGACCGTAGGGGTAGAGTTCTTTATGGTATCATGGACCATTGGGAGAGTCTCTTAATAGTGGATTAGCAATGATACCAACTAGAACAACAAACAGTTTAAGGATATTCTATAAAATATGAAGCTAATCTTTATATCAAAGGCTTTCATATACAGTCAGTAAACTGTTCCTTACATGTCTCTTTTCTTGACTCTGTATGTCTTGAGGGCAGGGACTTTGTCTTATTCATTTGTACATTCCCTTCCTCTAATCCCTCCCATTTTTGATCTAACACAGTAGCTGTTGCTAGACATTCCTAATATCAAGTATATGAATGAATAAATGGAGCTTGAAAGTCACCAAGGAAATGTGAGATTGATTTTACTCTGCCTAGTTTATAAATGCAGATTAATATATAAAATGCACATGTAAACTTTAATCAAAATAAATAGCATATTTATTTTTTAAAAATGAAGTGTCAGGCATTTGAATGATTATACTTTAGCTAACTTATAAACAAAACAAAAAGCTGTTTTTTCCAATTCAACCAATGAAGCTGGATTATAAAATGATACTAAATTAAACTATAGTTTGTTTATTTATAAAACTTTGGTATTAATTTTCTAGTGGAAATATTGATTTATAATCTGGGATTACTTTTATAAATTTGTTTTTAATACTGTGATGCTAGTAGAAAAACATATGCTTTTCCCTAAAATCTTTCTCATTTCAATTAACCTCAATATTTTATAGTATATTTGAAAATAAATCTGGACACACTGACTTTTGATATTTTTCTGTTTTTATAATATGTATCCATCATGTATTTGTTGCTGTTTTTTGTTCTAATTTCATGGAATTCTGGTATCAGATACGTAATTTAATCTCTAAAGAAAAATAGTATATAATTACTGTATAATTATCAAATGCTTTCACATCCATATACATGTGTGTGTCTTTATGTATTCATATATCCATACATGTACGTAGGCATATATAGCTACCATTGAAAATTATGAAAGCCTTTTCTTAGTCTGTTAAAAAAAAAGTTAAGTGGCAAATTTTCACATGGTCACAGAAAACAACACAAAATAGCCTATACAACTTCTAAAATCAATACCATATTCTTAACATTTTTCTCATTTAGAATTGCACATAACAGGTTTTATACTGTTATTATAGAATTACTGTACCCCTTCTCCCAGAAAAGGAAATAAGTGTAGATTTTAAAAGAAATCTATTCCTCCCATTTTCTGCTAAGATTATTTTGACTGAATATTTCAGCTCTTGGTGACAATGATGATGATGTGTTTCTTCCATCTGGAATTGTCCATGGAGAAAATGTCCCTATGGAGAATCTTGAAAGGCTCATTATTCCAATATTACAAATATGAAAATTGGGGTAGAGAGAAGTATAATTTTCTCAAATTTACACAGAAACTCAGAAGTGAAGCCAGGAGTAGAACCCAACTCATGTGGAAAAGATCTAATGCAACATGCAATGTCAAGCTTGCAAAGTAATTAAATTGAGTAGTATAATTACCTAAATTATAGTACAGGAAATAGTGTCATATTTACGAACCTAATTATATCAAGTGGGAGAATTACATGAATGATAGTAATCATATGGATGGAGTTCACATACTTTATATGCTTTACTTCTCTATTCTAAATACTTAAAAAGTAGGAGTTTGAAATATAACAGGAACAACAACAACAAAAGGCCCATCTGAATCCAAACCACCCCCAGGTTTAAATTCTGGCACCCCATTTTCCCCTCTGTGTAATCTTAAACAAGTTACTTAACCTTTGAGTCTCAACTTCCTCATCTATAAAATCGGAATAATATTAAAGGTATCTGGAAAAAATCATGACTATTAGAAATAGTTCATAAACAACACCTATAGTATAGTTGCCTAGCCTTAAATAGGTATATAATAAAAGATAACTACTGATCGTTTCATTATTAAGTAACAGTAACACATGAACACCCATCAGCTAGTTTTTGTTGTTGTTGTTTTTAAAGTTCACTTATTTATTTTTTAGTAATCTCTACTCTCAACATGGGGCTCGAACTCACAACCCCGAGATCAAGAGTCACATGCTCCACTGACTGAGGTAGCCATGCAGCCCAATCAGCTAGTTTTTAACCAATCTTCTTTTATTACATTTTCTGAGTTTTTAATCAATCTTTTTCAAGATTTTCTTATTTTTTTAAATTGTCAAATGGATTAATATATATTAGAGTAATGTATATTTATAAGAGTTCAATTATGGCCTCATAGGCCAATGAAAATCCAGAGTTGAGAAATGTCTCATTTATTTATTTATTTATTTATTTATTTATTTATTTATTTATTTATTTATTTATTTTTGATGCAAACATCTGAGGAAACTGTACTACTTTTGATGGAGTATTGTGATTTGAAGACCACTAAAATAAATACATTTTTGGAAATTTAGTAGATTTCTCTTCACCTTCTCTTTAGCACTGTGCATTTACAGAAATTGATACTGGTTTTTAAATGAAAATGGAGGATATTCAAAATATTCCTGAAGTAGACCAAACAGAACTATTTCTACCAGATATAAAGACTTACTATGAAATTTAATAATTAAGAGTGTGATTTTGTCATAGAGTTAGAAAAATTGAGTGCATCAATGTAAAGCTGTACATACATGGAAACTTGATTTATGATGGAGTTGAAATAGTGATCACTGGAAAAATGGTGGACTCTTTAATAGTTTGGGGCAACTTGTTTTACAAATGGAATAAAGAAAATTTAGATCTTTTTTTTAATTTCATGAATTATTTCATGAATTAAGCACTTCAATTTGAAATGCAAACCTTAAAACTCTTAGAAGAAGACATAGAAGAATATCTTAATGACCTTGGGAGAAAGAGGGTTCTTAATGAAGACATCAAAGTGATAGGTGCTTGGGTGGCTCAGTTGGTTAAGCAACTGCCTTTGGCTCTGGTCATGATCTTCGAGTCCCGGGATCGAGTCCCGCATCGGGTTCCCTGCTCAGCAGGGAGTCTGCCTCTCCCTCTGATCCTCTTCCCTTTCGTGCTCTCTCTCTCTCATTCTCTCTCTCAAATAAATAAGTAAAATCTTTAAAAAAAAGTGATAGCAATTAATAAGTTTGAGTATATTAAATTTTAGGGTTTCCAATCATCAAAAGGCACTTTAAGGAAAGGAAAAAGACTATAAATTGAGAGAATATAGTAGCAGCCATATAAGTGCAAAGCATGAATTTAGCATTCAGAACATTTTCTAGAAGTCTGTAAAGAAAACCTTAAAAAAAATTCAATGCAAACAGGACATACAGAGGCATTTCACAAAAGAAGATTTAAGCATCATTTTAAAGATGTTTTACTTCAGGGATGCCTGGGTCACTCAGTTGGTTAAGTGGCTGCCTTTGGCTCAGGTCACGTTCCCGGGGTCCTGGGATCAAGCCCCACCTCTGGCTCCCTGCTCAGCCGGTAGCCTGCTTCTCCCTCTCCCTCTGCTGCTCCCCCTGCGTGTGCTTTCTCTCTCAAATAAATAAATAAAAATCTTTTTTTAAAAAGATATTTTACTTCATTAGTAATCAGGAAATGCAAAGTAGGAACATGGTAAGGTAACATTTTTAGACACATTGGAAAAAAATTGGTTACTCCAAATAACTCCAAATGTTGATGTAGATGTGGATCAATAACAACTCTTACACACTGGACTGTATGTATGTATGTGGGGGGTAAATTGATGCAGCTTTGGAAAACAGTTTTTCTATATTATCATGTTAAGTTGAATGTTCACGTACTCTGTGACCCATTGATGCAATCCCTGGATATACACTCAGAGAAGTTCTATCATATTTTATCAGAACACAAATGTGAGAATGTTTATAGCAGCATCATTTATAAAAGGGGGAAAAAAAGAATTCAAGTGCCCACAGACAGAAGAATGGATAAACTGTGGTATATTCAGACAATTGAATAGTATATGATCATAAAGAATGAATGATTGAAGTCTCTTGAATCAACATGGATAGGTCAAGAAGACTGTAGTTAGACATTCCATTTTGATAAGCCTAAAAGACAAGCAAAAGTAAACAGTACTTTTTCAGGTTACATGTGCACAAACTGTTGTCTGTGTTTGCTTGTTTTATATAAAGGCTTAGAGTTGATAAGCACAAAATTCAGGCTTGTGGTAACCTTGAGTGGAGTAGACAGATCAATGCAACGTAAAAGGACCCCTTAGTTTGATAAGAATATACAATGATGAGAAATACAATGTGAAAGGAACATAAAGTTCCTCCAAAACAAGAAGATGAACTGATGCCAATTTTATTCTGGTTCTGAAAATAAATGGTCATTTAATGCTTATTTATTTATTTTTTTGTTTTATTATATACACTTTAGTGTATTAGGCAAATTCAATTAAATTTTAGAAGGAAAACATGTCTATAAAGCTTAAGTGAAAAAAATATATATATATAGTTGGAAATACATAGTTTCTGAGGTGAACTCACACCGAAGTTGTGTGGTCATATAAAGCTTTGTGAATGCAATGGCACAGAATGGTCCTTCAAGATGTAGTTTCCCCAATAGCTGAGTATGTTTTAAATTGGTTCAGGTATTGACAGCTAGATGTCAAGTCAAAGAACTTGAGAGGAAGAAATGTTTGGCCAAGATAATTATTAAAATGTTAGCTGATCTTCATAGAAACTCTTTATAAAGCCAAGTACCTTTGAGCAACACAAAATGACAGAGTTCTTTCCCATCTATTCTTTTTATATTGCAAGTCGTAAAATATGAAATATAGTACTTTGTATGCGTCTTCTGAAAGTTTAAATCACTATCATAAATATGGAATCTGGTTAAATTCAGTGCTGGTTTATTTTCATATTCACTCCTTCACAGTGTCCTTGCCTAAGTCTTCGAGGGGTTATTTGTACATTGGCGACCCAAAAGGAGGAGGAAAAAATGCCATTTCATTTTCTTTTTTTCTTTATTTTATTTGTTCCCTTTCTTCGTTAAAGGTGAAAGTCTGGTTCCAGAACAGGCGAATGAAATGGAAGAGAGTAAAAGGAGGACAGCAGGGAGCTGCCGCTCGAGAAAAGGAACTGGTGAATGTGAAAAAAGGAACACTTCTCCCTTCGGAGCTCTCGGGGATTGGTGCAGCCACCCTCCAGCAGACAGGGGACTCTCTAGCGAATGAAGACAGCCACGACAGTGACCACAGCTCAGAGCACGCACACTTATGATGCACAGCGAGGCTCAGCTCCCTTCTCAGGAAAGAAATGGTGTGATGGCAAGCCTTACTCAAACATCGTTTACACAGAGAGTGGACTATGACAGTGATTTTTTAATATTATTAAATTCAGCCATCTCCAGTCTGTTTTTCATTTTCTGATTTATAGAGGGTTTACACTAAGTGCCGCTTATGAAAGATGCTTCCTCAGTGAAGATGGAGGTGAACTTGCTTTGACTATTCCAGATATGTTGGTCGTGTGTGTGACAGTAAGCAGGTATGTTTGCTTTTGCTTGCACTGAAAATTAAATTGCTATCAAGAGCAAACTTTGAGACATTTTAATTCAAGATGCCTCCAGAGTGAAGATGCAGAAGATGAACTTGCTTTGAACATTCCAGATGTACGAGGTCATGTGTATGACAGTGGGCAGGTATTTGCTTTTGCTTGCACTGACAATTAAATTGCTATCAAGAATAAACCATGAAACATTTTATCCTGAATAGCCACAGTGCCTGAAATCACTCTTAAGTGGATAAAAAATGTATTTTAACTCTGTATATATTACCCTTAAGTCATTTTCCTGTCTTCACTAAGTTTAGCGATGCATTCATATTAGCTGATGAAAACAGGCACTCACGATGACAACCAGAACCAGCTTCCTGTCTGTTTATACACTTTGTCATCCCAGAAACAATCAGCACGTGCTTACTTGTGTTCAAGTAGAGGAAAATACATTAGCGTCTGATAGGACATATTCTTGTACCACAGACAAAACAAATCTTATGTTGCATTTTCTATCAACTGCTGCTAATACATTATTATAAAACTTAACTAGCTCCTCAATTCTTCCTATCTTATAGCTTGACAAAATTTTAGGATCATAGGCAAATCAGTTAACTTACAGAAAGAGCTTTGTTTGACAGATTTTGTCTGATTTTATTTCTTTAAAATGCTAGCTGTTATATGATTTAATTAACAAGAAAAAGGTTTCCCCTTGATTGGTGATGGCATTAGACAAGTTGCAAAGCAAAATTGATTCCTCAAGTTGGTAGAAGATAAAATTCTGAATGTCTTCAAATGAGATTCAGTAAAAACATTATTTTTTTCATATATGATGTATTCATGCAGAACAACAATCTTTGTATTTTGTAAAAAAAAAAGTGTTTAATAAATGATCCTTTGTAAATAATTTTGGTTTCCATGCTGTGATTTCCTAAATTTTTACAGGTTTTAATGTAAATACTTAAAGTCTCAAATTCATCTGCACTTGTGTATATCCAGATGATCGTAATAAATGAATCATCTACACTTTTTCTCTGGTTTCTGAATTTTTTAACTATGAAAAAAAACACAAATCCTTGGGTAATCAAAGAGCATCTAAGAGTACATATGTATTAAGCCATTTTCCTGATTTGAAGAATATGTCAAATAGATTTTTGTGTGTGTTTTATGAAATTGAAAATAAAAGGAGAAAAAGTAATATTATTTGCCACGATGAGGTAAGGGGAACAGTTATACATTTTGAAACTTATAATAGATATGAATCCATTGATTGTTCCTAAGTTAAAACATCCAGAGTTTTTGATGTGAAAATAAGCTAAATAGGCTAATCCAAATTCTCAGTCCTAATGGACATTACCAATGTAAGAAGTTAAGGATTATACTAATGTATTTTGTTTCGTGCATGGTTGCACATGCATTAGATATCTAAGTCCTACTGATAACTTTATAACACTTTTTCATTTGTTCCATATTGTAACCTAAAATGTTTAGAAATACCCAGAAGCTCCCTCTCCCCCCTAAGTAATTCAAAATAGAAATAGAGAAAACTAATCAGTAAAAATTTCCAAAACCTCATTATTTAATTTCATTTGCTTTAGAATGGTGAGACTGACCAAAAAAAAAAAAAGAGAGAGATTTGAATGATCTCAATTTACTTAGTCTAGCATGATAGAGTATTCAAGAAATTTAAAAAATTAGATTGTTTATATCACTTTTTTTCCTTTGTGTAATAAATTTTATCACAGCAGTTAGCAACATTTCTAAATTAACTTTGGGGGTGAAAACCATTTACACTGACACCTTCCAGGCATAAAATAAACACTCTTCTATCAATCACTTGAATGAATACAAAGTATATTTGTACTGATGACATCTACTTGGGTGGACTGACTTTCTTTATTATAAGATTTAAATTCAAAACATCTTGACAAATTGGAGAAGTGGGAAGATATAAATCAAACTGAGTTCAATAGGGACAAAGTGGAGGATAATTCATTGTGGCAGGAAAATAATTTCCAGAAATAAGAGGAAAAAACTGCTTAGGAGTAGCTAAAGAGAGAGCTAAGGGTTGTGGCCAAAGAGAAAGATATAAGAATTACAATTTTGTATGATAAATGAAGTAGGAAAAAGTGATTCTGAATAGATATGACAGGAAATGTGAGGCATTTGTATTGCGGACTTTATTAGAGAGTTGTGAGCTCTTCTAAAATGATGTAATGAAATTTGACTCCAGAGACCATGAAGAATCACTCGGCAAGGAAGGACCACTGGCTGACCAAAAGGGGGCATCATTTTATTCATAATAGATTAAAATGATCACCATATTAGATGCTGGAACATGTTAGCACAATGATAACACATCAACAAGTAAACAAGCAGGCTAGATTAATTTTAATTAGAACTTGCTATCTTTCTGGAGTATTTGTGTATTCTTCTATCTAAAAAGTGGTACACAGGTTTGCTAGATAATACCTTAACATCATTCTAGAATTAAAATCCTCTGAGGAAATTTAAGGTATTCTTATGTACTATCAAGTTTAATTTACTCCAGATATGGCAAAATCTGAAAGAATTCTACTTGTTTTTATTCTACACTAGGACCCTGGCTTGCTGTGGTATCTTTTCACATAATGCCCTTTTCATGTATTTCCGGCTCAGAACTTGTAGCTCTGGGGAAATTTGTAATAGCATGAAAGCAACTTTCTCTGAAAATAGTATGGAATCATGGTGAGAGCGATTTTTCCAGCAGGATTCAGAAGGATGAACACTACAAAGTTTTTCCAAAAGCTGATCCACATATTTTTAACTCATTATTAACATGACCCCAATTACCCCTCATTTCCCATATTTACCTAGGGTCGTCAGCATATGTTTTCCCTTTCAGAGACCGAAGACCTAAGTCCCACACCCCTCCTTTTTTAAAAAGAACTACATGCACTTAAAATAACACCAACACAGTTTTAATACACTCCTGAATGGTTACATAAAATAAATGTAGTAATGACTCGTAAAATTCAATAACAGCTTTTCTTAGGATAATGGGATGTGATTAAAGGGCAGATAGAAAAAGTAAATTAAAAGAATAAATATTTTATGTTTTTAATGCTACTGGTTTCCAATAACCTTTCAAAAAATTACTAGCATAATTATAATGGCAAATGCTAATTTTCTTCTTAGGGAAGTTTAGAGGAAACTATGGAACTAAAATAAAATCAGTAGCAAGACAGTAGAGTATCAGGTTAGTGACTAGAAATATTTCCTATAATATGTTTTCACCTTAATTTCTAAATATACTTAGGCTGATGATTTTTAAGAATAAGTCACTTATAAGTCACTTATGCCATGACTTATTTTCTAATAAATTTCTAATAAAATGTCATTAAGAAAATTCAGTTAATATTTGAGGTCAGTGGTAGGTAGATTACAATGCCATCAAGCATGAATACTTAATTGGTGTAGTTCTTTGAACCATTTGGGGAATACTGTAATTATATTTTCTTGGCAGCTCCTTTTGTTTTATTTTTTCAGTAAAATGCAATCTATAAATAAAGATAAATTCATAGCTATTTAGAACTTAATATTTAGTTTGATACTCAAAACATTCCAAGTCATATATGCATATTAGGAATCTGCAGCATTGATTTGCAAGAACAAAGTGTTATAGGAGTATTTATAAAAGTTTTATAAAAGTGGGGTTTCTCATTATGTTTCCCTGTTTCCTACCTAAAGCTGACCAGAATATTGAAGAACAGCCCTTCTCATGGATACCCCAACATTTCTGCTTTCAGTTCTTGCAAAATAATGCTAGAGGTAGTAGACAAAGGAATAAAGTGACTCCAGAAAAAAGATCTGCAAACCTATAAATACACATTTCAGGATTTAAATATGGTTTTTCTTTAGGTAATTCTCTATTATATATTTTTATAATATTCTCATCTTAACATTTAAAATAGTTAAATATTTTAAGGGTACAGTTTTTCTTTTGTATCTTATTTTTCCCCTCAATAGCTTTTATTCAAATCCAGTTTCAAAGCACAGAAAAGAAAACAAGCAAGAAAAATTTTCATTGTATCAAAATGTATCCAACTAGCTCAGTAAATTCCCATTAAAATATTGTTTACTATTGCTAAAGATGGTTTCCAGGGGCACTTGGGTGGCTCGGTCAGTTAAGCTTCCAACTCTTGATTTCCGCTCAGGTCATGGTCTTAGGGTCCTGAAATTGAGCCCCATATCTGGCTTCCTGCTCAGCAGGAAGTCTGCTTGAGAGTCTCTCTCTCCCTCCACCCCTCCCCCCTCTCTTGTGTGTGCACACTCTCCCTCTCTCTCAAACAAATAAATAAATAATAAAATCTTTTAAAAAAATTTCATTTCCAGAAAAAAAACTTCCAAAAAGAATGAACTTGCAAGTATAAATTATTATCACATCCACTTCATATAAAGAGTGATACAGTGATTTGAGTAAATAGTAATATCAAGTTTGGGCTGTACTTCATTTTCTGTCCATTATGAACAAATGAACTGCTGTAAACAGATTTAAATGGAAAAGAAATCACATGGCTTAGGAATAATTACACTACCCTAAAATTATTTAAACATAGATTGTGTTTTTTCACATGTGTGATATTGATAGTTGAAAACATTAAATATTATGTTTTTATGTATAGTACAAATGTTAATTTTGAAAATATATCACTACTTGCCCAGTTTGATGAAATGTCACACCTACATTACATATTTAAAATCAAACTACTAATGCTGGTAAATTATTTGCATGGCTTTCACTTTCTTGAGGGCACGGTTTAATTTTCTTTGGATTTGCCAACATTGTATTGTACGTTAATATTCTGATATTACAGAATTAGTACAGTAGGTCCCCCTTATGCGGTTTTGCTTTCCGCAGTTTCCAGAACATCCCGGCAGCTTCGGGTCTGGAAGCAGATGATCCTCCTTCTGACGAATCATCAGAAGGTCAATAGTAGCCTAACTTTACCTCAGAGTGCCTACGTCACTCACCCTGCTTGTCTCGTCACATCAGCGTTTTATCATCTCACAACATGGCAAGAAGGGTGAGTACACTATAAGATATTTTGAGAGACACTACATTCACATAACTTTTATTACAGTATACTGTTAAAATTGTTCTATTTTATTATTACTTAGTGTTGTTAATCGCTTGTCAGGCTTAACTGGAGGTTGAAAGTCACCATAGTTGCCTATGCGTAGGAAGAAACATAGTATGTATGTATAGGGTTTGATAGGATCAGTCGCAGTTTCAGACGTTTACTGGGTGTCTTGGAATGCAGCCCCTGTGGCTAAAGGGAGACGTCTGTAAATAAAAGAACTTGTTCAAAATAATTTTACCTTAAATTTTCTTTCTTTCTTTCTCTCTCTCTCTCTCTCCTTTTTTTTTAAAGATTTTATTTATCTGACAGAGAGAGACACAGTGAGAGAGGGAACACAGGCAGGGGGAGTGGGAGAGGGAGAAGGAAGCGCTCCTGAGCAGGGAGCCCGATGCGGGGCTCGATCCCAGGACCCTGGGATCATCTGAGCCGAAGGCAGATGCTTAACAACTGAGCCACCCAGGTGCCCCTACCTTAAATTTACTTTAAATGATTTTTCCAGATTACCTTAGCAAATATTTGGTTAATGTCAATTCAATTCACTAATTCAGTCAACAAATATTTGCATACTCTGCTCCATCATTTTATTTACAGCGTTACTGATTTTTGTTAGCATATTAACCTTAAATCACATTTGGATTGATGGCGTATTCAGCATTTTTGTGTACTTATTCCATCCACTTCCATTTGGTCAGTGCAGAAACTCACTTATAGCCCCTGAGTGCTGGGTAGGGGCGGACACAGCCGCACCTGGATCATCTTTAAGAGAGGGAGCACTTCACAAAGCCTGGCTGACATTTATGACCCACCATTTCTGTGTTTTCAACTGTCATTTTATTTCTGCCAGCAGATTTTCAAGGTACTGTGGCAAAATCAGTGATTCTGATCATTTACACTCCATATTTGGAAATTTATTTTGATCATTGATGTAGGAAGCAAAGGCAAAAGAAAAATTTCCTTCCTACTTAATGCCCTACTGACAAGTCCTTGAAACAGGCCGACTGACAGTCCTCTAGGAACTCAGCTGCCTCAATGTTAATACCTTGCTAAGAGCAAGACGCAATCTTAGCCCTCCTCCCAGGATCCTGTTAGTCTACTCTACCATATAAAAATTCCTTTGGAAAATAGCTTTATCTCTCTCCCCCAAGATACGTGTTGGCAATCATCCCCCAAGCATATGACCCACCGATATACATCGGAAGGGTCTCATGCCTCAGGGTTTATTAAACAGTAATAAATGACCTTTTCCCAACAATAGTTAGCCCTGTCAAGGTCCTGGAAACCTTACTTCCAAAATTTCTTAGAGACTTACTCTATCCCTAACCCTTCCCAACTTGACAGTATATCATGGGCCGCTCCTCTTGACCGTGGGGCACCTCTTTCTGTCCACGGGTTCTGTCCCTGTGCTTTAGTAAAATCACCTTTTTGCCCCAAAGATGTTTCAAGAGTTCTTTCTTGGCCATTGGCTTCAAACCCTAACATCTTTCCTACATCACTAGTCATTATTTTATTGCTGTTTCTTTGAAAATACATATATTTTAAAAGTTTGTTAGACTACTACATGGAATTTTACTAGATCATAAAGTTTCTTGTAAGTCATTCTTTTAGAAATTTGAGTACCTCTAGTTTTCTGTGTCATTCTTACTAATCAATTTTATAAAAAATAATTTTAAAGATGTTCAAAATAATTTTGATGAACATGTTCCAGGTTAAAGAAAGGTCATCTGCAGTTAAAAAAATAATAATTTCATGAAATTGTCAAACAGTGATTCTTTGTCAAACAACATTTGACATTGTAGGTGGTTCCCTGGGCGGGAGGACAGAAGAATTGGTCTTGTACAGAGCCCACTTAAACCTTTAGGGAATCCTGACTCATGAAAATAGCTGTCTTCCTTGTTTCCTTTCTTTCTTTTTTTTTTTTTTTTTTTTTATTTTATTTTATTTATTCATGAGAGAGAGAGAAGCAGAGGGAGAAGCAGGCTCCCAAGGAGCAGGGAGCCCGATGCGGGACTCGATCCCAGGACCCCGGGATCATGACCTGAGCCGAAGGCAGACGCTTAACCATCTGAGCCACCCAGGCGCCCTCCTTGTTTCCTTTCTTCTGCTGTAATCAGTTCTTCACATGGAAGGAACCAGAGTGGTTCCTTTAAAATGCAAATCAGATTAATAAGCGGTTCATGGTGACTTTGCAAATGTAACACTTCGGGTGAAAGCTGTTGTCCATAATGAAACACTTGTAGAGATTTTAAAAAGGCAGTCAGATCATGTCCCTCCTTTATGCAAAACACTCTAGCAGCTTAGAATAAACATCAAAACCCTTACCTGGGCTTCAAAACAGTCAGATCACACCACAAACTGGTGACCCCTCTTGTCTGCCAATACTTCCTCTGCATGGCCTCAGCTCCCATCACTCTTGCTTCCTGCTGAGTACCCTTGGCCATGCTGAGTACTCTTCTCATTTAGGTCTTGCATTCCCTGGTCCCTCTGCCTGGAATGCTTTTCCATCACATATATTTTGGACTTATTCCCTCATTTCTTTTAGGTCTCTACTTCCTCTTAGGCAACCCTTGATCTTCTTAAATAAGATGGCACTAGTTGTCACATTCTACCCCTTTAAGTAATACTGTTTTTTTCTCGTTAGCTTTAGGTAACTTTCTTCTTAGCTCCTCCGTTTATTGATTTCAGGCTTCATGAGAGCAGGAACTTTGCTGTCTTCATTGCTGTGTCTCTAACATCTTGAACGGTCCCTGTATACCCCACCACCAGCCTCTATCTTGAATTTTTGTGAATTAGAAAAGGGCACTCCTGCCTCAAAATATTAGGATGCTAACACCTGGTGACCATAGCGATCATTGTAAAACTATATGGTTATTGTGAGACGAAGGACACCCCCTGGAGATATGCAGTGCATAATATGCGCAGTTGTGAACACTGACTCTGCTCTTGACAGGTTGTACCAATCAGTAAATATTTGTTGAATAAATCTCTTCAAAGAAATACCTGTAAATCTCAATTACCTGGAAAATGTAGCTCTGAAACATGTTTTTAATGGCCATTTTCAGGGTGTCACAAGCCAAAACAAGTTTGGTTGTAGTCTTTGAAATTGCGCAAAAAATGTATCAAGTCAGATGAGACTAAATAGAAAAGTTAAGGAGAATAGGCTTTAACAGATGTTCATTTATGGTTTGAGAGAAAAGGGAAATTTTTCCTTTTGCTCAGATGTCTGTCTTGAAATTCTCACAATTTTTTGCAGACACTTTGGCTGGCTTCCAAACATACATTGTTGCTTGTCTGGTATGAGGAATGCCATCTGTGCAGTATGGAAGTCCTTTTTCAGAAATGGACTGCTAATTATGCAGGTGCTGCTAAAATGAAATCAGGTGTCAAGCTTACAGTGCTCTAAAATGACTATGTTTCGCTGAAAAAGAATGGCATAATATTGTAAACTGGAATTTAAGCATGGCATATAAGCATTCCATCTTGGGGGTGTTGCAAAGGTCAGATTGCATAGCAAAATTTTAAGGTTTTCAAACTACTTCTACCATCAATAGTGAGATAAAGTTTTACATTAAGTCAGTGATATAGGCTACATCAAAGTTATGTTTCCTACTAAAATATCTTCCCAGTTATTTTTTCTGAAAAGTCCATGAAAGAGAAACAGTGAGATGAAAAGTATAGCCACCAATTCCAAAATACATAAAGTAATTTTGCAAAATTAGTCAAAATTAGGTTTAAATAATTATTAAATGGAACCCATTTATTATCAGAATAAACAGGCCTCAGTGGAGGTTTTTAGCTTCCTCCAGAGCAAAATGATGAATTTATTTCCTTTAAATAGATTAATTAAAAGGAAGTTTTACAGGCTTTCAGAGTTTTACCACAGACTCATGATGACACGTTCATCTGATACAGTGCTAACTCATATAAAGTAAGGTAGAAAAACCTCAGGCAAGTTTTCAAGTATGCATATAGAGATGTCTACTACAACAAAAAGTCTTCATTAGCATTATAAGAATCTAAATTTGTTATTGCTTATTGTGTGTGACCTATGTGCTATTTGCAGTATAATTAATACATTATATTATTTAATCCTTACGGCATCTCTATTAGAGTCAATTATCTCTGTCCTAGGCTACAGATGAGATAATTGTGTTCAGCAAATTGAAGTGTCTTGCCTAAACTCACATGCCACTGAATGGCAGAACTGGAGCTCATAATCAAGGCTTTTGAACCCCAAAGACGATGTTTTAACTATTTCAGAAGTAGCCCCTTCTCAAGATAGGTATATTAGGTAGAAGGATTTCCCTTATTAGCTCATCTAATCGCAAAGGAAATGACATTAGCATAGTAAAATCTCATAGTTTACATACTACTTGGTTTCAGCTAGAATTTCAGCCTCTGTAGCCATGACAAACAGGGCCACAAAAGGAAGTTTAAAAGGCTTCTCCTTCATCATGAATTTAGTGGGTCTGTTAAAGCCAAGGAACTTTAAAGCAAGCAGCTTATTCTAACCAATTCTATTGCTCAGTTATCTTGTTTCTCATCCCACAGTGGATTAGGATTATCAAAGAAGATATGGGAATGATATTATTGCCAGACACAGGGCTATGAACTGGAAGCTTACATATCAAAGGAGAATGCAGAAAAATAATAAGTAATTTGGAGCTGTTAAAAGATACACTGAGGAACATTAAGAATTATAAGGGTTTATTTGAGCAAGAAGTGATTCAAATGGGGTAATGCCAAACTGAAAGTGCTTAGGAGCACTCTCCTGACAGGAGCTGGGGGAAGACACTTTTATAGAGAAGAGAAGAAAATAAGGAAATTATTGATTAGTTGTAGGTTAAATTCCAGTTGGCTGTTTGTGATTGGATGGCTGGAGCATTTTTGATTTTGTAGCCTGGGGGCATTTACAGGCTTAGGTTTTCATTTGCTTACTTATGTAGGCTGCCACAGTATTAGAGCCACATCAGTCTACTGGCCTCTAAGTTTAAGCGATTTAACAGGGCTAATTGCAGTTGGATGAAAAAAATCTGTGTTATGGTATGATTTGGTTATTAAGGTGTGTTAAAAACAAGACAACAGGCCCAAAATGAAGTGCTAAGCCCTCTGTCACCACACTGAGATTTAATTCCAGTTTCAGTTCTCCCAGAAATGAAATCTTGAACCCGTCAAAAAGGAATCCCCGGATGGGCACTAGTTAGATAATCTGCCTGATAGATCCCTGCCATCTCCTGAAGGAAAGTAACTTTGCATAACCAACCTGCTTTTTCACCTCATGTGACTTCCTTATTCCTGCTCCCTTCTGCCTATAAAAGTCTTTGATTTTATATGGCTCCGCAGAGCTCTTTTCTGTCTGCTAGATTGAATGCTGCCGGATTTGAATTAAATTTTGATCAAGTAAACTCTTACCGATTTTAATGTGCTCAGTTTATTTTTTTTAATAGCTATAGGGTCAGAGGAGGAAACCGAAGGAGACCCCTGGTGGGCTTCCAGGAGCAATGGGCAACTAGACACAGGTGGCTGCTGAGCCCCCTGAGCTCACTACTCTCTCAGCCCCTGGAGGGCCGGGGTAGGCCTCTCTCTGGCCCTGGCTCCTCACCTTTTGCATTTAGTGCTTTCGGACCTTGAGTATTTCTTCTTCTGGACAGGGTCCTTAGGCTGGCCAGAGTCAGCATGGGTCCAGCTTAGAAACCACATGGGGTCTGGTGTCAGACTGGGTCCAACTTAAGCTGAAATTAGGTTCAGTATGAGGCCTCTGATAAGTAAAATTTTGTTTTAAGGCTGAACAAGCGGTTTAACCTTAACAAAGGTTATCTTGAATTACAGTAGCCACAGTGGAGAACTTTTTACCTAGACATGCTTACCCATTTGTAAGGTGCCCTAGAGTAAAAGGGGTCTTAGCCAAGCTCTCACTATGAAGGGTAGAGGGGAAATTATTTTTCCTTCTGTACAGTTTTTGGTGACCAGGATGAGATCCACTGAGATACCCCACTTGCTCCAGAGCCTCCCAAGGGCATCCTGGGAAAACTGTAAAAATCAGCAAAGGGTGAGAATTCTTATCAAAGCCAGTTCTCCCAGATCTCTATCTGTGGTGCCAGGTCAAGAGAGAAAGGTAAAATTTTACATTGTTCCTTTCATATTGGCAGGCAAAAAAACATTAGATCTTTGAATTGTGACTTGTGATTTTGCTTTCTGGTACTCATCAGTTGTTCATCCTTTCTTTGTCTTCTCATTTGTCTCATTTCGTGTCCTAAGAACTTGATCTTGCTGCCTAATTAGGGTATATGGGTTCTTGCCTGTGCAGGCAGATCAACCATCAGGTTGGTGGCTCCCAAAACACAGGCAGCTAGAGTTTTGGGTTGCACTCGTTTGTGGTGAGGATCTAACTGCCTGCTGGCGGGGTGGAGGGGGTGGCAGTTGTCTAAATCTTTCTTTCTTTTGGTTATCTTTGGGTGTAGCTCTGGATGTTAGAAGGGTAGCATCATTTGCACCTCTTTGGGGATGCCTCTTGTGTATGTTGGATTTTTCAATACTGACAGGAATATTTACTCTTTGTCTCAGCTGAAATTGGACAAAATACTTGAAAGAATTTTTTTTTTAAGTTTTTATTTATTTGACAGAGAGAGACACAGCAAGAGAGGGAACACAAGCAGGGGGAGTGGGAGAGGGAGAAGCAGACTCCCCGCTGAGCAGGGAGCCTGATGTGGGGCTCGATCCTAGGACCGTGGGATCATGACCTGAGCTGAAAGCAGACGCCCAGCACCTGGGCCACCCAGGAGCCCCTTGAAAGAATTTTTTGAAGTAGCTCTATGGTCAGAAGTTGGCCAGATTGGAAGCTTATATTCAGAACCTGACAGGAACTTTTTTTTTAGTTCTTCTCCCCTAAACTTCGATGAAATTATGTACCTAGAGAAAAAGGAAAATATTCTGAAGCCTTTGTGGAAGGATTTACTAAAACATTACAAAGACACAGAGTTCTAAATCTAGAATATAGGAATCTTTTGACTTCCATCTTAGTTGAAGTTCTTCTCCCTGATACAAAGAAGCAAATTGAGGATAATATAGTTGGATAGGTGGGTTAGCCAAAATATCATTCAGATTGCAACACAGTTCTTTGAGGAATTAAAAGTAACTGTACTTGTCTAACAAATTGAGTCTTTATAAGGACAGAAATGCAGCTCTAGAAACAATTCAAAGTCCACCTGTCCTTTTTACCAGTCCCCAAACCTCCTCACTCATCTTAAAAGGCTACAGATATTATAAAGGATCTAGATTTATGTATGTATGTATGTATGTATGTATGTATGTATGTATGTATTATTTAAATTCAGGTTAGATGACATATGATGGACGGTTGGTTTTGGGAGTAGAATTTAGTGATTCATCACTTACATAGAATCCCCAGTGCTCATCCCAACAAGTGCACTCCTTAGTACCCATAATACCCATCACTCATTTAGTCCATCCCCCGCTCACCTCCCCTCCAGCAACCCTCAGTTTGTTCTCTTAACTATAGAGTCTTGTGTGGTTTGTCTCCCTCTCTGTTTTCATCTTATTTTATTTTTCCTTCCCTTCCCTATGTTCATCTGTTTTGTTTCTTAAATTTCACAAAGGAGGAAAATCATATGGTATTTCTCTTTCTCTGACTGACTTATTTCACTTAGCATTAACACACTCTAGTTCCATTCACGTTGTTGCAAATGGCAAGATTTCATTCTTTTTGATGGTGAACGCGCGCGCACACACACACACACACACACACACACACACATCTTTATCCATTCGTCAGTCAATGGACATTTGGGCTCTTCCTGTAATTGTTCTGTTGTTGATAGTGCTGCTATAAACATTGGGGTGCATGTGCCCCTTCAAATCAGTATTTTTGTATCCTTTGGTTAAATACCTAGTAGTGCAATTGCTGGGTTGTAGGGTAGTTCTATTTTTAACTTTTTGAGGAACCTCCATATTGTTTTCCACAGTGGCTGCCCAAGTTTGCATTCCCAGCAACAGTGTAAGAGGGCTCCTTTTTCTCTACCTCCTCACCATTACTTGGTGTTTCTTGTGTTGTTGATTTTAGCCATTCTGACAGGTGTGAGGTGGTATCTCATTGTGGTGTTCATTTATATTTCCCTGATGATGAATGATGTTGAGCATTTTTTCATGTGTCTGTTGGCCATTTGGATGTCTTCTTTGCAAAAATGTCTGTTCATCTCTTCTGCCCATTTCCTGACTGGATTATTTATTTTTGGGGTGTTGATTTTTTTTTTAAAGATTTTATTATTTGAGAGAGAGAGAGTGAGAGAGAGCATGAGAGGGGAGAGGGTCAGAGGGAGAAGCAGACTCCCCACTGAGCGGGGAGCCCGATGTGGGACTCGATCCCAGGACTCCAGGATCATGACCTGAGCCAAAGGCAGTCGCTTAACCAACTGAGCGACCCAGGCACCGTGGGGTGTTGATTTTGATGAGTTCTTTACAGATTTTGGTTACTAGCCCTTTGTCTGACAAGTCATTTGCAAATATCTTCTCCCATTCTGTCAATTGCCTTTTAGTTTTGTGGATTGTTTCCTTCGCTGGGCAGAAGTTTTTTTTATCTTGATAAAGTCCCAATCATTCATTTTTGCTTTTGTTTCCCTTTCCTCTGGAGACGTGTCTAACAAGAAGTTGCTGCAGCCGAGGTCAAAGAGGTTGCTGCTTGCTTTCTTCTCTAGAATTTTGATGGTTTCCTGTCTTACATTTAAGTTGTTAATCCATTTTGAATTTATTTTTGTGTATAGTATAAGTGGTCCAGTTTCATTCTTTTGCAGGTAGCTGTCCAGTTTTCCCAACAACATTTGTTGAAGAGACTGTCTTTTTTTTTCCATTGGATATTCTTTCCTGCTTTGTTGAAAATTAGTTGACCATATAGCTGTGGGTCCATTTCTGGGTTTTCTATTCTGTTCCATTGATCTCTGTGTCTTTTTTTCACCAGTATCATACTGTCCTGATGATTACAGCTTTGTAAATACAGCTTGAAGTCTGGGATTGTTGATATCTCCCACTTTGCTTTTCTTTTTCAAGGTTGCTTTGGCTATGCTGGGTCTTTTGTGATTCCATACAAATTTTAGGATGGTTTGTTCTAGCTCTGTGAAAAAATATTGATTGTATTTTGATAGGGATTGCATTAAATGTGTAGATTGCTATACATTCCTTTGGCTACTAGGGGTCTTTTCTGGTTCCACACAAATTTTAGGATTATTTTTTCTCCTGCGAAAAATGCTGGTGTTATTTTGATAGGGATTGCAAAGAACATGTAGATTGCTTTGGGTAGTATAGACATTTTAACAATACTTGTTCTTCCAATCCATGAGCATGAGATGTTTTTCCATTTCTTTGTGTCTTCTTCAGTTTCTTTCATAAGTGTTCTATAGTTTTCAGAGTATAGATCTTTACCTCTTTGGTTAGGTTTATTCCTAGGTATCTTATGATTTTATAAAAGATCTGGAGTTAGATAACAAAAGCCCTTCTTGGAGAAACTTGCATCCTTTCTCTGTGCCTCTGAGGTGGTCTCCTCAGGGAAGCCACAGCCATAAGATCTATGCTTCTGTCTATATATTTATGTATGTCTATGTATGTAAAACATGTGATTTTTTTTTAACCTCCAGATTGTATTGCTAAAACTAATTTATAAAGAACTCTATTTAACTGGCTTAAAGAAAGTAATTAAGAATACTCTCAGTGCCTGGGTGGCTCATTCATTTGAGCATCTGACTTTTGATTTTGGCTCAGGTCATGATCTCAGGGTCGTGAGATCGAGCCCTGCTCGAGGGGAGTCTGCTTGGGATTCTCTCTCTTCCTCTCCCCCTGCCCCTACAACTCCTTCTCTCTCTCTCTCTCTCTCTCTCTCTCTCTCTGTCTCTCTAAAATAAATAAATAAATCTTAAAAAAAGTACTCTCAGAAATATAGAAACTAACCCAAATGTTTTTCAACTTCATATAGGCCAGGATAATCTTCAGTAAATAAAAGTTAGTTTGTTGTTTTAATTAAAACAGCCATATCTTTAGAACTATCAATATTGAATATAATGTAGGCATACAACTTTTATTCTACTTAAGTTTACTGAAAGTCAAATAAGTTCACGTTAATCTCTGTTACAGAATTTCTCAGCAAGAAAGAGAACTTAAGATGATGGTAAACATTTAGTGTCTCCTAAAATTTTCATGAGTAATCTAAGCATTGTATTAAGAACAAGTAAGTAAGGTCACCTGGGTGGCTCAGTAGGTTAAGTGGCAGCCTTTGGCTTAGGTCATGATCTCAGAGTCCCTCCATAGAGCCCTGCATCCATCAGGCTCCCTGCTCAGCTGGCAGTCTGCCTCTCTTCTACCTCTGTTCTTCCCTCTGCTCATGCTTGCTCTCTCTCTCTCTCGCTCACTCTCTCTCTCAAATAAATAAATAAAATCTTAAAAAAAAGAACAACTAAGTAGACAATAAGTAAAAGTTTATTGATAAGCTTTTCAACAGTCATTTTGTTTTATAATATATCTACTTAAAAATAGTTTCCAGAACCTTTTTGCTAACTTGAAACCTTACAGTTATACTTACATAAGTTAAATGATGAATATTCATTGAGTGTCTAGATCATTTCCAAATAAGATAAAGTGCTGAAACATTAATTACTGAATGCAGGTTCATACACTTTGGACTACTCTTTACTAAGGAACTAAAGATACCAGGGCCTAGTAGTAGACATGTTTTGTTCACATTGGAAAATTTACTATGAAGAATATACTTCCAGAAATTATAAAATGCATTTATAAATTTTTCCAGTCAACAGAATGCTAGTGTTCCAAACAGTCCACAATTGCTTACTTCTTAGTTTTCATTAGGAATTATGGTTCTAATGGCTAAAATTCTACTCAGTATATGTAATTAAAACTACTTAGAAATAATAAGAGTGAAAGGAAACAACTGTGTACAAAAAGTAGGTAAGGAAAGTAAAATTACTGGTTGTTCCAGAATGAGAAAAAGGAAAAAAAAAACAACTTTAGGACAAAAACTGAATGGATATAAAAAAGTTGTAGAAGGTTTGTGGAAAAAGAATCTTGGGAAAGGAATTTTATGTGGTCAAGCTGGCTAAGATTGGAATAGACTTATTCAAGTTTTTTAAAAATGAGTTTTAATATCCAAAGTACACTGGTGCAAAACTAGGATCTGGTTTTCTCTCTGTTTTTTTTTTTTTTTTTTTTTTAATTCTATTTATTTGACAGAGAGACACAGTGAGAGAGGGAACACAAGCAGGGGGACTGGAAGAGGGAGAAGCAGGCTTCCCGCGGAGCAGGGAGCCTGATGGCGGGGCTCTGTCCCAGGACCCTGGGATCACGACCTGAGCCGAAGGCAGACGCTTAATGACTGAGCCACCCAGGCGCCCCTGGTTTTCTCTCTGTTAAAAGAACAAAGTTTTCTTAGATTATCGGTCTGCTCTTAATAAGAAATTGTAAACAAAGATTTTTCTTTACCTTTTATGTTTTACCAAAATAATTTACTATGCTTCCCATTGTCTTTATCAGGCCTCCAACTACTTAAGAAAACCCAGTCTTCTCCCTATTAGAAGAGCTAAATTTCATTCACAACTGTGTAATCTTCTGCTCTTGTCTTTGACATCTCCTATTGTCATTTTGGTTAGATAGAAAATTAAGTATTATTTCATAATGATTGTGAATTCTTCTGCATGTAATTTAAAATTTTAATAGCAAAATGAAACTATTGTATAGCTATATATTTTTAGTGAGTGATTCAGTAGTAAATAAACCATAATACATTTTTAACTAACGTAACCATTAAAATATGCAATTCAACAAAACTATGTAGGATAAAAAACATTGGATTTTACCCAGCATTCATTAATGAGTGATTACTTTTATGTTAACATAGGACTATTTCCTTATCCCAACCCTGTCATGTAATTATCTGTCTAGAGCTTAGTTCAATGACTTGTTACGTGTGTTCCTTAGCTTATAACTGAATATTTAAATTAATTTATATTAATCTACTTTTGCTCACTGATAAATTTTTTTTTTAATTTTTAATTTCTTCTAGAAGTTTAGATCAAATACAGTACCCCAGGGTCCTGCTTTTACAGCTTCAATTGATTCCAAATGCCAGTGGATTTACCGAGGCTTCTATCTGAGTATATGATTTAGGAGCATTCCCACCTGTGACATAATAGGAAGTTGTTGCAGGGACTACTTTCAGTAATCCAGGCCTTCTAATGTTTTGGGTAAGCTTTAAAGGCGACAGAGACTAATTTGAATTATAATATAATTTATCATTCTTCTGTATCCAAGGAGGTAATACACTGTCTGAACTTGTCTCACAGTTTTAAGTTTTTGTCTACACTTAACATAGTTATAAAACAGCTTCCCCTAGCAGAGTGTAAATAGTTTTTTTCCCATTTAGCAACATCCCCCCCCAAAATTTTATCATCCACATCACATGACAGTAGACTGGAAAGAACATTATCAAGAGAGAAGGATTCATTTTTTAGATTTTATTTATTTCTTTGACAAAAAGAGACACAGTGAGAGAGGGAACACAAGCAGGGGGAGTGGGAGAGGGAGAAGCCGGCCTCCCATGGAGCAGGGAGCCTGATGCGGGGCTCGATCCCAGGACCCTGGGATCATGACCTGAGCTGAAGGCAGGCGCTTAATGACTGAGTCACCCAGGTGCCCCAAGAGAGAAGGATTCAATCAGTTTCTACTGAAATCTTTACCCTTTGTCTGCGAACCCCACCCACTCTCCTTATAAACATTTGGCAATTTGTGACATTTTACATATATGAAGAGAAGATTTCACGTCCCAGTAAATATCAACACCATATTTTTCCTATGTATCCAATAGAGAAAAAAGGAAAAAAAAATCTAAGAAAATAAGAACAAATCCAAAAGGTAAGGAAAGGAGCGTTTAGTGTTGCTAAATGCACGATGACCGATGCTGAAGTATTGGCTAATCCTGGGGCAGTCAGTACTCTAAATCCCCTGTGGTAATGAGGGGCTCCTGGATGCCTACAAACTAGAATGAAGCAAACCTTATGAATATATAGTATATCAAGAATATAATCAATACTCATCTGTCAATAGCAAAAAATGTTATTTCTTCCTTTTGCCTTTTATTAGTTTTTTTTTTTTTTTTAACTTTGTATTTTGAATTCTCTTAAGGACCTTACGGAAAAAGGAGCTCCCTTATTATTTGATTTTCTTTTTCATTTTGGTGACTCTTTCTCCTTCCAAAATTCCATTTAACAAAAATATTTCTGGAGCAAGGCAGTGTATAAACAATAAAAATATGCCAGTTGTTTAACATTTTCTCACCTTCAGGCTCAGTAGTAAATTATGATATTTTATACACTTCTGTCATGGATTTCCATTCTGAAACTGCTCCCTGAACTTGATATTGTGATTGCATCTAGACTCCACTCTACCTTGTCCTTCAGAAATCTCAGTGGGTGAAAAGGTGTGAGGTGGGTTTTCCAAATGTCAGTATTGGTGGATGTATTCTCTGACCCACAGAATCTGTTAAGGCTGAAGGAACCAGAATCTGCTGATGGTCAGAAGTCAGTTTTTAATACACATCCTTGATGTTGGAGCTTAGACTGAAATTGGAGAGACACAGGCAGGTTGGCCCCCATTTTCCCAAGTATTTATTTTTTATTTATTTATTTTTAAGATTTTATTTATTTATTTCAGAGAGGGAGAGAGGGTGCGCCAGAGAGAGCACTAGCGGGGTGAGGGGCAGAGGCAGAGGGAGAAACAGACTTCCCGCTGAGCAGGGAGACCAACCAAGGGACTCGATTCCAGGACCCTGGGATCATGACCTGAGCGAAGCCAGAGGCTTAACTGACTGAGACACCCAGGCGTCCCTCCTCAAGTATTTAAATTGCTCTTTTTCAAAACTATCACTTTAAGTTCTAACCTTTGAGAGCACATTTTTTCCTAGGATATTACCATATTATAAATCACTCAGAGTGATAATTTTTCCTTGTGAAACAGGAAATAAGAGAATACAAATTATTTATTTTCATAAGTTTGGAAACATGGCAAGAAACGAGGAGGATTTGAATAAAGACAGAAGGTGAAAATTCCTAATTAAGCTATACTTTGTAATTTTGTTATATGGCTGAACAAGACCAATACAAATAGTGCTTTATAAACACAGAATTTCATCTGACACATTTTTAATTTATATTTTTAATTCAAGCATAATTTCTTATTTTCCAATATCATACCCCTGGCTTTCTACTAGAAATTCATAATAATGCCTTACACTGGATTTAATGTTAGGTTCCCTGTTCTTTGGGGAGCATGTTTGCTCTCCATTTCTCCTTCTGTCTGGTGTCTATATTTCAATTACTATTACCTCATTAGTCAGTGAATTGCCTTTTATTGTTGGTAGTAGGTCTTCTTCTAAAATGTCTATAAACTCAGTTCCTGGAAATTCAGTATAATGTTAAGTATTTTTAGTCTTACATGGAAAATACTTGCGCAAAATTGCCAACTAAAATGGTATCTCTTTCACAGTCAAAGTAACATTTCACAAAGTAGTCATATTTAATATTTAACAATTATGATGGCCTTGTATTAAGAATTCTTTGATTAATTCAAAATATAATCCAGTGTACATTTCCCATTAATCAGTTTTATATAAAACATTTAAAGGGTTATTTATGGCTACAGGTCTTATATGGCTCAATGAATTTTTTTGGAGGAAAATGATTTCCCTTTCTTTCTAGCTAAACTGCCATATAGAAGATGTTAACATATCACTGTGGCTTACCTCCAGCCTCCCAGTGGCACCAGACCCTGGAGTCATGCTCTACTTTTTCCACATGTATATCCAGATCTTTAAACCCTGGGTTATGGTTTTGCTCTTGTTGCTAACATTTTAACTCATGCACCACAGTGGGTTGTATTTGTTTGTTTGCTTTTGTACCTTTCAGGAACACTTTTCTGGCAGAATACATTCCTTCTTTTGCTTGAACCCCCTTTCCTGTCAGTGTTTCCGAGACTACATCTGGTCCTCTTTGAGATTCTCACTCAGGCTCTGCTGAGTTTCACAGGTTTTGCTCTGCATCAGGGAGCTAGCTCTCTGAGAGGATGGCATATGTATGGGTTGAAATCAAAGCAGTTGAACTGAAATTCAGGAAGTTGTTATTGACTCTTATTCTCTTTTACCACTTTTCTGAAAATGGATATATTTTAATTAGAAAAAAAATTGCCCAAATTAAACTATTGCCTTTTCTTCCGAAACCATGGGGCAAACCTTTTGCCTTATGAAATGCTTTATAACCCCATTCTTGCTCATTCTTCAGTGTATTCAATATAAACACTATTTTTAGATCTTTGCCATACTTTGTTTACTATTTTGAATGAAATAATATATTTATAAGGTGTATGTTTGTATTGAGGGTGAAAAATGAATATTTTACTTTAGCTAATCTGTTTCTAAATGAATTAATTATTTTCACCGATTGTTTGCTTCCTTATATGGTTCAGAGCTGCTTCGTAAATCACTTTTTCTCAATGGAAAGAGTTAAAATTCCCTGGAAAGGGATTTTCATGTAAATATGCTGAGACAGGAAAAGAAAGAAAATAACAGAATTTAATGTGTTCAGATAAACATAAACTAGGTAAGAGCTTGCAAACAATTGAAAATGTAATTTTTTTAGGTATGTTTTTTTAGTTTTGAACTATTATTAGAACTTTGTATAAAACTTGAGATTGAGATAGGAATGTCTTCTGTAAAGTTGCAAACTGAAGAGGGGAATACATTTCCAGTATATACTGATATTTCAGTAGTGCCAGGCTTCCATATGAAATGTGATAACTATAGTGAGGTACAATTTTTTTAATTGACTGAGTTTTATTAATTCTACTTCAAATATGTAAAGTTATGCTTCCATTTCACTTTTATAAATTTGTTTTTCCTTTATGTACTTAGAGAATTCATGACCAACATGACTATTTGTGGATTTTAGACTTTCACTACATAAGCTATTTCCCATGAACTTTAACAGGTGGCATTCACATCATGCGTATTCAGGCTGCCCAGTGATGGCAAATGCAAAGTGTCAGGTCCAGACATATAAAAAATATTGTTTTCCTAGACACTTTTCCTGTAATAGGACACATCTCCACCTGGAACAAATCCACTGATACTTCAAAGTGTAATAAATCCCATCCAAACTTATTAGCTCTTTCATTACCTAGACTGACTTCTCCTGTGTTATGTCCTACTCAAATTATACCACTGCAGGTTACAATTCTAAGTCAAAATTGTATCTTCCTTCTGATTCCTTTCCTTCCTTCACACTCAAACTGATGGTAGATAGTTCAGTTAACTCCACTGTAATCTTTGCTCTGCGACTCCATCTTTGTTCTTATTACCTTGACAAAGACACTCATTATTATTAGACAACTGGGTGATTTTATCTTTCTCCAGAAAGAATTCAAGTTTGCTTCTGGCATTCTTTTAGGCTAGGAGCACATAACCTTCATCCAGTTAGGAATGAGTTAATTTGTAGCTGAGTTTGTCTGTTTGAGGATGATCTATTTCTAATTTATCCTTATTCCAGGGTATGACTCTGTGAGCTTCTCTTTATTGGAAACAGAACTCTTATGTTTTTTCCATATTCCACACCTACTCATTTAGCCCCTTCAGATTATAGAAAGATTGCTGAGATTCTGATCCTGTCAGTTACTTCATTCAGCTCATTTAGCTTCCAAGCTGATGCTTAGAATCAGCAAATGGTTTGATTACTTTCTTTCTCCTCAAGACTGAGGCTTAGCAAGTCCTACCTTTCTTACTCTCTAATGTCTTCAAACTTAATTTTTTTTGATAAGTGCACATAACATAAAATATACCCTTTTAAAGTGAACAATACAGTGTCATTTAGTACATTCATAAGGTTGTGCAACCATTCCTTCTACCTTATTCACAAACATTTAATGATCCTAAAAGAAAATCCTATAACCACAAAGCAGTTACTTTCCATTACTGCCCTCACCCTCCAGCCCCTACAAACCATCAATTTTAAGTATCTATGAATTTACCTATTTTGGGTATTTCATATGCATGGAATCATATAATATGCAACCTTTTTGTCTGACTTCTTTCACTTAATAGGTTTTTAAGATTCATTTATGTTGACCATGTATTCATACTCCATTCATTTTTATGGCTGGATAATATTCCACTGTATATAGTATAGATGACATTTTGTTGATCCAGTCATCTATTGATAGACATTTGGGCTGTTTTCACCTTTTGGTTATTGCAGATAGTGTTGCTATAAACACACATGTCCAAGTATTTGTTAAATACCTGTTTTCAGTTCTTTTGGGTATATATCTAGAAATGGAATTCTGGGTCACATGGGAATTCTGTGTTTATTTTTTTGAAGAATTACATACTGTTTTTTACAATAGCGGAATGATTTTACATTCTTACCAGCAATGTATGAAATTCTGATTTCTCTACATCCTTGCTAATAGTTATTATATGCTGTTTTGTTTCTGTTGGTTTTTTTTTAAATAGTAACCATTCTAATCTCTAATGGCTAATGTTGAGCTTCTTTTCATGTGATTGTTGGTCATTTGTGTATCTTATTTGGAGAAATAGCTATTTAAGCCTTTGACTTATTTTTAAATTGGGCAGTTTGACTTTGTCGTTGTTGAGTTGTAAAAGCTCTCTGTATATTCTGGATTTCTACATTTATAAGATAATATGATTTGCAAACATTTTCTCACATTCTATAAGTTGTCTTTTCATTTCTTAGCAGTGTCCTTTAATGAATGAAAGTTTTTCATTTTTATAAAGTCCAATTTAACTCTTTTTTTCTTCTTCTTTCATTCATGTTTTTGGTGTTATATCTGAGAATCCACTGCCAAATTCAAGGTCATGAAGAAACAATCCTATATTTTCCTATAACAGTCTTACAGTTTTAGTTCTTATGTTTAGGTTGTTCATTTTGAGTTATTTTTTTAATATGGTGTAAAGTAGGGATTCAACTTTATTCTTGTATATGAAGTATCTAAGTATCTTAGCATAGTTTTTTTTTTTTTTTGTAGTTTCAAGTTTTTATTTAAATTCCAGTTAACATACAGTGTAATTTTAGTTTCAGGAGTAGAATTTAGTGATTCATTACTTACATCAGCACAGTTTCTGAAAAGGCTGTTGGGGTTCCTGGGTGGCTCAGTAAGCTAAACATCCAGTTCTTGGTTTCGGCTCAGGTCATGATCTCACGGTCGTGAGACTGAATTCCACATAGGGCTCTGCACTCAGTGTGGACTCTGCTTCGGATTCTCTCTCCCTCTCCCTCCCACTCACACACTCCCTCTCTCTCTCTTAAATAAATAAATACATGAATAAAAACTTTAAAAAAAAGAAAAGACTGTTCTTTTCCTTTTGAATGACCTTGGCACTCTTGTCAAAAATCATTTGGATATAGATGTACATATGGGTTTATTTCTGAACTCTCAATTCTATTCCATTGGTTTGTATTTCTAGCCTATGTTAGTACTACACTATTTTGATTACTGTAGCTTTGTAGTAAATGTTACCAATTAGAATATGAGTCCTCCAACTTTTTTCTTCTTCTGTATTGTTTTAGCTCTTTAGGGCCCTTGTAATTCCATATGAATGTGAAGATTAACTTTCCCATTTCTGCAAAAAAGACCATTAGAATTTTGATATAGATAATGTTAAATCTGTAGATCACTTTGAGTAGTATTGCAATCTTTTTTTAAATTTTTTATTGTTATGTTAATCACCATATATTACATCATTAGTTTTTGATGTAGTGTTCCATGATTCATTGTTTGTGCATAACACCCAGTGCTCCATGCAGAATGTGCCCTCTTTAATACCCATCACCAGGCGAACCCGTACCCCTACCCTCCTCCCCTCTAGAACCCTCCGTTTGTTTTTCAGAGTCCATCATCTCTCATGGTTCGTCTCCCCCTCTGACTTACTCCCCTTCATTCTTCCCCTCCTGCTATCTTCTTTTTATTTTTTCTTAACATATGTTGCATTATTTGTTTCAGAAGTACAGATCTGTGATTCAACAGTCTTGCACAATTCACAGCACTCACCATAGTACATACCCTACCCAATGTCTATCACCCAGCCACCCCATCCCTCCCACCCCCCACCACTCCAGCAACCTACTCAGTTTGTTTCCTGAGGTTAAGAATTCCTCATATCAGTGAGGTCATATGACACATGTCTTTCTCTGATTGACTTATTTCACTCAGCATAACCCCCTCCAGTTCCATCCATGTCATTGCAAATGGCAAGATCTCATTCCTTTTGATGGCTGCATAATATTCCATTGTGTATATATACCACCTCTTCTTTATCCATTCATCTTTCGATGGACATTTGGCTCTTTCCACAGTTTGGCTATTGTGGATATTGCTGCTATAAACATTGGGGTGCACATACCCCTTCGGATCCCTACATTTCTATCTTTGTGGTAAATACCCAGTAGTGCAATTGCTGGATCGTATGGTAGCTCTATTTTCAACTGTTTGAGGAACCTCCATACTGTTTTCCAGAGGGGTTGCACCAGCTTGCATTCCCACCAACAGTGTAGGAGGGTTCCCCTTTCTCCACATCCCCGCCAACATCTGTCGTTCCCTGACTTGTTAATTTTAGCCATTCTGACTGGTGTGAGGTGGTATCTCATTGAGGTTTTGATTTGGATTTCCCTGATGCCGAACGATGTTGAGCACTTTTTCGTGTGTGTGTTGGCCATTTGGATGCCTTCTTTGGAAAAATGTCTGTTCATGTCTTCTGCCCATTTCTTGATTGGATTATTTGTTCTTTGGGTGTTGAGTTTGATAAGTTCTTTATAGATTTTGGATACTAACCCTTTATCTGATATGTGATTTGCAAATATCTTCTCCCATTCTGTCGGTTGTCTTTTGGTTTTGTGGACTGTTTCTTTTGCTGTGCAAAAGCTTTTTATCTTGATGAAATCCCAATAGTTCATTTTTGCCCTGGCTTCCCTTGCCTTTGGGGACGTTTCTAGGAAGAAGTTGCTGCAGCTGAGGTCGAGAGGTTGCTACCTGTGTTCTCCTTTAGGATTTTGATGGACTCCTGTCTCACGTTTAGGTCTTTCAATCATTTGGAGTCTATTTTTGTGTGTGGTGTAAGGAAATGGTCCAGTTTCATTCCTCTCCATGTGGCTGTCCAATTTGCCCAACACCATTTGTTGAAGAGACTGTCTTTCTGCCATTGGACATTCTTTCCTGCTTTGTCAAAGATGAGTTGACCATAGAGGTGAGAGTCCATTTCTGGGCTCTCAGTTCTGTTCCATTGATCTATGTGTCTGTTTTTGTGCCAGTACCATACTGTCTTGATGATGACAGCTTTGTAATAGAGCCGGAAGTCCGGAATTGTGAGGCTGCCAGCTTTGCTTTTCTT
This sequence comes from Zalophus californianus, assembly GCF_009762305.2. NCBI lineage: Eukaryota > Metazoa > Chordata > Mammalia > Carnivora > Otariidae > Zalophus > Zalophus californianus. The sequence goes on along the minus strand of NC_045606.1, from coordinate 47,702,998 downwards.
TTTCAATATTCCTCTGGCTATTCGGGGTCTCTTCTGGTTCCATAGAAATTTTAGGATTATTTGTTCCATTTCTTTGAAATAAGTGGATGGTATTTTGATGGGGATTGCATTGAATGTGTAGATTGCTCTAGGTAGCATTGACATCTTCACAATGTTGGTTCTCCCAATCCATGAGCATGGAATGTTTTTCCATTTCTTTGTGTCTTCTTCAGTCTCTTTCATGAGTATTTTATAGTTTCCTGAGTACAGATCCTTTGCCTCTTTGGTTAGATTTATTCCTAGGTATCTTATGGTTTTGGGTGCAATTGTAAATGGGATCGACTCCTTGATTTGTCTCTCTTCTGTCTTGTTGTTGCTGTATAGGAATGCCACTGATTTCTGTGCATTGATTTTATAGCCTGCTACTTGACTGAATTCGTGTATGAGTTCTAGCAGTTTTGGGGTGGAGTCTTTTGGGTTTTCCACATACAGTATCATATCATCTGCAAAGAGTGAGAGTTTGACTTCCTCTTTGCCGATTTGGATGCCTTTGATTTCTTTTTGTTGTCTGACTGCTGTGGCTAGGACTTCTAATACTATGTTGAAAAGCAGTGGTGAGAGTGGACATCCCTGCCGCGTTCCTGACCTTAGGGGAAAAGCTCTTAGCTTTTCCCCATTGAGAATGATATTCGCTGTAGGTTTTTCATAGATGGCTTTTATGATATTGAGGTATGTACCCTCTATCCGTATACTCGGAAGAGTTTTGATCAAGAAAGGATGCTGTACTTTGTCAAATGCTTTTTCTGCATCTATTGAGAGGATCATATGATTCTTGTTCTTTCTTCTGTTAACGTATTGTATCACATTGATTGATTTGTGGATGTTGAACCATCCTTGCAGCCGGGGATAAATCCCACTTGGTCGTGGTGAATAATCCTTTTAATGTACTGTTGGATCCTATTGGCTACTATTTTGGTGAGAATTTTTGCATCCATGTTCATCAAGGATATTGGTCTGTAATTCTTCTTTTTGATAGGGTCTTTGTCTGGTTTGGGGATCAAGGTAATGGTGGCCTCATAAAATGAGTTTGGAAGTTTTCCTTCCATTTCTATTTTTTGGAACAGTTTCAGGAGAATAGGTATTAATTCTTCTTTAAATGTTTGGTAGAATTCCCCTGGGAAGCCATCTGGCCCTGGGCTTTTGTTTGTTGGGAGATTTTTGATGACTGCTTCAATATCCTTAGTGGCTATAGGTCTGTTCAGGTTTTCTATTTCTTTCTGGTTCAATTTTGGTAGTTGATACATCTCTAGGAATGCACCCATTTCTTCCAGGTTATCTAATTTGCTGGCATAGAGTTGCTCATAATATGTTCTTATAATTGTTTGTATTTCTTTGGTGTTGGTTGTGATCTCTCCTCTTTCATTCATGATTTTGTTGATTTGGGTCCTTTCTCTTTTCTTTCTGATAAGTCTGGCCAGGGGTTTATGAATCTTGTTAATTCTTTCAAAGAACCAGCTCCTAGTTTCGTTGATCTGTTCTACTGTTCTTTTGGTTTCTATTTCATTGATTTCTGCTCTGATCTTGATTATTTCTCTTCTCCTGCTGGGTTTAGGCTTTATTTGCTGTTCTTTCTCCAGCTCCTTTAGGTGTAGGGTTAGGTTGTGTATTTGAGACCTTTCTTGTTTCTTGAGAAAGGCTTGTATTGCTATATACTTTTCTCTCAGGACTGCCTTTGCTGTATCCCAAATATTTTGAACAGTTGTGTTTTCATTTTTATTGGTTTCCATGAATTTTTTAAATTCTTTAATTTCCTGGCTGACCCATTCATTCTTTAGTAGGATGCTCTTTAGCCTCCATGTATTTGAGTTCTTTCCAACTTTCCTCTTGTGATTGAGTTCTAGTTTCAAAGCATTGTGGTCTGAAAATATGCAGGGAATAATCCCAGTCTTTTGGTACCGGTTGAGACCTGATTTGTGACCTAGGATGTGATCAGTTCTGGAGAATGTTCCATGGGCACTGGAGAAGAATGTGTATTCCGTTGCTTTGGGATGGAATGTTCTGAATATGTCTGTGAAGTCCATTTGGTCTAGTGTGTCATTTAAAGTCTTTATTTCCTTGTAGATCTTTTGCTTAGATGATCTGTCCATTTCAGTCAGGGGGCTGTTAAAGTCCCCCACAATTATTGTATTGTTGTCAATGTGTTTCTTCGCTTTTGTTTAATTGCCTTATATAATTTGCTGCTCCCATGTTAGGGGCATAGATATTTACAATTGTTAGATCTTCTTGTTGGATAGACCCTTTAAGTAAGATATAGTGTCCTTCCTCATCTCTTATTACAGTCTTTGTTTTCAAATCTAATTTGTCAGATATAAGGATTGCCACCCCAGCTTTCTTTAGGTGTCCATTAGCATAGTAAATGGTTTTCCACCCCCTCACTTTCAATCGGGGGGGTGTCTTTGGGTCTAAAATGAGTCTCTTCCAGACAGCATATTGATGGGTCTTGTTTTTTAATCCAATCTGATAGCCTGTGTCTTTTGATTGGGGCATTTAGGGGTAACTATTGAAAGGTATGAATTTAGTGCCATTGTGTTGCCTGTAAGGTGACTGTTACTGTATATTGTATGTGTTTCTTTCTGATCTATGCTGCTTTTAGGCTCTCTCTTTGCTTAGAGGACCCCTTTCAATATTTCTTGGAGGGCTGGTTTTGTGTTTGCAAATTCCTTTAGTTTTTGTTTGTTCTGGAAGCTTTTTATCTCTCCTTCTATTTTCAATGACAGCCTAGCTGGATATAGTTTTCTTGGCTGCATATTTTTCTCATTTAGTGCTCTGAAGATATCTTGCCAGTCCTTTCTGGCCTGCCAGGTCTGTGGATAGGTCTGTTGCCAATCTAATATTTCTGCCATTGTAGGTTACATATCTCTTCTCCCAAGCTGCTTTCAGGATTTTCTCTTTGTCTCTGAGACTCGTAAGTTTTACTATTAGATGTCGAGGTGTTGACCTATTATTGATTTTGAGAGGGGTTCTCTGTGCCTCCTGGATTTTGATGCCTGTTTCCTTCCTCACATTAGGGAAGTTCTCTGCTGTTATTTGCTCCAATATACCTTCTGTCCCTCTCTCTCTCTTTCTTCTTCTGGGATCCCAATTATTCTAATGTTGTTTCATCTTATCATATCACTTATGTCTCGAATTCTGCCCTCGTGATCCAGTCGTTGTTTATCTCTTTTTTCCTCAGCCTCTTTATTTTCCATCATTTGGTCTTCTATGTCGCTGATTCTCTCTTCTGCCTCATTTATCCTAGCAATTAGTGCCCCCATTTTTGATTGTATCTCATCAATAGCCTTTTTGATTTCGACCTGGTTAGATTTTAGTTCTTTTATTTCTCCACAAAGGGTTTCTCTAATAACTTCCATGCTTTTTTCAAGGCCGGCTAGTATCTTTAAAGTCATGATTCTGAACCTTAGGTCTGACATCGTACTAATGTCCGTATTGAGTAGGTCCCTGGCTGACGGTACTACCTCTTGTTCTTTTTGCTGAGGTGATTTTTTTCATCTTGTCGTTTTGTCCAGAGGAGGAGAACAGATGAATGAGAGAACAAAATACTAACAGGTTAACAATGTCCCCAGCAAATATACTGTATACAAATCAGAAAAGACCTGAAATCAGGGGAAAAGAAAGGGAAAGAAAGAAAAAAGAAAGAGAAAAAAAAAAAAAGAAAAAATAAAAACAAAAACAGAATACAAAAAAAGGAGAATATGATCAAATATGATCAGGCTAGTGCATACATCAGTGCCACACACTAGATTTTGGGCGTATTTTGGTCTGTTAGAAAAAAGTGCCTCCTAAAATTTTAAAGGAAGAAAGACAAATATGTACAAAATAAGGGTTGATACAATGAAGGGATGGAAGATGACTGTAAAGATGAAAATTATAAGAGATTTTATAAAAGGAATTGATAAGATAAGTTGTTTGAAAAAAGAAAGAAGAAGATTAAAAAAGAACAGAAAAAAGGGAGAGAATGTGATCAGGCAGGAGACTAGAACAAAGCCATACAGTAGTGATTTAGGGTATATTTTGATCTGTTAGAAGAAACTGTATCTCAAAATTTTAAAGAGAGTACAACATATATATATGCCAAAAATAAGGGTAACTACTATGAAGGGATAAAATATGACTCTAAAAATGAAAAATAAAAAATTTTTTTTTTTAAAAAGGGATTGATAAGATGTTGGTTGAAAAAGGGAAAAAAAATTAAAAAAAAACAGTTAACAAAAATTAACTTTGATGAACTAAGGAATCATGGTAAAAAAAAGCCATGAATTCTATGTGCAGTATTCCCCTAGCGCTGGAGTTCTCCCATTCTCCTTGATCGGTAAACTTGGTCTTGGCCTGCGGGCTGTTCGTTCTGATCTTCTGGGGGAGGGGCCTGTTGCCGAGATTTCCGAATGTCTTTGCCGGAGGCTGAATTGCCCCGCCCTTGTCGGTCCGGGCTAAGCAAGCTGCTCGGGTTTGCTCTCAAGAGCTTTTGTTCCCTGCAAGCTCTCGGTACAGCTTTGGAGGACCAGGGCGAAAATGGTGGCCTCCCAATCTCCACCTGGAGGAGCTGAGAACTCGGGGCCACACTCCTCAGAGCGCCCCCAGAGAAAAGCAGTCACTCCCGTGTCCCTGGTCTCCGGCCGCACTCCATGCTCACCCGGCCTGTGACCGAGCGTTTCTATCTCTGGCACCCGACCCTGTGTGGAGTCTCCAAACCCAGCAGATCCCTGCGGTGAGCTCCCGTGCCGCTCCTCCCAGGGGAGGAAGGGGAGTCTCCCCAGCTCTGCCGCTTGTTGGGTCCCTGCTGGAGGAGCAGTGGCCCGACTGGGCCGCGGATCACAGTTTATGGCAACCCCGAGCTGAGAGCCCGCGCCTCGGCTCTGTCTCTGCAGCCGGCTTCCCCGCTCTGATACCTGGGAGCTCTGCCACACTCAGGCACCCCCAGGACCCGGAGGGTCCTGAGACCACACTGTCCCGGGAGGATTCCACCCCACGCTTAGCCATTGGAGCGATGTCCCTCAGCAGAGCCGAGTTCTAAAAGTTCCGATTTTGTGCTCCGTGGCTCTATCACTTGCCAGAAGCGGCCGACGGAGGCCCCCTCCCCTGCTGTCTATCCTCCCGAATATTGCCTCGGATTCACTTCTCTGCATGTCCTACCTTCCAGTAAGTGGTCGCTTCTCTGTTCAGAGAGTTTTTGCTACTCTCCTCTTTGATCTCCTGTTGAGTTTGTAGGTGTTCAGAATGGTTTGATCCCTATTCAGCTGAATTCCTGAGACCAGACGAAATTTAGGTCTCCTACTCCTCCGCCATCTTGCTCCGCCCCCCCTGCAATCTTTTTTTAAATTTTATTTTTTTTTATTATGTTCAGTTAGCTAGCATATAGTACATCATTAGTTTTTGATGTAGTGTTCAATGATTCATTAGTTGCGTATAACACCCAGTGCTCATCCCAACATGTACCCTCCTTAATATCATCACCCTGTTGTCCCATCCCCCCACCCCCCTCCCCTCTGAAATCCTCAGTTTGGTTCTCAGAGTCCAGAGTCTCTCATGGTTTTTCTCCCTCCCTGATTTCTTCCTCTTTCCCTCTTTTCCCTCCCTTCCCCTGTGGTCCTCCCCGCTATTCCTTATGTTCCACATATGAGTGAAACCATATGATAATTGTCTTTCTCTGTTTTACTTATTTCACTTAGCATAATCCCCTCCAGTTCCATCCATGTCGATGCAAATGGTAGGTATAAATCTTTTCTTACGGCTGAGTAATATTCCATTGTATATATGAACAGGTATGTAGTAGTATCTTGTTTTAATTTTCAAATACATTGAGTCTGCTTACAGTACTTGCTCACTCTTTCCACTAGATAATAAGCTACTCAATAGTAAGCTTATATTATTATAGTAATATAATATATAGTAAGCTTTATATTGTTAAAAGTAAATATTTTTTACCTTTGTATCAGTTATATACTGCATGTGTGTGGTGTTTGGCTTCAAGAAGAAAACAAAATTTTGAGAAGAAAATGGTACTTATTTTGCCTTTCTAATCAACATTTTCTTAGTGTTAATTATGAGTTTACCAAAGCAAAGCTAAGCATATGGCAATGTCAAGTCTAAGCTGTAATAGCAGCCTGAATGAAATTATAAATGTATCTGAAAAATATAAGAAATAAACAGATGATCCTTAAAGATTTTATTGTCAGGCATCTATTATAATGCTTTATATTAGGGAATGGGCTGCATTAAACCAACCCTAAAGTATAGTGCCAGCTTTCTAAAACTACAATGTTTTCTAGACACACAGAAACTGTTGGGGGTGATGGGTATATTTATTATCTCGATTGTAGTGATGGTCTCATGGGTATGTACATATGTCAAAACTTATCAAATTGTGTGTTTTAAAAAAGTGCAGCTCAACTGGGTGTTATATGTAACTGATCAGTCACTAAATTCTACTCCTGAAACCACTATTACAGTATATGTTAATGAACTAGAATTTAAATATTTGGGAAAAAATTAAAAAGTACCTCCCATTATATATTAATTTCACCTCAAAAAGCTGTTAATAAAAGTAACTTAAAAACTAAGTTAGATTTGTTCTACTCTAGCCATTTCTTTTTGTTTTCTTCTTAGATACCCTAATTGTCAAAAATATAGTTTTTCAAAATGATAGGCCAGAGGTAAAAGTAGAAGCTATTTTTTTCACATCAAAACCAGTTATATCAGATGCATTCTAATTTTTAATGTTAGCTTAATTTGATCATTTTTCTAATGAGGCTGAACTAGCTAGCCTGCAAGGAGGCACTTTGAAATGAAGGTATTGAATGCTAGAAATATGAACATATAAGCAATCAGATTGGTCAAAAAATCATTGTGGTCTCCTACAGAAACCAGTACATGTAAGATGGACAGGTGCACTTGAATATAATCATACAGACCAGTCCTAAATTTAGAGGATTCTTCATGAATCATTCAATAAAATCCTAAGTATGAGTGTAAAATAAAGCTGGAAAATAGAGCAGAACTATATGCACTTGATAAAGAATGCCTGTAAGAAAAATCTATAGTTAATATAGTATTTAATGTTGGGAAACTAGATACTTTTCCCCTAAGATCAGAAATAAGTTAAGGATGTCCCCTCCCTCCACTCCTATTCAATATTGTCTGAAAATCTTAGCTAATACAATAATACAATGAAAAATGCATGCAAAATGGGAAGGAAGACATAAACCTGTCTTTTCACAAATGACAGGATTGTCTATGTAGAAACTTTCAAAGAATCAAGAAAAAACCTTGTAGAATTAATAAGCTATTATAGCAAGTTTTCAGGATAATAGGCTAGTTTACAAAGTCATTTAATTTCCTATATACCAGCAATGAAAAACTGGAATTTGAAATTCAAAACATAATACCGTTTATATTAACACCAGAAAAATAAAATAACAAAATAAGTACTGATCTTTATGAGGAAAAGTATAAAACTTTGAGAAAAGAAGTAAAAGAAGTTCAAAATAAAATGAGAGGTATTCCATGTTCTTGGATAGAAAGACTCAATATTGCTAAGATTGCAAATCTTGCCAAAGCATCCTATTTAACATAATCTCAGTCAAAATTCTGGGAAGTTATTTTGATTCAGAAGTTTATATGGAAGTCAAAAGGCCTAAAATAGCCAATATGGTGCAGAAGAAGAAAAATGAAGTCAGAGGACTGACACTACCCAACTTCAAGACTTAATATAAAGCTAAGCATAATCAAGAGAGTGTGGTATTGATAAAAGAATATAAAACTATATCAATCGATCAGAACAGACAGCCCAGAAATAGACTCACACCAATATAGTAAATTGATCTTTGACCCAGGGGCAATGACAATTTAACATATGGTGCTGGAGCAACTGGGGCATCCATATGAAATTGAAAAAAAAAAAAAAAATGAATCTAGGTGTAGACCTTACCTTTTACAAAGATTAACTCAAAATGAATTGTAGACCTAAATATAAGGTGCAAAACTATAAAATTTCTGGAAGATAAGCTAGAAAAATATCTATTTGATGTTGGGTTTGGCAATGATTTTTTAAATGGAACCAAAAGTGCCTCCATGAAAGAAAAATGTGATAGGTTGGTCTTCTTAAAATTAAAACCTTCTGCTCTGCAGAAGCTGTTAAGAGAATGAAAATACAAGGCAAAGATGGAAAGAAAAATATTTGCAAAACAAATATCTAACAAAGAACTTGTATCCAGAATATACAAAGAAACATAAAGTTCAACAATAAGAAAGCAAACAACTGAATTTAAAAAACGAATAAAAGATCTGAACAGATACCTAAACAACAAGATATACAGGTGACAAATAAGCGTATGAAAAGATGCTCAACATCATATGTCATTAGGAAATTGAAAGTTAAAACAGTGAGATACTACTATTAGATATAGTATACACTTATTAGAATGACTAACTCCAAGAAACGAAATAAATGCTGACAGGTATACAGAGCAACAGGAATTTATTATTTATTTATTGCTGGTGAAATGCAGAAACACTATAGCCACTTTGAAAGATAGTTTGGCATTTTTTTTATATAAATGTAAACATAGGCTTATCATAGAATCCTACAATCATGCTCTTAGATATTTGCCCAACTAAGGTGAAAACTTTTGTCTACACAAAAAGCTGCATATAGGGCGCCTGGGTGGCTCAGTTGGTTAAGCGACTGCCTTCGGCTCAGGTCATGATCCTGGAGTCCCGGGATCGAGTCCCACATCGGGCTCCCTGCTCAGCAGGGAGTCTGCTTCTCCCTCTGACCCTCTTCCCTCTTGTGCTATCTCTCATTCTCTCTCTCTCAAATAAATAAATAAAATCTTTAAAAAAAAAAAAAAGCTGCATATAAATGTTTATAGCAGTTTTATTCATAGTTGCCAAAACTCAGAAGTAACCAAGGTGTCCTTCCGAAGTTGAATGAATAAACAAACTGTGGTTCATCCACACAACAGAAGGTTATTCAGTGATAAATGAGCTGTCAAGACACCAAAAAAAAAAAAAAAGAAAAAGAAAAAAAGAAATGGAGGAATCTTAAATTCACATTGGTAAGTGAAAGAAACCTTTCTGAAAAGTCTGCATACTGTAAGATTCCAGCCATATGACATCCTCAAAGAGGCAAAACAACAATAGAGGCAGTAAAATGATCAGGGGTTGCCACCAGGAGGGGTGAGGAGGAAGGAATACATAGGAAGAATGGGGTTTTAAGCCTGTGAAACTATTTTGTATGATGTTATAATGGTGGATCTGTAACATTACACATTTTTTTAAAACTCATAGAACTGCAGAGCACAAAGTGAGTTTTTTTTTTTTTTTAAAGATTTTTATTTATTTTTTAACAGAGAGAGAGACAGCGAGAGAGGGAACACAAGCAGGGAGCATGGGAGAGGGAGAAGCAGGCTTCCCGCCGAGCAGGGAGCCCGATGTGGGACTTGATCCCAGGACCCCGGGATCATGACCTGAGCCGAAGGCAATCGCTTAACGACTGAGCCACCCAGGCGCCCACAAAGTGAGTTTTAATATAAACTATGGGTATCAGTTAATTAAAAGAAATGAATAATAAATAAAGCCAAATATAATTTTGAATTAGTACTAATCCATATTCAAAGAATTTTGTTTTCGTTTTATTTTGTGCTTTTAATTAGGTCCTAGTTTGTAATCTCATACTTGCATCTTTCTCCCCTGCTTGTTTACCAGCGTCCAGCTAATTGCTAATCTAATGCCCATTCTCAAGTTGTATTTTCATCCTACACTCTGTAACTATATATGGTGCAGAAATTTGGGTATCATTATTTGCTTTACGTTATATGAAAGTGTTCTAGTTTTCCAGTCATCTCTCCAACATATTCCCATGGTCTCTACTTTGTCCCTGCCCACATAAATACAGTCCTGCACTTAACTCATGCTCCGTCTATCAACCTGACTCTTGTGACTTTATTTGCCAGTTTATATAGTTCAGTGTTCATCGTCTTTTATTTAAATTTCTGATTTGGATGTTTGAAAACTTGCTATAAAATTAGTCCTATCTGACCTTTCCCTTCAAAATTCAACATATTTTTTTTAAAGATTTTATTTATTTATTTGACAGAGAGAGACACAGCGAGAGAAGGAATACAAGCAGGGGGAGTGGGAGAGGGAGAAGCATGCTTCCCGCAGAACAGGGAGCCCGATGTGGGACTCCATCCCAGGACCCTGGGATCATGACCTGAGCCGAAGGCAGATGCCCAACAACTGAGCCACCCGGGCGCCCCTAAATTCTACATATTTAAAGCTAATATTTAAAAATGGTGAACTTATCATCATTTTTCAAAATGATTACCTTCTAATTCCAGTGAAGTGTAAGAACTTGAGTGTGAATTGTTGGAATAATTATTTCAAATTTCCTCTTTCCCCGTAGCTAAACTTTCATTTTTTCTACCTTTCATCTGATTCCCATCATCACTACCACATTCTGACTACCTCATATCTGAGGCCGTTGTTGAAGTCTGCTGATTGTCACTCTGCTTCTACCATTTATTCCTTCCAATCCAACTATCAAATTCTGCTGAATTGATTTCCTGTTAGTACCATTTTCACACATCAATTTTGCTTCAAAAACAGAGTTCATTTGTCATAGGTTGGCATTCATAGTCTTTTGTAATTCAACACTTACATACTTTTCTGATTTAGCTCCAGCACACAAGTGCACCAGCCCCACCCAGCAAAATGCAGCTATTGATTTGTTCATAAAACTTGCCTCTAGGACTTAAAGACACACATTCCCAATTAATATATTTTGTTCCCGTTCTTATTCTCACCCATATTCAACATCCTACTTGTATATTGCCTTCTCTCTGGTCACTTTTCTCAATTTCTGTAGCTCTCATTAATTTTACTCTTATATTTTACTGTAAATCATCTTGTTATGTCCTTTTTCCACAACACTATTGCAAGTTCTTGTCTGGGGTGTGAGGGGTTTACTATCCCAGCCCAGATAATGGCTATGATTTATACGCTGGGGTACAATGTTTCCTACTTGGAATGGTAACCTGGCAGATAGGAAAAGTCCGTAAGAGAAAATACCATGGAGAAATTTTCTCTTCTAAAGGAAAGGTGGCATGTTTTGACATTTATTTATTCAAAAATGCTTACTGAGATCTTACTCTTTGTAAGAACCAGGATTAGGTCCCAGGATACCCATAATGAAGAAAACACTTCAAAGTTTTTATTATTGTTCTAGGCATACTGCATTATGCTTTTTTAATATTCTGGGGCCTCTGCCTTTATCAAGCATATGCTTTATAAATATTTGCATGGTTGGGAGGGGGGAAATCATAGTACCTCAAAGCAGCAAGAACATTCATTAAGGAAAAACACTACTTAAACTAGAGCCATATGTGTCCTTCTCTTTGTGGCCATATTATGCCAAGGAGACAGGCCTTTAACTCTGCTTTATACATCAACACAAAGGCGTTTTTCCAGGGAGGCCACTGTCCGTGCCAAATTTGTCACAGTGAAATCTAGAGAACAGGCCTTCCTATGTTTAGAATTTATAAGCCATAAGGATAGAAGTCATCCAACTATCTCCATTTTCAGAGGTCATAATGTCAATATTTCTTTCTGCTTCCTCTACCTTTGAAATAGGTTTGCACTTTGTGGTGCTTCCTAAAAATTAATGAATTGTGTAAAATCATACTGTATTGTATCAGTTCATCCAAAATTTCTTGGGATTTTTCATTTCATTTTTCATTTCATTTCATTTTCATCAACAAGAAACCAGATATGCAATATAGTACTTGTTTTCAGCAAGAGTTATAAAAAAAATGCACTTTAGATTTTTGTTGGAAATTAGCAGGTAGTTTATTTTGAATTTTTTGTATCAATACCTACACCCTAGTAATTTAATAAGGATTGCAAAAATTCAGAATGAATTAATTGGCAACCTTAATGATTACATGGGATCATTAAGTGTCTGCAAAAATGGTAATATCAACCTCTGCTATAATCACTAGAATCACAATTATGTCAAACATAACTACAGAACTAGGGAGAAAAAGAAGAAAAAAATAAAAACCCTTACCTGGCTGGCTCAGTTGGTTGACCATCCGACTCTTGAATTCAGCTCAGATCATGATCTCAGGCTCCTGGGATTGAGCCTTGTTTCAGGCTCACACTGAGCACAGAATCTTCTTGTCCCTTTCCCTCTCCTTCTGCCCCTGCTTTCTCTCTTTCCCTCAAATAAATAAATAAATAAAATCTTTAAAAAAATAAAATTAAAAACAAAAAAAAAGCAAACAAACCCTTGAAGAATAGGGAGAACATGCAGAAAATATATTTTAAGATGATAGACTTAAATCTAGCTATATCAATAATTACATTAAATATGAATGTTCTTTTTTTTTAAAGATTTTATTTATTAATGAGAGACAGAGAGAGAGAGAGAGAGAGAGGCAGAGAGAGGCAGAGGGAGAAGCAGGCTCCCAAGGAGCAGGGAGCCCGATGCAGGACCCGATCCCAGGACCCTGGGATCATGACCCGAGCCAAAGGCAGACACTTAACCATCTGAGCCACCCAGGCGCCCTAAATATGAATGTTCTATGTACCACAATTATCAGGAAGCACTTTTCAGATTGAATTTTATAGCAAGGCCAAATAGCAGTGTATGGTTATAGGAAATACACTTTAAATATAAAGATGCAAATAGATTAAAAGGATAGAAGAAGATATCCAATGCTAGCACTAACCAAAAGAAATCTGGAATGGTTATATTAATATTAGGCACAATAGGTTTCAGAGCCACAATATAACCACTGCTAAAGAAAGCTATTTCCTCATGATAAAGAGCCTGCATTAAGATGAAATAGCAATTCTGCATATTTATCACCTAATAACAGAGTGCCAAATACATGAAGGAAAAACTTAATAGAATTGCAAGAAAGGAAAAATATCCATATTTATAGTCAGAGACTATAATACCACCCCTCCCCAAAATAAATTGAACAAGCAGAAATCAGTAAGGATATAAAAACTTAAATACTGTCAACTAACTTTGTTTGTTTGACATTTACACACCATTTCACCAAACAACAGCAGAATACATTCCTTTTGTATTTTTTGACTAGTGCATAGGGAACATTTAGATAGAGGGTCTCTTTGGGGTTATAAAACAAGTCTCAATAAATGTAAAAGGTTTCAAGTTAACAAAATGTATCCTTTAAACACACTGTAACTAAATTAGAAATCAATAATGGATCTCTAGAAAACACTCAGGTATTTGGAAAATAAATAACACACAGCAATAACCATGTATCAAAGAATAAATCATGAAAGGAATAAAAACATATATATATATATATATTTAAAGATTTTATTTATTTATTTGATGGAGAGACACAGCGAGAGAGAGGACACAAGCAGGGGGGAGTGGGAGAGGGAGAAGCAGGCTTCCTGCCGAGCAGGGAGCCCGATGTGGGACTCGATCCCAGGACCCTGGGACCATGGCCTGAGCCGAAGGCAGACGCTTAACGACTGAGCCACCCAGGAGCCCCAGGAATAAAAAATATTTTAAACTAAATAAAAACAAAAATGTAACATCAAAATTTATCTTTATTCTTAGATGACATTGTCATATATATGTATATACATATACATATATATATAATATCTACAAAATGCCTACTAGAACTAGTTAGTGTTTAACAAGGTTTTGGGATGTAAAACAAGATTAATTGCACTTTTAAAGGCTAGCAGCAACACTTAGAAACTGAAAGTAAAAAAGGAGTACCATTTACAATAGCATCAGAAATTATGAAATAAGGATAAATTTGACAAAATTTATGTAACAAATATGCAAAAGGCTATAATACAGAGTGAGAAAAAAAGAAGTCCTAAATAAGTGGAAAGATGTATCAAATTCATAGATCAGAAGCCTGAAAACTTTTAAGATACTAATTCTATCCAAATTGATCTATAGATTCCATATAATACCAATTGAAATCCTATTAGGTTTTTTGTAGAAATTGGCATACAAATTCTAAAACTTATATTGAAATTCAAATAATCTAGACCGGCAAAATAAATTTGAATAAGAACAAATACTTTGAGAATTAATACTATGATTTCAATATTTAACTATAAAGCTACAATAATCAAGAAAATATGTTATTGTAAAGATAGAAAAATACAATAGTGAACAGAATACAGGATCCAGAAATAAGTTTACACATATATAGACAACTGTTTTTTAACAAAGAAGACTGTATTTCTCCACTGAATTGCCTTTGCTTTAGGGCAAGTATAGTCTTTACAGTATTGCTGGAACAATTGGTTATCCAAATCCAAAAAAAATAAAAATGAACTTTGATCTATATCTTTCATAATAAACAAAAATAACAAAACATTTTGTGTACCTAATATAAGACCTAAAACTATAAAACTTGTAGAACATAGGAGAAAATGTTTGTTTCCATGGGTTAGACAAAAGATTTTTTTAAGAAAGATTTTTCTAAATATAACACTGGAAGCATAATACATAAAACAAAAATGTTGATAAGCTGGACTTCATCAAAATGAAAAAAAACTTTTGTGTTTCAAGAGATACTCTTAAGAGAATATAAAGACAAACCAGAGACTGGGAGAAAATAAAAACATATTTGATAAAGAACTCATCAAAATATGTAATAAACTCTCAAAACTCAATTAAAAAAAACAGAAACAACTAAAAAAAAAAACACAACTCAGTAGAAAGACGGGCAAAATATTTGAATAGACAACTCACCAGAAAAATTACACAAGTGGCGAATAAGCACATGAAAGGATATTCAACATTAATGTTCATTAGGAAAATGTGAAATAAAACCACAATGTGATATCACTACACACCTTTTTTAAAAGACTAAAGTTAAAAAAGACTGACTATTCCAAGTATTGCCAAAGATAGGAACTCACTCTTGTACACTGTTGGTAGAATTTTAAATTAGTACTTACTTTGGACAGCAGTTTGGCTGTTCTTAAAAAGTTAAACACACACAAAAAAGTTAAATACACACTTACCATATGTTCCATCCATTCTACTCCTAGGTATTTTCCCCAGAGAAATCGAAGCATATATTCATACAAAGATGTGCAGATGAGTATTTGTAGCAGCTTTATTAGTTATAGTAAAAAAACTACAAAATACTCAATGTTCATCAACAAATGAATGGGTAAACAAATTGTAGAATATCCATATAATGGGTTTTATTCAACAATTAAAGTGAGTAAACTTGATATATACAACAAGTTGGATGACTTACCAATGCTGAGTGAAAAAAACCAAAATGAAAAAGACTATGGTTCCTATTATATTATTACATTCAAAGAACATTTTAGAAAATGTGGACTAATTTGTAGTGACCAGTGGAGATGGAATTTGGGGGCAGAAGTAGAGTAATGTATTATAAAGGTCATGAGGAACTTTGGAGCATCACAAATATATTCATTATCTTGATGGTGGTGATAGTTTCATGGGTATAGAGATAGACATATGAATAGTGTACTTTAAATATACACAGTTTGTGTATGTAGATTGTACCTTAATAAAGTTTAAAATATGTTGATCCATGTTGCGCTTTGAATCATTTGTGCATGATTTTGCAGTGACATGCATTAGTTATTAGAAAATATCTGTCAACAGAATTACACTATCAAGCTGATGGTAGCCTATGTAAATTTTCCAAGATGATACTTTTCATTTGGATGCTAGAATTATTGTTGAAGTGGCAGGCTTATTTAGTTCAGTTTCTTGAAAATGTCTCAAGTACTAAACCGTGAATAACTCTAATTTGTCCATTGTTCCTTTATGTCAAAGATTTCCATGGAAAAAGTGAATAGTTAAGCTCACAAGTCAATCACAAAAGTGATTTTTCTTGAGACATCTGTTATACTTCGTTAGGCAACAACAGTGTTTTGTGAGCAGTTCCCATTTTGCCAAGCAGAATATTACAAAGGTATGAACTCAAAGTTTGAGATTTAATAAAATTAACATTTTTAACTGAGCAAGGACCTTTTTTCAGTGTAACTGTTTTTTTTTTTCTTTTGTTTTGCTCTGCCAGTCTCTTGTGCTAAAGAGTAGAGTGATTCCTACCTAGCATAATTTGTTATCAGCAATTTTACCCACCATTGCTTTTGTGCACAATGAAAAAGACAGATAATGTCTTAGAGCTATTGTGAAAATAGTTTTGACTTTTCAGCTCCTAAAAAGGTCTTTGGGAACCACAGGATTCTGTAGCCCATTTTCAGAATTGTTGGAAATGATTACATAATTAAAGGATAGAAAAAAATTGAGGTATTATAAAAGTGAATAGTACAAGAAACAAAAAAGAACAATTAAAAACACCTGGGAGGAAAAAAAAACTAAAGGGGTAAATTATGCTCCAAATATGAAGCAAACTAAAATGTGGCAAGATTTTAAACAGTTGAGAGAGTGTCTCAAACAAGAATGTCAATAACATTTTTCTTGCATAGTCCAGAGTTTCTGACATTGGAACATATGAAAAAGAAATATAATTCTCACATTATTTTTTACCCAGGAGTAAAGAATATTTACATAGTTGTATAATTCAGATCTTGTTTATTTATTTCCGACATTTAAAGTAGACAAATCATGTAGTACTTGGTTGGGATTGCAAACTAGATTCACCTGTTAACATTGTGTGAGCCAAGGATGGGCTGTGGCAGTGGAAATCCATTGGCAGGAAAGGTGTAGGAGAGAACAGGCTGCTAAAAATAAGAGGCAATAGATACTATTGAACAAGGAACACAGATTTAAATAAATTACTTTAAGTTACAATTGTAATGCAATATAAGCCTTCATATAGTGGCATTTAAAGGAGAAGACTGTGGAGGAGTTTGATGGCACAAACAAGCCAAATCTTCAGTTTTCAGGGCAAGCTAATCAATAGTTAACTGTTGAGACTGATAAATCAATATTAGAGTAGAATAGTCATGAAAATAGCCTCTAACAATTAAAATTATACACAGTAGAATTCTGTTTCTAGGAAATTGGACTGAAGTAAGGAGGAAGAATAATGCTTTTCAACATTGTCTTCTGTAGTGTTTTCTTCAAATAAAAGCAGTGATTAAATAAAAATTATATAGATAATAATTATATAAAAATATATTGTACATTAATGTATTTGATATATAGTCATATAAAATATTTACATTTAAAAATACGTATATGGTATATACAATTAAAATAAAATTAATTAAAATTAAAATAAGTAAATATTTTACCTGTGGTTTAACTCATGCATTGCTCATCTCTCATAATGATACCTTAAAATTTGATCTCCTTGAGTTTATAGGCTTTGTTAATTCTTTATATTCTAATGCATAGTATCTAGCCTAAGGTATGTGGTCAGTAAATATTGAGTAATGTATAGCTGCCATGACGTTGTAGTCCCAAGAAATACTATGACATCCTTTAAAGAATTTCATCTGATATAACTTTACTTTTCTCCACCTATCGTTTTAGGGAATTCTAGTGTCAAATAAAACTACAGTCTGGTGGTAAGTGTCCTTTTTCAATAAACAGAAAGGAAGAAAGTAATGTTTGTTGAGTGCCTACTCTTTGCCTCCTACATCATTTTATTTAATCTTTACCACAATCATGTGTGAATTATAATAGCAAGACCATTGCAGTCATCTTGGTTCTGCTGCTTGTCCAGTGTGGGGCAAAATGAAAGAGCCTCATTAAATAGTCATTGAAGAAATATCATTGGAAGTTAAATTCATTTTAGTGAGAAATAGAGAAAACAAAGCATCAGAAACTTTAAGCAAGTTTGTTAGAGTTATACTAGAACTGGTAAATGGTTTGAAGTATACCCCTGACCAAGCTCAGAACCTTGGGATCCACATTATGTGCTGGTGTGGCACTGGGAAATAGACTGCCAACTCTGTGTGACAGTTCAGTATTGTAGGTTTTATTTTTTAAATTATGTAGTTTTATTTCATTTCAAGGGAAGACTTTGTGTCTGGCCCTTGAAGAATCTTTTAGAATAATAGTGACAATGTCAGTTCCATCCCTGATTAACAGGCTGATTCTTTGTAGCTACTTTCCTAGACCATGCTACAACTTTATGAGTGGAACACTATTGGCATTGAGTACCTGATTTTCCCATAAAGAAATGTTCAGGAAATTGAGGTACAAATGATAGTAGCGATTATATTTAACATTCTTAACAACCTCCATGAATCTCACTGCATGAATTTTATCATGTAGCATGTTAAAGAATGAGATTAAATTAAGCCTTGACTTAGCATTGACTTAGACGCTTTACATGATGTCCTAATTCAGGCATATTCCAATGTCTGTTAAATATGTCCATGCCATTTTTTTAAGTGTAACACACACATACCAAGGAAAAAAAAAAAAACACACCTAACCTATGGATGCTGGCCAAAATTTAGCTTTTAGCTTTTGATTTGGCATTCTCTGTACCAAGAGTCTGTGCTATACATGGTAACTAGACTAATAATAAATGTCACATAAATCCCCAAAAATAGACCACTGCCAGTTTTGATATAGTCTGCAAATAGTTGGAAAAACAACATGAGTCACTTTTTCAAGGATGTTCTCGTTTTTGTTAACTTGCTTTAATATTCCATGATAACATTAAGTGATAGAAATAAATTGCATTGGCTCAGTTCTGAATAACATTTCAAGTCCAGTAAGTGGCTGCTGATTTCACATTGTTCTGTCTAGCTTCTCTCCAACTTGCACTTTATGAGTTGTGTTCAGGTCCAGTATCCAGAAACTCAAACCAAAAGCATCTGGGGATTCTCTGTTTCGAAGTGTGTATGGATCAGGAATAACCTAGAGAAGTGAGAATAAGCCAGCTTTTAAAGTGGGCTAAGTTTCTGATCCCACTCAAGTCTGATGGATATCACCAAGTCTTTTAAATATTTGAATAATTCCCACAAAATAGAATGTAAAAAGTATTTAATGTAAAGCATTCTGAAGTTAGTTTGTGGGAAATTTTTCTTTTTTTTCTTTTTTAATTCATATTTTAAAATATTCCTATTGTTTGAATCAGACTTCGCTGTTTCTTTTTTTGTTAAGATTTTATTTATTTATTTGACAGAGACAGAGATAGTGAGAGCAGGAACATAAGCAGCGGGAGTGGGAGAGGGAGAAGCAGGCCTCCCCCTGAGAAGGGAGCCCGATGTGGGACTCGATCCCAGGACCCTGGGATCATGACCTGAGCCGAAGGCAGACGCTTAACGACTGAGCCACCCAGGCACCCAAGACTTCACTATTTCAATTTTCACAATCTCCCTAGCTGTTCAGTAAACTACATTCTACCTCCTCTTTTTTGCCCCTTTTACAGTCATTTTTTACTAAGGCATCAAACACATAATAGCCCAAGGGTGGGCTCACCTGATTGTCATTAACAGAAGTGCAGGTTCCTCAAAGTTAGGTCTTTGGTTAAATGGTTAAAAAAAAAATGATAAAAAAAAATATTGTGTTTACCTTCAGCATAATTATCTTGACTTTGGTCATGTTTTAAATTATAAATATGACCTTGAATACTAATTAAATTATAAATATGACCTTTCTGATATCCAGCTCCCTCATTTGTAAAATGGGATAATATATTCCTCCTTTGATAGAGATTAAATAAAATAATATTAGTCAAACTTCAGTTATGTAACTATCAGTTTTGAAAATTTTTTGCTAGACCAATTATTTTTTAAATATCTTTAATTTTACTTGAAAAATTAACACAATTTTTATAGAAGAAACTTTATATTATAAACATAAATGAATACTCAATATTTTCCATAGATGGTAATTAAAAAGTAAAACAACAAAAATCAGTATCACTAAATACTAACATTTACTAAAAATTTAATAAAAATAACTTAAATGCAAATAATAAATATTTAATTATTTATAAAATGCACAAATGAGAAAATTTCTTAAGTGAGTAAAAGAAACTGTTAAAAATCAGTTGGCTAGGAACTCAGCATTCGATTCAGTATTGCTTTCTTTGTGAACATGAGGTTCCTCATCTCTAAGACCTTTCAGTGTTTTTCCTTTCATATCATTTAGCATAAGAATACCAAGTGATATACACGCAGCAGAAATAAATAGTGTATCATTGCTAAAATTGTCATTTAAAATTTTAATAGGGGTGGGTAGCCTTACTGTCCGTGGAGGAGAGGTGCAATATTTATTAATTTACCTCAATATGTTTAATTATCAGAAATACACCACATATCGGGCGCCTGGGTGGCTCAGATGTTTAAGCATCTACCTTCGGCTCAGGTCATGATCCCGGGGTCCTGGGATCGAGTTCCGCATCAGTCTCCCTGCTCCTTGGGAGCCTGCTTCTCCCTCTGCTTCTCTCTCTCTCTCTCTTTCATGAATAAATAAAGAAAATCTTTAAAAAAAAATATACACCACATATCTATAAATTTGAAGACTTTCAGGAATATTCAGGGTTTTAGAGTTAAAATATTAAGTACCTGGATTGGCAAATATGCTGAGGAAGATGACATCTAAGAAAATTCACAATTTTTTTCAAGGAATATTACAAATAAATTTAAGAAAAAATATTTAAATTGATAGTTTAGGCAGAGCTGTCAAATACTTCTTATCTTTAAAGTATATTGAAAAAGGGCACCTGGGTGGCTCAGTCAGTTGGGGCATCTGCCTTCGGCTCAGGTCATGATCCCGAGGTCTTGGGATCACGTCCCACGTTGGGCCCCTGCTCGGCAAGGAGTCTGCTTCTCTCTCTCCCTTTGCTTCTCCCTCTCTCTCTCTCTCTCTCTGTCAAATAAATAAATAAATAAAATTTTTTAAAAAAAGTATATTGAAAAGGTAGTTTGGGGACAGAAAAAAGAACTAGTAGAAATCATGTATTAATGAATTTTAACATTCTTTTTATTGTAGTATAATTAACATATAATGTCATATTACTTTCAGGTGTACAGTATAATGATTTAACCATGCCATACATTACTCAATGCTAACCAAGATAAGTATACTAATCACCTTTATGTATTTCACCCATCCTGACACCTATCTCCCCTCTAGCAACCACCAGCTTTGTCTCTTTTTTTCTTTGTCGGTTCATTTGTTTTGTTTTTTAAAGGCCACATATGAGTGAAATCATATGGTACTTGTTTTTCTCTGAATTATTTCACTTATCATTTATACCCTATAGGTCCAAACATGTTATTGCAAATGGTAAGAGCTCATACCTTTTTCATGGCTGAGTAATACTCCATTATGTATATATACCATGTCATCCTTATCCATTCTTCTATTGATGGATGTGGGTTGCTTCCATTTTTTGGCTATTGTAAATAATGCTGCAAGAAACATAGGGGTCCATGTATCTTTTCGAATTAGTGCTTTTGTTTTCTTTGGGTTAATACCTAGTAGTGGGATGACTTGATTATATAGTAATTCTGTTTTTAATTTTTTGAGGAACCCCCATACTGTTTTCCACAGTGGCTGCACCAGTTTGCATTCCCATCAACCATGAGTTCCTTTTCTCCATAACCTCCCCAATACTTGTTTTTTCTTGTCTTTGATTCTAGTTATTCTGACAGGTGTGAGATGATACCTAATTGTGGTTTTGATTTGCATTTCCCTGATGATTGAGCATCTTTTCATGTGTCTGTTGCCCATTTTTATGTCTTCTTTGGAAAAATGTCTATTCAGGTCCTCTGCCCATTTTTAATTGGATTATTATCATTATTACTGGTATTGAATTTGTTTTTATATATTTTGGATATTAACCCCTTATCGTATATATCATCTGCAAGTATCTTCTCCCATTCAGTAGGTACCTTGTTTTGTTGATGATTTTCTTTGCTGTCCAAAGACAGTTTAATTTTGCTTTTGTTTCCCTTGCCTGAGGAGACGTATCTAGGAGAACGTTTCTACAACAGGTGTCAAAGAAAATGCTGCCTATGTTTTCTTCTAGGAATTTTATGGTTTCAAGTCTCATATTTAGGTCTTTGAATTTGTCTTTGTGTATGGTGTAAGAAAGTGTTGCAGTTTCATTCTTTTGTGTGTAGTTGTCCAGGTTTTCCAACACCATGTATTTAAGAGACTATCTTTTCCCCTTGTGTAGTCTTGCCTCTTTTGTCATAGATTAATTGATCATATAATTGTAGGTTTATTTCTGGGCTCTTATTCTGCTTCTATTTTTGTGCCAGTACCATACTGTTTTTGATTACTACAGCTTTGTAGTTTATATTGAGATCTGGGGTGGAGATACCTCCAGCTTTGTTCTTCTTTCTCAAGATTGCTTTGGCTACTTGGGGATTTTTGTGGTTCTGTACAAATTTAGGATTATTTATTCTACTTCTGTGAAAAATGCTGTTGGTATTTTGATAGAGAAGGCATTAAATTTGTAGACTGCTTTGGTAATACGGACATTTTAACAATATTGGTTTTTCCAATCTGTGAGCACGAAATACCTTTCCATTTCTTTGTGTCATTTTCAATTTCTTTCTTCAGTGTTTTATAGTCTTTGGAGTACAGATCTTTCACCCCTTTGGTTAAGTTTATTCCTAGGTATTTTATTATTTTTGGTGCAATATAATGGGATTTTTTTTTAATTTCTCTGCTACTTCATTATTAGTATATAGAAATGCATCTGATTTCTGTGTATTAATTTTGTATCCTGCAACTTTATTTCATTTATCAGTTCTAGTAGTTTTTTAGTGGAGTCTTCAGAGTTATTAATGTATTAATGGATTTTTAAAAAGAAGAAGTCCAGCATTTCTGCATACTTGTAGGAGACACTGCTGCAGGTTGGAACTAATTTGAAACTAGAACTTGCCAGCTATGCTCCCTTTGTTGTTGGGCTGGGAGGCCTCTGCCCGAATGCAGGAATGATCTGGGCTCCTAGCCCACTGCCTACCATGAATGCACACAGTAGGACATTGCACGGTCCTAGACATAAGCATGGATGCTGCAGATTATTTCACAGCATGATAATAAGATCTATGAAGTTCAAAAATCCTGTGAAATGGTGTATTTCAAACTTTCTCTTTCTCTCTGTCTCTCTCAATCTGTTGTGAATGAAAAGCTGATATACTTAGGATGTTTCTGTACGAAAACAATGAATCGTGGAACACTACATCAAAAACTAATGATGTATGGTGACTAACATAACAAAATAAAATTAAAAAAACTCTATAGAAACATATATACTCTAAAAAGTGGCAGCCTTCACAGAGGTAATTATATAGGAAAGATCACAGCCTTGACAATGGTAGTAGGAGGAGGGTGGCAGTGATAAACAATGATGAGCTCAATATTGACATTTCTAGGAGTTAGACGGATGGACCATAAGGTCAGTGTATGTTTAAATTTTTAAAGAATATGCCCAACAGCTTTCCATCATGATTTTACCATTTTCTTTTCCCATCAGTAGTCAATGAGGGTCCATATCCTCACATTCCGTCCATATCCTTACACTCAATATCACCAGTCTTTTAAATTTTATCCTAGAATGGATAGATGTGTAGTGGTTTTAATTTTCATTTCCCTAACAACTAGTGACATTGATTATTCAGGTGCTAATTTACCATCTGAATGATCTTTGGTGAAGTGTCTACTCAAATCTCTTTTGAAAGTAGGTTGCTTTTGAGTTTTGAGTTATTTGTTGATCTTGGACCAAGTCTTTTATCAAATATAAGATTTATAAAAAATTTTTCCCAGTCTGGGTCATCTTTTCATTTTCAGTGAAAATGACAGTGACTTTTGAGGAGTAGAAATTTTAAATTTTGATGTAGTTCTGAGACAGTGGGGAAGGTGCAGAAAGTATGTGGTTTTGGATATGTTTGTGTGAGGTGTCTTACCTTTTATTTTGAAAAATCCCTGTGACTTAGGAGGGTTTTTTTTCATGAATGAAAAGAGTAGCGATCAGATCATGAGGCAACCGATTCATTCCTCTGAAGAGGACAATTAATTTTCCAGTGGTGGCAATAAAAGTGAACAGTAATCTTTTGAATACTTCTAATTTCAAATGGGATACAAGGATTCTTTACTAGGTGAGAGCAACAATATCACAGTGATTCATTATGGTTCAAACAAATTCTGGTAGTGTGGTGGAGTCATCTAGCCTCAAGGACAGAGTTAGACATTCGGGTTTTATCAGCAAGTTGGGACTGTCCTTTTCCAACAAGAATCCCCCTCCTCAGCGGAGGATTCCTGAACTTCCTGGAGAAGGAAGACATGGGGAGACCGTGCGGAAGCATGTGTTAATAACTGTGTTTTTTTTTTTTCTAATGCATTGTAGACCTTTATTTGCTGCACCCCAAACTGAGGATTCAGATATCCCCATTAGATATTTGAAGTACGTAGTGGCAGGGTTCCTTCCTTATACAAAACAGAGAATAAGTTTAATCCCCTTCCACCAAGAAAAAACTTGAAGTAAAAGTCAACTCTGATTCAAAAGTATTGACATGTGTTTATTTGGGAAGATAATTCTTGAAATAAAAATTAAATACAATGAAAAATTCATCAGTTTGGAATTGGATCTTGAATTAGTTCCTAAACATCTTTAGTTTTTTCCATTTGCATCACCAGCAGCCTGATCCCAGCAGAAATTGGCTCTTCTTAATTACAGTCTGTGCTTCTGTGAGGATAATAAAAATTTACAAGTGTCTCCTGAGAATGCCTGTCAAAATGAGGCACTAACTAGAGAATTGCTCATTTTATTCATTAAACAATCTATTAACTTTTCTTTACCTCATGACAAGATGGAATTAAAATATCTAACACCAATATACTCAATAAAGCTTAATTCAGCAGAGTAAAATAGGTGATAAAAATTAAGCAAGGAAAATATAGGCAGGAATCAATGTGGATCCAGGGGTGAGTTTGGTATGCTACCACTTGAGTGCTATACACTAGCATAAATCTAGCATAAATTTGGCACTAAGCTACATATTAAACCATCTGAAGTGGGAAACATGATTAGGTAGGTGATTCATAGCATCCATAAAATTAAATAGCGCCAGTGCTGTTCAGGAGAAACACATTATTCTTGGTACTGAAACTAGGGAGAAATTCCTAACCACATGTCCTAGAGAATGATAAGACCTGGATTTATGGCTACGATGAATTGCTTCAACCCTGCTTCATAAAAGAAGGTTCACAGGTCCTTTCATCAGCAGGCAGCAGTTCCTGTGATGGATATTTAGGTAAAGGACTTCGTCTGATCTGCTGGTATTATTAGAAACATACTTTTGTATGTAGTATAGAACACTAATCTTGCCTTTTTACTTATTTTGAATCATATACAAGGCTTTCATTTTTTTGGCTAAGATTTTTCCCTTAGATTATGGGCAGTAATTACCATGACCAAAGAAGTGTCCGTTCTTTCCCTAAAAGAGAAATGGCCATACAGAGACCCTAATTTAACTAGCAATCCCCAAACCATGCAGTATGTAATACATGTTCTACCAGGTATTCACAAGTGTGAGAGTAATACGAATTCTGTAGTAAATTACAATTGAGAAACTGCAAGTTGAGCAAATTAAAATAAATTTATTTGCTGCTGGACTTGTCAGAACCTTTAAAATATTTGTTACTCACGAGATTAATCTCTAAGTGGTATATGCATTACTTTGTATTTTCCAAAAGAAATTCTTCTCTTTGCAGAGAACCTCATGAGCTATTTCAAGAAATACTCTTGAGATCTTCCACATTCTTTTATTCTGCACTGTGCATTTGGGTTAACTCCAACACTGACTCAAAATCAATCCTATAAAGAGCAAGTTACATCCATTCTGACACTGATATGTGTGCAGCACTTTGAGTTGCTCTTTTGGCACTGACTACTGTTAAAATAACAATGAGATGTATTAGCTTGATGGGATTTTAAAGAAATAACTTCTGAAATACTATTTGTTTTTTATGCTCTGAACTCAACTGTATGCCATAAATTTCTTTAAAGATCATGTTCTACCTGATCTTTGCCTTCTAAGCTGTGGAGAGGACTTTGGCCAGAAGTAATAAAAATCTGATCTAAGAAAATAGAGATTGATTTAAGTTTCATATGGTGCCAGTTTCTAATGAAAAGTATTAATACAAAGGATTCAAACACTCTTAGAGGCAATATTAAAATTTTGGCAACAAATAGCTATATTCTTTTAAAAAGTGCCCTCAAAACATATAGGAATGAAAATAATGAACATTGTGTTATGACAATATATTCTCCACAAATTATGCAGCCTTTTAGGTCTGAAAAACATAATGAAAATAAAAATAAGCCTACGTATACCAAGGGCTAGAAAGCAGGCAGAGCAACTAGACATCTCATACTGGTGGAGATACCATGCTAAATGGTACATACAACTAGGGAAACAGTTTGGCAGTTTCTTAAAATACATGCTTTCTCTACTGTATCTTAAGAATAGGATGGATCATTTCAATTACTTCTGTAATGAGACTATTCATAGTAATGTGACGATTATATTTTATGTTTTCTGTATTTGAACTACAAAAATGTCATGCAAATAAAATCAATGTAAAAAATGGTTTTCAAATCAAAATGAGGATTGTTTATGCATACAGACATGGTTGAAGAGTCTATATGTGGAAATCATTCTTACGTTTGGCTTGTAGCTCTTCTATTCTTGTCAGCACTTCTTCTTTCTATTCATAGCCAAATCTCCTATTTTGAGCTTTCAGCTCTAGATTTATATATCCAACTGCTGGACCCATCTCCACTTAGATGCCCACAGGCATCTCATTTCATGTTTAAAGCCAAATCCCTCGATTTGTCTGTTGTAGTAAACAAAACTCTTCTTTCGTTTGCTTAAACCAGACTTGAAAGTACATATGTTTCCTCATCCAATCTGTTAGTAAACCTTGTCAGCTTTACCATCAAAAGTATCCAGAATCTTTCCACTTCTCACTACTTCCACTGAAGCCATCCTAGTGAAAGTCACCAACATGTAGTACCTGGACTACCTCAATCACTTCTCTCCAGGCCCCTCCCCCTTAAAAGTCTATTCTTCACAGGGAAACCAGACTGATGGTTTTAATAGCTACCTCAGATTATGTGACGCTTCTGTTCAAAACCCTCTAGTGCTTTTTTGTTGACATTAGGGCACCATTAGGCTCAAAGAATAACAACTGAAACACAAAACACATTATAAGTTTAAATTTTGCTTATCTAATACTCTACATTGTATGAGTTCTTGAACACTACATCTGAAATTAATGATGTACTATATGTTGGTAATTTAATTTAAATAAAAAAAAATCTAAATTGATAGAGAGCTCTCCAGGTGGTGATTCAGAGACCAAATCATCTGCCATTTTTAGGCTTTGTCATTCATCATGAGGCTTCCAATTTTTAAAAAAGTGCACTTAAAATTATACGTAAAGTGTGGACTCATTTATGTAAAATAATGTCCCTGAGAAAACCTTAAACATGGATGTACATTAAAATATTAATAAGGCACTAATCTGATTGGTGGGATTATGACGACTTTTTTTCTTAAGTATGTTCTGCATTTTTCTCTTTTTCTATAGTGAACATATATTGTTTTTATAATTGCAGAAAAAATAAACTTTTAAAAATGGTGATGTAAGAGAAGAAATTGTCTCAAATGATGAAAGAGAAGGATGTATGGAAAAGTGTTACAGACTGACTTGTGACTCCCCAGAATTCATATGTTGCGGCCCTGCACCCCAATGTTACTGGGTTTGGAGATATCTAAGGCTAAATGAGGTCACAAGGGCAGGATCTGATAGGACTGGTGTCCTTATAATAAAAGGAGAAACAACAGGAATGCAGGTCAGGGTCCCCTTTCTTGAATCCACCCTGAAGTTCACCTTGATGTGTTATTCTTAACAATTAGTAGAAAGATAACTAGCTATTTCTCCAGCCCAGTTTTTCAAAAGCAGAGTTTGATCCCTCTGCTGTATTAGATAAACCCTGTAATCTGCAAATACTCAGAACTGGTGATAAGAGATATGGCTGAAACTGGCTTACTCTAATTGGAGTGATTTTGCCTTTAGGGCCAATGACAGCTCAAGAGGATGGAACCATCTGGGGTGGAAGGGAGTATAGAATTTCTCACAGAAGAGAAAAGCCAGGGACGGAGAAGCTTTTCTATAAACAAATCCTTTTTTCCCAGTTGGCAAATTGTCCAAAATCAAAAGGCAAATTTTTTGACTGGAAACCCTCCATAATAGGCCATCAACACTCCCCAGCCTCAATAGATAGAAATTACAGAAAGACTATATTAAATGGTCTTTTTGTATGACTGGTGTAGAGGAGGCCAAAGAGCAAGAATGAAGACAAGGAAAGCTGGTTAGAAATACAACAATTCCAAACTACTAAAAAAGCATGCAGTGATTGGTAGAGACTGACCATATTCACATCCCCTCCTCCATCTCCTTAGGTTGAACTGATGAGATGAACCTAAACTCTGAAGTGCCACATATACCTGGAGGTATATTACCAAGAAATAGTTATCCACATCTTTTAGGGGTGGGAAAAGCATCGAAAGACCTGTATCCATTCAAGAATAAACAAGTTGAGGATGAGGGCAGAGAAAGAGATTGCCAAAAGTAGATGAAGGACTTCCTTATGATCCCCCAGGAAAGTAAGAATAATTTTAGGCAGAACTGTTTATGCACATGAAGAAGTTAAATAGGAAATAAATTAGAAGGAAAATGAAATTATGTGATAAGAAATAGACATAATAGGGGAACTAAGACAAGGGAAGGGTTTAAGAAAACAAATAATGTCAATGTAGAATTTAAAGTAGAACCAGAAGGAAGAAACAGTGAAGAAAAAAGATACCAAAAGTATTGGTTTGAACAAACCAGTTGCATTACAAAACAAAAGTTGAGAAAGCTCAGAGACAATATGTGAATACGGAAGACAAATGGGATCTGATAAACAGATAAATCACATTTGTGAAGAAGTATAAAAATTAAATGGGACAAAAACAATAGGAAAAAACCCCAGAAAATTTCCTTGAAGTAAAGGAGGTTTTGAAATCTGAGTTTCAAGAAGCTTACTTCTTCAAGATATACCTATAGGAAGAAGTAACACACCAAAATGATTTAATTTCAAAGGCGTAAAAATATTCCACAAGCATGCAAGAGGCAGAACTGAGTAACCTAAGGGGGAAAAAAGTCACATTGAACTCAGACTTAATTTTACTCTGAAATGTTAAATGCTAAAAGAAAATGCAGAATAGTATGTGAAGATTCTCTCCCTCCACTTCTCTTACAATGAGCATCACATAAAAAAATGGTTTTTACATGATTTATAATTTTATAAACATTACGGCTAAGTATCACATGCAGAAGAGACTGTGATGAAGACTTTCTATAATTACTAAAAATTGTCCTGTCTTGTGTTAGAAGTTTATTGCTTCTTGGGATGCTTGTGTGACTCAGTTAAGCGTGTGATTCTTGATTTCAGTTCGGGTCATGACCTTAGAGTCGTGAGATCAAGCCCCATGTCAGGCTCTGCACTGAGTGTGGAGCCTGCTTGGGATTCTCTCTCTCCCTCTGCCCCTTTCTTCCTCCCCCCACTCGAGCTCTCTCTCTTTTCTCTCTAAGGAAAAAAAAAAAAAGTTTATTGCCTCTCACCTCTAAATTCATACTTTATTGGCTGACTGTGAAAATGGGTCTGAGTCTTCTAAATATTTTTTCTATGCTAGCCGAGATGATGCTAAGCTTTGTCAGAAGCAGGCCCTGGATAGTCATTGTTGAAGGCACAATGCTGTGGGCATAGTGGGCAGATTGTGCATTCCATGGACAAGGGTGAGTCCAGTCTGATGGTCAACTAGTGAACATGGTCCTCTCAATGACCTCTTCCAACACAATTTCCAGTAAGTTCCTCAGTCCAGCCCCAAGGGTAGTGGCTACTTCTTACTTCTGCTATTCCTATATTTTTTAGAGTTCCCTCAATTTTTATTAGGCACTCCCTCGTTACTCCAGTTCCCTATTATAGCGGACAGTTCTTTTTTATTTTTTACTTGTGTGAAGTAGAATTAACATACAGTGTTATGTTACTTTCGGGTGTACAATCTAGTGATTCAGTAATTCTCTACATCACTCAGTGCTCATCACAATAAGAGTACTCTCAAACCCCTTTATTTTGCCCATCTCACTGCCCATCTCCTTTCGGGCAACCAACACTTGTTTTCCTGTTTGAGTCTGTTTGTCTTTTTCTTCTGTGTTTGTTAATTAATTTTGTTTATTAAATCCCACATATGAGTGAAGTCATATGACATTTGTCTTTGCATGCCTTACTTCAGTTAGCTTTATGCCCTCTAGGCCCATCCATGTTGTTGCAAATGACAAGATCTCATTATTTTCTGTGTCTGAGTAGTGTTCCATTGTGTGTATATACCACTTCTTTATCCATTCATCTATGGGTGGACACTTGCGTTGCTTCCATAATTTGGCAATTGTTAATAGTGCTGCAATAAACATAGGGGTGCATGTATCTTTTCAAATTAGTCTTTTCATTTTCTCTGAGTAAATTTCCAGTAGTGGAATTACTGGATCATGTGGTAATTCTACTTTTAATTTTTTGAGGACCCTCCACTGTTTTACATAGTGGCTGTGCCAATTCTCATTTCACCAACAATGTACAAGAGTTACTTTTTCTCCACATCCTCACCAACACTTGTTATTTTTTGCCTTTTTTATTTCAGCCATTCGGACAGGTGTGAGGTGATATCTCATTGTGGTTTTGACTTGCATTTTCTTGATGATTAGTGATGTTGAGCATCTTTTCATGTGTCTGTTGGCCTTCTGTATGTCTTCTTTGGAAAGATGTTTATTCAGGTCCTGTGCCCATTTTTATTTGAATTATTTGTATTTTTTAATGTTGAATTGTACGAATTTATACACACACACACACACACACACACACACACGATATTAACCCCTTATCAGATATATAATTTCCGAGTATCTTCTCTGATTCAGTATGTTGCCTTGTCATTTTGTTGATGATTTCCCTTTCTGTGAAAAAGCTTTTTATGTTGGTGTAGTCCCAATGGTTTATTTTGGCTTTTGTTTCTCTTGCCTAAGAGGACATATCTAGAAAAGTATTTCTACAGACAATGTCAAAACTGACAATTCTTTATATTAAACTTTCCCTGTTCAAATTACTGTGATCTCTCTTTCTTGACGGGACAGTTATCAGTATCACTAGAATTTCCATATCAGCTTTTTTTAAATGTCTGTTCAGTACAAAAAGCTTCTGATGTCTTTTTGTTCTGATTTATTTGCAAATGAGAGCATAGTGCAGCAGGTTGTCATGTCTTGAGTTCTCACAGGATGCTTATCCCTCATATCAGGCTCTTCCTAAGTATTTTCACCTTAATTAGGTGAAAGAAGGGACTGCCAACAAGGCCCCATTGACTAGGAGTCTTTGGATAGAAACCGGACAGGAAAGCACCTGGAACTATCTCAGGCTTCTTTCTGGTTCTGGTATAGGCTTTAAACCATCTATTCCATATATCTTGTTTCACCTGACAGGTTTTAGCCAAAGTGTTTTGTCTCTGTTGATTTTGGGGGGAATTAATTTTTGAGCTAGAGATTTTATATTTAGCCAAGGTATTCTTCACATATATAGGTTAAAAAGTCATGGTAAGATATACAGTTATATTTATAACCTTCTGGTGAAAAAAAAGAAAAGAAAGAAAACTTTGCCACCTGTGCCAGTACAAAAAGAATGGAGAGGATAGGGGTGCCTGGCTGGCTCAGTTGGTGGAATGTGTGACTTTTGATCTCAGGGTTGTGGGCTTGAGCCCCACATTGGGGGAGAGATTACTTAAAAATAAAATCTTTAAAAAAAAGAATGGAGAGGATAAGGAATTGGTAGTTAGCATTGGCATCACTTAAATATAGAATGAGGTTTAAATGATGGTAGTGTCTACGTTCATTTGTTCCAGACACGTTTATTGAGTGCCTGTGATGTCAATTCTTCCAAATCAATCCATGAATCTAATGAAGTTCCACTTAAAATGCCAATAGAATTTTTCAAGTTTCGTTTAAATAGATCCATTAGAACAAATGTGAAAAATAATTTAAAATTTTTGAAAAACAACTCACAAATGAAAAGTTGTTCTATAAGTTACTAGAATTTATTATGGTAGTATACTAATTATGGCAACGTGATAGAGTACAAGAATAGACACACCAGTGGGACGAGTGGAGAGCCTGGACACAGCGCACATAGGTCAGAGAGTAGCGTGGAAAGCAGTGACTTCAAGGAGTGGTGTGGGAGGAACTGGGATCCATCCAGGGCAGGCAGAGAGGGGGTAACACGAAATAATGACTTCGTACCATATAGAGACTGAACTCGGGATGACTAAAGGAACAACTGAAAGGTCCTAGAAGAAAACACAGAAGGTTGTTTTTGTAGAATTCTGGAAGAAAACATGCATGAACAAGACCCAAAGGCAGAAGTATTAAAATAAAGTAACAAACTAAAAGTAATAAAGTAATAAAAGTAATAAAATAAAAGTAATAAAATAAAAGATAGCAGTAAGCACAAAGTTACAATTGCTATATGACAACATATAGGTAACAAAGTCGAAAAAAAATAAAGACTGAGAGAACATTTGCCATATACAGGAGCAAAATACATATATGTAGAATCCAAATAGCGTATAAATCAGTATAGAAAATATAAAATCACATGCAACATATATTTATTTTTTTTAAAGATTTTATTTATTTATTTGAGAGAGAGAATGAGATAGAGAGCATGAGAGGGGGGAGGGTCAGAGGGAGAAGCAGACTCCCGGCCGAGCAGGGAGCCTGATGTGGGACTCGATCCCGGGACTCCAGGATCATGACCTGAGCCGAAGGCAGTCGCTTAACTAACTGAGCCACCCAGGCGCCCCGCAACATATATTTAAAAATAAATCACACACTAAGAAAAACAAATGACTAATAAATGTATTGCAAAGATTTTCAAAGTCACTAGGGAAATGCAAATTAAGGCAAGATGTCATTTTGCCCAATAGGCTTAAAACTATCAACGATTGAGAGTATCCAGTGTCAGCAAGAGTGAAAGACAATTCTGGAGGTGAATTTGGCCGCAACTATCAAAGCATAAATTTTACATACCCTTCAACAACATAATTCCACTGCTAGGAATTTATTTAATACCAAATGTACACAAGTGTATGAGATATTTATACCATGATGTTTATTGTTGCGTTAAATTTACTAGCCAAAACTGGAAAACTACACTTAATTGCACAACAGTGGAGAAACAAGTAAGTTATAATGGTGTGCTGGTCCTTGGTTGGCTTTTTCTTTGGATGCATTCCTCCCCTTCTTCCCTGTTCTGTATTCCCTCCTGGCCAGAGACTTCCTCTCCTAGGCTTTTCTTTTAAATGGCTTTGACTCACTTAGGCCAATGGGAGGTATTGCTGGGAGATTGGTTGGCTGTAAGAAGGGAGTAGCCATCATACTCTTTTCTCATCCTCTTACATTTGTTATTGTTTTTGGAGTTTGTTCCATGGCCGATGATCTCCTTAGGCCCATTGGGGTTCAGACCTTCCATGAGTGACCCAGTCCCTGAGCAGCGTTAACACACCCTCCTTTTTTTTTTTGTCCCTGTAGCTTAAAGATGCTAGTGACTTCCTATTGATATTAATCCCTAGAGTTCTTCTTTCTTCTCATTGGATTTTTCACTTCTTTTATAATTTCTGTAACTAATTCTTCGTATTAATGGTCTGCTACTTTAAGTACTTAAAGTGATTTTGTATTTACCTCTTGGAATGTACACACATAACGCACACATACACCTCTGCAGCCAGTGGGGCGGGGGGAGGCTGTCTAACCACATGCTCAGTGGAGCAAACTCCTGATAAGTTGATGACTCCACAATAACTCAGGTTGTGCCACTCTTCCAATGCTCACTTCCACAAATAAATGTCAGGTTTTTTTCAAGATGAAGCACCATACTTATTCCTAACCATGTAACATGCGTGTGTAAAAGTGTAGTACAGTTTTTATTAGGTCTTGATCTTCTTTTTTTTTCCTTATGGATTATTACAAAGTTTTTGAGTATTGTACCCAAATCCCATTTTTCTCATAAGCCTCATAGTTTTTATTGCACAGCTTTGCAAACTATCCTGATTTTTAGCAGTTTGTATGTCCCATAACAGCAGAATTGACTATTCACACACCAAAATGTTAATAGTGTCTCTGGGTAGCAATTTATTTATTGTTTATCTATAGTTTCTATTTTTTTCCTAAAATAGTCATGTATTGATAATTTAATGAAATTTACACAAACATGTTTAAAAGATGGGTTGGTAGCTAAAGGGTGATCATAGCCATTCTAGGTGAAGAGTTGAGGCCGTTCAGGAAACTCCCTCATTCACTGGTGATGCAATCAATGAAGTGCCCTCTAATCTCCCTGAAAGGCGTAATCAACTTAGGCTCCTCCTGCGAAACACAGATAACAGTCTTGCAGCAACATCTTGGCAGCTTCTTCAATCAGAGAGTCCCCATAAGTGCTCAGAAGAATACGCATGTGATCAGTCAAGGTTCCATTAAACATGGTAGATCATGTAACAAGCCAAATGCCTCTAAATTGGTTTGCAAACATTCGAAGTTAACACCATACAAATCCAGAAATCTATAGGCAATCAATGTGATACCGTCAGTGCTTATTGACTTTGAAGCTTAGTCTTACTGAGATTAGAGCACCCTGTCCTTGCAGGAAATAGGACTCTGTGAGGAGAGGACGCACAGAACACAATGTGAATTTCAAAGGAAAAAAAAAGAATTTTCCTTTTGTGATCTGAGTCTTGAATTGCTGTCCACTTTTTCAGAGTGAACTTTCACCTGTTAGCACTTTTTTCTTCCCCTTTCTAAGGCTGTATCATGTTTTTGTTTTGTTTTTCTGTTTTTGTTTTTCTTTTCTTTCTTTCTTTCTTTCTTTCTTTCTTTCTTTCTTTCTTTCTTTCTTTCTTTCTTTCTTTCTTTCTTTCCTTCTTTCTTTCTTTCTTTCTTTCTTTCCTTCTTTCTTTCTCTCTCTCTCTCTCTCTCTCTCTCTTTCTTCTTTTCTTTTTGATGTTAAGTTACTCCACCTACAGTCAAACTCCAGTGTTTATCTTTGATTTGGTCATGATCCCTCCCCTTCCCCTCCCTCACGTGTCCTACACCCACAAAATTCTGAGCTCTTTCTTGGTGCCTGTGTTTTCCTGTCTCTACACAGAATCCTCTGTTGGCTGTGTTCTCCGTGGAGCTTTGTTTCTAGCTGTTCTCTGACCAAGGACTTGTTCTGTGCAGCTCAGCTCTCATCCTCTTTGTTCAGCCTCTGGCTTCAACCACAGAATCACAAATATTCTCCAGCTGGGAATCAGACAAGGGCAGACATGAACCCAGAAGCCCAACAGGATGTTTCAGTTTCCCAGGGAATTCGCATGATATTTTATATGATGAAGCCCAGTGAAACGTCATTTGAAACCCTGGAAGAAGTGCCTGATTATGTAAAGCAGGTGAGACTATCTGGGAAAAGGCCACTGTTGCTTTTGTCTTAATAAGTATGTTAAACACATCCTGGGGTTTTGTTCACTTTCGTTCTTCAAATTATTAAATTCTAATAAAAAATAATTCAGCTTTATAAAGGCATGGAGCAACATTAGAATTTCTACTTGAATTGAATTTCTGTACGATATCCATAACCAGTTTCTCCTATTAAATTCCTCTCCTTGGATATGTCACTACAGAATATGATAAAGCTTTACAAAGTTTTCCTAGACATAGTGGTGTTACAAATTTAGTTGTCAGAAGCTCAGTGTCAAATGGTTATATGACATCAGTAAACTATGTAACAATTTTGGTTTTAAAGGGCAAACCACCTCCCAGGAAACTATTTCCTCTTTAATTTGGTAGAGTAGTTCTGCAGAATGGATATAGAGCTGACTAAGTCCAACTCTGACTTCCTAAGTTTGAACTTGAACCAAGTTTTCTTTGAAATTCTGAAGTGTTCAGAGGCACTTTTTACTTCTGGTTCCTGGCTATGACTGGAAGTGGAAATATCCAGAATTAGAACTTGAATACCTAAGTTCCCCACCCTGTCAAAGTTGTTCCTATAACACTTACTAGTTCAGACCAGAAATAAGGGGAAAAAAATGACATCAGAGATGTCCCATGTTCTTGGGACTTCAGTTTAGAAAACTTTAGAACTCATGACCAGCTTCCAAGTGAGTGAAACCCCTAACTTTTTCAGGATTTGATATTATTCCTTTCCTAGTTTTTTAAGAAGAAAAATGTGATACTCACATCTTCATAAATCGTTATTTTTTGTATTTTAACACCAAACTTTGCTCAGTATTTGTCATCTGTAGCGGAGCCTAAAAACACTTATTATAACACAAAACTAAGTCTGAGTGAATAAAATTTGAATGATGTTTTAAATACACATTTTAAATGATCATATAAATGATCATATTCTCTGAAATACTTGGAAGAAAATGCTTTGTTCCTATAGGTTCAATTTTGTCATTCCTGCAGTTCTAATATGAATAACTAGAAATATGTGTATCCTAAGTGAAGACTTTTAAAGAGAATCTGTCTTAATCATGGAGATAACAGACATCTGATTATTGTACTTATTTTAAAAATGTATTTTTTTTTTTTTTTTAGGTCTAACTCAAAACTCATCCCCCCTAAGCTTATTGTTTTCTTGGCAGAATTATCATGGTTACATCTATGGTTATATTTCATTTCCAAATTGGATGATAGATTTTGAGCACCTGTTTAGTATATGTCTGAAATAATCAGATTTCTTTGCCTGTTGGGAGGAAGTGATCCTCTAGGATAAGTATATACCTTCTCCTGCTATGAGATGTCACTTTGGGCCTCCCATTTCTGGAATGACTAATCAGGAAATGTGGAAGAATTTCATACCAAGCACAATAGCATCTTTTTTGTGCCATTTCCTTTCCAGGCAACCCCATTTTTCATTTCCTTAATGCTTCTTGAACTGGTCGTCAGCTGGATTCTCAAAGGGAAACCATCAGGTCGTTTGGATGATGTATTGACATCGGTATCAGCCGGCATTTTTTCTCGGCTTCCAAGGTGAGTTAGTTGTTAGCCACACTGAGTGAATAAACTGAAATTCTCTAAATAAGATGGAAAAGGAACCCACTGTATGGGAAGTTAGTCTGTTTTCACATATCTACATATACCCCCAAAGTATCCAGTTACTGTCATTATTTAAATTTTTGATATTTCATTCACCATGGATTTGTTTTTGTATTCATTGTTAAAGATACTGCTCTAAATATTATTTATCTTGATTATTGAGTTTATTGCTGCCCCCTTAAATTTTGTGCCCAAGGTAACTGTTTCACTTGCCTTACCCTAGTCCCAACCCTGAGTTATGGTCTAGTTATCTACTGGGAAATTAATTTTGCCTCCGCCAGATTCACATGTTATGCAGTCTAGGGTACAGACACTCTCTAGTAAAGATCACAGAAAGCTTTGAATTACTACATGGTCTCCCAGGTGGTCTCTAGTCCTGTTTCTAGTGCTACTTCATTTTCAGCCAAACATTTCCATAATGTGGATCTGGTGAAAATTCTTCACAGGTTCCATATTGCCTAAGCATAATGTTTGAATTTTTTTCCTGATCTGTAGAAAACTTTGTCTCTCTACCCTTACTTTTTCTCCCTTCATTCTCCTTCTGCCTTTGCAATATTTGTTCCTTCATACTCTACTGCTTGCCATTGCCCAGATGTCCCACATGCTTCCCTCTGCTTGGAAGGCCATTCATGTGGCTAACCTGATTCATTTCTTAAGTCTAAGCATAGACTTCTCTTGAAGAGTCACACTGTGCAGCAAATCTTCTTTGTCCTCCAACACTGCTTTAGGCATCACTTCACTATGGTCCCATGGAATCTTGTGCCTACCCCAGTTACAGAATTGTCACGTGGCATTACGCTTACCTGTTTTTTTCCCCAGTCCTTCCTGATAAATTTCATGCAACTTGAGAGCAAGAGGGATCTTTCTTCATAATTTTAACTCCTATGCCTGGAATGATGTCTGGTATATCCTAGATTTTTTTTAAATTTAATATTTTTATAGTGTTATATTGATGATAAGATGAGATGATGAAGGAACAAAACAGTAAACAATAAATAACCTACTACTTTTTAGAAAGGGTAAATTATAATGTAGGCAGAGCAGAAAGCAATGCATGGGAGGCTCTTCAGTACATGAGACTTTATACCAAAGTGACAGAGGGTGAGGGAAGATTCCCTTAGAACTCTGTGCTCTACATTGCTGAACTCTGTGCTCTGCTACTTCCCACCCATTGCATCTTTTACTTTTTTAAGAGCTTTACTTCTGACCAGTGCTCATTGCTTTGGAATGTTTCTATGAACTACCCAGTAGGAAACCAAGGTGGATTTTTAAAAATAAAAACTTAAAGATAACTGATAAAAGGTAGAATAATTTCATACACTTGCATAAAATTGTTTGGATAGGAAGTAAATCTAAGAGTAAAACTTCTTTCATAAATGTTAGCATGGAAAAGTAGGCTAATGGGTATTAAATAATAATAGTAATAATTTTGATAATCATCATAATAATGACTCTGAAAATCTCCTATGGTTGCACATTGCTGTCAGAATCAGAGGATAATATCCCAAGTTATTGGCAGTTAATTCCCCTAATATGCTAAATAAGAGTTTATAAAATTATACATAAGTCCTCTATTTCATGTCTCCCTTGAACAGAATTGAGCAAGAAATACATTCAGCATAAGCATACTGAAAGGATATATAGATTTATTATTGAAAACTACCCAGTTGGTTACTGCAGTTTATTTTGAGGAAGTTAAGTGTACAAGTTCATGGAAATCAGACAATTGATGAACTGTAAGAATAACTTGATAATTGAGAGGTGCCCTGCAGGTACAATTAGGGATCCCATATTTTGTTGAGTTGGAATGAATTTATTAAGAACTCAAGGAGACATCAAGCTGAGTGAATGCTTCAGCATGACTTTTACTTTTTCAGGTTGGACTTTGGTCACAAGTGGAATTAGATTATTCTCTTAACATGATAACTACTACAAATAGAAACTGCATCCTTAGTACTATATTTCTGCTCAGCAGTGTGATAAAAAGGGCACAGAGTTTTAACAGGTACATAAGAATCAAATACATATATGATTAGTAAAAGAGGAGAGGGAGGGAGAGAGGGAGAGAGAGAGAGAGAGAGAGAGAGGGAGGGGGAGAGGGAGAGAAAGCGAGAGACCAAAACAAAGCAGTCCTTCTGGGATGGAAACATGCAGCGCCTTTCCTTCACAGCCCACTCCCCAGAACACTCTTTAAGCTGACACAATCTGTTCACCCTGGTGCCCTTTGAAAGAAGTTGTGAACTTGAATGTGGAGCATATTTTTCCATAGTTGTATTTTGAACGGGAACAGCGAGTTGCTTGTTGTTGTTCTTGTAGGTGTGGCCAGCAATTCTAAATTATGAAATGTGGATAATTTTATAAGTTTTGCAAGGATTTTATCTTTTATAACTTTTACCTAAAGCATTTCAGCAAAGCAAATTATCTGAAAAAGAAATTTTAAAATATTTTCATTTATTTTGTCCCTATTAAGCACGCGTGCACACGAGCGCACACGCGCGCACACAAGCGGAGAAGGAAAGCAGATCCTCAGGAGCCACTCCACCCAGTCCCCTTTCAGCAAAAGACAGGAACTCTTAAAACAATATTTCAGCATCAGGGGGAATCCTCATGCATATCATTAAAGCTGAAGGTTAGATTAACACGGCATTGATCATACCCTCTCCAAGGGGCTAATTTCATTTTCTACACCAGCAATAGGGACTTGCCACATTCTTAAAACATAATTGTGAGGAAAATGGTACTATACCATTTATTAGTCTGCTTGTGAAGAATTACACTTTGGATAATAATTCCAAGTAGGCATGTGGCCTCTGACAAAAGAAGTTGTGGAAATCAAAGTGAAACCATGAACATGTTTTTCCACTCTGCCTTTCATGTAATGGAAATGCTGTATGCAGACTTTGAGGAAAAACAATGTTTGTTTGAGGATCTCAATTTCATTAATGCATAAAATTCAAAATATCTTGAAGATTAGTAGCTTATTTAGCACATTGATAGAAAAGATACATACTGTGTCTTTCAAATATTTATGTAAGGGAAAATATTAATCATAGACAAGATTATATCTTGTTTATAAGCCTGTCAGACAGACCATGACGTGTAATAAAAGTCCATCTGGCCTAAGAACCAGATTCTGGGTAGACCTGCATCTGTTTTGTTCTTCTGGAGTGTAGTAGGCAGACTCTTCCTTGTTAGAATCTAGTTCTGAAGTTACAGACAGATATTTTTATTTATCATGGTTAAATGCAGTGGGGCATATGTAGATAATCTGCCTTTCTATCAATTACTTGCATATGTGACTATAAAAATTAAACTTAACAAAATACTAACTAAATCTACTTTTAAAAAAATCTATCTAAAACTTGTGAAATATCCTGCTACTGACTTAAATGCTAATGAGTGAAAAATAATCACATCTCTTTTTTTTTCCTGCTTATTTAAGCAGAACTCAGTTTCCAATCCTTCATTAGAAAACCAGGACCTCAATTTGTTACTTCCTTCCAATGTTTCTGCTTCCATAAATTGCATCCTCCCCAGAGAAATTTTATTCCCGATATAAATATCTACAGTATGTTTGTTTTTAATGGGTTCATTTAGTCTGTTGAAACAGCAGATTATAAATCAAATTGCAATAGGTTGAGGGATAATTTAAGTAGGTAAATTTTCAAATGAGTTGGGGACACTCCACTTTTAATACATATGGGTCATTGCCAATTTTTACTACGGAGCTAGCTCCACAATGTTGAAACATACATATGCACCGTTTTACTGGCCAGGACTGCCACGGAATTTTCCATTCCTGACAAGAAAATTTCAATTCATTAAAAAAAAAAAAATTAAAGAGGAGGAAATTAAACTTCTTTAAAATACTTTGACTCCTTGGGGTGGGATTGGAGAATAAAGGAAAATTGTATTCTGGGTTTTTATACTAGACTGTAGTATCAGAAGTAGTACGGCCTTTGGCGACATCAGACTACTAACAGATCCGTACCTCTCATTTTGGATGAGGACTTTAATCAATAGCTACTCATTGTCCAAATAAGATATAAATGCATTTATGTAATGTTAATAATGATATTTTACTATTAATATTAATATATTAGTGTAACTTTTTATTAACACTCCAGGTGAAGAAAATACATTTTTAAAACTTGTTGGTTTGTTAATTATATTTGCTATGGAGAAGGCTTCATTTCCTCTTAACTTTTACCTCAAACTTTATAAATAGACTCTGTCTTTGCTGTTAATTGTGGAACTTCAGAGATTGCTATTAGACTAACCTTCCCTGCAAGCAAGGTTCCTTGTACTTACTCAGTAGAGAAATGGAATTACTTCAAGTAATTTACTTCGTGCAAAGTAAAGAATGTAGCAAATTTGCTTCTTCCAAATTTACCATGTTGTATTTATAAAGGTCGATGGTTTTTGTGGTTGTTATAAAAAGAAATTAAGTGATTGCTTCATCAATGTAACGTCATTTCACAGTAAGAAAAAGCAGTACAGATGTTGTCTGTCTTCAGGAGGTAAAGGTTGTATTACGTATTCTGTTAATACTGAGCGAAAATCAATATTCCACTAGATGGAGCAAAAGTGGCAGTAGCTTTACCGATAGGGCAAGTCCCTGGACTAGGTTTAAGCGATTTTGAAATAAATAAACAACAAAATTTCTTGGAAAAAATCAGTATATACTAGTCCAACTATATTTGTTTATAACTTTGTGAAGTTTGAAAGGAGATTTAGAATGATCCCATTCAAATACTGGTTTATTTTCTGATTTATAAGACAGGATTATTAAAAACAAAAATGTCCTACTGATTTTCTTCGATTTTGCATTATCTGGCCAAATCAGCCAGTACACGCAGCTCTAATGACAGTGATGAAATAGTATAGATTGGCAGATATCCATGAGTACTGAGTACAAAATTTCACTTTGAAAGTCTCTTTGAAATTTTAAGTTTACGATAAGAGTATTACATCAAATTTCACTTGATTAATGATTAGAGCATAGGAATATTTGAGAGTTAGAGAATTTTAGGGTCCTTTTAGCCTAATTTTCTCATGTCTTAAATTAGCCCTGAGATGCCGAAGGGTGGACAACGTATCCAATGTTAACTTTCTGCTTTTGGTGATGGGTACTTTCAAACTGAGATGACTTTGAGAACTGCATAGCTTTGTAATTCTCAATCTCCAATTAATATTTATTCTAATGCACTGATCCTTCTTAAGTCTCAACATTATAAATTAACTTCATCATTTTTTAGAAAATTCACAATCAGTCCAGGAATAGCAATTTCGTACCTTGCCAGATTTTACAGTAACTAAACCTTGACAGGACAATTTTCTAGTTTTGAGAGAAATGTTATAAAAAAAAATGCTACCTTTCGTTTACCAAAGACATACCTCAGACACAAGAGAAAGTAACTCTTTGGGGAGAAATTATGAAGAAAAAAAGACAATGGGAGGAAAGCCTCTATAAAGGCAGGTTGCTAATTAGAGGATTCTCATGTCTCCTTATATTTAGGCCATTTTCTTTGTCTTGATTCAAACTTATTGAGTAAAAAGGATCTAGTATTTGGTTATGCAAAACCCCTCTGCCTCCCACAATTTCATCTCCACATGATAAAGTAAGCTCACTACATTCATACATATTACATATGTCTCTTCCCACAGGATGGAGTTGAGAGAGTTGAAGTTTGAATTCCACAGTGCAGAGTCATATGCTGAGGGTCAGGGCTGGGAGAGGACGGAGGAATTGGGAAGAAAAAAGAGGAAGGAGATTTGGTTTATGATTCAGGGTCTGGTGGGAACATTTTTGAAAATGTAGGTGCTATTTCCTGCAATCAAGGGCTTTCCAGAGGTTGATAATCATTTCCCAGCTGTATCCCTTTGCTGAATTGTTTTTAGTTGTGGGCACTTCATGGCTGTTTTTTCCCATTTATAATGGAATAGGATCATATTCATCTTGCTGATAGAAAGCAGGGAATTTAATTCCCACAGCTTTTCCCCTCTTTCCCTTTGCTATGGGGAAGGTTTGGCTTCTTGCTAAAGTGTGAAAAAAAAAGTCTTGACTGTAGTATGTCAGGCATATTTCAGCTCGATTTGTGTCAACCCTAATAAGTAAGTTGACAGAGTAATAAATTGGTTGTCTGCTCAAGACCTGGCACCTGTACAGGAAATAAAAATGTATTTCAATTGCAGGCAGGTTCTCTTTGTTTTGTAAGTGGAAGTTTTCCAGGGCCCCTCTTTCTTTTATTAAAGTCTTAGTGTCTTTAAAGTCTATTTCAATTGTCTATGGAACTGACAAACGAGATAGCACCTTTTAAAAAAAGGTTCTGAACGGATGGAACATTGATGAGACAGGTGATTATGAGCGCCTTGTTCACCAGTGTGTCCTCCCAGTCTCATGTTGTACCTGGCACCCAGCAGGCTCTTAACTTGAATTTATTGATTGATTCAGTGAATCCGTAAGTGATCTGCCTTAACAGCATGTACTAAAGCTTATGTAAAAAGCTGTAGATTATTTCAAATTTCTGTTGTACTTTCTAAGTTTTATTTTTTTTTCTTCCTGGATCAGTCTCTTTTTAGGGTTATTGAGTGGGACAATTTTGTCCCTCAAGAGATATTTAGACATTTTGTTGTCATAACTGGGTTGCAGGGCTGTGCTCCCAGTATCTAGTAAATAGAGATCCAGGGGGGCATGTGGGTGGCTCAGTCAGTTAAGCATCTGACTCTTGGTTTCGGCTGAGGTCATGATCTCAGGTTGTGGGATTTAGCCCTGCATCAGGCTCTGTGTTCAGTGAGGAGTC
The DNA here is from genome assembly GCF_009762305.2 of Zalophus californianus. NCBI lineage: Eukaryota > Metazoa > Chordata > Mammalia > Carnivora > Otariidae > Zalophus > Zalophus californianus. Next base: position 47,658,991 of record NC_045606.1, on the reverse strand, counting down.
TGCTTGGAATTCTCTCTCCCTTTCCATCTGCCCCTCCCCTGCTCTCCCTCCCTTTCTTTCTCTCTCTCTAAAATAAATAAATCTTTTAAAAAAAATAGAGACCCAGAGATGCTGCTAAGCATTCTACAATTCACAGGACAGGCCCTCACAACAAAGAATTATATGGCCCAAATGGGAATAATACCAAAGTTTAGAATCCCTATTTTAGAAAAATTGTTAGATTGAGCCAAACAAAATTGATATTATTCACTATTTTTTTTCTAAAAGTTGAATTTTATATGGTTAATCCTCTATTAATGGATACTAGGGATCAGTTTTAAGATCTCATAATTTGAGTAACTGTTTCCATGGAACAGACCCCAACAACAAAGCACAATCTTGAATAAATGTCTGCAATGACACTGTTAAGAAGCCCTTGTCTAAATATGTGAAAGTTGCCAACCAAGCTAACATGCTTTAGGATAAAATTTGTTCTATCCCTACCTTGATAAATGTTGTATATTAGTTTGTCATGATTGCAGATCTGCTTTTTTAAGGCTCAAGTGAAGTTGCTTTGATCTAAGAGTAAATTCCTTTACATTGAGGAAGCCTTGTCAGGACAATGTCATCATAATTGCTGTGCTCCTGAGTGTTTTTGAAATAAACATAAAATATAATGGACATTTAAACTTTAAATATCAAGAATTTGTGAGGACTTAAAGCAAACATTCAGCCTGTGCAAGGCTACTCTTCGCTGACTTAAATCGCTCGCTGAAGACGGTGGGACATGAGCTCCTGCCATGGCAAGGCTACTCTTTGCTGGCAGTGGTGGAAACTGCAGCGGCCCCATGAAAGAAATCATCTTGCCCACCAACACTGGTGCCTTTGTTCTGCCAGCCCTGTGCTCTAGCAACAGGGACTTTCAATTTGTGCTGGCAGCTAGACATCAGTTCTTGGTTGGCTCAGCTAATTCTTCCAAGAACCAACCCATAGAAAGGGTTCACTAAATCTGGACTTTATTTCTTCCATCTCTCCTTCACCTAAAACAATAGTGTAATTAATCTGTCACTGGTTTGGAGTTTTTATTTCTTTACTGACTTACTAAGAGGCATGATCCTGTATGCTACTGGCTTGTGAGATATTATTATTATAAATTATAATTCCCACAGTAAACCTGCCTTAAGTAAATTATTAGCAAAGACAGTCTCTGAGCATAATTTGCCATGAGCACAATAATAAATCATATGGATAACAAATTGGATGACAAGTTTTACATTTTGAGTTTTTGGATTCCTCAGAGTTCCAGAACAGTGTGGGAGCCCCTGGCCCATAGCCTGTTTTAGCTCATGACAGACCCCAAACTCTTGTATGTGAACATCCCAGAATGCTTGTCCTGGTTCTTTCTGCATATCTAAAACAGCAACTCTGGATTACCTTGTCATGTATAATAGTTTACACACCTGCATAGGTTGGCTCTCTGGAGGACTGGACCAAGAAAGAGGCCCATGCAGTTCCTACAAGCAGCCCAGAGCCATTTCGATAGGGATTCTGAAATATCCAGAGCATGGCCTGGGTTGTGGCAGGAATTCTGCATAGGCAGTTTCCTTTGGTCAAGACTCACACTCAGGGACAAAACTGCTCTTTCTAGCCAAATAATTGTTGGAGAAGATCATTGACAGGATGTATCTACTGGATGACCCTCGAACAGGACTCAGGCAATCAGAGTCTCCTTACCTTTCTGCTGTCCTTGGAATGTATATTCTGCTACTATTCCCGTACTAGCAGCTGTTTTAAGGATGAAGCCTTCAGAGAGTAAGGTGTTGAGATCATCTGGACTGAATATGTGACTAGCAGGCAGGTACAGAGATCTACTTATCTTGAGGCTGCCCAAGACAAGCCTTCTATGTAAATTTCTTTGCTTATTAAAACTACCACCCACTATTCTGGAGTGGTGTGCCACTTTCTTTGGTTTCTCTTTGCTCTCCACATAGAGGGGCTAATTTAAGAACCAACAATAATATCGAATTGAAAATTGGGTTTTAAGATCTGATAATGAGTAGTCCTTTTCAAAAATGTAGGCATTTGACATTTCTATTCATTATTTGTATTAATGCTGTTGTGAAGTGATTTATGTTACAGTGTTTTATGTTACACATTAATAACTTGCAGCATTCAACATATGAAACAGTTTTAATGTTATTAAGTCATAGTTATAGTCATATCATAAGGTTAAAAGTAGATTAAAATTAAAGGCCCATATCTTCAAAAGACTCAGTTACATGCTAATTCACAGATACTCACTGTGTAGAGGGAAATACTACTAAAAAATGGTGAATTTTAATAACATAACCAATTTGAGCTTCTTCAGCTTTTATTTAAAATTAGAATGTTTAACAATTTCCTCATTTGTTCATGGTTTATAAATGAATCTTTATTAAATAGAATGATTGATTTATTTTACATATTGATAAAGATAAAGAAAACATTCATTCAACCAAATTTATAGAAGTGATAAAGGCATTATTATCTTTAGTTTAAACTTAAATTTGATCACAGATAATTCCAAGAGAAAATGCTACACTTAATAAAATTGAAGTATATGATGTATTTTTTGGAAAGTTCTTGAAATAATAATGTATAGAAACTTGGTAGCATAGGTGGCAAGGCATATTCTGGTGTCAGGGTTTTAAAAACAATTATTTCTTTTAACTAGTTTTTGAAAAAAAATTTTTTTAAGATTTAATTTATTAGAGAGAGAGTGAGCATGAGAGAGAAAGCATGAGCAGGGGTGAGAAGCAGAGGGAGAGGGAGAAGCAGACTACACTGAGCGGGGAGCCCAGTGTGGGGCTCCATCCCAGGACCCTGGGATCATGACCTGAGCTGAAGGCAGGTACTTAACCGACTGAGCCACCCAGGTGCCCCTAAAAAATTTGTTTTAAAATAGATGTCTAGTTGACATACAATGTTTTATATTCGTTTCAATTGTATAACATAGTGATTCTGCAGTTCTGTACATTATGCAGTGCTCACCATGATAAGTGTAGTTACCATCTGTCTCCATACACAGCTATTACAGTATTATTGACTATATTTCCTATGCTGTAGTTTTCATCCCTTACATTTATTTTATAACTAGAAGTTTGTACCTCTCAATCCCCTTCACCTATTTCACCCATCCCTCCAACTGCTGCTGCTGGCAACCACTAGTTTGTTCTCTGTATTTATGAATCTTTTTTCAAAGTTTTGTTTATTTTGTTTTTTAGATTCCACATGTAAGTGAAATCATGTAGTATTTGTCTTTCTCTATCTAATTTATTTCATTAAACATTGTCCTCTCTAGGTCCATCTGTGGTTGTCCCAAATGGCAAGATCTCATTTTTTTTATGGCCCTGTAATATTCCATTGTATATATATACCACAACTTTTCTTTTAAGATTTTATTTATTTATTTGAGAGAGAGAACAGAGCTAGAGAGAGAGCACAAGTGGGGTGGGGAGGGGCAGAGGGAGAGAGAGAAGCAGACTAACCATTGAGCAGGGAGCCCCATGCGGGGCTCAATTCCAGAACCCTGGGATTATGACCTGAGCCGAAGGCAGACGTTTAACCAGCTGAGTCACTCAGGCGCCCCTACTGACCACATTATGTTTATCCTTTCATCTACTAATGGACACTTGGGTTTTTTCCATATCTCATCTATTGAAAGTAAAGCTGCAATAAACAAAGGGATACATATATGTTTTCAAATTAGTGTTTTCATTTTCTTTGGTGAGTACCCAACAGTGGACTTAACTAGATCATATGGCATTTCTATTTTTAATTTTTTGAGGAACTGCCATACTGTTTTTTACAGCGGCTGTGCCAATTACATTCCAGCCAACAGTACACGAAGGTTCCCTTTTCTCCACATACTCACCAACACCTATTGTTTCTCATCTTCTCAACCATAGCACTCTGAGAGATGCCTCGGTGGCTCAGTTGGTTAAGCATCTGCCTTCAGCTCAGGTCATGATCCCAGGGTCCTGGGATCGAGTCCCACATTGGGCTCTTTGTTCAGGAGGGAGCCTGCTTCTCCCTCTGCCTGCAGCTCCCCCCTGCTTGTGCTCTCTCTCCTTCTCTGACGTGAGCAAATAAGATGTTTAAAAAAAAAAAATAGCACTCTGGTATAATGTGATGCCTATTGTGGTAACTAGGTTTTTATACTTTATTTCTAGGAACACATTATTCCCTTATATCTTGAGAGTTGTAATTTATATTACTACAAGAATTATTGAAATGCTGTGAGAATCCAATTTGTGATCCTAACTATAACATCTAAAAACATAAAAGTATGTGTATATGTGTGTGTGCCAAAGAGAGAAGGAGGGAATAGAGAGAAATAAAGAGAATAGCCAGAAGCAACTTTAATCTAAAGGCAAATTTTATGGGATTAAAATATTTTAAGGCAGTAGGCATTTCTGCAGTCCCCTTTAAACTTTATACTTTTTATAGTTCCTTTATAAAGCACCCTTATTGTGCTCTTCATTAAGATTTGTAAAGGAAGGTCACAGAAAGTAAGTTGTAATTTTGTCATATTTATGTTGAATGGGTTCCATGGAGGTATTTTAAGAGACATTAAAAAAAAGAATGGCATCCTAAATTCCATGAAATTGAGAGTGTAAATAGCTGGCATCCATGATAACTATGAGGCACCATGTGAGAGTGAGCCTTCTAAAAGGTAGGATAGAACAGTGAGAAAAAAAAGAGAGAAATAATTTTATTTTTATATATGAATACCCTAATTTTTAAATGTTACCTAAAATGTTTTAGTATAATTTTACACTTAAAATGTGGTATAATCATTGTCTGTGAATTTTATTTTTCCAGCTTGTTTTCTAGGAGCATCGAACTGACCACTTACATTTATATCTGGGAGAACTACAGGCTCATCAGTTTGCCTTGGCATTCTCCATGGACTTGGTATTTAACTTTCTTAGGAGTTGATTTTGGCTACTACTGGTTCCATCGCATGGCCCATGGTAAGTTGCAAATCAAGATTTTATTGATAATTTATGTTGAATTGTGTTTGCTCATAGTAGGTATTCAATAAATATTGAATGAATGAATAAATGAATAACATGGCTTATTTTATAGCCTATAAAGATTAATGATGAAAGTTTCATTTGAAATTTAAATGGAAACAATCTAGTCATTTTTGAAAAAAAGTGAAATTATTAGAGATACATTTTTCACACCTCCTGTATCTAACTTGTAAAAAAGTTGAGAAAGTGATGACTGTGGCATTACTCTTTAATACACTGCCTCCCATTTTTCTTATTATGACATGCCTTGGCAGAGTCTCCAGACTCTTGCACATAATATGACTTCGCATCACAGTTATCAATGGTCATTCAGAAGAGCTCTGGAATCCTAGGTAATGTGTGCTGTCACACATAAGCTTGATTCAGGTTCTTGGCAGTAAGTCCACATTGCAAATGAAAATGTAATCATCTAGGCACTAACCATAATGCATTTCAGTATTACCATAGTTTTGCAAAATTTCTCATCTAATATAAAGCCCTCTTACTGCACTGGTTCCCTGAGTCTGCTTTTTGGGACTGGTAGCTGTACGTTCCAAAGGAATGTTTTGTTATGAAAAGGGAAATGGAGGAAGAGGAAACAATCTAAACCTCTGTAAGGCTAAGTAGAGATTGGAGAATGATTGTAAAGGTGAGGTGAGCAAGTGGTCTCTAAGGAGGAAGAAGGCATGCAAAAGCATTTCTGAAGGGAAATGGGGGAAAGTACTAATTTTGAAAACCTACTGAAGAGTAGAACTGAGCATTTCAGTGGGTGGTTGGGTTGAGTGGGTGGGGAGGAAGGAAGGAAGAGGAAGAAATCTGGAATAATAATAAAAAGTAGATGGGAGAGGGCAAGGAGACCTGAGATCAGGGTGCATAACCGAGCAATGTGTGTAGGAGTATGGTGACCAAACATCCTTCCCAAAAGAGGATGAAGGAAATGGGAGCAACACAGGCAAACATTATGCTTAAGGCAGCAAAATTTTAAATGCAGCATTATTTTTGTTAAGTATTTTAAACACGTACATATAATCAAACTATAAAGAATGTTAATTCCTTAAAACCACTTGAAGGGAATATATTAACTAGAAAAAGTTATTTATTTTGTGTGTGATAACCTTTGTCTTGGAAAATAATAGGTCAGCCCCTGACATCATTTCCTTGAATATAAATGCAAGAGGATACTCCCAAATTGAACATGACTAGGAATAAAATATGGTCATGTAGTAAACTTTGCATTTTATTTCAAAATAGTAGTTTTCTCCCTAAGATAAACCCATTGGCAAGCTTCCTCATTTTCTATACAACAAATGGGTAATGCAGAAAGCATTTACGTTGTATTACTTAATTGCAGGAGCCTTCTAATATCACACTGTCCTGTACAGATGTGTTTGTGTGGGAAATCTGCAAATTCGCTTAATCTTTAAAAGCCCATTATAACAGGAAACAAAGAACCAACAAAATATTACCAAATATAAAACTTTTAAAAATATGTGTATTATTAAGTGCTCTCAGTTAGGGAAGAGCAATAAAGTAAAATAATGTATTAAATACATGGAATCAAGGCTGTTTAAAGTATGCTTGCCATTAGAAAATTTTGAGCCAAATCCAGTGGAGGCAGGCATTAAAAAAAATCTGAAAACCTTCTGGAAAAATACTCACCACCTTCAGGCTATGAAGTCTAATCTAAATTTAAGGACTTTTGACTTGTGAGGGAAAGCTCATAGGAAAAAAATAAATTAGTAGTTGAATGTATCAACCTTCAATATGATAGCTGACTTCTAAATTTTATGTGATAATAATGTAAAATATTAAAATGGATTTTTAGAAACCTAGAAGTACACAGGAGTAAGAAAAACTTATAATATCAAATTTCTTGAGGCTCTGAGGTTGCTGAGGTCATACTGAATAATTAGTCAAATTTATTTAACTGAGAAGTTTGAAGACTTCTAAAATTCTAATGTTGACCTAAAATATAAGAAAAATCCCTCTTTTCCTACTTAATGTGTTACTTTCCTTTCACTACTTGTAATAAAATAATAAACTAAAAATCCATTCCACATTTGTTGATATGTTAAATGCTATGAGTTTTGAAGAAACAATATATACTTTTTATTTTTACATGTATATAAACTATTTCTTTAGTAGTCCAAATTACTTTTAGGGTTTTTGTTATTTGGTTTGTATAAATGCAGAATTTTTTCACATTAAGAGTATGGAAAAGAGTTAATTCTCAAAAACTTGAATTCGATTTCTATTCCTGTACAAAAGAACAGAGGGATATTTGAGTCTCTTATGTTATCTAAATTTCATTCCCTTTTCCTCTGGAATAGTGAGAAATGAATTGCTAATTATTGTCAACTTACAGAAAAAGAAGAGGAGCACAATAACTTCTATAAAGTGCCTTGACATCGTTAGAAAGAAATGTAAAATGACACAATGAAATAGGTCTTAAATTAAAAGTAGCTTCTGGCATGCTTAGTCTCCAATACAAAAGGACGCATTATTTTTGTTTGTCTTTCCTATTAGTTATACTAAACATGTAAAAAATCGAGTAAAGGTTTTTAAGGGAACACTTAAAATGTAAATGATCACTACTCAGCAAAAGCAAGAATGAGCCTTCCAGAGTGCTAGTTATGGACTTGGGTCTTGTCTTGGGTGGTGGCTACATGAGTGCATGTACTTGTAAGAAACATGTTGAGTTGCATACTTAAAATTTACATACTTTATCTATAGTTCAAAAAAAGTTAAATTAGTAAACAATCCCATCAGTATGATTTCTTAGTGAATAGTTTGAAATCAGAATGATATAATGATTAACCCAATTTAGAAATAAGAACCAACAAATTATTGTTTGTGACTGTAAGCATAAACACTTACCAGAGGTGGATCCTACAGACATTTCTCCTTTGCAAGTTCACTTGATGTTAGCCTTTGTCAATTTAAAAGATTGGGAGGATACTACAGAGCCAGGACAGCAGGGGCTTTGTTCCATTTCCCAGAGTGCTGTTTTTCATGTGGCACTTAGCAGATTGATGCCCAGGGATCTTGGTAGTATTCACCCCATGGTTTAGTTATAGCCTATAACTTTTGGTAAGATCCTTTGCCCTCTGGGGGACCACATCAGAGGACTGCCTGTAATATATTCCCTCTGGGGTCTGTATACTCTAGCATGTCTTTCTGTCTCCACCAGAATTCCTGTGGTAGCCACAACCTCTCCAAAGATGTCTGACTCTTAGACTTGGTGGTTGTGGGGGGAGGGGAATTTTCCTAAATTTATACATGCCTGCTTTGTTCATTCTCTCTCAGCTCCATAGGCAATAACTGTCTTCATAGGTGCTACTTCTGTACCACTGAACTACTCCCTGTTTCCCTCTTTCAGTAATTAATGCCTTTTTTTATCAATTAATAATTCTTTATATTAACTTTTTCTTTTTCAAACTATTGGTGGATTTTTATCTCCTGATTGGATTCTGACTGATAAAGCCAACCTCCCCACATATTATATAGGGTTGTAAATTGAAGTTCACCCTGACTATACCTTTAATATCCCATTCTGAGGCATTGATTACACATTTAGGCTATAATATGATTTAATTCATTTCTGAAATAAAAATGTTCATCCATAAAATTATTATAATAAGAATCTATAGAATCCCCTCAAACTCTTCATTCTTTTACTCAGCAAGTAAACTGTGTAGTTCAGTTTCTCTTTGTCGCTTTCTGTATCTAAATAAGGTGAGTGATCATAATTTTTCTGTAAATTCATAATTCATAAATGAATTATTTACATTAATTCTTACAATTTTATGGTGATTAAGTGGGCCTCTGTGGATGACTTATTAAACTTGTTTTTTTTTTTTCATTCCTTTCTGACTTTTAACAGGGGTTGAATTTAGACCATCTTCATTTCTACTACTGTTTAAATAAGTAAAATAAGCAGATGTATTGATTAAAAAATTTTATTTTCTGATAGTAAGGACTGTGGTCTCTATTGAAGAATAGGTAACTTAAATTCAGCTACATTTATGTTTCTTTTTAAAAAAAATACCAGAACATACCTAATGTTTTGTAGCTCTTTGCTATATATTATATTTCACTCTTTATTTTGAGAACATAGTGTGATTTTATTCGTATTGGATCACTGAGAGTGATGTCCAGTGTGTGTTGGCCTAAGTTACAGTACTTCCTCTCACCTCTTCCCATGATTTATTACTTTCTCTCAGTCCTTGGAGTCGTCATCATTCAGAACATCCATGAGGGGAGCCTTGGAATTCCCATCAACTTACCTAAGACCTCCAATTTCTTATCATTACTTTTTACTAAAAAACATGTCACCTATATCAACCATTTTCCTCTGAGTTCATTTTAATGAAAGAAGCATTACTCTGCTTCTGATACTAAACATTTGTCCATAGGAACACTTAAAATATATATGTACTGAAAGATTACTATTATTTCCCCTCAGAAAGAGCCATTTGAAGGAGTCTTCCTCTTAGAAATAGCTTATTTTTATCACCAGGCAGTTGTGGTCACCCTTAAAGCCACAGTCTGAATTTCCTTTGGTGTACTTAGATTCTATATGTGGGTGATATATGAAAAGCACATTTGAAACAAAAGTTGGGCCCTCATCCAGTTGCTAAAAGTATGGATGCATTGAGATATCAAGTCATATACTTGATAATAAAGAATAAGAGTTTCAGGAGCAAGATGGCGGAGGAGTAGGAGACCTGGATTTTGTCTGGTCTCAGGAATTCAGCTGAATAGGGATCAAAACATTCTGAACACCTACAAACTCAGCAGGAGATCAAAGAAAAGAATAGCAACAACTCTCTGAACAGAAAAGCGACCACTTTCTGGAAGGTAGGATGTGCGGAGAAGTGAATCTGAGGTGATGTTAGGAAGGATAGATGGCAGGAGAGGGGGCCTCCGTTGGCCGCTTCTGGCAAGTGATAGAGCTGCAGAGCACAAAATGGGAACTTTTAAGAAGTCGGCTCCGCTGAGGGATGTCGCTCCAGTGGCTAAGCTGGGGGTGGAACCCTCGCAGGACAGTGTGGTTTCAGGACCCTCGGGGTCACAGAAAGACGGGTGCCTGAGTGCGGCAGAGCTCCCATGTATCAGAGCAGGGAAGCTGGCTGCAGAGACAGAGCTGAGGTGCAGGCTCTCAGCTCGGGGTTGCCATGAATTGTGATCGGCAATAGTCGGGCCACTGCTCCTCCAGCAGGGACCCGACAAGCGGCAGATCCGGGGAGACTCCCCTACCTCCCCCCAAGGAGGAGAGGCGCGGGAGTGCACCTCAGGGATCTGCTGGGTTTGGAGACTCCACATCGAGTCAGGTGCCAGATATAGAAATGCTTGGTCACAGGCCGGGTGAGCATGGAGTGCGGCCGGAGACCGGAGAGACGGGAGTGACTGACTGCTTTTCTCTGGGGGCGCGCTGAGGAACGGGGCCCCGAGTTCTCGGCTCCTCCTGGGAGGAGATTGGAAGGCCGCCATTTTCACTGTCGTCCTCCAAAGCTGTATGGAAAACTTGCAGGGAACAAAAGCCCCCTAGAGCAAACCCGAGCAGATTGCTTAGCCTGGCCCAGCAAGGGCGGGGCAGTTCCGCCTCCGGCAAAGATATTTGGGAACCACGGCAACAGGCCGCTCCCCCAGAAGATCAGCAGAAACAGCCAACCAAGACCAAGTTTACCAATCAATGAGAACGGGAGAACTCCAACGCTAGGGGAATACTGCACATAGAATTCATGGCTTTTTTACCATGATTCATTAGTCTTTCAAAGTTAATTTTTTTAACTTTTTTTTTGAATTTTTCTTTTTCCATTTTTCAACCAACATCTTATCATCTCTTTTTAAAAAAACATTTTATTTTTCGTTATTAGAGTCATATTCTATCCCTTCATAGCACTTACCCTTATTTTTGGCATATATATATATATATAAGTTGTTCTCTCTTTAAAATTTTGAGATACAGTTTCTTCTAACATAGCAAAATATACCCTAAATATCTAGTGTATGGCTTTATTCTAGTCTCCTGCTTGATCACATTCTCTCCCCTTTTTTTCTTTCTTTTTTTTTTAATGCTCTTCTTTCTTTTTTCAAACACCTTCTTATCAAATCCTTTTTTAAAATCTTTTATACTTTTCATCTTTACAGTCATATTCCATCCCTTCATCGTATCAACCCTTATTTTGTACATATATAGGTCTTTCTTTCTTTAAAATTTTAAGAGGCACTTTCTTCTAACAGACCAAAATACACCCAAAATCTAGTGTGTGGCACTGGTCTATGAACCAGCCTGATCCATATCTGATCATATTCTGTTTTTCTTGTTTTGTTCTGTTTTTGTTTGTTTTTATCTTTATCTTTATCTTTTTTTCCTCTCCTTTTTTCTTTCTTTCCTTTTCTTTTCCGCTGGTTTCAGGTCTTTTCTGATTTGTTTAGAGTATATTTTCTGGGGACGTTGTTACCCTGTTAGCATTTTGTTCTCTCATTCATCTATTCTCCTCTGCACAAAATGACAAGACGAAAAAAATCACCTCAACAAAAAGAACAAGAGGTAATACTGTCTGCCAGGGACTACTCAATATGGACATTAGTATGATGTCAGACCTAGAGTTCAGAATCATGATTTTAAAGATACTAGTTGGGCTTGAAAAAAGTATGGAAGTTATTAGAGAAACCCTTTCTGGAGAAATAAAAGAACTAAAATCTAACCAAGTCGAAATCAAAAAGGCTGTTAATGAGGTGCAATCAAAAATGGGGGCACTAACTGCTAGGATAAATAAGGCAGAAGAGAGAATCAGCAATATAGAAGACCAAATGATGGAAAATAAAGAAGCTGAGAAAAAGAGATAAACAACGACTGGATCACGAGGGCAGAATTCGAGACATAAGCGATACAATAAGACGGAACAACATTAGAATAATTGGGACCCCAGAAGAAGAAGAAAGGGGGGGCAGGAGGTATATTGGAGCAAATATTAGCAGAGAACTTCCCTAATGTGGGGAAGGAAACAGGCATCAAAATCCAGGAGGCACAGAGAACCCCTCTCAAAATCAATAAAAATAGGTCAACACCCCGACATCTAATAGTAAAACTTAGGAGTCTCAGAGACAAAGAGAAAATCTTGAAAGCAGCTCGGGAGAAGAGATGTGTAACCTACAATGGTAGAAACATTAGATTGGCAACACAACTATCCACAGAGACCTGGCAGGCCAGAAAGGACTGGCATGATATGTTCAGAGCACTAAATGAGAAGAATATGCAGCCAAGAATACTATATCCAGCTAGGCTGTCACTGAAAATAGAAGGAGAGATAAAAAGCTTTCAGGACAAACAAAAACTAAAGGAATTTGCAAACATGAAACCAGCCCTACAAGAAATATTGAAAGGGGTCCTCTAAGCAGAGAGCCTAAAAGCAGCATAGACCAAAAAGGAACACAGACAATATACAGTAATAGTCACCTTACAGGCAATCCAATGGCACTAAATTCATATCTTTCAATAGTTACCCTGAATGTAAATGGGCTCAATGCCCCAATCAAAAGACACAGGCTATCAGATTTGATTAAAAAACAAGACCCATCGATATGCTGTCTGCAAGAGACTCATTTTAGACCCAAAGACACCCCCAGATTGAAAGTGAGGGGCTGGAAAACGATTTACCATGGTAATGGACACCAAAAGGAAGCTGGGGTGGCAATCCTTATATCAGACAAATTAGATCTTAAACCAAAGATGGTAATAAGAGATGAGGAAGGACACTATATCCTACTTAAAGGGTCTATCCAACAAGAAGATCTAACAATTGTAAATATCTATGCCCCTAACATGGGAGCAGCCAATTATATAAGGCAATTAATAACAAAAGCATAGAAACACATCGACAACAATACAATAATAGTGGGGGACTTTAACACCCCCCTAACTGAAATGGACAGATCATCTAAGCAAAAGATCAACAAGGAAATAAAGACTTTATAATGACACACTGGACCAAAGAGACCTCACAGACATATCCAGAACATTCCATCCGAAAGCAACGGAATACACATTCTTCTCAAGTGCCCATGGAACATTCTCCAGAATTGATCACATCCTAGGTCACAAATCAGGTCTCCACCGGTACCAAAAGATTGGGATTATTCCCTGCATATTTTCAGACCACAATGCTTTGAAACTAGAACTCAATCACAAGAGGAAAGTTGGAAAGAACTCAAATACATGGAGGCTAAAGAGCATCCTACTAAAGAAGGAATGGATCAACCAGGAAATTAAAGAAGAATTTAAAAAATTCCTGGAAACCAATGAAAATGAAAACAGAACTGTTCAAAATCTTTGGGATGCAGCAAAGGCAGTCCTAAGAGGAGAGTATATAGCAATGCAAGCCTTTCTCAAGAAACAAAAAAGGTCCGAAATACACAACCTAACCCTACACCTAAGGAGCTAGAGAAAAAACAGCAAATAAAGCCTAAACCCAGCAGGAGAAGAGAAATAATCAAGATCAGAGCAGAAATCAATGAACTAGAAACCAAAAGAACAGTATAACAGATCAACGAAACTAGGAGCTGGTTCTTTGAAAGAATTAACAAGATTGATAAACCCCTGGCCAGACTTATCAAAAAGAAAAGAAAAAGGACCCAAATCAACAAAATCATGAATGAAAGAGGAGGGATCACAACCAACACCAAAGACATACAAACAAGTATAAGAACATTTTATGAGCAACTCTATGCCAGCAAATTAGATAACCTGGAAGAAATGGGTGCATTCTTAGAGATGTATCAACTACCAAAATTGAACCAGGAGGAAATAGAAAACCTGAACAGACCTATAGCCACTAAGGAAATTGAAGCAGTCATCAAAAATCTCCCAAGAAACAAAAGCCCAGGGCCAGATGGCTTCCCAGGGGAATTCTATCAGATATTTAAAGAAGAATTAATACCTATTCTCCTGAAACTGTTCCAAAAAAGAGAAATGGAAGGAAAACTTCCAAATTTGTTTTAGGAGGCCAGCATTACCTTGATCCCAAAACCACACAAAGACCCCATCAAAAAGGAGAATTACAGACCAATATCCTTGATGAATATGGATGCAAAAATTCTCACCAAAATACTAGCCAATAGGATCCAACAGTACATTAAAAGGATTATTCACCATGACCAAGTGGGATTTATCCCTGGGCTGCAAGGCTGGTTCAACATCTGCAAATCAATCAACGTGATACAATACATTAACAAAAGAAAGAAGAAGAATCATATGATCCTCTCAATAGATGCAGAAAAAGCATTTGACAAAGTACAGCATCCTTTCTTGATCAAAACTCTTCCGAGTATAGGGATAGAGGGTCCATACCTCAATATCATCAAAGCCATCTATGAAAAACCTACAGCGAATATCATTCTCAATGGGGAAATGCTGAGAGCTTTTCCCCTAAGGTCAGGAACGCGGCAGGGATGTCCACTCTCACCACTGCTATTCAACATATTATTAGATGTCCTAGCCACAGCCGTCAGACAACAAAAAGAAATCAAAGGCATCCAAATCGGCAAAGAGGAAGTCAAACTCTCACTCTTTGCAGATGATATGATACTGTATGTGGAAAACCCAAAAGACTCCACCCCAAAACTGCTAGAACTCATACAGGAATTCAGTCAAGTAGCAGGCTATAAAATCAATGCACAGAAATCAGTGGCATTCCTATACAGCAACAACAAGACAGAAGAGAGGCAAATCAAGGAGTCGATCCCATTTACAATTGCACCCAAAACCATAAGTTACCTAGGAATAAATCGAACCAAAGAGGCAAAGGATCTGTACTCAGGAAACTATAAAATACTCGGGAAAGAAATTGAGGAAGACACAAAGAAATGGAAAAACATTCCATGCTCATGGATTGGAAGAACAAACATTGTGAAGATGTCAGTGCTACCTAGAGTAATCTACACATTCAATGCAATCTTCATCAAAATACCATCCACCTTTTTCAAAGAAATGGAACAAATAATCCTAAAATTTCTATGGAACCAGAAGAGACCCCGAATAGCCAGAGGAATATTGAAAAAGAAAAGCAAAGCTGGCGGCATCACAATTCCGGACTTCCAGCTCTATTACAAAGCTGTAATCATCAAGACAGTCTGGTACTGGCACAAAAACAGACACATAGATCAATGGAACAGAATTGAGAGCCCAGAAATGGACCCTCAACTCTATGGTCAACTCATCTTCAAGGAAGCAGGAAAGAATGTCCAATGGAAAAAAGACGGTATCTTCAACAAATGGTGTTGGGAAAATTGGACAGCCACATGCAGAAGAATGAAACTGGACCGTTTCCTTACACCACACACAAAAATAGGCTCCAAATGGTTGAAAGACCTAAACGTGAGACAGGAGTCCATCAAAATCCTAAAGGAGAACACAGGCAGCAACCACTTTGACCTCAGCCACAGCAACTTCTTCCTAGAAACATTGCCAAAGGCAAGGGAATCCAGGGCAAAAATGAACTATTGGGATTTCATCAGGATAAAAAGCTTTTGCACAGCAAAAGAAACAGTCCACAAAACCAAAAGACAAGCGACAGAATGGGAGAAAATATTTGCAAATGACATATCAGATAAAGGGCTAGTATCCAAAATCTATAAAGAACTTGTCAAACTCAACACCCAAAGAACAAATATTCCAATCAAGAAATGGGCAGAAGACATGAACAGACATTTTTCCAAAGAAGACATCCAAATGGCCAACAAACACATGAAAAAGTGCTCAACATCGTTCGGCATCAGGGAAATCCAAATCAAAACCTCAATGAGATACCACCTCACACCCATCAGAATGTCTAAAATTAACAAGTCAGGAAACAACAGATATTGGCGGGGATGTGGAGAAAGCGGAACCGTCCTACACGGTTGGTGGGAATGCAAGCTGGTGCAACCACTCTGGAAAACAGTATGGAGGTTCCTCAAATAGTTGAAAACAGAGCTACCATACGATCTAGCAATTGTACTACTGGGTATTTTCCCCAAAGATACAAATGTAGGGATCCGAAGGGGTACGTGCACCCCAATGTTTATAGCAGCAGTGTCCACAATAGCCAAACTGTGGAAAGATCCATGATGTCCATCGACAGATGACTGGATAAAGAAGAGGTGGTATATATACACAATGGAATATTATGCAGCCATCAAAAGGAATGAGATCTTGCCATTTGCAATGACGTGGATGGAACTGGAGGGGGTTATGCTGAGTGAAATAATTCAATCAGAGAAAGACATGTATCATATGACCTCACTGATATGAGGAATTCTTAATCTCAGGAAACAAACTGAGGGTTGCTGGAGTGGTGGGGGGTGGGAGGGATTGGGTGGCTGGGTGATAGACATTGGGGAGGGTATGTGCTATGGTGAGCACTGTGAAGTGTACAAGACTGATGAATCATGGATCTGTACTCCTGAAACAAATAATGCAATATATGTTAAGAAAAAAAAAGGAGGAGATAGCAGGAGGGGAAGAATGAAGGGGAGTAAGTCGGAGGGGGAGACGAACCATGAGAGACGATGGACTCTGAAAGACAAACTGAGGGTTCTAGAGGGGAGGGGGTGGGGGGATGGGTTAGCCTGGTGATGGGTATTAAAGAGTGCACATTCTGCATGGAGCACTGGGTGTTATGCACAAACAATGAATCATGGAACACTACATCAACAACTAATGATGTAATGTATGGTGATTAACCTAACAATAAAAAATTATTAAAAAATAAAATAGCACAGTGAGAAAAACTGCTCTGTGAATTACTAGAGAATTAACTAAGCGAAGATCCCTGGAAATATTATCAACTAACTTAGAGACTTTTTCACAGTTATAAACTTTTTATGCATGCATTAATTTTTTCAGTAGATTTTTAATGTCACCTATTTTATACTAACCCTATACTAGGTACCAGAGATACCTTTGTTAATAACAGATCTGGCCACTGATTGTTTATTCTACTATGGATTACAGATATTAATAGTTATAATAATAATAATAATAGGGGAAATACAAAGATGATTGTAGTGTGAACTCTGAAACTGACAAAAGAAACTCTGTCCTCATTGTCACTAATTCTTAAATTTCCATATTTCTGATTATACTGATTAATTTTTTCAAAGCAGTATAGATAAAAAACAGATGGGGTTCTGTTTAAAATGTAGATGATGCTAGTAATAGTATTAATAACAATACTAATAATTAAAACTAAACTTATTGGAAGCTATTGAAGAATTTTAAAAAGCATAGATCCTGGGGTCAGGTTATCTGATTTCAGTTCCTAGTGTTGCCACTTATTGATTGAGAGTTAGAACAAATTAATCTGTCTTAATTTCTTCATCTACTAAATGGGATTAATACTATACACATGATAGGGTTTCTATAAAACTTAAATGAGCAAAAAGTTAGGAAAGTGATTTGTACATTGTAAATACTATTTGAGTATTACTATTATTATTGAATTAATATTTATTACATTGGTAGGTGCTAGACTAGCTGTTTTATATTAATAATACAACATATTATATTATTTACGTCAAGAACAACCCTATGAACTAGGTATTCAGTGGTTCATCAGATATTAGGTGAGAAGCTACTAGTATACTAGGAATTCTAATCGCTGGGTATATAATAGTGAAAAAATAAATGCCACTGTCTTTGTGATCAAAGGAAGGAAATCCAGATATAAAACATATGTAATATAATGCCAAGGGGGTGAGGAGTGCTGTGGGATAGAGGGTGATGGATACAGGAGTCTAGTAAGTCCCCTCTTGGGACTCATAGAGGTGATAGGTGGCATTTTAGTAGAAACTTGAATGAGGTAAAGAAGGCATCCTAGGAATATCTGAGGAAAGAGCTTTCTACACAGAGGAAACTGCTGGTTCAAAGTACCTAAGGAGGGAATATGCTGGACAAATTTGAGAAATATCAAGAAATCGTATTGGGGAACTGGAGGAAAGAGATTGAGGAGTTAGTCAGAATTCTGGTCAGATAGGATCCTGTAGACTGGCAATAATAAAACTGGTAAGTCAGTCCTCAGCTATACTCCCCACTTTACCCTACAGCCGATTTATTATGGATGTAATGTAAAACCAGGAAGATTTTAGGAGAGGAGTAATGTTTATTTATTAATTTAACAAATACTCATTGAAGTCCTACTACACTTTTACTTTCATTGACATATGTGATACTCAGTCAAAATCCAAAACAGTCTTATGAAGGTTACTAATATAATGTCAGGATGTGATATATGTAGTAAAATTAATAAAGCAGGTTAGGAGAAATAGAAAGTGTCAGATAGGTTTGGGTATTACAGTTTTATATACAATGACCCAGAATATTTGCCTGATAAAGTGAGTTTTGAGCACAGACCTAAAGCTTTTTAAGAGAATGAATCATATGATTCTGGGAAAAGAGAGTACCAGGCAGAAAGAATAGCAAGTGCAAAGGCTCTGAGGCAAAGAATATATGGCACATTTGAGGAAATGCAAGGAATAATTGTGGCTGGAGGTATATGGGGGAGCATTAATGTTGCAAGAGATGAGGGGCATCAAATGTGAGGCAATGTGGGCAGATCATGTAAGAACTCATAAACTATTATAAAGAAGTGGATTTTATTCAGTGTGAATTGAGAAGTCACAATATGATTTATCTTTTAAAATCATTGTTATAGTTCAGTGAATTTGAAACTTTCTATACCAATTCACCATTAAGTTTCTTACTCTTTTAGTAATTTTTATTTCATTAAAAAATTCTATTTCATCCTAGCTAATGTTATAACAGGAAAAGGAAATACAAGGCATGCAAACTGAGAAGGAAGAAATAAAACTGTCTTTATTTACGGATGGGATAATTATATATGTAGAAAATCCAAAAGAATCAACAATAACACCAAAATCCTGGAAATAATAAACAATTATAATAAGATTGCAGAATATAAGGTTAATATACAAGAGTCAGTAGTTTCCCTGTAATGGTAATAAATAAGTGGAATTTGAAATTAAAAACATAATACCATTGGGACAGGTGGGTGGTTCAGTCGGTTAAGTGTTCAACTCTTGATTTCAGCTCAGGTCATAATCTCAGTGTTGTGAGATCAAGCCCCATGTCAGGCTCTGCGCTGGGCATGGAAGCTGCTTAAGATTCTCTCTCTTCCTCTCCCTCTGCCACTCTGCCCCCACCTGTGCTCTCTCTCTAAAAAAAAAAAAAAAAAAAAAAATTAGTATCCAAAAAAAATAAAATATGTATAAATCTGAGACATGTACAAGATCTGTGTGAGGAACACTTAAAAAAACTCTACTGAATGCAATTAAAAAACTAAATAAATAGATATTCCATGATCATAAGCAGGAAGATCTGATATTATCAAGATGTCAGTTCTTCCCAATTTGATCTATAGATTCAGTACATTCCCTATCAAAATCCCAGAAAATTATTTTGTGGATATTGACAAACTGATTCTAAAGTTTATAAAGAGGCAAAATACCCAGAATGACCAAAATAATATTGAAGGAAAATAACAAAGTTGAAGGTCTGACACTACTTAATTTTAAGACTGACTACAAAGCTACAGTAATCAAAGGAAACAGTCGATAAAACAAAGAGGCAACCCACAGAATGGGAGAAGATATTTGCAAATGACACTACAGATAAAGGGCTGGTATCCAAGATCTATAAAGAACCTCTCAAACTCAACACCCAAAAAACAAATCAGTCAAAAAGTGTGCAGAAGATATGAAAAGACTCTTCTCTGAAGAAGACATGCAAATGACTAACAGACACAGGAAAAAAATGTTCATCATCATTAGCCATCAGGGAAATTCAAATCAAAAACCACACTGAGATACCACCTTACACCAGTTAGAATGGCAAAAATGGACAGGGAAAGAAACAACAAATGTTGGAGAGGTTGTGGAGAAAGGGGAACCCTCTTACACTGTTGGTGGGAATGCAGGTTGGTACAGCCACTTTAGAAAATAGTGTGGAGGTTCCTCAAAAATTTAAAAATAGAGCTACCCTATGACGCAGCAATTGCACTACTGGGTGTTTACCCCAAAGACACAGATGTAGTGAAAAGAAGGGCCATATGCACCCCAATGTTCATAGCAGCAATGTCCACAATAGCCAAACTGTGGAAAGAGCTGAGATGCCCTTCAACAGATGAATGGATAAAGAAGATATGGTCCATATATACGAAGGAATATTACTCAGCCATCAGAAAGGATGAATACGCAACTTTTACATCAACATGGATGGGACTGGAGGAGGTTATGCTAAGTGAAATAAGTCAAGCAGAGAAAGTCAATTATCATATGGTTTCACTTATTTGTGGAACATAAGGAATAGCAGGGAGGACAGTAGGAGAAGGAAGGGAAAATGAAGGGGAGGGAAATCGGAGGGAGAGATGAACCATGAGAGACTATGGACTCTGAGAAACAAACAGGGTTTTAGAGAGGGGGGGATTGGTTAGCCTGGTGATGGGTATTAAGGAGGGCACGTACTGCATGGAGCAGTGGGTGTTATACGAAAACAATGGATCGTGGATCACCACATCAAAAACTAATGATGTATGGTGACTAACATAACATAATAACATTTAAAAAAAAACTACAGTAATCAAGACAATGTCGTATTGGTGAAAGAATAGATGGATAGATCACTGGGACAGAGGAGAGTGTGCAAAAATAGACTCACTTAAATATAGCCAGCTGATGTCTGACAAAGGAGCAAAGGGAATACAGTGGAATCAATATAGTCTTTTCAACACATAGTGCTAGAACAATTGAACATCCACATGCAAAAAACAATCTATACACAGACTTTGAATTCACAAAAATTCACTCTAAATGCATAACAGACTTAAAAGTAAAGTGCAAAACTATAAAACTACTAGAAGATATCTCCTAGAAGATAATATAGGAGAAAACCTAGATGACCTTGGGTATGGCAAGGACTTTCAAGATATGATAACAAAAGCCTTATCCATGAAAGACTTGGCAAGCTGGACTTTATTAAAATTAAAAACTCCTGCTCTGTGAAAGACAGTGTTAAGAGGGTGAGAAGAAAAGCCAGACTGGGAGAAAATATTTGCAAAAGATATATCTGATGTGGGACTATTATCCAAAATACACAAAGAACTCTTAAAAGTCAACAGTAAGAGAACAACAACCAAAGTGAAAGATGTGCACTTGACCTTAATAGACACCTCACCAAAGAACATATACAGATGTCAAATAAGCACATGAAAAGATGCTGCACATCATGTAATCAGGGAAATGCAAATTAAACAATTGTGAGATGCCACCACACATCTATTAGAATGGTCCAAATCTGGAACATTCATTACACCAAATACTGGCCAGGATGTGGAACAATAGGGACTCTCATTATTGCTGATGGAATACAAAATGGTACAGCCACTTTGGAAGATAGTTTGTCAGTTTCTTACAAAACAAAAACTAAATATATGATCCAGAAACTGCACTCCTTGGTATTTGTGTGCAAAGGATTTGAAAAATCGTGTTCACACAAAAACTTGTACACAGGTGTGTAGAGCAGCTTTATTCAAATGTGCCAAAACCTGGAAGCAACCGAGATGTCATTCAGTAGGTGAAAGAATACATAAACTGTGGTACATCCAGGCAGTGGGATATTATACAGTGCTGGATAGAAATGAGCTATCAAGCCATAAAAGACATGGAGGAAACAAATATATATTATTAAGTGAAAGAGTCTAGTATGAAAAGTCTACATTCTATATAGACAGTTTAAAAAAGGCAAAAATATGAAGACAGTGAATAGATCAGTGGTTACCAAAGTTTAGGGGAAAAGGTGGGGTGAATAGGTGGGACACACAATCTTTAGTGAAAATACTCTGTATGATGTCGTAATGATGGATTTTTGTCATTATGCATTTACCCAAATTCATACATTTTTATCACCAAGAGTAAACCCTAATGTAAACTGTGAAATTTAGAAGAATTTATCAGTGTAGTTTCATCAGTTGCACCAAATGAATCACTCTGATAAGGGAAGTTAATAATGGAGAAGGCTATTAATGTGTGAGGGCAGAGGGTACATAAGACATCTCTGTACCTTCCTCTCAATTTTTGCTGTGAACTTAAAACTACTCTAAAAAATGAAATCCTTAATTCTATTTCCAATGCAATGGATTGATTCTATATTATTTTGAGAAATACGTTTACTACTTGAAACAAAGGTCTATGATTTTGAAGTTCCTTTGTTAATCCTTATAGATATCTTCCCAAACCAATATTTAGTTCTACCTTTTTTTGGTGCCTCAGCATTTTTCACACTGCAGAATAATGCACCATATTAAGATATGTGACAACTTCCAGGAAAGATGGTGGAGTAGGAGGATCCTAAGCTCACCTCATCCCACAGATACAACTACACGCACATCAGTGTAAAGAACTCAGAAAAACAACCCAAAGAGTGGCAAAACAGACTCTTCACAGCTAAATGTAGAGAAGATACCATATCAAAGAAGGTAGGAAGGATAGAGACACAATTGGGAGCCAGTGGAGCCACAGGAGTGTCTGCAGGAAAGAGGGACATAAGGGTTGTGGAAAGGGGAGAGGAACAGACCACTACACTAGGTACCCCAGGCATTGAAGACCTACACTGGGAAGATGAATCCCCGGAACATTTGTGTTTGAAAACAAGAGGGGCCTAACTTTGTGAGTTCTTACAGTCAGTGGGGCTTAACAGCTAGAATTTTAAAAATCAGGGGCTTGGTTCTGGGAGAACTTGAGGGTGATAGGAAACTGAGTCCCCACCTTAGAGAGATAGCACAACAAACAACCCCACAGAAAACAGCATAAAAACAGCAGTTTGAATAACACCTGAGGTATACAGGAAGATTCATTTGCTAATTTCAGAGCATGTGCTGAAGGGGTAGGTATTTTTTGGAGACTTCTCCAAGAATAAAAGACCTAATTGGTGCCATTTCCCTTACCCCCAATCCCAGCCTAGATACAAGGACACATGCAGGACCCAGCACAGGGCAACACTCTCCACCTAGCTAGCTAACAGCACACCCCACCCCTGCATGCTTCTGCAGACTATGCAAATGGAAGTGAAAAGAAAGCCAGGGTAGCAATACTTATATTGGACAAAATTGACTTTTTTTTAAAATTAACATATACAATTGACTTTAAAACAAAGACTCTAACAAGAGACAAAGAAGGACACTACATAATCATAAAAGAATCCAACAAGAAGGTAAAACTATTTTAAATATTTATGAACCCAACATGGGAGCACCCGAATACATAAAGCATCCAATAACATAAAGGAAATAATCAATAGTAATATGATAATAGTGAACTCCACTTACATCAATGGATAGATTATCCAAACAGAAAATCAACAAGGAAACAGTGGCTTTGAATGACACATTGGACCAGATGTATCCGAGATATAGTCAGAGCATTCTATCTTAAAACAGCAGAATACACATTCTTTTCAAGCATGCTTGGAACGTTCTCCAGAATAGATCACATGTTAGGCCACAAAACAAGTCTCAACAAGTTCAAAAAAACTGAAGTCATACCAGGCATCTTTTCCAACCACAATGTTATGAAACTAGAAATCAACCACAAGAAAAAATCTGGAAGGAACACAAATACATGAGGTTCAGTAACTTCCTACTAAATAATGATTGGATCAACCAAGAAATCAAAGAGGAAATCAAAAAATACATGGAGACAATTGAAAATGAAAACACAGCCATCCAAAATGTTTTGGATGTAGCAGAAGCTGTTCTAGAGAGAAGTTTATGGCAATATGGGCCTCAAGAAGCAAGAAAATTGTCAAATAAACAACCTCAACTTACACCTAACGGAGCTAGAAAAAGAAGAACAAAAAATCCCAAAACCAGTAGAAGGAAGGGAATAATAAAGATTAGAGCAGAAATAAATGAAATAGAAATTTAAAAAAAAGCAAAAGAACACATCAATGAAACCAGGAGCTGATTCTTTGAAAGGATAAAAAAATTGATAAACATTTAGCCACACTCATCAAAAAGAACAAAAACAAAACAGAGGACTCAAAATCAGAAATGAAAGAGGAGAAATAACAACCAACACCACAGAAATACAAAGGATTATAAGAGAATATTATGAAAAATTATATGTCAACAAGCTGTACAACCTGAAGAAATAGATAAATTCATAGAAACATAAAACCTCCCAATACTTAATAAGGAAGAAATAGAAAATTTGAACAGACTGATTACCAGCATTGAAATGGAATCAGGAATCAAAAAACTCCCAAGAAACCAAGATCCAGGACCAGATGGCTTCACAGATGAATTATACTGAACATATAAAGAAGAGTTAATACCTATTCTTCTGAAATTATTCCAAGAAGTAGAAGAGGGGGAAAAGCTTCCAGATTCGTTCTGTGAGGCCAACATTACCTTGAGACCAAAATCAGATAAAGACACTACAAAAAAGAGAACTGCAGGCCAATATGTCTGATGAACATAGATGCAAAATTCTTCAATAAAATATTAGCAAACCAAATCCAACAGTACATTAAAAAAATCATTCATCGCAATCAAGTAGAATTTATTCCTGGAATGCATGAGTGGTTCAGCATTCACAAATCAATCAACTTGATACATCACGTCAAGAAGAGAAAGGATAAGAACCATATGATCATTCCAGTAGATGCAGAAAAACCATTTGACAGAGTACAACATACATTCATGATAAAAGCACCCAGTAAAGTAGTTTAGAGGGAACATAGCTCAGCAGAATATAGGCCATTTATGAAAAATACACAGCTAACATCATCCTTAATGGTGAAAAACTGAGTTTTCCCCTAACATTGGGAATAAGACAAGGATGTCCACTCTCACCAGTTTTATTCAACATAGTACCAGAAGTCCTGCCACAGCCATCAAACAAGAAGAAATAAAAGGCATCCAGATTGGTATGGAAGAGGTAAACTTTTCACTATTTGCAGATGACATGATAGTATACATAGAAAACCCTAAATACTCCACCAAAAAACTACTAAAACTAATAGATGAATTCAGTAAGGTCACAGGATACAAAATCAATATACAAAAACCATTGCATAGCTATACACTAATAATGAAGTAGGAGAAAGAGAAATTAAAACAATCCCATTTATAATTGCACCAAAAATAATTAAGAACCTAGGAGTGAACTTATCTAAGGGGATGAAAAATCTGAACTCTGAGAATTATAAAACATTGATCAAGGATATTGAAGATGACATAAACAAAGGGAAAGATATTCTGTGTTCATAGATTGGAAGAACAAACATTGTTAAAATGTCCGTACTGCCCAAAGCAGTCTACAGATTTAATACAATCCCTATCAAAATACCAATAGCATTTTTCACAGAACTAGAATAAATAACCCCGAAACTTGTATGGAACCACACAAATCCTTAAATAGCCAAAGCATTCTTGAAAAAGAACAAAACTGGAGATATAATCCAGTTATGATTTTGTGATAACATAATCCCAGATGTCAAGATACATGACAGAGCTTTAGTAATATAATAGTATGGTATTGGCAGAAAAATAGACACATAAGATCAAGGGAACAGAATAGAGAGCCCAGAAATAAACCCAGGATTATATGGTCAATTCATCTTCAACAAAGGAGGCAAGGACGTGCAGTACAAAAAGGACAATCTCTTTAACAAATGGTGTTGGGAAAGTTGGACAGCTACATGCAAAAGGATGAAACTGGACCACTTTCTTACACAATACACAAAGATAAATTCAAAATGGATTAAAGACCTAAATGTGAGACCTGAAACCATAAAAATCCTAGAAGAGAGCACAGGCAGTAAATTTCTTTGACACTGGCCATAGCAACATCTTTCTAGTTATGTCTCCTCAGGCAAGGAAACAAAAGCAAAAATAAACTATTGGGACTACATTAAAATAAAAAGCTTCTTTGCAGCAAAGGAAACAATCAACAAAACTAAAAGACAACCTACTAAATGGGAGAAGATATTTGCAAATGACACGTCCAATAAAGGGTTAGTATCCAAAATACATACAGAACTTACATAACTCAACACCAAAAACAAACAAAAAAATAAAAACAAAAATAAATAATCTAATTTAAAGAAGGGCAGAAGACATGAGCAGACATTTCCCCAAAGAAGACATACAGATGGCCAACAGACACATGAAAAAATGCTCAACATCGCTCATCATCAGGGAAATGAATATCAAAACTACAATGAAATATCACCTTATACTGGTCAGAATGGCCAAAATAAAAAACACATGAACAAAAAGTGTTGGTGAGGATATGGAAAAAAAGGAACCCTAGTGCACTGATGGTGGGAATGCAAACTGATGCAGCCACTGTGGAAAACAGTATGGAGGTTCCTCAAAAATTAAAAATAGAATTACCATACAATCCAGTAATTCCAATACTGGATATTTACCCAAAGAATACAAAAACACTAATTCGAAAAGATATATGCACCCTTATGTTTACTGCGGCATTATTTACAATAGCCAAATTATGGAAGCAAGGTTAAGCGTCCATTAATAGATGAATAAAGAAAATGCGGACTAAACACACACACACTTACACACATACACACACACACAGTGGAATACTACTCAGCCATAAAAAAAGAATGAAATCTTGTCATTGGCAACAACATGGATGGATCTAGAGGGCATAATGCCAAGTGAAATAAGTCAGAGAAAGACAAATAATATGATTTTACTGACATATGGGATTTAAGAAACAAAACAAAGAAAAAAAGAGACAAAACATAAACAGACTTCTAACTATAGGGAAAAAATGGATGGTTACCAGAGGCAAGGTGGATGGGAAGATCAATGAAATAGGTTAAGGGGATTAAGAGTATGCTTATCCTGGTGAGCACTGACTAATGTATAGTTTTGTTGAATCACTATATTATACACCTAAAATGAACGTAATACTGTATACTGGAATAAAAATAGAAATAAAAGTAAAAATAAACTTTTAAAAAGATGTGGCTATGTCTTGGGTTTTTTGGTTTTTGTTTTTGACTTGTTTTTTGTAGGTTTAGAAAATACATCCTCTGTATACAGATTTACAGGTAAGTGTTATTAAGATCATGAATATAGGGAATTTGACAATCTGAAAATTTATTCCTTAAAACTATGATTGCATTGAATGACCTTTGGGTTTTTTTGTATTGCCTAGTACAATTTGAAAGGCTCTACCTTAGATTATGGTAGTTATCAACAGAGGTGATAGCAATTGGTTAGATTCTAGATATATTTTGAAGTTAATGCCAGTAGGATTTGCTGACATTTTTTATGTGAGTTGTGTAAGAAAGAGGAAATCCATAATGCTCCAAAAACATGGCTGGAGAAAATGAGTGAATAGTGTCATTTATTTGGAAGGAAGATTTGTGGATTGGGTAGACTGGGACGTGGGGCTGGGGATTGACTTACCAGCTTTATCCCCTCTGTTTATAGAGAATAAAAAGGGGTCCAATAGTTAAGTAAAATGCCACGAAGCCAGTAAATTTTAGTGCCTGTTTTCAATCCAACTTTAGTCTCACTAAAAATGTAGGTTGTGAAAGGAATGAGATTCTCTCATACATTACATTTGTAGTTCTGTGCAAAGAAAGTGTTGGACGACCAGAAGGAGAAGAAGGTTAAGGCAGGACTCATGGCTGACTCAGTGGACTTGGCTATCCTTAGCACATTGGCCACTATCTTTGTCCCAATTTTAGAAGAGACCAGTAATCCTCTCTTCCCTATTAGGACATTTGGCCTCAGAATGATTTTCTTGGTTGAATGTGTTTGGGGATTTTTCTGCTTCAAGCAGTAAGGAAAAAAACAACAGAAAATTCCCTCACAATTCTAAAAGATAGAAGTCTGAGATCAAGAGGTCAGCAGGGTTTGTTTCTTCTGGGGCCTCTCTTCTTGGCTGATAGATGGCCATCTTGTAGTCCCTGTGTGTGTGTGTTTGTGTGTGTGTGTGTGTGTGTGTGTGTGTGTGTTTAAGATTTATTTATTTTAGAGATAGGGGTGGGGAGTGGGGGTGGGGCAGAGGAAGAGGAAGAGAGAGAATTTCAGTCAGACTCCCTGCGGAATGCAGAGCTCAACTTGGAGCTCGGGGCTCAATATCATGACCCTGAGATCGTGACCTGAGCTGAAATCAAGAGTAAGATGCTTAACTGACTGAGCCACCCAGGTGCTCCGAAGTTCCTGTTCTTATATCATCTTCCCTTTGTATGTGTCTGTGCCCTAATCTCCTTTATAAGGATATCGTCGTACTGGAGTAGGATCTACCCTAATGATTTCCTTTGAACATAATTAACTTTTTAAAAGCCCCGTCTTCAAAAATAGTCACATTCTGAGGTACTGGGGGTTAGGAGTTCAACATGCAAATTTTGGGTGAACATAATTCAGCCCATTAATAAATAAAGTAGCTGACTGAGAAAACAATAATGTTCTCATTTCATGAATATACAGAGAGCAGCTTCATTGGCTTGAGGAAGAGGCAGTGTTTGGTGGGGGGGGGGGGAGGCACATTTAGAGTCAATGACACCTGGTTTCCAATCCACTTAATCTTTCTAAAGCTCAGTTTCCTCATATGTGAAATGGGAATAATAATCCTTTCATTTTTATGTGGTTATCAAGCTTGAATAAATAATGAGTTATGATACATCATAGAGTCAATACTAAATACTAAAACGCTAACACTGATTTTAAAGATCATATTTAAAGTACTCCAGATTTGTTCACTGTTTTTCCCTAAATCATTCTAAAATATTACAATATATTTTTCCATGTTTGTACAAATTAGAAATTATGTACAGAAGCCAAAAGTATTAGTTTAAAATGTATAATTTTTGGAGTTTAATTAATTTTCTAAGTTAAGTTTCTAAGTTAATTTTCTAAGTCTAAGTTTGTTTTCCCTTATTTGCAGTATTCAAATAACAATAGCAGAATTCACTTTGGATCATTGTGAGGCTTAAATAAATTACAATTGAGAAAACACTTAGTGAAGAGCCTGACACATAATAAGTAAAAAAAAAAAAAAAAATTAACTGTTACGTTGTCTGGTCTCTCTGTTTATATAATGTATTATCTATAATATAACAATATGAAAATTATGTTTCCCTTAAATGATAATTATATACATTACTTGTTAAAATAATTATTTTTGTCAAAATGCAGTATTAAGTTTACTTATCCTCATACAAACATTTTTTTCTCATTGTTACTTGGAGATAACAATAGAACTTCATAAAGGATCTTAAGGATTTATTACATAGCTGTATCATTGGATATGTGTACACGTGTATTATATAAACTAAAGCTAGGGAATTCTGATTATATGAAACACATCATGTAGATTTCTATTTATTAAATTTTAATGAAATTGTCTTTATATTTAATAAGATGCGTACATAGGAAAATGAACATTTTAGATCTCAACACAGATGTATAGGCAATAGGGAACACTGAAAGGCTGTTTTAGGCTTGCACTTATATAGACAAGATATTAATGATCTTTCTTTAGATGAATAGTTGTCATCTATAATAAAATTACAGAGCACTTTTATTTTAAAATTGTTTCTTTTCCTTAAGTGAATATCATATAATTTGAATTTTTTTTAGTAAGTCAGGCTTATCACACTCCTTTTTCCTTCAGACTTCAATGTTTTTATATCTTACATGTTTTAAAAATAGTGCAAATTTTTGGAAGAAACAAAATCTATTAGAATTTGTACATTTTAACGACATTTTAAAGTTTCTTTTGTTGCCTTCTTGGCTTAATTAAATATTAATTTGACAATAGGTTTTTCCAACTTAAGAGATTGAAATCTCTTTTCCACCACCTAGAAAGTGACTTGGAAAAAAAAAATCACTAAAACAGATTTATTCTTTCTTCTCTTATGCTAGTAGGTAATTTGACTGTTCTTTTTCTTAAATTTTGAAGGCTCGTGCTTAGAATGCTTTCCAAAATGTAATTTTGTGTCATAGGCATTTTAAAAGCATGTGTATGTTTTTTCTTCTTTCCAAATTCACAAACCTTGATAATGCAAAAAAAAAAAATCCCACAACTATATATTTTCACAGTATATAGCTTGTATGATATCATTTTTCAAAACAAATGTTCATTGCTAGCTCTGTACTTTGGAGCTATTTGAAGCATCAAAGAGGACATGTCCTCTAATGTGAAGTGCCTCTATTGTGAGTTAAGCGAATAGTACAGATGAGCCCCAGAAAAATACACGAGATATGCAGGTGGATGTTAAATCAATAAGAAATCTTATTTCATAAGTACTAGATTTCATTAGCAGTATTTCTCTGTCTTTAAAACTTTAGGAAAATATGTCATTATGCATAATTTGATGGGCTCTACCATGGTGATAATATTGCTTAGGGAAAATACTGACTCTAAGTAAGGACATAGTGAACTGCACATAAAGCATAAAACCCAATGAGTAGAAAGTAGAAAACAAAGAATGTAAATGAGTTTAAGTAGAGGATATTTCAGTGGAGGCAGTGATACATAAATCATTTATAGCAAAGACCCGTATTTAAAATTTTGCTAAAAAGGAATAGTGCAAGCAATCATCTAGTTTAAATAAAACCAGATAATAGTTACATAGGCACATTAAATTACCATCGTAGCTTACTTTTTTTGACTAAATATCAGTAGAAAACTGGGGATATGAAAAAGGAGATATACAATTACTAATGTCAAGAAAAGAGATTAATATGAGAATGGGGATAAATAAGAATATTTCAATGTAATGAAATACATAACCACAACATAACAGGAACTCATTGGAATGACACTAGATATTGCTTAGATTTTAAGTTAACCACCATCTTTTCAGTGATTCTAAATACATACTTCAGCATATATACACATCAAAAACTTCAGCAGGAAGAGCTAATGAATGTCACTCTGAGGGCTTTTGCCAAAAGGTTGTGGGTAAAGGATGAGTACTGAATTTTACTAAAATTTAAATGTAAGGAGGTTGTTTTATAGGTGACAAGAAGTCTTGCCACTTTCAAATCCTGCAGGACTCCAGATTCTTCACTGGAAATAGATCTAGTAAAATAAAAATAATTGTGAACATATTAAGGCCAAATAAGTGTCAGACCTTCTTGTCCTATTAGGCAATGAAAACCTGTCACTTAATGAAATGATATTAACAGTGACTAACATTTACTGAGTTCTCTCAGTGTTTTTAAGTATTTCTCATACATTTTCATATTTAATTAAAAAAACCCAGATGATTTCTATCCCAACACTCTCACAAAAGGGGAAACTAAAACAAAGAGAGTTTAAGAAACTTGTCCAACTCTCAGAGTTGATGTGCCAGAGTGTGGATATTTTGACCAGAGGCCATTGATTTCAGATTTCAGAAATGGGCTTTGCCATTTCTTTAGTGTCTTAGTAAAATTAAAACTTTTCATTAAATACAACATATATGAATATCAACATCTCTGCAATCTACCTATTTTAGATTGTGTTGATATATATAAATCCTTAAATATCTTGGCAGGAAAGAAAATTTAAAGTTAGTGATTAGGTTGTTTGTGTCAAAATTTTTACTGAAAATAAGGATTAAGCTGCATTGGGGTAAGATAGAGTAGGACTCCTTTCTCTTCTCATGCAATGTTATACTGTTATTGTAGTCCTTGAGCCTAGATGGTGTTTGTTCGCTGATTCACTTGCGATGCGATACTTTTTGTGGCTGTGAATCACAATCACCTTGGAAGCTTAAGAAAATTTAATACCTAGGATATAAACAGAACCTCAGAAATTAGAAGCTCTAGGAGTGGGGCTTGGGCTTAGATGTGGTTTTTGTTGTTGTTGTTGTTTTAAGCCACCCAGTCATTTTATTTTATTTTATTATTTTATTTTATTTTATTTTATTTTTTATTTTTTAAAAGATTTTATTCATTTGACAGAGAGAGAGAGAGAGAGAGTGAGAGAGAGCGCACAAGCAGGGGGGAGGGGCAGACAGAGGGAGAGGGAGAAGCAGGCTCCTGGCTAATCAGGACCCTGTTATCATGTCCTGAGCTGAAAGCAGACACTTAACCAGCTGAGTCAGCCAAGCCCAAATTGAGTAACACTGATTACTCACTAAAGATACTGACAGAGAGAACAAGCAACATGTTATCTCTTTTGAAGACGAATTACAATAATATGTATTTAAATATTCTAGGAATAAATAAATAAATAAATATCCCTAGATAGAGTTGTCTATGTGTATAGTTGAATAATTAAATATATGTTGAAATGTAATTCTGCCCCCAATACTTCATCATGAATCGTCCATTTTAAGGACTTTTTTTTTTTTAAGATTTTATTTATTTATTTGTCAGAGAGAGAGAGAGAGAGTGAGAGAGGCAGGCAGAGGGAGATGCAGGCTCCCTGCTGAGCAAGGAGCCCGGTGCGGGACTCGATCCCAGAACCCCTGGGATCATGACCTGAGCCAAAGGCAGACGCTTAACCGAGTGAGCCAACCAGGCATCCCAAGGACATTTTTTTTTAAAAATAACGTTAGTATATCCCTAAGAAATTGAGCAATAAATCTGTTACATAGTCTAATATTCAGTTCATTTTTTTTTTAAGATTTTATTTATTTATTTGACACAGAGAGACAGCGAGAGAGGGAACACAAGCAGGGGGACTGGGAGAGGGAGAAGCAGGCTTCCCGCTGAGCAGGGAGCCCGATGCGGGCCTCGATCCCAGGACCCTGGGATCATGACCTGAGCCGAAGGCAGTCGCTTAACCAACTGAGCCACCCAGGCGCCCCTCAGTTCATTTTTTAATTCCCCTAATTATGCCAATAATATCTTTTATGAAATTTTAATTAAATCAAATCAATATTTACCAAATAGTTCTTTTGTCTTTTTTTTTTTCTTGGCACCTTTTGAGTTGAAACTACACCCCATTTTTTAATGCCATTTATATCTGAAGCATCCAGGCCAGTTGTCTTGTAAAATGGTCCACATTCTAAATGTATCTGACTATTCTTTCCTAGTATTGCTTAACTCTACCCTCTGACCTCTGAGTTATCTGCAAACGAATGTTAGATTTAGACTCCAGATTGATAAGACTCAGGATAAATATTTTTGGCAAGAATAGTTCAGAAATAATGTTAGGTACTTCAGATTAGAATTTCCATAAAGCAGGCTGCCACACCATTATGTAAGATAATGAAAGATGATGATTGCTTTAGCCAAAACCCATGAAGGCACATTTTCCCCTTAATAAGAAATCAATATATAGGGACGCCTGGGTGGCTGAGTCAGTTAAGGGTCTGCGTTCGGCTCAGGTCATGATCTCAGGGTCCTGGGATCGAGTCCCGCATCAGGCTCCTTGCTCAGGGGGGAGCTCACTTCTCCCCCTGCCTGTCGCTCCCCTGCTTGTGCTCTCTCCCTCTCTGACAAATAAATAAAGTCTTTTAAAAAATCAATATATAAGTGTGTATGTAATTGTATATATATCATATATGTGTGTATGTCTGTGAGATAAACAACAAATTTCTAGGAAAAAAATTGCATATCCAAACTGATTCAATAACCTAAGGAAATTATGAATTTTCCTACTGACCATTACAAATTTAGTCAGGGGGTGTCTGGGTGGCTCAGTCAGTTAAGCATCTGCCTTTGGCTTAGGTCACTCAGGTCATGACGGGTCCTGGGATCAAACCCGGTGTTGGGCTCCCTGCTCAGCAGGAAGTCTGCATCTCCCTCTGCCCCTCCCCCTACTTGTGCTCATGCTCTTTCTCTCTCAAATAAATAAGTAAAATCTTTTAAAAAATTCTAAAAGAATTCATTCAGTTGTCAAAAATTAGCAATTTTTGTATGTAATCAGCAATTAACCTATACTTTGACATGAGTCTGTTCTATTTTCACCAAACCTTTCATATAATGATTTTAGCTTCCATTTCTGAAAATTGCCTGAATTACTATTAGCAATATGGGGGTTGCAAAATGATGATTTTTTTTAAATGTATTATTCCTTTTATAACCATTAGCTGGCATTTTTCTGTGTCTTATGGTGAACAGACATAGAATATGTGTATAGTATGTATAATTTCATATTGATATCTCAAATTCAATTTTAATATTTTAGCATTTTGCCCTTGACTGTTCATATTTGTATATATCTCTTAAACTGAAAATCTTGACTTGTAATAATATTAATGTATTTACTTATTTCCTATGTTATATAGTATACAATAAATCTTTTATAGAAAAATATCAAACTAAAAATTTACTGATAGAAATTTAAGATTTCAGTTTTGTTTTTTCTTTAAAGTGTATTCCATTATGAATATAATCAGAGAACTCTTCAGAAAATTACTTGAAATAATTCTTTTCTCTGGCTATGGTAACAATTTGATATATGGTTAAATTAATTTGTTTCATCTATGTTCAAGTGTTTATATTTACCTTTGATTTCATGGTACATAAAATAATTCAGAACCATAAAAATATATACTCAGAAATATCGTTCCCCTCCTTCTTCCTTTTACCTACTGTAACCACATTATATAATTAACCATTTTTGTAGCTACTCTTTATTCTTCCTGTGCATTTAACAACAGTGTAACTACATCCACCAATCCCCCCATGCACATAAACATACACAAACGTATATAAACATTTAAAACATAAGTATTTTAAAATATAAAACAAACAGGTACATACATATAGCTATGGACATAATTGAATATAACACACCCATAGCAGTATGCACACAGACCTAAATTTCTTAATCACAAGTCACATCTCCTATTTTATTGTCCTTTTATTAAGATACGTGTTAAACTCTTACAGTATGACTATAACATTTTAAATTATTCTTGTGATTCTGTCACGTGAGGCTGAGCTATTAGGTGTACACATATTTAGAATCATTACTTTTCCTTGATGATTATGAAAATTTTAACATTATGAAGATCCTTCTCTTTTGAGAGTACAGATCTTCCGCATTGGTGTTCAAGCTCCCTCTTTTCTATATTCAAATTGTGTTTACTTTGTCAAAGAAAAGACGCTTGCTTAATAACTGTGTGGACAATGTCTGTTTTTTCATATTAAGTCTTTGTTCTTTATTCTGTAGAAGCAAATGTTAATGGATCACATGCCCCTCATCCTCCCATGCTCCTTTCTCCAGGGCCAGAAGGAATTCAGACTGCTTATTTTTATACTTACTGGTATCCTGGGGAAAAAGGTAAAGAAGAGTTTATAAAACCTGGACAAAAGAAGGATGTAACTTTTTCAGTTCTCCCAAGGGCTGAATCTTGGCTGACATAACTGACAGTTTTTGGACATACAGAAGGAAATGATGAGTTGGGCTAAATGTCCAGATGTGTGCTCAACAGATGTATAAGGTTACATTTGAAAAGGCAAGGAATGCAATACCTGTATCTTTAGAGAGGAAGTTGTAAATAGTAAACACATAACTCAGCTATCAACTGTAGTCTGATTTTTAAAGATTTTCAGAGTAACAAATACCTTTTCATCTCCTTAAAGCATTTTAGCAGTGCTTAGAAAAGTCCTTATATGTGTAAAATCAGTTCAAAAAAGATCATAAATTGAAGTAAATCAAATGGAGACTTAGATTATAATTCTCGCTTTATCGTCTTTAATATATGGTTGAGCAGTTTTTATTAGTTTATTTTTACCATCAAATGTAAATAGACTTTTTTTGAATCTTTATTCATCTATACCTGGGAATTTCTTGCTTTTCTTAGTACTAAGCATCTTCATAAACACCTTGCAAATATTCTATTACCCATGCTAAGGAAAACTATTGAAGAAAAATAGCACAATTACTCCATTTCTTTTCAATCCTATAGAACAGTGCCATTTTTTAGCAGTTTATTTCTGAATTCTCTTAAGAACCAAGATGAATAATGTCTTAAAATATCAAGCAAGAAAAGTGGAGTCCTTTCTACATGAGAGGGCTATTGTAGCACTATACTGGAATGCTCCAGTTTAGGATAGATACTGCCCTCATTCAAATATTCGTTCATATACACCAAAATATTCTTTTCTGTTCTACGTGGTTACCATGCCTTGCATGCTTCTTAGAAGCCAAAACATACATCCATGGGAATGACAACACAGCACATCCTAATTCGGGAATTTTAAAGGCCTCTGGGATTTAAAGTTGACACTTCTTTGGCTGAGCTCCAGCACACAACTGAACTGGGAAGAAGAAAGAAGCCATTTGGGTTCTGTGTTTTCCTTCATCTCATGTAGTTCTGGAGAGAAAAATGATGTCTTGCTCAGATCGTTAAGACGTTAATTTGAATTGAATTAAGTAGACAATCTTTAATAAAGAGAAAGTTGTCGATGGAAATTCACCTAAGGGTTGGACCAGTTGGACTATTGGTTGGACTACCTTGTCGTAGTCTCAGGAGCACAGAAAGTGATTCTTCATATTGGAAGAGAAATTTTATAACTCACAGCATTTTCTTTTCATCCTCTGTAAACACAGCCAAAGGAGGAGCTGCTTCTCTAGGATTTAACTTCCTCCTATTTCCAACAGGTGGTGGGAGGAAGAACTGAGGAGGGAAACTACAGAAAGAGGAGTCGAGCACTGGATAAGATGTTCAGGCAACAGGGGGTTCATTGACATTTCCCCTCTCCTAGGACAGCCTCCCAATCTAAAATAGATGTTGATTTCCTTAGTTGTGTTTAAGTTCAGAGATGGCGGGGAGGGTAAGCAAGCTGCCAAAAAAGTTGACCTGTCTCTGGAAAAGTGTCTACATTTCAGTCACTACCTCAAAGGCCATAGGGAGGGGTGATGGTTAGTTTAGTTATTCTTGCAAAATATACCACTACAAGTGTTTTTCTTCCCTCACTGATATTAAGTAGCTATGTATATGGCAGGTTTTACTTGTCAAGATATAAAAGCATTTTCACATATTCATATGCTCCTTTAAGACACTCATTTAGGGGCACCTGGGTGGCTCAGTCGTTGAGCGTCTGCCTTCGGCTCAGGTCATGATCCCAGGGTCCTGGGATCGAGCCCCGCATCGGGCTCCTTGCTCAGCGGGAAACCTGCTTCCCCTCTCACACTCCCCCTGCTTGTGTTCCCTCTCTCGCTGTCTCTCTCTGTCAAATAAATAAATAAAATCTTTAAAAAAAAGACATTCATTTAGTTTCTTTCCTAATCTTCAGATGTCTTTACTTTTCAGAGAGGCAGTTTCATCAAGAGGATAAGAGGAGAGATTTTAAAGTCAGACTTGATTTCAAATTCTGACTCTATCATCTATTAATTATTGTGACCTTGTACAAACTACCTAATTTCTCTGAGTCTCAATTTATTAATTTTTAAAATGTGCATTAATATTACATACCTCTCAAAATGTGAGATTCAATGAAATAATTATGTGTTCAAAGGCTAGCACATAGCAGTGATAATTAATTGTTATTACTCATATATACAATAAGAATGTGGCAACCATTCCAAGAATTCCAGAATTCCAGACTGTAAGAGTTAGTGCTCATTGATTAAGATGCTTTGTCTCACTGATACCGTAGAGCCTCAGAACTTATTAGCAGGCTACTGTAAATAACTACTTCCAAGGATGGAACTTACATTCTGTCACTTTATTAGGATATAAGAAGATGAGAGAAGGGATCTTGTCTTACTCGTCCTTGAAAGGGCAACACCAAGTACTAGGTGGTATATTCTATATATTTTGTGAACTGATATTCTATATGAGTACTAATAATTATACTACTTTGCATTTCCATTTTATCTTTCTTTAAAGATTAAAATAATACTTTTCCCTTATACCTTCTGGTCTTGAATTGTTTGATTTTTTAAGATATTTAATTAAAATGAAATAATACTTATTTTTTAAATGATTTAAGAAATGGTATTTTCATTACAATGAAAAAAAATAGATATATTTTTACTTCTAAATATCTAGTCAAGAGAAGAAGGATAGGTAGAGTTGGTGAGCCAGGAGTTTCTGAGTTTCATTTTGGACATGTTAAGGTTGAGATGCCTATTAGTCCCTCAAGTAGAAATGTCAAGGAGCAAGTTTTATGTAAGATTGGCATTCAGGGAAGAGGTCCAGGCTGGAGATATAAACGAGCACATCTTTATCATATTGATGGTATTTTAAACTCTGAGAAAGACTGAGATGCAAAAGAACGAGTCTAGAGAGAGAAAAATCTCCAAAAGCTGAGACTTGTGGTATTCCATTATTTGTATTTAGAGGTACTAGGAGGAAGCAGCAAAGTAGACTGGAAAAGAAACAGAAAAATCACAGAAGGGTGTGGTGTATGGTCCTAAAAGAAGGTGAAGAAGGTGTATCAAGGAGAAGCTCATGATGAAGTATGTCAAATTCTGAGAGATTCCGGGTTTAGAAACAGTAGGCCAGGTTACTGGGACTAACTTCTTTTCTGAGGGCAGCTTAAAACTTCTGGTTGAATATAGAAGCTGTCTTAATGTTTTCAGAGAGATATCCAAATAGTGAGAATCACTAGGCCAAATCTTGAAGACAGTGAGGACACAGAAAATTAAGGTAGCATTCCAATCCATTTTTATTGTTTGGGCATCTGGTAGTCCTGAAGAGAGTGTGAAAATGAGTGGTGATTTTGGTTTTCTTTGGGAGCAAAGGGGTAGAAGTTAACCTAAGACCTCAGAGAGTCAGGGTCAAACAGATACGAACCAACCCCATCACTCACACACCCACCAGAATGGGGGAAAATTGTCTTGATGCAGGGAAACAGGGGAAAATCAAGAAATATAAAAGCAGAATTAGTCTCTAAGCATTTGCAAATCACACACCAACCCAAACAGATAATCATAGCCAAAATGTACCCTGCCAGATTTATCTAAGACATTTGAAGCCACGAATGTAGTTCAAAGTGGTCTAGATAGCTGACAACAAATAACACAAATGTGTCTGGAAAAATAGTGATGCTTACCTATGCCTCAGTTATGTTTTCAAAAGCAATGACCAGCACACATCAATGAAAATCAGGCACACAAGGACACAGTAATTATATTTAACAACTAGCAAAAGCAAGAGACAAATGAGACTCCATTGCAGAGATTTTGGACATCTATAGTATCAGACACAGATTTTAGCAACTATGCTTAATATATTTTAAAAAATAAAATCATGCAAATAAATAGACATATTAGCAAAATAATTTCAATTGACAGTGCATATTTGCAAAGAATATATAGAATTTCTAGAAATGACAAATACAAATATTGAAATTACAAACTGAGTGTTTAGATTTGATAGATTACATAAAGCAGCAGAAAAAATTTTTCAATAGTAGATCAAAAGAAACTCCACAGAATGAAGGCTACAGGGGGGAAAAAGGATGGAAATTAAGGGAGAAAGAATAAATAACACGGAACAGAGCAAAAGAGTAAAATTTCATGTATGTTGAAGAACCTTATTACTTCGGGACTCCTTAGTGCCTGGGCCAAGTCTTAGCATTACTCCAAAATTTTTCTGAGCATATGAAAGCATTATTGAAGTAAGAAAGGCCTTAGAAAATAATGTCTGAGGACGGGCCTGTGAAATACCCAAACTAGTCAATTTTATTAAATGCATGGGCAAACCTCTAGTTTACATATTTCTCAGTTGAAAAATATCAAACTTCATCATAAGTGATTTATAATGAGAGAGACCGATGCTAATTTTATTTGAGAAGACAACAAAAATATTTCAAAGAGCATTAAATAGTGTGTTCTTCTGAGCATGAGCATGTTAAATCTCATTTAACTGTAAGGAGCACTTCTTATCTCCCCCTTTTTTTCCCTTGCAATTTATTTGTCAGAGGAATTGTGTCTCTTCCTCCCACATATATGCCTCTCTGGGTTTGCTGATTGCATCCCCCTGGTAAACTGTACCATATTCCTTTGTCTTCTGGAATTCCTTATTTATTTATTTATTTACTTACTTATTTTTATTTATTTAAATTCAATTAGGCAAGGTATAGTACCTGTGAATTACTGGTAGAATCTAAAGGCTGGATAAGATTCAAGTTTGATTTTGGGAACAAGATTACTTTATAAGTGGTATTGTTCTCTATTGTTAGGAGAAGCATGCTGTTGTATTCTCTCTCTTTTTGTGAGAGTAGCCCTGAGAATCACACGACCAGTCCTTATATCAATGTCTCTCCATTCATAATGGTTTTCTGAAGTTCTTTAGTAGATTCCTCTGGGAACAATATTTCTTGACTTTTTGTATGCTGATAACAGTGTGTCCTTGGCTTTTATACTTGGAAGTCAGTTTAGCTTCCTATAAAATCCTGGGCTCACATTTTCTTTCCTTGAGTATCTTAAATATGTCTATTCATTTATTCATTTTCCTTCTCTTTCTTTTTTCTTCAAATGAGTGAAATCAAGAGTCGGACTTTTAATAAATTGAACAGAAATTTTATTTCCTTTCCCAAGTGACCCAGTCAAATCTCTGATATGTGAGACCATGATCCTTTTACTCATTTTATGGGAAATTAGTTTTCCTTAAATTTAGGTGGAAGGATTTTCTTACAGTAGCTTTCTCAACTTCACAGCACTCTCTTTTTTTTTAAATTAAATGTTAATGTAACATATATTTCTTATATGTTTATATAACATATTAACATTTTATATATATGATTTATATAATTACATACATATAATTTTATACTTTTATGTTTTATACTTTCTGAGATATCCCAACTCCCAACTTTTCTTCTCCCCCTTTTACCTGAATTTTTCATTTCCTGTGCTCTTACAGCATTTTCCTTTATCTACAGTGGTATTGGAGTTAATATGCAGATGAGGGAGATGATTTCAGGTACAATATTAGTACCAAATATTGCTTGAGAAACGAGTTTTGATTTTGTCCCGCAAACAAAGATACAGGAGTAAATAGTGAATTAAGTTTCAGAACGAAAACAGGCAGAAACACACCACCTCGTATTATCTGTAGTTCCCTAGCAAGTCTCAGGGGGGAATGCATGCTTTCCAGTCATCCGACCACCCAGAGGGATAGTGTCAGAAACACGCTGTCTAGAGCACCAGGGGCCGACTGGTTACCCGCACAGACTTGGGAATCCAACTCCGGGCGTCTGAATCCCAGCTCTGTCACTCAGAATCTGTGCAACTTGGGCAAGTTTTGAGGTAAATTCAAGTCACTGAACTCAGAATTTCTTTCCAGGCAAATTTTGTAATTTGACTTTAATTTTGAATATAATAAAAATCAGACAAAATACAGTGAAAATGGAAATGAAATTCTTTCTAGGTAGTTTTGATCTTTACAAGATTAAAATTGTGTTTTCCTGTCCTTTTATAATTTGCCATTGTGGCAGTCTAGACTTTGGCAACTTCGCCAGTATGTAGGTGGATACTTCATTTTAAAATCCTGAATTTTGTATCATGCTGAAGTTATTAAGCTTTAAAAAGTCATCAGACAGCTCATCTGAGAGTCATTTTTATTTTACTTCTTTAAAAACAGAAATAAAGAGTTTATTCGGAGTTCTTAGACTTTTTGTTATTAATAATTTAAACAAAAATATTTCCAAAAATTATGACAAGATGGGAATTATGCAAGATATTTTAAAGTTACACACTACATGGGGATTTAACATCAGTTAATTTTTACAGAAGTAGCCATATTGATGATATTTCTATCAACTCCTCCTCACCCCGTCTTATAACTCTGTAGCACAAGGAGCTGCTTGGTGCCCGTTTTTGTTTGCTTTAGTACCACAAGCAGCTAATTGGAAGGAAGAATGACATAGTCCTGGTTCAGATGATATAGAAATAACATCTGCCTACTTGGGTGAAGTGGCAGAGAGTAGTTTTAGCTATAGTCTTGAGTAAGCACTGATATCTATAAATTCTGCTAAATTATTGATTGCGCTTCAACCAGACAAAACACATGTTAGCTTTACAGTATCTTCTATGAATACCAGGTCTGTGTCTTACTCTAGCTTGGTTGTATGGTCTATCCTCCGTACTGCTCATAAATCCTGTTGACCTTGAGAAGAACAAAAAGAAAAGTAAACAGCCTTTTCTCCTGTTACTTTAAATGGACACTTTCTCTCTTCCACTGAGTATAATGAAGGATTCTGTTTATTGCTGTCTTCATTTTGACATGAAAACTGTAGCCGTTTGATAGTAGGATACTTGATTTGAAGCATGGATAACCTAGAGATACAGCTCCGTGCCCACTGGGGATCATACTGGGGGAACTGTATTAATGTCTTATATAATAATCATAAATTAGAATTGACATTATAAAATTGAGGTCGTGGAACACATAATAATCCTAGAAGAACTACTTCAGAGAAGAAGGAATGCTTACTAAAATACTAGACACTCAGTAATCTTTTTTTTAAAAGAGATGAATATTGAACTGAGTACTTTGCATTTATTGAGGTAATATTAGAAAATGACTGCTCTCCAGTGTCAGGTTGGGGACTTTTTTCTAGGACCTATGACAGGATGTTTTCTCTTAGCCTTTTTTTTTTTCCATTTTAACTGGAAAAGGAAAATCTTTCTTGCCAGATTTTTTTAACCCCGTCTAAGTAATAAAATTGTATCTAAGAATGTAGTTATTAGAAAGTACTGCTACCTATTTAAAACTTACGGAAACACTTAATTTTTAAGGCAACATTAACTAGGGTTGAATTATGGAGCAATTCCTCCGGAAGTTCATGTCAGAGGAATGTTATTGCCAAATAAATCCACTATGATCAGTTGAGCGACAGTGAATAGGAAAAGCACTTAAAATAATTGGACACTCAGGGGTACCTTTCCAAAGTCTGTTGTGACATGTTAGCTGTGTCACTCCCATTAAAACCAGTGGGGGTTTTGAGGTTAAAATTCATCTTTACAGATTAAAGCCTTCCTTCTTTATACGTGGCACTGTAGAAACCATCAGAGAAGCCCAGGGTTGGAACATAAATGTTCTGTGGAAAGTAGTGATACTAATTTCTCCCCCTCACATTTGTCTTTATAAACTTTCTAATTTTTAATGCATTCAACTGATTATGGAAGGAGATGTATTTACACTAGAATTTATGCGTAAAAAGCATCATTTTTATAGTTGATATGTTGGGTCAGAAAATAACCTTTGCCTTTTAAAATGTTTTCTTATATTCCATCCAGAAACATATCCTTTTTAGATCTCCACTCCCTCTGCTGGTATTCAGATAGATGCCTAAATTTCTTCTAGGAGGGCTAGAGGGCTTTTACGCAAACTGTGTAAATTGTCTCTATGATTGCTTTAGGGAGGATTACAGAAGGAAAGAACGATTTTTAAGACTACAAAGAGCCAGTCTCCCTAAGTAATGTGAGAAATGAAAGTATGCTTATTTTACTTATTAGAAAAGAAAATGTAATATAGTTCTTTTTTAATTTTTTTTTTGATTGGGGGCAAGAAATGTGATTCATTTGCTATCATTGATTTTAGAGAAATTTTTGTGATGTCAGAGAATACTAATCAGTGTTTACGTTCCTTGCATGCCCTGATTCATGTACAAATCAAAAATGTTTCTATTGTAAGTCTGTTTCAAGGATACTCAGATACAATATTTGAGAGATATAATTCTTGAAAACCATATTATTCAATCAATAAATACTAGATAGAATAAGTGAGTTTAGCCTCAAATCCCTGCTATGTCATTTAACAATTGTAACTTCTTTTATCTTACTTTCTTCATCTGTAAAATCATGGTAATAAATCTTTGCTATCAAGGTTGTATGAACAGTACACAACGGATTGGTTGTTTACCACCAGCAATTTGTTTGTCGATGGTCTCTATCCCAGGTTAACAGATATACTTTCTAACCTGCCTCAAACATCTAAATGAATAAGTAAATTCAGAGAATAAATGAATGACTTAGAAGCGGTGGGCCATGGTGGCTCTGATTTGTCCTGGTTTTCTGAATCAGTGCTTCAATTCCAAAAATAACACCAGTGATGGTTGGTGTAAGGCACTGGTGTGAACAGGCAAGAGAGGGCATTTGAGGAAAGTTAGTCTTGTTATCATCACTTTATGTCCGTACATTTAAACCTCTATTACTAGCACAGAGTCAGAAATATAATACATGGTAGAATTTTGATTTGAACACATATCTTCAGGCATCAAATTCAATGTTTTTTTTTTTTCTATCACACTTACACTGCCCTGCCCATTAGTGATTAAATGCAAAAAGAAAATAATGTACTCTTTTTCTCTAAATGTCTTTGCCCGATTTGCTTTCCACATTTTTTTGTTTCTGCCTAA
This sequence comes from Zalophus californianus, assembly GCF_009762305.2. NCBI lineage: Eukaryota > Metazoa > Chordata > Mammalia > Carnivora > Otariidae > Zalophus > Zalophus californianus. The sequence goes on along the minus strand of NC_045606.1, from coordinate 47,614,647 downwards.
TATCAACTTACCTAAACCATTGTTTTTCATCTTACTTGCCAAACTGAAGTCTTCCTTTCTGCAGTTCATCATTTATTCGTTAGAATAATTTGCCCTGGCATTTCCTAGGGTGGCCCTTACAGAATCCAGGGGAAGAGATGAGAGGGAACTTTATGAGGAGCAACACAGGATGCAAATGTTAGCCAGAACCTTGAAGCCATCAGTGACTCTCTGGAGAACTGACCTGTGAGCTGAGGACCACTGCTTTGATAATTTTAAGAGGCCCATTGTTTATTATAGATTGTCTTTTTCTCCAAGGTGACAGCAGCAGTATATAAAATTATAAATTGCTTCCCAGCGTCCTGCCTCTGGCATTCACCCATGCTGCCAGAATGTACGTAGACGGTGGGGGTGGGTAGTGAAAGAATGTTTAGAGATGAAGGAGGAGGGGCAGGGCTGGACACAGACTCTTCTAGTCTGAAACTGTGTAAAAGATCAGGGAATTTTGGAGAGGTGAGAAAAAATAAACTTGGCCATCTAATTATAGAATGTCAATTCTAAAACACTTAAGAGATCATTTGATTTAAAACCCTCATTTGGCAGATGAGAAAATGCATGCCCAGAGAGGATAAATTGATTAATCTGTCATCCAAAATCTGATATATGCTTAGATGTGTGAACTTCAAGACTTGAGACATCTTACTGCCTCTGATTTGTTCTTTCCATTTAATACTTGCTGAATAGTTTTGACAAAATTGATTTCAAATGCAAAATTAAATTACAATATTAACTAAATAGAGAATTAATTTAGCCCCCCCTTATAGGGAAAGCTTTTTGAAACCAGTTAGGTTCTTCTGCAGTTCGTTTTGATTTATTCCCTTGGGATTATTTACTCTTGGATTATTGCGTTTTGACAGACTCTGTTTTTCACAGTTTTCCTGTCTTTCTTCTTTTATGCTTTCTATTCTGTCCAGTTACACTCACCTTCCTATTAAACACAGAATTACTATCTTCAGTCTATTCTTGATTTTTATAAAAATGCAAATGCTACTGATACCCTATCTTGTTCCTTTGTCCTTACAAGTCTGCCACTTGATGCTGTCAGTGTGTGTTGTCGTATGTCATTATTTCATCTCACACCTTGCTTTGTAGGATGCAATAATGGAGTTCTTATTTACCAATTTAATTGGACCTAAATCAATGGTTAAAGATATTGAGTCATTAGTCACATACATTATTATTATTATTATTGTTTTATGGAAAATTTCAAATATATGCAAAAGTGGAAAGAATACAGTAATAAACACCATTACCACTAAACCCATTACCCTGTTTCAAAATTACCAATCTTCTGCCATTCTTACCCCACCTATCACAAGCACAACCTTTTTTGCCTGAAATATGATAAAGCCAATCTGAAACATTGTATTTCAGCTCTGAATATTTATTTGCAACTATAACAATACTTTTGTTTTAACATAATAACAATGCCAGGGCACCTGAGTGCCTCGATCAGTTGAGCATGGGACTGGATTTCTGCTCTGATCATGATCTCAGGGTCATGGGATCGAGCCCTGAGTGGGGGGGGCTCTGTGCTGAGCGTAGGGGCCTGCTTGGGATTCTCTTTCTCCCTCTCCTTCTGCCCCTAACCTGCCCCCCCGCCAAGTGTGGGCTCTCTCTCTCTCTCTCAAACAAAAACTCAAAAAAAAAAAAAAAACCAACCCTCAAATAATAACAATACCATTATCTTACAACAACGTGTAATAATTCCTTAATAGCATCTAATGAACTTTTTTTTTTTTAACAGTTGACTGTTTGAATTAGAATCTAAACAAGGTCAATTAGCAATAATCGCGCCTCGGATAAACCTCATTGGCTACGATACTGCCACTGCGCAAAGCTAGAATCTAAACAAGGTCCAGCAGTAGATTTGCATCAGATGTCTTATATTCTTTTTAAATCTATCTAACAATCCCCTCTTTTTCTTTTCATTTATCTGTTGAAAAAACATGTTATCTTTTTTTTATCTGAAGACCTGCCCATATTTAATTCTCTTGATGCCATTTAGCTTTTATTTTCCATCACTGTAATATTTCCTAAAGCCATAATTAGATCTAGAGAATTGATTAAGTTCAAGTTGAATTTTGGGAGAGTGGGAAGAGGGCAAAGATACTTCCAAGATAGTGCTATCTACACTTAGGTTAACATATCATGACTGGTATCAGGTTGACCCGTCTATTATGAAGGTCCACATCAACTCTCAATCTAGTTATTGTAGTATCTAGTGACAAAACTTTCTTAACTCATGATCTTATCAGGACTGCAAAATGGAAATTTTATAAATACATTATTTCTCCTGCATTTAATATTTATAAAGAAAAATTTCCCCTCACTATATGTTCAGTTGGCTAACCAGCTAGTGAATTTGTTTAGGAAAGGCAGGGTAAAGGCTTGGTTCTTTCCTGGAAATTTTCAGATTAATGAATTGATATCTTTTTAAAAAAATTTTATGTATTTATTTGACAAAGAGATAGAACATGAGAGCACAAGTGGGGGGGCGGGGTGGGGAATGACAGAGGGAGAGGTAGAAGCAGACTCCCCACTGAGTAGGGAGCCTGATGTGGAGCTAGATCCCAGGACCCTGAGATCATGACCTGAGCTTAAGGCAGACATTTAACTGACTGAGCCACCCAGGTGCCCCATGAATTGGTATCTTAGCAAAGATGATCCATGAGTCTGTTTTGCTTTTTGGAATATCATAATAAAATCTTGGCTTTATGAGCTTTCAAAAATGTATTTGTTGTGTTAAACCCTTTAGACTGATCATTTGTTTCCATGTTTGAATATCCTATGACCTTTGATGTGACCTTGTTAGTCTGGTAACCTTTTTGTTTTTATCCAAGATAAGCTGTACTAGCTTCATCATGTACATTTTCTGACCCAAACCTGGAATTAACTATTTCTTTAAAAAGTTCTGGTTTAATTTTAGGGGTCACACTCCAGGTGCTCGGATGTACATTGTTAGGAGAGTGTCAATGTTTACAGGCCATTTTAGTGGAAAGAACTATGAAATATTTTTCTTTCTTTAAAAAAAGAAATATGGGGAATTGTAAAAAGTTGATGGGATTTCCTTGTCCTATACTCGACTTTTTCTATGAATTTGGTATGTTATTAAAATAAAAAGTAACACACACACAAACAAATATATGAATTTATACTGATACTTGCAAATAAAAATAAATACAGCGTTTTTGCTTCTTGGATTATGTTTTTTTAATATTTTTTACTTGTAATGAAAATTTTGGTTCCTAATGACATTAAAGTAATTACTTATCTACTATATTCTCTCTAAAAACAAAGTAATTTAATCTTGAGTAATTTTAAACTATTTTGTGGCTCTTTTTGTCCTTTCGATATGTCCCACCAGGGACAAACATGCAAAATACACTATTTAAAATAACTAGAAAGAATGTTTTTTTGGTATTTCATTAACAGGAAATTCAGTTAAGCCCACTTGTTAATTATTATCAATTTCTAAGCTTTGCTTTTTAAAATTGTAAGCATGTTTATTATTTAGATAAAACATTTGCATCTAAAGTCAAACTGTAAGATAATATATATTCAGAAAGAATTTGCTTTCATACACCCCCTGCATACACCCACCTACTTCTTTCCTTCTCCATGTAACTAAACATTTTTATTAATTCTTTTTTTAAAGATTTTATTTATTTATTTGAGAGAGAGAATGAGAGAGAGCACGAGAGGGAAGAGGGTCAGAGGGAGAAGCAGACTCCCCGCTGAGCAGGGAGCCCGATGTGGGACTCGATCCCGGGACTCCAGGATCATGACCTGAGCCAAAGGCAGTCGCTTAACCAACTGAGCCACCCAGGTGCCCCCATTTTTATTAATTCTTATTTTCAAAGTTCAGTTGCTTCCTTTTGGGAAAAAAAAATTGTGTGTGTGTGTGTGTTTACACATATAATCTCTACTCTTTGCAAAAATTGCTACAGTGAACATAATCTTGTACATTTTTTTCATTAATATATAATGGAGGTCAATTTGAAGAAGCTTATTAAGATCTCCTTTTTTCAATTACAGTTGCAAAATACATTGTGGGATGTATCATCGTGTATTCAGGCAGTGCACTATTTATTGCTGGACATTTGGATTATCTCAGTCTTTGGCAACAATAAATAGCCTTGTCCATATATTCTTTATTGTTTTTTGGCAGTATATATCTAAAATAGTTTTTTAAGGGGACCACAAAGGGAAAATGAGTATGTATGTTTGATAGTTATTGCAAAATTCCATTACAGTGGCGTTGATCCATTTTGTATACTCATCTGCCTTGTATGAGAACATGTTTCTTCATAGCCTCGCCAAAAAGAGTGTATTGTCAAACTTCTAAATATTGGCCCATCTGATGGTATCTCAGTGTAATTTTAACAGCATAGAGACCCATTTGGAGCTATCCTGTACACTCTGATTTTTTTATGCACACATAGCTATCAGTAAACCCTTTCTGAGCTAAGCATTTGCTTCCAAGCTGTGTTCAGTTCTGTGTAACACAGAGGGCACACATAAAGGGAGAGCCTGGAGTAAACTCTTCTATAGATGGCTGCAGTGGAATAAAAGCCTTATTTGCATTGTTCTCAAATTCACCACTAGATTGGGGAAAAAAAAAAAGGTCTAACTGTGTTGCATTGAGATTTTTATTGATCACTTCCTAGGTGACCACTTAATAATGATCCTCTTTGAAAAGATGTAAGAACCATGACTTAAAATTTTATGTTATTCATTTTTAAGTACAAGAATAGGAGAATACTTGTGACTCTATGTACCTTCATATTTTCTACTCTAAACACTTCATGATTCATGCAACTTCTTTCTTCTTTGAGGATGACATGACTTTTTTTTATCAATCTGATTTTTTATTTAGTTATCAAAACATTTTACAGTTTAGATAACTGTTGCAAAAGAGTTTAAAATTTATAAACAGTGCTGGGAAAATATACAGTAGATGTCTTCAAAAAGTACATTTCTCACTGTTTCTCATTTGTATTCCAAAAATACAATGAAACAAGAACCAGACACCCTTTACATGTTTGTACCTCTGATTAGATTAGACACTTGTGGTAAATCAAAATGTATTTTCTAAGTGAAGGAATAGGAAGCCAAATTGCTATTTGGGTTGGAAAATTTTTAGAGAAAAAAATAAGCACATTGTTTTGATTTGGTCAATGCATCAGTAAGTTTAATTTTCCAATTGACTAGAGAGATGCTGTAATACCTTCTACAAACATGATTTGTAACCTTCTAACCTCTTTTATTCTGAGCACACAGAATTAAACTATTTTTCATCTGTAACAAACTGCAGAAACATAAGTATGGAAAAGTCATTCTTTGCTTCTATGTATACAAGTAATTTAAACAATATAAATAAACAGAATAATGTCTCCAAAAAAAGGCATTCGTAGTTTTCTTATGCAAAAATTAGAGTTACATTCAAAACCATTAAATAGACCCGTTAACTACCCTTTTTTGTTAATATACAAAGTAAATTATCGCGATTGCATTTTTCCACCAGAGAAAAACTTTTGCAAGGAAGAAGTTATAGCAGCTTATTTTTTGACTGATAAGAAATCTTAGCTATTGGGGCGCCTGGATGGCTCAGTCAAGCGTCTGCCTTCGGCTTAGGTCATGATCCCAGGGATTGAGCCCTGCATCGGGCTCCTTGCTCTGTGGGAAGCCTGCTTCTCCCTCTCCCACTGCCCTTGCTTGTGTTCCCTCTCTCGCTGTGTCCCTCTCTGTCAAAAAATAAATAAAATCTTAAAAAAAAAAAGAAATCTTAGCTATTTCTTTTTAAAAATGATCTTTTTGGACAGCTTATATTTTTTTCTGTAATAGTAGGTACAATTAACATTTAGATAGCCAAATTGTAGTCTCTATAAGCTTTTGACATAGTATGTTTAATTAGTCTGATCTAATTCACTGAGGGGAATCAAGTAAACTTACCACATAGGTAGGCTAAGTGTGTGTGTCTTGCAGGGAGGGCAGCCTATATAGAATAATTTGAGGAGTCTTCTTACCACCAAATATTTCTCCCACCAAGCCTGATATGGTATCCAGAAAAAAAAATTTGAAACATACTTCTTTTGATTAAGGCATTGGCTTTTAAATATATTTGTCAAAATCTCTTAGTAAAGTTTCTAAAACTCCATTGCTCAAATGCCATCAGCTTACTCTTTAAGAATCTCCTAGAGATGGACTCAAGACCCAAGAATGTTTTTTCTTTGCTTTAAATGTTGATTTGAGGGCACCTGGGTGGCTCAGATGGTTAAGCGTCTGCCTTCGGCTCAGGTCATGATCCCAGGGTCCTGGGATCGAGTCCCACATCAGGCTCCCTGCTCCTTGAGAGCCTGCTTCTCCCTCTGCCTCTCTCTCTCTCTCTCTCTCTGTCTCTCATGAATAAATAAAATCTTTAAAAAAATTTTTAAAAAATAAATGTTGATTTGATAGATTTTAAGTTTGGGGAACCTCTGAGTTAAGGAACTGTAATCTTCACATTCTTCTATTAAAGTGAAATTGCCCTATGGTTGTAAAGAGAATATATATTGGGATTCACAAGTCAGGTGAGTCACGGTGTTATTATGATTGTGGAAAAGATTTTTTTTTTTTTTTGCAGTTCTTCTGGCTTCTCTGTGTTTTTATCAGTATCCTGTCTCTTTATGATTTCTCTCCATTATCAAGACATGGTTTTAAAAAGAATCTAATAATTGTGAGCTTTAGAGTTAATGCAATTCAATGTGTGTATACTCCCACTATTTAGGGGAATGTCAAAAGAATGGATATCTAATGGTTAAATAATGATATATTTTCTGAGGCTTCCCTGTCATGAGATATGATGCCTTATTTACTTGTCAAAAGCAGTTCGGAGATTCTTTACCCCTTGATGCTCTTTGTACCTGCATTTATAGAGTTCTTTACTAGTTAGTTAGTTAGTTATTTTTAGAGTGAGATGGTGGGGATGGACAGAGGGAAAGGAAGAGGGAGAATCTTAAGGAAGCTCCACGCTGGATGGGACTTGATTTCACAACTCTGAGATCATGACCTTGAGATCATATCCTGAGCCAAAATCAAGAGTCAGACACTCAACCAACTGAGCCACCCAGGCACCCAGAGTTCTTTACTATTTAAAATACACTTTTTTTCTTAAAGATTTTATTTATTTACCCGACAGAGAGAGACATAGCGAGAGAGGGAACACAAGCAGAGAGAGTGGGAGAGGGAGAAGCAGGCTTCCCGTGGAGCAGGGAGCCCAATGCAGGGCTCGATATGGGGCTCGATCCCAGGACCCTGGGATCATGACCTGAGCTGAAGACAGATGCTTAACGACTGAACCACCCAGACACCCCACTCAACTATGTTTTTTATTTGATGCTAAAAACAAATCCATGTGAAATAGGATAGTTGTATTGTAGAAACAAAGACTCAAGGAGGTAAAGGGGATTGGAAGACAATGCAAACAGTGGTTACAGTTTGAGGCTTTGGAGTGTGACAGATCGGGTTTCAAATCTTGGCTACATCATACAACCCTGAGCAAGATACTTAATTTTTCTGACTCACCTTTTCTCAACTGTAAAACAGGAATAATAGGGTTGCTGTGAGGAGTAAATATGTTAAAATGATTTTAATAAACAACTTGGTGCTCAATAAACAGGGACTATTTGCCAAGGATGCAGGACTACTAAGGTGAGGGTGGTGGTTCTCTGACATCGAGTTCATTGTTCCTTCCTCTTGGGCACGCCTTAGATGCTTTCCATCAAATTGATTCCAGATGTTACAGCTAGCAGAGAGCTGGGCAAGAATGGAATATAACAGAAGTTTTGAGAGTAGAGAAATAGACTCATGGCTAGGGACATTGTGAGGGACACAACTTAGATACCAATGAAGTTTGGGGTAACTGGGAATGTGATCGTTAATAAAAGTGTGAGTGACTACGAATAATGGGTCTTACTCAAGGGCTGAGGTAACTGAAATGTGTCTTGCTAATTTCATTGAATTAAAAAATATTTAGGGGCACCTGGGTGGCTGAATCGGTTAAGCGTCTGCCTTCGGCTCAGGTCATGATCCCAGGGTCCTGGGATTGAGCCCCACATCGGGCTCCCTGCTCAGTGGGAAGCCTGCTTCTCCCTCTGCTGCTTCTCCCCCTGCTCATGCTCTCTCTCTCTCTCTTTCTGTATCTGTGTCTCAAATGAATAAAATCTTTAAAAAAATATTTAACCAGTATTTTATTACACATATTTTCAATCAACTAGAAAAATGGAAAGAATTGCCCAGTGAACATCCACATAAACATCCGCTTACCATCTAGATCCTACAGTTGACTTTTTGTTATAATTTGATCACATATCTGTCCATTTGTTCATCCTCACAGCAGTTGCATTAGGCAGAATATCAGCATTTTCACTGGTTTCTTAAGCCTCTATTCTTATAAGACAACAGGAAGATTGAGTAAGGTGACATCAGAACTAACAGTGGGTTCCATTACAGGACAGAAACCTTGATCTTAGGACACCCATGTCTTATATAATAGACAGTAAGCATCCCTTTCCTTCGCTATAAACAGAATCTCTATCTGAGACGTGGTAATTTGCCATTTTGTTGACTTTGACTCTCAATATGCCCTACAAGGCTGATGTGCAAAGTCAATCACTTATCCAGTGGTAGAACAGGGGCGATGCTGATCAGGCATATCTCAGTTATGCTTTGTCAAATGCTTTTCTCACTGCCCATGTTATTACGCTCTTGAGATAGCAGTATGATCACATGGGAGCTGAAGTCTTTCCACTCATCTTCAGGATAGGTGTGATGATATTTGCAGTGCGGCTCAGGCTATGCAAGGCAATATCTAATAGTATTCTTCTTTAATGTGTTTTTAGTGTATCGTAGATATTATGGACTGAATGTGGTTGCTTCCCCACCGCCCCCCCCCCAATTCATATGTTGAAACTCTAATCCCTAATGTAATGGTTTTTGGAGGTGGAGCCTTTGAGAGGTAATTAGGTTTATATTAGGTCACGAGGGTAGAAACTTATCATGGGATTAAAGCCTATAAGAAGAGAGAGACCTCCCTCCCTCTCCTTTGTACATGCACCCAGCAAAGACCATGTGAGCATACAGTAAGAAGGCAGCTGTCTACAAGCCAGGAAGAGGGCCTTTACCAATATCTGAATCTGCCAGCACCTTGATAGTGGACTTCCCAGCCTCTAGAACTGTGAGAAATAAATGTCTGTTGTCTAAGATGCCCAGTCTATGGCATTTTCTTACAGCATCCCAAGTGGACTAAGTAGATGTGTTTTAAAAATAAAGGTATTATTTGGGGCGCCTGGGTGGCTCAGTAGTTAAGTGTCTGCCTTTGGCTCAGGTCATGATCCCAGGGTCCTGGGACTGAGCCCCACATCAGGCTCCCTGCTCAGTGGGAAGCCTGCTTCTCCCTCTCCCACTCCCCCTGCTTGTGTTCCCTCTCTTGCTGTGTCTCTCTCTGTCAAATAAATAAATAAAATATTTTTAAAATAATAAGAAAAAAATAAAAATAGAGGTATTAGGAAGCTATGAGCTATAGGAATTTAAAATCAAAACTACTTTTCCCCCTTAGATACTGTGCGAGGCCTATAAAATCCCCCCTTCCATTGTAAAGAGAAATGCTGTAAGATCGTGTTTGGTAAGACAACTTGGGTGTCAAGTAATTCTAAGCAAACAATATTTTGATGACATAAGGCTAAAGGAATCAGAAACATATGGGCCACATTATTTCTAAAATACTTTAGAGCATAAACATGAAGGAGAAAGGGTAGTACTTGGAAGGATGCCAAATCCTATTGGTACTGCCAAACCTAAGTTAGTGTGAGAAGAGGGGCATTTTACAACTCCAAGGGGGCAACCAGAGCCTTCTGAGCCTCGAATTTAAGGTGATAGAATCTTAAAAATCTAAAGCACAGGGCAGAATGCTGTGAGGCAAGTGTATACTGGCAGAGGCATCAATGGTGGGAGATTTTACTTTTGCTTCTGAGAGTTGTATTTGCAAAGTATTTTGTTCTGTTTTGTTTTGGTTTTTGTTGTTGTTGTTGTTTTTACCCTAAAGCAATGAAAATTTTCAAGTCATACTTTAGGCCATACTGGCCTGGTAAAATTTCTAAGGTTCTAGGGTCATCAAATTCAAGACATCAATTAGAAGGTATTTATAATTAGTGACAGCTGCCTGTTCATCCACCTTGTGAATATTGGTTAGTAGACTTGCAAGAATGACTGTTATCAGTATGACAGTTTCTTCAAGACACTGTGTTTGGTCTGGTAAGTTGTGGCTGTAATTCTGTGTCCCTATAAAATGGAGCTCTTGAATTAAGGTCTTTCCCATAATACTTAAAGGATATTCATGCATTAGGCATTTTTTATAAACTGGCTGCTTATCATAATTATCAAGACTAATGATGAAAAAGGCAACCTTTTCTCTGCTCAGACCCTCAAGTGCAGTGAGTCCACATGGCACTTGGGCCAGGAGCTCCTTTGCTAGATGGGCTGTGAACAACTTTACTGGGCACTTGTGTAAACGTTCACCACAGCTGTTTCAGCAGACACAAGATAATTGGTATAAACACTCTACAACATCATTTCATGTATTTATACTATAATTGCACATTTTCATTTCAGTCATTAAACATATTTAGAGTGCATTAATTTTAAAATGAAGTAATTAGTTTAATTGTGCAGCATGAATATAATCAACCATAATGCACTAGATCTAGTACTAAATTCAGTTTTAGTATGTGCTTCAGTCTATGAATAGCTGTGTTCAAATATCCTGAACTTATGTTTTAATTTTGATAAGCCTCTATTTTCAAATCAAAACTTAGTTGAGGAGCGCCTCCTAAAAACCCTGTCCTCGTCTTAAGTTATCAGGAAATATTTACTTAGTCTCCATTATGTGTAATATTCTGAGCCAGATTCTGAATATATAAGGTGCTGTGGGACTTAATCATTGAACTTAAGAGCCTTTATTTAGTGTTGAAGAGGAAATAAGAAATATACATTACAAATAAATATCTGAAAAACCATGCCCTGATCTTGATCATTGTACTGGGATTATGTAAGTAAATATCCTGGTCCTTAGGAAATACACAGGAAAGGATTTTAGGAGTAAAGGAACCTGAGGCCTCCAAGTTACTAACAAATAATCAAAAAATATTCCTTAATATGTGTGTATGTGCATGTGAGCATGTGTGTCTAGAAGAGAGGGAATAATAAAACAAATGGGGCAAAATGCACAAAAAAAAAATTGGTGAATTTGGGTAACAATTATATGGGAGTTCCCTGTACCTTGTCTGCAACTTTTAAGTAAGCTTGAAGTTATATAAAAACAGAAGTAAATAAAGTAAATACAGATATAAGCCTGTATTAGAACAATTTGGCAATATCTTAATCTAGAGCCTTCAGATGTTTATACATGAAATTTCAAGCAAAAATTTCACTCTTAAGAATCTGTCTTAGAGAAATAATTGGAAAATTATTTATTACAGCATTGGCTATCATAGCAAACAATTCTAAAACACCTAAATATCTCAAAGTAAGAGAAGGAAGTGATGAGGTCAGAAATGGCAAACTTAATTTAAGATGTAGAAGGCAAAGTTGCTGGCAAAACAAAACAAACAAACAAACAAAAAACAAAAACAAAAGCAGGAGCAGAAGGAAAAGTTATAAAAGGACCAGGATAAAGACAGAGTTGTAGAAATAATCTCTGTACCTCCCTCCCTCCTTTCATTCCTTCCTTCCTTCCTTCTTTTCTTCCTTCCTTCCTTCCTTCCTTCCTTCCTTCCTTGCTTCTTTCCTTCCTTCCTTCCTTCCTTTCTCCTTCATCTATGAATTCATGTGTTTATTGCATACCTAAGTCCAACACTTTATAGGTATTTGGGAAATATTGATGAGCTAGGTAAAGAAGGTCCTTGTCTTTACTGAGCTTATGGTCTAGTAAAATAATGACAACAGTAACAACAAAAGGAGGAGGTGATAAAGAGTGCTTAATTATATAAAAACTTTGAATGTGAAAGAACATAAAGAAGATCAGAAGTATTTGTGTTCAAACCCATTCAGGGGGCATTCAGGATTAAAAAGGAAGGAGTAGTCACCGCAAGTGCATTTGAATTGAAGTTTTACATGTAAACATACTCTATTTTTGTTAAAAGAAAAAGATAATCTAGTTTTTCACAAGCCCAACATCTAGTACTTTATGAAAGAATAGAAAATAATGGTAATAAAAGCAGGATCTCTTCTGTTCTTCATTTTGCAAAGGTATCCTCTTTATGGAACCTGAAGAAGCCATTTACTGAGACATTTAGATAATTTATTCTAAAATAGAAATTCCAAACTTTCTTGGTTTATGATGCTCTTAGTGTCTCAGTACTTTTTCATAGCATCCTAGGCCAGGAGAAATATCCATCAGTTCTGTGTATTAGACAGTTAGGTCAAGTCAACTTAAAACTATTTATGTCCTAACAACTTAGTAGCTGTTTGAAAAAAATAAGACATATAAATTGAAAACATTTATTTCATTCTTCAACAACCACAATTACTTCCTAATGGGATATTGTGTCTTTTGGGCACTGCACAGTTACTCAAATCTGGAAATCAGATTGTACACCAATGTTCTCATTTCCTCTCCTGCATTGCATTAACCATGGTGTTTTATGAAACCCCCACTTCATGAAGACAGGATGTCATAGAAATAAATGTAGTGCTTTGTAATTTGGACTTGTGAACACTTTGAGCTAGTAATTTGTGTAGTTTTAGATAGACATCAAGCATAGCTGTGAAGGGCACCAGGGTACCTAAGGACACAATTTGGGAACTACAGTTCTAGAAGATTTCGTTTCTGGCTTCCACAGAACTTGTATAGCCCTGTGGAAAATCAGGTCATTTCCACCTCTAGTGAGTGAATTTAGTAATAGTAGTAGTGGTAATACTACTACTGTAGTGGTAGTATGGGGCCTCAAAAGGACCTGCTAAGTGGCTTGCAGTAAGTTGCATTTATCTGCTTTAGTAGCCCAGCAGAAGGACCTGGCATGGAGTAGAGTGTAAAAAAGGACTAGACTTCTATGACAGTTGGATTCTAGCTGTATATTAAGCAAGTCATTTCGGTTCACAGAATTTCAGTTTCCTCAAAATTTAAAAAAATAAACTAAAATTAAAATTTAGGATTCAGAAATGGCTAGTTAGTTCTATTCTAAGATCTATATAGTATCGATTTACGACAAATATATAAAAAATAATTGTCCTGAGAAGAGTCTTTTGTCTCCATCTTGTAGGTTTCCTTTGGTATGCTCTGTGGTCCTCACAAATACAGAAGTGTGAATTTTCTAGGAACTGATTAATGTCGTGTCTTTAAAACGTGCTCTATGATAATCTGTTTTGTCTTTGGGATTTCATCCTTGGCTGTGCTGGAGCCTCAGGACATGGTACTTTATTTTTTGTTACTAGTACGATGAAGTGATTTGAAAGAGTTAATATTGTTAAATTTTGGGGGGAATTTTATATAGTGCTTACTTTGTGGTATGGCACATAGTAAGTACTATATTTAAGTGTTTAATGGTAAAAATATGAGTGAATTTACTTATTTTCAGTCTTGGAGCAAATGGAGAGCAAATCGAATAAATACTAGTATGAGATTAATTCAACAAGTCACGTTAAGATCATTGTGAGGCCAATACTGTTCCTCGGCAATGCTTCTCTCTTACCTCCCAGTAGAGTTTCTGTTTTGTTTTGTTCTGTTTTTATATTTGCACACATGACATTGAATAATTATTGCTTCCTCACATGTTTGTTCCCCAACTAGACCACAACATGCTGGTTGGTAGGGACTTTTTCTCCACCATCTCTGTATCTTCCAGGGGCTGGACGTACAATAGCTGTTTGATACATCTTTGTTGATTAATGGACTGAGAAACTAATAAAACATGTAAATACATGTAATACAACCTAGTTATAAGATTGAACAGATTAGAATCCTCAGACTTCCAGATGCTAAACCGTCAGGACTCTCTTCTGTGCTTCCACTTAACATAAATCCTAATGGTAGGTGACATTCTTATCAAAATATTGATTCTTGAGCTGATGACTAGTAAGCTATATTGATGACTAATTTCACCAATATAGCTGATTACTTAATGCCCTCAAGCATTTTGTAATATTCAATATTGAATATTGTAATATTCAATGTTTTATAATATTCAATATTTAAACCTATGTTTAAAAACATAGATTTCTGATGAGCTCAAAGTTTATGGCAGACAATAGATATTCTCTATCCCCCCAACTTCTTTTGTATATGAAATAGTGAGGTTTTTTTTATTTTCTTGTATTGATTTCTCTCTTCCCTTGATTTAAATTCCTTATGGTCTCTGCATTTAGAACTGTCTATTACTAAAATGTTCCTTGCAGATTGTTCAGTTTATGGTGCACAATATTACTTTTTCACTGGTAATTGCACTGCAGATTATTATATGAAAAAAGCTCTATTCTTTTCTTGAGGCATAAAACCAAGTTCCTGTCTGTATTGCGGATGTTAAAAATCCCAAGACACCTAAGGAAGAAGAGTGGGAGTATTAACTCTAGAAAAAGAATCTTTGGCCAAATACCCATGAAAAGACTCTCTCATCACAGCACAGGGGACTAAGATTGTTAAGAATGATCTTTCTGAGGAAACTACTTTATGCAATTACAATAAAATATTGAGCATTTCTTTGGATTTTATGCACATTCCTTTTCAAGAGGAAATCCCAAAACATTTTGTAAAATCTTACAAATTTATACTACCAGAAAATAAAATGAATGATTTAAATAAATTATCAACATTTCAGGCACAATAGTTTAGTTCATTCATGAAGTATCCTAAATGCCAAATTGGTAAAAGTAGAGTGAGTTTTTCCCATGAAAAATTATGTAATGTTTACAACTTAGAAGTCTATTTTTATATAAATCTAATATTTTTAAATAGCTTAGGGAAGACTCCTAAAAGCCAAACAAATATTACATTTTAATAACTTATTGATAAGTATTCTCAAATTAGACCTCTTTCAATTCAGAGTTTTGTAGTGTTTTAATTTGTCTCTATTGTGCTTTGGGGTCATTTCCTTATGATTCTGTTGAAATATGTTTTTTTGTTGCAAATTATTCTTAAAACTCACCATCTTAATCTTGAAGTGCAAACCCTACCAACCTTTTGAAGTGAACAAAGTGACCAATTCGTTACCTTAGATGACATCAAGTTGAAAGACCACAGGAGTCTGGGCTACCGTGCCCAGTAGAATTGATGACAGTGCTCCTTGCAACTGGGGGCTTTGAATGTGCACTGGTTGTTAAGATAAACACAAAATGTTAGTGCCAAGAGACTTGGCCCAACAGAGCTATAGATGGATGTTATTATTTTTATGAAGAAGGCCTCTGGTGATAAAACAGGGTTGACCCTGTTAGTAGGAGCTCCATAAATCTTTCCTGGCTGAAGGTTCCTGGCCGTGCAGGTTGGAGGGTGGACAAAAGAATCAAAAGATCCAGGATGTACTGTACATGTGAGGATTGCCTATGGGACTTTGCAATAATACAACAATAGCCAAGACTGCAATGCACAGCTTCAGTTCCTGCCTGCTTTCAACTGCTCCTAATAACAGTTTTAATTTTAGAGTCTTCTTTTTCTACAGCATTAAAGAAAATTCTTTTTAAACTTATAACAACTTTTATCATTGTTTAGGGTTTTCTTCCACCAGTAAAATGTTCCCCATGATTTTTACAAGTCTTATAACAGATTATTAGTTATTTTATTGTTATGGTCATTATGAAAGTAATATTTTTCAGTTATTTATATTGAACATATTCAAGAGCCTTTCCTAAATTTAAAAACAATCATTAAAAACTATAGACTTCCCTTTTTTTTTAGAGCAGTGGTCATAGTTTGATTACAGAGTATGTAATTTTTTGGAATCTTTATATTTTATTAGTTATTACATATCAAAGTAAGGATAAATTATGTTACATTGTAACATTTCCCAAACTATTCTATTTGAATAGAAATCTTTATCTTCAATAAAACAACTCAACACATAATCAGTTTATCAAATATTGTCATTTTTTCTATTGTTTTTTAAATAACAAGTTATTAGTGCAAATCATATTTCTTTTATTGTTTACATATAGTATAAGGGTCACAATAGAATGTGTTTCTGTGTACCTATTGTTGGACATGAAGAGGTCCAAGATACAGTCTTCTTGCTGGTGGTTCTAAACTGTCCTGGGAATAGTTTGTGAGAATCAAAGTTCAATGATCTTTAAATATTTACTAAGTACCTACCAACTGTTTAACACTATTAGGTGTTTTGTGATTTAAATGAAATATGTGTTCCATGATAATAAAAAAATAATAATAAAAATAAAATAAAATTAGGTAAAAAAAATAAGTAAAATAAATATTTTTTAAAAAATAAATGAAGGGCGCCTGGGTGGCTCAGTTGTTTAAGTGACTGCCTTTGGCTCAGGTCATGATCCCAGGGTCCTGGGATCAAGTCCCACATCAGGCTCTCCCTGCTCTGCGGGGAGCCTGCTTCTCCCTCTGCCTCTGCCTGCCATTCCGCCCCCTTGTGCTCTCTCTCTCTCTCTCTCTCTGTCAAATAAATAAATAAAACCTTTAAAAAAATAAATGAAATATGTGATGTGAACCTTAATGATTTTCTAGGGTTAGATCAAAGCCCAATATTTTCCCATGCTTTGCCAAATAGGTGATAAAATAAGGTCTATGTTATATGATCCGTGATAATGTCAAGAATGGACTTCTTTAAATTTTATTGAGTCTGATTGCTTAAAGTCATTTTCAAATATTACCATGAAGGTAGAGAGTATGACACAGGTCAACTGTCCCTTAGCATGTTTCCCTGGAAAAGCAAAACAAAACAAAGCAAAATTCTTCTTTTGCAATACGGTGTCTGGCTCTCAGTACACATTGTAATGATCAAAGAGTCAAAACTATTTTTTTTTAGTAATTTCCCTGGGAAACTACACTTCCAAAGAACATCTTTAATAACGAAGGCTAACCAGATTCACTAGGAGTATGATATTAAAAAACTGCCTTCTATTAAGCTGAAGCTCAGGTTGAATAGCTTTTGAAAAGTTTGGGGAAAATAGGTTCCACATTTCAATAAACTTAGTGGCTTTATACCTTGCTCCCTTTGCTTATGGGTCAGCAATAAAATGTGCCATTTCCTTTCCTTTTAAGAAACAGAGCTTCATTCTAAATAGATCTAGGGAAAAATTATACGTATATCATTAAAGAAAGAAACCACTGAAGACTCAATTCTGAATTCTTATTTTTTTTAAGATTTTTAATTTGCTAAGTCGTCCTCAGAAGCTGAAGTGTGTCTGTTCTAATTACATTGTAGGGGAAAATATATTTTTGTTGTCACTGACATTCCAAGAATTTCTAAATGTTCTCAAGTATTTTTAAGGGCTCTGAATATTACTTTGGAAAACCATGCCCATTTTATGTACTTTTTTCCTCAAAATGTCTGACATCATTTGGCAAAATAGTATGAAAGTAAAATAAAGATGTGATTATGAAATATGTTGAAATAAAATGCTAAAGTTTCTAGTCAGTTTTCATAGTGTTCAGGGAAAGAATGGACTCGTGCATGGTTAGGAAGCTAGCAATATTTAAATATATTTTTTAAAATAGTCATATATCTAAGTAAATTGAGAACATGCTATATAAACAGAATCACTGTCCACCATCTCACAAACTATTCCCAGGACAGTTTAGAACCACCAGCAAGAAGACTGTATCTTTGACCTCTTTTGTCCATCAAATTTGATATTTGATCAGATATCAAAATTATTATGAAAGTAAAATTATAATCTTCATCTTTATCAATTTAAGTATATTATTTAATTTTATCTAGTATATTCACTTATCCCCGAAATTAAATTTGCTAGCACAAGAGGTTATAAGATGCTACAGTCACAAAGCTATAACTATATGTGGCTTTTGACATGTTCATCTGTGTATCCATTCCACGGCTTCTAACTCCTATTATAATTTAGGTATTCAGTCATTTTGTTTTGTTTCACACTTATATTTTTTAATTTTAATTATTTCTTACAATTTATTTTGGACCTTTTCTTTTTTACCAAATTGGAGAATAAGATAGAATTTTATATTTAAAATCTTTGTAAAAAAACTTTAATCCACTATTATTTTATTATTTTATTTTTTCCCCACTATTATTTTAAATGTAATAGATTAGAGTCAATTTTGGAAAAAATAATTCCCTGTTTTTTTCATTAAGTCTTTACTTTTCTTCATTTATTCAGGTTGACTGGGGTTTGACAGATCTTCTGTAGAGGATGGGAGGGATGGGGGAGGTGCCTGGCGGTTATCAAGAAAACAGGGCAGCAAAGAAACTGTTGCTAGTGGTTCTTGGTTTTTGTCTCATTTGCATATTTTTTGTGAGGCATTAGGTAGAGAAAATAAGTTACTTATAACAAAATAATTCTGCCCATTTTTCCCCAGTGAATAAGAAGTTTTCCCCATTAAGAACATATTTTAGTCAAAATACCCATAAGTTTTAAAAAAAAATAAAATGTAAAGAAGTTTTATCATATTTTTTCAAAAATCCTAACTGAACACTAAATTTTATTTGCCATGACAATAAAATCACTATTAAATTCAGGGTGTATTGTGCCTGGGTTCTTATACTTTAGCTTAAGTTTCCTTAAATTAATTGCAGCACTATTTCTTTTAAACTACCACATTTTGTCAGTCTGTCTATATTTAGCTTTTCCTTTTTACAAAACTTGTCTTTTTCTCCTTATATATTTATTTAGGATGGTTTATAAAAAAATCAGGAATCATTTGAATATTTTGTTCTGTCAAACAAAATCTCCATTTGTTCATGTTTACTAAGTGTTGTCAGCTTCTCAAGCTTGTTTATTTCAATTCATGAGAAAGTATTTTTCATAAGCCCAGGGTGATAGGTTTGAACTTGACAGAGACCACATCACTTCCTAGAAATAATATTCTGTCTCCTAAATTCCAAAGTATACCCCTGGCTTTCTAGAGATTTTGTGTTGCTGTAGTCCTAGAGACCCCTAAGCTTGGGTGATATAGTCTAGATACTGAACAGTACTCTTGGACCCCATATCTGCTTGAAAATATTTAATAGCAACACCTGTGTACACATGAAGGGTTGTTTGTGTTGTCTACAGAATACATAGCAAAAATCCAATGCGTGGGTTGCTAGTACAGTAGAAAAAGCAGTCGATTGCAATCATCTCTTCTGAATGTGAAATCCAGAACTACTGCTGACAAGCATTTCTTAACCCCCAAAACACAGAAATGGTACAAAGGCAGTGAAGTAGAATAGAGCTTCATTTAATAACGCTACCAAAAAATGAATCTGTAACTATACCAGTAGTCTTAGAATATTTCAGATCTGGGAGCTCCAGATAAGGCCCATGTATAAAAGAGAAACTGATAGAGAGGAATAAAGCGTGTTTCCCTGAAAAGGTAGCCTTGTTTGTAAACAAAGAGTTACTCCTCCTTGATTATAAAAATAGAAGGAGTAACACAATCCTGGTAATGATCACGAGGCCATCATGTGAAGAAAGTGAAGCCTGTAATCCGTCATCTACATTTTCTTCCAAGGCTGCCATCAATCTCCATCAGGCCCCAACTTCTTGCTTACCCCCCACCAAATTGGGAAAAATGTCTCTGTTATGCTTTAAGAAATGAGTTACAATGTGCATTTGTTAACACTGAGCAGAGTTCCCTGACCGCCAAGGTATAAGCCACCCCAGAGACCTCCACCGAACATGAGAAAATTGATGAAGCCTGCTCGTGTGCTCATGACCACAGACACAAGTAATTTGGGTTTCTTGGTTCTGTTTCTATCTTCCGAGACAACATTTTTCCTATCACTTTGTATCTCTCTCTTTTTAAAAACTTTTCTCTCATTTTCCCATACTTAAAGACAAAACAGCTTTTTTAATTACTTTTTTTTTACTTCTCTGTGCTTATCACTATCTTATATCCACATCTCACTTACTTCTTTTGACCTGCCAGTCTTTAAAATTTCTTATTCACCTGCATATTTCATTCATGTATAAATCTAACTGAACAGAAAGCATAAGACCTTTTAAAAATGTTAGTCCTCTGTAACAGTTTTAAGTAGGTGATGATTTCTTTTCTCCAGCTCTGAGACATCTCATATTTTCAGGACAGATACTGCCCTATCATTTTCCTTGTTTATAATTTCATTTTCAGGGTTTGGTATTACAGAGATGCTAGCCACAAAATAGAGAGGTCTTGTTTTTTCTAGTATATGAAAGTGTTTAAATTTGGCATTATTTCTTCCTTTCTGGTTGGAAGAATTCATCCATGAAAACATCTGGGTCTACACATTTAGTTTAGGACAGTTTCTAGTTTAATTTATTTAGGAAATATACCACTATACAGATCTTCTAATTATTGTTTCCTTTTTTATAAGTTTTTGCTTGTAGGTACTTGTCCAACTTACCTAATTTTCAAATGTTTGGCATGAAATTATTTATAATATCATTCTATAAACTTTTTCTAGGCCTGTAGGATTTATAATTATATCTATATTTTATTTCTTATAGAGGTAATGCATGCCTTCCTTATATTTTTTTTGATCAGTCTTATAAGTGGTACATCAATTTTTTCAGTTCTTTCAAAGAACCATCTTTGGTTGAGTCTATGGTACATTTGTTTCCTGTTTCTTTTGTTTTTGCTCTTTTATTATTTCCTTCCTTCCCCTCTCTTTAGATTTAATTTTATTTTTTAAACTTTTTAATATTCACATTTATATCATTGATTTTTCAAACTTCTTCTTTTTAAATATGTGTGCTACGGTTATAAAGTACCCTCAAAGCACAGCTTTGTATGCATCCCGCAATTTGTCATGTTTTCATTATCATTTAATTTGTTGTGACTTCTTCTTGAACCACTGTGTTATTTACAGGTGTATCACTTCATTTCCAAACATTTAGGTGTTTTTTAGTTAGATTTTTCCTATTGGTTGCTATCTTAATTCCACTATATTTAGAGAACATAGTCTGAAGTATTTCAGTCTTTTGAAATTTATTAAACTTGATAATAGTCCAGCACTTAGCTCAAAAATTGTGATAGGAATACTTGAAAAAAATTGAATTCTGTAAACCACACAATTAACAAACTTAACCTAATTTCTATATCCTCACTAGCTTTTTTTTGGTCTTCTTGTCTTCCCAGTTATTGAGAGATATGTTATTTCCTTGGAATGTGGATTTATCAATTTATCCTTTAGTTCTGTCATAATTTTTACTTCAAATTTTTGAAGCTATGATATTAGGTATATATAATTAAGACAGTTATAGTTTTGTCACAGATTGATCTTTTTTATCATTAAGAAATATTCCTCTTCATTGTTAGAGATGCGTTGTGCCTTTCCAGAATCAAAGAAACTGTCCAGCTCTTCTTCGTGTTAAGCTGTGGTGTCTTTGGCAGAGATTCAAGGACTGGATGGTAGTAACTCCCAACACTTACGTCATTCTCAAAGTGTTCCCAAAGTCCTTTTCTACTGATAAAGATTCCACTGCACTTTTTTAGACCCCATTATTAGGAACTGTGGATAGGATTTCCCCAATAAAATATTTTGTATTAAGAATTATCATCTCTTATTTTCTTTTCCTTTTTTATGCCACTATTTCTCTTTAAAGCAGTGAAGAGAGACTGCTATAATCTAGAAGTAATACTTTTTGACCCCACAGTCCTATAATGATGTGGCAATAAATATTAATGCCATAGCTCTTCCATTCTTTCTCACACCTAAGAACCTATAGAGGTTAATGTTTCTTATTCATTAGTCAATCATCATGGCCAACACACACTTAATTCTCACTTATTTTAACCTTAGGTGGGGCTTCAACCAATCATCATCACTTTCCTGTGGCAATGACAGGGGACTTTTCCAATAGTTTTCTTCATATACTAACAAAGACAACTATGAACTATAAGAACCACCCAAACTATAAAATTTTCTTGTGAAATGGGAGGAATGGGATAAAGAAAACTCCATGCCAAAGTGTGTTGCACTTTGATGCTAAAGATGTCGGCTAATTTTGGTAAGTGTCTGAATTAGAATAGAGCCAGAAGGAGAATTCCAGCCCAAATTAGGTCAGTTTAGAAACAAATCTCATCACACCCTGCTTATGATATCCTGTTACTGATTTGTTACTTAGTGTTAGGAAATGCTACAAGTCCTTTTTCCATGAAGTTATATGATTTTTTCCTTATCTTGCTTTTAGTGCTCTCCCCTTCCCTGCCCCACCATGGCATCACCTATATTCTGAGGGCTACTCAGTGCCCCATTTCTACTCCATCCTCCATTTTAAACTTCAGAAAGTTAGAGTCAACTGATCAAGACATCTTTATTTTCTCATAGAATTTCAAACTGGAGATGTCTTGAGCAGAACTCTGTACTCATCAATCCACACTTACTCCCACATGACTAGGTCCCCATACTCCAATGTGGAAAGCTGAGTAATCCTTTATTATATGCACCAGTAATTTATAATCGCTTTCTGATTACTACTTGAGACTAATATTTCTGTCTCAGAAATAATTAGTAAATCAGACACTTCTGTGTCTGTTTTATTTCAGGTTCACCATCTTCTCAAGCTATGATAACTGTTTCTGATTAGGTCACCCTCTCTCCCCTTTTCTTACTAATTTACCTCAATAAACTAGAGCAATTTTCCAAAATAAACCCATTCATGTCACTTTTTTGCTTAAAGTCATCCACAGACTCTTGGTTGCAGTAAAATAGTTTAAAATCCTTACCAGCAACACATTCATTATAATTTGGCTCCACCTTAGTCCCAGCCCTATTACTAACTTCTCATTGCCACTCCTACCATATATATATATATTTTTTAAACCATATTTATATTCTTGGCCACCTTTCCAGAGGGGAAACAGCTTGACATAGGGTAGGCCTTTAGTATAGATGGGATGCAGGAATGCATGATGTATGAGAAGGAAGGTCAGTGTTTATTTACCTGACTCTTACTAAATTATGTTTGCAAGTGTTAACCTAAACCACCACAGCTTCTCATTTTCATCCCATGAAAGACGATGACAAAAGATGATAATCTCTTTCAAATTTGAAACATCTATACTCAGGGCAATATTTAAATAACCCAAAACTGTAGCTATGGGACACAGTGGAAAGAACATTGGATCAGGAGTCTGGAGATCTTAGTCCTATTATGAAATTCAGGAAAGTTACCGAATCTCTCAGTGACTCATTTCCTTGCAGATTGTATTTCTCAGGTCTTGTCAACTGTAGAATCCTATGGACATAGAATGATCTTCATATCACCTATGTTTGTGTTAGATCCATTCTATCTTTCTGCACTGTCATTGGCTTCTTCCCTTTTCGGGCTCTGCCTCATTTTACTTTTGTCACTTTAAACTCTTATCACAAACATAAAAGAGCTTCTTATTTCAAGATGTCCCCTCTTTTTCATATTAATGACATGTTGTTTTAATGTCTATCATTTCTCCATAGCAAATAATTAAGTAAAACAATGCATCCTTTCTTTGTCTATGCAAATTATTTTTATTTTTTTTAAGATTGTATTTTTTTTAAGATTTTATTTGTTTATTTGAGAGAGAGTGAGTGAGAGAGAGAGAGAGAGAGAGAGAGAGCACGTGCAGGGGGAGGGGCAGAGGGAGCAGGGAGCCCAGTGTGGGGCTTGATGTGGGGCTTGATGTGGGGCTCGATGTGGGGCTCAATCCCAGGACCCTGAGATCATGACCTGAGCCTAAGGCAGATGCTTAACTGACTGAGCCACCCAGGTACCCCCATCTATGCAGATTTTTATATTGATTCCACTGAAAACTTTGCATGAGCAATCATGTGTCTAAATTCTTCAACCTCAAAGCTGTATCACTTGCAGGTGCAATGTTTATTAGCTCATTTGTCTGACATAACACGATATAAAGTTACTGTGCAAGATTACATTTCCAGTACCTATCCCAGACGATGAATGGCATGATAGGTTAGGATTCTAGGGCACCAAATACAGGATAAAGCTGGTTATCTGGAGTGTATACTTTTCAAAAGCCAAATCATTAACTTGAAAATCAAAGAGTCCTTCTTGATGAAGTCAAAATAATTGCTTAAGATCTGATCTGATCTGAACAGCCTTTCCTTTAATGTAAATAACAGACTCTCTGGCTGGCCCTGGAGTGAGAACAGGAACACAATCAGTGATGACAACACATGACATGGCTGGTGTCTGAGGTTCCCATCGTTATGTGGGGTGTCCTGTTCAATTCAGTGAATTCCACAGGATTTTGCACCCCATTGACTGTACTAGTGACAAGATCTTGTATCTATCAGCAGACAGGAAAGTCACAGCCAGGTTGTGTGCATGTGCTGGACTCACTCTCCTGGCTTTTGTAAAGTATATTAGCTGGTTTGTTTCAGGGATCACTTTACAGTCTGATCCATGGTGAGATTGGGAAGGAGAAAGCAGTTAAACATTTCTTCTATACTTCAGTATATTTTCAGTGATACTTGAGAGATGTGGTCCTTATTTTCCAAGAAGCACCTTTGGAGATTACCAAATCATATCTTTTCATTTTTTGGACAAGGGAATTAAAGGCTGGTGGGATTAAATGACACACTCAAGGTCCCATATCAAATTAGGGAATATATTAGGTGCATGAATTCAACTTTTCCTTATTCCTGGGCTAGGGATTTCCCACTCTTCTAAGCTTGTTTTCCAATTAAGACTAGAGGCGTATTATATCATAAGTATGATTAAAACATTGGTACAAACAGGCTTTATTTCTCTGTACCCAAGAATGTGTGGTAAGTAGCTGGTCAAAGACAGAGCATTTCTCTGGAGAGTATGTGTTTCTTTAATATGCACTGGGGAAAGGCACAAAGGTTCACCCTCTCATATTTTGGGATTCCCTACAAATAAGAGAAGTGTTTGGTTGCAAGGTGGCCCCAAATTAAACAAATATCCAGCGTAGAAGTCTTTCTAAAATTTGGCTGGCTATCAGAATCACCAAGGGTTATATGATTATTTAGTTTTCTCTTCTGTTCTATTTTATATTTTCATAATAATTCTCAAGTATTAGGACAGAGCAACAGAATCAAAATCTCTGTTGTGAGATCAGTGAATCAGATTTAGTTCTGAGGTGAGTCTGACTTTCAGTCAGGTTTCAGACTTAAGAGTCCTTATGGAAGGAGATCTCAGCCATCTGTGGTTTTCTGCTTTAGCATAAGCCTTTCTAACTCCACACTGTGACTGAAAATGTTTAGGACATGTAACACCTTTCAATAAAGTTTGGAAAGCTTGTTCTGCACTGACAAGTCCATATATTTAGATAGTAACGTTTTCCTGGTTTATTCATGAAGTATTATTATCTCTATAATATGCAGGTAAACAGCCAGCAGGAATAGACATGTGTATTTTAGGACTGAATCATACCTTGGAAGTGTAGAAAATCTCTTTTTCTCTTCTGGCCTTTTTGCCCTAACCTGAGAAACAGCAACATCATTTGGCACTGTTTTAGCTTTTTAAAAGTATGTAGAAGAATAATTTCAAACTTTGAAATACCACACAGAAATCCTGGAAAACCAAAACTTTAGGTTATCATCTATAAAAACATGTCTTTACATATTGTTCATGATAATTCCTACATTTCACCAGTTTCAGGCATGGGCTTCAAGTTAGAATTCAGACTTTCAAAGGAGAGGGTGGGAAAGTGACTAAACAAATGTGTGTGTTATTTTTAAGAGAAGATGACTGTGGAAAAATGGGTAAACAACTTAAAATCAATTGCTAAAAATACTAGGTAGCCCACAAAAATTGCCTAATTTTTTTTCAAAGTTTGTAAACTAAGAAAAAAACTTTTTTAAAAAAGATTCTGCTGGAAAATATATAATCTTTTCATATTCCCCTGTCCCAAGTTCTCATTCTTTTACATTCACTATATGCTGCTTTGTTAAACAGCTGGGAACATGGTAGGCTTTCACAAGACAGAGAATGTGTATGTGACAGTTATTTGATGAGAACATATGCATTGTCTATGGGACAGGTTTTACAGTCCAATTTAGTTACCTGTTTCCGTGGCATCCAGTACTATATTCAAAAGATCTTTTCTTATTTATATACTGCTAGATGTTGTTCTTATTCTTCAGTGCTTTATTTCAAAGTTTCATTCATTCCTTTAATCTGAGATTATCAATTTTGTTTAACACTATAAAGCAGTTTTGAGAACTTGTCTTTTTTTATAAAATGGCATTTTCTGGAATGGATGTTTATTGGCAGGATAATGATTTTGTTGTACATACATACTTTATCACAAATTGATGCAATTCAATGAAAAATAAAAAGCACTTCCATATTATTGGGGGGGGTCTTTGTGCAGGTGTCTGCTCAGGTAAGAAACAGATCACGGTAGTTAAGAGGTGGTCTCTAGACTCAGAATTTTAGAGTTTGAGTCCCAGCTCAACTCTTTCCATTTCCTTATCCACAAAATTGATTGGATGATAACAAAATTAACCTAGACAAGCATTTTTAAGTATTAAAATCCGGGGGCGGGGGGTGCCTGGGTGGCTCAGTTGGTTAAGTGACTGCCTTCAGCTCAGGTCATGATCCTGGAGTCCCAGGATCGAGTCCCACGTCGAGCTCCCTGCTCAGCAGAGAGTCTGCTTCTCCCTCTGACCCAACCCCCTCTCATGCTCTCTCTCTCTCATTCTCTCTCTCAAATAAATAAAATCTTAAAAAAAAAATAAAATAAAATCCTGGGGCACCTTGGTGGCGCAGTAGGTTAAGTGCCCAACTCTTGGTTTCGGCTCAGGTCGTGATCTAAGGGTCGTAAGATGGAGCCCTGTGTCAGGGACTCCCAGCTGAGCGTGGACTCCATCTCTCCTATAAATAAAGATTAAATTCCACCCTTTTCTTTAAAAAAAAAAAAAAAGACTATCTCTCCTTCTGCCTCCCCCCCCATGCTCGCATTCTTGCGTTCTCTCTCTCAAATAAATAAATCTTAAAAAAAAAAGAATTAAATTCTGTGACATATAAAGGCCTTCAGATGGTGCAAAATTCACCCATTTTGTTTACATGTGTTTTACAATATTTAGAGATGTGTTTCAAATGTTGTAAAGTCCAACAGACACAATTTTATCAGCAACTTTCAAAGTTTGATAGAAAGAAAAAGGATTCTTCAATTCTTTCACACTTTACCCTCCTCTGGGAGACTACACACTGACAAATAGAAATATCTCTTCACAAAAAAGAAAAGGATAAAACCCCACCACTACAAATCCAGATTTGTATTTTTCCCAAGTTTGAAGAGATTCTAATTTGAAGTAGAAAGCTATAGAGATAATTACTTACTTTATGTCCAAAGGAAGATGAAGGCAAAACAATAATCTCCCTTATCCACGTCCTGCCCCACGCCCCCCCCAGAACTTCTTGTCAAATAAATGCATGTTGGTGTATGAAGAAGCATTCCATGGAAAGAATATCTTCAGAGACTGAATTTTTCATGGATGTTGTAGTTTACTACTTTCAGTAAAATGTCAAGAATGATATAATCCATATGTGGATTAATGTAACCTCACAGAAATCTTTGAAATCTGAGATGCTGTTTTGGAAAACTGTTACCTTGGTTTCCACAGTTCTTTCTTCATATCTTCTGCTTATTCAAACAGCATCAAACAGCAATTATTTTTGATACTTGAGGTCATCTTCCATTCCTTAAGGATAAAAGCAAACTAGAAGTGAAATTAGATTTCTGCTTCAGAATGGATTCCCACTTTGTACATATTTGTATCAATGAGCTTCCACTTAAAGTGACATTCCATCGTTTACTTGCCCAAAAGTTTTGCACAAGTCCAAGTTGAATCAGATTTGACCTTTCATTTACTTTGGTTATTAAACTCCGGTTCATTGTTAATGCTCTATTATTTGATGATGACTTGGAAGCATTTCTACCACAGCATTTGAAAATTAAGGCACACATGGAAAATCCAACCATTTATATTTACAACTCATTTAAGTCCTCTCTAAATCCTGCTTCTTGAATCATTTTACTTCTTTGTTTTTTAGCCTATAGTCGTGTCTAGCTGAGTTACATTAAAAATTCTAAATAAGGTGGAAAGGCATTGATATTACATTTAACAAACTTATTTTTTCTTGGTAAGTATACTTGTATATTTATAGATTCTTGATATTTTACATTGAACAAAATTAAGTTTGGCCATGTTAATGAAATACATGACAACCAAAAGTTCGGTGTGAAGCTATAAAAATAGGATGGAAGATTTTCTATTGCTCAGTCTCCTTCTCATGTTTGCTGTAAATGTACAGTCAAAAGTGACTTTTAGGTCTACTCTTAATCACATTGAACATACCTAATTATTTTATAAAAGAATTCACTAACATAGAAAGATGAAATACTTGGTTTGATAATATATTTTTACAGAATAAAAGCACTTTTGTTTTTGACATATGTGACAGTGTATATGGCTAATATCACCTTGACAAAGTTCCTTTACATGTCCTCAAGAAATATGGTCACATTTGAGTTATTAAAGCATCAAACAAATACATTTTTTCAGAGTAAAAATATTTTTAAATCACTCGTGGCTTTGGGTTCTTACTGTGTTTTATAATAGGATTGTGTGACTTTTCTCAAGTCAGCACTACGTTTTACTTTCTTATGTATAAAATTGAGGGTTTAGACTGGGTGACATCTAAGATTTCTTTCAGTTCTAAAATATTATGATTTTAGAGTGTTTCAGTGTGTTAGAAAGGACCTCCCATATTTGGCTCTATATTTTCATTTCACAGAGGGGAAATGGGTTAAAATAATTTGCTAATTGCATACATCTGAGTTTAAGTACAGATCCTTCCTGTTAAGAAACACATTTCCATTCAGCTTTTTGAAAATGTTCCTGGGATGTATAGTAAATGATTCTTCTTAATGAATTAATGGGAAAGTTGATCATAGTATGGGACTTTTTGACACCACAAGTATTGCTAACATAAATGTGTTTTCTCTGAGCGAGAACTTCCCCCCTGAAGAAGGCTGATGATGGTCCACAGCACTGACTACTAGGGTTAGCATACTTGAGATTTACGTAAATTTAGAGATTTGAAGTCGTAATCCTCAAAGAATTGAAAATCTTCTGTAAGCTGATAAAGTTCAATATATCTTTCAAAAGCTTTTCAGCTGAATTTGTAAGCTCCAGCATTTTGAATAACTAGATCATTCAGAATTAGGCTCATATTTATTGTTCAGATTCTTCTTAATACAAAATTACTTGTTTTTATGTTTCAGTCTCTGGGCAGCCAAGTCACCCTGCTAATCAGTCTATACTTCCACAACTTCCAAATGTGCAAACTGAACTGCTGCTTTTCCTCCTCAGAGATTTGCTGTCCCATTTGTTTTTAAGCTTTTTGAAAGAAAAAAAAATCTTGGCTTTACATAAGAGCTGCGCCTTGTGGAAGTTTTGGAAATTTTAAATTGCAGTCAAGATCCCCACTCGCAGGTGAAACATTATCTGGTCATCTTGTCATTAGTGCTGACAGTTTTGGCTGAGGTTGAAGTTAAGAAAAATGCTGGAATGAACCTGGAAATAGTCATATGTTCCTCATCCATCACCTCATTAATCACAAAGTTAACATTGTCTCTGAAACAATGCTGCTTTATTGTGGGGTAATCCTCATTTATCGTTAGAGCTACTAAACAATATTCAAGAGTCCAGATTCTTCTCCATGCCCTGCCAAGTATGGCTGAGAAATGACAATCATGACATTATTCATTGATAATTAAAGCAGAAAGACAGATCCCGGGCAATGATCTCATTCTTACAGTTATACAGAATGGAATATGCTCGTAAAAGCTTCCATGTAGACTCATAAATATTATTTTGCCTTTTTTTTTAATATTTGCATCATAGTTTATTGCTAACTATACAGTGAAGTCAGAAAATATTAAATTTAAAGCTCTCTACCTTAAGTGTATTATCTCTGTTTACTAATGACCATGATATTTAATATCTCATATCTAGCTTGCAAAGTTGTGAGATCATACCAGTGTGTGATATCAATACAAAGAATTATGAAGGAAATGGAGAAATGATAATGATGACAATTGGGTACAATTCTGATTTATGTACACACTGTTCTAGAGGTATTAATAAACTACTTAGGGAAATGGGTTCATCATAATGTGTTGGAGTTGCAATATATCATTAAATCCAGACAGCAAATGTATCTCCATGAGTACTTAATTTTTACTCACAGGCAGCCAGTTGTCCCAGAGGGATGTGGTGGTGGTGGTTGTTGTTTTAACATACAACTTCAGTCTAAAATTATGGATATATTTAATTATTCATAAAAAATATACATGACATACAATAGAGAAAAAAGAAATGTGTTACCTATTCACTCCCCACAAAGAAAAGGGTACATTTGAAATAAATATTTGTGTTTATGGGTGTACTAAAAAAGGATGTGAAGTTTGTCTTTTTTTTCTGTCAAACTCTTTAAGCATGTAAAAGTAAATGGTTATGTTCCTATAGTTTGCTGTCCTTGAGAACTACAAAAACAAAAAACAATTATGAAAAAAATAGCAAAATCTTTAAGTGATCTAAGATCACAGATAGTTTAATTTTGGTATTACTTGTGTTTGAGAAGAAAAGCTCCACTTAGATCACATGAAACTATTCTGGACTTTTTTTCCATCTTTAATTTACTATGACTTCAAATTGAGATTCAATTTGTGAAAGACAGTCTATTAAGATTCTAATTATGGACACCCAAAGTTGCAAAATTTTAGAAATAGATTGAATCTATTATTTCTTTTTGTTAAAAAAATATATAAACCAGTGTAACAGGTAAAATGAAAAAAATGTTAAAAAACTGAAGTTATAATACTGCAATATGGCTATATTGATTATTAATGTTGTCTTCCCCTCACTTTCAAATTTTTGCTATTACTCTTCAAAGCTGTTCCATGTAGCTTCTGTTTCCAAAGCTCTACCAGAACTCTTCCTGTGAAGGTTAAATGTAGTCTCCTAATGATTAAATTATATAGCATATTTCCAAACCTCATTTTATTTCATCTTTTTATATGCTACCCCATCTTTCTTGAAGGTCTGCCTTCTATTTTGTGACACCTCTTCTGGGATTCTTCGACATCTCGACCATCCTTTCTCAGTCATTCACCCATTCCTCTTTTTCAGCTTAGATCTTAAAAATTGCTTCCATTAGGTTTTTGTTATTTGTAAGTCAGCTGTAAGTCAGCTTTCCCTGTAAGTCAGCTCTTCCCAAATGAGATCATCCATTCTTTTGGTTTTCTTTAGTGCCTCTCCAAGTATGATGGACAAGACAGTCATCCAAATCCTCACCTGACCTTTCTCTCCTGAGATCTAGGTTTCTATTTCCAACTGTAACTCTATCTAGTAGACATTTCTTCCCAGATATCCCCTATCTTGTTCAACATTAACCTGTGCTAAGATGAAATCCTTTCCCATTCTGGCTCTCGTCATGTTCTATAATTCCATTAATGATCTCACCATCTCATAAGCATCTAAAGAGAATTGACTCTTTTCTCTAATTCCCTTTCACATTCAGCCAGTCCCAAAGTCCTGTCCATTTAGTACTTAAATGGTCTTGAGTCTCGCATCGCTTTTCATTCCTACTGTCCTATTCAGACTCTATCTCTTGCCATAAAACATGAGGAGCTCAGTTCAACCAAGGGTACATAGTAAGTGAGTCTCTTACTCCTACTTATTTAGTCAGATAATGAATAGTGATTGATTATTGATATATTTTGTTAAAATTAGTGGGTTTTTAAGAAAAAGATTTATTTATTTATTTTAGAGAGTGAGAGTGTGCATGCTCACACATGAGTTGGGGAGGGGCAGAGGGAGAGGGAGAGAGAGAATCCTCAAGCTGACTCCTTGCTGGGCATGGAGCCCAATGCAGGGCTCGATCTCATGACCCATGAGATCATGACGTGAGCTGAAACCGGGAGTCTGACGCTTAACTGACTGAGCCTCCCAGATGCCCTATTTTGTTAAAACTAGTTTTGGGGTACCTGGGTGGCTCAGTCAGTTGAGTGACCGACTCATGGGTTCGGCTCAGTCATGATCTCTGGTTCGTGAGATTGAGCCCCTTAATGGTCTCTGTGCTCAGCAGAGAGTCGGCTTCCCCTTTCTCTCTGCCCCTCCTCCTGCTTGCACTCCCTCTCTCTCTCAAAATAAATAAATAAATTTATTCTTTAAAAAATTAGTTTTGTGTTGCTGTTGTCTTTACATATGCTTTTACTTAATTAATACCTGTGTTAGACATTATGGATAAAATTTTAACTGACTTTCCTCAGCTATCATAAATGAAGATAATGTGATATCAGTTTATAATTTTATCAGTAGGTCCATCTCTCTAGCTTTTTACAAGAAAAATTAAATACGCATTCATATATGAAACTTTCAAACCAGTCTTCCTCTAGACGCAGCAAAAGTGATAAGATATTAAAATAGCTAATGAAAGGAGTCTTGTAAAAATTCTCATTGAGATTGAGATGGAGAAGTTGAAAGAAAACATTATTTTGCATAACAACAGTAGTGCTTTTGCTGCCAGGAGTACTTTCCAGAAGCACAGAGCTGCTTTAGAGCATATGTGAGACTTGGGTCAAGGTCATCATGATTTTATATTGTGGTAATTTATCAAAACAAGTCATTATATCCTCACATTGTTACATGCAAAGAAAACAACCCATAAATTCCTACTTGAAAAGTTTACTCTCTAAATATGTTCTGAGTTTGCATTTACATAATTGAGAAGAACAGGAAAGCAAAAATCAGCTTGTAATGCAAGTGGAATTCTTAGTTTATATCAGTTATTATTGTGATATTTTTATTGATATAAAAATTGATATTGGATATATAAATAAAGCAGCATTTTAATGATTTTTCTCCTCAATTCACAGTAGTAGTATTGAGATACTAGAAAAAAATTGAACATTAAAATCACCCATCTCTGTCCATTTAACACAATCCCCAAACCTGTGTAAGCTCAGGTAATATTTGACAAGCAAGTCAAATCAAATATAACCACTTGATAAGAATTCATATAAATAAATACACACATATACACATATATTATCTATATAAAACATATATAAATTGTGCCTATATATGTAATACATATGTATATATTCAAAGATAATATGAATTTAAACCTCTAAGAAACTTTATCTTACCAAGTGTAGAAAATCACACAAACACACATAAATTCTATGTATACATATATATGATTTGTATACATAAACACATGCACACTTATGTATATACATAAATACTGAATGCATATGTTACATGTGGTCAATACTCATATATATCATACACGTACATATAATTATACAATTGACAACACTACACATTTTCCCTACATTGAAATTGTTGGGCAATATAGGAAATTATTTTTTTCAGAAGGTCCAGCTCCCTGTCTTTTTACAAGAAAAATTAACTACACATTCATATATGAGAATGAGCTTGCCTTTGAACCTTCATAAAAATAATTCTTATATAGAAAATACATCCTTGGTGTGGTCATTTTAGTACCAGTATCTGGTACTGTCATCATTCAGGGCAACAATAAAAACAAAACAAAAAAATCCTTGCATAGCGTTGCCACTTTGGAATATTACAAAGGGTGTAACACTTAACGATATTTTTACCATCACCATTTTGGATTAGCGACTCTAGCCAGCACTTAAGTTCAGATTCTTCTTGATGGGTTATCCCAAAAGTGTATGAGAATTTAATGAATTGCCCACCTTGTTCAGTCAGGAAGCAGGAGGAGAGCTGTTGTGAGCAGATCTGTTAGAACATCTTGTTAAGTGAGGTAGGGGAAGAGTTACAAATGAGAAACAGACCAGTAGGTCTGCTGAGGTCAAAGGAGAAGCTGAGTTTGTGTGGAAGGTGGTGGGGCCTTGCAGGGGTCCGGGGTGGGACACAACCTTCACATAGCATCTCAGGGTCATGCTGTAGTGAACGATGAATACTTCCTAAAACAGGGACACAAAAAATCTCCTCTAAAATTTAAATATCTTTATCTTCAATTATGTTTCCTTAAAATTATAAAATTATGAATAAGATTTCGTGAATTCAAGTATAAATTTATTTAACAAATCCCATACTGCCTCAGAAATAATATCCTAAAAC
Source organism: Zalophus californianus (assembly GCF_009762305.2). Classification (NCBI taxonomy): domain Eukaryota; kingdom Metazoa; phylum Chordata; class Mammalia; order Carnivora; family Otariidae; genus Zalophus; species Zalophus californianus. The sequence continues at coordinate 47,580,313 of NC_045606.1, read as the reverse complement.
TACAGATACCTGTTATTTAATATGGTGCAAATACCTTGTGTAAAATTCCGGATTTTCTATTTGCCTGGAAGAGCCATTATAGACACAGTGTTGGGGTGTAAATATTTTCAGGAATCCTGCTATTATTAAATTTCCATGCACTGTTGTGAAGTTTTATTCATTTTGTATATATTTAAAATGTTTTTATTCTGGTTTTTGTTTTGTTTGTTTGTTTAGAAAAGGAAGAGCACTTACAATGCCTTCAATTAAAAGAACTTTAATTAAGAAACACCTATATTCAAACAAGTAAAAGATACTGTAACCATTCATATTGTCAGGACAAATATTCTAGCTGCCATGAATTAAGCCTAATGTGTCTGGCCAAGTTTTGCTCTAACAGAATCCCCTTACTTTTAGGCCTTTAACATTCCAGAACTGTGCCCTTTTGGTGCTCACTGTATTCCACATGTCTGCATGAAATCGGGGGAACCCTAGTAAATCCAATACATCTACTAGTTAAGCAGGAACACATTTCATTGTTGTCTGGATCATGCTTTCCATGTAAAATCCCCAGAGAAACTATTACATTGAATAGGATTTACATTCTTCCACCCTTTGTTATATGTTTTTTAATTTAGTGGGACTGTAAACTGTATTATCCATATTTGAAAATATTAGTGCAACAGTATTTAAGAATCTACAGGGCCATGCTACTAAATGCACTTTTATACCTCTACTTTGTACTTATCTTGCTAAGTCATTATTAATCATAGTCCTCCTTTCTATTTCCCAGTTAACTTTATCTAACCGTTTACATATTAAAAGACAGAATAGTGCATATAAAGTATGGGATCTGGATCCAGAATTTTGTTTGAAACTGACTTTATCCTTTATCAAATGTTTACACAGTACTTAAAATGGAAGAATTTAAAACTGCTTGAAGTGCTTTACAGATACTAAGTTATTTAATCCTGGAGCAATACTGTGAGGGAGATGGAATTATCAGTCCATTTCTCAGATGAAGAGACCGCATCACAGAGAGTTCCGTATCAGAGCAGGAATTTAAACTTAGGCAGTTTAGTTGTAAAGTCTGCTTTCTTAAATCATTCTATATTGCCTCTCTATTTTTATGACGTTGGGCAATTTCCTTAACCTTTCTCAGTCTTTCTTCATCTATAAAATGGGACTGCTCATGACACTGAGTTCAGAGACTTGTGATGGTTAGATGTGTAATAGCAGTAATCTTGCCTTGAGTGTTAACTATTGTTATATTTCATATCATTTTCCCTACTGACCTTTTTTATTTCTTCAGAAGCACTGTGCTTCTGCCTTAGTCAGAACTTTGCAGGCAAGCTCGAATTCTCCCCCATTCCCCCATCTCCAATCAGTCTATGCACTGATAATGTCAGTACAAAGGTAGCTTTCTCAGGGGACCTTTCTTGACCCTCACACTAGGTGAGCGCTCCTTACCCCTTAGCCTTGGCTCCCTAGGAAATAGAGCCTGAGGCCAAAACATATGCTTTTTCACTTTGGCTGGACATTTCCCCAGGAAGTACAATCCTGGGGAAGTGGGAGTGAGGAAAATGAAAGCCAGGCATTAAAGGAAAGACATAGTAAATGCAAAGGAGTATATTACTCAGCTGGCCCCAGCTTCTTGACAAGCTGATTGCTCCTTCCCCCACCGCCTCTTCCAAGAGTCCTGATGAGCTCCCTGAGTTGTCCATCAGGGTTAGGAAGGAAAAAGAATTGATTCGGCTGGCTCTTGGTTCCCGCTAGGCAAAGATGCTCCATGAGGCTTTAACTCCTTCACGCTTTTGTGTGCTTGCCTGGATGCCAAACAGATCCGCCATGGCTCTTGCTTTAAAGGTAACATCAAATCCACAAGGTGAAGGGTGAGAGGTATTTTGCAAAACCTGGAGCTAAGACCCAGTTCATTATGTGCCCTTGAGTCACATGAGGACTAAGCAGCTGCCACTGCTGACCCTGAGTGTGTGATGGGGGCTGTAGGTGTTTGCGGTACCAGCAGTTTAGCCGCAGGAATTCTGAAAGAGCAACAGATAGGCTCTCACAGGTTATAAAGCAAGCTGAGTGTGGAAACCAGGTGGGGGGGGGTGCACCGTTCAAGCTGGTACGCCCTGTTGTTCACATTTATGAATTCAGGTCTCTTTGCTTTACAGTGTTGATCATAGTTTAAGATTCCTTATTTATTTATGAGATTATTTACATTAATTGTTGTCTCCTCCACTAGACTGAAAGAGTCCTTAAGGGTAGGAGAGGTGCAAAAGAATCAGATTACCTAGATTTGAATCCTGTCCCTGCTAATTAGTAACTCTGTGTTTTGGGGCAAGTCGCTTCACTTCTCTGAGCCCCATTTCTGCACTTGTACATCAGGATAAAGATGATAATGCTGTGAATATTAAGAGAGACACAATCAATAGGTATTAGCTATTATCATGGTCATAACCATCATCATCATTATCATCGCACCCACAGTAATTAGCACAGGGCTTGCCAAACAGGCTCCAGATTAATAGAGTATGATGGCAGAGGGGACTGAGAATCAGTCTTTTCCATTCATTGTTGTACCTCCAACTCATAAAGGAGATTTAGAAACATACAGATGTTTCAGTAAGTATGTTCAGAATGATTAGATAAATGAGAGAAAGAATGCCGGTAAATGTTTCCATTTGTGTTCTTGAAAGTGTATCTTATACTGATTTAGGAGAGGTTTTATAGTAGTCCAGAGTAATTTTTAAAACAGCAATTAATTTTTCAGTATGGTTGTCTTGGTTGACCTTTAGGATACATCTCTAAATAAAGGTAAACAATATTGGTAGCATAGATTGACTACTAACTATACAAGACTGAGTATTTCCTGTGCTAACAATGAATGCTTTGGAGCAAATTATAAAGTTCAATGTTACTAGGGCTCCTTCTTTGAATTGATAAGGTGAAAAACTTTGGTCTGTCTTGAATAGAGACTGATACAAATTGAAGCGTGGTAGTTTCCAACATTAATATATGCCTTAATAACATCAAATTACTGCTGTTTCAACTAGTACTAAGCCATGTAGTTTTTTAGATTAACCGTTGTGCCCCTTTTTGATGATGACTCTTCCACGAGCATTCAAATCATGATGAGAGGTTGACATTTCACAGATTCTATTTTTCTGTCATGCTGTTCGGTACTTCATCACTGCAGTGTTGGGTACTGACAAAGGCCTTCTGACTGAATCATACTGAATATTGCCAAGAACCTAACAAAGGACCCGCACCAAAAAGACAGTGTAACTACATGCCAGGGGAATGGTTTTTGGCATTGCCATTTATTAGCTGGGATATCTTGTTAGGTTTATTTTATTCTTTGAAACTCAACTTACTCTTCAGTAAAATAGGGTCACCATACTTATCTCTTGGTGATATTTTGACTCTTAAGTGAAATAAAATATTTTAACTGTGCAATATCAGATCCAACAGACCAACCTCTAATTAATGTGGGAAGATTTATTTACTGATTGATTTAATGTCCAAAACAGTGTTTTTTGTTTGTTTCTGTAAAGCAATGGTGAAAGGGAGTAGCAAAGTTGGTCCCAGTGAACCCACATCTGGTAGATTGGGCTCACAAAGGCATGCACTCAACCCATGAAAATTACAGAGATGAAGTGAGTTGGTAAAAAGATGTGGTACATAAACAATGGAATAGTATTCTGCCACAAGAAAGGAAGATATCCTCCCGTTTGTGACAACGTGGTTGGACCTTGAGCACATTAAGCTAAACAAAATAAGTAAGACAGAGACACATACTGTCTGATATCACAGATAGGTGGAATCTAAAAAAATTAAACCTGTGAAAAACAGAATAAATGGTGGTTACCAGAGGATGGGGCATGGTGGGTGGATAAGAGTGATGGTGTTTAAGGGTACAAACTTGTAATGAGAAGTAAATAAGCCATGGAGATCTAATGCAAAGTACAATGAATATAGAAAATAATATTGTGTTATAATGATGTAATGTGATAAATTTTGCTACCTCAGCAGTCATATTATAATATATAAATATCAAATGCTATATACCTTAAACGTATACTATGTTACCTGTAAAATTTATTTCCCAAAAAACCCAAAAGTAAAGACAGCTTTTCTGGGCTCATAATACAAGAAAAGGCAATGTTGCCTGAGCTACTTTGTCTAATTATAGGAAAAAAAAAAAAAAGACATGACAATGTGGATTCAGTAGTCCTTTGACTTCTGCTCTGTGCTTGCAAATGGCAACAAACATAGAGGGCTGCTTTTTGCCAAAGTTGCCTCATTTTATGTTATTGATTACAAAATAGTGAGTTATTATTTTCTTTTTAAGAGTTACTATCCTAGGGATCCACAAGTCCATAATTGATTGTTTTAGCTTAGTCTATAGTTGGTGACTTCTTGTTAAGAAAAAAATCTGCTTATCAATACAACACAATGCATAATACTTGTAACTACTCTCTTGTCTACAATCAGTACCGCCATCTGATCATGATACATTCAGTACTACCATCTAGATTTCCTAAGCCCATCTCTCTGAATGTTTTTATATTAGGGGACATTCCTCTTACGTGAATCAGCTAACTCTTTCTGAGACTTTGTTGGCCAGTGCCTTCCATGGGTTGTGGAAGAAGTATAAGTGATCAGGATTGTATTTTTTCTTCTTCAAGCAAACAAATAGAAAGATTAAGGAATCCCCTGGGCTATTATTGGAGCATATTACTGGAAGCAACTGGTCCACAATTTCCCCATGGATCAGTATACCAAATTATGCCCTAAAACTCAGTCAGCTCTGCTGAAATACTCTGAGGATGGTTTTTCAATCTTGCATGAAAGAGTTTCATCCAGACTTAGAACTAAAAACGTTCAAATACAACTTTGAGGGGTTTCTACTGTTGTTATAGCCACAATAGTTTGAAATGATCACAGTGTTCCTATACCTGCACATTCAAACAATAGTTTCTTCATTACTTTAACATTTCTGTATACTTCAGACAAATGTAATTATTCTTGTTTTCCTGAATGTTTCTTTTGTTTGTGTCTCACTGCTCATTTTTTCTCCCTATCTAGAATGCGTTCCATTCCTCTCTTCCTGACAAAGAGGCTTAACTCAAATTTGGCTACAGCTCTACTGCTTTCCAAAATATTATTGCATTGTCCAATTTCACACAGCTAGATAGAGGCATTGGCTCAAGGAGTCCATTGAAAATATTCCCAGATAGACTTCTTGAGGAAGAGAAGGGACCCTATCTATTTTTTTCCTTGGATCTCCAGTGTTGAACCTATTATGTGTTCAAGAAATACTTGTTAATTCTTCTCTTCAAAGTAAACAGAACTAAAGTAAAATTATAGAATCCTAAGGACAACCCAGTTTATTATTAGTGTGTGTGTGTGCTTGTGTGTGCATGTGTTGCCAGTAGGAGTGGGTGTAGAAGATAGGTGGTGGAGAAAGCTCTGGTCTTTTCCTTCAAGCAACTGTAGTGAAGTGAATACAGTTCAGCTTACTGGACTGTAGTAGGAAAAAGAGATAAGTACGTATGAAGTAAGACTATGTAATTTGTGCGTAATGAACAAATTTCTAGTATATTCTCACTGCTTCTAATATGCCACCTAATTGAGGTCCATGTCCATTGCCTCCACTTAAAAAAAAAAAAAAAGTGCCTCTACCTGAAAGCTAATCTTTTGTGTTTATTCTTTCTGTATACTCTAAACACTCACTGTGTAATGGTAAATGATTACATCCCAAATAGGCACATCAAAATTGTATCCAGTGATTCAGAAGTAAAGGACAGTGGAATGTTCTTCCTTTTTATAACTTATTCCAGTTACCTAATTCATAATTATCTGACACTCCAGATGTTCCCATCCAGTTAACTTTATTCACATCCTATAGTAAAGCTCTGTGAAAGTGGACCTTTTCAGGGAATCTGACAGCCTGTCATCCTGCAATTTATGCCTGCTGCATTCTACCCTCTAGGAAATTTGGCTCTGAGTTTTAGTAGAATCCTTTGGAGGAGACAGAACTGACTACAGTTTGTAAAGTAGTTCATTTTTTTTTCTTTCCCTATTTTGCATGGACTCTTATATAAATCATTATCATTCTATATTATACTGATTGGATTTGTAAAATGTTCATATAGAACGTTTTGTCCAATCACATGATGCAGCTTAATTTCTCCTTGTACCTGCGATAGAGTTGTATAAAGAGAAATTTATAGTATTTAGCAGTTAGTGAACCACATAGGAAGCAGATTAGATAGTGTTGATAAAGATCTAGAGTTCCTATATGTCATGCAACTCCATGACTGTGATTTAGCTCTGCCTATTAACTTTAATTTCAGTGTTCAGTAGTCAAGACTTACTTAGCTATAGGAAGTATGGTTTCTTTTAAGTCATCTTTTTGTATATTTTAGCACTTAATCATATATTTTAATTTGCAGAACTTTTCCAATGATAGTGTACCATAGAAAGATATTTATGACATTAGTAGAATTGATTTTCCAGCAAACTAATAAATAATCTTGAAGACTTATAATTGATGGAACAATGATATAAAATACTTGTTTTATCTTTATAGTCTTGAAACCTTCCATCTTTTTCAGAACATCAGATAAATTAAAAAAGAATAATTTCACCTTACAAAAATTTTATAATACATCAGTGTCGACTGATATTTATTGAACTCACATAGTGTGTTAAGAATAATTTAGGGTACTGGGGAATACATACAATGAAATTAGCTTTCTGATATTCTCTAAAACGTACCTTGCTTAGAAATTCTATGTTGATGTAGGTAATAAAATTGATCTACAGTACCATACATATTTTGTGTCTTATTTTTGCATTAGAAAACTTTTTACTTTTTCCAAGTAGGAGTCTTCTGAGTCCAACTTAATATCACTCAGCCTTAAGTTTGTGGACCTGTGGTCATTTGCAGAACTCTTGTCAATTATTTGAAACATTTGTGGTGCATAAATAAAGGAAAGGTCTTATTTCATTTATTTCAGTGTTTGTCATATTCGTCTGTCATGACATTGAATCTCTAGTTCTTTTGCCAAATATAACCACAAAACAGTATTCTTATTTTTCTGAGAGTCCTGGGAATTTGCACCGCACTTCTTCAAGTAAATACATGTGTAAACATGTGAGCTTCTCAGCCCCCCAAAGACTCTGGTCTTCCTTTCTTGGCAGGGGAAGTGAATTCTAAGATCCTGAATCATTTACTGAGTATGCTGTCCTTCTGATCTCCCAGAGGTCTGATCAGCAAAGTGCCAAAGACATGCTCATTCTAGAGAGACCAGCAGCCCAGGTTTCTCTGCAGGAGGATTTGATGAATGTTAATGAAAACCCCTACTGCTCAGATATGGACAAGTTAGGGCTCTGGTAAAATAGGCCCTCCGTGGTTATCCTAATATCTAAGTAAATCACCACGTCCTATAGCTCTTTACCGAAGCTCGTTGTGCTTGACCTTAAGTGTAACCCATTATGGTTGTTATTACCATCTAGAGGTGGTAAAGATGAAGTTGTAACATGGAGAGGAAATATGAGTAATGCTGTTTCTCTACAACCTTTATTTAACATGTGTTTTGTGAAAACAAGAAGGGGCAATCAAGGTATTTTTACAAAAACTGGGTTAAAATGGATTATTAGAAAGTTTTAAAGAAATATATGCTGATCTCAAAAGCATACAGCTCTGTAATAATGAGAAAATAAATGGGGTAGCAGAGAATCCCAACTTTGAAGCAATGACTTTTTTGTCTGATGACCTAGGCTTTAGCTAGATAGCCCCTTACCTCTGGGCACTTAAATAACATTCATTTCCTTTGTTCAATATTAGGCTCCATTGGAGCAGAGACCACCTCTATCTTCTTCAACACTGGGTATATCACACAGTAGGCCCACAATAAATGTCTATTGCATGAATTATTAGAATATTTTTATTATAATTCAGCAAAGAACTTACACACTAATAAATCATAATCTATATTTATTTTAGAAATTGTAATATCAGTTACTTTAACTTTCTCAAAAACTCAGTTCAATTTCCAATTTAGAGTTATAAATTGTTTCTTGTTCATATTTTATCTAAAATACTTCCTTATAGAACTTATTTTTGTTCCAAATCTCTCCAGTCAGCTTCCTATAAAAGTTCCTAATTATGTGTGTTTGTTACTCTTTCACTAATATCTTATTTTGAAATCATGTCAATGTGAGTTGAAAATCTTATTTTTAAATTGGCATAAAGCCTAGGTCAATATTTAATTTCTCAGATCTTTTAAATAGCTTATTAAAATTAAAATTATTTTTAAAGCTATTTACATCATGTATATTTCTTAACATAGCAAGTGTAATTGAACACAATCTAATTTAAATAAGAGAAAATGTTTTCCATAATCATGATGACTGTACTTTTCAGAGATTCTTCATAAAGAAAACATTACTGGGAAAAGTTGGTTGTAGATAGTGTCTGTGAAAAAATTAAAAAATGGGGACTTGCATCTAAGGTTTGACACACAAGTTTCACTAAAAGAAATAGTGAAATTAGATAAATGGCTACTTAAAGATCTCATGTATTCCTTTTGTTAACTGTTGTATCCCCAGGGCTGTAAAGTGCCTGAAAATCTTGCTGTAGTCACAGTGAGTACTCAAGAGGTATTTATTCATGAACAAAAAATTTAATCAGTGAATGAATTAAATAATGAGTGAAAATTCTTAACAAATACTAATCACTAATCACAGTTTAAAATTCAGTATTGGCCATGCATTACAGAACATGCTGTCCATCTGATAGAATCTAGAATGATTAAGAAGACCACTTAAGTCTTAAACAGTAATTGTTATAGTTTGCCTTTTCAAATAGCTTGATATATAGGCATCTTGCCCTTCTTACTGATATTTTTTGTGAGTTTAAACCAAGTAAAATTATACATTTTTTTAAAAAAAGCATTACTTTGTTTAGAACCATTATGAAGTCTATGGACACAAGTTATTAAATTCATGGCTTGGTCACTATGATTTTTTTTTTTTCTAAAATGACCAGCAGTCGCATTTTTTAAAAAAGAAAGATCAATCCTAAATTTTACCCATCCCTTAAAATTTGAAAAAGATTTATTTTAGGATTCAGAAAAGTTCATTCCAGGACCTTTTATGATATCTATGCTTCCCTGGGGAGAGGACAGGAAATGAGAGCATTCTGAACATGACCACTCTCCCCCTCCTCTCAGCATCCTGAGGCCATGCAAAGGGCCTCTGTCATCTGAGAACTCCCTGGAACCCCTGCCCGCAAGCACCTTTTCTCACTGCCTCACTTACACTGTTTTTACACAAATGAACCCTTTCAACTAACTTCATTGATTTATTCATTGAAAAATAAAAACAAATAGTTTTTAGCCAGCACAACCCATTGGACAATTGTATTTGCATTGGCTGAACTAAGTCAATCAAACTGACAATACTAGTGTGTGTGCATTAGACATAGCTTCAATTGCTAGAATGGACGTTTTAAAAAAAAGAAACATTAAATTTTTATGGTATAGTTTTAAAACAGGACACTTATATGTGAGCATTGTTGCAAATTATCAAATATCTTTACCGGGCTCCTTTATGTATTAGATTGAACTATGTGAAATTGCTGATATTCACCTGCTTCTGACCTGAAAAAAAAACCCCACAAATTTTGTGTGCTTCAATCTTGACATGTGATGCAAAATAAGTCCCAGTGTAGGCTGATGTTTCATAAAGTTTGGAGTTATGTTAAGCTAATTAAAAGAAAGAAGAACATGTCACAGGAGTGGTAGAAGGGAGTGTCCTCTTTGGATTTGGAAGCAGAAGTTCGGGGTTCCACACTTGGCTCTATTATTTAGTGGTTGTGTAGTCTTAGGCAATTCACTAATCCCTTTTGGTCTTCAGTTTTCTCTTAGATAAAGCAGAGATATTAATAACACCCTCAACAGTTGTTACAGGGATTAAAGGAGGTGACGTATGTGAAAGTACTTTGAAAACCATAGAGAACCATAAAATCCAAGATAATATGCAGACTTCTGTTTAATACTGTCTAGCAAAAGTAAGATGAATAATGAGAAAAGCAAGAAAACTTTTCTCTTGTATAATAACTGATTCTTTTCATAAAATGAAAAAAATATAAAATATTATACTTACTGCTTTATAAGACAGACATCCCATGTGCATTTTTAAGCTATGCTATCTGCCAATAAAATTCCCAGGCTCAGCCATTCCTTTCCTATGAAAGCAAGTCACACCACTCCCAAGCTTCATGCAAACTGTCAGTACCATCTAAAAATACTCCTGCATCTTATGAATTAATGCTTCCCACTTTGACATTACAGTATCGTTTTTATATACTCTCTCAGTGCTTTTCTCCAAGCATGATTTTATTAATGCTCATTTTTGGTACAACACAAAAATCTTTGCAAATATTTGTTCTTGTTTTTCTTTGGAACTGCGAGAGGAGACTGCTGGCTGTTAAAGGAGGGACAGGATGTCTTTTTTGGGCTGTAGTTGTATTTGGCTTGATCCACTGAAGGAGAGACGGTGCTCTTAGGTGCCAATATTTGGTTAAGAGCTCATAGCAGAAAAATAGCTACTTTGGTAATTCAAGTGACGCTTCCTTGTAGGCAAGCGAGAGAGTACGCAGCCCTATGAGCTAAATAACTTTTTTTTCCTCTTTCTTTCCCTACTTCTGAATAGTTACTATGTAAATTTAACCCAATTTACTTCATTATAGACTACATAATTAAATAACGATTTTGAGTATCACCGGTGGGTTAGATTTTCAACATTTGTGTATCTGTGCTTAAGAGTAAAACAGCAAGAGAATGATTTCTATATTACCTATAGAGCTAGGTAAGGTGTATAGATGGCAGGCATAATTTATTCTTCGTAATTGTGTACTCTGCATAAAATATAACTGTCACGCTTGATAATTGGAGTCCAAATATTAATAATACTACTGTAGTTATATATCCATGGCAAGCTAATCCACTATAGCTCTTTTCTAACACATCCAAAAGAATTGATAATAATTGAAATAAACATTAATTACACATTATGTTTGTGACAACTGTGACAAGGTAAATATTAAGCCTGCAACAGAGTTTCTCAGAATGTATTTCACAGAACAAATATTCTACTTTTTACAATTCTACTTAGAATTTTGCAGGAACATTGTCTAATTGTGAGATAAGTTTAGGAAACACAAGTTTAAACAAAGTTAAATGTGTTTCTTTACTCTGAATCTTTGTTATATTGATAAGTGTCATGTATCTCTGAGAGGGAGATATACATTTATAAAATTACCTGACTGCTGAAATGCTGGTAGACTTCAGAAAACATTGATTTTAAAACATAATATCGATATTTCAAATTATTTGTTGGAAAAATTGATAACCAAAAAATTGAAATAAAAAAATCCCAAACTTTCATTGGAACATTAAAGTTTATTTTCTAAATGACTGAATATTGAATATAAAGATAGTCTGTACCAGAGAACCCTAGAAAGTCTCAAGAATTAGAGACAGTAAGAACATCTGAAGAGGGTAGATAGTTGGAGTTCAGAACTAGAGGATCAGTTGAAATTCTGTAGAAGCATTTTGTGATCCCCAGAAACCCAGAACACCTGAGCAAATTTTATTCCCTTATTCAGGAAAAGACAAATGGCTTACTTTCTGATTACAGTGAACTAGAGGTTCCTTGGACATGGGAATAGCAGGTAGATTTGAAGGCAAAATAACTAAACTGAACACAGGAAAACTGAGGCAATCTTTCTCCACTGGATTCAAGAATTTCTGGATTATTCTTACAACCTCCAGGCCAACAATGAAAGGATTTCTCCCTGACCTATAGATATTCAAAGTGTCTGAGAAGGATAGAGTTCAAACTAAAAAACAAAACAGTAGTAGCAACAAAAGAAAATTGGGGATTTCCCTGATGACAAGTGATGTTGAGCACTTTTTCATGTCTGTTGGCCATTTGGATGTCTTCTTTGGAAAAATGTCTGTTCATGTCTTCTGCCCATTTCTTGATTGGATTATTTGTTCTTTGGGTGTTGAGTTTGATAAGTCCTTTATAGATTTTGGATACTAGCCCTTTATCTGATATGTCTACTGGCACAAAAACAGACACATAGATCAGTGGAACAGAATAGAGAGCCCAGAAATGGACCTTCAACTCTATGGTCAGCTAATCTTCGACAAAGCAGGAAAGAATGTCCAATGGCAAAAAGACAGTCCTTTCAACAAATGGTGTTGGGAAAATTGGACAGCCACATGCCGAAGAATGAAATTGGACCATTTCCTTATACCACACATAAAAATAGACTCAAAATGGGGTGCCTGAGTGGTTCAGTTGGTTAAGCAACTGCCTTCGGCTCAGGTCATGATCCTGGAGTCCTGGGATCGAGTCCCGTATCGGGCTCCCTGCTCAGCGAGGGACTTGCTTCTCCCTCTAACCCTCCCCACTCTCATGTACTCTTTCTCTCTCTCTCATTCTCACTCTCTCAAAAATAAATAATAAATAAATCTTTAAAAAAAATAGACTCAAAATGGATGAAAGACCTAAATGTGAGATAGGAGTCCATCAAAATCCTAGAGGAGAACACAGGCAGCAACTTCTTCGACCTCAGCTGCAGCAACTTCTTCCCAGAAACATTGCCAAAGGCAAGGGAAGCAAGGGCAAAAATGAACTCTTGGAACTTCATCAAGATAAAAAGCTTTTGCACAGCAAAGGAAACAGTCAACAAAAGACAACCGACAGAATGGGAGAAGATATTTGCAAATGATAAAAAAAAAAAAGAAAGAAAATTGGGGAAACAGAGATATGCAAGGAGCAGAAGAAAACTTTTTAAATCCTATCATAATTAATGTCTTTAAGGAAGGAAGTATAGATATTGCATTTATGAAACAAGAATAGAATGCTATATAAAAGAAATATAGAAGAAAAAATGAATTCTTGCAAATAAAATATATGAGAACAGATATAAAATAATCCAAATATGGTTTGGAAGATAAAGTTGAGAAAATCTTCCAAAGGATAGGAAAAAAAAAAAAAAAAAAACAGACACACACATAAAAGAAAAAAAACTAGAAATAAGCCAAAAAAAAAAAATAGAGGATTAGTCCAAAGGTCTAATGTGTAATCAACTTTCTTTTAAGGCATTATTTTTATAGAACAGTTTTAGGTTCACAAAACAATTAAGAAGAAGGTACATACAGAGATTTCCCTTGTAACCCTTGCCCCCACAGATGCATAGTCTTCCCCATTATCAACATGCCCACTAGAGTGGTACATTTGTTATAACTGAACCTACATTGACACATCATAATCACCTAAAGTCCATAATTTACATTCTGGCTCATACTTGGTGTTGTACATTATATAGGTTTGGACAAATGTGTAATGACATATATCCATCATTATATTATGCAAAGTATTTTCATTGTCCTAGAAATCCTCTGAGCTCCACCTATTTATCCCTCCCCCTACTCCAACCCCTGGCAACCACTGATCCTTTTAAATCTCCATAGTTTTGCCTTTTCCAAAAAATCATATAACTGAAATCATACTATAGCCTCTTTAGATTGGCTTACTTCACTTATTAATATGCATGTGAGTTTCCTTCATATATTTTCATATATATTTCAGTTTATCCATTCACCTACTGAATGATATTTGAGTTGCTTCCAAATTTTTATAATTATGAACATCCACGTACAGGATTTTGTGTGACTATGTTTTCAATTCCTTTGGGTAAATACCAAGGTGTTCAATTGCTGGATCCTATGGTAAGAGTATGTTTAGCTTTGTAAGAAACTACTAAGCTCTCTTTTAAGTGGCTGTACAATTTTGTATTCCCACCAGCAATAATGAAAGTTCCTGTTTTTCCACATTCTCACCAGCATTTGGAGTTGACAGTGTTCTGGATTTTGACCATTTTAATGGGTGTATAGTTGTATCTCATTGTTGTTTGAATTTGTATTTCCCTGATCACATGTAATATGGAGCATCTTCTAATATGCTTATTTGCCATTTGTATATGTTCTTTTATGAGGTGGCTGGTAAGGTCTTGGGCCCATTGTTTTCTTATAGCTGAGTTTCAGGAGGTTTTTTTCCCTACATTTTGGAAAACTGTCCTTTATCAGATGTGTCATTTGTAAACATTTTCTCCCGGTGTGATTTGTCTTCTCATCCTCTTGACATTGTCTTTCATATAGAACAGAATTTTTTTAATTTTAATGAAGTCCAGCTTATCAGTTCTTTGATGGATCATACCTTCAGTGTTGTATCTAAAAAGTCACTGCAATACCCAAAGTTGTCTAGATTTTCTCCTATTTTATCTTTTAGGAGTTTTATTGCTTTATATTTTACATTTAGGTGTGTGATGTATTTTGAATTAATTCTTGTGAAGAGTTGTAAGGTCTGAGCCTAGATTCTTTTTTTTTTTTTTTGCATGTAAATGTCCAGTTTTCCAGCACTATTTGTTGAAAAAACTATCTTTGCTCCATTGTATGACCTTTGCTCCTTTGTCACAAAACAAAGTTCTCTATATTTCTGTGAGTCCATTTCTGGGCTATTTTGTTGCATTCATCTATCTGTCTGTTCTTTCACCAATTCCACATTGTCTTGAATACTGTAGTTTGTGGTAAGTCTTGAAGTTGGGTCGTGTCACTTTTCAAACAGTGTCTTTTAATACTGTGTTGGCTATTCTGAGTCCTTTGCTTCCTCATATAAACTTTAGAATTGGTCAAAATCTATAAAAAATGACTTGCTAGGATTTGGGTTGTGATTGCATTGATTGTATTGAGCAAGTTGAGAAAAACTAACATCTTGACAATATTGAGCCTTCCTACCCATGAAATACACTGTCCCTCCATTTAGTTAGTTCTTGTTTGATTTTGTTGAGTTATTTAGTGTTCTTTGTATAAGTCTTGTACATAACTTACTAGATTTATACCTATTTCATTATGGGAGGTGCTACTATAAATGGCATTGTGTTTTTAATTTCAAATTTTGCATGTTCATTGCTGGTATATCTGAAAGCGATTAACTTTTGCATATTAACCTTGTATCCTGCAGCCTTACTATAATCTCTCACTAGTTCTAGAACTTCTTTTGTCATTTCAGTTGGATTTTTCATATAGATAATTATGTCATCTGTGAATAAAGACAGTTTTATATCTTCCTTCTCCATCTGTGTATCTTTTGTTTCCTTTTCTCGTCTTATTGTGTTAGGTAGCACTTCCATTACAGTCTTGAAAAGGAATTGTAAGAAAGAACTTCCTGCCTTATTCCTGGTCTTCGTGGGAAAGCTTCAAGTTTTTCACTATTAAGTATGATCTTAGCTATAGGGTTTTTTTGTAGATATTCTTTATCAAGTTAAGGAAGATTCCCTCTGTTCCGAGGCTCCTGAGAATTTTTGCCATGAATGAGTATTGGATTTTGACAAATGCTTTTTCTGCATCTATTAATATGATTTTTCTTTTTTAGTTTGTTAATATGATGGGTTATTTTACTTTTTGAATGCTGAACCAGTCTTATATACCTGGGATAAATCTCATATGGTTGTGGTGTATAATTCCTTTTACACATTGTTGGATTCATTTATCAATTTGCTGATTGATATTTTGTGAGGATTTCACATGTATGTTCACGAGAAATATTGGTCTGTGGTTTTCTTGTAATATCTGTGGGTTGTTTTGATTAACGAACTTTTTCTCCCCCCCGCCAAAAAAAAGAACAGAGAAAGTGAAAAGAAAGTTATCATCAAATAAATAAATCAGGAAAATTTTCAAGACTTAGAGGTTGGAAGTTTCCAAATTGAGCATACTCCAGCAAAGTGAATGAAAATAATACCCATACTTAAACATTTTATCATGAAATGTCAGAACATTGGAAATAAAAGCATAGATTAATGTCTTCGAAAAAGGTGAAAATAATCAGGTCAGATATCCAAAAGTGATGGAATACAAATGGCATGAGATTTTTCACCAGCAACTAGATGTTAGTGGCGTTGATGCATTCAAAATTCTGAAGGAAAATTATTCCCAGCCTTAAATCATATACTTAAGCGAAATATTAGTCAAGCACCTGAATAGAATAGAAATATACTCCAATGTGCCTGATATCAAACCTTACCTTCTGTAGACTAGAGGGGATATTTTCTTTTAAGATTTATTTATTCATTTGAGAGAGAGACAGAGACAGAGACAGAGAGAGCACAAGCAGGGGGAGAGGTAGAAGGAGAGGGAAAAGCAGACTCCCCACTGAGCTGGAAGCCCAACATGGGGCTCCATCCCAGGACCTAGGTATAAAATTTACCCTTTGAAAATGTATAATTCAGTGACTTTTGGCATATTCTCAAGGTTGTGTAACTATCACAACTATCTAATTCCAGAACATTTTCTTCAACCTAAAAGAAATCTCATATACATTAGCAGTGACTCTCCATTCTCCCTTCCTTCCCACCATGGCAACCGCTAATTTACTTTGTTTCTATGTAGTTGACTATTTTGGACATTTCATGTAAATGGTATCTGGCCTTTTGCGTCTGGCCTCTTTCACTTAGCATGATGTTTTTAGGTTAATCCACACAGATACATTCACATGTATCAATACTTGATTTCTTTTATGGCTCAGTAGTATTTCATTATGTGGATGTACCACATTTTATTTATCTGTTTATTAGCTGGTAGGTATTTGGCTGTTTCTACCTTGTGGATATTATAAATAATGCTGTTATGAATATCTGTGTACAAGTTTTATGTAAACACATGTTTTCAGTTCTCTTGAGTACATACCTAGGAGTGGAATTGCAGACTCATGTGGTAACTCTGTTTAACTTTTTGAGGAATTTTAAACGGTTTTCAAAGGCAGCTGCACCATTTTACATTCCCACCAGCAATGTATATGTTCTAATCTCTACAGTAGTGCATTTGCATTTGTTACTGTCTACTTTTTTTGTTATAACAATCTTAGTAGACATAAAGTGGTATCTTATTATGGTTTTGACTGGCCTTTTACTGATGACTGATGAAGTTGAGCATTTTTTCATGTGTTTATTGGTCTGTGTATCTTCTTCAGAGAAGAAGGACTTTGATCCATTTAGACTTATTTTTAGTGTAGGAGGAACAGTGTTTTACAAATAGGGGGTGCACAGATAATGTTTATTGAAACAAATTGAGTTGAGAGTGAGATGACTAGAACATTGTCTTCTAATAAAATTTTGTCCTCCTGAGAAAGTATTGAGCTACAATTGTCCAGGCGGAGAGATAGATAAAAGTTAAATATTTAAAAAATGTCATCCACATCCAGTATGATATATGGGAAAGACACAGAAATGAAATTCTGGAGACTATTATAGTTGATTTGCTGAGTGTGTTGATTGTAATATGCAAGTATGGGGAAGCATATGGCTCACTGTAAATTGTTACACCTATGTAAGAGATGATTATTTGTAGTATTATCTAGATTTATCACCAAATTGCTTTGTGCCCTTGGGCAAGTTATTCACTCTTTCTGCAGCTCCACTTTTCTTCTCTGTGTGAAAATTTGATAGTGTCCACGGATTGCATACATAGTAGTGAGAAGAATAAAGACACAAGTGCAGAGCCTAGGTGACACACATATGTCATATAGATACTCCAAGGAAAGCACATAAGAAGAAGATACACCAAGAAATGAGAATATCCTAGAACTATCATCCAGGTGAGGTAAAGGACTAGTGACCAGAATATTTTATAACTGGGAGAACAAAAGAAGATGATATTAAGAAAAAGTTTTATGCAAATTGTGTAATACACATCAAATGAAAAGGGACATAATTTAATCTTTGGTTTTGATGCAGCAAAAGTAAGCTATGAGATCCATGTACAAAATTAAGTAGGATATTAATCCTTAACTTATAGCGAAGAATTAGGAGCCAATATATGAATTCTTAGGTAATAACTCTGTAATAACTCTATAAGATTTAATACTTGATTACCCTTCAGTTACATCTTTTTTTCTTTCTCTCTCTTCATTTCCTCCCTCCCTTTCTTTCTCTTTCTTTCTTTCTTTCTTTCTTTCTTTCTTTCTCTCTCTCTCTCTCTCTTCCTTCCTTCCTTCCTTCCTTCCTTCCTTCCTTCCTTCCTTCCTTCCTTCCTTCCTTCCTTCTTTCCTTCCTTCCTTCCTTTTCTTTCCTTTTTCCTTTGTTAAAATTTTCAAATATAAATTTTACTGGTAATGCTCCTTCCTTCCTTCCTTTGTTTTTCGTCTCCTTTTTCCTTTGTTCATATTTTCAAATATAAATTTACTGGCTAATGTTACTGGAGTAACTGTTCCATACCAAATAGGAGCCAGCCTATTCCTAGGCATGAGAGTGTTTGTGCAACTGAATAGCAAGTTCTGTTGATACAATGCACTTCTACAAACATTCTCCAAAATACCAGTGTTTCTCTAATGAAGAAACTGAATATATATATATATATATTATATATAACATATATTATATATATTCTTTTATTCAAATAAAATAAATGCAAAGGCTTGTGTTAGTTTATACTGGAACTCGAGACATTTAAAATCTTGTGCCTTTTGCATTATTAGAAAAATCCTCATTTCCTCATTTAGATTAGAGTGTTACTATGCCCACAAATCCTCTTTGAGAATGAAAATAGTCCCTTATAATCATCCCTAAGAGCATAGCTCCAAGAGGTCAGTAGTTACACAGGAGGAGAGCTCCCCAAGAGGTCCCTGGGGAAGGAAGGAAAGAAGAAGGAAAGAAGGAAGGAAAGAAGGAGCTTTCTGAAAAATGGACAAAGATTTAATTATCTCAGTGTTGTTTCATGTGGCCAATGTCAGTCTAATTCTTTGAAAAGTGATAATTCATATGAGTCACATTTCTCTATTAACCAGAATACATAAGTATACACAACTCCTCATCGTCTATTTTAGGAAGATTATTTGAATTACTCTTACCTTTTTAAAATATAGGCAATACATTATAAACATCGTCTTCTTTGAAATTTATAGTTTCCATTACAGTGAAAATAATTTTTTATCATATCAGGTTTCTTTTTCATTAAGTTATTTATAACTGTCTACAGAATTGCTTACTTTCCCTAACAAAGACGCTACAAAAGCCCAGCCAAAATTTTAGATAAAAAGAGATGAGATTTGTATTTCCCTGATGACAAGTGATGTGGAGATTTTTTCATGTGTCTAATTGGTCATTTGTATGTATTCTTTGGAGAAATGTCTGTTCATGTCTTCTGCTCATTTCTTGACTGGATTATTTGTTTTCTTGGGTGTTGAATTTGATAAGTTCTTTATAGATCTTGGATACCAGCTCTTTATCTGATATGTCATTTGCAAATATCTTGTCATCAGGGAAATACAGATCAAAACCACAATGAGACACCACCTTACACCAGTTAGAATGGCTAAAATTGACAAGATGGGACAACAAATGTTGGCAAGGATATGGAGAAAGGGAAACCCTCTTACACTGTTGGTGAGAAAGCAAGCTAGTGCAGCCACTCTGGAAAACAGTCTGGAGGTACCTCAAGATGTTAAAAATAGAGCTACCCTACGACCCAGCAATTGCTCTACTGGGTATTTACCCCTAAGGTACAGGTGTAGTGAAAAGAAGGGGCACCTGCACCCCAGTGTTCATAGCAGCAATGTCCACAATAGCCAAACTGTGGAAGAAGCCAAGATGTCCTTCAATAGATGAATGGATAAAGAAGATGTGGTTCATATGGAATATTACTCAGCCATCAGAAAGGATGAATACCTACCATTTACATTGACATGGATGGAACTGGAGGGGATTATAATGAAGAAAGACAATTATCATATGGTTTCACCCATATGTGGAATATAAGAAATACTGCAGAGGATCATAGGGGAAGGGAGGGAAAACTGAATGGGAAGAAATCAGAGAGGGAGACAAACCATGAGACACTCTTGACTCTGTGAAACAAATTGAGGGGTGCAGAAGGGGAGATGGGTGGGGGGATAGGGTAACAGGGTCATGGGCATTAAGGAGGGCATGTGATGTGATGAGCACTGGGTGTTATACGCAACTGATGAATCATTGAATACTATATCAGAAAATAATGATGTACTTTATGTTGGTTAACTGAATTTAAAAAAAAAAGAGAAATGAGAGATTTGACTGAAACATCTTCGGCTGAAATTTTTATTTTGTTTTAGTAAAATATGTTAGACAATTTTCCTAACGTATTTAGTTTCATTTTTCACTGAAATAAAACATTGTAATTGAACAACATAACAGTTAACATTATCTATTGAAGTTTTTTTCTTTATTTTGGTTCTAATTTTATTTTTGCCCCGTCCAAAGTATTGCAAAAAGCATTTATTAATTTTTCTTGTCGGTATTTCATGTTTTGATTCCAGAGTATCTATTTCTAATAAAAGGAAGAAATTTGCCAAATGGGTTGGTTCTACTAAAAGAAAGGGTGTCAGCCAGCAACAAGCCTTTCAGTAAAACCAAAGATAGTCACATATATTCATGTGTATTTTATTCCTAAGAGCACACTTTATTGCTAAAACGCAGAGACCAATAGCTTAACACATTGATGATAATATCAGACACTGTATTTGCTTTGGGTGTGTGTGTGTGTGTGTGTGTGTGTGTGTGTGTGTGTGTGTGTGTGTGTGTGTGTGTGTGTGTGTGGTTATGAATAGAGTAACCAAGACTAATAGTCTCATTTATGTAAATACTCACTCTGAAATCCACAGGACTTTCCTTTCTTTTTTTCTTTTTCTTTTTCTTTCTTTCTTTCTTTCTTTCTTTCTTTCTTTCTTTCTTTCTTTCTTTCTTTCTTTCTTTCTTTCTTTTTCTTTCTTTCTTCTTTCTTTCTTTCTTTTTCTTTCTGCTTTTTTAAAATACATTTAAATAAATAAATACTTTTGGTGAGCAAAAAACAATATTTTCAGTAAATTTAATTAACTGAAATTAGAAATTTAAAGTGTTCAGTTGATACACTAAAGAATATTGGTGATATTTTACTAAAACTTCTGGAGGTTTTTTTTTAAGATTTTATTTACTTATTTGTCAGAGGGAGACAGAATGAGGGAACACAAGCAGAGGGAGGGGCAGGCAAAAGGAGAAGCAGACTCCCCACTGAGGAGGGAGCCCAATGCGGCATTCGATCCCAGGACCCTGGGATCATGCCCTGAGCTGAAGGTAAACACTTAACCAACTGAGCCACCCAGACATCCCACTTCTGGAGGTTTTTAAAGAAAAATTAAGCTTCCTAATTATGTAAATTAATTTGGAAAAAGAGTTGAGCAAAAATTCATCAAAGTGTCTGTGTCATAAAACTGTTGTAAAATATGAGAAAAGGGGCTTTTAAGATGTGATGCAGTGTTAAGGGGCCTTTTTTTATTCAAAACAAGTGATATTTGAATTCCACTTTTCCTTCCTTAAATGAAAAATTATTAAATTGTTTATATTTTTTAGACTTCACTTTGAGCATTAGCAGTTGTTCCTAAAAATGCACATAAAATGAATTGTTAAATCAAATGGTACTTAATTTTTAAGTCAAATGCTATTTTAAACTGTCATTTTTCACTTTTTTTTAAACCAAGTAGTACTTTGTAAAAGTAAAAAATATATATCAAGGTCCATGATTTGAATTTGTTTTAAAGGAAGGCATACTATAACAATTATTTTGCATTGTTTATATATATATTTTAATAGAGAAAATTACTCTCTTAGTATGCTAAACACCAGCCTTCTAGGAAATTATTTTAACATTTAGGCAGAGCTTCAACCCTAGTCTTTTCTGAGGTTTTAACCTGACTAATCTGGCCCCAGCTATATTGTTCTTCCCTGATCTCCATTACAAGCGGTGTTTACACAACTAATCTGGCACTAGTGGTTTCCTATTTTCCATTTTTTTTTCATATAAATGTCTTCATCTTCTCTGTCTAAAGAACACACTTTTCAAAGCAGGCATTATGCATCACTCACCTGGACGTTCCATCTCATGCAAAACTATGGCCATTTACCAATTTCAGACTTCAGGAAAGAGTATGGGCTCTGAGACCAGAAAGGTCTAGATTTAAATTCTGGCTCTCCCACTTTGTAGTTATGATCTGTAAGTTTTTCCTCAATTTCCTCTTCTTTATGATAGCAAGAAAATAAGAATTAACTCATTATTAAGACTAGCAAAGATAATCTTAAAAACATGCTTAGCCCTCTAAACATTTTTGTTCTTCAATGTATGTTATCTTTTACTTCTCTTCCTAACTACCTTCACCTCTCTTCACAACTGCTTGCAAGAATCTTTTTTATTCTTTTTGTCTTTACTTCCCCACCTCCTTTTTCTTTTTTCTTCTCTTTTTTTTTCTTTTCTTCCTTTTCCTTTCCTTTCCCTTTCCCTTTCCCTTTCCTTTTCTTTCTTTTTTTCTTAATGGTTCCTTTTTGGTGTCCCTAGTTCAAAAACAGCATACAAGACGTGGTAGAATTTTACTTACATTTGAAAAAGTCTTGGCAGTGACCTAGACAGAAACTAAAAAAAGAAAAACCAAAACACAACTTATACTTACTAGAGAAATCACTCATGGTTGTTAGGATCAATTTGAGATCTTATGCTTAATGGTTTTACTTGCAAAATATTGGATGTTTATTTCATTGAATAGTTCAAAGAATTAGGTCATTTGCTTAAAGAATGGATATAATAAGATGAAGGTGATAGGTCAAATCACCATATGGTAAGTTGGTTTCACTGGATTTGGTGGCTTTGACTGTATTTGTAACCTAAAGCAATCAAATGAGTAAGTTATTTATCTCAATCAGAATCCAACTCCATCTATAAAAAAGAAAAGCCCCCATTCTCTTCACCGGATATTATGAATGTAGCCACATTTTTCTTCATGAAAAGCAATACCTTAAGTCGCTCATATTGATGGGAACACTGGGAACTCTAAATGACTTTGCCACAATCACACAACTTCTGAATGTCTTGCTTCCATGATGTCACTTTTTTTTTCCCACTAAGAATCTCAGTGTTTCTTTAACACCTGTTTTATGTCATGTTATATAAATTCCTTTCATTTTACTTACATTGCAGAGTTTTCCCTCCTATTGCTCTACTCTCTATAGGGGTGGAGGTATAGCTGGAACGTGTCATATGTGGAAATGACTTCTAAAAAAGCACACTGATGTTATTATTAACAAAATTGATCACTAAGTTCTTATGTCTGGAAAAAGAGGGTCAAGACATTGTTAAACAGACCCAGATTCTACCAGGCTATCGTGAAGATGAAATTTTGGTGAAAAGTTTTATGGTAGAGGAAATTTTGGATCTCTTTCAGCACTGGTTAGATAAATAGCATTAGAACCTGTAGGCTAACTTATCCATTTATCCTCTTTAGTCCTACCGTTTGGTGCCTCAGCTTCCAACCATTAAGT
The DNA here is from genome assembly GCF_009762305.2 of Zalophus californianus. Lineage (NCBI taxonomy): Eukaryota > Metazoa > Chordata > Mammalia > Carnivora > Otariidae > Zalophus > Zalophus californianus. Next base: position 47,556,873 of record NC_045606.1, on the reverse strand, counting down.
TTTGAGTATTGTGGGAAAGGTTTCATTGGCATCACTTATTGCCATTAAAGCACTTCCCTTCTGAATGTTGGCTGCCAAAGTGTGTGGCATCCTGTGGAGCAAGAGGTTGAGGACATAGATTGCAGTGAGGCTGAACAGTTTGCACTTCCTAGCAGTGACACCAGACATCAATCTTTCCTAAAGACAGACGAGAACACATGAATATAAGAACTCTTTAAAAAGAACAAGCGAGGCATTATCCAACCAACCAAAAAAAAAAAAAAAAAAAAAAATGCCACCAAAGCATTTTCCCAGGAAGTTTCTCAAAGATGAAAATGCATTGAAATTACTTTACATTGTCATGTTGGTTGTTTCAAGAAACAAATTAAAAGAAGTCTCTATAAGGTAGATATTTATGAGGTTGAAATTCTTAATGGTATAGTGTTTGAGAATCATTTAATTGCATTTCAAAGTGTGTGTTGCATGTTTTACATGTGCACATCAGCTGGCCTTACAAAAGAATACTAATTTGGTCACAGTTAATCTGTTTCACATGGTCTGCAGCATCAAATGTGACATCATTATAGGAAATCATTTTATGCAACTCTGCAACACTAGGAGAATTTTTTTTTTTTTTTGGTCATTTGACAAGATTTTAGACAAGTTGATCACAAGAACAGAGAGAATTACTAGGAGAAATGTGTTAAGATCATTGTTTTGACCTATACTAATTTGTTGTGTTATCCAATAGATTTGTGGCTGCTCAAATTCACACTGCACTGCAAAGCTCAGAGTTCAAGGCAAGTTACTGTGGACTCATAGGTGTCAGACTCTACTGAGAAATGTCCAATATGAGCTGTAGACATAGATAATATTTTGCTTCATGTCATTTTACCTTTAACCAATTTAAGTCATCTTCACTGCATGCAGAGTAACTTTAAAAATAATAGTTTCTGATACTAATGGCATTATAAAATATTTCTAACAACTTGTTTTTTAAATTATATTTAAGTACAATGCTACTCCTAGAGAAGAGCATTTTTTTCTGATAAAAAAATATGGTTCTTTGTATTTGGCCAGTAAGATTAAGACCAGTTCACAGTACAACCACAAATATTTGGAATAACAGAAAAGAGGAAGAAAGGGGATGCATGGAAGCTTTGACTGACTTCCTTTGGATTTTATTAACAAGTTGAGTAACAGTACAAAAGAACCGCATGGATAGCCTTATGTGTTTTGGCCATTTTTTGGTTTTCTATTTGGGTAATTTAAAAATATTCAGGGAGTTTTGTGAAGCTATATAATTTTTTGTTGTTTTTGTTTTCATTGTTTGAGCCTTCTGAAAAGAAAATATGACAAAGTGATACATCACATTCTTATTCTCCCAGCCTCAAAAGTGTATCAAAAATATATATCTTCAAGTAGAGATTAATTTTGTGATAGAGTAAGCTGAATTATAAGCAAGTGGGGTAGCTCTAGTGGTGACATTCTGCAAGTGGTTAAGAAATCGAAAAACGGCACTACAGGTAGATGAACTCCAAGTCTGATGTTCTAACTTCAGGACCAGAGAGGCAGCAGTACACCATATGATAATATTTAAAATATTTTGAGGAACTAGAGGAGAATGTCCTTTAGTATGAAAGCTATCTTATTACTTTAGAATTTGACTATGTCAAATATAGCTTTTGTGTTTCTTCATGTGCTCTCCCCTATAATCTTTCTAAAAAGTCAAAACTTTAAAAAAAGAATATCTTACATTTTATTATTGACCTTCACAAGTAATAATGTTCTTCTATGTTACCTTTGCCATTCAACATTTTTCTTCATATTTTCTTATATATATGAATGTTTCCATTAGTAATAAAACCAACTTGTAAGCCTGCTTGCTACAGTGTATTAGAAGAAAATATCTCAGGGATGCCTGGGTGGCTCAGTCGGTTAAGCGTCTGCCTTCGGCTCAGGTCATGATCCCAGGGTCCTGGGATCGAGTCCCACATCGGGCTCCTTGCTCAGAGGGGAGCCTGCTTCTCCTTCTGCCTGCCACTCCCCCTGCTTGTATGGTCTCTCTCTCTCTCTCTCTCTCTCTCTAGCAAATAAACAAAATCTTAAAAAAAAAGAAGAATATATCTCAAGCTTATGTGAAGTCATTTAAAAAGTTTTATTTATACAGAAATATTGGTTTTTGTCTTGATTATATGCTAAGCCTTGCATAACTATCTAAAGAGAGGTCAAAAGGATACAAAAAGGCACTGAAATCTGCTTCCGCTTTGAGGTCTTTCCGGGCTATTCTCTCTCCTTGCCAAGATTATGGTGATACCATTAAGAAGGAAAGGACAACAGGGGACAGAAAACAAGACAATGAAATAGATTCAAAGCATAATATGTATGGAATTCCCCCCAAAGGAATTCAGACCCGGAAGTCAATAGACACCTGTAGACTGAAGTATTTGGAAGCCATCAACTTTTGGATAAGTGGTTATTGAAGTAATTTTAGATAATAGCACACCATTAGAAACGAGTGTGAAGAGCAAACAAAAATGAGTTAGTCCCTTTAAATGGGTGAGTAAAGAAGAAGAAGTCAGGGAAATGCACCTGGCCTGAGAAAAAGAAAAAGAACAGGAAACAAGGGGAAAGGAAAGCCAAAGGAAGAGGTTTTCAAGACAGATGCAGTGATCAAATGTTTCGGAAAGTTCAAATAGAGTGACACCTAAAAGAAGTCTAGTTTTGACAAGAAAGAGGCCAATAAGGATTTTGGAGTGAATTAAGTGATACTAAGAATGAGCTTACGAACGAATGGGACGTAAGGAAGTAAATAAACTGCTCTTTTAAGATGTTTTTTTTTTTTTTTTTTTTTAAAGATTTTATTTATTTATTCATGAGAGACAGAGAGAGAGAGAGGCAGAGGGAGAAGCAGGCTCCCAAGGAGCAGGGAGCCTGATGCGGGACTCGATCCCAGGACCCTGGGATCATGACCTGAGCCGAAGGCAGATGCTTAACCATCTGAGCCACCCAGGCGCCCTCTTTTAAGATGTTTGAGGTAAAAACAAATTAAAGAAATGGAAGATCAAGGGATCATGTTTTACAAAGTGGAAAGTTTTGTTATGACTGAAATTAGGGAGAATGAATCAGTGTAAAGGGAAAGGGAAATTTTAAAAAATATTGATTTTACTAATGAAAATACACATATTTAGCAAATAAAATAGTTTGACTTGTCTAGTGCTTATTCAAATGATCCAATTTTTTATAAACATGGGTTTAATCAAAAAAATATATTGGTGTCTACTATGCAAAGACACAATGAGGTGCTGTAGAAAATACAAAGATGGACAAATTAATCTCTCTCAGTAGAGTATTGATGATGTTAGAGGCCTAGGAATAATAAAGATTGTATAATAATTGTGGCCAGGAGGGCGACAAAAATGACATAGGCAGTGGTCCTTGAGAGATGAAGAATATTTTGACAGGTCCCGGAAAGATAGGGGACCCTGAAAGTGCTGAGGGTGTTCAAGCCCAGAGAATGGAGGGTACACAAGAAAAAGGGGGAGCTAAATAATTTTTCATGTAACAATCCTGTGTCACAAACTGTTACTCTTCTGATTTTACTTTAATCATTTCAAATATGTAAAAACCACTCTTAGTGTTGGCTGTATAAAGAAGGTTGTGGGCTGGATTTGGTCCATAAATTAATGCTGACCCTTACACAAGATTGTGAATAGTCTAAGGACAGCATATCTTATACATAGATGTCACACAGTGAATATTTCCCAATTGTACTGAGGCACTGAGGCCTCAGACTAGGAAAGTGGGCATGGATTCTGAAAGAAAGGAAGCAGGTGACACAGTAGATTGACAGGAAACCCAAAGTAGAATCTCATTGGTGATGGCAGGGAGGAAAAAGGAATGATCAAAGGTACAATAGTCATATTACAAGTTCAAAAACAAGAATTATGGGCAGAAAACAATGAATTCAGTTAAGAAATAGCATTTGGGTTTGAAAGTCATGTAGCAAAGGGGTCATGATTGGGGAATCTAAGGGGTAGACTATGAGGTTACCCCATTAAATAGTAGGGAATATGCTCCCACATAACCACTTCCATCATTCAATGCCCAAAGGTCTAAGAACCTCTTTCTCCAGTATCAGTGGGACAAGGTAGTTCTTGGCATCCTCCCTTTTAAATCAGACATACATTCAGATTTAAGGAATACTTTGAAGGGGACAGAGGAAAGGGCAAAATAACTCATCAGAGTAACATCATTTAGTTCCAAGATGTGTCAACAAATGGTAATAACAGAGTGAGGAACAGCAGTTCCAATATACAAAAGGAAATCTGTCAGGTATAGATTGGGTCCTCAAAAACCAGTGCCAATGCTAATCTATGTCAGAATGACATCATTCACAAAGGATAAACTGCCTTGTTCCAGTTGGGACATTCGGTTTGGATTCAATCTGTCACCTTCATTGGACACCATAGTATTTCCTGTATATCCAGTGGTACTGAAAAGTTTCCAACATAAAAACCATACTCATTTGCTATGACACAGTAAAAATTAGTTTGAAAACATAAAGGTGAATAGTAAGACCCATAGAAAGCTCTTATTATTGGCGAGGAGATACTGGTAGGTTTTTGTTTTTGTTGTTGTTGAAAAGTAGTTTACATTTACTCATGGGGTTTATCAGAGAATGAAAACAGATTGCAACCACGTTCTAACTAGTGGTTTCATGCCATTTTTCCTGGTTTCCTGTCTTTTCCTGACAACCCCTGGCTGCTTTGCTTTCCTTTTTTTTTTTATTTTAAAAGATTTTATTTATTTATTCATTCGAGACACAGAGATACAGAGAGAGAGAGAGCATGAACAGGGGGAGAGGCAGAGGGAGAGGGAGAAGCAGGCCCACCGCTGAGCCAGGAGCCCGATGCGGGGCTCAATCCCAGGACCCCGGGATCATGACCTGAGCTGATGGCAGACGCTCAACAACTGAGCCACCCAGGTGCCCCCTGCTTTGCTTTCCTATTCACTTCCTTATGTTGCTCTCTTTTTAAACTTTGGAGGTTATTTGTTCTTAGATTCTGTGACTTGCAGAGACAAATTATATAAATAATTGTTCCAAACATAATACAGCCGAAGTTCATTGTGTCTCACCACATGCAGCAAGCATGCTGCACAGAAGTGTCACAGAGAGCTTGCCAATCCTAGCTAACTCTATTGACATAAAGAGAGCCCTTCTCCCATGATTTCTGCCCCCTGATTGTGCTAGTTGGGGTATTATGAATGCCAAGTATATGTCATTAAATATCTGGAAAATTTCTTGCTTTTAATCTATAAAAGTGTGTGACTTTCTTAGAATCTGAATAAATTTTAAGAATCTCATATTAAAGTCACTAACTTCACCAAAACCCAAGTCATGACATTAAAGTGGCTGCTGACAACCAGGACCCTCGGGCATTAGAATTTGGTTTTATTCAATAGATAAGTAATTTTTCATGAGACATAAACATTGTCAAATTTGTAATTATTTTGAAATGTAATACTGTTAGCTTTTATTTCAAAGGATTTTACGTAATTCTGCCAACTTTTTCAGATAGGGATAGTTTCCTTATGGACATGGCTAATTTTCCACATAGGTTGGAAGGTACGGAATCTCTCTTAACCAAAAATTTCTCTTCATTGGCATTTTATATTTCTGGAAATTTCAGTATGCATGCCACTTAAGAATATGTTAGTTCAATGATATGTTTTCTACTGAGTGAGGAAGAGCTCTTTCCATGCATCAGCAGTGATATAAATCAGGATTTTATAACACATTACCCAGCCCATGGCCTAGGGCCAGGGAAATATAAATTTGAACTGAAAGAAATCTAGGTGGTTACTTAGTCTTGACCAATATCTACACACAAACTGACAAGGAGTAGAGGAATACATGGAGAATGATGCAGCTTAGAGAAAGAAAAGGGTACATTGAAATCAAACTGTTTTATTTATAGCATTACTTTCAGACAACCTTGCATATAACCTTGGAATGGAATGGAATGGACCGTCAAGTCATCAAAATGATGTTAGGGATGACTCCAGGTGGCAGAGGAAAGAGAGGAAAAAACCACACAATATGTTCTGGATTTCCTATAACCATCTCTTTTAAGCAGTCATTTCAGAAGTTTAGCGATAATAAAATATATTACCTTGAGCTATGCTAGTTGGAAGTTGCATTTAGAAACATAGGTACCAGTTTGCTCAGTATACTATGAAATGCTTTCCCTATAGAAGTGAGTCTGTAGGAAGAACTGAGTACTGGAGAACATAGCTTTGTAGTAAGGTCAATGGCATTGGTGATGACCACATCACATTCATTTGTATTGAGAGCAAAAATTACTAGTGAGGGTATAGTGGAGTTAGTTCACTGAGTTATAACAAATTCCAGTGACTTAATGCAATAAAGATTGATTTCTCTCTCTCATCTTTGTTAAATATGGGTGAGTGGGGGCACCCTACTCCATGCTATCATGGACATCCAAGATCCTCCCATCTTTCCTTTGTCTTTGCATACAGAGCCCAGGGTACCAACATCCTCTGCTGAATATTCTGTATATTGTTTGCAGTTGAAGGGGAACAGAGAGAGTGGAGGAGGCACAGCTGTTCTTTACCTCATCCCGAGGGTTAGTGGGGGTAGAAAATATAGTTTCTGCAACTAATAACTAATAATTAATTAATAAGAATAGCAATCATTACTTACCTTAGGCAAATTATTAGATCCCCTTGTGTCTCCATTGCCTCATCTATAAAGTGGAAACCATACAATTACCTATCTATCTTCTAGTGTAGCTGTAACATATGAATTAGTATATGTAAAGTGTTTAAATTTTGCCTGGTACATGCTAAGCACTTTTATGTGCTTATAATCATTGCTGTTAATACTATTTGTATTTGTATTATAAATATTATTACTCAAGCTCATCTTTGAGTAAAAACAGGGAGGGACTTTTATGACAATTCTAACTATTGAGTTGAGTAGGCAATGATCAAAAGTTGAATTGCATGAGATACTGTGCAATCTTATTTCCTGGGGCATTTTGAGAAAAGAAAATAAAAGAAGGTAGGAAAGTGGTTAGTCACTCAAACAGAGGGAAGGTAATGTCTTCTTACATTCTACAAAAGCCCTGTATAATCTTTAAAAAGGTTTTGTAAAACTTCAACTACAAAGTGATGCAGAACATGTGCAATTTACACAGAATTATATTTATTTTAAGGTATGTAAGACTTTCCTGGACCAGTCAATCCTTTCTATATCTTTTTTTTTAAGATTTTATTTATTTATTTGAGAGAGAGAGAGAATGAGAGATAGAGAGCATGAGAGGGAAGAGGGTCAGAGGGAGAAGCAGACTCCCTGCTGAGCAGGGAGCCCGATGTGGGACTCGATCCCGGGAATCCAGGATCATGACCCGAGCCGAAGGCAGTCGCTTAACCAACTGAGCCACCCAGGCACCCTCTATATCTTTTTTAAAAATTTCTATTTGGTTTCAGGTTCTTTGAAAGATTTTTTTTCTATTTTGTGCTTTTATCTATTAGAATACCTAAACAAATATTTGTATGTAGTAGAGATTTAATAGATTAGTGCTAAATAAGTATTTTTAAAAATCTACAATTAAAATGTAATCTTATTAAATTTAATCTTAATTCTTAAGACTTTCCCGAAAGGATTTAAAAGAATACAACTGACACAAATGTGGACGTATCAAAATTCTAAAATTTTAAAATTGTATTTTTTATTTGTAATATATGCAAGTGAATGTGGTAGGTGGTGATAACATCAATATGATTTTAAATAATTTTACCATTTTGTTCAAATAACTCAATAATAAGCATTACATTATATTTTGCTTATGCATTGTATAGAAACAGAAGTTTGGATTGGAAAAATAATGTAAATGCTTGGTTTTTTTTTTCTACTTCATACTGAAAAGCTGTATCTGCTTCTTTTTTGCTTGGTTTAAATTTTAAAAGAATATAAACATATAAATGGAGAACTCCCATTCTAAAACTCTACATGATAGAATTTAAAAGCTTCCATTTGAATATACATTTTTTAAGAAGTATTAATGTGTCAATTCCTAGAAAGATTAGAGTGCCTATTTAGTGTTTGTGACAGTTTTAGTGCCATCATGTTACCTCTTCTAAAGAAATTATTTAATATCTACATGTTGCCAAACATTCAGATAAGAAGAGAAAAATTTGGTCAGTTCTACATATGAACAGTTTCTGTGATGCTGAACATCTGGATATATGCAAAACATGTTGAACAAAAATGTGGCGGTCCAGCCAACTTGTCAGTTTTATTCTCATTGATTGGACATTTTTAGATATACTTAATAATTTGTGTTTTGCTACTAAGTGGGCAAAGGACAGATTAGAATAAAATACAACAAAGAATATCAGTCTCATTGAATGAATTGGTATTTTCATCAATTTTATCATCACAATTTCATTTGCTGCTATAGGAAGAGCATGAAGTTGTGTTCATAAAATTGATGATGTTGGTAATTAATTCAGTGGAGAGTGGAGACTAGGAAAGTAACTGAGGTCATGTTCATCGTTATTCACTAGTTATTATATTTTCATTAGACTTTAGTTTAATAGCTTGAGTTTGCTTCTAACTATTTTCTTAGCTCAAAAGATTTCTTGAAATCATTTATCAATCATGTTTATCTGTTGGGAAGAGATCAAACTTTTAAAGGATTCACTTATGTCTCGTGTATTCAGATTCAAGGTAACAATTGTTTTCATTTTAAAAATGGAAAAGGTCAGTGTTTTATAGTGTTAGATTTCTTGTTAAAGGGGATAGGCAATTGTCCCTATCCAACATCATCTTTTGAGAGTGCATTTTGAACTCCTGAAATGTCCTTTACTTATTGGAAATTATCATCTGAGGCCCAGAAAATACTTGGACCCAGTTACTACCATTTCTGAAGGAGAAAAAAAAAAAAATCCAAGAAGGGTGTGAATATATTAAGTAAATCATTGCTGAATGGGGGGAGGATCCTTTCTCTTCTTTAGTGAAACAATTTTTCCCTTCACCCTTTCTATTTTATTTTTATTATTTATAAAATCAAAAATTTAAACTAAGGAATTCCACAAGACTGTTTGCAGTTCTCATGTTCCACAATCAACACAATATGCTAAATGTTGCATAAATTGTTACTATCACCCCTTTATTGGTTCCAAGCATCACTAACGTTTTACAAAATGCCGGTTACATTTCTGCCTTCATAACTTGAGGGCTTTCCAAATTATAAGTGAAGACAACATCATCACCCCCCAAGGATGCCCCAAGACTTTCTGGCCTGTCCACTAATGAAGATTAAATAGCTATCCTCTATCTGTGAAAATTTCTAATAGACCTATGCTTATGTCTCAGATTAACCTACAGGGTTATTCTCTGCATCCATAGGTGACAAGACACTTATTTAGACAAGAGACTTATTTAGATACAATTTAAATGTATAACACACATAGACTCCGTTAGCTTCTAGACACAAATTTCTCATCATGCTGAAAACTTTCTCCAAAGTAACCTCTGTTCTTTGTTATATATGCTAAAAATGTTTTTTATAACACTCTCAAGTATTTATATTGAGTTTCATCAAAATTGAAACTTTTGTTCTTCATAAGACACTGTTAAAAAAATGGAGTCAAGCCATAGCGTAAGAGAAAATGTTTGCAAATCACATAGTTAATGAAGGACTTGTATGAAGAATATATGAGATTTCTGAAAGCTCAATAATAAGAAAACAACTCAACTAAAATATGGGCACAATTTTGAAAAGAGAGTTCAAAGAAGATATACAGATGGCAACAGATGGCAAATAACCACATGGAAGGATAATCATCGTCATTAGCCATATGTCAATGAAAATTAAAACTTCAATGTGATATAATTACATAGCTATTAGAATGCTATGAAATAAATGAATTAAAAATAAAACTAATAATGCCAAGTGTTGCCAGAGATATGGAGCAAATGTAACTCTCATACGCTCCTGGTGGTAGTACAGACAGGCACAGCCACTTTGGAAAATGGTTGGACGGTTTCTTTACAAGGTAAATGTAAATATATACAGCTCAGTAATCTCACTCCTAGGTGTTTGCCCAAGTGAAATGAAACTTATGATAAGAGAATAACTGTATGAGAATGTTTATAGGTTCTTTATTTGTAATTTCCCTGAACTGGAAGCAACTAAGCTGTTCTTCAATTACTAAATGAATAAAAACAAAACACAAAGTATGATTTGACGATAAAAACGGAATACTACTCAGCAAGAAAAAGGAATAAACTACTGATAAATACAGCAAAATGGAGAAATCTGTAATGCATTATGCTAAGTGAAAGAAACCAGACTCAAAAGGCTAAATACTATGTAATTCATTTGTATGACATTCTCAAAAGGGCAAAACTATAGGAAAGAATTCAAATCAGTGGTTGTAAGAGACTGGGAGAATGAGGCCAAGGGGGATTGACTACTGTATTATCTATTTCTTTCTGACACATTCATGGCTTATCTCATAGTCTCTGTGGGTCTGGAATCTGGGCACAGCTTAGTTGAGGGCTCCTGGCTCAAGATCTTTCAAGAGGTTGTAGTTAAGCAATTAAGCTGCCTACTGGCTGCAGTGTTATATGAAGGATCAGCTGGGGGTAGATCTGCTTCCAAATTCACTTACATGATTATTGGCAGGATTCAGTTCCTTGTGGAGTTTGAGCTGAGGTGCTTAGTTCCTCACTGGTTAGCTTGAGGCCTCTCCTAATTCCTTAACATACATGTTTTTCCAAAAGGCAGTTCACAACATGGTGGATGACTTTCCTCAGACAGAGCATTTGAGAGTATGAGAGAGAGTACCCAAGACATAAGCCTCTGTCTTTGTATAACCTAATGTCAGAAGTGAGATCCCATTACCTTGCCCAAAATTATATTCATTAGAAGGGAATTCTTAAATCCAGCCCAAAATCAAGGGGAGGGATTATGCAAGAGATGAACATCCTACAAGGGCACGGAATCACTGGGGGCCGTCTTAGAAGCCACTTCCATAGGACTCCTCTGGATCCCAGGGATTCATTTTTCTCCTACTTCAGAACACCCTCACCTCTCCCAAGATCCCAAGAGTTTCATCCCATGACATTATCAGTTCCAAGTCCAGAATCGCATCGTCTGATCAGGGAGCCATGTTAGAGTCTACTTGCCCTGACCATGAAGTGCCATGAGGAGTTTTGGGGGTTGGTCAAAACTTTCCTGTATCTTGATTAACTCATATTACCAAGTACAAAAAAGGGATGAATTTCACTGTATGTAAGTCATACTTTAATTTAAAAAAATAGAAAAAGTTAACAAACTCAAAAATATGACATAGGCACAAACACACATATTACATTAAATTTTGGCCAAATTGAATGATTGGTCAATGTATTAGTAAAATATATTTATACAAATCTTTATTTTAACACTGGAAAACAGCATAAATGTTTCTAACTATATCATTGAAAAGCCATAATAACATACCATATGCTTATATAATCAGTAATTCTCTTGTAGGAAAATAAAATTGTTACAGACTACAACTTATAATTACATTAGTTCTTTGATAAAAAGATGTTTATTCTTAAAAAACCATCTCTTCCTCTCTAATATTTGTTTTTATTCCTTAGAACAGATAATGAAATTCATATATTAGGGGAAATGAACATATTTGTAAATGCACTATTAATTTTTCATTTTGTTTACAAAAGAACTATTGAAACAATTTTCTATAAAATGCAGTTGTATAACCACTTTGAGAATGATTTACTTCAAGTAAGGTGCATAAACTGTGGAAAAAAATCTTATATTTTTTCTTGTTTTTCCTTGTTCTGAAAAGTGACAGAGGTAAGGCAGTAGGATCCAGTTACTGTACCCTGTTTATACAGCTGTACTTCATTGAACAAAGGCTTGTGTTACACACAGTTTGTGATAGGAAGTAAATGCTTTTAAAACAACTAAAGAGATAGGTCTTTAACCTCCACCTTCGTGGATTCTTTGTTCCCCCATTTAGCTTCTGTGGAAGTTATAGGAAGTAATTTAAATATGTTATTACTCTCTAATTGGACCTCATCTGATTAGCTCATCCCCTTCTGAACTCATAACATGAATACATTATGATGAGTTTTTAAAGCAAATCCTGAAAAGTCCAACAAAATGGACAACGATTTTTTTTTTTGTAATGAAGTTTGTAAGTAATAGGTTCTGAAATGTTTAATAATGGGTATATTTTAAAGAGAAAATGGTGTTTGGATTATTTCAGGGTCTCACTCTGTAAGGAGTTTTAAAAGACTTATGAGATTCACCAAGTTTATTACCTCTTAATAAACTTTCACACAATAGTGCCACAGGATTCTTGGTTTATCTCTTATTTGTAGCTGTATAAACTAGCCAATAAACCAGAGATTAAGGTTCTAGGTTATTTCAAGGATTATACCTGGGAAGTTAGAAGTCATTATGGTCAAGTAGTTTTCATTTGTATAAGAGCAATTTCCTTAATTGCTTGGGTAAAAATAAAGGTTCATTACAAGGAATGATTAAAGTGTCAACCAATTAGGATCTGTTACATATAAACTTATGGCTTATGAAAATACTTGTCTCCCCTGAAAATATATAACTTTAATAATAATGACTTCTGATGGGCCCTCTATTCATAATTTGGTTCATAATCTTTCCATTTTCACATAAGTCCTTCTTATATCTGAGCTATCATTTATTTACCAAAATTCTTATGCATATTTTGTTCGGTAACTCCCTACATAGATTGTCCAGAGAGTTTTTCATTTCCTAAATGAATGGCAGAGAAGGCACCCAGATTGGTGGGGGAGGGAACTTATTTATTTATTTATTTTTCTATCTATATACATTTATATATTTATATGTTTATATCTCCATAATTTTCATAAAATCCTCTTAACAAATTTTATTCTGCCAAGTGCTAGGTATTTTGACTACTAGTATATGGCAACTGTAAAGACCAATATCCAGGGCACCTGTGTAGCTCAGTTTGTTAAGTGCCTTACTCTTGATTTCGGTTCAGGTCATGATCTCAGGGTCATTAGATGGAGCCCCGAGTTAGGCTCCATGCTGGATGTGGAGCATGTTTAAGAGTCTTTCTCTCTTCCCTCCCTCCCCCAACTCATGTGCACCTGTATCCACACTCTCTCTAAAAAAAAAAAAAAAGATCAGTAACCCATCCAGTATTTCCACTCTTAGGGTCACTGTTCATTCCACATGCATACAAGAATAAAAGATTTGATTTCTAATCTGTGCTGCCATGGAAACAGTGATCATACCACACAGTTAATTCTATCTCCTATATTTGTAGCAAAGAACGGAAGTATAGTTAGTTTAGCTAAGAGCATACTTTCTTTTAGCTGAATAGACTATAGTGTGGTATCTGTAATTCTGATAAGAAAAAAATATTCACAGAATGAAAAATGTGGGCTTGTTCTATCTACTTAGGAGGTCATTATAGTGGCATATTGTAGAAAAAACAACCAACTATCCCTTTGGGATGTAAATGAATTGCAAGGCAATATGTAGGTAATCTGCATAATACTTGATGAAAATAAACAACTTACATTTCAGCAATTACGTGGGAGAATTTTAGAAATGGTAGTGTTTCGGTAAGGTACAGGAAGAGCTGTATGTATTAGCTAATATATTTCTGTAAATAAAAATGAAATGTTGGGGCACCTGGGTGGCTCAGTCATTAAGTGTTTGCCTTTGGCTCAGGTCATGATCCCGGGGTCCTGGGATCGAGCCCCGCATCAGGTTCCCTGCTTGGCGGGAGGCCTGCTTCTTCCTCTCCCACTCCCCCTGCTTGTGTTCCTGCTCTTGCTGTCTCTCTTTCTGTCAAATAAATAAATAAAATCTAAAAAATGAAATGTTAAGTCTTAGAACCAAATATTACTCTGCTTTGCCTTTTATTCCAATAGACAGATTTTAGACTTCTTAAAAAGCCATCAGGAAGGAATTTTATGTAATATTTCATTCCAAAATTTATGTACCAATTTCTCCCATCACATTATTCTTCTTTAATTATAAATATATTATCACATACTGAAAAATCATCACTATCCATTGACTGTATTATTACAACATTGACAGCTTTTATGATTTGTCATATTATAATAATACATTAGCAAGTATAAATTTTGGAAGTCATTTTAGCTTGCTGGAGGCATTTAATTATATCATATACACTATATATACTTATTCGCTATGTTTCAGTTTTATTTGTAATTTATACCCTCGCTGTTTCCAAAAGTCATTTGAAGCAGCTTATTTTAATTATAATTATATTGGCTAGGTTTTTCAGAGATGTTCCAGATTTTTTTTCCTCAGTTAACAAGAGCAGCATACATAAGTGAAAATGGAAGTTGCTTTGTTCTTATTCTCACGGCTCATTTCAAATTATGTGTTTTGCAGAGGTTAATATCATGTGGGCTGGACACCAAACCCACCACAGTTCTGAAGACTATAACTTATCCACAGCACTGAGACAATCTATTTTGCAAGTATATACTTCCTGGGTAAGTTGTATAAAATTGGATAAATGTGATAATATAATACATTTTTTGAAGTCTCATTTGTTTCTATTTCCTCTAAGTAAACTAAAGAAAATGTTTTAGTAAGAGGCTTTTCCTCCTTCTATAAGGCAAGACACATATGAAGCAAGTGATGTTTTGTAATGGTAGTCTTTTATTTGATAAAACAAAGCAAAGCAAAACAACAAAAAACAACTTCACCTTGAGGTATAAAGCAAGGTGAGAGATGATTGGCTGTCTATTTTTTTTTATTTACTATAACTAATGAAAGTGATATGTAGACAATGTGTCTCAGTTCAAATATATGCAAACAAAGATTTCATTTGAAACTTTTAGAAGCAGTTTTTAAAAATTCGATTCCCATTTCTGCATGCCCAAGTGAAATCTACTTAAATTCCTTGCTTTTCATTTACATATTAGAGCAGTTAATATGATGCTCAATAAAAATTTTGGCTCTAAAATATTTTTACCCTAGGAAATGAGCAGACTAATGAAAACCAGAAATAGTCTGTAGTTTGAAGTTTCTTCTGATTCACTGGGCAAACCTGACCCACTTGGTAATAGCCCCCATTTCTGATTGTCACTCTTTAGATCCCCATAGCTATCCAAACTACTGCTGCAAAGAGGCATATTGAGCTAGAAGGTCAGCGTTATCGGGGCATCTGGCTGGCTCAGTCCATAGAGCATCTGACTCTCGATTTTGGGGTCATGGGTTCGAGCACTCATTGGGTGTAGAGATTACTTTAAAAGAAAAAGAAAGAGTTATCGATGTGTAAGTGCTATTAACTATAAATTATAATGATCTAACTTTTGTATGGTCCTTTATAGTTTACAAGGCACTTTTAGATATCATTTATTGAATACTTTCTGTGTGCCAGACAATCTTCTAAGACCACTTTATGCATTAACTTATTTGATCTTCATGGCAACTTTAAGACACAGGTACTATTATCACTCTTATTTTAAAATGATGGAACTGAGTTTATAGTTCAGTCACAGAACTAGTAAAGGGAGGAGTTGAATTTGAAACCATTCAACCTGGCTGCAGGGTCCCGGATCTTATCCTTCACACTATATACTCTGCATTTGTCTCTACATTGTTTTTCACTTACATTACTGTGTTAGATCAAGTGTTACTATTATCAGGGGACTGAAGATCAGTGAGGTTAATTACACAGCTAGAAAGTGACAAAACCCCATATTTGAAACCAGGTGCCTCATAACCTATAAAAATGCATATATTGGCAGGTGTTGTAACCCAAACAGCAGCATAGGCAAAACAAATCTATAAGCCAGTGATGGTACAAATACATTTGCTGAAAGAGATATAAAAAGAAATCCACCCCACCACCCCCCATACTACACCCCTGTGTTACAGCTTGTGTTAATTTCCTAGGGCTGCCATGACAAAGTATCACAAACTGGGTAGCTTAGAACAACAGAATTGTGTTGTCTCATACTTCTGGAGGCCAGAAGTCTGAAATTAAGGTGTCATCAGGGCCATGGTCCCCCCTGAAGACTCTAGGGTAGGAACTGTTCTAGTCCTGTCTCTAAAATTTTTAGTTTCTGATAGTTCCTTGGCTTTTAGGAGCATAATGCTGGTCTTCACATGGTGATCTCCCCGTGTCTATGTACAAATTTCTCTTTTTTATACATAAGGACATCAGTCCTTTTGGATTAAGCACACCCTACTCCATTATGAGCACATCTTAATTTAATTACATCTATAAGGACTCTATTTCCAAATAAGGTCACATTCTGTGGTATTAGGGGACAGGATGTCAACACATGAATTTTGGGGGGACACAATTCAATCCACAACATACTCTAAGAAACATAGGTGGAAACAAAAGAATTTCTATTATATTATATATATTTCATCTTCTTATAGCTTGTGCTGGAACTCTGGATGATTTGATGTGAAGAAAATACTACCTCTTTCACAGTTGCCTAGCTCAAGACTGGTCTAGAGCTCTAGTGAGTAAAGGCAACAGGCCCCTGATGGAGGGGAAGTATACTGACTATCCTTCCTTCTTAAGAAATAGCTTCATTAATACAAACTTTTATTATCCTTGTACAAAGTGGGCTTCAATATGGGACTGATGGAAATAAGAACCTCAAAAATCTTTATTCTCTCCTGAGTTATAAAGATAACTTTGCATAAAGATAACTCAAGCCTCCAGTGCTTACATTTTGGGGGAGAAAGTCTCCAAGAAAAGATGGAGCTGTATCTGAAGTTGCTCAGGAAAATCAAATGCAGTGAGTGAATTGGTTGTCTGAGGAATTATCAAACAAAAACTTTTGTCAGAGCATCATAGACTTCAGAACTAGAAGAAATCTGGGAGACAATATATTTAAATCATCCGTTTTAAAAGCTACAAAATCAATCTCAGAGGAGCCTGCTACATCATACAGTATTGAATATTGCTGGTTGGAATTTGAGTCCAGACATCTGACTTCAAGTTTATGGTGATCTTTATCCTGGTTTCATTTGTGCCATTCCCCCTATTAAGTCAATACACTCAGTTACAGATTAGCGAAAACCTAAGTAAAATGCAGGTTCACACCTCTTTATTGCCAGTATAAATCCTTTTACAACCTCATATCATCTTGCCAACGACACAAAATATGCTGAGTAAGGAAATGAGCATTGGGAATGCATCAGAAGCTGTTAATTTGGGGTAGTGGAATGAGCGGGGGTGGGGAGGATTTGCAGTGTGGGGAATGAAAGGTAGAGATTGTGAATCCACCTGGATTCTTGTCTAGCATTTGTAGGTTTGTTAGAAGATGGCATAGATAAAGTGTCTGTGATAGTTGGTCTTTCTAGACATTAAAATCAAAGACCATCATCAGGTTTTTCTTTGAGTCTTCTTAAAGATTCTTTTCATTAGTGCTGATAGGTAAGGAGTATAACTTGGTAGTTTGTTAGCTAACAAATAATACATGTCTTTGAAAAGAAAATTAACTTGTATAATGAGAAGCAAAATTAATCTCAGTGTTTTTCTTTGATATTACTATGAAAATTAGGGTGGCAGACCTGTCATTTTAAGTAGTTAAACATAAGATTTCAGCTTTCGAGAATCTCTAACCAAACTTTTTTGCAGTTTTTTAAAGACGGTTTTAACCTTAGTTTTAACATTACTCATCCAAAAAGAACTACAATGGATGGAGTACCATTTTAAGTGAGCTTTATTTACTATACATTGAATTAGGTGGTTTTGTGTGTTACTTCCATCTTTTACTAAATATCTTAATTGATATAATGACTTAAACATGATAGTCTCTCCAAATAATAAAGTGTGTCTAGATCTGTGAATATTATGTTATATATAACAGTGTCAAGATTAACATTTCATTTTCTTCCAGCTTTATTCAGATAAAATACCTGAATGCTACAGTTTATATTCAAAGCATAGCTAGAGAAGTGCTAGAAAATAATAGAAAGGGATATGTCAAAAGGTTACAGGATCCAACTTGAAGGAACTCCCAATGACCAAAATCTGGAACAACATGAAAAACAAAATATATAACACAGTGTGCTGTTATAATCCAAAGCATAAAATAAATATCTTTGAAATCAGTCCATACCGATATAAATGATTGAATAACTAAACAAATGGAGACAAATATATGGGAGATAAATTCCTTTAAAGAATTCCAGAAGAATTATAGATAACATATGTAGATACTTCCCCACCCCTGGAAAATGGTGCTTAATGCACCCCTTACCCAGCCCTTTGATTGCAGACTGTACTGAGTAACTCCTGTACAAAGAATAGAGAATGTATAGGGGATAATAGCATGTAATGGGACAAACGGTAACTGCCCTTGTGGCGAGCATAACATAATGTATAAACTTGTCAAATCAGTAAGTTTTATACTTGAAACTAATGTAACATTGTGTGTCAACTATATTCAGATAAAAACAAACAAAACAAAAACAAAAGTCAAGAGACAAAGGGTGAGGTAAGTGTGGGAGGTAACTTTGGAATGGAGAAACTTGGCAAATACAATCTCAGATAAAGTTAACATTAACAGTGGTATCTTGTTGATAGCATATACCCTTTGATAAGATGTGATCATAATGTCTTATTAAATGACCCTTCACCCCAGTGGTATCTATCACCAAAACCCATAGCCCCAGGCTTTAACCATCAGAAAAGACAATTGTCAAACCCAAACTGAGGGGCATTCTACAAAATACCTAACCTAGTACTCCTCAAAAGTATAAAATGAAATACAAGTGACATCTGAGAAACTGTCACAGATGAGAAGAGTTTATAAGATGTAAAGACTATGTAATAAAACCCATCCTGGGTGGGATCCTAAAACAGAAAAAGAACATTAGGGGGAAAAAACTAGTGAAATCTAAATGAGGTGTGGAGTTTAGTTAATAGTAATGTACCAATTTGTTTCTTAGTTGTGGCAATTCAGCACAATAAAATGTTAACGAGATACTGGGTGGAGAGTATGTAGCTACTTGGTACTATCTTTGCACCTCTTTTACAAATATAAAACCATTATAAAAATATTTATTAAAAAATACAACTATATGTACATTACCTACATTTTCCCAGAGTCACTGTGGATGATATAACTCTAGAAAATCAAAAACCAACCAAACAAAACCCCTGAGAACTAGCAGCAATATTCATTGATTCCTGAGACGTCTGAAGCATCCTAGAGAACAATGATTCAGCCAGTACTATTTTATTTGTTTAAAGATTTTATTTATTGAGTGATTGCAAGAGCATGAGCCGGGGGAAGGTATGAGGGAGAGGAGATAGAGATCCCAAGCAGACTCGGCACCGAGCCTTGAGCCCCATGCAGGGCTCCATCCCAAGACCCTGAGATCATGACCTGAGCCAAAACCGAGAGTCAGACACTTAGCTGACTGAGTCACTCAGGTGCCCCCAGCCAGTACTATTTTAAATTGGTTCTAAAGTAACTCTTTATTTTTCCATTCTTAATCCCTCAACCCATCACCCACTGTTTCCTTTCCAGAATGCTGGATCTGAAAAAGTTGAATTGCTCTATAGCTTTGAGAAAGGAATTTCATAGACTCCATACCACATGCAGAGGTAGTCAAAACCTGGCCCCACTTTGTCCCCAGTCTCATCTTCCACAATCCCCCAATGTCACCTCATTTTCAATTAACAATTAATTTTCAGTTCTCTAAATCTACCATGTCATAATGTCTTGGTAGTCATTGCACATCCAGTTACCTCTGCCAGGAAAATTATTGCTCCTTTACCTCTGATTGTTATATCCTTCAAGACTCAATTCATTACTCTCTACAGATGATTTCTAACTTTGCCTGGGTTCCTTTTTTTTTTGGTCTCATAGAACCCTTGCATATCTCTATTATAATATTTATTATTTGCATTATTGCTTTTCATGCCAGCCTGTAAACTTTAAAAGGTATTTTTCACTAGATCTCTAAAGTGCCTGATGCAGTCAGTGCTTAATAAATGTGTATAGTACATAAATAAAGAAATTTTAAGGTTTTATGGATGTCATATATTTGACATTATGGGTGTCAAACATTCTGCTATGTTAACTAGCTAAGTCCAGTGTGTGAAATAATTTAAATCTGTCATTCCTTTGAATATTTTTTATTTAAAATATCTCCAAAAATTAGAGCATAGGTAAGTAACTTATTTACCTTTTTGAATAAAATATATTTGGCATATTTGTTTCATATATGAAGCTATAGAATGGGAAAGAGTAATCTCTACATTTAATGAGCTGAGTATTTCTCTTAAAAGCATAGTAAGTTAATGATAAATGTACTTAGTTTAAATGACTAGATTGGGTAATTTATTTTTAGCTCTGTAGTATATCTCAATCCTTAAAATTGTTCTGTTTTTTTAGGTTAGTGTTATAATCAATATTATAAGAATTTATAAAATACGTTTATAGTGTATTAGTGATCTAAAAAGAGGTAAATTTTATCCACCATCAGAGGAAAGAAATATAGTTATAATGTCAATGTATGAAAACTTTTCTTAACCACAAGCTAGGGAACCTGTAAATATACAGTGATATTATTTTTGAGAGTAATCATTTAAAATTACATACTGATTACATTTAAGAAACACGAGAGAACAATTTATCAGAAATAAGGAAGTCTGAATCCCAGAGAGCTCAGTTATTAACGAGCTTTGCCACTCTGAATCAACTGATTAATGTTTGCATCTCAGTGATTTTTTACATGAAATGGGGTAATTAATATTTGCTCTGCCTTCTTCTATTGTTATTTTGAAAGTTATCTTAAATGATGAGTGTGGAAATTCTTTGAACTATATCAAGTATGACTCGCATGTGTAATATTGTTTTTATATTACATATAAGACTGCAGAGGAAACTTTAGTGAAATCTCAAATTTTTTATTGCATCGTACTTTCTGCCAAACTATATAAGCAAAGACTATTTTTCAATATGTGGGAGTTAGAATTATATAAAGACAAATGTGAACAAATAAAGACACAGAAACTAACAACTTTGATGTACTGCAGTCGAATACATTAGGGATAAAATTCTCATAACTCTTATGTCACAGATGGAAAGCATGCCCTGAGCCCCCTATGCAGTAAAGAAACAAAACATCTCTCAGGACTTTGCTTCAGAACTCCAAGGCGTCCCTTGCCACCCTCAACCACCATTCAAAGACAGCATATAAGACAAAGTTCAGGTCCACATATTAAATAAATGAAGCCCTTTGCTTGTTTGTATCTTGACCAGTTTGAGCCTTGATTCTAGCATGCATCGGGAAAATAGAATTATTCTGTAGTGTACCAAAGTCAGTTTAAAATTTGGTAAAATAAAATTTTTCTCTGATATTTAATGTTTCATTTTACAGAAATTTGATAGTCATTTGTAGTTTTTATGATGAAGGATAAATAAGAAGACTCATAATGAAGAGTTCTACATAAGACAGCATTATCTTATTGCTACTTTAAATGTAAAAGTGGCTAAAATATTCACCTCTCTTTACATGTAATTGTTCTTACTTTGAGATGGGCATCCATTCTTTTTTTGTTTTCCACATAAAGTCTTGATTGGCAGAACTGGTCGTGGTGGCAAAGGTTGGGGATATAAAGAGAAATAGGACATGTGCTCTGTTCTTAAGGTGCTTGATCCAAACATACAATTTAAGTAGATGTGTTTTAAGGATAGAGATCAGTAGCTATCTGTGTTCACAAGATCCGGTTCTGTGTTGTGATAGATTATGTAGATTTTAGGAATGTGGGATGGTGTACTTGATTATTCAATCTTATTTCCTCAATTATGAAGGATTTTTTTTCTCTAAAGCATTATAAAAATAAATGAGAATCATACAAGTACAGATATTAGTAAAGCTCAACTATTTTATTAAAATAAGATAGACATGAATCCTGGAGCTAAATTTATTTTCCCATTTCATTCAAAGTAATTAGACACCTAACTTGAACCAGTTTGCTTTGTAGCTTACTTGTGGACATCTCTCCTCTCTCGATCCCTGCTTTTCCTCCCAGTTTGTCATGCCTCACGGCTTTATCTCCTACTTCATCCAACCTGAAGTGCATCATTTCTTTGACTCTGGAAAAGTCTGCCTCCTTCTGTTGCATCTGCCCTGAAATCCCCAAGCTGTGCTTGAATTCAGTCACCCACCTACTTCATTCCCACACCCAGCTTGCTGAACTCCACAGGTGCCCTGCAGCACCAGCAAGCATCTTGTTGCCGCTCCATGTATGGCTTCCAGATGGAGCTGAGGGGTCAGTGCTGCTCACCACACCGTCCTCGCTTCCTGGGAGAAGACCTTCCAGAATTCTGCAGTCTCTAGGGCTCTTCTCCACTCATGCTTCTTGCTTTCAGCCAATGAACATATTTAAAAACTTCACAGAGAATGTGAGTTTTTCTGGTTTTCCCTCTCTACTTTTCTTTTCAGATATATGCATTAAGATTTGTGAAGTCACAAGTGCACACACTTTCTTGTCTCTAGTTTTATAGAAATTGTTCACCTCTTTTCTAAAGGTCTTATCCTTAAATTGGTGACATTGCTGCTGTCTTAGTTCCTGCCTTGGACTTTGTCTGACCAGCTACTCTTAACATCTGTCCCTCTTCCTCTTAACTGGCTCTTTCTGAATATACTAAAAATATATTCATATCTCTCACATTAAAAAAAAAAACATGAAATCTCCCCCATCCATATGTTCTATTGAAGGAAAACCCCCAGCTCTCTCCTTCCTTGTTCTTACAGAAAGAGAAGTAAGTAATCCCTACCTCTATTTCAATACCTCTTTTGAGTGATTTTTAAACTTAGTGAAATCTGGATTTCAGGCCTACTGCTCCGCTCATACAAACCTACAAATTCAGTGTCATTTTTCAGTTCAGTTGATATTTGCACAACATATTTGCTTATTCAACAGCTTCCTTGGGATATACCTCAAGGACTCCAACAAGCACTCCCTAGGTTGAACCTTATAAACCTCTTCTTCCTGCTATCTGCTCTCTTAGTAAACAGTATCACCCAACATACAAGCCTACAAATCTGGGTGTCTTCTGATACTCCTCTGTCCCTCTCATGTCCTATGTTTAGATAGTTACCAAAGCCTTAGATCCCTTGCATGTATTCTGCTCCTTTATCTTCGTGACTACAGTTGTGCATAAATGGGTGCTATTTTTCACTGGGCTAGTGAGATAGATTTCAAACCTATTTTTATATTTCTTACAAGCTTTAAAAAAATTTTTTTAACTGCTCTCTCACAGCCTGGGATAAATCTAGTCTCCTTAGAATGGCATTAAAAGGCTCCCCTCCTGGTTTTGACCAAAGTCTAAATTATCTTTTGTCTTTTGCTTTGTTGGGCTGTGATGAGTCATAGAATCACCAGAGACTCTCTGATGAAAGCTATATATAGATGGTTTCTTTAGAAAATTGCATGTGCTTCCAAGCACAGAAGCTCATACTTTGTTGCAGTGATGTCGAGGGGGTTCACAGTCTCCCTCAGATCTGTCTGTGAATCTCACAGTCCAAACCAATCTCTCAGCACACTCTCCAATACTTTCAGCAAGTCTGAGATACTTACATTTCCCATCCCCTTTTTTAAAATTTTATTATGTTATGTTAATCACCATACAGTACATCATTAGTTTTTGATGTAGTGTTCCATGATGCATTGTTTGCGTATAACACCCAGTGCTCCATTCAGTACGTGCCCTCTTTAATACCCATCACCAGGCTAACCCATCCCCCCACCCCCCACCCCTCTAGAACCCTCAGTTTGTTTCTCCTTAATGTCCTAGTTGATGGTCCCCTTCACACAACCCCTGGCTGCTCCATTCACTTGAGCAGAATAAAACCCACTCATCTTCTGTCCATTAGCATAAGGTCACCTCTAGACCTGTCCTCATTCTGTCTTCACACATACAGGTCTGGGTTATTTTCTTCTTTGTGAATGGGTTATGTATGACCTCTATTAAAAGGTAACAAAATAACCTAGGGAAGACAGTCAAATTTAAAGTTCAAGAGCCTTGGAATCAGAATGACATGAGTTGAATGCATAGAAGAAATGGATATATTTGGTAAGCGGTGTAATGTCTCCTGACCCAACTTTGAGGAAGGAGAAATTTCTTCTCCCAAAGTAGTACCATTTCCAGCTTTATGATGGAACTGACACTTAAGTTGGTTTTAAAAACTACAAAGAATTTGGAAATGTGAAGATGTGAAGTAGAAAAGGTGAGTGAGGATTTTCAGACCTGAACATTTACTAAGCTGCTTTCCATTTTAGACATTAGAAACTTGGTTGTATCATTAGATTTTTTATAGTACTATATATATCACAAGAATTTAACTTTCACGTAGTTCATGTGACTTTATTCCCTGACCTTTATCTTTATTTCTTACTAGAAGTTTACTTATTTGAAATTCATGCTGAGCTCATTTTTCCAGTTTTCTGCTAATTATATTTACTGATTTGTAAGATTTGAGACATTGGTTTATCAAAACTGTTTTTAGGAAATCTAATCCTATCGGAAACCCATTAGGAAAGTATTCAATGGGCTAACACCCTTGTGATTCACATTAGCATCGTAAAGACTGAGAAGTTCTCAGAAGAAATTTCACTTGCTTAAGTCACTACTTCACAACTTAGTTGAGCATAGAACCCCCTTTTCCAAAAGAGCTGTTACTATCTGAAAGGACTATTTCTCCACACTTTGGGGAATTACAATGAAATATAAATATTCATCTGGTATGCGCTCTCTTTCCAAATAAAACTATTAAGCATCCAAGATAAGTTGTTTTACATTTTTATTCACATCTCAAAGATTCCAAAATACTCCTTAACTTAAAATACTTTTATCATAGGCTATATGTATGTTTCAAATATTTTTTATTAACCTGTTGTAAGAGAGCTATTTGAATATATTTTTAAAAAATCAAAATAGGGGTGCCTAGGTGGCTCAGTCAGGTAAACAGCTGACTTGATTTCGGCTCAGGTCATGATCTCAGGGTGATGAGATCTAGCCTGGCTTCAGGCTCTGCTCTCAGTGGGGAATGTGCTTCTCTCCCTCTGCTCATCCCCCCACTCGCCGCTTGCTCTCTTTCTTTCTCTAAAATAAATTAATAAATCTTTAAAAAAAAATTCAAAATAGTATCACAGATCTTTTGGAACCAAAAGGTTGGCTAAGTTTCAAATGGTTTTCTCCTTCACCACTCATTTGAGAAAACTAAAGCCTAGAGAAGTTTAAGAACTTTGTTAACATCACGGAGAGATTCTGTAGTAGAACCCAGACTTAAAATGGATGTCTTGAAAAAGATCCCAGTATTCTTTTGTTGCTTACTAATGCAATCCATTGCTGAATAATACATTTATAAATAATAAAACGGATCCTGCTTGTGATGACAGTTGAGATTTTTCATGACTTAGGGTTCGAAACAAAAACTAGATGGGTTTATGTAAATGTCCAATTTCAAATGCATCATCACAACTAAACATAGTTGAAATGATACTGACCTGAGAACAAAGGCTTTAACAATATTTAGAAATAAAATTTAATATTCAGAAGAAATGTTTTTAAAAGATCTAGTCTTTTGGAAATATTAACTCTATAAAATCCAAAGTGTAAAGTGGAGGAAAGATTCCTTTTATTCTTATTTGTTTGTTTAGTGTTTCATTTAATGAAATGTTTTCTTACAACATGAAATCACTCTTGGAGATCAAAGTCATTAGGAGAACACAGCAGATTGTGCCTATTAGTTGATTCTAACCACTTCTGTGGTTTAAGCATAAGTTGTTTTTCCAAGGCAGAGGCATTTCCGTCTGTTAGGAAATACAGACCTTTAAAATTTTTGTTACCACTATGGCATTGTATCATAGCTTCCTCCTTACTAACTTTGAAAAATTTAGGACATATCATGCTCTCAATCAACCACATAAAAATATATTTAAAAAAGAAAATGTATTCCATCCTCTTGCTATATTCTTATATGAAGTTACTTTTTTAAATTATAATTTAATTTTATTACTAAGCATGCCAGGCCATAATAACAGTTTTTGGGAACTGTCAAGGTATAAAGGTACATGTTTCTTTCTTTTTCCTTTTTTTTTTTTTTTAACGTAAAGTGAGTGTTTGTGTGTATAAGAAAAACCTCTTTACTTCCAGGAAACACATCCAACATTTTCAAGATTAAGGAAATAACACACCACGTATGCTATTTTAATTAGACAATATTAAATGCGAACTAAAAGTCTGGTGGACTTAATTCCAACATGTCTGTAACTTTAACACCATGTGGAAAATTAATGTTGCAAAGTCAAATGTGGCAATAAAATATACAGAATAAGGTATATTTGCTAAAGAATAAGGTGTATTCATGAAGTTTATACTCATAATGTTGAACCATTAGTAAAAGTGTATTTTATGTTGATAATTAATATGTGTAAATTTTAAAATTTTCAATTTTTCAGATATTCTACTCTCCCCTGGCCCTCTTCGTACCACCTTCAGTATATGCTGTTCATCTTCAGTTCAATCTTCTCTACCAATTTTGGATCCACACAGAGGTAACTCTTTTTTATTTTTTTTAAGTTTTATACCTAAATAGTTAGCCTGAAGCAATGTCCTGGAAATCCACTAGCAGCTGATTTATTGTGTAAGAGAAATCTTTGTCTGCCTTCTTTAAGGAGAAACATCTGTTCATTTTTATTCCTTTTTATTGAATATATATTGCAAAGTTTATAAGAAGCAATGAGGCCAGTTGGTCTCAATTAAATAAAACAATTTTTTGAAATATGAAGTACCAAAACATTCTAATACTATATTCAATACAATATCTTCCTGTATTACAGTTTATTAAACATTGTTTACCAAAAGATGTTGAAATACATTTCAACTTAAAGATACAAATTTATATATATAAATTTTTAGATATTTATAAATATATGTAATTTTATATATTTAGTATGTTAATTATTATTTTATGCTATAATTTATATAATAAACAATATTTATGTGTCAATATTGACACATTTTAATATACATATTTACACATACATATATCAATCAGTGGGAACTCCTTGAAAAAAGTTTAATGCTTATAAAAGTTGTGAAAATATCGTTTGACTAGAAATCTTGCTTTAATTTTAGAGTTTAGGTTTTATTTAGAGAGTGTTCAATATGTTTAGGTTTCCCCCCACCAGAAAAATGAGCAAATATAATTTCTTGGGTTTTCTGTGGTATCTCAAATTGTCAGATTTGAATGTTTGCAGATAGATCATTAAGCAACTGATTGTTTTATGAACCTTGTACTGTTCTGGTTGTTAAATACCAAAAATCGCAGACCCAGAACAATTTTTACTTATACACATGAGACCCTCTCCAAGCATTTGGCGTTTGTTGGAAGCCTTTTGAAGTTCCGTAGGAAACATGTTGACAGGTGTTGCAGCTGGTTGAACAATACCGCAAATCACAGCGGCATTCGATAGCAAAGCCTGATACAACAAAGTGCATTATTTCATTAATCTGCAGTATTTCATGCTACCGCTCTACTTGGAATAAAGAGACTGTTACTATGACTTTGGACATATGTGGCATTATTTGAAAACCTGTGTTGAAATAGCATTGCATTTTATGGCAGTTGACATACATCAAACAGTCAATAGGACAACCATCTGAAAGAGCTGTTGAGGCCAATTCTGACTGTAGAGGTCAAAGACCAAATTTGTTTAAATCAGTAGAGGAAAGCTTTCTGATGATTTACTTGGAGGGGTTAAAGGAGAATTACATTTTTATAGCAGCTCTGCTATAGGTCAAACCACGTGTTGGGTCAGAACAATGGTGCCTAAGTTACTTCCGCCTTTCCTGTGCCACTCTGAGAGGTCTGTGAGCTTGAGTTTCATTGCAGTATGTAGAG
Organism: Zalophus californianus; assembly: GCF_009762305.2. NCBI lineage: Eukaryota > Metazoa > Chordata > Mammalia > Carnivora > Otariidae > Zalophus > Zalophus californianus. The sequence continues at coordinate 47,528,890 of NC_045606.1, read as the reverse complement.
GGGCAGTGGGGGAAAGCCAGTGGTGAGACATCTCTTTTAAGCTCAGGACCTCCAGGTGGCTTCATTTCCAAACTCAAAGCAACGCATTACAACCTTTCACCTGTGTTGTCCTTCATATTTTTTTTCATATTTTTGAAAGTATTGTATCGTGTATAATTACTACAGTTGAGCTGCACAGGAAGCAAGAACACACTTTCTGCAATTGAGGTTTGGCTTTTGAAATTTTAAATTACATTATTAGGTGTGAATACATTTATAAGATTATTTTTTTACAGGTATGCTTTTAATTAATTTATTATTATAGACAGCATACTACCACTTGTTTAAAATAACAGAATCATACAGGAAAGAGAACCAAGAGATTTTTAACAGTGGCTGTTACTGGAGAGGGGGGTGAGTGGAATCAAGAACTGGAGTGGAGAGAGGACTTAACTTTTAAAAAAATTATTATTATCGTGTGCTTGCCCTAGTTTTTCAAAGTTTAATACACAGAAACCATACTCCATTCACAGAAACATTATTCCAGCCATGGTACACATAACAATGGTGGCCAAGGAGCCCCGAATGGTCCTGAATGGAGGTTTGATTCTTTCAGTTGTTTCATGGCTACTGACATCCATGAAATCAGTTTTCACTCTGAGGGGGATTTGGCTTTAAGGAGGTACTGATTTTTTTCAGCGTGAAGACCGGTTCATTCATGTCATCAGTCAGGTTAGGATAAGAGAAGGTAAAAAAAAAAAGCAAAACAGTAACAACATGCTTTTGAAAGATTGTATGTGAGAGAAAAAAATAGATCCTAAAACAAACTAAAGAGTTTATAATAATAGTGTCCATCCCTTTCCTCTTTTCTGAAAGTTACAAAACCTTCTGCTATAAACTGTACTCTGTTCTTTAATTTTTGCCTCTGTTTTTGTTTATTGTTCATTCATCCAAAGTGTCTGCAACACGTAGTCAGTGACACTCTTTTCTTCTGAGTTCACTAAAGGCAAGTAGAAAAACTTATTATTTAATACATGTTTTAAAGTTAAGAGTTGTGGAATGTTGTCTTTTTTTTGATATTTTAGATGATATTTGGGTATTAGTTGATTAACACAGTATGATAGTCATAGTAACATTATCTAGTACCTTATCATTATCTGTTACCTTTGATTTACCATCATTGTTCATGTACATATCTGTTGATGTTTGTGCAAAGAAATATAAAAGAGAAATGACTCTTTGGTATTGAAGATTTGAACCCATATGATTCAAGGATTTTTATAGCGCTAAACTGAAGCCCCTAAATGGAATATGATGCAGTTACAAACAAAATGAGCAATCTTTTTCTGTACTAATATGGAGAGATACCCAAATAACAGTGTATAGTGTATGCTAATATTTATATTAAAAAAGGGAAAACAACTATATGTTTTATAGGTTCACAAATGCATGAAATGTTTCTAGAAGTACACATGGGTAGCCAACTCTTTTCCCAGGGGAGAGATATTTGGGATGACTAGGGAGAAGAATTATTATGAGATATTAACATTAATTTAACCCATTCTAATGTGGGCAAGGAGCTCTCTCTTTGTGGTAATACTTCCCAAATAATAACAAAACATTGATGATGTTGTGCAGCATTCCATGTACTTATTGGGTATTGATGCATTTGATTTAATAAACTGCCTGTTCAAGCTTTTATTTTTTATTGAGTTGTTTGTCTAAGTGACTTGGAATTCTTTATAGATTCTGGATATAAATCACTGTCAGATATATGTATTTCAATTATAGTTCCCCATCCTATAGCATGCTTTTTATTTTCTTTTTGATTACTTTTGAAAAAAATATTGAATTTTGAAGTTTAGTTTATCTTTTTTTAATGGTTAGTTTAGGTGGGGGTTTTTTGTTTGCTTTTTGTATTTTCTCTAAGAACTCTTCGATTATTGTTTTTATGAATACCCACTTACTATTGCACCATTTAAGAATAGAAACTTTCTTTCAGCCATTAGATGACCTGAGTCCTTTGTTGAAAAGAAATTGACCGTATGTGATCGGCTCTAATTTTAGACTTCTATTCTCTTCCATTGATTTGTTTCCTCTTATACCAATCTCTCACATTATTGATTATTATAGCTTAATAGGAAGACTTGTTTGTACAAACGATAAAATAATTTGTTTAAAAATTCTCCAGGACTTTCTTATGGACAATTGTATAGTCTTTGAATAGACAGTTTTCTTTCTTTCTTTCCTTTATTTATGCCATATATTTCTCTCTCTCTCTCTCTCTCTCTCTCTCTCCTTTTTTTTTTTTTTTTTTTTTTTGCTTCATTGCTTAGAGTTCACAGAGAGTATATTTTAGGTCCAATTTTGAAACAAACAAACCTGGCCATTATTTCCTTACACATTGTATCTACACCTTTCTCTCTCTCTTCTCTTTGGACTAAAAATACATGTTTATTAGACTATTTGATATTGATTCATATCACAGTAATGCTCTCTAATTTTTTAAATTCCACTTTCTTATTTAGATTGGTTAATTTCTATTAATTTATCTTCAGGTTTAATTACCTTTTCACCTGCTCTCTCTAATGTACTTTTAAGCCCATTCAGTGGATTTCTCACATCAGATACTATGCCTTAAATTTTCAAATTTCCATTTTTATTTATAAATAGTTTTTGCTTCTCTGCTGAAAGTGTCTGTCACTCATTATGGCTGTCTTTTCCTTTAAGTTTTAGCTTAAGTATTCTAAAATTCTCATCTGTTAATTCCAACATCTGAGTCATGTACAAGTCTACTTCAATTGACTTATTTTTCTTGTTACGGATCACGTTTTCCTTCTTCTCTGTCTAGTAAATTATTATTATTATTATTATTATTATTATATGCCCATCTCCATGGCACGTTTGTTGTAAGGATTAGATTCTGTTATATTCTGTTTATAGAATTTGTTATATTCTATAGATTCTGTTATAGTCCTCTGACATTTTGTTATTTTTATTGTAGGAGGCAGTGAAATAATTAGCTAATTATCCTGCATTTTTGGAGGCTTTGATAGGACCTGCAACTTTTAGTATGGTCTTTAGTCCTGGTGCATATTTATTATCCTTGGTGGTCTTTAATTGGTGGCCTTTAATCTCAGGGCAAGAACTATCCTTTTTTTTTTTTTAAGATTTTGTTTATTTATTTGAGAGAGAAACAAAGAGCACAAGCGGAGGGAGGGGCAGAGGGAGAAAGAGAGGAGAAGCAGACTCCCCGCTGAGCACGGAGCCTGAGGCAGTGCTCAAGGTGGGGCTCCCTGCTGCCAGGGCTAGACTGTGAGTGGGCTCTTGACCTGAGACAAAGTCAGACGCTTAACTGACTGAGCCATCCAGGTGCCCCATATCTTCTTTGTTTTTTATGAAATTCCTGTGGTGTTTACAAAGCCACTTTAATTTAGTAGAATTTGCATTCTACTTGTTCTCTTATGAGCACCCCGCCGCAGTTGAGATCTTTGTTGGCAATTTTCTAGCTTTTTACCTACCTAGCTTTTCAGCAAGTTCCTTAGTACTTCTTCCTATGCATGAGTATTTGCATGAATATTTAAGAGTCAGCCAAGACTCTTAATTCAAGAGTCAGGAGACTCGTATGTGGATTGTGACTTCTCTCTCTGTGGGCCCTTCCTTTACAGGAAAGAAACATTTCAGTTTCCAGTCACTCATGCAGTCTCAAATTTCGATTTCTGATCCTAGCTCGATGAGACTGGCACTTCTTCTTCAGCTCTTCCCACTCTCACCCCCTTCTCCTTGCAATCAGGACATGCCCTAGGGCCCTCATCCTATTAGAAGCCCACTGAGCTAACTATATCCATGAAGCACAAACGCTGCCTTCAGAGCTCTAGTTGGCGAGGTATGAGGAAAAAAAGTCTTCTCATCGGCAATACTATGCTCATACAACTGTCCCAATCAGATCTTTTCTTTGGGGATATAGACATGATACACCTATAGAGTCAGCATCAGGAGAAATTAGAATATAGGAGAACTGCAGGAATGCAGGGGGTAAAATTAGAAAGCATAAGAGATGTGTAGTGGAATTATGAAGCTACATAACAAGAGACAAAAAGAACTGGAAGTTTACAGAAATAAGGAGGTACGGAAAATAATAGGGAAACATAACTTTATAGCAGCAAAAACCATAGAATGGTAGCAGCCTGAGCAGAGATTTAGATCTCACTTCTTCATACAACTAATAGAGTGGTTTCCTTATGGCCCTTTTATATCCAACATTATGATTTTCATGGAAGTCTAGCAGTATTTATCTGTTCTTCAAGATCTTATGGAGTCTACCAAGACCCAGTCTTGTGTAAAAATGTAGTTTAAGTATGTTTATCTATTTCATCCTATCATTTTATTAAACCATTTTATATTAAATATATAATATTTGTAACATGAATTTTAAGTCATGATTGAAGAGAAACATGTTTAGTTTATCTCAGATTTCTGTTTTGTTCTTTGTGTAGATGAGAAATGTATTATAATTATTAAGCTAGTTGACAAAGCTTTTTCATTAACAAATTAGTATTTATTTTGCATAAAGATGATACGGGAAGATATTCTCGAATATTTCACATACTGCAATTATTAAAACTTAAATATGAATATTGTGACACATAGTTATTCATCTCAATTGCTTTTTTAAAAATACAATAAAAGTAGGGCGCCTGGGTGGCTCAGTCTATTAAGCGTCTGCCTTCGACTCAGGTCATGATCTCAGGGTCATGGGATCGAGCCCCAGGTCAGGCTCCTTGCTCAGTGGTGAGCCTACTTCTCCCTCTGCCTCTCCCTCTGTCCCGCCCTCAAGCTCATGCTCTCTCTCTCTCTCTATCTCAAATAAATAAATAAAATTCTAAAAATAATAGTTAAAGTAGGGGCACCTGGCTGGCTCAATCCATAGAACATGGGACTCTTGATCTCAGGATCATGAGTTCCTGCCCCATGTTGGGTGTAGAGTTTACTTAAAAAAAAAAAAGAAAGAAAGAAAAGTAAGTAATACTATTCACATAATGTAAACTGTTTTCCTTTTGTGGCCTCAGGGATTATATTGCATGGGTTCAAGTCCTGACTTCATTTATTACTATTACTATGACCTTGGACAGTTTACTTTACCTTCCTGTGCCTTAGTTTCTTCTCATATAAAATAAAGATAATAACAATACACAGTATTGAGTATTAAAAAAGATAGTTCATATTCTAATCTATAGATTAGGTATTTGCAGTACTATTGTTATTGTTCTTATCTTTTCTGCAATCCAGATACCTATTTTAACTTATGTCACTTACTAACCATTCCTAGCCATCCTTATGATTATTCATATACATTTTGTAACTTATAATTTTAATGCAGTCCATATTTTGGTTAGTATGAATTGTTAATATGAATAAATGCAGTTGTATTTTAGACTTAAGGAAATAATGCACGAATTTGCTTTAGAAAAATGTGTATCTTTATGACTTTGAGATTCTGATCATGAAATGCATTCTTCAGGTTTTTTTGTCATAATCTTTTTTTTCTAATTCAGGAACTAATCAATGTAGAAAATTATGAAACTTGTCAAATTCAATATATCTTTTAAAATATTTCAATTATTATATCCCACAGACATCCACTGAGTGCCTATTTCATTCATAGTCTTGCACGTAATAAAAGGACAAAAAAAATTAAAGACTGGAACAATGAGATACAATATTCTGAGTGAAGGAAATGTAGCTCAAAAGATACTTAAAAATGACTGAATTTTAGAAGACTAAACAGTTTCAGTCATTCCAAGCCACAAATTCTCAATTACTGATATTTGTCATTGGTCTGATATGTCCCAAGGAAAAAATATGAAGAGATTACATTTCTGTTTATTTCTCTTATTTATTTCATTTTGTATGTCATTTACTTATCCAGAACTCACTTTTTCGGGAAGTATTTTAAGCGTTTTAACAAATGCTATCTCGTTAAATCTTCATAACAAGTCTATAGAATAGGTAATACTATTTCCTCAAATTAAGTCTACTAAGTAACTTGTCCTGCATCATAGGACTGGTAAGTGTCAAACCTGGGCTTTGTACCAAGTAGTAAGGCTCCAGATTCCTTGTTCTCATCCATTTCTCATCTTAATGTTATAATAGCCACCATGTATTAAACATCCAATATGTGCTAAACAAAAAATTTTCGTTTAATTCCCATAGAATAATTTGAATCACTAAAGGTCAATTAAACTTTTATAGTTTGTAAAGAATGAATATAAGTTCAAATAACCTCAGTTAATGAGGCTTTATTTTAAGGGTACATGGTAGAAGTACACACAGCAGGAAACTATCCCAGAAATTTAATAGACGATTTCAGAGAACTGGAACTTTTATATTCACTAACTTCGTGAGCAAACACTATCCTTTTTAAAAAAAAGAATATTGAGATTCTGCAGTTTATATAAGGTAACACATCTGACTTCAGAGCTTATGTTTTGGCCATTACCTACTTATCACCCTTCCTCTTCAAACAATATATTTATTTGGTTATATCTCAGTGTACCATGATGGGAGGCAACGGGGTTCCTAAAGAACCCATATGGCACAGTGAAAGAAGATCAAAGCTGTTGGTTAGTTAGGACAGAACTCAGTTGTAATCTTGTCTGGACCAAATTACTACGTGACCTTTATACACTTCTATTTGTCCCTCTTAAAATTTAATCTATCCTCAGAGGTTAGTCCTACTGAAAATCCCTTGGTGATGTTCAGTTGCTTGATGAGCAAAGTCTAAATTGCTTTAATTTTATGCTTCTCATGCCCTGCCTTCAAATAGATTTCCTGTGTACATCCTGTTACTTCCCATTCTGTGCATTTCACTCAAAGTTGACTATTTTCTATTTCCCAAATACATCTGCTATATAATCATTACTGTTTCTCTTCTTTCATATTTTCTACATTTCGCTATTCTATACATTCTTTAAGGCCCAACTCAAATTTGTTCTTCATAAAGTGTCTCTTCTATTGAGAGTAATTACGTATGTAGCTCAGACCATGTGTCGGTCACTGCTAAGAATTTCATAAGATTTGTTTTTTTAGGGTCGCCTGGTTGGCTCAGTTGGTTAAGTGTCTGCTTTTGGCTCGCATGATGATCCCAGTGGGATTGAGCCCCACGTGGGGCTCCCTGCTCAGCTGAGAGCCTGCTTCTCCCTCTCCCTCAGCCCCTCCCCTCTGCTTGTGCACTCTCTCTCTCTCTCTCTCAAATAAATAATCTTTAAAAATAAGATTTGCTTATTTAAGCATCATACAATCCTACTGTCCCAATTCAAAGAGAAGAAATTGAAGTATCTAGAGATTAAATAATTTGCATAATGTTGTAGCTAATTAGTAGTAGATACGTGATTCAAAACCTGATAAACTATTTTTTCCTTTCCCCCTCTGAAATCTGGTGTCACTGATTTTACATTTCTTTTTTTTTTTAAGATTTTATTTATTTATTTCAGAGAGAGAATGAGAGAGAGAGAGAATGAGAGATAGAGAGCACGAGAGGGAAGAGGGTCAGAGGGAGAAGCAGACTCCCTGCTGAGTAGGAAGCCCGATGTGGGACTCGATCCCGGGACTCCAGGAGCATGGCCTGAGCCGAAGGCAGTCGCTTAACCGAATGAGCCACCAAGGCGCCCTGATTTTACATTTCTTAGAGATGACCCGGATTACCTGGAACAACCCCAATATATGTGTTTTCCTGGCACAATTGTTAGTAGCTCATCCTTTCACTCTTTTAAAGTATTGTACACTCGTTTTCCTCCTAAACAGCACTTTGATCTCTCTTAACCTTTCCATTCTGTTATCTCATCTTAGCTTTTGCTCCTTCTATCAATTACATAGATTGTTATGGTAGAATTTTATTCTTTTCTGTTCCTACAGACTCTTTGCTCTTCCAAATATTTGCATACAACAAACATGGTGAAGATTTTAGAAACCCAATTATATCAGGCACTGCCAAAATGAGAACAAATATCCACAAAAAGAAGTTTTGAATGGCTTTTTGCTGCCTCCAAGACAAAATCAAATACCTTAAATTCATGAATGGATTTCAGGGTTCTTAGAATATGGCCCTTGCTTACCTCTCCATTCTCATCCCATTAGTCAGATGCTCCAGCTAAACCACACGGCATTTTGCTCTCAAGCACCCCAAATGCTTGTTCATTTTCTGTACTTATACATGCTCTCTTTGTTGATGACCTTTTCCAAACATTCTTCATGATGCAACTCAATTACCACTTCCTTCAGAATGTCTTTTTTCACCTCCTCCTTAACTCTATAAGTGCATTTTCTGTACATTACTGCTGTGTTTATTTCCATTTCCATATTGGCAGTTAATGAATGAAGAGTAAGGTCTGTTGGGGGACATGAATACTATGACACATTGGTTCCTGCTTATGAAAAGCATCCAGTTAATAATGCTGAAGTTTACTTCTTATACATCTATATTGTATTTGTTGCTAAACTCTGTTTCTCCCATTATTCTGAGTTCCTTGATAGCAAAAAACAAAATGTGGTTCATCTATTATGTGAATATATGTTTGTGTATATAAGTACATTTATTATATACATAGAAATTTTGATAAATACATATAGCAGTGTTTAAATAAACACATATCTCTTATTGATAATAAGTAAATAAATTTGTTATGTGTATACTTATTTGTACTTATATCTGGAATATAGCTATGCTGTCTCTCCCCTAATATAATATACATTTTTAAGGATTATGATCATGTGTCTTGTAGAATTTTAAGGAATTTTGAGGAAGAAGAAGTTATATTTTAAAACAAATGTTTTTGAAAAATACTTATTTTAGCAAACATCAAATTTCATGCTTCTTGTCTATCAGGTGCTTATTTCAGTAGTACCTAATGAGCCTTCTGTCCTGGAAATAAGCTGAGACATTTCACAGCATTTTTGTCTGTTTACTCCCATACTCCTTTTTATTCCTCTCTGAATGTCAGGTTCCAGTTCTCTCTTCTTAATACTCTTCCTTCTTTAGAATTTAATTTACTTCACCGTTTTCATATTGTCTCTAAGTAATTACATAGTCTGTAGCTCTAATGCTAACTCTCTTATGGATTTAAGGTCAGTGTTTCCTGTGTCTCATTTAACATATTCACAGGAATACTTAATACTACCCAGAGTTAACATGTTTAAAATGTATTTCATCATGACTCAAGTCAGCTGCTCTTCTTCTTTACTTCCAGTGCTACTTCAAGTCAACATCATGATCAAATCTTGATGTCACCTTTAACTCTCCGACCTCCTTGGTAGCCTGTCTTCAAGTCCTATACATGGTCTCTCTAGAAGTGATCTTTTCTTCTATTCTATAGTTACCTTTTAAGATAATTCACCCTTAACTTATTCATGTATAATTTTGTAGTGTTTTCCCAAATGTATTAGATATGCAAATCTCTTTGAAATTCATATATTAAAAAAAAAAAATAGTTCCTGAGTGCCTACTCTGTGCCAGACAAAGAGACTGCTCTAGCCTGCTGACCTGAATTGACATCGCGTGTTACTATTGTTTTGAGGATCATGTCCTCCTTCAAGAATCTGTTAGTCTAGTGATTCTTTCCTAAAGGAAAAAACTTCACATAAAAAAAACAATTTTATTGAGTTTCCTCAAGCTTATCAATAGACTCTCTAAAAATTCATAGATCATTATTTTAAAATGTCTGTTGTAAAAGAACTGGAATTTGAGGTAAGTCATAAGACTACATATTAGAATTGATACATAAAGGCAGAGTTGGATGGGTCACATGCATATATCAGAATTATTTGGGTGCTTACTCAAGATATAGAATGATAGACCCCTTCTAAGAACCATAGAATATTAATAAATCTCTTCTGAGAGAGGGTAGGAATCTGCAACATTGATATTCGGAAGATTCAGCACCATGAATATGGGAGCTGACAGTAAACTTCTTAAAGACAAAACTATATTTTATTCATCTTTGTTTTCCCATTGTCTTGAACTTGGATGACCATCAACAAATATCTTTTTAATTAACAAATGAACTGATCTTGTTAACTAGACTTTTTACAATATATGTGTGTATTGGAGAGGAGCAGGAGAAACAAGTGCTCATAGCCAAGACTTAGATCAGAGAGGACTGAATTGTGCTCCTTCAAATTGCTGTGTTGTAGTCGTAATCCCAAGTGTAATAATATTTGAAAATGGGGCTTTAAGGAGGTAATCAGGTCATGAGAGTGGAGTCCTCATGATGGACTCGTGCCCTTGTAAGAAGAGCCATGAGAGAGAGGACTCAGTAAGAAGGTAGCTCTTACCAAACATTGAATCTTCTGGCATCTTGATCTTGGACCTCCTAGCCTCTATCACTGTGAGAAGTAAATTTGTTTTTTAAGCCATCCAGTATATTGTATTTAGTTATAACATCCTGAACTAAGACAGGATGTGCTAATTTTAAAAAATCCTGTAGAGACAGTGGAGGGAATACACTTTAGCTTGTTCTTAGAAGGAAAGTATGCACATGAAAACAGGGCAGGGTGCCTGGGTGGCTCAGAGGTTAAGCATCTGCCTTCGGCTCAGGTCATGATCCCAGGACTCTGGGATCGAGTCCCGCATTGGGCTCCTTGCTCCTTGAGAGCCTGCTTCTCCCTCTGCCTCTCTCTCTCTCTCTGTCTCTCATGAATAAATAAATAAAATCTTTAAAAAAAAAAACAGGGCAAATGAACTTGAGACAGATACTTATAGCTTCTAATCTACTGACTGAAAATCCATTTTATATTTGACTTTGAAAGATTAGTACTTGCTAATATTTTTTAACACACCAAAATTTATAAAGGATAACAATTAGGAGATCTGTCATATGAGATTGTAAACTCTGTAATGCAGAGTTATATGTTTTATTGATGGAAGTATCTAATGCTTAGATAATTCCAAGTACATAGTAATACATTAATATTTGTTGATTAATGAATGTAGAAGCCATACCTGAAACTGGAAATATTACTAAAATAGTAATCAAAATGTAGTGAGTTTTAGAATGAGTTATGTATTTGGAGCATGTATTATAAGAATGCCTGGATTGGATATTTAAACAAAGACTACTTAACCCTTCAGGTTATTAGCTACCTTTTTTTAACATAATGTTTCTACTACTGATAATAATGTGGTTCTTTTTTCCCTGAGTACCCAGACTGGTAAATATAAAATTTTTGTTACACTAGAATGAAGTTTTATATGGTTATGCTTATGAATGTTTCCTATTTCCCTTCTGTCAATTTAATTGGTGTTTTAAAAAAAGAAAATCCATTGGAATCCACCTCTTTTTTAAGGAACACATTCAGTAGCTACTTGCATGCGTTTTTCCAAGGAAAAGTCAAAAGTGTTATTTAAAATGTAAGCCGAGACAAATTCAAATAAAATGCTAACTTGTCTAGCTCTTGTCCTCTTGTTTGAGGATTAATACAATCATAAATGACAAGAATCAGCTTTCAAGATAATTTATTATAAACGCAGTCCTTTAAAACTGCTGTTTATTGTATAAACATAGCCTCGGCTCATTCTTCTTAAAACTAAGCTTTTAACTCTTTAACCCTATGGTATGGATTCATCAGAAATTTACTCCCTATGAAGCTCTTTATGATCCCAACAGTCCTGATTCCTCCAGATTGTTTTATTTCCAAACTATAAATATTGTTTTTTCACTCCTCAGTGTGGAAATTCAGCTACCTCCATATTACATGCTTACTGAAGTAGAAAGCTGCCTAATCAGATAGGAAAACATTTGGCTGTGAATAAATCAGCATTTGTCGAGGATTTCAAAGTGTGAAACTAGGCAGACAAGCACACATCCTAAGAGCTCTGCTTTCTCTTGCTTCCCTGTAGAGAAATCAGAGGTTAATATGGCCACCACCACCATCTGTCCAAATACTTGAGTGTGTTGTCTTGAATTAACATAGCAGAACTAGTGGGGGAGGTAATTAAGATTTTATTTTTACATTTCATCACCAGATGCTCTACAATATAAATTTATCCATAAATGTTCAGATTGATTAAGTTTTTAACAAGAAGAACAGTGACTGTTTAAAAATCAACTAATTCAGGACAAGAAGTAAAATTATTTTAATATGTTAACTTGTAGTGTTCATGGAGTTTATTCTTTTCCTCAAACTTTAAATGAGGAATTGCTATAGAATTTCTTGATAGTAAAAAACGTACTCCTATATATTGTCAAACAATAACAACTGACATCGTCACTCATTGTAACTTTAAGAATAAGTTAAATGATCTGCAACTAAATTGTAAACTCCATTCCACTTTGTGATCTCTCCAAATATCTTAACATAGAACTTTTCATAAAATAAGCACTCAATAAATAACCTCTTAAGTAAATGAACCTCGCACAGTGACTGTTGAAGAAGCTTATGAACAAAAGAAAGCTCTCTACAGTGTTCTCCAGGAGCCATCAGTGGGATTCTTTGCAAAGCTGCACTCTAGGGGTCTAGATAAAAGCATATATTTTTACTAAAGGTAATTTTTAGCTTTTGAGCCAGAAAAGAACTCAATTTGCTTCTTATTAGGTAATTCTATGCCAATTATAAATTCAAATGGATTCTAAGTACAAATATCTGTACTGTGCAATGGTACCAGAAAAGGAAAAAAAAAAAAATGAATGCTTTTCTCATCCTTCTCAAGAGTACACAAAATTTTTGAAAAAGAAAACTTTTTATAAAAACTTTTTTTCTGAAATAGTTCTAACTTTCCATTGAAGAGTCCACTGGACTGTAAATAAGCTTCCTGCAGGAAGTGCCTGTGTATCAGTTTATTTCTTTTTACCTCTAAAACCTAGTAAAGTCCAGAGAAATTCAATAAGTCTTTGCAGAATGAATGGACTGGCTGACAAGAGACTACTTGGTGGGCTTGTTAGGCAACTATCTTTTAATAAGAAACTTCAATAAAAATTTATAAATACAAATTTTAATGATCTGAAAGCTTCCAATGCTAATAGAAAACCCTTATTGGTTATTTGGTACTTAAAATAGTTGATTGGCATTCAAATACATATTTAGTATATAGGATAAATATATTTAATAAGGATAAATTTATGTGTATACATTGATATATTTGTCCTTCAGATTTTCTATGAGTAAATATAGCTATAACACTAGAATGTATAATTGAAAGGTCATGGAAATATTTATAACCACTTACTTTTAAAAAGATATGCATAAGCCTATAGTTATTTTAAAGCTCTTTCCAAATAAAAGATTTTCCAAATTTTTTGTTTATAAATGTACATGCAGACATGCTTAGTTGATAGATAGTTAAAAGAAGGAAAGAAAAAGAAAGAAAAGAGGTAAGGAAGGAAGGAAAGTTACAACAAAATAAACAACTGATCATGGTATAATTATTAGTTCATTTAATTTTAGTTTGGGTTTGTATTGAATCTTGTGACTAATCTACCTGAAAAGTTTGCCATTTTCAGACCACATGTCAAGCATATCATTCTTAGTTAAATATAACGTGACAGTGGTTTGTCTATCAGATGATAAATGTATTAAGAACTGGCTTTGTATTTCCCTTAAATACTGACTGTAGTGAAACATGGAGGCCCACAGTGGTATGGGTCCCTGGAACATTAATCATGCATGATGCTATAAAGAAGTCTTGACTAGTTAGAGTTAATGGTGTCCCTATAACCTATGCTCATCTGAATGCAGGCATTTTCCTACTATGGAGATAGCATTTCGCTTCACCCCCAGCCCAGTCACTCCTTAGCATCAATCATATTATAGGCACATTCATTGTTAATGAGTATTTTGTAAAACACCTGCTTCTTAGGACATATTTTCCCTATTATGATTTTTTTCCCTCTCAGACAGGAAGCATGAATATTTGTAAGCATGTCTTATTTGGAAAGAAATTTATAATTAACTATAGACTCATGCTTTCTTTCTGAAAAGTAAGTGGCTACAAATATTCCCATAGCCTTTCAGTAATATATTCTAGTATTTTTAGTACCCATTTGAAGGTAGAAAAACTGAAGGGTGGAAATATAATGTGACATTCCCAGACAGAAGAAAAGAATTGAGAGGCTTCATTTTAAAATGGATTTAGAAAGTCTCTTCTACATCAATAGTCAGAGTGAGGTGAGAACAGGCCATTTTCCAAGCAATTCATAAAAACAAAATTATTTTTTTTAATTAACTGAATTTTTGTTGAAAGTAAGCCTGGCCCTCCAACTTGTGCATTAGTTAATCATTTCTGTACTCTTAAGTGAACTACAAAAACCTAAACAGTCAATATTTCCCAATTAGAAGAATCAGTGAAAATAACTAAGAAATGTATAGAATAGATATGTTAATTTTATAAGAAATAATTTCAGACAGTACATTAATTTAGAACATTTATTTTGATGCTTTACAGATTTCAATTCTAAGTGCTTTTTCAATTTCAATTGGAAAAACCTACAGAGGTGTGTTTTTCAGGTGATGTAGGTTAATCAGAAAACTCCCGAGAGCTACACTGTGGAAGGAATTAATTGCAACCAATTCATAGTGGACATTTAATTATTTGATTTACCACATGTACTGACTTTATCAATTTCTAGGGCAAAATTATTCCTGCACAGTAATCTAAATACAGTGGAAGTTTCACTAATTTTTAAGCCTCTAAGTCATTCAACTCATTCAAAATGTGACTGCAGGGCAAGCGGGGAGAAGGGTTATAAGAATTCTCAAAAGACATTTCAGAATCATTTGGCGATATAGAAACTGTATTTTGTATTTCTGGCTCCTTTTAACTGAAACTGAAGCCCTCACAAACCTGTACTGAGAGAACATAAAAAATAGTTCAAAAAATTCACCTGTCAATGATCACCAGAATTCAACTATCCCATTATCTGGACCCTGTGATTTTCTATTTTTCTGTTTTTTGTCTGTCTGTTAATGGTTTCTGGCCCCTTCATTTTAGCTATTTATCTTAATTTTCCAATCACTAGATCACAGATCATGTTTGGATTTGCTCTCTTGACTTTAAAGGCTGAGGGCACTCCAGACTCATGTTTTTGCCTCTAGCCTTGGGAATGACCACTAGGTTCATTCCTTAATGTAGCCCTCCCTCCAATTTCCAAACTAGAAGACAGAAATTTTGCAGTGCTTCCCTCTGGGACTGCAAAAAGAATGAAGCACAGCAGGACACATATACCCATGAAGCAGAGGGCATTTTCAATGTTGGGTTACTGTCCTGTGCATTGTAGGATGTTTAGCAGCACTAAAACCCACTACTCATTAAATTCCAGTAGCACTTCCTCCAGTGTGACAGCCAAAAGTATCTCCAGACATTGCCAAAAGACTGGGAGCACAGTCATTCCCATTTGAGAACCACTACTGTAAAGTCAGAAGGGTGGGGAGGGCTGTGAGGTGGATTTATCTGCTCAATATAATCTTGTTGGGCAGTCACTATATGTAAGTCGATGTTGCATGTACTGTGAGAACCTTGAAGAGGAGTAAGGTGCCATTTCTGTCCTCGTTGAACTTTCAACATTGTATAGAAAGTGAATACAAATAACTAGAAATCAGAGTAGCATGACATAAAAATTAGTGATGTCTCAATACATATTCAGAAAAAGGCAAACAAATTCTCATTAGAAAAATCAAGAAGAGTGTTTCAAAATTTAGGTAGGACTTGAAGGAACAGCAGGATTCCAACAGATCGAGTTGGGAGATTAAGGTCTTTGAGGCAGAAGAAAGAGAACATTGGAAATTTGCCTTGAGGAAGAGTTTGAACGACTTTGAATTCGACATGTTTTGGGCTTCATTTAGTTCATTATGAGGAGGCTTTCATTTGAGGTCACTTTATTTTTGTTGAGGACAATGACATGATGAGAAGATAACAGTGTCTTATGGGTCCTGTTCTCTTGCTTTTATATTTAACTGTTTTCCCCACCCCTGCCATAAACTGTGGGGAGAGAAATGAGTTTGTGACCAGTACAGCAAAAGATCCAGAGCACTTCTGCTGGATAAAATTTAATCAATAGAATGGATGAAGCTTATTATTATACAATTGTTACTTTCATAATAATTTATTATTATACATATAAAAACAGCTCAAGAAATGATCCTTTTGGAAAACAATGATTTCAAGAAATAGGCAAAAAAATGTTTATATTAGTTTCTGAAGTTAGGCTGAGAAATTAGCATCCAAATATTAATAGTATGGAAACTGAAAACACAATTTAAATAAGAAGGGAGAAGAAATAATATAAAGACTTTTGTTTGAAACACTGGTTCTTAACCTCTGAGGACTCATCTACTCCTTTGAGTATATGATGAAAACAGTAGTTTCCTCCCAGAAAAATACCCAGCAGTACATATTCATAAAATTTGGCATAACCCTTAAGGGTGTTCTTGACTTTCTGAAGACCATTCATGGCCTTTCTAGGCATCCATGTTCTCAGGTTCTAAAACCCTGACAGAAAATGACAGTTTACAAGACAGACCATTGCTTTGGGGACCTAAGAAACACTAGAAGTTCCTAAAATCCCATGAGGGGGCAGTTTAGAATCTGAAGTGTCCAGGTTCTTTATAAATACTTGGATTTCTTTTGACTGGAATGTAGTAAAAAAGCATTTAGTTGGGTGCCTGGGTGGCTCAGTCGTTAAGCATCTGCCTTCGGCTCAGGTCATGATCCCAGGGTCCTGGGATCGAGCCCCCATCAGGCTCCCTGCTCGGCGGGAAGCCTGCTTCTCCCTCTCCAACTCCCCCTGCTTGTGTTCCTGCTCTCGCTATCTCTCTCTGTCAAATAAATAAATAAAATCTTAAAGAAAAAAAGGCATTTAGTTATTGTCCATGAAAGTTCTAAAAGTTTAAATTACTTTTATTTGATGGAGATATTTCTGTATCTCTTAGAAGCAATATAATAGAAAAATAGAAAGAATCTTCAGTTGAAATCAAGAAGACTCTAGTGCTTCTTCCAAGCTGTTTGTACTTGGACTAATAATTTAACTTCTCTGAGCTACGGTTTTAATGCTTTTTTAAAAATAACAGAGTATGGGACTATATGATTTTTAAGTCCTCTATAGGTTATAAAATTTCATCATTTAAATTAACTCATCTAAATCTTAAAAAATAAGACAGGAAAAAATAACTCTAAAAATGAGAAAAGCTGCAGTAATTTCCACAGTAACATATTTTCAGGAAGTTATTCAAAGCTAGATGTGGTTGAATTGCTAAATGACTGAATTTGCAAAAGTGGGCAATAATTAAGTCATTATGCTCAACCCATATTAATTATTGATGACTTCTCCATGATTTTGAGTTAGAAGAGTTTTCTCCAAAAGAGGTTCTGACTGGGCTGTCTGAATGATGAATCATCTCCCACACCGAGGTGGTCTTCCTCAGCTCCAAGGTCCTCATAGGCACTACCAGGAAATTGACTGTGGTTGCCTGTGTTGTACTTGGCTTTTAACTTTAAAAAAAAAAAAAGGGTACTTTCAATATTGATATCACCATGCTTTAGCCTGTAGGAGCAGAAGATTTTCTTTGAGGAAAAATGCTTGACATTAAAAAATAATAATAATAATGCACTCAGCCAAGGCTCCAATCATCTGAATGCACTCATTTTGATTCATTTTTGTGGCTTTAAATCCGGCTGCACACATGCCAGGACCAAAGATCAGAAATGCATCTGGGTAGCAGAAGCTGGTCAGTGTAGTCTCCTCCACCCCCTTTTGTTGTCTGTTTTTGTAACA
Organism: Zalophus californianus; assembly: GCF_009762305.2. Classification (NCBI taxonomy): domain Eukaryota; kingdom Metazoa; phylum Chordata; class Mammalia; order Carnivora; family Otariidae; genus Zalophus; species Zalophus californianus. The sequence continues at coordinate 47,511,152 of NC_045606.1, read as the reverse complement.
TATGTTAGGCACCAAAGAGACAAACAAGGATAAAATGGTTTTCTCCTTTTCCATCTGGTTCTCTGCCAGAGATACAAAGCCCGAACAGAGCATCAGATTTCAATGTTCTGACTGCTGAGAAACCCCACTTTCTTGTTCTCTATCCATCACCATTCTTCTTAACAAATATTTTTCCACCAAGTACAAAGCAATGGAGTCCAATAAAATACAGGGCTATTTCTACTTATTCCCATCCCAATCCCTGGTCATTAGTACTTCTATTTGTGGGATAATACCTTTTGTGGCTTATTTGATAGGAATGTAGTCTGATGTAAGTGCTACATATTCACAGTATTTTGAACTCCTAAATTAAAAAAAATACAGATAGTTCTTTGGGTATAAATGGAATTCTGTTCTATGAGTTAACCAAAAAGTCTGTTGTTTGGAGCTCATAGTATATTTCTCATGGAAATAATTTTAAATGGTGATAAAACTCCAAGATAGAAGAGGGGGTGGGGAAGGAGACAAAGAAGAATGAAGGGAGGGAGGGAGGGAGTCTAAATCAATATAGGACACAAAATATTACACATCATTTGCATGCAACATTTCTGTCTGTTCCGTAACAGAAACTGAAATTCCTTTAGAAGCTTGGCAGCAGCATGGAAGGCAAGGACTGCTTCTTTCAAGTGTGTAAACAGTGGGTTCAATAAGGAGATGGTGGTGGCACCTGCAGCTTCTACCTCAAGAGGGTACAGGACCCCACAAGCTGGGGACAGTGTGACTACTGCAGCTGTTCAGATTTGCAGAGCAATTTTTAACTGGGTGTTTTAATGTCTGTCAGAGATTGCCAAAACATGATTAAACCCCGCTATATAAAGAGTTGCAATCTAGAAATTTGTTTGGGACTTTAGAGGAGATCTATTAATATTTTTCAACTGGCTGACTCTGCATTATTGTGTATTACTAGAGTAGTAGTTGCTTTTATGTAAAATTTTATCTTAAAATTATTCAAACATTCAGAAAAGTAGAGAAAATAATAGAATACACTTATGTATATCCATCATTTCAATTAAAAAATCATTGTGATTTTGATTCATTTTCACTAGTTATCCCTTTTTTTTCTTAATGCATTGCCAAGTATCTTTTAGCAAAACATAGATCTCATGTCATGTATACTTCAGTTATACAACTCTAAAAAAAACAATTATATCTTCCTACACAATGACAATTCCAACATAATTTTCAATAAAAACAGTATTTTTTATCATGTAATAACCCTGTATATAATCATTGTCTTAACCCTCATTGCCTATAAAATGTCTATTTTGTTTGGTTTGTTCAAACCAGTATTAAAAATAAGATCACTCCATTTGGCTGTTATGTAACTTAAATATCTTTTTATCTTGAGCAGTCCTATCTATTTTTTTCCCTGTACCACTGAGCTGTTGCCAATTCATGTCAGTGTGTCATGATTGTCAGGGGATGTTTTTTCTCCTTAAGCATCATTTAACTTACTCCTTTATTCTTCATATATCCTCAAATGGAAATTAGCTCTAGAGGTGAATAATTTCTTAAAATATAACAGTGTATTGATTTTGTCATTAGTAGGCTCTAACAAATCCATTTAGATCATAATTAAAGTAAACATTTTTAATTGTGCCTCTAAAATGGACTCAAAGATGGTGCATCTACAGGTAAAAGACCATTCAGGATTATATGCGAATAAGCAGAATCACCCTAATGCAGGAGGTAACAGCTGTTGCTACATGGCTAAGTATTGGGTGAAACCAACCCTCAACTATCCAGAAAGCAAATGTAATACTATGTTTTCCCTTCCCTAGTTATGTGCTAGTTACCATAAATCAACAAAGACACAGCTGAAAGGTGAAGAACATGAAATGACATGAGACCTGAGTGTGCCTTGAAGGTGGTAGTCTATAACTACCATACTGTTTGTAATACTCAGAATATTATTATGTAGATATTGTTTAACATTTCCATTTTAAACATGAGGAAATGGAATTATAAAAAGCTTAAATTGTTTTCCCAAGATCACATAGTAATAAATGGAGGTTCCAGGAACTGAATTTAGGCAGCGTAACTCTTAAACTGTCTACTACCATACTGCCTCTCAGTATAGATTTAAAAACTTACTGTTATTTATTTGAGAGAAAGATTGCACACACACAATGTGTGGGAGAGGGAGGGGGAAGGGCAGAGGGCAGAGGGAGAGAGAGAGAATCTTAAGCAGGCTCCACACCCAGTGTGAGCCCAATGCTGGGCTCGATCTCACAACCCTGAGATCACGACCCGAGCCGAAATCAAGAGTTCGACACCTAACTGACAGAGGCACCCAGGTGCCCCATAGCTTATTGTTATTTTTATATGAACACCAGGAAGGAGAGAAACTTCTTCTGACTCTGAGGCCCACCTTGAAACTTGAAATATCTCTTAATCCATGTGGGCTTTTAATGTGAATATATACACACATTTATTGATACCTATGTGTATAAATATAAATATTGCTTTTGTTTTAAACAGGTCATCAATAACCTTGGTCCTTTGGAACTGATTATTAATACTCCTAGCCATCATAGGGTTCATCACGGTAAGGAAATTTGATCTTTTTTTCCTTCTTCATTTCTTTAGAAACAGTATTATTTTGTATCTTTATCACAATTATTCAGCATAGTCACCATTCACTGTATAAATAGGTATCATTTCTTCCACTGCACCTGGACAAGCCTCATTTCCAAAGCAAAGATTGGAGGGGGAAGAAAACAAAACAAAACAAAAAACACCTTTCTTGGATTTTCCTTTTTGCCTCGATCTCCTTAGTTGTAATGGAAAACGAGTTAACCACCTGAGGGGATTCGAGTTAACCACCTGAGGGGATGCATACTTTCTACATTGAAGGAGTCAGTTGAAGGTCACTTCCCGACCCAATGCTGAGGGTCACCCCTATACACAGCCAGAAAGCCTCTCTCTGGTCTTGAAAATTGTTGGGATTTCAGGAAAGCCTAATAAACAGCAGTTCACTTTCTTGCCTAAATTCTGGGAACTGCATTAGCCTGACAAAGAAAAAACCCCATGTGGCTAGTGCCTAAGGTTTAAAGACAGCATAAGACTTCACAAAAATGTTTACATGTGTGCACCAAAAGACCTGTACAAGAATGTGCATAACAGGATTATTAGTAATAGAAAAAAATAGAGATGAAATTCAAATGTTTATCACAGCAGAATAGAGAAATTATAGACTATGCCTGTAATGGGGAATTTTATAGCAATAAAAATGTCCAAACTATTGCAACTTGGGATGGCCTGAATAAATCTCACAAACACAATGTTGAGAGAAGGAAGACAGTAATAAAATAATAAATATTGTTGTACTTCTTTTACAAATTTCCAGGCACCAGAGGCAGCACTGGAATACTGCCGGCCTGCCTTCCCAATCTGCATGTCCCTTTCCTCCTGGCAGGGAGCAGATGGAAGCATAAGCCACACCCTTCCCTGTCAAGGAACAGGAGAGGGCAGAGTCAGGCTGCAGATGCTCAGTTTCCTCTTCCAAACTCCATAGGCATTTCCTGGAGCACCTAAGTGGCTCAGTTGGTTAAGCTGACTCTTGATTTTGGCTCAGGTCATGATCTCAGAGTTATGAGATCAGCTCCATGATGGGCTCCTCACTGGGCATGGGGCCTGTTTAAGATTCTCTTTTTCCCTCTCCTGCTCCCCACCCCTGCTCATGCTCTCCCCCACCCCCGCCTCACCACCCCCATCTCTAAAAAAAAAAAAAAAAAAAAAAAAATCCAAACTCCATAGGCATTCCCCAACCCCAAGGGGATTGTTAGTGAGGGGCTGGAAAGGCCAAGGGTTATAGACTCTTCCTTCACATAAAAGGAAACATAAGGAGTGGAGAAGAATAAGTTCACATTGAAGAATAAATAGTTGCTAGTGTTCTCTGTTTGACTTTAGGGTACCTTCCCACTTATGTTGTTTTGTATCTGGGTTTCTCAGCCCCAGCATTATTAATGTTTTAGGCCAAACAGTTCTTCATTCGGAGGTGGGAGGTTAGGGGTAGGACTACCCTATTATAGGATGTTGGTCTCTACATACTAGATGCAAATAATATCTGCCCCCAGTTGTGACTCTCAGCAGTCTTCAGACATTGCCACATGTCCCTTGAGAAGCAAAATGTTCTCCCCACCCAACAGAGAACCACTGCTTAGCCCACATATGGCAATGGGTTGTATGTCTGTGTGTGTAGCCAGCCCCACACTACTTTCGCACTGGGGAAGATTGTCTCTTATGTCTTCACTTTTAAACATATATTTACTTGTATAGAAGGCATGTAATGAAATGACACATAAAGACAGTTGAATTTGTTGGAGCAGTGGCTTGGTAGGTTAATATTCTTTTTCCTTTAATTTACACTCATGTGAATATAGTGTATCTCTTTATGCAACTTTTTTTATTAAAGAAACTACGCCTAGCTATTTCCATTTAAATTATAATTTGAATACTTTGGAGCAGGAAAAATATATATGTTTTGTGTTGATAAAAATAATCAAGGGTAGTTTAATTTTCACTTATGTCTTTTATGATTTTAAAAAAATAATAAAGTCTCACTTTAAGTAGAAAATTTTCTTCCTGGAAAAGATGCAGAGAAAATGGGTAGAGATAACTCATTTCAAAAAAAAAATGCAAATATACATATATTACTTATCTTATTTTCTATTGCCTTTGTTTTGTGGGCCATTTAATTTTTAATTATTACTCTTTGATAGTCTTAAAGTAAAATTACTTAGAATTATCCCAGATTTCTAAAAAACTGGAAAATTATGAGCAAAAACATTTTTTTTAAATTCTGGGGTAATTCTAAATATATGTAGTTTTAAGGAATTCTTTGCTCTTTTTAGTAAAATTAACTCAAAAATATACAATAAAAGCAGTTAACTAGCAAATAATTAATGTCAGTGAAAAGAGATTCCTAGGAAAATCATTTTGTTGCTAAGTCTTAATTTTGTGCATGGGTTTTAAAATACAATAAGATGTTTCAAAAGCATAATTTCATTTTTCAAAAAAGCCCCTTTTTAAATATTTTGTTTTATAGGCAGAAACCGTTATTGCATAGACAAAAATTATGCCGGTGTTCTTATTATATGGGATAGAATTTTTGGTAAGTAAAATGTATATGAATTTAAAAATAGTAACTTAGCTCCTTAACTCACAAAAAGTCAAAGATCATATCCTTCAATGTTTATCTTCCAGGGACATTTGAGGCAGAGAATGAGAAAGTTGTATATGGCCTAACACATCCCATTAATACATTCGAACCATTCAAGGTGCAGGTAATGTAACTGATTTTATTTTTTCTGAATTGATTATATCCTTTCATAAATCTTATAGTGAAAAGAAAGATCAGTTGTTGAAAGGCAAAAGTACATTACACTATCCTGAAAATAAGGGTTTTTTTTTTTTTTTAACCATAAAAGAAGTTGAAAGTAACTCTGGCACTCCAACAAAATCTTGAATCAACTTGGGTAAAATGCATTTGAAAACAACTCATTAAAAGAACTCATTAAGAACTCTTAAATATATCTACTACCGAGAATTTTTTTAAAAATAGCTCTTTAGCAAACATATTTCTTTCTCAGCACAGACCTGAAATATATTCATGTATTCAGAAGGAGCAGTAGTAAATGCATAATTAAGGCTGATACCACAGTAAGAAAAATATTTGCTTCAAGGCTGCATGAATCTGGTTAGAAATTCAACATGAGGCCTTTGCCCTACTCTTCTTGGACCTAAATGTCAGGAGCTATTATGAGTTGGTTAGGTCTGCGCATTACCTCACCTGCTAAGACTTGTTGCACTGGACCCGTTTTCTGTTAGACATGTGGTATTGGTTGTTCACTGATCTCAATGGCTGGCACTAGAGAAATGAGGAATGTCTGTGAAGCTCCGATCCATCAGCAACAGACCACCACAAACACTCCTGGGGTTAGGAACTAGTAAATGAGAAAAAGATAAGAATGCTTGAAAAAAACCAAAACGGTCAGTCAGCAACAGCTCTGTACAGGGGACCAGGTTTGCAGCATTCAGTAAGGGAAGAAATTACAGGTTCATGTGGGGTCTGCTTTTTGAACCTCTTTCTTGAAAGTTTTTAAGAAATTTAAAATAACAAAATAAAGTGACATTTATTAAACTTTTACTATGAGCAGGGTATTGCTAACCACTCCGCACAAATGTTTAAGGTAGCCCTTACTAAAACCTTATGAGACTGTCATTCTTTTTATCCTCATTTTTTTCGAGGATGAAACTGAAATTGCCAGGATTTAAATAAGTCAACCAGCTACCCACAGCAAGTTTAACCAAGGAGGGTTGCAGGCCAAGTCCGAGACTCATCTAGCTCAATAACTTTCACACTGTGCTGCCTATGTACAGAATAAACCATCACAAATTTCCTCCACTTTTCAAATGAAAGATATTTTTATCTCACACTTCCAAACTGAAAACTTGATTATTTTCTTCCTTCTCAATCATAGGCCATTTTTCTCTGTTTCTCTGTCTTTCTCTCTCTCTGTTGTACATTACTAAAAATATATCTCTCAGGAGAGTATTAACAAATATTTCACAGTACTTTCTTAATAAGGAACTTTAGGGAATTGAAGTTAATTTAAAAATAACACATTGAGAGCTACCACTTTACGTGGTATAGTCATATCTCTGTAATAAGGACATTAAAAAGGAAATAGCCAACTTGGTCTCTGTCCTTTTGGAGGGAGCCTTTGAAACTTCATGTGCCTATGAATCATAAGAGGATTTATTAAATTGCAGATTCTGTTCAGTCAGTCTGAGGTGTGTCCAACATTCCGTATTCCTAACAAGCTCCCAGGAGATGCCAAACCTGTTGTTCCCTGGCTGTTCCTTTGAGGAGCAAGGCTTTGGGAGTGTACGCTTCTGAGGCAAAGGGGCTCATATCTGAGACCGAATGGGAGACTGAAAATTGCACAGCAAGGAGTTGGATGATTAGGATTTGGAAGGACCCAGTATTCAGACAACCACAGTATTTATGAGCGGCTGCTGAATCTATGTTAGGTTCAGTGCCCCAGGCCTCTGTCCTCATGGAAACATTTCGTTATCACAACTGTATCTGAGGCGTAGGCTTCTAGATGCTCGCTTACATTGTCAAAATGTCATATGGGCACGTTGTGTTAATTAGGAGTTCTTAAATCTACAAAAACATATACTAACTTTCACTTGTATTCCTTTATATTCAGCCAAATTTCTCACCTTTCCCTCAGAGGCATCAAAAGCAAGTAAGATGGCCCCCACTAGTTGGAGAGGGTTTTTTATTTTTTTTCCTCTTTATTATTAAGCATAGGACACTCACTTTGCTCTCCTTTGGAGTCCGGGAGTTTCAGGGCGTTGGAAGACAAGTAAGAAAGTACTCCTTATTTTAAAATGTTACCATATATTTCTCATGGCCTGTATCTAGAATGAGAGCAATAAAATGCAGTCAGGGGCAACTGGGTAGCTCGGTCGGTTGAGTGTCAGACTCCTGGTTTTGGCTCACGTCATGATCTCAGGGTCCTGGGACTGATCGAGCCCTGCATTGGGCTCCACACTCCTCAGGGAGTCCTTTTGAAGTTCTCTCTCTCTCCCTCTCCCTTTGCCCTCCCCACACTTGTGCTCTCTCTCTAAAATAAATAAATAAATATTTAAAAATAAATAAAATGAAGTCAGTTTTCAAAATAACAGAACAGATACGTATATTAATATGTGTTGTAACTCCTAAGCACATTATATTTTGTATTGTTATTATTTTTTATTATTAAGGCCCAGTGTAAATTTCCATCTGACAGTTCCCTTTTCCTCAAAATCTCCTCCACTAAACCCTACATTGTTCATTAATTGCTTCAGATTCCTTATTGTAATGTTTCAAGAAATTTTAAAACCATTTTTATAATCCTAGCAGTTTAAACTCTTTAAGAGACAATGAAAATGCCAGTAGGACCACAAATTCTCATAGAGCCAAAACTTCTTTCTACATTAATTTATTACTTCACTTATAAAAGAAGTCAGCATTAGAGTCTATAGCTCTGGGACTATTTTAAATCCTATGATGCATTACTATCACATGTATGGAATAACCAATTACCCTAATAGCTAATATTTACTGAGTACTTCTTATGTGTGAGCATACTTTTAACTTCTGTACCTGTCACATGTACAGTGTTATTTACAGAATGTGAATTCCTACTATAAAACTCAGAGATGGCTTTGAATATTTTTCCTCAATTGTAGACATGATTGTCTAAAGCTCAGTACAGTAAATAAAGGGCTGTTTTTTAATCTGTAATATGTTTCCATGTTCAACATTAGTATCCATTTAGCAAGACTTTAGAAATAATGCCATTAGACACAGATGTTGAGTGCACAAGCTGCTAAATTAATTCCATTGGAAGCAAAGACTCAACTCATTTTTTCTATTTTGCTGATTTTCTAAATAATTGTCCTCTTTTTATTTTTTTTTTTTTATTTTTTTTTTAAAGATTTTATTTATTTATTTGACAGAGAGAGACAGCGAGAGCAGGAATACAAGCAGGGGGAGTGGGAGAGGGAGAAGCAGGCTTCCCGCTGAGCAGGGAGCCCGATGCGGGACTCGATCCCAGGACCCTGGGATCATGACCTGAGCCGAAGGCAGACGCTTAACGACTGAGCCACCCAGGCGCCCAATTGTCCTCTTTTTAAAATTTCAAAATTATAATTTTGTGCAGCTTCAGAAATATTGACAAGAACACACTTAAGGGACACGGAATGAATAGAATGAATTACAATATGCAACTGCATATTAATCTATATTAAGCAAATGATACATAACCTGTATATTACAGAAAAAATATAAATTGCATTGAATAATAAAATGTATGATTAATTATACTTTATATTTTTGTTATGTGTTTTTCTTATTTTAAATAAGCTATATTTTTATTCTTCTAGTTCCACCATTTAGTTTACATATGGACTACATTCTGGGCCACACCTGGATTCTTCAACAAGTTTTCTGTCATATTTAAAGGACCAGGATGGGGTCCAGGTAAACCAAGACTTGGACTGAGTGAAGAAATCCCAGAGGTAAATAGAGTTCATGTTGGTGATGGTGAAGATTAGTATCATATTGCCAGGTCTACAGTCAGCCTGTATGTATGTTGACTTCATGCAGATCTAAAAAAGATGTTCTCTTAGGTAGATACTGCCCTTTGGTGCACAACTTACTGACTAGAAACTACCTAGGAGCCAGTAAGAATGGTGCCTTCTCCCAGGCAGACACTGCCTCTTACTGGGGAGCATGGTTTGGGGGCAGAAACACTAAAACCTACAGCAAAGAGCCTTTATGTAATGCAAAAACACATTCGCTTGGCCACAGAATCCTAAAACAGTAGAGATGGAGGGAGCCTTAAAGATAACTCAGTGTAGCCTTCATTTTATTAATGAAAAAAATGTAAAGACGGTCAACATCACTAATCATCAGGAAAATGCAAATCTAAACCACAATGAGATATCACCTTATACCTGTTAGAATGGCTAAAATAAAAAAGACAAGAAATCACAAGTGTTGGTGAGGATGTGGAGAAAAAGAATCCCCCATATGCTGTTGCTGGGAATGTAAATTGGTACAGCCAATGAATGAAGGGGCCTGGGAGATTCAAACTTCTAGTTATGTCACAGGAATAAAAGTCACAGCATAAAGAATATAGTCAAGGATATTGTAGTAGTGGTATATCAGGATAGATGGCAACTATACTTGTGATGAACATAGCATAAGGTATAAATTTGTCAAATCACTAAGTTGTATACCTGAAACTAATGTAACTATACTGAATTTAAAAAAAGAAATGAAGTCTCTAGAATGGAAGGTCTAAAGTCACACCAAGGTGATGTGGTTATTAGATTAGACCATAACTTTACCCATTCGCTAGTAGAGTAGTAGTAGTATTAAATTCAGAAATCACATTAAAACCCAAAAGTAAGTGAAGTGGAGATTTAAAATCCTGGAAACCCAATGAAAAATTCAGTTTTAATCTGGAATTCTTATAGAGATGATAAAAAGAAATTTCTTTCCAATCCTTAGGATATATATTGTAATTCCTTATAATAACTGTCATTAAGTAATCTAAAAGCAATAGAAAGAGTAAACTATTGTTTATATCAAAGATAATTGTGAATATCAAAATTAGCCCATATTACAAGGAAATAAAATCAGTTTTTATTTGAATATTGTTATTTTTCAAAAATCTTGATCTAAATAAGAATATTTTCTTATCCAGTTATGAAAGTTGCTATGCTGAAATTTCCCAGATGTTTTTAGTGTTGTTCATAATCAGTCTTGTAACAATGAGCTAACCTGATTAGATGAAAATAATTCCCTTATTTCAGCTCAGAAAATTTAGTTAACTATGGTCCATTTATTATTTCTTCTATTTTTCCAATAGATAATCCAAAGCGAATATTCTAAAGTAATATTTGTGCCTAAATTTGCATTATAAAAGTAGAATTGTAGTATTTCTGGGAAACTCTATAGTTTAGGAAAGTTGTTGCCAATAAAGCGATATTTCCCTCTGAGGCATGATTATCTCCATTAGTAAAATAACCTTCCATTTTTTCTTTTTCTTTACTTTCATGTATAATCATGAACATACTCACGTATTCCTATTTTCATATTTCATATTTTAACGTTCATTTCGGTTGTTTATCATCAGTACATACTGCTAACTCAATTCTTACACTGGTTTATTATAAAGCAGACTAAATCAAAATCATGATGCTTCTGAAATGAAAAACAAGTTTCTGAACTTTTACGTTTTTCTATCCAAAAACAAGAGAATGTTAGATTCATTTTGGGGAAAAATTTAAAAAAAGGAGTAGCAAAACTTTTCTTTTCTTTGTGTCCATCTCCTCTCTGCTTAGTGTGAATTTCAGTGAGGGCAGTCGGCCATGGGGCAACGTAAAGAAAAGATGTCTTCCTTGTCTTCCTAGATCACGGGGGAAGAATGTCCCTTCTCATCCTCGGTGTCTCATCTTTTAAAGATCTATGCAGTTGTACAGTCTGCTTTGATGCTAGCGTTTTATGAAGAGACCTTTGCGGATAAAGCTGTAAGTGGTATCCATTTTAAATACCTAGGAAATTTTGTGAGAAAACTATCTGTCACTTGGTCTGAAAGTGGAAGTTGGCCCCCATATTATAGCTGTGCTCTATTGTTTCTGTAATGTCGGCTTCAGCGTTGGCAATATCCCCCATTTAAACAGGTAAGTTAATTCTCCTAGACTATTACATATAAATTAATTGATTATATCCAAAGTGTTCCTGTGAGGAATATCTATCAAATGGTCTGCCAAAGACATTGACTAGGCTTTGGGGAAGCAGAATAAAAAGTCTTCCCTGAGAATTTTTAACCACAAACCAGCCCTCACACAGGGATGGGTCCCAGGATTTATGCTAACTGTTGATTTATAAACCTAAATTAAGAATATAGTTCAAAGTATTCTCAGATTAGGTCTCACGTGACTAATAGAACCATGTCCAAAGCATGCTCGGAGCAATCCCCTTGAACTCAAGTGTCAGAATATTCCCACAGATAAAGTCGCAGCGATGATGAACTCAGAGTTAAACAACATGGGAACACACTGGGAGAAAGCAAGCCATCACGACAAAGCGTTAGCAGAAACAACAAACAACAGAATCAAACTCTCAAAAACAACAGATGTTGGAAATTAAAGTAAAACATAAATTTAGTAAATTTAGTATGTTTGAAGAAGGCGAAGATGAAATTAAAAAGCAACTAAAATTATGAAAACTTAAGAACAAGACTATCAAAAATCATAAGACTCATTTAAAAATCTTCATGTTAAACTTCTAGCACACGAAAATGTGATAATAGACCTGAGAAAGTCAATGATTTGAAGAGCAGTTTAAGGGCAAATTAAGAGAGAATTAGTGCATTAATAAATAGAGTCATCCATTACTTAAAAAAATGAACCACTATACAGTGCTAAAAGACAATGAGATAAAAACAAAACATGACAAGTAATCTTCAGACATAAAGAATAGTGTGGAAAAGTCCAAAAGAAGAAAAAAGATGGAAGAATCAAAAAAAATTTAAATGAATTCAGATGGATTGGTGGATAGTGAATTCAACCAAAACAAATTAACTTTTTTCAAAGAATAAGTCTGTGCTATTTACAGGTATCAGTTCATGAAAACTCCATACTAACAGACATTAATAAATAATACATGCAGAAAAAATATATCTACCATAGGATTACTATTAATAATTTAATATATAAACCCTACAGAATCATTTTTAATAATTACATACCATTTTAATAATCCTAGTATAGTGGGGAGCCTGGGTGGCTCAGGTGGTTAAGCAGCTGCCTTAGGCTCATGTTATGATCCCAGCCTCCTGGGATTGAGCCCCACATCAGGCTCCATGCTCAGCAGGGAGCCTGCTTCTCCCTCTCCTTCTGCTTTCCTGTCTGCCTACTTGTGCTCTCTCTCTGTCTCTCTGTCAAATAAATAAATAAAATCTTTAAAAAATAAATAAATAAATAAATAAATAAATAATCCTAGTATAGAAATTCCACTGAAACAATTACAATTATTCCATACATCCTATATCGTGAATTATAAGAAAGAAGCCTACTTGAAATAGATTACTGGGTGTGTTAGGTAGGACTCGCTGGTTGTATGTGAGAGATATTCAACCCAGGGTAAATTTATTAACTCCTATAACTGAAGAGTTTGGGACTATTTCTTCATCAGGCAGTGCTGATCCAATGAGTCAAATAATGTCATCAGGAACTTTCTCATTCTTTCCTGCAGCTATGTTTTTCTCAGTGCAGATTCTCCTACAGACTCTCAGCCTTCGTGGTGGCTAGATGGCTACCAGCAGCTCTGGTTTTAAATACTGCCAAACAAAGAATCCCAGAAGTGAAGGTTCCAAGTTGGAGTCTAATGCTCTGGATATCACGGAACCAATCAATGTCATCACTCTATGAATGGGAGAACAGAATCAGCTCCGCAGGATCCTCAGGATCAGAGAGGAGGAAAAGAATGGCTTAAAAGAAAATTAATTAGGTTATAGTACATAGAAAAAGGGAAATAGATTTGAGTAAGCAAAAATAACAAATGTTAGATATTTATAAATCCTTCTCACTAATAAATACATGACTTAAACTTGTTTTCAAAAAAATATTCTTTAAACACTTATAAAATGCATAGTAACATGTAAACTTTCCTGTGGGGTGCCCTTACTTAAACTGTCTACGGCATGCGGGTCTTTTAGATATCGTCTGCTCTAAGAAACAGAATATCCAATTAAATGTGTCTTAAATATAACTGGAAATTCAGGGGCAGGTGTTTCTGCGGTTGGTTAGTTTGTCAGTTCAAACATGTAGAGCTTCCGAAAAGGTTTCTCTATCATTCTCTTGGCTTTCATTATCATTAAGATAATGACAGCAACTTCAGTCTGCTGTACTCCCAGACTGTGACCAAAAGCAGCAAGTTCACTTCTTCTATAGCATCTTATAAATTTCATTTTCTTTAAGAAGGAGGAAAAAAAGCCCCAGAATATTTCCCAGCAAATGTCCTTTCATGTTTCATTATTCAAGACGAATTCACATGTCCACACTGAACCAATAACTAACACAAGCTCATAAATTAACCATGAATGAATTATACCAAGGATAAAGAGTTCACTTCCCCCCTGAGCACATTTCTTCCTTATACCTGGATAAAATCAGCCATAGTATAATAGTACAGAAGAAATGGGGGCTATTTCCTGGTTGGGCTGCCAATAGTGTGTGGCACAGTGTGTCCTACTAAGTAAAATAGGTTTACAGAAAGTTATCGTAAACATTACTGAATAATATATTAAAGAAAGCCCATTTTAATTTTTAACCTTATTTAAATACTTTACTGATTGGTATTATTCTTACGTATTTGTGGAGTTTGCATTTAAAATTAATAAGCAAACATTGTAACAAGTAGTGACCCCAATTTTGAAAGATAAGTTCATATTTGCTCTCTGTCCAAAGAGAATATTTTTACAAAAACGACAGTAAAATATTTAATAGACTTTTCTGATTATAACAGAAAACAATGAATTAAATTCTAGTTTCCATTTTGTGAAGTGAAATTGAGAAATAAGCAAACATTGTAACAAGCAGTGACCCCAATTTTGAAGGATAAGTTCATATTTGCTCTCTGTCCAAAGAGAATATTTTTACAAAAACGACAGTAAAATATTTAATAGACTTTTCTGATTATAACAGAAAACAATGAATTAAATTCTAGTTTCCATTTTGTGAAGTGAAATTGAGAAATTTCCATTTTGTGAAGTGACCAGAAATTCTTGCGAATAGGATGGTAGGAAACATACTGGCTCACTGTTTGCTCTTTCGTATATGCACTACAATTAATGAAACCAGTTCCATGTTGTGCTGGGTTCATTTGCCTTTAACTTCAAAATGAGACAAAATTTGAACTCAAGAATTTATTTCAGGAGCAAAGCTTTCTTAAAAGCAGCATGAACCAAATCACTCTTAGCAATGCAGGTGTGTCTCACCATTATGGTAATTTGGTATCTTAATTTTTCACCTAAATAATGACTGAATTATGCATGTATTTATAGAGTTTCCATGGTTGAAGGAGACCAGAAGGAAAGCTAGATCATCTGCATCTAAATATCTAACTCCTGATAGACTTATCAATGTACAGTTTGCATTAATGATTTTTTAGTTGTACTAAGTAAAATACCAAAAAAAATTATACCAATTCATAGAAACAAAACTAGAAATTTACCCATTTTGATTTTGAAAAAGAAACCCTTGACATTAAGTTCACCAAGAGAGTTCATGGTTTAGGCATGTATGAGTACTTCCTGGGCAAAAATGTAGCTAGACACAGTGTATATTAAAAGATGCAACTTACAGCACGGTTTCACAAGATTTTTCTCCTGCCAAAAAAACAGAAACTCCTATAGATATATTGACAAAGAGAAACACCAAGTGTTGAAATCCTTTCCAAACTGGAATTAGAGTTGGAGACAGCTTCGTTCCTGACACAAATTAATTTTGAAAGGTGTATTTGCTTGTTTCCCACATATGTTTCTCTTTGCTAAAAACATGCTGTGCAACTAGGAAAAAAGTTGCTTATTTGTAAGATTCTGTAGTGCCTTTCTAGTTTCAGAGATGTTTAAAAGCATATGAAGACATTAACATCCAACAGCAATATTTTTTTTCCAGATTCACTGTAGCCAATAATCACATAGAAAAGTTGTGGCTGACTTGTAATTGGTGGCCCTGCTGTGGTCCCACAGCCTTTTCTGTTTATGCATATACCAGAGTAGATAAATACTTACTTGTTTTATGTGTGCAAGTTCTGTATAAATAACTTTGAGAGTCAAAAAAACAATTTGATGGCCACCACAAAGGTGTAAAAGGCACATTCCTTTCTTACTGAAACTTGAAATGCATACATTTAAATATATAGTGTTTAGTTTAGTGATATGACCCACAGACTTCTATGTTGATTTTGGTTTAGTAATGCTTGGGAAATCAATTCCTTAGCTGCCAGGGTCCAGTTCATGGGGTGATATCATGAATACACGTTTGAAATGAAAATACGGACACACTAGCGTGTTTCCAAAGTAAAACTGTAAAGGCAATGCTATCCTTTTAAATAATAGACACACTCAAAAGAGTTTCAGTATTTCACAGTCTTATAATAGAATGTGTAGTAAAGTTAACTGCAGATACATTTTAACACAGATTATTTGATGATATATTTCAAGTTAATGATGCATCTGAGAATATCCAATATAAATTTGGGAACAGATTTTTATAGTTTTGAATTCCCCTGTATGCTGTATTCTGTAAAATATTATGGGCACTGCAATTTTATAACTAATGTTTTCATGTTGACATGTTTTAACAGACTCTGAAAAAAATCAATATATTTAATGGTACTCTCATAACACAGTGTCACTTGTGCATATTAGATCTAGCTTAGGTCTTATATGAAATCTCTCAAGTCAATATCCAGTATCTGTCTACTGTTTGTTTTTTTTCCCAGTGCAGTCCATTGAGATTTAATTTAATTTCCTAAAGTTTTTAGGTGGTAACCGAAGTAATGTGAAAAAAAGGAAATGTGAGCCAAAATGAGCATCAGTTATAACTGAAAGCGATGAAATAAATGTAATGTGTGTACTATAGGATATTTTAACTAGGTAGTTAAAATAAGCATAGGCTTCAGGAATTCAGAAAAGTGATTATTGTGAGTTACAATGAAAAATATAATTTTTTAAAAGATTTTATTTATTCATTTGAGAGAGAGTGTGTGAGAGAGAGAGCACAAGTGAGAGGAGGGGCAAAGGGAAAGGGAGAAGCAAACACCCTGCTGAGCAGGGAGCCCAACGGGGGACTCGATCCCAGGATCTCAGGGATCATGACCTGAGCTGAAGGCATACGTTTAACTGACTGAGCCACCTAGGCACCCTGAAAAAATATAATTTATGTACACTATATTGAATCGTGGATCACTACATCAAAAACTAATGATGTATTGTATGGTGACTAACATAACATAATAAAATAAAATAAAAAAATAAAAGAAATATAATTAAGTGGGACTTTGCACATTAAAAATATCATTTACACAAATAAGGAAATATTAACTGTGACATTAAACATATCTTCATGTTATTAGTATTGTCCCAAACTTTGATCTCTATCAGACTGCTCCTTTAATAATAATACTAAACACAATCAACCATAAAACTGCTTGGAATTTGAATTAATATCTCATTCGTATTTATGAAAAATATGTAAAGATTAGACATTTTAACTCAGCTTTGGAGACTCAAAGTCAAAATGTACAGTTCTGAGGAGTTGTATTTTCTCATTAAAAGTAATCCTCATGTAAAGAGGGGTGCCTGGGTGGCTCAGTTTGTTAAGCATCCTCCTTTGGCTCAGCTCATGATCCCGGAGTCCTGGGATCAAGCCCCGCATCAGGCTCCCTGCTCAGCGGGAGTCTGCTTCTCCCTGACTCCCTCCCCAGCTCATGCTCTTTCTCTCTCTCTTTCTTTCTCTCTCAAATAAATAAATAAAATCTTTAAAAAAAAAGTAATCCTCATGAAAAGAAAGTTTGTCTTTTGGAGACTGTCTTTTAACACCTCTTCTTTTCTTTTGTATTTTGAGAAACAACTGAAAGATATAGAGCTTATATTTTCACTTGCTTCTTAGTGGAAAAAAAAAAAGAGTTTTCTATCACAAGTATAGCAAAAGTTTGTGTCCAGATTTCAGTGAGATCTTGAAGTGAATACTGATAATTTAGAGTGGCTTCATTGAGCCCCAAAGTAGTTTTACTGAACATCCAAGAAAGAAACTGTGTCAAAAATGGTTATCTTCCAGCAACTGCTGTAGGACCTTGAGTTCTGAGGTTGCTGCCTCTTGGATTAATTTAACATTTTGAAATATTTTGTATATGAATATTAAATTATAAATATCAAATTATGAAATAGTAAATCATTAACTTGTTTAATAGAATTTATTTTTAATTTTAAAGAACTAAAATATTAATATAAATTAAATATTTAATGCCATAATATTCAATTATTGATTAAACCAGTTAATATAAATTATTAATATTAAGGGCATGGATATTAAAATACAGATATAAAATATTCATTCACTTGAACAATCTTTCAACAAAAACATATTGAGTACTAACTATGCGCCAGGCAATGTTCTAGATGTTTGAGATGTAACAGTAAATAACAAAATATAACCTCTATCGGGGCTTACATCCTAGTGGGGGATCTAGTGGGACAGAAAATAAAAAGCAAGAGAATGCTCAAACAAATGTATAATTGTATAGAAGTGATAAGTGGGTAAATGCATAATTGTATAGAAGTGTTGCATGGAGAACAATATAACAGAAAAAGGTTATAGATATGGAAAAGTACTGTTTTACATATGACAGACAAGTATGTGCATTTGAATAGTACCAGAATGAAATGAAGGAATGAACCATAAAGATCCCTGGGGGAAGTTGCCCCAATAGAAGGAACAGTAGGTAAAACAGACTTGAAGGGGAAGGATGCTTGTCATGTTCAAGGAAGAACAAAATTTGTAATATGAAAGACAAGAGAGATTACTAGTGGACAATATGATAATGGGGTAGGTTATGTATGGGCCAGAGTAGGGACTTGGAGTTTTACTCTAAGTAGAATTTGAAGGTCCTGGAGGCTTTAGAACATAATAATGATGTGATATGATGTATGTCTTTAAAAAGAGTCAGCGTTCTGGCTGTAAAACTGTGGGTAGAAGGCCATGATAGGTAGACATGCAATTTTAGAGTGGAGACCAGCTAAGAGAGTATTTCAGTTGCGGTGGAGATCATGTTGGGTTGGAATAAGTTTTTGTTCACAAAACAGCTGTTTGTAACAAATACCTTTATCCTGGATGTATCAAATATAATGCCAACATTTTATTTCTAATGTATTAGAAGTGGACAGTGAGAGGAAGGGTCAAGGATGAGTCACAGTTTTTATTGTTTTGCTTTTTTTGGTTTTTCGGGGTTTTTTTGCTTGAACAACTAAAAAACTGTTTGTGCCATTCTAAGAAGAAGAAACCTGGAGATGTGTAGTGTGGAGGAAGGAAACAAACAAGAGTTTTAGACATGGTAAGTTTCAGGGGCCTTTTAGCTAGGTCGAGGCATTGACTAGGTAGCTAGATAGGCGTATTAGGTTGGTTTTCACTCTGACTCCAGGAACCAGGAAGCAATTTGCACAAAGAGGATTTCCCTTTTCTTTTTTTCTTTTCTTTTTTTTTTTCTGGTTAAGGGATCATAAATTCCCTAACCAAAATTCAAAAATATATTTTATCCTATATATGATTTTCCAATGATACTGGAAAGAGTTAATGGACCTTTTATTTGTGCTTCTTTATTTTATTGTAATTCATTAAAGTTAACCTAAGTACCATTTGAAAAATCAGTATAGCCTAAAAATAGTAACAATGATATTCCTAGCATAACCATTAGTTGGCTTTGTGCCAAGCACTCTTCTCAGTACCTTATTATAGTTGCTGCCAAACTCATCTTATGTCAAATGTACTACACACATAAAAGAGCCTTAGAAACTAGCCAAATAATTTGCCTATGGTTACATGGTTCATAGAGTCAATGCATAATTCCAAGTTCTATATTCTTACAGAGCATTTAAAATCATGCTGTAGTTTTTGGGCACATACCATTTCTTTCTCTCATATGAATTTTCTCCTAAGGAATCAAAATGAAGCAGTGGTAGTGAAAGCAGCATTTTTCTTTTTCTTTTTTAATTTTTTTTTCTAATATGTTATTTACTTATTTGACAGAGAGTGACACAGCAAGAGAGGGAACACAAGCAGGGGGTGTGTGAGAGGGAGAAGCAGGCCTCCCGTGGAGAAGGGAGCCCAGTGCGGGGCTTGACCCCAGGACTCTGGGACCATGACCCAAGCCGAAGGCAGACGCCCAACGACTGAGCTACCCAGGCGCCCCAAAAGCAACATTTTTCTTTACAGACAAAATGTTTCCCTTAAGCAACCATTAATCTGCTCAAACACACCTAGTTACTTCACCACCAAGAAATATTTTTCTGGTACTTTTGCCTCACTGTCCCAAAGCAGCCACTGCTGAATTCCATATACCCAAATAACGTTCCACTAAAGCATTCTGGTGTCCACTGAGCTTTCCCTCATATCTGATACCTAGCTCTGTCCCCATATTCCTAACATTCTGATACTTTTTATTCATATTTTTGATTACTCATCAATACTCATCTACTACACAATTGCTTTATTTTAAATCCCTGTCAATTCTGGGTGCCATCCAGGCATATGATGGTGAATAGGGAGGTGTTATAAGTTGGCCATGAGGTCAGGGTTGATTTATAAGGAGGCATGGAGCTGGGGTATTGGATGTGAACAGCAGTTGCAATTGGTGGCTTTTGCTTATTGTTTATAACTTTGGACAGATGCAATTTTTCTAGGTGTATATATTAGTTAATAGTGAGTTGAAATTACCTCTTGTTATTTCATTAAAAGCAAAGAAAAAGAGTGTTTGCATAAGGTTTTGATCACTATTTTAGCCACTTTGTTGTATCACACTTAATGAGAACACTCTTTCTGTAGGGGAATCATTCAGGGGATGTGTATCCAACTTCTTGCTTTTACTGATTCACTTTTAAACTAAAGCAGTATTCATCTGACCCTAAAGAGTAGCTATGTAACCTCAGCTTAGATCTCTGCCCCTGTCCCCTTTAAGTTTGTTGCTCAGATTTATCCACCATTGTCACACTTTGAGGTCAGGAAGGTGTATTTTGAATTTGAGAGGCATCATTTATTTCTGTGTGGTGATGGAAAAATTACTTAATCCTTTCGTTCCTGGTTTGTTTTTCCATATATGAAGCAGATATAATGATACCTTATCTGTAAGGTTGTAGGGACTATAAAAAGAATTGAAGTATATGAAACATATAACATGAAAGCTATGAAATAGTAGATGCTCAGTAAACATTATTATTAAACTTTGACATGTAAACAAAATGTATAATTTATAATTATGTTGAAAATATGTTGTTCTGTTACAATAATTTAAAACATAACTTTTGACATGTACATATGAACCTATAGATTTCACCAAATATGAGTATGTATTTGTACAGTATGTTCCATTTATGTGTTTGCACTCGTAAACACATTCTCCTTTAAATACTTTCCATATTAAAAACAGTTTTGGATTTGAAACACAAAGGATTAGTGATATTAAAAATAGCTATTGGAATGTGCTATTTATTCATAAAAATTTAAGTGATTTCTCCATATGTGGGGACATAGGTGTTTCAAAGAATTATGAAAGTCAAAACTTATAAGGAGAATTTTTAGAAAGAACACTTTAAGCAAAATATCTCTGTGAAAGTGTCTAATTCATTCTCCAAGTGTCTAGCAAGATAATTAAATGACATTAGGAAAACCAAAATAACCTCTGTGTTTTTATTTAACCTTCTTGAAAAATGTCAGTGACAAATGGTGTAATATAAAATAAAATTTGAGGCTGGTTTTCTTGACAGCTTTAAATTCTGATACTCCTTTTAGGAACTCTCCTAAAGAATTTGTTGGTGTCTGTATTTCCTCAACAGGTGCTATCACAGGTCACACTCCTTCTGAGGGTTGCCTTCATTATCCTGACGTTGACCTCCATTGGATTTCTTCTGGATCAAAGGCAAGAAGTGAAATTCTTTCATTTTATGTCATTTTATAATGTTTTAAAAATATATGTGAAACTTAGATATTTATCAAATATTTCTTATTAAAAATAAAGTTGAAACTATAATTTCACAATATTTTAAATTAAACAGAGTGGCGGTTTCTCTCATTTTTAAAATCAAACATGCATTTTAAATCTAAGCCTTTTAAATGCAATTTAGGTTTTTAAGGTTATTAAAGAAAACCTATAAATGTAATGAGTAATTTGGCAAAACATAGACCATAACTCTGAGTACTTAATAATATGTGAAACATACTTGAGTACTTTTCCTTTGCCATTGAACACTTCACAATATATGCCAGATTGTACGTACTGTGTACTTAAAATTTATGTCCTTTTCCTCACACAGCATATTTAAAGAAACTTGTATTAAATACTACCCTGGCCAGAAAATATATTCACCTGCACAATTTTAAAATGCTTTTATGGCAGGAAGTATATAGAAAAATACTTAATCACTATTGCTTAGTATTTATCAATCATTAATATTAATACCAATACCAATATTTATGCACTTAATGTGTGCCATAGAATATGTTAATTCTTACAACAATGCTCTGAGATAAGAATTACTATAAAGCCCATTTTGCAGATGAAGAAAGTCAGACAGACAGATAGTAAGAGATAGAACACAACACAAACCCAAGCAATGTGACTCCTGAATTCACATATTGCAGAATTTATATTGTAACTTCATGAAAAACTGCAAAAAAATAAGTCATTCTTAAGATTTTTATCTTTGTTGTAGTATAATTGTTTATCAAGTGGGTAATCAATATCATTCCTTTCAGGAAATTGTACATATAAAAGTACAGAAAACATACACTTAGTTTTATCGATGGTATGTCACTTTCCCAAAGAAAGTTTAATAGATGTTCTGGAATAGCGGCAAATTCTGGAGTTTTATCACGATCCAAATCATCAAGTTAGAAATGAACATACTAGTTAATGAACTCTTTAGACTATGCACTCACTATAAACACTTGGTAAAGAATGATGCATCTGATGCATTTCACATAATCATATGTAAACAGTGTGTAGAAATTTAAACTTACTTCCTTCAATACTTTAAAAGTTGTGTTTCTTATTTATTTTATTTGGCTCTCTATCCCTACTTTTCTAGACTAGAAATAAAGTATATACTGAGCCATAAAAAGAGAAAATGGAAAAACGAGTCACAGGTCCCAATGAAATAATTACCCAGATCCAGATAATCAGGATCCCACATTTTAAAGATCACAATTCTACTGGTTGCATACACTTACAAGAAGTAGCAATAAGCTAATAGCAATAGTACAGTTTCATTTTTTTAATGAAGATTTTATTTTGTCTCCATGCATACAGATAAACAGGCCAAAAAGCAGGCTATCAATTTTGTCATAATATATCTTATGGTATATTAAATCAATCTTATTGTATATAATTAGTTTAAAATCAAAACTGCCTCTGGCCTTATTCGGAAACACATACTAAAATATAGATAAGTCATTTCAATCCAGTGCAGTAGAAGCCAAAAGAGAATGGAATGATGTTTTTAAAGTGCTGAAAGAAAATTACAACCAACCTATAATATAATACAGCAAAAATAAAGGTGAAGCAAAAGTTATTTATACAGACTTCTACAGCAAACTTCACATTTGATAGTGAAATGTTGAAAATTTCCTTTTTGAAGTTGAAAACAAGTTGGATATGCTTATTATTTAACATTCTGCCACAAATAATCAATGGAGGAAGGAAAGAAAAAGAAATAAAAGGCATAAGGATTTGAAAGAAATTAATAGATCAATTATAAAATTAGTTTATATTAATTAATCTAATAAATATAACTAATGAATTAATGAAAAAATCCAAAGGATCTATTGGAAAATTATTCAAATTAATAGATGAATTTAGGAAAAATTTTAGAGAAATGGCCATCAACTGCATTTTTATGCACTAGCAAATAAAAAACTCTATGCAACTGCATGAAATACATTAAATACTAAGGAAAAGCAATCCTAAAAATGAGTAGGCTGCGGGAATGCGGCAGCAGATTAAGAGGACCCTAGGCTCACCTTGTCCCAGAAATACAAAAAGATAACTATCAAATCATCCTAAATACCCTAGAAATCAACCTGATGACTGGCAGAACAAACTCCACAAATAAAGGTAGAGAAGAGGCCTCATCGAAGAAAGTAGGAAATGCAAAAACGCAGTTTGGAAGAAAAATGGATGCTGACCTCTGTAGTGGGGAGGGAAATGTGGTGGCAGAGAAGGGCGAGAGACAGACTAGCACACAGGGGAGTGCATGGGGAAAATAAATCCCATAGCAATTGGCTTGGAAATGAGAGGGGCCAAATTTTGTGTTTTTTCAAGGAAAGGGGCCTAAAGCCTAGACTTCTAAAGATCAGCAAGCTTGGTTCAATGAGAGCCCTGGGGCATTGGGGCTGCTCTTTGGAAAGAAGGCAGGGTAAATAGCCTGCAGACATACAGACTGGAAATAGCAATCTGAAAACTGCCTGGGGCACACAGTGGAGAGGTTATTTGCTCATCTCAGAGCAAGTCCCAGAGAGGCAGCATCCACAGAGAGACCCCCGCCCCCCACCATGCTCTAGTGAACCCCTCTTCCCAGTCTGGGTTGCCTCAGTCCCAGTGCTGTGGGCCCTCTGCACAGAAGCCCCGCCAAAACCCCTACTCATACTGCATCTCCCAACCCGAGAGTTTTGTGAAGTCTCAGTTCTGGTGAGTGATGACAGGTCTCATCTCCCAAGCACACTAGAGCACACCTAGTTAAAACACACCACATTCAGGCCAGGGACCATACGCTGCCTATAACAGGCAAAGAAAGCCTCTGTAGATGACTGGCCTGAAGGATAAAGCAGTTAGGACAAACAGCAGAGCACACGCAGCACACATTGTAGACACTTCTGGAAGAGCCAGGCCCTGGGGAACAAGGGACCCTCCATGGCAGGGCACTACAGGACCTCCCCTTTGTAAGGCCATTACCCTGAAGAACAGGAGACGTAGCTGACTTTCTTAACACAAAGAAACAGGCACAGAGACTTAGACAAAATAGGAAGACAGAAAAATTTGTCCCAAATGAACAAAAGGACAAGGCCACGGCCAGAGATCTAAGTGAAACAGGCAAATAACATGCCTGATGGGGTATTTAAAACAATGATCATAAGGATATTCGCTGAACCTGAGAAAAGAGTGGAAGACACCAGTGAGACAGAGATAAAAAAAGAACCAATCAGAGATGAAGTGTGCAATAAATGAGATCAGGAAAAAGCCTCTGATGCAATGAACAGCAGGCTAGAAGAAGCAGAGGAAAACGACCTAAAAGATAGAGTAATAGAAAGTAATCAAGCTAAACAAAAGACAGAAAAAAGAATTGTGCAAAAGGAGATTAGACTTAGGGAACTCAGTGACTCCATCAAATCCAATAACATTAGCATTATAGGAGTCCCAGAAGAGAAAGAAAAGGAGATAGAAAATGTATTTGAAGAGAAAATATCTGAAAACTTCCCTAATCTGGGAAAGGAAACAGATATCCAGATCCAAGAGGCACGGAGAACTCCCCAAAAATATCAACAAAAGCAGATCCACACCAAGAAATATAATGAAAATGGCAAAATATAGTGATAAAGAAAAAAATTTAAAAGCAACAAGAAAAAGGATAGTTACATACAAACTCATAAGGCTATCAGTGGATTTTTCAGCAGAAACTTTCTAAGCCAGAAGAGAATGGCATGATATATTCAAAGTGCTGAATGGGAAAAATCTGCAGCTGAGAATAATCTATCCAGAAAGGTTATCATTCAGAATAAAAGGAGAAATGAAGAGTTCCCCAGACAAACAAAAACTAAAGGAGTTCATGACCACTAAACCAGCCCTGAAAGAAATATTAAAGGGGACTCTTTGAGTGAAAAGGAAAGACCAACAGTGACAGTACTAAGGTAGGAAACACAAAAGTGTTAAAAATGAATATTTTTGTAAAATATCAGTCAAGGACCTCACAAAAAAAAAAGCATGTAAACTATGACACCAAATACTTAAAACATGGTAAGGAGAGGAGTAAAGAAAGAATGGGTTCAAAGTAAAATGACCATCAACTTAATACAGATTGCTATATGCAAAAGATATTATATACAAACCAAATGGTAACCACAAATCAAAAATCACTAATAAATATGCAAAGAATAAAAAGAAATCCAAATATATTACTAAAGAAAACTGGCAAACCATTAAACAGATAAGACAAGAAAGGATCAGAGAAAATCTTCAGAAATAACCACAAAACAGGTAATAAAATGGCAATAAATATGTATCTATCAGTAATTACTTAAATGTAAATGGACTAAACACTCCAATCAAAAGACATAGAGTGACAAAATAGATTTTTTAAAAAGAGACTGATCTATATGCTGTTTAGAAGAGATTCATTTCAGACCTAAAAACACCTGCAGATTGAAGTGAGGAAATGGAGACACATTTATCATGCAAAAAGTTGTCAAAGGAAAGCCTGAGTAGCAATACTTACATCAGAGAAAATAGACTTTAAATCAAGACTTTAACAAGAGACAAAGAAGGGCCCTGAATAATAAAAAAAGGGGACAATCCAACAAGATATAACAATTGTAAATACTTATGCACCCAACATGGGAGCTCCCAAATGCATAAAACAGTTAATAAAGGAACTAGTTGATAAAAATATAATTATAGTAGGGGACTTTAATACCCCACTTACATCAATAGGTCATCTAAGTTGAAAATCAATTGAAACAGTGCCTTTGAATGACATACTGGGCCAGATGGGTTTAACAGATATATTCAGAACATTCCATCCTAAAACGGCAGAATACAGATTCTTTTCAAGTGCACGTGGAGCATTCTCCAGAATAGATCACATATTAGGCCATAAAACAAGCCACAATAAATTGAAAAAGATTAAAATCATATCTTTTCTGACCACATCACTCTGAAACTAAGTCAACCACAAGACCAAAAAAACAAAAAAAAACAAAAAAAAAAACCTTGAAAGAACACAAATACATGGAGATTAAATAACATGCTACTAGACAATGAATAGATGAACCAGGAAATAAAAGAAGAAATCAAAAAGCACATGGAAAGAAATGAAAATGAAAACACGATGATTTGAAACCTTTGGGATGCAGCAAAAGCAATCCTAAGAGAAAAGTTTATAGCAGTACAGGCTTACCTCAGGAAGCAAGAAAAATCTCAACTAAACAACTTAACCTTACACTTTAAGGAGCTAGAAAAGGAACAATAGACAAAACCTAAAGCCAGAAGAGGGAAGGAAATAATAAAGATTAGAGCTAAAATAAATGATCTAGAAACTTAAAAACAGTAGAACAGATCAATGAAACTGGGAGCTGGTTCTTTGAAAAATCAATAAAGATAAACCTTTAGCCAGGCTTATCAAGAAAAAAAGAGAAAGGATTCAAGTAAATAAAATTACAAATGAGAGAGGAGAAATAACAACCAAAACCACAGAAATACAAACAATTATAAAAGAATATTATGAAAAACTATATGCCAACAAATTGGCCAACCTAGAAGAAATGGGTAAATTCCTAGAAATGTATAACCTACCAAAACTGAAACAGGAAGAAATAGAAAATTTTAACAGACTGATAACCAGAAAAGAAATTGAATCAGTAATCAAAAAACTTCCACCAAACAAAAGTCCAGGACTAGATGGCTTCTGAGGAGAATTCTACCAAGCATTAAAGAAGAATTAATACCTATTCTTTTCAAACTATTCCAGAAGATAGAGGAGGAAGGAAAACTTCCCAGATCTTGCTATGAGGCCAGCATTATGCTGATGCCAAAAACAGATAAAGACCCCACCAAAAAAGAGAACTACAGGCTAATATCTCTGATGAACATAGATTCAAAAATCCTTGACAAAATACTGGAAACTGAATCCAACAATACATTAAAAAGATTGTTCACCAGGATAAGTGGGGTTTATTCCTAGATTGCAAGAGTGGTTCAGTATTCACAAATTGATCAGCATGATATATCACATCGGTAAGAGAAATAAGAACCATATGATCATTTCAATAGATGCAGAAAAAGCATTTGACAAAGTACAACAACTATTCAAGATAAAAACCCTCAATAAAGTAGGAATGGAGGGAACATACCTCAACATCATTAAGGCCATATACAAAAGACCCATAGCTAATGTAATCCTCAAGGGAGCAAAACAGAGCTTTTCATGTAAGGTCAGGAATAAAACAAGAATGTACACTCTCACCACTTTTATTCAATAGAGTCCTGGAAGTCCTAGCCACAGCAGTCAGACAACAAAAAGAAATAAAAGGCATCCAAATTGGTAAGGAAGAAGTAAAAGTTTCACTATTTGCAGATGATGTGATATGCTATATAGAAAACTCTAGACTCCACCAAAAAACTTCTAGAACTGATAAATTCAGTAAAGTCACAGGATATAAAATCAATATACAGAAATCTGTTGCATTTCTATACACCAATAATGAAGCAGCAGAAAGATAAATTAAGAAAACATTTCCATTTACAATTGCATCAAAAATAAGAAAGTACCTAGGAATAAACCTAACCAAAGAGGTGAGAGACCTGTATTGTGAAAACTGTAAAAAACTGATGAAAGGAATTGAAGGCAACACAAAGAAATGGAAAGATATTCTATGCTCATGGATTGGAAGAACAAATATTGGTAAGATGTCTACTCAAAATAGTCTACACATTCACTGCAATCCCTATCAAAATATCAAGAGTTTTTTTTTTTTTAAGAACTAGAACAAAAAATCCTAAAATGTATATGGAGCCACAAAAAACCTTGAATAGCCAAAGCACTCTTGAAAAGCAAAGCTGGGGGCATCACAATTCTGGACTTCATGTTATATTACAAAGCTTTAGTGATCTAAACAGTATGGTACTGGCACAAAAGTAGACACATAAATCAATAGAACAGAATAGAAACCCCAGAAATAAGTCCACAATTATATGGTCAGTTAATCTTCAACAAAGCATGAAAGAATATCCAATGGGAAAAAAAACAGTCTGTCTCTTCAATAGATGGTGGTGGAAAAACCAGTCAGCTACATGCAAAAGAATGAAACCGGGATCACTCTCTTACACCATACACCAAAAACAAATTCAAAATAGATTAAAAACCTAAATGCAAGACCTGAAACTATAAAAATCCTGGAAGAGAACTCAGGTAGTAACTTCTCTGACATCGGCCATAGCAACTTTTTTCTAGCTATATCCCTCGAAGCAAGGGAAATAATAGCAAAAGTAAACTGTTAGGACTACATCAAAATAAAAAGCTTCTCTACACAAATAATTAACAAAACTAAAAGTCACGTTATGGAATGGGAGAATGTATTTGCAAATGATATATCCAATAAAGGGTTAGTATCCAAAATACATAAAAGAACTTATAAAACTCAGCACCCAAGAACCAAAGAATCCAATTAAAAAATGGGCAGAAGACATGAACAGATATTTCTCCAAAGACATCCAGATAGCCAACAGACACATGAAAAGATGCTTATCATCACTTATAATCAGGGAAATGCAAATCAAAACTACAATGTGATACCACCTCAAACCTCTCAGAATGGCTAAAATCAACAATACAAGAAACAACAGGTGTTGATGAGGATGTAAGAAAAAGGAACCCTCCTGCGTTGTTAATGGGAATGCAAACTGGTGCTGCCACTGTGAAAAAGTCATTGCACTACTAGGTATTTAACCAAAGAATACAAAAACACTAATTCAGAGAGGTACGTGCACCCTTATGTTTATAGCAGCATTATTTACAACAGCCAAGATATGGAAGCAGCTCAAGAAGTGTCCATTGATTGATGAATGGATAAGGAAAATGAGATATATATATAAAATTTATAATATGTAGTTTATATATGATGTATAATATATAACTATGTTGTATTGTGTGTGTATAATGTATAATATAATATATCACTACGTTATATTGTGTCTATATACACATACATATATATATATACATATATATATATAGTGGAATGTTATTCTGCCATAAAAAAGAATGAAATCTTGCATTTGCAATGACATGGATGGAGCTAGAGAATATAATGCTAAGTGAAATAAGTCAATCATAGAAAGACAAATACCATATAATTTCACTCTTGTGTGGAATAAGAAACAAAACAAATGAGCAAAGGGAAAAAAAGAGAGAGGAAGAGAGTTAAACCAAGAAACAGACTCTTAACTATAGAGAACAACAGATGGTTACCAGAGGGGAGGGGAGATGGGTGAAATAGGTGATGGAGATTAAGGAACGCACTTGTGACGATCCCCAAGTGATGTATGGAATTGTCAAATCATGACATCGTACCCATGAAATTAATACAACACTGTATGTTAACTAACTGAAACTAAAATAAAAACTTAAAAGAAATGAGGAAAAATCTCTTTAAAACACTATCAAACTGGGGCGCCTGGGTGGCTCAGTTGTTAAGCGTCTGTCTTCAGCTCAGGTCATGATCCCAGGGTCCTGGGATCGAGCCCCGCATCTGGTCCCTGCCTGGTGGGGAGCCTGCTTCTCCCTCTCCCACTCCCACTGCTTGTGTTCCCTCTCTCACTGTGTCTCTGTCAAATAAATAAAATCTTAAAAAAAAAAAAAACACTCAAACTATTGAAATATTATGAAAAATAACTAAACAACTAAATAAATGGAGAGATAACTATATTCATAGATTAGAAAGTTTAGTATTATAAAGATTATAATTTCTCATCAAATTGATTTACAAATTTAATACAATTGGAATTAAAATTATAAAAGATTTCTTCCTGGAATTTGGCAGCCTCTTTCCAAGATATATGTATATGCAAATGCAAAGGACCTATAATAGCCAACACAGTCTTGAGGTTAAAAAAAAATGGCAGTAGTTGCTCCACTGGCTGTCAATATTTATTATAAAGCTACAGTAATTAGACATGCTTTATTGGCACAAAGATTAGAACAGAGAACCTAGAAACAGATCTATGCATATATATATATGTGTGTATATACTTGATTTGTGACAAAGGTGTCCCTGCAGAGCTGTGGGAGAAGGCTGTCTTTTCAATAAATGGTCTTGGAAACGTTTGATTTCCACATAGGAATAAGAAAAATTAACTTGACAAATATTTCACACCATAAAAAGTTAATTCTGGGGTCAAGGACTTATAGATTTAAAAGTGAGTGGAAAACTAATATAGATTCCAGCAAATAGCATAGTAACATATCTCTATAACCTTAGAGTAGGTAAAAATATTAAATGGTACACAAAAATCCCTAATCATAAAGATAAAATTGATTAGACTATAATAACATTAAGAAAATCAATTCTTCAATAATTAACTCTCATTAAGATAGTAAAATATAAAACCTTCAGATAGAAAATGCTATTTGCAAATTTTGTGAGTAGCAAACACCTTTTATCCCAAATGACTAAAAGTATTGACAAGCTCTATTGATGAAATGCTCACACACTGAAGGGAGAATTTATATTGTGATACCTAATTTGAAAGATTGAAAATTTTACTATATTTGGACATATATACCATATTACCTGGTAGTCCAAAGACATGTAAAAGAATGTTTGGACAGCATTTTTCATGATAAACAAATGCTACCAACAATCCAAATGTCCTTTACGAGGTGAGTGGATGCATGTATACTGGTACATTTACACAATGGAATGCTCTACAAGAGTGAAAAGAATGAGCTGCTGCCAAATGCAACATCATAAGTATATCTCATTAACAACACTAAATGAAAGATGCTAGGTACAAAAAGCTGTGTACAATATAATCCCATTTATAAAAAGAAAAAAAAATACAATAATTTTAAAGAATTTATGCTAATGTGGTAAAAATATTAATTTAAAAAGGAGAAAAAGGTTATGCTTATCATAAAAGGGTATAGTGATTCTTTTCAGGTAGAAAGAAGATGGAAATATTGAGGAGGTAAGAGCTACCTTTGGGGGTGCTGATATTGAGTGGTGGTTACAAGGTTGTTTATTTGTTCAAAGTCATCAAATTGCATATTTCTGTTTTATATATTTCCCTATATGTCTATTTCATTTCATAATATAAAATATTAAAAAGTAAAGCATAGAACATAATAAAAATCAATTGTGTTTTAAAGTAGAATTTTTTTGCTGTTGGAAATTACCCAGATGTTGATTTTTTTTAAAAACTAGCTTATACTGATTATATAGCATTATTTGACAAGTGAAAATTTTTAATATTTTATTCACACAACGATAAGTCGCATTACTTGAATGCAATCATATACCATTACCCTGTTTTAACTGAGTTTAAAGTACTTGAAAAAAGTGTTCTCTTTTTTTGTATAAAAATGTTATATTCAATTTTAAAGAAACAGTCATAATTAGTAGATGCAGAAGAAATATTTGAGTTAAATAGATATATTACTTTAGATTTTCTTCATGTTTCTCTTCATACCTCTATATTCTAAATTAACTAAATAATATATCTGTATTATGACATTAATTCAAGAATATTTTAATTAGAAAACTCACTTGTAACAATACTATTTATCTGTTACAAAAATATTTATCCAACAGATGTTAGATGAATATATATGAAGCTTATTTTAAGCTCATAAAGTAGCTGTTCATTCCTGTTATTACAAGATAATTTATAAATGCTTATCTGTACATGACATTCAATGCTGTTTCAAATACATAAACATACTTATTTAACTTAGAGTTTGAATTTTAAGAATACCATTTATACAAAAATATTCATCACAAAATAAATAACAAAGGTCTATATTTATGCTACCTATCATATTATGCATAATCACATATTATCCATTTTCCCAATAGTTCAGAAATCAACAATTCATGATTTTAGAGTGGTTAACTGTATTAGTCCTCCTTACAAGTCATTTTTTATATGAATGAAGTATAAAGGTATTGAGTGAGTGAAAGGAGCCTTGTTTACTTTAAATCCTAGAAATTTAGTTGTTTAGTATTTTATTTATTAGTTGAAAGTATGCTTCACCCTAACTCATCAAAGCTCAAACTAAGCAATACATTGATAAAGAACAGATTTTCTTTAAAAAGATGCATTTTATTTCTTAGTTTAATGGCTGTTTTCAAACAGCTTCAGAGGCACATGCTCTTCAAATATATTAAAATACTGTGTATTTCTTGAAAATTAAAAGAAATGTGTATCACTATATCAATTATAACATGTAAACATATTAAGAGCATCTTTAAAGCTAATATATGTTAATGACATTTGTTTCAGACCTAAGGCAGCTGTTCTGGAAACTTTCCGTTGCTTGGTATTCCTCATGTTGTGTAGATTTGGTCATCTGAAGCCTTTCATTCCTTTTTTGTCATTTGCCTTTGAGGTAAGACATTTGTTTTAGGAAGCTATAGCATGATTATACATCTATTGTGTATTTAATCCATTCATTCAACAATGTTTTTGTCTATTTTGTGACTAGTACTTGTGGGAAACTTACTTATTCATGTACTTACCATACCGTATTAATTGTTTCACCTGGAGCTAGTTAATATTGTTGAGTTTCAGCTTTTTGGTCTTTAAATTTGGATTGGTATCATTGACTTCATAGACTTGTTGGACAAGTTATAATGTTTATAAAGAAAAAGTAGGCCACATAGTTGGTTTTCAGCAAGTAAAAAAATTACAGAAAGTTATTTACGGCTTTTAAGGTAAAGATTTGTTTAAAATGTCGTATCAGTTACCCACAAGAGATGATGATTTTATAGAAATAAACCATTGATGTCACTGAGATTTTTCTACAACTGAAAAATATAAGTTAAAATTTAACCTTCTGTGATGATTAAAACTTATCTTCCAAGAACTTCCAAAAACTGGGGGGTATATATTTATTATCTCAGATCTTAGACAACTGTTAAAAAAATTTTATTCTCATCACTAAACTTTTAATGGACACGGTTTTATTCTTTTAAATTAAGAGTTATATCATTTAACTTTGGTGCTGAAAAGCCTACTAACATGCCCAGAATATACAATAGGTAACCCCTTTTAAACATGAAACATGAAAGCAAACCTTCTGCCAGCATCAATGGAAAGACTAAAATAGGCACTTTATAATTTAGTAATGATAGTAAATTGGAGCAAACTCTTTGGAAAACAATCTGGCGCTACCATACAAGGCATATGAGTCTAAAAATGAGGGAGGAGAGATGTATATGTATAAATGTATATATTATATACATGTAAATATATCTGGAAAGATAAATAGAATTTAATATATGGTTGCCTATGGAAAGGCCAATTGTGTGAGTAGGAGAAAAAAATATGGGGAAGATTTTCTTAACATTAAGTTAATATTCTTTACTACCTTTACATTTCTGCACCACCTGATTATATTTCTTTAAAAGTCATGTAAATTTAGGAAATGAGGCATAAAATGTTAGTATCAGGATACTAGATATCATCCATCTAATACATTTTGCATTTAAATAGGTACTAAATAAAGTTTATATGATGGGTACTTATATTGTTTCTTGAGATTACAACCTAAAAACAAAATGAAGAAACATAAATTATACATATTTAATGAAATTTGGAAATATACATGCCAAAAAATAAAATATTAAAATCAAAGAATAGCATTCTCACACTCTAATGAGGGAAGATATTGTAATTATAGGTATAAAAGAAAATAATTCCAATTAATGAATCTACTCTTGGGTATACTATGGTAGTTTATCTTCAATGATCCAGAAGTAGAGAAATGGGTTCTTTAAGGTAGCCATGGTATAAACAAATGGGAATGTAGGATTATAGAACCATATTGAATTTGGGGTTCTTTGATGATGGGATAGTGGAGAACAGTGTAGTGTGTCTGACTTTTGAACATGATGAATTCTAGTGGTGAGATGCTGTCCATTTACTTATTTTAGTCAGTAGGAGAACATGAGTGGCTAAGACTTGAGCTTTGAAGCCACATTGCCTGAATTTGATTTCTAAATCAGAAACTTACTAGTATTTGTCAGCTTAAATATTCTTTGCCTTGCATTCTTTGTCTATAAATGGATGAAATAATAAGGTCTGTCTAATAGAAATTTGAGGATTAAAGGAGAATCTGTGTAAGAGATTTAGCATAGTGCGTAACATACAGTACATGCTCAATAAATATTAGATGCTATTATTATTATAATTTTATATGAAATGAAAGATCCCTTGGAATAATACTTTGGTTTGCCTCAGGATCCAAAAGTCAAGTATGGGAACAACTGAGTAGAGGAGCAAATAATGTTGAACCTAAAAGTCATGATTATGAACTCTTAGTCTAATGCTGACTCTATGACATGAGACTCTGTGCCTCAGGTTGTTTACCCGTAAAATAGGTTTGATGAGAGTTGACATGCACTGAGATTTTATTATGTTCTAAACGCCTTACTCCTATTACTTCATTTAATCTTCGTATCAGTGTAATGGGGTATAGCTACTATTATTATTTTTATAACAAAAAATTGAGTTACAGAGAGGTTGAAAACTTGTCTGAATTAACATAACTAATAAGTGAACAAGTCAGGATATAAATTCAGACAGTCTGACACTGTGACTCTTAATTTAGCAACATTTTCTTCCATGTAATGATAGCAATACTTATTCACCTCAAGGAATTTAGATAAAAAATACAGATGCAACGTAGCAAAAGTACTTTGAAAAACATAAAGACCAAAAAAAAAAAGGTCTTATCAATTTGATGGCAAAAATGTTTTGAAAAGACTAATGGCTTCAATAACTTACCTCTGAATTATCTTTAGTTCATGATTCAAGGGAGGGAAGACATAATGGCAAAATCTTTCAGGCTGCTCACCTACTCTTTCCAGAACCTGTTCTTGTCCATCTAGGCACACAGACTGCTGATTCTTCACGACTAAACACTGACTGTGATTTGCCAAGAAAACATTTCCTTAATATGGTGTGTTAATACTATCTATTTACATGGTTTGGTGCAAAAATTTAATGACAAAGGGTAGCACATAGGAAGCACCTGAAACATTTTAGTTACTATCTTTGTTCATATTACTATTAGTACCCTATTTTATAATTAAATATTATTGCTGCTATTATTATTAAAGTATTATCATCATCATTATTATTAACCATTGAATTTCCATTGGTAAAACTCCACAAGTCTTCTCTGACCAGAGGTCAATAACTATATGGTAAAGACTGGGCAAGTATTTCATTATCAATGTTTTACTAGTGAAGCAGCCTTTTCTTCCACTTCTTTTTTGAGTTCAAGAAAAATGCAAATTACTAGTTATCAATTCTTATGTTCTTTAAATTCAAAATTAAAAAAAAACGAGTTATCAGGGGCGCCTGGGTGGCTCAGTCGGTTAAGCGACTGCCTTCAGTTCAGGTCATGATCCCAGGGTCCTGGGATCGAGCCCCGCATCAGGGGTGGGGTCCCTGCTCAGCGGGGAGCCTGCTTCTCCCTCTCCCACTCCCCCTGCTTGTGTTCCTGCTCTCGCTATCTCTCTCTCTGTCAAATAAATAAATAAAATCTTTAAAAAAAAAAAACGAGTTATCAGTTCTTATAGTCTTAATTGTGAATTTCATATTTGTGTTTTCCTCATATTAGAAATTATGTAAATTTTTACTATTTATTGTAGTATTAATAGAACTAATTCTTTGCATTAAATGGGGAGAAAAACCTAATAAATAGCCTCCGTGACTACATTCAGTAGGAATCAGGGGTGAATGTATTATTAAGGACACAATGTTCTCATCATTTTTCTTTGAAGCTATCATTAAAATCAGTGTCATTGAAGCAGTTAATCCCTTCTTTTATAAATTAATGTTGTATATATTGGCAACATCAGCTTGCAGCCCTGTGACTCTTCTCTATTTACCTAGAAGGCTGGTTGGAAGTTTTTCTGTTATACTACTTCATTATGTAAGTCAGATGCCATAGATTTGCACGGTAACCATCCTTCCACACTAGGCCTGTACTGCTGGTTACACCCACAGCTTTAAACACATACACACAAGCACACACAGGATGGAATATTGACCATAAAATTTTACTTAGATTATAAAACAGCTCTTAGGTAATTACAATTCTGAGTCACAAGTACAAAGCAGATTTTAAATTTGATCCTGTGTGATCTGTATGTAGAAAATGTATTCCCTTTAGCTTCTATCCATAAGAATATGAAGCAAAGGAGTGGTGCTGGGACTATTTATAAATAGAATTAACTGCTATAGAAATGCATAGTTGTTTATTTAGTGTGTGCAGTGGTTAGTCCATGCCCTTGCATATTTCTTTAGTGAGGTCAGTTAATATTTTGACCACCAATTCATATACTTTTTTTAAAAAAAGATTGATTTTATTTATTTATGTATTTATTTATTTAAAGAGCGTGAGTGTCAGGGGTTTGTGGTGCAGAGGGAGATGGAGAATCTCAAGCAGACTCCACGCTGAACAGGGAGCCTGACCCGGGACTCCATCCCGTGGCCCTGGGACTATTACCTAAGCCGAATGATCATGACCTGAGCTGAAGGCAGATGCTTAGCCATCTGAGCCACCCAGGTACCCCTCATGCACAGGAAATTTGACAGAAGAACAATCCCTTCATTCTTCCATTCATTCATTTCTCACTAACATACAGCACATTTTTTTTTTCTACTATCTCATGTGTAATTTGTTCTTTCTAAGATGTGCCTATGAAACTGTGGTTGATTTATTTTTTTCTTACATCAGTAGCTTTAAAAATATCTAATCTGATGAGCCTTTTTAAAGGGAAGATAGCAAAATCAAAAATAAATAGCAATTTTTGATAAGTATACATGTATATAAGAGAATGGGAAATACTCATTTACAGATATTTTGATCCTATATGTATTTTGTTTCATATAACTTTTTCTTTAACTGAGAAGATAGTTAAGGTACTGGAGAAAGTATTGGCTTTGAAGTCACACAAATCTAAGTGTCATTCCCAGCTCTGTCAATTGGTTGTGTGGTCTTCAGGAAGTTATCTAAAATAACCACAGCTTAGCTCCCTAGCTTTTTCCCTCAGCAAAAAGAAGAATAAAAATCCCCCAGGGATTGTTTTGATATTCAAAGGACTAAAGGAGATAGAATGTAGCATAATACCTGGTATGTAAGTAGTGAGAATTATTCATAATAATTATATACATATATATTATAAACACACATACATACAGAAGCTACGCATACACATTTAAAATAATGTTTTTAAAACTAGGACATTTAAAGCAATGAAAATATGAACCTGAAAATACCTGCTTTCTAGTGGCCAAATAATTTGAGTTGATTACAAAAGAACTTTTGGAATTTGAAGAATGGCTTTAAAATCTGATTTATAGATTTTAGTTTAGTTATGTCATTAAAACATCACTCCTAAAGGGTAAACCAACTTGTATCTGCTGAAGATGTGCACAAGAGCTGGGTAGAATTTGGAGAGGAAGAATTTGGGAGGAAGGTGGAGAGCACTTGACTTAAGGGAGAGTACAATGAAAAGTCCATGAATCAGGGGAGACCATGGGCTGCTTAAGTGATGACAGGAGCCTAGTAACAGCAGCCCAAAGTGTGGATCCTGATAGGAGGTAAATAAATGCCCATGGAGGATAGAACCAGCTTGCCTAATGCTTTCAGTGGTAGGCAGAAACGTTTATTCCACACTTACTGGAACACCAGCTCCAGTAAAAACAGAGCAAAAAGCCCTGTCTTTGTGGAGATTAGCTTTTAATCAGTGTATTAATTTTTGATTGCTGTGTAACAAATTACCACAAATTTAGTGGCTTAAAACAACACACATTTATTATCTAACAGTTCCCATGGGTCAGGAGGTCAGGCACAGTTTTGCTCAAAACTCCGTTCAGGGTCTCCAGAGGCTGCATTTAAGGTAAGTCTTGGCCAGATTGTGTTCTCATCTGGAGGCTCAACGACGGAAAAATCCACTTCTGAGCTCATTCACATTGTTGACAGAACTCATTTCCTTGCAGCTGTATGACTTAGGGCCCCGGCTTTTTGCTGGCTTTTGAGTGGAGGCTGCTCTCAGGTGCTGGAGGCTGCCTGCAGGTCCACCCCACGTGGGCAGCCTCAACATGGCTGCTTACTTCATCAAACCTGGAAGGAGAACTTTGCTTTAGGGCTCAACCGCTCTTCTTAAGAGCTTTTAGCTGATTAAGCTAGGCTCCTCCAGGAGAATCTCCTTTTTTATCAAATGAAAAACAACTGATTTAGGATCCTAATTACAGCTGCAAAATCCATTCATCTGTGCCATATTCTGTTGGCTAGAAGCAAGCCCTAGGCCTCATCCACACTCCAGGAGAGGGGATTGTACAAGCTAACAGGTCATAAACGGCAAGGGTGGGGATCATGTGGCCACCCTAGTTTCTGTCTGCCACAGTTGGGGAAGATGGACACAATAACTCAAATACTTACATACATAGACATATATGTTTATACTCACATATATGGCTTAGCAGATCATTATTAAAAAATACATCAGGGATGGAGGAGGCAAAATTTTTTAGAACATGGTGGTGACATTTCAGTTAAGACCTGATGTGAGGGCAAAAACCATATGGATTCCAGCAGAAGAGCCCGTAAAGGCAACATCAAGTGCAAAGGTGCCGAGGCACATTGTCCTATTATGGACGTGAACACTGCACATGTTTGCAATTGAGTAAGCAAGAGGGAAAGTGGTAGAAAATACAGTCAGAGCAGTAATGGGGGTCAGACCATGTGAGCCCTTTTGGTCATTGTAATTACGCATTTTACTCCAGGTAAAATGACCCCCCTGGAGAGTTGAAGCAGAGGATGTGTATGAACTGACATTTTAAGATCACTTTGATGGCTGAGTTGAGGACAATGAAAGGGGGGTAGGAAGAGGGTGCGAGGACACGAGTTAGGACACTGTCATAGGCATGAAGGTGAGAGAAATGAGTGTCCTAGAGAACGTGAGAAGTTGTCAAATTCAGGAAGCAATCTTGAAGTAGAAAAGGCAAGATTTGCTCACAGGTCAGATGAGAAAATGGGAAAAAAAAGAGTTGAGAATGACTATGATGGTTTTGGTCTGAGAAAATAAAAGGATGCA
This sequence comes from Zalophus californianus, assembly GCF_009762305.2. NCBI lineage: Eukaryota > Metazoa > Chordata > Mammalia > Carnivora > Otariidae > Zalophus > Zalophus californianus. Next base: position 47,471,669 of record NC_045606.1, on the reverse strand, counting down.
GTTACCATGAACTAAGATGGGAAGAATCTAGGAGGAAAAGTTAAAAGTGGTAGTGGATCTCCAAGTTCAATTTTATTTGATGGGATTGTGTTTATTGATTTCATAGTTATCTTCCTGCTGATAGAATTCTTAATCTGTTTTGCACAAACAATTCAATGCAGAGAAGGTAGATGGGAAGAAAATACATCGACATTTTATTAGTGGTTGTGTTTATGTGTTGTGACTTGAATTTTTTTCTTTGTGATTACTGCATTTTTTAATGAACATATATTATCTTTAATCCTATATCGTGAAGTCTTTTTTTTTTCTTAGCCAAGTTTACCTGTTCACAGTTTTGTAATAGGAGTTAAGATGAAATATATAAAAGATATGTCTGGACAACCAGAGAGAAGTCAGAGCTTCAGTTAAAGACATTTGAATGCTGTTGGCAATGCCAGGGAGCAGCACAACATGGATGGGAGGTACTCCCACCAGCTGTGCTATCAGAGTCCCGGGGCTGCTATCTATATGAGGTGTCACTGTAAAGTAACTGAAATCATGTCATGAAACCATGATATTTTTAATTAAGACTAATTTTTTAGACCAATTTAAGTTTTCCAGCAAAACTGAGGGGAAGGTAGAGATTTCCCATCTACCCCTTGCCCCCACACATGCACAGCCTCTTTGACTATCAACATTCCCCACCAGAATAGTGCATTTGTTACAACAGATGAACCTAGGTTGACACATCAGAGCCACCCAAAGTCCATAATTTACCTTATGGCTCTCTATTGGTGTTGAAAATTTATGGTTTGGACAAATGTATAGTAACAAGTATCCATTGTTATAGGATCATACAGAGTATTTCCACTGCCCTAAAACTCCTCTGTGCTCTGCCTTGTCATCCCTCCCTGTGCTCCTCAATCCGTGATAACCACTGATCTTTATACTGTGTCCATAGTTCTGCCTTTAGTCATATAGTTGGAATCAGACAGTATGAAATATTTTCAGATTGTCTTCTTTCACTTAGTAATATACATTTAAGTTTACTTCATGTCTTTTCATGGGTTCATAGCTCTTTGTGTGTGTGTGCTGAACAATTTTCCATTGTTTGGATGTACCACAGTTTGTTTATTCATTCACCTACTAAAGGACATTTTGGTTCCTTCCAAGTTTTGGCAATTATGAATAACAATGCTATAAACACCCTGTGCAGGTTTTTTTGTGGACATAAGTTTTCTGTTCCTTTGGGTAGATATGAAGGAGCACAATTGCTGGATCATATGGTAAGAGTATGTTTAGTTTTGTCAGAAATCTCCAAACTGTCTTCCAAAATGGCTATACCATTTTGCATCCCTGAATAAGAGTTTCTTTTGCTTCATATCCTCACCAGCATTTGGTGTTAGCATTTGGTGTTAACAGTTCCAGATTTTGGCCATTCTAATAGGTGTTTAGTGATATCTCATTGTTTTAATTTGCATTTCCCTGTTGACATATGATATGGAGCATCTTTTTGTATGATTGTATGTTCTTTGGTGAGGTGTCAGTTAAGATCTTTGGCCCATTTTTTAAAATTCTGTTGTTTTTTTTATTGTTGAGGCTTTTTTGTTTTATTATGTTCAGTTAGCCACTGTATAGTACATGGTTAGTTTTTGATGTAGTGTTCAATGATTCATTAGTTAAGTATAACACCCAGTGCTCATTACAACACTATTGTTGAGTTTTAAAAGTTCTTTGTATATTTTAGATGACTGTTCTTCATCAGATGTGTCTTTAGGAAATCTTTTCTCCCAGTCTGTAGCTTGTCTTCTCATTCTCTTGACATTGTCTTTTGCGTAGCAGAAGTTTTTAATTTTAAAAATTCAGCTTATAAATTATTTCTTTGATGGAGTGTATCTTTGGTGTTGTATCTAAAAAAGCAATGCCATACCCAAGATCATCTATGTTATCTTCTAGGAGTTTTATAGTTTTTCATTTTTAAATTAAATGTGTGATCATTGAGTAAATTTTTGTAAAGAGTATAATGTCTGTGTCAGATTCATTTGTGTGTATGTCCATTTCTTTCAGCACCTTTCTTTGAAAAGACTATCTTTGCTCCATTGCATTGTCCTTGCTCCCTTGTCACAGATCTTTTGACTATATTTATGTGGGTCGATTTCCTCACTCTCTATTCTGTCCTATTGATATAATTGCCTATTCTTTCACGAATACTACACTACCTTGATCATTGTTGCTTTCCAGTAAGTCTTAAAGTCAGGTAGTGTTAATCCACCAACACTGTCCCTCTCCTTCAATATTGTGTTGGCTATTCTGGGTCTTTTGCCTTTTCCTGTAAACTAGAATCAGTTTGTCAATATCACAAATTAACTTGCTGGGATTTTGATGGTGATTGCATTGAATCTAATTGGAAGAACTGACATCTTGACAATATTGAGTCTTCCTATACGTGAATGCAGAGTATCTTTCCATTTATTTATTTATTTATTTATTTAAGATTACTTATTTGAGAGAGAGAGAGTATGGGGAGGGAGTGGCTGAGGGAGAGAGAGAATCTTAAGCACACTCCCGCTAAGTGGGGAGCTCCATATGGGGCTCTGTCTCACAACCCTGAGATCATGACCTGAGCCAAAATCCAGAGTTGGATGCTTAACCGACTAAGCCACGCAGGCGCCCCCTCCATTTATTTAGTTTTTTATTTCATTCTTGGAGTTTTGTAATTTTCCTCATACAGAACTTGTATATACAGTATTTTGTTAGATTTATTGCCTGCATAATTTTTTTTTTAGTTTTAATGTGAATTGCATTGCACTTTTATTTTCAAATTCCACTGGTTCATTCCTGGTATGTAGGAAAGTGATTGACTTTTTCTATTAACCCTATACCCTGCAACCTTATCCTAATCACTTATTAGTCCCAGGAGTTTTTTGTTGATTCTTTCAGATTTTCTACATAATCATGTCATCTGCTTAGCTTAGCAAGAAAGGAACAGAATGAGGAGTTTAGTTGTTGACTTTTTATTTATAGATTTTTCACTAAAATAATCAGAAAGCTTAAGTTAAACTATATTCATATATAAGCTTTTTCGCTATATCATCATTTTTTTAAATTTTTACCAATAAATATCATAGGTAATTTTAGTTTACAAATGCTACAGGTAGTATTCCAAGTGGTTTATAAATATAATTTCCTTAAATACTCATAGCAACTTTATAATGTAGATGCTACTATATGTCACATTTAACAGATGAGGAAATTGACAAGTAATTTGCCCAAGGCCACAATCCTGTATGCAGAAAAGACAGGATTCAAACCCAGGCAAGTCTGTAACCTGTGCCTTTGACATGCTATACTGTGAATCGTGCCTTGAATTGTTTAGCTACTGTTATGTGTCAATGTTGGGCGTTCTTTTTTTTTTATTTTTATTTTTAGTCTGGATTCATTTAGTTACAAGTGCTAGAAAACTCAATAAACACTGGCTAAGAACAAGAGTGAAAATAGTGATTTATGTTCAGTGTTGTTATTCTTCAGGGCCTGGTCCTGGGATCCTGCTTTCTTCTCTATCCACCCTCACCCATTTCTATTTCTTTAAACACCATGGATGTAGTGATGACTCCCAAAATTTTATCCCCAGACCAGAACTCTAACCTCAGCTGTAAACTCACACATTCTGTTACCTATTTAAGATCTTCTCCTGAATGAGGTAGACACATCAGACAATTGCATATGCAAAGGTGAGCTCTTAATGCCTTTCTCCTACATATTCTGTTCCATCTCAGTAGATTTAGATCTCAATAAATAGGCACCACAGACACTTTCACTTAATTCATATATCTAGTAATCATTCTTGTTTTACCTTCTCTTTTGCCACCCACTCAGCAACTTCTGTGACTTCTACTCCAAAATACTTCTTAGACTTCATCCCCATTGTCACCAACCTAACTGAAAGCACCAGCATATCTTGTTAGGTCTGATACAGTATATTCCTAAATATTCATTCACCTTACTCTATGCTTGATACTTTCTGATACACTTTATATGTATAACATGATCAAGTTTAATTTAAACTGCTAAATAGCTTTAGATGGCACTTGGAATAAAATCCAAACCCTTTACCATAACCTACAAGGCCCTCAGTGAAACATTCATACTCAGTTGCCACTACTGGCTCATTCCTCAGTCTTGGAAGTTAAGCTAATGAAAAAAATACATGGATAAATAAAATTATGGCTCTAATATACAGCAGGTTACTTTATTTCTAATAAAGTCATGAGAAAGATCATGTAACTTTTTTCATTGGCATAGTTAGGGATTTCTTGGAAGAAACCTACTTCAACAGAAAAGAAAAAAAACAACTATGATGTGTCTGCAGGTCATTTTGATTCATCTCAATATTTTTCTTTAATTACCTCATCTTTTAAAATTTAAATACACTTATTTTAAATGGAAAATTTTTCACTATAGTAATAGAAAACCCTAAAGTTAAAAATACCCAGAAACAGAAATACCCAATTTAAAAGGTCATAAGTTTTTGAAATAAAAATACTAGTAAAAATAAAAATCCTAACTCACAAAAGTCATATCTGAAAATTAAATCCCTATGAAAATGGCATTAAATGTGATTATTCAGGAACATAGGGATGTTTAGCTTTAATGTAATTGTCAGAGTCACTTCTAGCATTCACATTTCCATCCTAACTCCTGTTTTATTTTATTTTTTTATTTATTTTTATTTTTTTTAAGATTTTATTTATTTATTTGAGAGAGAGAATGAGATAGAGAGAGCGCATGAGAGGGGAGAGGGTCAGAGGGAGAAGCAGACTCCCCGCCGAGCAGGGAGCCCGATGTGAGACTCGATCCCAGGACTCCGGGATCATGACCTGAGCCGAAGGCAGTCGCCTAACCGACTGAGCCACCCAGGCGCCCTCCTGTTTTATTTTAAATGTGTATATCCCCAAAAATTCATTTGAATAAGGTCAAAACAAACAAATGAAATTAAGATAAGTAAAAAACAAAAACAAAAACTTTGTACCTGAAACTAATGTTACACCGTATATTAACTACCTGGAATTTAAATAAAAACTTGAAACTAAAAATAAAATAAAAAATAAATAAATCACATGATCAATCCAAACAAAAAAAAATTAAGTAACAACCTGGAAACTCACAGAGATGTACTTTTTTTTGTCTCACAGGCCCTGATTATGGGTCCTGGAGATCAGCCTTGAGGACACATTCGATGTCAGAAGATACATATACTTGAGTCCCCCAAGTGATGGATATAGGGTACATACCTTTCAGCGTACCTGAAGTCCCTGCTAAGTAATGGAGAGTAGTGCTTTAGATCTTAAAGACCTTGGGATGGGACTCATTTTGGAGTGCAGAAAATCCCACCTGCATCCAAAGAGGATATCCTTGGAGGGACCCTTAGCAACCTATTCCAGATTTCTGACTGAAATCATATCAAGTAGCACCATTCGTATGCATTTTAACCTTTAGGAAACATCCTTCCTGTTGTCCAACTCTGGAATCTAATTTGTCATGCCTTTTTTTTTAAAAAAAGTTTTTTTTAAGATTTTATTTATTTATTTATTTGACAGAGAGAGACACAGCAAGAGAGGGAACACAAGCAGGGGGAGTAGCAGGCTTCCCGCTGAGCAGGGAGCCCGATGCGGGGCTCGATCCTAGGACCGTGGTATCATGACCTAAGCCGAAGGCAGACGCTTAACGACTGAGCCACACAGGTTCCCCTTGTCATGCCTTCTTATTAGTTACCTTTTCAACATGATTATCTTGCCTGGGCAGATCTTTTGAAAAAAAAAAAATTTACCAATGTTAACAGTTTGCCACCTCAGGTGTTTTTGTGCAGAAGAGGAAGCCAACACTCAGCAGCAACAACAATAAGACTGTTCAGCATTTATTTATTCAGTAAGTATTAAAGGAGCCCTGGCAGCACCTGCTACAGAGCTGTTACCCAAATGGAGGAGAGCATGTTGCTGGAATTTTAATCTTACATAGAATGCTGAATTAAATATTTATTGATTTCAAATAACATGACATGTAGAATCAGATGTCCCTTGTTACCTAAATGTTTGGTCAAAATACCTGAATCAGTAAGTGAAGGAAGGTTTAACAGTTCTTAGCAGCTTCATGGTTCATAGATTCTTCATTCTTTCTGTTTTTGGTAAAATTCAGCTTTTCTTGGTGTTTATCTGTTTCTACATAACAAACCAACCCAAAAGGGCTTATTTATTATTTCTCACAAATACATTGTGGTTCCACTGTTCATTTCTCTTAGGCTCACTTATTGGACTATATAGGGATCAGCTGGGCTGGACAGTCACATGGGTCACATGAAGGGTCTCAGCAGGAACACCTTTATTTTCCCTCCCTAACCTCTCACTCTCCAGTGGGCCAGACTTCTTGAAGCCAAGGTTCTGGAACATAAAAAAAAACTCACTTCTGCCATTTTCCATTGGTCACAGCACATGACCAGTCTAGCCAATATTCAAGGGTGGAAAATGGACTCTATCTCTTAAATGAAGATCAGTCAGGTCAATTGTAAAGGGGCATATCTGAAATTATGGCCATTATGCAACCTACCACATTTGGGTCTTATGTGATTTAAATTCATGATGATTAGTATATCACAGAATGTAAACATATTTGTCTAAAGCCATCACAGACAATTCATTTCAGCTTTATATTCGGTCACATTGTGAACACAAAGAGACTGCACCCAACTTTTTTCATGAAATATATGGTAATCTGCCATAAACATACTTATGGATTCAAGGGGAAAATCACACACACACACACACACACACACACACACACACACACACACACACACACACTGACCTATGAATATTCATGGCATACAGCATTTCTGAATAGTCTATTTTAAAATTATTCAAACTTCAAATATTTTTATCAACTGCACAAAGTTTATTTATGGGTAGTAGTTTTGTTTTAAATAATACCTGTCTTCATATCAACTCATAATCATTTTCCTATCATCTAGTATTTATTATATATTAAATTACATAAAATATTTTTAAAAGATAATAACATGAAAACCACTCAATTAAAACTATAATATTACAGTACCAGTGAAGTATTATTAACACCTGTGATCTACTACCTTTTTGATTCCTTCTCTCTTTCACGCTCCCACAGATACAACTCTTATTTTATTCTTACTGCTTATCATTTCCATGTGTTTTCTAAACAAGTTCTATTTTTTCATATTCATAAATTTATCACTAAGTCATATTTGATTTATTTTTTAAAAATGTTTGAGTGCAATAAAATGGTATCATACCAAATATAGTTTCCTTCTATTTCCTTTAATTTACTGAATGTTTTATTTCTAAAATGTATCCTTTTTCTTTCACGTAGTTGTAATTCATTCACTTTGATTGCTATAAAGTATTTTGTTCTACAACTATATTAAAATATCCATTCTCTAGTGCTTGTTCCTAGCTTTTATTTTTATAGTCCTGCAGTGAAAATTCGTGCACACGTCTTCTAGTGTACATGGCATTTATGTAGTTTCTCTAGGTTATACAGTAGGGGTAGAATGGCTAGTTATAGGAAATGTGCATGATTACATTAAGAGAATGTCAAGTTGTTTACCCATGTGTTATAAAATACCACTATCAGAGTATATATGCCCTCATCAAAGCCAGAATTATCTTTTGTTCATCTGGGGATTAAGTATCTCATTGTATTTCTAATTACCATTTTCCTGTTTACTGCTAAAGTGAATCATTATTTCATCTTTATTGGCCATTCATATTTCTTTTCCTGTGATAGGCTTTTTCATGTCATTTACCCATTTTTCTATATTGTTGTTATTTTCTTCTGCTTTTTAGAAATTCTATATATGAAATACCAATCCTTTTTCATTTATATTTGTTAAAAGCATATTCTCCCAGTTTGTAGTTTGTCTCATTGCCCTGGGATTGAACTCAAATGAATCTCATTTCCACAGAGTAATGCCAAATAACAGTATACTACCTCCACACATGAAGATGGTACTACTAAACCATTCATTATTAGTAATTCAGATAAGCATAAACTTTTTTCTATATAATGCTAGATATATCTAGTAACAATTCCTCCTCTAACCACCAGTATGCCTACATAACTCCTGAACAGGGCTATGAATCAAGGCTATAATTATGCAAAAATATAATGCTAACATATAATTTGAAGATTAATTCCACAATCATGGCTCCTTTAGCAAGGTTTATGGACTATTTGAATTTTAAATACATAGATCAGGATTTCCCCCATCCTTTTGTATGGGAGAATACTCAAATTTAAAGTTTATTCAAAATCTACTCTATTGCATAGCAAAACTGCTAAAATGTACTGAAATTCCCTTATGTATATTGATGCTATATTACTGAGAATATATTTTATATGACATAAGAAATTTTTATTTTTAGCAAAAAAAATGCAGAATTCAGGAAATAGCATAAAAGACACAAACACTGAGAGTTTGTTTTTTTTTTTTAGCAAATTTGGCATACAGCATTTGAGATTTTGTCATTCTTTGAGATTTTGTCATTCTTTCATATAATAAAGCTTTGGCACTTTTCCTTCACCTTTAACTCAATTTAAGTGTCATTGTCACTTTTAAAATATTTTTGTCCTTTCACTTTCCCTTACCATCCTTGTATTTCTAGTATCTAAAGATATCATTTTTCAAGGTTTATCATCACATACAATTAACAAATATTCACCCTGTTCCAAGTTTTGTGCTTTATGTGTGTAATCTCATTCATAATGCACATATATCTCCTATTTCATACTATGTACTATCCTATAAGAGTGGATAGAAAATAACTATAGTAGGGACACCTGGGTGGTACATTTGTTTAAGCATCCAACTCTTGGTTTCCACTCAGGTCATGATCTCAGGGTCACGAGATAGAGCCCCGCATCCCCTCAGTGTGTAGTCTGCTTAGGTTTCTCTCTCCCTCTCCCTCTGCCCCTCCCGCTCATGTTCTCTCTCTCTCTAAAATAAATAAATAAATCTCTTTAAAAAAAAAAGAAAATAACTAATATATTTGGTGAGAAGCAGACTAAGTAATAGGTGAAAATAAGCTCTTTGAGGTGATTTATATGTGGCCCTTTTTAAAAAAAATACTGTCCACTTCCTGTTACTCTTCCAAAAATACTTTTTCTTGCTATGAACAACAAAATATGTGGTAACCAAAATGAAGCAATATTAGAATATAGTAGTGCTTTTTTCTTTAAATATATATTATATATATAATTACAGTAGATTATATAAATATGTATACATATATATATAGCCATATTAAATTTCTTGAAATGTATTGTCTCTTGTGTAGGATTTTAAAATACTGAATCCACATACAAGAAAATGTTAATCCATGATAGTTACCTATGTATCATCTTTTCCTATTAAAATGGTTAAAATTAAGAGACATAGATATATTTGTACCCATCCACCTCTTCTCTCTTGCCCTTATTTGAAAAGCCCCTGCATGGGCATTCACTAAGAGCAGATGCTTTGGCAAATACTTTAGGTTGAAGGAGATTTTCACCATTAGGTGTTTTTTCTGCATTTTACTGTTATGTGTATTATAAAGAACACAAATTTTATACATTTCTGATTAGTTCATACTGAAATCATCAAAACATAGGTGAAATCTAAAGGGGAATTTTACATTAAAAATACTGAGCATCGGTGGAGGGCGCCTGGGTGGCAAAGTTGGTTAAACCTCGTACTCTTGGTTTCCGCTCAGGTGGTGATCTCAGGGTCTTGGGATCAAGCCCCACATCAGGCTCCGCTGAGCACAGAATCTGCTTGGGACTCTCTCTCCCTCCCCCTGTGCTCTGTCTAAAATAAATAAATCTTTGAAAAATAAAAATACTGGGTTTTTAAAATATATTTTAAATGCATTTCTGTCAGTTTAGTTTCTGCTTGTTTTGTTTACTTTGTCTTTTTTTTTTCTTGTTTTGGCTGTTCTTGTTTGAAAACAGGAAGTGATTCCTTGCCAAGAGTGGTTTAGCTAGAAGAGCAAACATGTTGAATTTAACATTGCAAATTTAGTAATTTTGAGTGAGGTTTAAATGGATACAATCTCTATTAATTATATTGTTTGTATAAAAATAGAAATTCAGGAATGTTAGAAATCTAGCTCTCTGCATGGCCGATTCCTGACCACTGAACCAGTTTCCATCCTGTCGACTCATATCCCTCTACATTTTTCACGGATGTCCTTTAATCTGACTTATTTGTGGGTCTAATCCGCCAGTGCCAGCATGGTGAATTACGAGCAGCAGTTTAAGGTAAACATCATTTACTCATAAGAAATTGTTTCCACATCACCTCGGTTTTCTGCTTGGCGTTTAAAAAAAGAAACGCTGCCCCTTTTTATAATCACTTGTCCTACGTTTGAAATAATAAAGAGCCCCACATTTTGCCTGCTCCAGTCTGAGTGTGCCGCGCGTTGTGCTATGATTTATGACCTGAGCATCCGACACTCTCCATGCACTAACAAGATGGCCCGCTGCGTTTGAAATATATCCCCCAAATGAAAGCAAACACGGCTTTGTGATATAAAGCCTTGTCAGCACGCAAGGAATTAAACACGTGCAATTTATAATTTTTAGTCTTTCTTTTTGCATTGCCTTTAAGAAGGCTAAAATAGGTTAAGATCCATGGGTGGACAGGATTTCACATACTAGAGGAGAGCTCTAAGGGGAATCCTGACCTTGAGAAAAAGGCGCAGGGAGATTTGGCAGAACGTCAACGTGGTTTCCACTAGTACATGACAGGGACTCATTATGGACTTGCTGTTGCCTGTAAGCTGGTTTCACTACCATCAACTATGAGGCCAGAATGCCTGGTTCCAGATGCTCTTGCCAATTGACCGTAAAATTGCTATGCATTTCTGGCCAAGCCCAAGATTTTAAAAGCTCCCCTCCTCCTCCCCTCAACACCCTAACCCCCAGTTCCCTCTAAAAAGCTGCTCATTATTCTTCCTTTGCCCCCTGATCTCAGCAAAAGAAATACTTCTGGAATCAATTAGAAATGTCTGCCCTTGATGAGGTTTGCACGTGAGTTTGGAGTTGTGAGGCTCTGATAGTGTCAGCCAACAGCTGCACTTTCAGGTGGTAAAATCTAAGAAGGAATTTTCCAGGGTTTATTTACCATCATAAAAAATTTTTAAAATAGGCATTGCATGTCGGGAGACCGTCTTACATGCCTTTGAAAGTGAGTTTAAATTTGGATTATATATTTATTTTATCCACAATGAGCAAACTGGAGATCTCTGATTGGGGGAATCTTACCATTGCCTTAATAGATTGTGTCAAATGATTATAAATACTAGAAACAGGGGTCTCCTTTCTGAAGGTTAATGGTAAAAGAACATCTGTTATTTTTTCTGTCATATTGATTGCTCGACAAGTAGATAGTCAAGATTAATGGAAATCAGAACCCATTTTCTGAAAATAATGTGAATTATTCTGTGTAATATGTTTGCCTGCTCTTTCTATCTATATATGCATATAAGATTTTTAATCAAAATTACAACAAGAATTTTTTTTCTTTTTAAATATAACTATTTGGTAAACTTTTATTAATGCTTATTTGATAAGATGCTATAAACTTCTTTTTATATTTATATATATCCTATTAAAATACATTAGCTATTGTAAGCATGGAAATGACATGATTTTCCTGAAGCCACATTGAGAAGCATAGTTACAACCCAAGTATCCAAATTATCACCTGGCACTTCCAAGCACATGGCCTTTTCTTTCCTTGGATGCATCATATGCTTCCTGGAAGTCTGCCTTTGTTTTTCCTGCTGGCTAAAAAGCGGAGACAATTTCAAGTGCACAGTTTCATCATGAAAATTTTCACCCCTGCTTTCAAGAAATGTTATCAAACTTTTTTTTCCCCAGCAAGTCACCATTAAATATAGAATTTTGGTTCCCAGAAATACCTCTTACTTGTGCATCAATGTTACTTCCCTTAAAGTGTTGCCATTTCTACTTATATATAGTGGTGGAGAGGTGTGAAGAGAGAATTTTATGTCTGTTTCTCTAGTAATATCTCCATATTTAAAGGCAACAGAGATAAGTTCAGATTTGCATTTTTATGAGAGCTCTTTTCTACAAGTGCAAACATTTACCTACTAATCAGTCAGGTTTCTAGATTGAGGTTTTTTGGTAAAACTAAGGGAATAACTATTATCAAGTGTACCTAAAATATAGTACAGTTTATTATATTCATGGAATAACTCTAAGTAAGCTGAAAAATTTCATTACTTAGAATATCTGATGTCTCATGCATGCTACAATGTGATCAAGGTTAAAAAGACATATTTTGCCTCTTAGTTTCCTGGGTAAAGTAGCATATCAGCAATAACAAGGGCAAAAACAAACAAGACTGAATGATTTTTAATTGCCATCTTTAAGAAATAGTGTCTCATTTATCCTTCTCCATGTCTGTCATATGCTCTGCATGTCATCGGCAAGCCAACCTTCCTTTTACTGAGTATAACAAACCCCCCAAAAAATAATGGTATATACAGTCTTTAACAGCATTCTGGAAGGTACTTCCCTGTGATCAAATTATTACAGAAAGGAAAAGTTTCTTGATTCATACCTTTTCTCTGAGCTGAAACATCCTGTGTAGCAGCTTTTCCTAAATATGTTTGGGTCTAAGAGCAAGATCCAACTGCTTGGTACTAAGCACGTTGACAGTTGAAACGTTCTCTCCAGGGAAGAAGCAGAAATCTACTCTTCCTGACTCTCAAATAGGAGGCTTCCTTGTAGTATCAAATGAGACTACAAACTCACTCTAACCATTTGGACATGCAATCCCAGAGAGAAGCATCAAGCTGGTCAAGAATTATTGCCAAACACCTCACTTGCCACTCCTAAGTCTGTTTTTAAGTGGTATCTTCACTACATGCATACCCAATGGATCCAGGGAAATTGGCTGATACAGATTAAAGGCAAATATGGATTTTTCCACATATTTTATCCTGTCTTTTATATTATTTCTACCAAAATTCAATACTTACAAGGATTTTGACCTTCTGTATAGCGTATGAAGGTAATATCTTAAATTGGGTTTGTTTGTGACAATGTCTGGCAGTGGCTTGGCCTACCTTTGTACAAGTATTTAAATTATTGTGATGAGTTGGAGAAAAAATTGGACTCAGATTCCAGACACATGGCTATTATTAATTAACAACATGAGGGAGGTCACTTGGTTTTCAGCTTCACCATCTGTAAAGTTAAGGGAATACAATAGATTTCTAAAGTTACTTCATTGTGTAAGATTTCATACTGGTTGTGTGATTTAAAAGAAAATAAAATAGTTGCTATTGGTTTATAGTCATATAATTAATTTACTAAGACAAAGGGGATTCTGAGGAATCTTTGAGAAGTGAAGAGTTGAATCTATGAGATTTTTTAAAAGACAGAACTAAGACAATAAACATCCTAATTGTGCTTTGTGAGACTTTAACTACACCTCCATATAATCACCTTCAGGCCCTTTTCAACCTACAAAATCATTCCAAACAAATGAAAAATCGAAGTAGATAATAAACAGTTTGCTTGCTATGAATCCATCTTCCAAGCAAACTTCCTTACAGTTGGAGGTTACAGGGGTTCCAGGCCATTAGAATTGGATTCAGGTCACCACAGTGGAGCCTGGAACAAATCTGTGATTGGAAGAGAATTGGATATTGAAGAACTAAAGCTGGTATCGTTGATGTAAATGATAGCAAGTCTTGAAGTACACTAAGAATCCTTGTGCTGAAAACAGCTCTGCTAGGGAGTGTTATCAACATTCAGCAAGATTAAGTTATTGTCAGTGTGTCTAGAGTAAAAGCAACCAGAAGCATATATTTCTTTCAGTTTGTTCTCATAAAGTGTTAATTATAAATCCACTGGGGTATCACAGAAATAAGTCTTAATGTGAGACGCATAAAAGATTTACAGTAAGCATGTGGAAGCATTTAGTCAACGTGCATTAGGCAGATAATTTAGAGAAACCTTAAAGTTTGCTCTCCCATTTCGTTAGTGATACTATGTGGAAATCACAATGAAAAAAATTATTTTTCTGCTTGCTACATACTCTTCAGATGATTGCTGAAGGCTATGGATAAATTTGTATGAGATTTCTACTCACTTTAAATTCAACCCTACCCTAACTAAAATGGTGGATTTATTTCAATCTGCAGTGGTACTTTTATCTCACTCTTATTCTCCTATTCCAAAGGAAAATCTTCAAGTGAAAATCAGGGAGATTTTTCATATTTAACTCCAGTAATAATGGCCCTAAAATAGTAGATTCTTTGTACAAGTACACAAGTGTTACAGAGCAGTAACTGGAAGGAAATTTAGCCAAATCTGTAGTAGAATAACATATGTGAGAATACTTGTTCCCAAATAGCCATAGAATGTTTTCCAGGGCAATTAATTTTACTTAGAAGTTTGAAATTCTGGTTACTCTTTTCATACTACCTCTGTCATCTGATCCTCAAATCTTTTATTCTGACAGTGGCAGTTTTATCTATCATTCAGTGAAATTCACTTGCTTATTCCTGGCCAGACTCATTCTGAGTAGCATGTATTTGACCTTAGTAGTATATAAACGTGTGTTGATAGGGGGATTCTGTCAAAAGATAGAGTCTAGATGAATGAGTTTGGGTATCCTTCGGAAATGGAATTGGGTCACTGGGATATGGGCCTTTGGTGGAAAATTAGACTTTGAAATGCTTCATTGTTCTCTTTGGATTACAAGTGAAGGGGGCTTCCATTTACTCCCACTTGTGACCAAACATTAGCATAAAAAATTCTTTTATCATATAATAGAATATATAATATAATGTGGTTAATATTATGTAATAGAATATATAGATATAGATAATAAAACATTATTATGAAACCATAATGGTGAAGATTAAAGGTATCCTGGAATAACAAAAGTCACAAAGAACAATAGTTAACCTCAGGGAAATATTTTTGAGAGCAGGAACTATGAGTGAGTGAACTTTACTTTTTAACAGTAAAGACAGGAGAAGTTATAAGAGGTCACTTTTCACATAAAGATAGGTCTACTATTCCATCAATAGTCTCCCTGTAGTATCAGCGTGGTGAGAGTGACAGACTTTGTTTAACTTAGGTGCTTACCAGTCAGCAGATTCTAGACTGAAACTCAGGGTTCATAAGCTAAATCCACTTTGGTTGGATTTTGTTTGTCCTGCACAGAGCTATTGGTGTTTGATTTAAAATTCGATAGGTTACCAACATTTTTAAATCAGGAGGCTTTAAGAACTTGGATTAATGATCTCTCTTGAAAAATTCAAAGATTTGGCCATCCTGAGTCTGCCTTCCCTTAGGTCATCAGTGAAATGAAGACAAGGAAGAGTTTGAGTCCATGAAGGCAGGTCCTCTAGGCAGAATTTAGATTTTTTTCAGCTCATAGACATCCAGCAGGATAGGCAGATAGAAGTTACAGATTACACGTGAGTCCCTATAACTTTGTGCCATAGAACAAAATGACTAGATTTCCTATTAGAGGTTAAAGAAGGATGTTTAAGCTTTTAGATGAAAATAAATGAAGGGATAAACTGCTGTTGTTGGCTTGCATCATTTGAGCTATTTTAGAATTGGAACCTCATCATCTTTTTTGTACTTTACAGATGTGTCCTATATCTAAAAGATTAAGTGACGTGTCCAGAGTTACATGGTTACTAAAGCACCAGGGCATGGATCTAGGTCTTTTAGTATTCATGTATATATGGTTGTATGTTCATTAAATTTATTAGGAAGTATACACATACACATGCACACACACAAAAACAGTAACACTGAAATCTTCTGGGGAGAGGATTTGCACGGCAGAGAACAGATGTGGAAAGGAACTTTTCACGGAATCTTTTAAAGTCTGATTCATCTGGGTGTACTACCTAGTTTTTTAAAAGGACCTGTATTGACACTCCAAAGAGTATTTTTTATAAATGTATAGAAAAAAAGTATAATGCATAAAAATGTGTAAATTTAACTATATAGTTACTTGAAAATGCACTTTCAATTTAAACAAGCGGATCTAATTTAAAAAATGATAAGATGCAATTCAATTCAGACAACTTTGTTTTTTCCTTATGATCAGCACTAAAATAACTCTTTTCCAGAGTCTGATGCTGCATATGGTCAACTCATTTTTCAGATTTTAATCCTTGAATAACTTGAGAAATAAGCATCTTGGTTAAAATCAAATTGTTGAATTTTTCTGAATATAATTCTTAAAATTATCTTATGTTTTACTTTTATTATCTGTGATTAAAAGAAATGAGGAGGCTTGAAATATAAGGAAGGGTAACAATACAATATTCCTCTTAGTAGTTAGGTGTTGTGCAAGAATGAGTAATTAAAGTAAATTATCCCCATAGCTGTCAAATAAAAATTGCTTGATGAAGGAAGATTAACAAATGTCATGTTTTACCATTAAATCTTAAGTCCAGAATACTTGAAACACTTTGTAATGTTTAAATGTTGGAAATAGGTGTTATGAAGAAATGAATAAACAAAACCCGTTATTTACTAAATAAAGTACTTGAGACCTAGACCAAATAATGCTGTTACCTCTTTCCCAATGGAATTTGAGTGATTACATCTGTCTTGGCAAAAGTGGTTTGGTTTATCTTAATGTAGAGTCTATGCAATGCTTATATTACATTGTTTACATTGCTGATTGAAAGCTAATCTACAGTATATGCAGTTTGAAATGCCTGTTTCCAGTTTGAAATGTGTAGTTTTTATATGGCAAAGAATACTATCAATGGGTTTTGAAATTTACCTGAATTAACCCATCTTTTTTTTTTTACTACATCTACCAAGAAATCATCAGTATTTTTCTTCAAATTGAAAACAAAATCTATTTAAATGACCCTCTCTTTAATTCATAAGAAAAAATGTTTAGCTATATTAAACAATACTTATATTAGCACTTTTAGTAGAATTAACATTTTATTAAAAATTTTATGTTTCATTCGCCTGACTTTGATTTAATAAATCCCCTAGTCACTCACATGCTCAACAAATATATTAAGTACCGACTTTGTGATGGAATTGTTAACAATGGTTAGGAACAGGAAGTCTGGACTCATACAAATCTTGGTTGGGGTCCTGGCTTTGATATTTACCAGCTGTGTGAATATCAGTAAGCTAGTTTTCAAGCTTTCTGGAGGTAATAATAGAATTTTTACAAGAATTAAATGAAATATTGTGTGTAATGTGCTTAGGGTGATTTATGCTATAAGGTAAATAGCAATTGCTACCTATTGTTGATGATGATAAAAACAATAATAGCATTATCACTACCAAGTACTGAGGCAGATACTGGGGGGAAAATGGCAAATAAGACATTATTCTAGTCTTTAAGAATTTGGAAGAGGTGATCAAGTAAACTAGTAATTCCAGTAGATTTTGATAAATGCTATGTTAAAGTTACATGCCTTGAGCTCTGAGAGAACATAGAAGAAAAACGTACATAATACAGGTGTGGTGTGTGGTAAGATTACCCAAGGTGCCAGTGTGTATCTTGAGCATGAGTAGAAGCTTACCAACTGAAGGAATATGAGCGAACACATTTCAAGCAGACCAAGAAGTTTGGGCCAAGGTCAGTAGTTAAGAAAATGCCTGCTGTGTTGGGAAACTGGCAATGGTTCTTTATGGCTATAGTGTTACCTGAGAGTGGAAGAACACAGGGATTAATATTAGACAAATGAAGAAGGGCAGCAGCAGGAAAAGATGTGTGGAGAATGCGCATTAAGGAGTCGGGGACTTGGTCCTCAGGGCATTATAACTATGCCATTGAAGAGTTTCAGGCAGAGAAGCCATTTGATTAGATTCACATTTTATTCTGGTCACAGAAATGGTTTTGAAAAGAAAGAATTGGTGAAGAATGGGTGAGTGACAGGAAACACATTATGGATTTATTGCAATGATCTTGGTCAGGTGTGACAGTGACTTCAACTAGGATGGTTGCTCTCAGGATAGAAGCATAGAATTGGGAAACTCTGAGAGCTTTAGGATCATTTATCTCTTTCTGTGCATCTCAGGAAAAGGACAGTCTCACCAGAGAGAAACTAATAGATATAAAAGAGTAAGAACTATTTAATTTAGATAAGAAGTTGAGAGATACTTTAAGTTTACAGATTTTTTTCAACCCATAAAAGAGCATCATACCATGCAGGACGCCCTACAGTATAGCTAATGCAAAACTTTTTTTTGAAAAAAGCAAAGAAAATATTCATTAGTATTCCTAATTTCAGATTGTAGGATATTTATATTATGCACATTAATTCTAGATCTGAAATTGTTAGTCCACTGCAAAATAAGCTATGCTTACAACTCAGTAAGTGTTGGAGAAAGCCCAAACTCCTTAAGGAAATTAGGGCATAAATATTTATAATTATATATATACACACACAACTATATATGTAACTAACTATATATACAAATTATTATATACAATAATTATATGTGTAATTATATATAATTACAATTATTACATATTTGCATTTGTTTATTCAATAAATACTGAGTTACTACTATGTGCCATGGGTATTAGGTGCTTTAGATATATCAGTGACCAAAAATATGTATTATTTTTTAAGTGGGTAATCAAGAAATTCTTGATTTACTCTTAAGCTTGGAATTGTATCTTTTTTATTTTTATCAACCCCCATGACTGCCAAGTTGTTTCTTTTTTTAAATTCCCAAATCTGTAAGAAGAAAGTGATAGTATCTTCCAATGAGTATTATGAGTAGCTGAAGGAAAAATTATTTTCTAAATCTCATTTCCCATGTGTGCATGAACAAGTACAAATTTCTACTTTTAAACTATGTTTAGGACATGCTGCCGGAAGAAATTTTGTAAACTGTTTCAGTACTAAGTAATAAATGGATCTCTCTCTCCCCCTTTTCATGATTCAGGATCACATTTGAAAGGCAATCACTAACATCAAATATAAGTTTTGCAGGGGTTTTGTGATTAATATTATAGCAAAATGTAATGCAGAAACTATGAAACTCATGTTTTACATTTCATATCACTTAAAGGTATGCTGGTTTCAGGATAGGATATGAGTTAAATATTTGACACAATACAGTTTGTAGTTATACTTTGATATTTAAACCCTAATTTAGGATGAAATAAGGGTGAGTGAATGAGTCTTTAAGTTCTCATTTACTGAATATCATACATAATTCAGGTTCTAATAATTGCTATAAGAAAATATGATATTTCTTATAGATTTCTATTCATGTAATTATTATTAGGTACCCTGTGAGTTTCCAGGAAGGCAAAGCATCCATAAAAGAGAAGGCCACTGATATTTATCAAGTATCTACTCCATTCTAAGTATGCATTTTTATTTCCTCTTCACAATGCCTTTTGGGACATATTATTATCTACACTTTTCAGATGAGGAAATTTTGGCCTAGAGAATTAATTGAGTTTTCCAAGATCGTATGCTTTAAGTTGTAAGGGTAGAATTCAAAACTTTTTCCCGTCTGCACTTTTGCTTCTCCTTTTTTTTTTTTTTTTACGATTTATTTAAGAAACAGAGAGCAGAGTGGAGAGAGAGAGAGCACAAGGGGGATGGGGGGATACAGACAGAGGGAGAAGCAGGCTTCCCGCGGAGCAGGGAGCCCCATGCAGGGCTCGATCCCAGGACCCTGGGGTCCTGACCCGAGCCGAAGGCAGACGCTTAACCAGCTGAGCCACCCAGGTGACCCTGTATTTTTGCTTCTATGCTACACTCCCACATAAAGAATGAAAATGACAACGATATTGATCAGGATACTAGCACATGTGACAATTCCTTTCTAAATACATACATTAATGAAATAAGCTATTTCTTTAAAAGTCTGATCAGGACAGCAAGACCAGGTCTCTTAACTTCCTCAAAATACTCCCATTCATTCTGAGCACTTTTATTGATGAAACTGCTTAAAACCTTGGAGGAAATATGGTGAGGTTGACATAAAGCCTGGTCTCACTACGTGGTAAGGGTAGATGAGAAAGGATAGGGAGAATGCGCCAGTAAAGTCATTAACACTGGATTTTAACGGTGAATAAAATTTCCTGAGGTGGAAAAGGATAGACATTTATGAATTCACTTCAGTTAAATTTCAAGGCAACAACCTTGACCTTTCCCTCCTCCCTCATTCCTTCTTATTTCCACAGCAATGCACTCTTGCAAGTTTTATTCCTGCCTCACTAGCCACTCCTTTGCAGTTGCTAGAACCAACTTTTTTTCTAAACTTCAATTCCTGTAGTTCCTTGGGGCACAGTCCTCTCTCTTGCTTTCATTGTGTTATATAATCTCAACTCAGTTTCATGGGTTTAAATTCCTTTAAATGCTATTGACATAACATTTTATGTAACCTTTCCTGGTTTCTCTGTTGAACTTCAGACCTATATATCTAATTGCCTGCTCTATATCTATGTGTGGAAATACAAGTTTGGAAATAATAGGAGTTGTCAAAGCTAGAGATAAAAATTTGGGAGACGTCTATTCAAAGATCCATGGAGCTGATGAATTTGGAGAGAGAGGATAAGTTTCCTTTCTCACTACAAAAATGCAAACATGAAACAACTTCAGCACTAACCCAGTTACTTTATTTGAATTTATTTAAATATGATTACATAATGATTATTTCTCAAACAGAAATAGTTTCTGTTTGAGAACCACCAGTTGCTCCTACTTTTTAAAAACTGCATTCTAACCAATTTACATACAAGAGAACAGATTAGATAATAACTTGGCATCACTACCAGTTCTTCAGTCCCTGATCAGGCAGTTGGGATTCAACTTCCTCTCCCAAACATGGATCTGTATCAAAGTAAAGATCTAATGGATATAAAAACTTAAAGGCAGTGCAATTAGGTGAAGATGATCCATTCTGTGCACTACATTTTTAATGAAAGATTTGGTGTAAGTGCTCATGAAATCTACTCTTTTTTGAAATTAACTTTCATCCATCTCTTCAGTTTTCTCATTTACAAATTCAGTGATAAATTTATTTTAAAGTTGGTTTAATTAAAAAAAATAAAGTTGGTTTAATTTTGAGGATGCATGGAAATGCTAGGTCTTCTGGTTCCTGAATAGAGACTGCAGTGTTGGGAGAGCTGAGGCCTGTAGAGGTATATACATGTGGAAGAGTTTTGAAAGTCATCTCCATCAATGTTGACCTTCAAATTAGATAATCTAAGAAGGCCAGAGCTTCACAGCTACCAAATCTGAAAAGCAGAGATACAGCAACAAAATGCTTTGTGTAACTATTAATTTGAATGATTAAAATGTAATTATATTGTTCTTATCTACAGTTAAAAATAAATTCACATAACTCTTTTACTTTATGTGAATTTCACCTCGATAAAAAAATAAGTAATGGTCAAAAAAAAGGTGAAATCAAATTAAAATTTCTGTGGATGATTAAAAAAAACAAAAACTTTGTTCACATACATGAAAGCATATCTAAAGTACTTAGAAAACGGTCTTCTCCACCGGAGATAAAATTTTCATGATCTGTTCCCTCCAGCCATCCCGTCACTGCTTAATTTCAACCCCAGATCCTCTATTATGTCTGCCTCAGAGCCTTTAATCGTTTTCTTCAATTAATTGCTGGAGCGAAGAATCAACTGGAGAGTAGCTTCCTTTTGCTGTTCAGAGTTGGAAAGGTGGAGCCCAGGTGCCTTAATTTATCTGCCCACGGTCAAAAGGGCCAGCAATCTGGTCAGTGTAAGAAACAGCTGGTGGGACTCAGCCAGTCGCTGCGCTCAGAGACAGGTGGACAAAGATGGCTAGGGAGATTTTGCAGTGCCGCCGCCGCTGCTGCTGCTGCATTTTGAGAACCTATTGCTCAAAAGCTCTCAGACCGTGCAGGGTAAGCAGGTGGGTTGCAGTCGGCCCTCCCCTTGCCCCTGGCAGAATCATAAAGAACGCTTCTCCGGGGAGATGACGCCTCTTTCTCAGGTAAGGTGGATTTAATCAGCCTTCTCATCTGCCCCTTTCACCAAAATCACTTGGCTCAGCTTGGGAGATTTCCGACAAGGCAGAGATGAGCCGCTGGGGTAGTAGATGTCCTCAAATGTCCCTTTTAGCTTTTCGAAGCTCTGGGACACACCCCTGCTTTATGGATAATTCCTCTCGTTGCCTAGCTCCCCTTTTCACTTGGTCCTTTTTCTCCCACCTGGAATGATTGAGCATATAAATTATATAATCATAAAACATACACAGTTATTGGAATGTGATTTTTGGGTTACAATCTTTCCTCTTGTGTACTTCCAGCATTATTATGTGCTACTATAGACGGATTGTGAATGAAAGGAAATTTAGAACGAGTGGGTATGCTTAACTCCAACTTTAGAAAGCCTGTGGTTACAGTTAAGCTTCTTCCTCCCTCAGAGTCTTTGCTCCTTATCTCATGGATTCAGGGCTGGGATGTTTTGCTGCCCTGATAAAAGAGCCCATTTACTTTCTTTTAAGAGAATGTGATGGCATATGACATTGTGATATACACAGTTACATATGTTCAGCTGCCCCCAGGGAGGGCACTGCAATGTTTGACAATCCTGCACATGTTTTCAGATGTTGAAGTTCATGAACTTTAAAGAACCAGGTGTCAAAATGGTTTTGTTTATGTGGTTTGGGAAAATTACTCTACAGTCTAAATGTAAACACAATCTAGGCCATCTTGATTTGCTGAAATATGTGTAGGGCCTGATAAGCAGTTACTTAATAAATGCCTTGTTATCATGTAAATGCTACAACTTAGGACTTAGTAGATAAGTTTAAATTGTAGTAACACGTAGATTGGTTTCTCTATGCCTTTCTCACTGTGCATCAAAACACACAAAATAGTCAAATGACAAATACTTGAAGATGGGTATAATAGCCCAGATCCTACAAGCTAAAGAATGTGATTAATATACTCAGTGGCACACATTTAAATGACAATTAAACTTCCCCAAAATGCATTAATTCAGAACACATAACTTCATAAAATATTTCTTATTCAACAGCAATCCTTAAACATGAATCAGTAAGATTAATTTTGGGAATATAAGATGAAGAATAACAAGTGGATATGCTGAAAGTTAATGGTGGATATTTTTTTCCGTATTGAGTCAACCAATGTTATAGGAAAGAACAGTGTCCGCCAAATTTAAAGAAAACAAATAAACCCTAAAATAATATGGTTGCTTTGATTCAATTGGCACTGAGATTTTCTAAATAAAGGAAAGAACTGGGTGGACATATATTTGTGGTGAGAGCATAGTTTTTTGGGCTTTTTAATCCCCCTTTGGAGGTTGTGATGGATTTCTTTTGCTGTCATAATTTGTGATGCAAATTGAATGTGGTAGAAGTGATGACCCATATCATTTTTTGATGTGTATGTATATGTGTGTTTGTGTGTGTAGAAGTTATTTACTTTTTACCTGAATGCAAGGATTTAAATAATAAGAGTACAGAAGTAGTTAGTTGATTTAGCCTGGCATAGCACTTAGCTTTAAGATTATTGTATATTTTTATAGGGCCGCAGTTCTTTCATATATTTTAGAGTAGGTCTTCTGTATATTAAGATGTATTTTCTCATGATAGGGGTGTGTTTAAGAAACCAAACTAACTTCTCTAGGGATTAGTAAAATATATGAAACTCCTGCATTTGGTTTCATGTGATCTATATAAAGTAACATGACGACCCTTGTTAGGTGTTGGTGAGAAATATGAATATTGTGAGTGGCTACTGAAACCACAACTGAAGACAGGTAATATGGAGAGTGTACATTTTGCTGTATTGCTACTGTATTATCTAAGTTATGGGTGTGAAAGCTAAAATATATTTACCTACACAGGCTACAATAAATCTTAACAGTGACTGGTATGCAGAAAACATTGAAAGGTAGTGCTGGCTAGACACAAGTCATTTGGCAGTGGCCTTACCTAGTATATATTTTCAGGGCCTGTCTGCACAAAGATGCTGGCACGTTAACCATGATTTCTATTCCAGGTGATGGATTTCTATCCAAGTAAGCGAGTGACTAAATATTTTCCGGTGGAATCTAGGCACCATAAAATCGCTGGAGCTGAATAAAAAAGTTGTCGACCTTTTTAAAAAGTAATTATAATAGCTTTGCGTACCACTACGGCAGAAGAAATATTTCCACTTAGATCACTGAATAATGGAATGGGTTGAACCTAATTAGAAAAAAAAGTAATATGAGTACACTGCTAATATTTTTTATCAGCACTAATGAATGTCTTACTGAATTTTCATGGATTTCCAGAAAACTTCCTAGTCATTAATAATAACAGAATGCATGGATTCCACATCCAACTGTATCAAAGTAAAGAAATCCAGTCTGAACCCACTGAAAACCCATGCCTTCATCACTTCATCTGATTTATTCTATACAAAACCAGTTAAGAAACCGAACACTTTACATTAGTTTATTTGTGTTACCCTAAGCAATTAGAGATGAATACGCCTTCCCAAGTGATACAAATGTGAGTCTCCCTTTGTGGCAGGTTGTTTAAATTTACAACATAAAGCTAGCATTTCCATCTTCAGTTAAATCCAAACAGACATTTAATTTTGGTACATGACATTTCTGACTAAAATAGAGCCAGAAAAGGCACCCAGACAGCTCTTATTGTTCGTGAATTTGAACAAATTGCGGATCTGTGAATTTATAGCCAGGTTTTGCTCTACTATTGTTTAAAATAGCACACATGGAAAACACGCCATGGGTGTGTTGTAATTCAGCCTTAATGATGTAACACTTGGTTTCAGTCAATTGTTGGAGGGCTGTGAGTGACATTGGTTTTGTGCTTCAGACATTGCATGTAACTTAGCAATTATAGTAAAGCTTTCAATAATGGCTGTTGGCGGGATATCTGCAAGTGAAGTCATAGCAATTTTGAAAGAGAAAGCTAATAAAAATACACCTGCTTGTAGTGGAAAGTGAGCCTTTAATATCTCTGCTTTGAAGTTGGACGAAGCCTTTGTATTAACTAACAGATACTGTGATGTAGAAATAATCCACTGCCCCAGGGGAGGGCAAGGTTGAAGCCACAGCAGATTCCTAGTTTCTAATCACCTACTCTCAGTCACTCTGATATCACAAATGGAAAATAGAATGAGGCGCTAGTTTTTTTCTAAAATGCCTCAAAGATGTTATTATTTGAAAGAAATCGTTTTAGTTATAAATATAAAAACTAGCACATACACATTCCTTGAAATAAACTAATCAACAAGGGCATAAAGAGCACATTTTGATAAGTGGTTTTGGTTCTTGTCTGAAACTTCAGAATGATTTGAAATTTTCCCTTCTAGTAAATCATTCAAGATGATGTGCAGAGTTTCAGACTTTCTTCTTGAGTCCTTCCTTCCTCTTTGCCTCTTCTCTTGGCCACTTTTTAAGTCATTCATTAATAGTTCTTTACATGTAAAAAATGCGAAAGTAAAGGCACTTGTGACACTTCCTTTTGTATAATTTGGTACCCTCCTGCTCTCAGGAATCCTCTTTGTGCTATGGGAAATTAATTCCTTCCCTTGGTGGCTTGCTTCCTTCATTCTTGCTTGGGCTTCCTTATAGTCTATAGTAACTTTTATGGGACACTTTAAATAGTGAGTCTATAATAGATGCTGATATATTGAGATCGCTGGGGCAAGAGATATTTTAGGAATAAATACAGTTGGAAGTTGGAAATTCTGCAAAGAAAAATGATTATTAAGTACCAAATTACAATTATTTTAACCACTTTCCCCAGATACTTATTACAGTCATGCTTTTAACTATTGATTGTGACGTCTAAATTAGTATAAAATAATTTATATAGTCAGTATCTTTGCTAAGCACTTTAAATATTGATGGTTTTCTGTAGTCATTTTCTTTATAAATGAATTTTGGAACCCATGGCAGTAACTGTCTTTCTTTTTTCTCCTTTTTTTTTCTTTTTAATTCAGTAGTGCATCTCTATAGAGAGTATCAAGTAACCCAAAGGGTATACATTAGCACTTGTCCGGGCCAAATTTAACATCAACATGCTAAGTACATTGAAACTTACTACCAAGTTCAAAGGGAATATACGGACTCTAAATCCCTTGTTAATATGGTAAAGAATCAGCATCAAGGTGTTTGTTTTGTTGAAAAGAAGTCACATTTTATTTGTCATTTATGAAATGGACTTTGATGTTTCTTTAAGCCAGAAGTGATTTTTCTCCCCAATTCTGTTACTGTATCTGTTAAGTACACTCTCATTAGAAAGTATTGCTCAAGAACTCTATTTTTGTGGGGGAAAGGAGTGGAGTGTTTTCTTTATAGAATTTCAGTGTGTAATTTGCATGTAACTTGAAAGTGGAATGTTGCTGAGTTTTGGCACCTGCTGGAATGAGTATCCATTTCAGGCTACAAAGTGGTGCTCTGAAATAAATATCAGCAACCTTGTCAAATTTTGTTAGGTGTATCATCCCATTAGTACAAGATATTATGGTAAACAGAGTTGAGTTCAATTTTCTGGTTATATGTTTGGGCTATAAACTTGTCCTTCTAGTGTTCATGGAGAGTTTCTATTGACAGAGAGATTTCAAGGTTAAAAAAGATACTGATCCATTTAACTTTTGTATGCCCAGAGAGCATTGTGTAATTTATGCCATAGTGTGAAATATTGATATTATTCTGTAACATCTGTCAGATAATCTGAGTATGAAAATATAGAGTTTTAAATACCATTTTGTATCCAAAAAAGGTGAATATATTTTCATTTTGGCAATGAATATAAATATAAGTAATTTTAGTAAATAATTGTAATTCTGAATAATAACAGTTATTATTTATTGAGCTTCTAATAAGTACCAGGTACTCTCATGGGCCCCTCACTTCATTTACTTTATATCATTTCTTATTAGTTATTCTTGGAATTATATAAGAAAGGTCTTTTTTCATATTTTGACTTGTCCGAAGTCAGACAGCTAGTAATGGGAAAATCAGGATACCAGGTTAGGTTGGACCAGAAGCTGTAGCTGAAGTGGGCAAGTGAAGGGGGAAAATGTGGTAAAATATCAGAAATAGGATAAAATAAGGAAATATATTAAAATAGAGAAAATTCTATGTGAAATGCCTTGGATTCAGTACCTGAAGATATGGTCTCTTTTACGTTGATTTAGTGAATGTTTCTGATGAGACAGATCCTAGTCTGAGTGGTACTTTTAATAGGTGAGATCAATTTTTTTTCATGCATTGTAAGTTTCTATGATATACTAGAACCAGGGACAGAGAACATAGCCAATAACAAAGAGGATAGTCCTGATTGGGAGGAAGATATCAGTGTCCAGTGAAGGTATATGTTAGTTAATATCGCATTCTCTACTGTAATGGATAAACTCCAGAGTATCAGTGATTTACCACAGTAAAAGTTTATTTTTTGCTTTCTAAAAGATCACTGTTAGTGTTCTTATTTGGTGTATAGCCTTCTATGTGGTCTTTTAGGAACCCACGCTCCTTCCGAATCATGAGGCTTTTCTTTCTTTCTATTATAAAGGAAGAGTAAAAGCAGAGTAGAATATTGTCCATCAGAGGGTTTGGGGGCCATGTCAGAAGCGTATATATAACTTCTGCCCCCATTTCATTGGCAGGACTTAGTCACATGACCATTCTTAATTAAAAGGGAGGCTGGGAAATACAATCTAGCCCACCAAGTAGAGACACTATGTGACTGGTCTTTCTATCTTTTTTTCTAGGTTTAAGCACCTGGCTACACACACACACACACACACACACACACACACAATTTTAATAGCATTTACCACAGTATTTTTAAGCATATCATGTGTGCTTGTCACTTCACTAATCTCATTATATACATTTCCTTATTATATCCCTACAACAATTCAATCAGATATTACTCCTGTTAGTTGTTATGGCTGTATAACAAATTATCCTAAGCGTTAGGGGCTTAAACAGTAACAATCATTTTAATTTCTCACAGCTTCTGTTGGTCAGGAATTCAAGAAAGGCTTAGCTGGGCAGTCCTTACTTGTTCTCTCTTGCAGTTGTAGTCATATGTTGGCTGGGGGTGAAGTCATCTAAAGGCTTGACCAGGACTGGAGGACCCACATCCAAGGTTAGCAAGATGGTACTAGCTTTTGACCTTGGTGACCTCAATTCCTCCTCTCCACTTGCTTGCTTGAATGTTTGTAAAACATGGCTTCTGGCTTGCCCAGGTGAACAATTTGAGAGGAGAAGGGGGAAGTTGTAATGCCTTTTATAACCCATATTTAGAAGTCACAAACCATCACTTGTTCTGTATTCGATGGCTCACCCAGAACCAACTCTGGTTCATTGTGGGAGGATCTCATAGAACAGTGTATACCAGAAAATATACTTTCTATACCAGAAAGTGTAGGTCACTGGGACCATTTAGTAAGCTGATTTCTACACCTCCATTTGTCAGATAAAGAAGGTGAGACTTAGAGGAAGATTAAATGTGTTTTTCAAGGTCACTTAACTAGCAAGCTGTGACCTACATACAAGAATATTTGATTTTAAAATCCATGCTATTAACAATGAAAATACACTGTGTTCTTTTTTTTTTAAAAAAGATTTTATTTATTTATTTGAGAGAGAGAGAATGAGAGATAGAGAGCACGAGAGGGAAGAGGGTCAGAGGGAGAAGCAGACTCCCCGCTGAGCAGGGAGCCCAATGCGGGACTCGATCCTGGGACTCCAGGATCATGACCTGAGCCGAAGGCAGTCGCTTAACCAACTGAACCACCCAGGCGCCCCAAATATACTGTGTTCTATAAGCAGATTAAGTATGTAGGCATATGTTTCTCAGAAAAAAATGTGTGTAGCTGGTGAGAACAACAGAGTAAAGGCTGTTATAGAAATTCAAGCAGTCAAATGCCAGAAGTTGAAGTAAAGGGAATGCTTAATATCAGAAAAGCTTAAAACTTTCTAGTAACTCAGATGCAGAAATTACAATATCAATGACTGTCAAAATCTTCTTTTATACATATGCAGATTGTTTTACCAAGTCATCAGTTCTTTTTTGATACCAAAATTAGCAGAGGAGGAGGTTTTAAGTGAGGCACTAATTAAATTTCAAGGTTAGGATTCTGTTTTCATAGTACTAGATTGGCAGATGAAGGTATTTGTTCTCTAATATTTTGAAGTAATTCAGCTTATCATTGGTGATTAGAGGATTGTGATGTTTAAAAAATAGTAGTCTCAAAAATATTTAGCAAGTCATACTATAACATCTTAGAATTAAGTCTACTGTACCAAAAATAAAAGATGCCCTGTTCTTCTATAAATTATTTTTTTCTCTTCACCAGTCCGTAAATTCCTTGATCACAAATATGTCTTATTTTATTTTTATTCCCCTGATCTAAAGCTCAGAGCTGATACTCCTTTTGACTGTAGTGGGCTGCGTCACTGCCCTTCACCAAACTCAACAAGAAAAGACTTTCACGGGCTGTGAATCTCCCTTATGCCCTCCATCAAATAGAATCGAACCTCACAGAGGTGGGTTAGAATTAGAAAGCTATCACTTCTTATCCCATGATCACTCTGTTCCCCATTCTGTAAAATTGAGGGAGGGGAATCTTAGTGGTTTGAGAAGATAAAATATGACAATGAACAAAACAAAACATATTTTATATAGATATCAATAGGTGGCAACTATAGTGACAATTGATATTAACTATGTAAAAATGGCACCTGCTACTCACTAGGTTATTGCTCTTGGACAGTACAGAAAAATTCAAGTTGTTCTCTCATTTTCATTTCAGAAGCCCATGTTTTCCCATCAAGCAAGTATTCACTGTTTACCTGGCCCCAGGTGGCATGAGGATAAATAATACCTCATCATACTCTTTGGAGCTTTTAATTTGATTGTGGAGACTCTCTCACTGTGCACTACTCAACTTTAGTTAGAGGTCCTCATCACTGAAATTTTTAATAATGATTTTTATCAACAATGATTTAATTCATTGAAGAAAAAATTTAATGGGCCTAACCATGCAGCAGGAATTGTCTCAGGTTCTAAAGATATTCCAACAGCAATACACACAAAAATCAAAGCCCTTGGAGAGCTCACATTCTAGTAAAGAAAGATGGACTATGGAAATAGGTTAAGAGAATAGGTAATATGTTACATGATGGTAAGTCAGATATGAGCAATAACAAAGCAAGGCAATTTGCAAGGGAGCTGGGCATGGAGGTGGAAGGATTGCAAAGAATGTATGTGTTCTCTGCGAACTCTCGGCAAACACCCGAATGACGTAAAGGAAGGCCACACTATTATTTTAGGGAACAGCAATCCAGAAAGGGGGGAAAGGATGGTTCCAAGCCCTGCTATGGGAGGATTATTGGTGTGTTCAAGGAAGAGCTGGAAGATCAATGGAAAGGGTTGATGGAAGGGGAGAAGAGTGGGAGATGCACCAAAGAGGTAACATGGGAACAGAATCTGGGGAGCCTCGTTGACTAGTGTAACAAAAATATGGGAATTTTTGAGCACAGCCGTAATGTGATTTGACTTAGCCTTCAAAAGACACTCTAAAACTTACTTTTAAAGGAATACTGAGTGATTATTTTGAAATAAAATTATAATGAGTTTTCTTCATCTAAAACCCTCAATGGCTGTGTCTGGGCATCAGGCATAGTGTGATAAGATCCTTTATGATTAGTTTCTCCAGCCCAGCTTTTTCTTTCAATTATCCTGGTACCTTCCTCTCTGAAGAAGTGAATATTTCATGGTTTATTCCCTCCTGGGAAGAGTACCTATAGGAAGAATCTGTTTTCTTTGCTCTCAATCACAATCCTCCTTCCTTAATTTGCCTGAATTTTTAATAGCTTAAGGAATCACCATACCATGGTCTCGTGGAAGCCTCTTCTCCTCTCTCCTTCTCACTTCCAAACTGTATACACCCCAAAGGAATATAACCTTCCCATAGTATCCTATTGTAATTTATATTTCTTATATCACTGTGCCACAATTGTCTCTTTTCTCATATTTTTTCCTCATTAAA
The DNA here is from genome assembly GCF_009762305.2 of Zalophus californianus. Classification (NCBI taxonomy): domain Eukaryota; kingdom Metazoa; phylum Chordata; class Mammalia; order Carnivora; family Otariidae; genus Zalophus; species Zalophus californianus. Next base: position 47,440,571 of record NC_045606.1, on the reverse strand, counting down.
TTTGTAAGTTTCATGACTAGCTTGCATTTATAGATACGTATCTTCCCAAGCTCAGTAGCTGATAAATTGTTGGTTTGAACACATGATCTTCGCATGTGAGGAAGCAAGTGAAGCTTCAGGAAGATTCCTCAGGCTCAGTCCAGTTACTTCTACCCTTGTTCCTTTTCTTTCTGGTATCCAGGTGCAAGTACTGTTTTTGGTAGCTCATATAGTCTTCCTATCCCAAGGTGTTTTGCCTCTGCCAACACTGGTTTCTCCTTCACTGAACCCTAACCTCATGTTTTCTTAATCTTTAGCTATCTTTCTACTAATTGCAAATGTGAAACAGAAAATATCAAAATGAAAATATAGAGGAACTTTGTCAGAAAAGTAAAAAAACATTTATTTCATAAATAATAAGTTGAGACAACAGAGCTGAGTGGCAACACATATTCTAGGCAGTTAATTAGACCAGCTCTTAAGCTAAGAGACTCATAACATAGCATGGAATTCAAATCTCTGCCTTGGCAAATCACCAATACTACATGTTGTGATTTTTCAGGATATATCAAAAAGAAATAATTTACATTAGGACTACAAACGTCAAAATTCTATTTTTTGGAAAGTTGTGACCTGTTCAGCAGTTTACAAAATGTTTCCCATGTTGGTCCTGGGACTATATTTTTTTAATCTTTCCCAAGATAATACTTGGAAGAATGACCAGTTTAATTGTTGAAGACAGAAGGTACCAAGTCTGTCTTCTCCTTTCTCCCCATGCCTTTTCCACATAGGAACCCTTTCTCTATTAGTGCCCTACTTCCCAGAGGCCTGAAGATGAAGCTCACAACTAAATGGATGTTATCTGTTTATCCAAAGTAGGCCTTTTGTCATTTTTGAATATGTTATCCATCCCATATGGATGATCAGAGAGTTTTGCCATTTCCTCACAAGAGAGAAAGCCACTTCTTTAAATGCAATCATTGTTGCCACATATAAGAGATACATATGATCAAGATGAGGAATGAATGTTTCATATGATCAGTGGGTTCAGAAAAGAATAAGAAAAATGAAACTAGAATAATCTTAAGAGCTTTGTTAATAGTTCTGAGGAAGACCTTGCAAAGTAGAATGCTGAGAGGCAGGCATGAAACTAAAGAGGTAGGTCTGTGTGTTTCGCATATTAGAGAATCTGTATTTAAAAAAAGACCAAAAGAAAAAAAAAAAACCCTTAAGAGAAGCAACATCTACTTTTAATTAGTTTTTATTTCACCAAGATACTACAGTCTAAAAAACACCTATTGTCTCCCCATTCCTCCTTCAGATTATACTACTCCTATGAGTTTCTAAATAATCAAATACAGCCAAATGTAAACATAGTGAGGATTTTGCCATATAGATGCCTGGGCTCCATCTAGTGGCAGAAGGTAACCGTAGGTTTTTATCATTTTCGCAAACAGCTTTTATTTCCTTTTTTTTTTTCAAAATTTATCTAATGGAGTTTGCATCTTGAGGACATTATGAATTAAGTTCCATATTCTAAGAAACAGTAATATCCAAGGTTAATAACCTGTGTCCACTATTTTAGTTTGTACTACTCCTAGTAAGAATATTTTATTGTCTCTGCTTCCTAAAATTTGGCCTAAATAGTTATTGCAGTGAATACTCATTTATATAGGTTTTTATTCTTTTGGTTTCTTTTTTGTGCCATTAAAGAGGACAGATACAGATTGTACATCAACCAAGCTGTCATAAATTACCTTACAGTTTCAATGTTGTATGAAACAAATAAAATTTAAGAAAAAAATTCTAATGACAAATTAATGAAACAAAGATAGAGCTAAAGAAAGTTGGAATTGGTTAAAGAAGCTGTCATGGCTAGCTGAAGTGAGGTGAGATGATAAGGAACATTACTATATTTTCAATTCAAGCATTTTACTTTTTGCCTGGTATTTCTTTTAATGTTTTTGCTTGTGGTTTTTTTTTTTAAGTTGTAACAGTTATTTTTCCCTTAAATATATTTTAAAGGTCTGATGTATTATTAAGGTATTGCCATTTGCCTGTATTACACCTGTGATTATGTGTGCGTGCACACATGTGTGTATGAGGATAGAATGTCTTATTCTTACTTAGATCAGGTCAGATGTGAATTTTGTGAAGGAGGGTAGTTTAAAAAGTAATTATAAGCCAAAGAAACCCTCACAATTATAAGCCTTTTGCAGTAAATCTTAGTCTGAAATGCCATGCTGGTTATTTTTTCCTGACCTGAATCTTTAATTCACATCAAAAAATTAAAAGACAAAAACAATACATATACACAAACAAAAACTTGAATGATCTGAATTAATTTGTCTCTGACTATTGGAACATTTTCTTGGGGTAAATTACGTGTATCTATTTGTAGAGATGATTTAATAAATTTATCTTGCTCTTAATCTATACTATAATAAAGTTATTCTGTGCTTAATAAATTTGCTTATTATGTTTTTATATTAAAAATTAAAAAGTATTCTTATTACTCTAAAGACTGCACTATTATTGGAGTATGTTTATTTAAACATTAGGTATGCCTAATTTCTGTCCTTTAGTCACTCAAGATCGTCATGGTTGTGTATATATGACCTACTTTTTTTAAATACAGAAAAATATATATATATATATTTAAATCAGAACTTATCAGTCTCGGTAACTTGTGCTTTTATTCTCTTTACTCCCTAATGGTTTGTTCCCTTCCTAATTGTTATGGCATACATCTGCCAGTTTTCCATCAAGATACATGAAATGTATTTGATTTTCCAAGGAGTGTCTGATAATGATGTATAATTTGGCATTTCATTTTTCTTATTAGTCATATACTTCTGTCTAACAAGGAAGTAAAGATTACTGGGTTAATTAGAATCTTTTTGTAGGGGCACCTGGCTGGCTCATGCAACTCTCGATCTTGGGGTTGTGAATTTGAACCCTACATTGGGTATAGAAACTGATTAAAAATAGTATCTTTAAAAAAAAAAAAAAGCATCTTGGGATGCCTGGGTGGCTCAGTCAGTTAAGCGTCTGCCTTCAGCTCAGGTCATGATCCCAGGGTCCTGGGATTGACTCCCACATTGGGCTCTTGCTCAGCAGGGAGCCTGCTTCTCCCTCTGTCTGCCACTCTACCTGCTTGTGCTTGCTCTTTCTCTCTGATAAATAAACAAATAAAATCTTTTTTTAAAAAAATCTTTTTTAAAAAGCCTAATCTGTTTTGCTTATTGTTTATTTGTTAATTTGTTTGTTTCTATTTTCAATGACTTTTTAATTCTAGAAAACACTTTAGGAAAAAATACATATTAAATAGACCCCAATTGAGTAGTGTTATAGCCCAAGATTTTGAAGATTAAAGTAGAGGAAAATAGCCAGCTTACCAGCCTACGGAGAATGAAAAACAATCTATCCATATTTTTGGAATCTCCTTGAGTTCAAGTTACAGGAAAAAAAAACTATTGAAACAAGATCTCAATACTCTTATATCCTTCTTTTTTCTATTAACATTGAAAGCTGATTTTTATTGGGTAGATGTTGTCTTCTAAATGTAGCAGTAATATATGACTTTTAGAAATGTGTCAGTCTTCATTATTAAATACAAAACTTTAAGCAATTTATCCACAAGTGTGAACTGTAGAGATGAGAATCCTTTCTTTTTCTCTTCCCACTGCTTTCTGACCACCCCCCCCCCGAAAACTCCTCTAAGAGTTCCAATCTTATAATTAGTTAATTTTGGACATTTCTGTTCTTGTTTGGAGGTGATGATGTATTTATAAACATATGCCACTAACAGATCCTTGCTATTGCTTTGTATAAGAATATATCCTACTTGGAAACCCTTAGTGCCAGATGTGTTTGGAATTTGGTGTATGTTAGAGTTTTAAAAAGGTGCATATACCATGTATTATAGAACACCCCTAAGGGGGTCTGTGGCAGTCCCCTTAGTCCAACATTCTGTATTTTTTGTAGCAGATTTGATAGCAAAAAGTATTGTAGTAAATTCACCCTAAATTGTTAAAATGAAGACTAGAAATAGCCCTTTGTCAATTGCAGTTTGGTTCTATGGTCAAATAAAATAAGAAAGATACATACACACAACAGATGGATTTCAGAGCCTTTGAATTTCACAATGTCATTAAAAAAAAAAGAGCTATAAAATTGTACCAAGAATTCTTTGAGAGGTATCTCCATCTCTCTCTGTCTCTGTGTCTCTTTATGACTTTTGCCAGGACAGGGGCTCAAATGAAATGGGTGGATTTGAAGTAAGAGAGTTTCCTAGCAGAGCTATTTCAGACAATGTGACATAATATTTAACTTCACATTTAAAAATATAAGTCATACAACATTTAAACCTAATTATTTTTAAAGACTAAAAATCCTAACTATATAACCCTTATGCAACATCTGTTTGACAGTTACGTTCAACACTGTAGTTTCCATAACAGGTTTTCCCTGATTAAAGAAAATAAAAGGGAAAGTTTGGTTTTTATGTTTTGTTTTGTTTTTCTTATTTGAAGATTTTTTTTTCAAGCTCATTTGTATCGATGCATTTCATAGGACATATATAACACTCTTTGACGTCTATCATCTACTTTATTAATGGCAGTTTGTTTTCCAGTAAAGACAGAAAACAAGAACAGGAGCTACTTTGAAAAATCTCACCATTTAAGAAATAAAGTATCTCTTAGTTTATGTTTAAAGCTCATTTTAAAATATTTTCCAATTAAGAAAATGCAGTGGGAACTTTTGAAGGCATCAAAAGAGAGTTGAAAGATTTAAAGTTCTTTTTTTCTCTTTATAAACTTAATCATAATTAACTTAGAATATTTTGGAGCAGTGACTCTAATCAGTTATGGAACTGGTATGAGATGCCTTGGGTAAGAAATAAACATTAGAATTTTTATGTAAAGAAGGGACTATATTATGGCTTCTCTCTGGCCACGTGGAAGAGTGTGTCTTTGTTTTTTTGCGGTTTCACTAGGATGCATCTAGTTTTAGATTTCTTTATTTATTTTGCTTGGGATTCTTTGGGTTTCTTGAAATTGTGAATTGATCTCTTTTATCAATTTTCAAAATTCTTACCTTTATTCTCTTCAAATACTGCTTTTACCTCATTGTCCCTGCCTTCTCATTCTGAAACTCTAATTAAACTTATTTAAACACTTAACTGTTACATTCTTTTGTACTCCCTTTTGTTCCATCCTCCCACTTCCTCTCCTGCCCCCTACCTCTTGGTTTTTGTTATGAATTTTTTTTATTCTGGATTATTATTATTTTTTTATGTCTTTATTCTACTTTACCTGCTTTTGTTTCATGTGTGTCTAATTTGCTCCAACGCAAAACCACAGAATTTTTATTTTAGTTCTGTTTTTCAGTTTATAATATCTACATAGTAATTTCTCAAATCTTTCATATAACTTTACTCTTTTCTACCCCTAAACTATAGCTTTCCATATACTCCTTTCAAATATTAAGGATATATACCTATAATCTATGTCAAATAATTCTAATACCTTTGAGTACCTGAGAGTCTGTTCTGTTGTCTCTCATGGCTCTTGCTTCTCACTGATGGAATCTTCTCTCCGTATGTTTCTGGTGATCTTTGACTGTGTGATGGATATTAAGTTTAAGGTTTAATTTACAGAAGTTAGTTCCAGTCCTAGGAAAATGTCATTTTCCACCAAAGAGGATTTTAAATTACCATTGCCACATCTCTCACCATCCAGACAAACTTAATTCAACCTTGAGGCCTGAGATTTTCTACATAAATAACTCAATATCAAGCTTCAAGGGATACAAGGTGTGATTTACTTGGTTTTCACCTTCAGTCCTAGAATGTATCCCTTTGGGGCCCCAGTCCAAATTCAAGGTTGACTCACCAGGGTCACTCTCTGGAAGATTGCCGACTTTGATTTTGGTACCCTAGCCTGTTCTAGTTATTACATTCTGTAAGAGTGGAAGAGTTCTGAATGTTAGATGCACTTCTCTGGATTTCTGTTCTCTCACATTTCTTGCCTTAAATCCACGCTAGCATTCACTGATTTTCCTAAAACATATTTTTGAATTATTTGTCTCAGTTTTTTAGTAGCTTTTGTCAAGGGGTTGATTTCCAAGATTGCCATTCCTCAAAGAGGAAATCCCATGGTAAGGCATCACCAATTAACTTTGTAAAGAATGGAAATGAGTAAGAGGAATTTAGAGAAGAACGAAGCTAGCAGAGGAAAGGAGGATGGAGGAAAAGACCCGTGGAAAGAACCAGTCATAGAAGTAGGGTCAAAGGGATCATGGGAGCCAAAGGGCGATAGAGTTTCCAGAAGAGATAATGAATAACACTCTTAAGAATCACCAAATAGGTTGAGGGTTGAGAAAAAGGTAATTGAATTTGGTAATTTGGAAGGCATAGAGAATTCAGTGTGGACTGATATGGGGAATTCTTAATCTCAGGAAACAAACTGAGGGTTGCTGGAGTGGTGGGGGGGTGGGAGGGATGGGGTGGCTGGGTAATAGCTCCCAACCTCCCATTGGGGAGGGTATGTGCTATGGTGAGTGCTGTGAATTGTGTAAGACTGTTGAAAGACCTGTACCTCTGAAACAAATAATACATTATATGTTAAAAAAAAAAAAAAAGATAGTAGGAAGGGATAAATGAAGGGGGGGAATCAGAGGGGGAAACGAACCATGAGAGACAATGGACTCAGAAACAAACTGAGGGTTCTAGAGGGGAGGGAGTGGGGGGATGTGTTGGCCTGGTGATGGGTATTAAAGAGGGCACGTACTGAATGGAGCACTGGGTGTTATACGCAAACAATGAATCATGGAACACTGCACCAAAAACTAATGATGTAATGTATGGTGATTAACATAACAATAAAAAAATTAAAAATAAAATAAAATAAAATACACTTCTTAAAAAAAAAAAACTAATGATGTAATGTATGGTGATTAACATAACATAATAAAAAAATGTGGACCAATTCAAGAAATCTGGTTTTAGATTTTCAGAGTATTAGTTAGGTAAAAAGCATCTCAACGTCTATAAGAAGTCAAGTAAAGGCACGAAAAGAAAAAGGGTTTCAAGATAATGTAGTTCTATTCCATGTATTTAAAATATTTTAATTAAATCATGCCATGATTCAATTGTAATTAAATTTCTTTATGAGCAGACCCCACAGATAATGCTTACCAGACCAATCCTAAAATTAATCTGGCAAGACTTATATAAGAGAAATTTCTGTTGAGTTTGAAAGAATGATAGTATTAGATATTTCATAGTTTTCTTAATTTTGTAATATTTAATTTCTAAGAACTCAAAGATCACCTTTTGATACTGGTTTGTGAATTCATCTGAGGCAATTGTATCACCTTATTTGATTGAACATGTAGATTAGGATTTCAAGACCAGCAAGGTTTTATCTTTGACCCATTTTAAAATAATACCATTTTGAGAGAGACACTAAATTCAGGTCTTTGTCTTTTATCAGCAGAAATTGATTACAATGTGTGAGAATAAAACTCATATAAGGAGCAATTTTAAGACTTTATAATCTTTTTGATTTATATATAATAAAAAATAGAAACCTTTCTGAATCTCTTCCAGTGGAAATTATTCAATGGTGCTATCCATTAAATATAACTATTGTCTTCCTGGGTAGCAAATTCTCTTCCACTCTTGCTATACCAGATACTTGTGTCAAATCATTTCTGACCTTATGTTTGGAAATTAATGAATGAATGAAAGTCTTCTGGGATATTTTATTTTATTGTTAGTAGCTCAGAAATAAAGTGTTCAAATTCACTTCTATCAAGTTCATAAGAGGATTTAACAGGTGTTTAAAATGGTAAGAAAGTTTAGGTCAACCAATAGGTTAGGAAACTTCTCTTATTACAAGATGATATTGTAGCCAATAATTTGAGTGGAATTTGAACCTCTTTGCCTATCCCCACTCTGATTTAATAAAGAAAACTAGATTACTCTGTTATGATTTATTCTAGTCTACATTTATTTTTATGTCCCAACATGAAATATAAGTATCTGGTTTCATTTAGACATCTGTCAATGGTCAGGTTATGGATGGTTAAATAAGTTTTTACAGTGTCTTGGGATTATGGAACTGACTACTTTTCAAGGTCATAAATTCATACCTTATATATGTTGAATACAGTGCAAATTTACAATTAAGATTAAAAATAATCTTAAAAAAAGACAAAGATTATGTTAGTATTGATCCCCACTATATTGGAATATTTCTCTGACTTGTGTGAAACAGTGACACAGAATTGAATGAATCAAAGTCAGAGTTCCTATTTTAAGAGGCAGCATCACAAGGAATATTCACTTGACCGTTCAGGGAAAAGAAGAAATGTAAACTGGAAGTCCTTATTAAAATACTTATAGTTTAATAATAATGCCACATGTGGACATGCTTGATAATTTCCTTTTCTCTATGTACATCCTGCCAGTTATGGAGAGAAACAGCTAAACATTCTCTTTATATGAAGAAAATTTGGTTTTATTGCCATGAAATTGGAGTGCCCTTGGTAGACAGTGAGTTATACTATACACATGCTGCCCAAAATCATCAAATAATTTAAGTGATATATAATCAATAAACCTGTAAAGTGAGCTGATTTATTTAGTTACAGAAATCTACTTTGAGAATGTTTTTCCTTGAAGTTTCTCTTGCTAATAATTATATTGCTAACAATGTTGAGAGTATATATGCATATTAGCCTATTAAAGGCTTCAGTGTGTCTTATAGCAGGAAAAAAAATGTCTATTTTATAGATAATATTATAAATATTCAAATATTATATATTCTCTTTGAGCCAAGATGTCCATTGACAGATGAATGGATAAAGATGTGGTATATATACACAATGGAATATTATGCAGCCATCAAAAGGAATGAGATCTTGCCACTTGCAACAACGTGGATGGAACTGGAGGGTGTTATGCTGAGTGAAATAAATCAATCAGAGAAAGACATGTATCATATGACCTCACTGATATGAGGAATTCTTAATCTCAGGAAACAAACTGAGGGTTGCTGGAGTGGTGGGGGTGGGAGGGATGGGGTGGCTGGATGATAGACATTGGGGAGGGTATGTGCTATGGTGAATGCTGTGAATTGTGCAGGACTGTTGAATCACAGATCTGTACCTCTGAACCAAATAATGCAATATATGTTAAGAAAAAAAAAAAGAAGAAGAAGATAACAGGAGGGGAAGAATGAAGGGGGTAAATCAGAGGGGGAGACAAACCATGAGAGATGATGGACTCTGAGAAATGGACTGGGGGTTCTAGAGGGGAAGGGGGTGGGGGATGGGTTAGCATGGTGATGGGTATTAAGGAGAGCACATTCTGCATGGAGCACTGGGTGTTATGCACAAACAATGAATCATGGATCACTAATCAAGAACTAATGATGTAATGTATGGTGATTAACATAACAATAAAAAAATAAAAAAAAAATACCCAGTAGTACAATTGCTAGATCGTATGGTAGCTCTGTTTTCAACTATTTGAGGAACCTCCATACTGTTTTCCAGAGTGGTTGCACCAGCTTGCATTCCCACCAACCGTGTAGGACGGTTCCGCTTTCTCCACATCCCCGCCAATATCTGTTGTTTCCTGACTTGTTAATTTTAGACATTCTGATGGGTGTGAGGTGGTATCTCATTGAGGTTTTGATTTGGATTTCCCTGATGCCGAGCGATGTTGAGCACTTTTTCATGTGTCTGTTGGCCATTTGGATGTCTTCTTTGAAAAAATGTCTGTTCATGTCTTCTGCCCATTTCTTGATTGGATTATTTGTTCTTTGGATGTTGAGTTTGATAAGTTCTTTATAGATTTTGGATACTGGCCCTTTATCTGATATGCCATTTGCAAATATTTTCTCCCATTCTTTCGGTTGTCTTTTGGTTTTGTGGACTGTTTCTTTTGCTGTGCAAAAGGTTTTTATCTTGATGAAATCCCAATAGTTCATTTTTGCCCTGGCTTCCCTTGCCTTTGGGGACGTTTCTAGGAAGAAGTTGCTGTGGCTGAGGTCGAAGAGGTTGCTGCCTGTGTTCTCCTTTAGGATTTTGATGGACTCCTGTCTCACGTTTAGGTCTTTCAACCATTTTGAGTCTATTTTTGTGTGTGGTGTAAGGAAATGGTCCAGTTTCATTCTTCTGCATGTGGCTGTCCAATTTTCCCAAGACCATTTGTTGAAGAGACCGTCTTTCTGCCATTGGACATTCTTTCCTGCTTTGTCGAAGATGAGTTGACCATAGAGTTGAGGGTCCATTTCTGGGCTCTCTCTTCTGTTCCATTGATCTGTGTGTCTGTTTTTGTGCCAGTAGCGTACTGTCTTGATGATGACAGCTTTGTAATAGAGCTGGAAGTCCAGAATTGTGATGCCGCCCACTTTGCTTTTCTTTTTCAACATTCCTCTGGCTATTCAGGGTCTCTTCTGGTTCCATACAAATTGTAGGATTATTTGTTCCATTTCTTTGAAAAAAGTGGATGGTATTTTGATGGGGATTGCATTGAATGTGTAGATTGCTCCAGGTAGCATTGACATCTTTACAATGTTCATTCTTCCAATCCATGAGCATGGAACGTTTTTCCATTTCTTTGTGTCTCCCTCAATTTCTTTCATGAGTATTTTATAGTTTTCTGAGTACAGATCCTTTGCCTCTTTGGTTAGATTTATTCCTAGGTATCTTATGGTTTTGGGTGCAATTGTAAATGCGATCGACTCCTTAATTTGTCTCTCTTCTGTCTTGTTGTTGGTGTATAGGAATGCCACTGATTTCTATGCTTTGATTTTATATCCTGCCACTTTACTGAACTCCTGTATGAGTTCTAACAGTTTTGGGGTGGAGTCTTTTGGGTTTTCCACATACAGTATCATATCATCTGCAAAGAGTGAGAGTTTGACTTCCTCTTTGCCGATTTGGATGCCTTTGACTTCTTTTTGTTGTCTGATTGCTGTGGCTAGGACTTCTAATACTATGTTGAATAGCAGTGGTGAGAGTGGACATCCCTGCCGCATTCTTGACCTTAGGGGGAAAGCTCTCAGCTTTTCCCGATTGAGAATGATATTCGCTGTAGGTTTTTCATAGATGGCTTTTATGATATTGAGGTATGTACTCTCTATCCCTATACTCGGAAGAGTTTTGATCAAGAAAGGATGTTGTACTTTGTCAAATGCTTTTTCTGCATCTATTGAGAGGATCATATGATTCTCGTTCTTTCTTTTGTTAATATATTGTATCCCGTTGATTGATTTGCGGATGTTGAACCAACCTTGTAGCCCAGGGATAAATCCCACTTGGTCATGGGGAATAATCCTTTGAATGTACTGTTGGATCCTATTGGCTAGTATTTTGGTGAGAATTTTTGCATCCATGTTCATCAAGGATATTGGTCTGTAATTCTTCTTTTTGATGGGGTCTTTGTCTGGTTTGGGGATCAAGGTAATGGTGGCCTCATAAAATGAGTTTGGAAGTTTCCCTTCCATTTCTATTTTTTGGAACAGTTTCAGGAGAATAGGTATTAATTCTTCTTTAAATGTTTGGTAGAATTCCCCTGGGAAGCCATCTGGCCCTGGGCTTTTGTTTGTTGGGAGATTTTTGATGACTGCTTCAATTTCCTTAGTGGTTATAGGTCTGTTCAGGTTTTCTATTTCTTCCTGGTTCAGTTTTGGTAGTTGATACATCTCTAGGAATGCACCCATTTCTTCCAGGTTATCTAATTTGCTGGCATAGAGTTGCTCATAAAATGTTCTTATATTTGTTTGTATGTCTTTGGTGTTGGTTGTGATCTCTCCTCTTTCATTCATGATTTTGTTGATTTGGGTCCTTTTTCTTTTCTTTTTGGTAAGTCTGGCCAGGGGGTTATCAGTCTTGTTAATTCTTTCAAAGAACCAGCTCCTAGTTTTGTTGATCTGTTTTACTGTTCTTTTGGTTTCTAGTTCATTGATTTCTGCTCTGATCTTTATTATTTCTCTTCTCCTGCTGGGTTTAGGTTTTATTTGCTGTTTTTTCTCTAGCTCCTTTAGGTGTAGGGTTAGGTTGTGTATTTGAGACCTTTCTTGTTTCTTGAGAAAGGCTTGTATTGCTATATACTTTCCTCTTAGGACTGCCTTTGCTGTATCCCAAAGATTTTGAACAGTTGTGTTTTCATTTTCATTGGTTTCCATGAATTTTTTTAATTCTTCTTTAATTTCCTGGTTGACCCATTCCTTCTTTAGTAGGATGCTCTTTAGCCTCCATGTATTTGAGTTCTTTCTGACTTTCCTCTTGTGATTGAGTTCTAGTTTCAAAGCATTGTGGTCTGAAAATATACAGGGAATAATCCCAATATTTTGGTACTGGTTGAGACCTGATTTGTGACCTAGGATGTGATCAATTCTGGAGAATGTTCCATGGGCACTCGAGAAGAATGTGTATTCCGTTGCTTTGGGATGGAATGTTCTGAATATGTCTGTGAAGTCCACTTGTTCCAGTGTGTCCTTTAATGTCTTTATTTCCTTGTTGATCTTTTGCTTAGATGATCTGTCCATTTCAGTCAGGGAGGTGTTAAAGTCCCCCACTATTATTGTATTGTTGTCGATGTGTTTCTTTGCTTTTGTTATTAATTGCCTTATATAATTGGCTGCTCCCATGTTAGGGGCATAGATATTTACAATTGTTAGATCTTCTTGTTGGATAGACCCTTTAAGTAGGATATAGTGTCCTTCCTCATCTCTTATTACAGTCTTTGGTTTAAAATCTAATTCGTGTGATATAAGGATTACCACCCCAGCTTTCTTTTGGTGTCCATTAGCATGGTAAATTGTTTTCCACCCCCTCACTTTCAATCTGGGGGTGTCTTTGGGTCTAAAATGAGTCTCTTGCAGACCGCATACTGATGGGTCTTGTTTTTTAATCCAATCTGATAGCCTGTGTCTTTTGATTGGGGCATTGAGCCCATTTACATTCAGGGTAACTATTGAAAGATATGAATTTAGTGCCATTGTATTGCCTGTAAGGTGACTGTTACTCTATATTGTCTCTGTTCCTTTCTGGCCTATGTTACTTTTAGGCTCTCTCTTTGCTTAGAGAACCCCTTTCAATATTTCTTGGAGGGCTGGTTTCGTGTTTGCAAATTCCTTTAGTTTTTGTTGTCCTGGAAGCTTTTTATCTCTCCTTCAATTTTCAATGACAGCCTAGCTGGATATAGTATTCTTGGCTGCATATTTTTCTCGTTTAGTGCTCTGAAGATATCAGGCCAGTCCTTTCTGGCCTGCCAGGTCTCTGTGGATAGATCCCCTGCCAATCTAATGTTTCTACCATTATAGGTTACATATCTCTTCTCCCGAGCTGCTTTCAAGATTTTCTCTTTGTCTCTGAGACTCGTAAGTTTTACTATTAGATGTCAGGGTGTTGACCTATTTTTATTGATTTTGAGAGGGGTTCTCTGTGCCTCCTCGATTTTGATGCCTGTTTCCTTCCCCACATTAGGGAAGTTCTCTGCTATAATTTGCTCTAATATACCTTCTGCCCCTCTCTCTCTTTCTTCTTCTTCTGGGATCCCAATTATTCTAATGTTGTTTCATCCTATCATATTGCTTATCTCTCGAATTCTGCCCTCGTGATCCAGTAGTTGTTGATCTCTCTTTTTCTCATCTTCTTTATTTTCCATCATTTGGTCTCCTATATCGCTGATTCTCTCTTCTGCCTCATTTATCCTAGCAGTCAGTGCCCCCATTTGTTATTGCACCTCATTAATAGCCTTTTTGATTTCGATTTGGTTAGATTTTAGTTCTTTTATTTCTCCAGGAAGGGTGTCTCTAATAACTTACATGCTTTTTTCAAGTCCAGCTAGTATCCTTAAAAAAAATCATGATTCTGAACTCTAGGTCCAACATCATACTAATGTCCCTATTGAGTAGGTCCCTGGCAGACAGTACTACCTCTTGTTCTTTTTGCTGAGTGATTTTTTTCATCTTGTCATTTTGTCCAGAGGAGAATAGATGAATGAGAGACCAAAATGCTAAGAGGTTAACAACATCCCCAGAAAATATTCTCTAAACAAATCAGAAAAGCCCTGAAACCAGGGGAAAAGAAAGGGAAAGAATGGAAAGGGAAAGAAAGAAAAAAGAGAAAAGAAAGAAAAAGAAAAAGATAAAAACAAACAAAAACAGAACAAAACAAAACAAAAAAACCCAGAATATGATCACATATGATTAGGCTAGTGCATATATCAGTGCCATGCACTAGATTTTGGGTGTATTTTAGTCTGTTAGAAGAAAGTGCCTCCTAAAATTTTAAAGAAAGAAAGACTTATATATGTACAAAATAAGGGTTGATACAATGAAGGGATGGAAGATGACTGTAAAGATGAAAATTATAAAAGATTTTATAAAAGGAATTGGTAAGATAAGCTGTTTGAAAAAAGAAAGAAGATCAAAAAAAAAAGAAAAAAAAGGGAGAGAATGTGATCAGGCAGGAGACTAGAACAAAACCATACACTAGTGATTTAGGGTATATTTTGATCTGTTAGAAGAAACTGTATCTCAAAATTTTAAAGAGAGAACAACTTATATATATATGCCAAAAATAAGGGTATCTACTATGAAGGGATAGATTATGACTCTAAAAATGAAAAATCAAAAATTTTTTTTCAAAAAGGGATTGATAAGATGTTGGTTGAAAAAGGGAAAAATAAAAATTCAAAAAAAAACAGTTAAAAAAATTAACTTTGAAAAACTAATGAATCATGGTAAAAAAACCATGAATTCTATGTACAGTATTCCCCTAGCGCTGGAGTTCTCCCATTCTCCTTGATCAGTAAACTTGGTCTTGGCTGGCTGTTTGTGCTGATCTTCTGGGGGAGGGGCCTGTTGCCATGGTTTCCAAATGTCTTTGCCGGAAGCGGAATTGCCCAGCCCTTGTCAGTCCCAGCTAAGCAATCTGCTCGGGTTTGCTCTCAGGAGCTTTTGTTCCCTGCAAGCTCTCAGTACAGCTTTGGAGGTCAAGAGTGAAAATGGCAGCATCCCAATCTCAGCCCAGAGGAGCTGAGAACTTGGGGCCCCGCTCCCCAGTGCACCCCCAGAGAAAAGCAGTCATTCACTCCCGTGTCCCCGGTCTCAGGCCACACTCCGTGCTCACCCGGCCTGCGACCGAGTGTTTCTTCTGGCACCTGACTCGTTGTGGAGTCTCCAAACCCGGCAGATCCCTGCAGTGTGCTCCCGCGCCTCTCCTCCCGGGGGAGGAAGGGGAGTCTCCCCAGATCTGCCACTTGTTGGGTCCCTGCTGGAGGAGGAGTGGCCCGACTGTGTCGCCAATCACAGTTTACGGCAACTCCGAGCTGAGAGCCCGCACCTCGGCTCCGTCTTTGCAGCCAGCTTCCCCGCTGATACCCGGGAGCTCTGCCACACTCAGGCACCCCCGGTCTTTCTGTGACCCCAAGGGTCCTGAGACCCCACTGTCCCACGAGGGTTCCACCCCCAGCTTAGCCACTGGAGTGACGTCCCTCAGCGGAGCCGACTTCTCAAAGGTCCGATTTTGTGCTCCGCGGCTCTAGCACTTGCCAGAAGCGGCCCACGGAGGCCCCCCTCCCCTGCCGTCTATCCTCCCGAATATCGCCTCGGATTCACTTTTCTGCACGTCCTACCTTCCAGTAAGTGGTCGCTTTTCTGTTCAGAGAGTTTTTGCTACTCTCCTCTTCGATCTCCTGTTGAGTTCGTAGGTGTTCAGAATGGTTTGATCCCTATTCAGCTGAATTCCTGAGACCAGACGAAATCCAGGTCTCCTACTCCCCCGCCATCTTGCTCCGCCCCCTATACTGGGCTTATTCTTGAGCAGGAAATGTTTTTCTCTGTTTCAGACTCAATGAGTGCTCCTTTATTTTGCTTAAGCAAGTATGTCAGTGTCTTGCAGGCAAACCCTCAGCTGTCAATATTTCAGACTCCATGGAGGAGGAGGAGAGGTTCTTGTGCTAAAGCATAACAGCGGTGTACTATGCCAATTGCCCTGCTTCAGCTGCCATGGGTACCCACCAGCCATAGGGGATCTGGCACACACTATTGGACCTGATCTTGCTGTCTGTCCTCTTTGTGAGTAAAAGTGTACTCCTTAATCCCCGTCACCTATTCGACCCATCCCCTCAACCAATTCCCCTCTGGTAACCATCAGTTTGTTCTCCATAGTTGAGTCTGTTTCTCTTTCTTCTTTTCCCCCTTTGCTTTGTTTCTTAAATTCCACATATGAGTGAAATCACATGGTATTTCTCTTTCTCTGGCTGAATTATTTCACTTAGCCTAATACTCTCTAACTCCATCCTGTCATTGCAAATGGCAAGATTTCATTCTTTTTGATGTCTAAATAATATTCCATTTTATATATATATATATATTATATATATATCCATTATATATATATATATACATTTATCACATATCCTTTACCCATTCATCAATCGATGGACACTTGGGCTACTTCCATAATTTGGCTATTGTAAATAATGCTATGAACATCAGGGAACATGCATCCCTTTGAATTAGTATTTTTGTATTCTTATAATACAAAATTTTGTCTTTTTGATTTCTCAGAATAGGTATTTAGGTAAGTAGGTAATGCCTATAGGTAAGTACCTGATGCGTATTAATTTTGTAACTAGATCTTATTTTTCTATGTGTTGGTTGCTAAATAGCTCAGAGTCAAATATGTAGCATATATTCTCAGATGTTTTACTTTTCTCTTCATTTTTACTTCAGTTATACTTTAAAAGTTTTGCTGCATGTATAAGTTGTCTATTGCTGCCATAAAAAATTACCACAAATTTAGTGGCTTAAAACAACACAAAAATTTATTATCTCCTAGCTCTGTATGTCAGTAATCTGGGTTGGCCCAGCTAGTTTCTCTACTCCAAATTTCACAAGGGCAAAACCAAGAGGTCAGTCTGGGTTCTTATCAGGATGCTCTAGAAAACATGCACTTCAAGCTCATTCAGGTTGTTAGCAAAATTCAGAGCCTTGTGGTTGTAGAACTGATAATTCCATTTCTTTGCTGACTGTTGGCTAGGGGCTGCTGTCATTGCTAAGGGGCCTCACTTCAGTTCCTGCATCTCCTGTATCTGAGAACTAGCTGTGACATATCAAATCCTTCTGATGCTTGGAATCTGACTCCCCCTCTGCCAGTTTTTTTTCCTCCTTTTTGCCTTTAGCCAGAAAAATTTCACTGCTTTTAAGGGCTCACATAATTAGACTGGATCCACCAGAATAATTCAGGATTATCTTCCTCTCTTAAAGTTTATAGGAGGGTGGCTTAGTCTGGGTGGCTCAGTCATTAAGCATCTGCCTTCAGCTCAGGTCATGATCCCAGGGTCCTGGGATCGAGCCCCGCATCGGGCTCCCTGCTCAGCGGGAAGCCTGCTTCTCCCTCTCCCACTCCCCCTGCTTGTGTTCCCTCTCTTGCTGTGTCTCTCTCTGTCAAATAAATAAATAAAATCTTTAAAAGAAATAAAGTTCATAACCATAATTATATCTGCAGAGTCCCTTTTGCCATGTAAGGTAATGTCCTCATAGGTCCCAGGGATTAGAACATGGACATCTTTAGGGGGTCATTACTTGACCTACTATACTATACTTTATAAATTTTTGTATATTGTTTTTTTATATATCAAATAAAATTTTAAGAATAAACTGAGAAGAAATAAATTCAGTTGTTTTCCAGTGAACTAAAAAATAAGAACCTCAGATTAATTTAAATATGAGGAGAATCTTATCAAATTTTTGAAAGCTAAAATATGATTTAAAGTACAGTGTAGTTGTTTTCATTTTTTAATGGTAGAGTTAAAGTATGTAAAATCAACATTTACAAACTTTAATCATATATATTTGCCAGGTCTTTTTGCTATTTTCCTAAGTTACTGAACAAAAAAAAAAAGTGTATGAATTTTATATCATTATACTACTACATTATTCTGTTTCTCCTTACCTCTACCTTTGTGTTTGAATTCATGAAGCATTTGCTTTATTTCATCTAATTTTGTAATTACCAGAACCATAAATTCTTTCACTCTCCAAAATACAGTTACATCTGCTAGTTAAAATTACTCATCCTTTTCGGGAAGCCTAGCTGTTAAGATGTGGGTTTTTTTAGACCTTTTTTTTTTTTTTTTGACAAAAGTAAGATAAATCTGGGCCCCACTGCTTACTAGTTTTAGGATATTTGAATACTGTGTAAACTTACTGTTCTATTTCCTCACTTATAAATGAGTTTGATAATTGTTACCTCACAGGACTGAGTAGTAACTGTAGATTGTTTAGCACTATGTCTGGAATATAGTTAATAGAGAGTCAATGAGAGAGGTTTTGTTTGTTTGTTTGTTTGTTTTTAAGGCTATCATTACAGGGGATCAGTGAGAAATTTGCCTTTATTGCCATGAAAGAAGGGAAATCATAGAAGGGTTTTCTCTATCCACCAAAGACTTGTTTTTCTTTTAGCCATATTAAATATTGATCTAGTTATGTTACATAGTAAACGGTCATATAGACATTTCCACATATTTACAGTCTCCTCTGTATTCTTTCTGCATCTCTGAATTTCTATCTCAGATCACATTTCTTCAGGTGAATTCATACTTCAGAATTCCCTTCATTCAATGTTGGCTGGCAGTGGGTTCTCAAATTTTCTGTTTATTTGAAAATATATTTATTTCACAGCTCCATCCTTGAAACATTGCAGCCCAACTCTGGTATAAAATTCTAGGTTGGCAACTATTTTCTTTCAGCACGTTAAAGATATATTTGATTGCCCCATGATTTCTGTAACTATTCTTGGGAGGTCAGTTGTCATCCCAACTGTCAATTATTTGAAGGAAATCTGCCTTTTATTCTTCCCCTGCTCTAGCAACTTTAAACATTTTCTTTTTGTGTCTAGTGTTTTATAGTTTAATATGATGTATGTAGGCTTGGCTTTCCTTTTATTTATCATGCTTGGAATTCATGTGGCTTCTTGAAGCTATGAAACAGTATTTTATATCAGCCCTGGAAAATCCCCAACCTTTCACCTATCAAATATTGCCTCAACCCAATACTCTCTTCCTTTCCTTTTGCAACTCTCTCTTCCTTGTCTCCTAAGTTCTTTCTCTCTCTTTGTTAAACTTTTCATCTATTTTATATTCCTAGTGCTACATTTGGATAACATTTCCTTAACCCTTGACAGATTTTTTCTTTACATGTATCTAATCTGATATTATAATCTGATATTAAAGCCATCCATCTAGTTAAAATTTTTTGAATATTGTATTTTTTTATTTACCATAAGCTCTTTTTAAAAATATATTACTTTTTAATTTCTTATTTCCTGCGGGCGCCTGGGTGGCTCAGTTGGTTAAGCGACTGCCTTCGGCTCAGGTCGTGATCCTGGAGTCCCGGGATCAAGTCCCACATTAGGCTCCCTGCTCAGCGGGGGGTCTGCTTCTCCCTCTGACTCTCTTCCCTCTTGTGCTCTCTGTCTCTCATTCTCTCTCTGAAATAAATAAAATCTTTCAAAAAAATTTATCTCCTGCAAATACTTTCAAATTTCTTTTATTTTTTTAAACATGGTGAAAGGAGTTATTTTAGAATATATATCTGATAATGTCAACAGATATCTTTCAACATTCTACTCTTTGTGTTTGTTGTTACTCAAGATGCTTTGTTTTCTTGTGAAGTTATTTTCATTATATGTTGGTCACTGCCTTTATAAACAATTATATGTAGTGATTCATTAAGGCCTAAGATGAGGGTGATTTTCTCCAGAGAGAATTTGTGTTTGCTTTAGCCAGATAGCTGGAGGTTCTACCAGATAAGCTATTTGGTTCACCTAAGATATGTAAATGTGGCTGTACATCTGAGTAAGTGTTGGCTTGTGATTACAACTTCTTGGAGACATTTTTCTCCCATCTCTGCTCAGGGCCTATGTAACTTTTTCTCTAGTAGCCTGTTGTTAGAAAGGGAAGTAGGATCATTAAGGATTCCAGATTCATGTGGGGAGGGTTTTCGTTAGATGCCCACTTCGCATAGTTCCTGAGTTTTTATTTATTTTCCCCTTCACCCAGATGATGATGCCAAAATCCAAATTATGTTTGATAGAGCACAGATGTCCTCAACTCAAATCTAGTTCTCACACTCTATGAACTCCCATTTTTACTTCAATTTTTGTCTCTGTGGTCCTCTTGTTAGCTCTTAAATTCTTTAAAATATATACTATTTATATATTTATGTTCTTAATATATATTTATATATTTTGCATATAAATATATGTATTTATATCTTAAAATACATTTATATAATTATAAACATATATAATATATAAGTATATATATATTATAAGTATATATATATATAAACATTATTGTTTTTGTTTTTAGTAGCTGGGTCTTTTAACCCTGTGTGGTAGGCAGAATAATGGCCCACTAAATATGTTCATGTTTTAATTCCCAGAACTATGAATGTGTTATGTTACATGGCAAGGAGAAATTAAGGTTGCTAATTCATCTGCCTTGAGATGGACAGATTACCCTGAATTGTCTGGGTTGGCCCAGTGTAATCACAGTGTTATTAGAAGTAAAAGAGGGAAGCAGGAGAGCCAGGAGTGAGGTGATGTGAGAAGCATGCAACTAGTTATTACTGGCTTTGAAGATGGAAGAGGGCCTTGAGCCAAAGAATGTGGGCAGCTTCTAGAAGCTGGAAAAAGCAAGGAAACGGATTCTCCCTTAGAGCCTCCAGAAAGGAAGGAAGCCCTGCCAACATATTTGATTTTGGAACAGTAAGACTCATTTTAGACCTCTGACCTCCAGAATTGTAAAATAATTCATTTGTGTTATTTTAAGCCACTAGATTTATAGTAATATATAACAATAGCAATAGGATAATAATACACTCTGCCTTATTAGAAATAGAAGCTCCCCATTGCTTTATAAAGAGTGTAGTTAAATATTAAAGATCTAAAAATGACAATTGTACTGTCCCTGTATTTCTGGCTACTTTACAGTTAATATCACTTAAAACATTATAATAGTGAAATAACATGATACTAAGGAAAGTAAGAATATTTTTGTCTGATCCAATTTGTTTTAATGTTAGTGATTGGTGTTCCCTACCTTAAATCTGGATTGATTTGAAACTAATAGACAAAATATTCCAAATGGTTACCAAATATGCTTATTTCTGGCAAAGTGATAGAAACTGAAATTTAACTAGGTCTCTTCCTCCAAAGTTATAGTTAAGAACTAAATGGAAATTTTTGCTAAAAATATTATCTCAACATTTTTAACAAACAAAAACCTAAATAGCCACAGCTTTGACCATTTAGTACACATGAGTTTTTGTGAGAGGTTTTACATTTGTTTAAATAAATTACTGAGTCAAATTATTTTTTAAATTAAAACCAAACTTGATCTGTTTAAAGTGTGCCAAGTTACTCAGCCTTGCTGCTATGTGTTTGCTCATAGCAGCTGCTAATCCTAAAAGGACTGGCACAGACCATGTGAGGAGCTTGGGGATAAGATCCTGTGACAAACCACAATGAGCAAAGATTTCCTTCCAGACAGCGTATAATATATATTTTCCATCATAAAATGTATATGAAGGAATACAGATATATATAGTGTTAATTCATAACCCTAAAAACATGGGATTGGAAGAATTTGACCTAATCCTGGAGGCAATATACTTTCCAATGGGTAACAATGTCTATTAAATATAGGGAACAATGTTTATTAAATAGAATGATGATCATTGATTGAGGGACCTTAGGCAAGTCAAGAAGTCCTTCTTGGCTTTATTCATATTATCTCTAAAATTATAAGAAATAAATACAATAATAACAAAGGTTTGTCTTTCTCTAACATTTTAACTATTTTACAGAGGATGTACACACACACACCTATACAAACATGTATGTACACATATTATTATTATATTTTATATAATATGCTAAGAAAAAAGGACCCTCCTCTAATATTCTGAATATGTCTTTTAAGGTAAAACTCAATAAAAACAACACCTAAGTTACATTGGCTAGATTAGATCTTATGTTGGAAGGAGATGGAAAAAGGTCTCACTGTGGCTAGGGCAGTGAACTTCAAAGTTGCTCTAGTTCCCTCTGACCCATAAAATTTGTTTTATAACTCTTTTGATAGAGTTGAAGATCATCACTATTACAGAGAGATGTTAACAAAGTATAAAGTATTTCCCCTCTGCTGATCATCTTTTACTGGTACCTATTCAAAAATTTGGAGATGTCCTCCTATGGAAAAAATGTTGGCCCTATTCATCTTCCCTGTCTGTAAAATAGCTCAGCAAGGATAATGATGATTCTTCATAATGCGTGCCTGTAGTTGCAATTAATGTGTTCCCCCAAAGGATTTTGAGCAGGGCTTGTCTTTCCATAATACACCATGTCTCTTTCATGCTGAGCATTTGACAAATAATTGCTTGAAGGGGCTATTACCAATGGACTATTCTTGCTTGATGTGGCTGTTGCCGCTAGTGACTTTAGCCCAATCTCTGAGCTAATGGAATGCGTACTAAAGCTGCTTAACATTAAGTAGTGAGCTTAAGCCAGATCACTCTGTTTGACCAATTGCAAAAGAGTGATTTTGAAATCAAACTTAAACTGAATTGAATATCAATTTTACCATACACTGACTGAAGAACATTGGATAAATTACTTAAATATTGTGAAAGTTTGTTTCTTTATCTACAAAATGAAGAAGACATTGCCTGCTTCCATGAGTTATGTGAAATCCTTTGTAAACTCTAAAGCATATCATATTAGTTATTGTAATCTTATTATATATGATATAATAGTATGATTATCAGTCAATACAGGAATGTCAAATGCTTAGCAGAGAGGTATTTGTACGGTTTTATTTATTGAGCATCTTCAGAAAGCTCTGACCAAAATTAAAGGCATAAACTTTGTCCCTAAAAAGCTTACAGTAAATTGATACATGCCAGGGATCAACAGTTAGCATAGTGAAAGACTGTATGATATAGGTAGATATTAAGTGGATGCTGCAGAAGTATAGTAGAAGGAATATCCAACCCTCACTTGTAATTCAGAAAGGGCTTCTCAAATGAGGTAAACTTGATCAGAGGTGAAGAGAAGAAAAATAAGAATAAATTAAACAGAAGAGGGGGCACCTGGGTGGCTGAGTTGGTTAAGCAACCAACTGTTGATTTCAGCTCAGGTCCTGATCTCAGGGTGGTGAGATTGAGCCCTGTGTGGGGTTCCACACTCAGCAGGGAGTCTGCTTAAGGTTCTCTCTCTCTCCCCCTGTGCCCCCCCCCACTGCTCGCTCTCTCTCAAATAATAAATAAATAAATAAATCTTAAAAAATAAGCAGAAGATGGGGAAGGACACATTTTTAAGTGGGAGAACATGTGCAAAGTTATCGCAAGTTTTCTGTATTCGGAGTAACAAATGGTTTGGAGTGGCAGGTGCATGCATGGAGAGTGGAAGGGATATGATAAGTAAGGGACATACCATGCAGAAGAAGCAGAATTCACTCCACTCTTAAGTAAGGAGAAAAACTGAAAATCTTTAAATAGAGGGATGACATGAATAGATTTGTTCTTTCAGAAGATTTTTCTCACAGCTTGTGGGTGATGGATGGAGAGCTGGAGGGAAGCACTGAGAAAAAGGGCAAGAAAAACGGGAGGCAAGGGACATAGTGGTGAAATCCTAGGTATTTAGAAAGTAGGAATCACATTAAGTTAGACTGAAGCCTTAGGCACTGGGCATGAATGGGATCTACTGAAGAAAGATTTAAGAGATAATTATCAGTTCGTTTACTGACTGCTTAGAGGTGGAGGCTAAGGAGGGAAGAATTGTGCATCATCTCCTAAACTTCTAGGTTAGTAAGCTCCTACTGTCATTGAGCAAGGGACCTGGGAAAAAGCAAAGATTTGAAGGGAGAGATATTGTTTATTTGATGGCATGTTTATGCTAAGGTACCTGTGCGATACCTCAATCTCAGTTGCAAGTCTGAAATTCAGGAAAATTGGTCAGGCCTAGGGGTGTAGATTTGGGTGTCAGTTTGAAGGTGGTGATTGCAACCATCTGTGTAGAAGCAATCGCCTTGTAAAATGCTTTATTGTTCCTCACTTTGATGCAATTACATGATTAGATAATTATAATGTCTCCTTCCTATAGGGTCCATAAGAAATAAAAACTATAGTAAACATCAGTGATATATCTCAAAACATCCACATGAGTTTTAAAAAGAAGAAATTAAAGAGTCATATTATGTTAGATTTCACATTGATTGTCTAAGAAATAAAGTTCTATATCAGCCACTGCCACTATCACTTTTACTTATTTAAGATTTATTTGTATATTTGAGGGAGAGAGAAAAGGTACACGGGCAAGTGGGAGAGGGGCAGAGGGAGAGAATCCTCAAGCAGACTTCCTGCTAAGCACAGAGCCCCATCCAGGGCTAGATCCCATGACCCATGAGACCAGGATCTGATTTGAAACCAAGAGTCAGACGCTCAACCGACTGAGCCACCAGACACCCCTGTCACTATCACTTTTAAATTAAGTATTTTGAATTATACTTACAAGTAAAGGTGTATGTCTGTTTTAACTCTTCCCAATGTGATAAAATGGATGATTCAAAGTGTTTTCAAATAAATGGGGTTGGCTTGAAGACAAGTCATGTCAAACAAAAATTCACACATTTTAGGGTCCCAAAGCAATCTGTCATGATAAAATATAAATTATGTCTTTATCTTTAACAAGATTATTGGAGCTAGGTGACTAGACTAGACATTAAGATAGTGTAATATATGAATCTCATCATCCCTGCTAGATTTGTCTTACTAGTGATGGAAGGATTGTGCAATTACACATCAAAATTATTATTTTTTTCTTTTGGAATCACTTTGTCATTGCTTCATGTTTGAATAACTTTAAATGTAGACATGTCTATAGCTTTTCAATATCAAAACTCCCCCAAATTGGGTACTTTAGTGACTTTTATTTCTTAAGATTATAACTATTTTATGTAAAGAAAGATTTCGTTCTTTTTATTATGATGATTATATTTTAACACTGTGTATACACCAGATAGATAAGTTTCTCCACTACCCCTTTCCAATGTGACATACTTGGCATGATAAAAGAGAAATTTTAGTTTTGGGGGCATATTGTTCAGCCTACAAGAATTAATACAATCTAAAATATTAGGTGAAAATTCAAATTGTGCTAATTCTAAACATTCAAATCTAACCATTTGAAGCATTAGCAATCCTTAACAATGTCATAAATCATTTTAACTTTTTAGCAAGGTGACAAAAATTGTTATATTTTGTAAAGCTTTCTTTACACAGTCATATTCTGTTATAAGTAAATTCGGGCTCCAGGCCAAGGAGAACTTTGGAGAACTTTTAAGTTTGAGAGACTGTCTCACAGCTGGAAAGCTCCCCAAAGTGGATTGATCGCAAAAGAATATGTTTTCCATTATCAAGCTCTCTACCAAACTATTTCTTGTAGCTTGAAAATAATAAAGATTTTGTAAGCCCCGAGAGGTCTTTTTTGATCCATGAATGAAGTTACCCTGGATTCATATAACTAAAATCTGACTTCCCTTCAGCCATTGAAATCGAAAACCCTTCCATTTATTAGAACGGAATAAGAAAAGTCTTCCAAAATGTCAAAACTTAGTATTTTAAGGAAGTCAGTGTCAGTGCATATCGAAAGTTTTTATTCCATTTAAGGTGAGTACAATATGATGTGAAAGGAAATGTAAAATGAGTAATGGAAGTAGGTTAATGAAAGCAGAATGATGAATTCAGGTAGGCTTCAAATTACTTTTCACAGTATTTTTTTATTTTTTTAAAGATTTGTTTATTTATTTTAGAGAGAGAGAGAGAGCACAAGTGGGGGAGGGGGAGACGGAGACAAGCAGACTCCCTGCTAAGCAGAGAGCCCAAGAGGGGGCTCTATCCCAGGACCCCAAGATCATGACTGGAGCTGAAACCAAGAGTCAGAAATAGCCGATTGAGCCACCCAGGTGCCCTTTAACAGTATTTGTTTTAAATCAAATTTATACTTTTTCCTTTTACTTATCACAAGATTATTTTATTCATATTTCAATGTTTAGAATTTATGAATTTCCAGAAAAAATAAGATATTTGGGGTTTTGTTACTTTAAATTTGTTACCCAGAAGTTTAAGGTGAAAAAAATCTTTACAAAGTGGTTCTTACAGCCCATCCATGAACCTATGATGCCATTTACCCACGATACATTGTACGTTTGTAGTAACTTTTTTAGGGAAAACCAAGCATAATTCATAGAATCTTCTATATGACTTACCTAGAACTAGTCTCCATTTTATAGTAACACAGTGGAAAAACTGAGTTTTGTATATAAATGTGGTACCCTAGTAAATTACTAGTATATCTGCAATAAAATCCAGATCATCATTTCAATTCTAAATCACATATACACCCAGATCATATATATAGGAATGTAATTTTGAAGCAATTTTCCTCAGAATAAAATGGGGAATAGTTCTTAAGAATTATTTACTGTAACCATCAAAGTCAAAGGAAATAACTACAAAATCATAAGGTTTAAGAAGTGGCACAATCACCCATCCTACCAGGTGAGAAGAAATTGATGCAACATGTTGAACTTCGATAGTTCATGTTTCACTAGTGAACCTAAACACACAGAAAATACTTTACCCAAATTGCTTACAATAAATGCCTTGATATGGAAAGATGAGGATATGGAAGAAAATTTAAAAAAAAACTGCAGATAATACTTAAATCTTATTTTAGACAATATTATTTTTACTTCCTGTGCTATCAAACTATTTTTTTAACCAGGTTTCTTAACAGAATTGTCTTCTCCTTGCCCCTGTCTGCCCTCTCGTGGAGAACAGCAGAGGATACAAAGAAAGTAAGGGAAAAAAGACACGTGGCCGAATATGCAGGGTGAGATGATAAGTACTTACGATAAGGTGTAACCACATGTCACTAGATGATAATGCCTCGTGAGATTCTGCATATTCAAAATAATGCCCTATTTTTAATATTACATTTATTTTTAACTACTGAATCTCAGCTGGCTCACTCTGCTTTAAGATTGCAGGAGGGAATCCCAGAGGAAAGGAAAAGCAAGAGGAAATTGTTATCCAGTGTGCTTTCCAGGGTTTAACTAAATCATTGGCCAGAGTTGATTTTCTTATTAAATGCTGGTGCTTTGTGTAAGTGAAAGAGTAACAACACCTCATGTTTTCATCATAATATTTGCGGGGGGGGGGGGGGCGGTGGTGGTGAGACAGGGGAACTGGAGAAGATACATCATTTCCCAGATCTGTTTAAAGAACTTGATTAATAGTTGCATCTCAGTTCATGCAGGCATCCTAAAAAATAAAAGTTTCTGTTTCTTTGGGTTTATTGGACTATTTAAAAAATCACAGCCTAGTAAAGGTTTAGTCAGGGACTTTTGAAATAGATAAACAGAACCTTTGACTCATAACTAATAACTGAATAAGATTTTTATTATAAAATCACTGGGAAAAACCCCAATCCTTCCATTGTAAAATCTCCCCTCTATTTCCATAATAAAACCGAAGAGACAAACCATAAGTCACCACCATTTAACAATAACATAATTGAGAACTCAAAATTGTTTAGTTTTCCTCATATCCATAGATTTGAAATCATACCCCAATATTTCTGTCCTGGTTTGGCCTTGTGCCTCAGTTCCACTTTTTCCCCCACAGCTGTTGGCTGAGTGCATTCCTAGTTAGGTAACGGGGCCCCATGGGGAGGACCCCAAGGGGGCTGAGGGAATGGAGAAGAGAAAGGGATGAAAGAGACTTTAAAAGATGAAACAAATGTTAGGGGTTTATGTAGGTCAAGACACTTAAATTTCCTTTTATTTATATTGTAATGTGGGGATTTTCAGCTGCTTTGAGCAGAGAGACCACTTATTTTATAGAACAAAAAAAAAATTCTGAGGATACTGCCAAGCGTTGGATAAGGGTGTTGACTTGGTCTGATTATTTGTAAAAAGACTGAAGGTTGAACTGACATAAATTTATGTTTTGGACTTGGGACTCTAGGAGTTCGTGGAAAATGGTGTTCGATATTCTGTGCTATTAGAGACATGCATACAGGCCTGCTCTCTTAAATAGCATCGTTTTAATGAGAAGTAGAAGAGATGATCAGAAACATATTTGATCCCCACAATGAAACAACAACAAAAAGCTGTGTGTGTGTGCATCTCTTTGTGTATATAGCAGTATTTATACAACATAGATTTTTGTCTTTCTTTTCTACCTAACAGTCTTAAAAGGCAGGGCCAACTTACTATTCCGTTTTTCCATAGCCTGCATCAAGTTCCTCCTGCTCTACTGCTCTCCTCTGCCTTTCAGCACCTTCATATCCCTCACATTCTTTTATGGCAGAGCACAGCTCGCTCACTTTTTCTAACAAGAAACACACATTGCAGTTAAACAGCCGAGGTCATCTCCATGCTCACGTCACAGGTCAAGCAAGATCGCTTACATTTTTTAGGGGGTCACTTCTTCTCTCTGGGTGGGATATGACCTTTTTTCTTTTCCTAGGAAAGAAACCACCCCAGATGTTCACCACCCCTTCTCCTTTTTCTTTTTTTCCATTCTCTTCTTCATTCATTGCCAAACACACATACTTAGACATCAGTCATCTTGCTAGTTATCTTCCACTATGTTGGCAAAGATTGATCTTTATTTTAGTCTGGTGTATTTTAAATAAAAAGCAAATAAAGAAAAAATTCCAACTCATATTTAAAAACAACTGTAGGCCACAGGTATTCCATTTCTTAACTTGAATGTATAATTCTGAAAACTCCTTGGTATTTTCAGTATATTATAAAGTCATTATTAAGATTCATTCTCTTTGCATCTGGGTTACCATCTTAATATCATCTGTGGACTGAATTTTTCTTGTGACCATCTGCATTTTGAACTGTCTTATGAGGAGTAGCTCTAAAAAGTATTTACTTTTATTCTCCTTGGGTGGATGGTTTTTCCTGTTTCTTCATTGACTATCCCATATAACTTCTATCTTTTGTGGTCCTTCAGATTTTCTCACCTAATAAAACCAAGTTTGTAGAGGGTTTGAACTGATTAAAAATATATAGATAATTCCCCTCTTTTTTATCTTTCATAAGAGAAGTCAAGAAGTGATATCTACAGAAATAATTATTACTACCAATAATAATTTTATGGCTTGAACCCTGCCTTCTTTATAAAGCTCAATCCTTATGGATTGATTCATTTGGCACATATTAATTGAAAATATACTACATGCCAGGCACTGCTCCAGATGCTAGAGGTACAGCAGTGAACCAAAATAAACAAAAAAGACTCTCTTCATGGAGCTTACAGTCTAGTGAAAATAGACCTTCGAAAACAGCCAATATATTGGAAAATAAACACTTGCTCTGAAACCACTACTGAACTGGAAGCCCACGACCAGTCAGCCTGAGTTATATATTCTTTACCCTCATTTCTAGTTATTTTAATTTTTAAATAACTTTTACATTTTCCACCTCTTTTACATTCCTAAGTATGCTTTTATTAAGTTGTGGAGTTGGAACAAAATAATACATTTTAAAATAAGGAAATCTGGCAAAAATACCCCACACCTTTGTCGCCATACCAGTTTTACTAGGGAACATTAATACCCTATAAAAATCCATAACCAACATGATTTTCAAAAAAAAGTCCACTGTCTAGTTTTTTGGCTACAGGAGAAATTCTGTAAATTAAAATCACATTTCTCTTGAGATGAAACATTTCTTTCCAAGGGAAGTTTGTTCATTTCAGAGGTGAAAAATATTTATGAAGACCAAACTAACAACTTATCTTAAGGAAAAATTCCAAATTTTTTTACCCTTAAAAAAACTAGTAACACCACTTCAGTCAAAAGGATCAATGATTAACACTATAATTGTGATTATTTTTTTTAATTTAAATGATAGAAAAACAAAGCAAACAGGTATGTACCCAAAAGAACTTTATCAAATCTCATTATGAGACATCTGCTTAATATTTTAAATAAATAAAATATTACCAAAATAGTTGAGGTACTCTATACTCTTCTCTAATAGCATTTTCCTTCCTTAAGCAGCTTGAGTAAATTCTATTAATTCGGGAAGGATTATATCTGACTTTCATGGGCCATAGGCACTTGCCTTCTTGATCCCCTTTCTCCATAATAAAAATCTTAAAAACTTATACTTTACAACTGTATTAGTAGAAAGACAACTATAACCCAGGGAGGATCCATTGCTATCCATTAAATGTTATTATATTCATTTTTTTCTGGTTTTAAAGGAAGTTAAAATTAAAACATTTCTATGGGCCCCTAATATTATTGTGGACACTTGGCACTGTGGTTATTATACCTGATGGACAAATCAGCCCTGATTTCAACATTTATTATTTTATGTTTTTGCTTATATATTCATCTATTAAAGATTAATTCTTAAATTGCCACTTGTTTTTAGATCAGGTTATGAGTACTATTTCATACCTTGGTTGTCATGCTCTGGCATTTAATAACACTCTTTCTGCCTTTATTTTGTGGATACATTCCGTATCTGCATTCAGATTACAATCAATGACACTTTTAATTCCACCCACAAGCACATACAATCACAAGACAATATAAATATGGGAAAGATTTCTTATTAAATTTACAGTGCTTCTTAGAATATGAGAAGTTGTTTTCTTTTGTTTTTCAATTGAAACTTCTTGTGTGTGTGTGTGTGTGTGTGTTTAAAACGAGGGGAGAGAGACATAGAGAAGAGATTCAACTGACTCCTTAGTGTACCTTGTAATATAGAACAAACTTACATTTAAATATTAGCATGTTTAGAGATTAATCCCTGGAAAAATGTACATTTTGCTGTGGAGAGAGCGTCTGCTGCTCTTTGGCTTTAGAGTTTAGTGCCATAATTTGTGTAATTTTTTTTGGACAAGCAATACTACAGAATGCCATCCACACTTTCAAGATTTGCTAATTTCCTCCAGGAGTTTTGCTCTTTCTCATGCCAGTTGGTGGTAGAAAAGTAGCTTCTTCTATTCATCAGATGAGGTAATGCTCTCTTACTGTCCACATTTGAATGTACTATGAGTATTATATTTAAATGATATCAATGAAAAAAATAGCTTCTTTCTTTTGAAGATTATTCCTGTACTTTCACTCATTAAGAATTTTAGGATAATTATACTAAACTATTTTCTGGAAGATTTTTAAATTTTCTTTAGCTTAATGAATGAATGAATGAACAATGGCTATACTTAAAAAAAATAAAAACACTGTTTTAAGTCACTCAAGATGCCAGTACCACTGTTTCATGTAGCACCCACGCCTGAGAATATGTTACAATGTTCAACATGTTCAAATATGGTTAAGTTATTGAAACATCCTTCTAGGGTCCATGCTGGCTGGTAAAAGACACTCACCACTTTTGCTATCATGAACTCTAATCTAGCGGACCTATTTGCTAGCAACTAAACATGTCTACCATTCCCTCACTTTGATTTTCTTCTTTCCCCTCTAATATTTCTACCTTTACCTCTTGGATCTAAGTGTTGACTCAGATGCTACAAATTCCTTAAAATCCTCCTCATTTCCAGCTCTCTCACCTCCACCTGTATTAACCCCCTTTTCTATCAAGATGGAAGTATGTGCTGTCTTCTGAAATCTCATGCTGTTGCCAGTGTTTTCTTAATGGTATTCACAGCATTCTTCATCATGTTATGCTTTGCCCATATCTCTTTTACATGTTCTTATCTGCTAAGGAAGGGCAAGTATATGTTGAATACATTCTTCTAATCCAAAGCTCTGAGCATAGCATTAGCCTTTAGCAAATGCCTAAATTATAAATAGATATCAGCCCTTACTAGTCCTTGATTAGGTGTTGAGATACAGAGTTGGATAATATACTATGTTTTTTTCTCTCAAGAAGGTCACAGTCTACTTGAGGACACCAGGAAAAGATAAATTCTGGCAAAGCACTCTTACCAGTGTTCTCAGAGGTATGAACAGGGAGCACAGAACAGAGAGAAAAGGAAATGATATACTTTGGGCAATACACTTTACTTTTTTCAAAACATACTGTTTTTATCATATTATATATCAGATCATATTATATATGATAACTAATTGAAGATCAGTAAGGTTAACTTGCTTCATTGCAAATAACTCATAAATGGTAAGGACAGTCTTTGAATCTTAAATCTTAAATAAAGAAAAAGTGCCTAACAATTTGGGTTGATGGTGAGAAAGTGGTAGAATAAATTCCAAGAGGAGGTAACATTTGAACTGAGCCTTGAAAAGTGAGTAGAAATAGCGAAGTAGGGTGGCCTGGGAGACAATGACAAGAGCAGATGTGAGGTGTGAATATCATGGGGAGTTTGGGGAAATGAAAACAGTCTACTGTGAGTGAAACAAAGAGTGATGAAGTAAGAAGTAAAGAAGAATAAAATCAGAGACCATTTAGTACTAAGATATTTGTATTTCAACCCAATAATGATGAAGTTTTAAGCAGAAGAATAAAATGGTGAGTGTTGCTCTAGTAGCTCACAGGCAAGTATAACAATTAAGAGGCTATTGCTTAACTGGGTGTTATACGCAAACAATGAATCATGGAACACCACATCAAAAATTAATGATGTAATGTATGGTGACTAACATAACATAATAATAAAAAAAAGTAAAAAAAAAAAAGATAGCAGGAAGGGAAAAATGAAGGGGGGGAAATTGGAGGGGGGGATGAACCATGAGAGACTATGGACTCTGAGAAACAAACTGAGGGTTCTAGAGGGGAGGGGGTGGGGGGATGGGTTAGCCTGGTGATGGGTGTTAAAGAGGGCATGTTCTTCATGGAGCACTGGGTGTTATGCACAAACAATGAATCATGGAACACTACATCCAAAACTAATGATGTAATGTATGGTGATTTACATAATATAATAATAAAAAAGTAAAAAAATAGAGGCTATTGCTTAAAATGAGTGAGTGGCAATGATGACAGAAAAACATAAAGGAAATATGAAATTATTAGAAGATAGAACTGCTCAGACACATTATATGATTAATGTGAAGAGAAATCATTAAAGGAAGAAGAATTATATTTAGTGGTCTAGAGGGTAAAATTTAAAAAGTATGTGTTGAGTAACCAAATATTCTTAATGCATTTTATATCATATTAATAAAATTATAAGGAAAATTGATTACATTATTGTCTGTCAGCATAATGCATAGAATACCTACCTAGTCTATGTGTTTCTTAGCTTTAAACATATATTCTTCAAAAGCCCAGAGGGTATGAATCCTTATGGCTCCCTTTAGGGATTTTCTCAAATAATTCATACCAAATGTACTTGGATATTTTATTGACTTATCTTGAGTTAAAGTATTGCCTTTAGAAATGAGTCATGTGAAAAAATGAACAGACATATTTCCTTTCAACATTGAGTTCAGCATCCCTCCTAAGAACAAATATTTCACCAATTATAAGAGCCATCCTGGCTATTTGGATATCATGTTAATTTACTATTTATCATTTATTCTTTGTACAAAGCTCATTCACTCAGGTTTGCCTACTTTCTTGTCAGCTTGTTAAATGTATATAATTCTCTCTTCATTCTTGATGATGATTTCAGGGAGATATTCTTGGACTAAATACTTCCATAATTGTTTGAAAATTTTTTACATCCTCACAAGATAATGATCAATGTTGCCTAGGGAGGAGAATATACTAGATAGGTATTTTTCTTTTGCTCATTTGTGTGTCTTATTCTCAATTCCTTAGCCAAATGCAACACTAACTTGTCTGTAATTTACTCTGTAGTAAATCAAGAAAGAAATGAACCTTTTCTTTCAAAATCTGCATGTTTTGGCAAGTTTTCAGGAGTCATTAGATACTGAAAATTTGCCACATCGTTTGATTATAACTCCATTTCTATTAAGATATTTGACTTGAAAAAAGTCCATTTAAAACTATATGCCAATAACTACAGTACTAAAATGTAGCACCACCTGGGATTCATATACTTTCATCTCTTGCAGGTATTAAAAGTATTTTCCATTTTCACTGTTGTACATTCTTTACAGTCCTGCGTTAGTGTGCTTGGTCTTTGGTATATTCATGGATTTCATGACTATTTTATCTTTAACACTGGAATTAGAAATGTTAATAAAGGCTCATTGATGATAGGTTAAACATGCATTCTTCTTATATCAGTTCATTGAATATTTATTGGGCAAGTACTTTCCTCTGTGGACTGATACTGTGTGTATGTGTGTTTGTGTGTGTGTGTGTGTGTGTGTGTGTGTTTGCGTGCGCACGTGTGCACATTTGACATGGCTGGGTGGTATGAAAACAAAAGACATAGATACCTATGGTTCAAGGTAGTCTGTAAACTCAGTGTTCTCCTCAAGTTCAAAATACAGTTGAGATACTGGGAAGCAAGAGTGTTATTCTGTCTGCGGAATCTTTGAAAGACTATGTTAATGTGGAAAATGGGAGAGAAAACCACAAAACACTATTTTTGTCTTTTTTCAAGCCCAAGGACAAACCCCAGCTCAGCTAACTTTGTAGTTTTGTTTCTGTGGCAAGCTGTTTGGTCTTTCTGAACTGCAGTTTCCTAGTTTGGAAAAGAGAAATAAAACTGCCCACTTTGTGTTTTGGGGTGTAGATGACTACTAGAGAATTTTTTTTTTTAGATTTTATTTATTTATTTATTTATTTATTTATTTATTTATTTGAGATAGAAGGAGTGAGAGAGAGCATGAGCAGGGGGCAGAGGGAGAGGGAGAAGAAGACACCCTACTGAGCAGGGAGCCCAACACGGGGCTCGATCCCAGGACCCTGAGATCATGACCTGAGCCAAAGGCAGACACTTAACCCACTGAGTCACCCACGTGCCCTTCTAGAGAATTAATATTTATAAAATATCTTCACTAGTAATCTCTCAATTATGTTTCTTTTATGATGTTTTATTGCTCTTATTACTATACTTATTATTACTAATTGTTTTATTTTAATTTCAGTATAGTTAACATACAGTCTTATATTAGTTTCTAGGGTACAGTACAGTGATTCAACGCTTCCATACAACACCCGATGCCCATCATGAAACATATACTCCTTAATCCCCATCACCTATTTAACCCATCCTGCCACCTACAACCCCCCTGGTAACCATCAGTTTGTTCTCTCTAGTGAAGAATCTCTTTCTTGGGATGCTTGGATGGCTTGGTCGGTTAAGCGTCTGCCTTTGGCTCAGGTCATGGTCCCAGGGTCCTGGGATTGAGTCCCACATTGGGCTCCTTGCTCAGCAGGGAGCCTGCTTCTTCTCCCTCTGCCTGCCGCTCCCTCTGCTTGTGCTCTCTCTCTCTTCTCTGACAAATAATAAAAAAAAAATCTTAAAAAAAAGAAGAGAATCTCCTTCTTGGTTTGTCTCTCTCCACTCTTTTTTTGCCCTTTGCTCATTTGATTTGCTTCTTAAATTCCACATAGGAGTGAAATCATATAGTATTTGTCTTTCTCTGACTGACTTTATTTCACTTAGCATCATATTCTCTAGCTCCATCCATGTCATTGAAAACAAGATTTCATTCTTTTTGATGGCTGAAATATATATATTTTCTTCTTCTTTATCTATTGATGGACACATGAGCTGCTTCCATAATTTGGCTATTGTAAATAATGCTGCAATAAACATAGGTGCATGTATCCCTTTGAAGTAGTGTTTTTGTATTTTTTGGGTAAATACCCGGTAGTGTGTTTACTGGATCATAGGATAGTTTTATTTTTAACTTTTTGAGGAACCTCAATACTATTTTCCACAGTGGCTGCACCAGTTTGTATTCCCACCAGCAGTGCACTAGGATTCCTTTTTCTGCACATCCTCACCAACACTTGTTTCTTGTGTTTTTGATTTTAGCTATTCTGACAGGTGCGAAGTGATATTTCATTGTAGTTTTGATTTGCATTTCCCTGATGATGAGTGATGTTCAGCATCTTTTCATGTGTCTGTTGGCCATGGGTATGTCTTCTTTGGAGAAATGTCTGTTCATTTCTTCTGCCCATTTATTAATGGATTATTTGGTTTTTGGGTGTTGAGTTGCATCATTTCTTTATATATTTTGGATACTAACCATTTATTGGATATGTCATTTGCAAATCTCTTCTCCCATTCCATAGGTTGTCTTTTAGTTTTGTTGATTATTTCCTTTGTGTGCAGAAGCTTTTTATTTTGATGTAGCCCCAATAGTTTGTCTTTGCTTTTATTTCTTTTGCCTCAGGAGACATATCTAGAAAAATGTTGTTATGGCTGATGTCAATGACATTACTACTTGAGCTTTTTTCTAGGATTTTTATGGTTTCAGGTCTCACATTTAGGTCTTTACTTTTGAGTTTACTTTTCTGTATGGTGTAAAAGAGTGGTCCAGTTTCATCCTTTTGTATGTTGCTGTCCAATTTTCCCAACACCATTTGTTTAAGAGACTATCTTTTTCCCTTTGGATATTCTTTCCTTCATTGTCAATGATTAATTGACCATATAATTGAGGGTTTATTTCTGGCTTTTCTATTCTTTTTTACTGATCTATGTGTCTATTTTTATGCCAGTACCGTACTGTTTTGATCTTTACCACTTTGTAATATAACTTGAAGTCTGGAATTGTGATACATCTGGCTTTGCTTTGCTTTTTCAAAATTGCTTTGACTATTCGAGGTCCCTAAACATTTTAGGATTGTTTGTTCTGGTTCTGTGGAAAATGCTGTTGGCATTTTGATAGGGATTGCATTAAATCTGTAGATTACTGTGGGTAGTATGGACACTTTAGTAATATTTGTTCTTTCAATCCATGTGTTTAGAATGTCTTCCCATTTTTTCGTGTTGTCTTCATTTTCTTTTATCAGTTTTATGGTTTCCAGAGTATAGGTCTTTAACCTTTTTGGTTAGGTTTATTCATAGGTATGTCATTATTTTTGTGCAGTTAAAAATGAGATTGTTTTCTTAATTTCTTATTAGTACTAATTGTTAATTTTACTATTAAATAAGAAGGACGTAAGCCATGATCTAAAACATGAAGAAGACTTTAGCATGGAGGTGAAAAAGGGAAGACTGTTTCACTCAGTAGTGATAGGCACTACAAGCAAAGGAGTGAAGCAGGGACAGTGTGAGGCACATAGACCTCATCTGTGGTGTGCCGGGAAGGAATTGTTAGCATAAAAACTTCTAATTGGGAAACTCATCTTTTGTTAGACAAGATGATGTAAAGCACCTTGTGTGACCTGGAACTTGTAATTTAGCGAGATAAGCTCTTGGCATTGTAGAAGGGTGAAAGCTCTACAGAAGTGTATCTCTGTGGGGAGCAATCCTCTGGCATCTAAATTGTACAGACATAATGTAGAGTGATTTTTAAATTTGGTGACTCTGTGATATCATCACTATAAAAATTTTGTAATCCTGGGTAAAAATGTTATCATCTTAAATAATTTTATTTCTACATACTTTATCTAATGAATTCCTTTTGTTTCTGTCCCTAAGTATTTGTGTATGACAAAGGCAATTGAAAAAATACATAAAATATAATACTCTAATTTTTATTCAATTAACATTGTATTCTTTATTGTTTCCATATATTTATAGGAGTTGATAGCCTAATTTTTAATGACCAAAATATGTATATAATGATAGCATAAAGCTCTGTGTAACCATCTCTATATAATGCATATTCAGATTTCCAAATTTGCTTTGAAATTTTGACTGTTATAAATTAAACTCTATTGAACACTGTAGCTCCTAAGAGCTGTTTCTATATTTTTTTACTATTTTTTCCAAATAATTTTCTAGAATTGGAATTCCTGAATGAAATGTTATAAACATTGTTAAGAATTCTGATAAATATATCACTCTGCTTTCTGAAGTCATTACATTATACATTTTCATGAATGATGGATACTCACTAACTTTCTGTGTTCTCAGAACATCTACATATTATTTTAACTCCAAATTATTGTGTTATTAATTATTATTGTATTATTAATAAGGACTGAATTTTAGGTCCCATTGTCATTTCTAACCATTTATTTATTAATAGAGAGCTATAAAATATAGTTTATAAAATTATATGTAACCTGCCTTATTTTCTATTTGTCACATAGTTTTATTGATGAGAATGCAATTCTCAGTATCCTTAGTATAATTTGGTAAAGCTCAAACCACTCCCAGTAATATTTAAATGGGCATTGTTTTCATCCTCTAAGATAAGTATGAAAATGTTCAACATCTTTAAAATAATCAGGGTACCCATCACCAAAATTATATTTGTCTTAAATTATTCACATTTTTAAAGAAAATACTTTTTAGGGGTGCTTGCCTGGCTCAGTCAGTATGGCATGCAGTTCTTAGTCTCAGGGTCATGATTTCAAGCCCCATATTGGGCACAAAGATTACTTTAAAAAAAAGAAAATAATTTTTCATGTTTTTTAAGATTATCTTCATATATATAACACATGTTTCTTAATAGGCTTATTCCAATGTAGTTTATATTTTTATTATTAAAAGTTATTTTGTAGTATTTTATAGTTTGATATTATTGATACATTGAATATAAGTCCATGTTTTTATTGCAACTGGTAATTTATTAGCCACTATTACTAATTCTAATTATTTTTAGTTCATTACTTTTGGGTTATATGAATTAATGATTTAGTCTTCTGCCTCTCTGTTTTCATTTCTGTTTCATTATACTCCTAAGGACATCCAAAAATATTAGCAGATATATCCATATTGCATTTAATTTTAATTGGCTCTCTCTAGCATGTTATGGTCAAGCTGGTGTGGGTTTGTACTATAAGCCCTAATAGCGTAAGAAAAATAATCCTTTTAAGGTCATGTTTATTCCTTTGTGATTAAATGCCAACTCTGTTATACCATTAACCTAATTAGAATTACTTAGGCTTGTAAATCTAACAAGCTTGTGTCTTGTTACATAGTATGAAAAATATGTTTTATTTTCTTGAATATAGTCAAGAATTTAAACTTCAACTATTTAATTATTTAATTATGATTTATCATTAAATATAAATGCTTTGAACCAAGAAAAGTATTCATTAATATTTTTATGCCATTATTAAGTTCCTATCTCTCGTTTCTTAAAAATCTCTACCTAGACTTTCTGCTAAATTTTCTTTCTGATAAATACCCCAGTTGCAGGGTGTCTCCTTACTAAGCACTGCTTGTCTCTGTAATACCTGAAATTTTACATGTGACTTTGGTTCATACAACTATCTCTTAAGAGATATTGCACCTTTGTTCAATCTGAACTCTTTATTCATTACACAGTAGTTTAACACATATAAGTTCTAGGAATCTAGAAATACTTGAAACTGGAGATGATGAAGGAGACATGTCATTTTTAAATAAGGAAAATGTGTAGAGTATTAGTTTAATACTCACTGGAAAAAGGCTAAGCATGGCTTATATCTACACAAAATGCAGAGAATTGGGCATGGTTTATATTATCATTCACTAGTCAGCCCTGGTCTTTGTGTGAACAACTGAGTGTGGATTTTAACCATGGGCCTGGGAAGCTAGACTGCAGGCTGAGATGTTATAGTCCTTTGTAACTAGTACCCTAGGGCTATTTGGTTTATTTCTTAATTTTACATAGCTTGGAGAAATCATAGAATGCTGCACTGGGATAGTCCAAACTTTATTAGGATGATTACCTATCCATGCAGAGATCATTTTGGGACAAATAACTCCTTCTCTTACTATAATCCCTCTATAACATTTTTACTTCACCTAACATGTCCTGGTAAATGAAGTGTACTCTGAAATCTCTCTGTGTCCTCAAAGAAATGACAGGGTTTAATTATAGGTATCTCCTTTGTCTTAATTAGCTTTTCATTTTAAAAATCATCTACCTTTGTGGTGGGTAAAATTTGTCCAGCTTAAATGACATTTAATAAGTTAAGGCCAGGAGCACTAGTGCTGGAGTCTAGAAATATGGGCCTTAAACAGAATTGAAAATAGGTCTTATTCCTCTTTGCAGAAACTCTCAACACAAAGCCCAGTTCACAGAAGGAATGAGTGATTATTTGTTGAAGTAGAGACTAAAATGAAGAAAAGTCAAACTAATACAGGATGAACAGGATGTTTCCAGAGGCTGGAGAAATAGAGGCCAAATATTTAAATTCTTCTCTGCCTTTCCGTTCCTTATATTCTTAAAGGCTTTTCTCAATTCTCCCAAACCAACAAAAATTCATGAGCAAGTGCAGGAAGAGTCTTTACAATATTGTAAAATACATTTCCCTAGGTTCAAAATCTCAAAAATTGGACTCATAATCATGTTCGCAGTCTATAGCTGTCCTCTCCCTCCATCAGTGTTAATGCTTAACTGTTTACCCAGTTCTTCTAGCAAGAAACTGCAGGAGTCAAACTAGATGTCTCCTCCCCTCTCATCACCCACATGGATCAACCATTTAACCCAGTAGAACCAACAATCTAATTGGATCGCAATTTTAGCTGCACATTAGAATCACCTAGGATGCTTTAAACAATACTCATGCCTTGGTGCCACCCCTCAGTTCCCCATACGGAGATTCTGCTGTAATTGGTCAAGTATGCATTTGGGCATCATGTTTTTACAACTCCCCACTTGATTGAGATCATCAGCCAAAATGCAGACCCACTGACCTCAATGCTCTGTGCACTGCATATTATAGTGTCCTTATCCCAACTCGCCACCTCCAGCCATTATTATCACCATTTTTAAATATCTTTAAGTCCTCAGTGGCCATGGGTCCAAATACACCTCAGAAATGTTTGATGTGTTTCATCCATTACCATTACCTTACCTGAGTCTGCCTTCCAGGTGCTCATGTCCATGCTTCTCATGCTGTCACCACCGTCTAGCCATGCCAAGTTGCTCATACCTATTTACAGTTCCCATGCCTCCACCATTGCCTCTGTGACTGTTATTCTTCTTCGCCACCTGATGAACTCCTCCTGCGTTTCCCTTATTGCTCCTCTTTAAGGTAATTCTTTTATGATCTCTTTCGAGGTGCTCATAGACCTCTAGCTTCCTTGACATTTGTCATGTGATAGATGTACTCTGTGTTTATATATCTGTTTTCTGCTCGGCTATGAGTCCTTTGAGGGCAGGAACTCTTTATCATTCTTTGTATCTACTTCACTGTTGTGCCAGCATGGTTCTTACTACTTAACGTCTATTCAATGGATTTTTTTTAAGTAAATTTTTTCAAAAGTTATAATATTACTTAATGGCTTGTAAAAAGCATCTTTCTCATTAATATGTATATGAATAAT
The DNA here is from genome assembly GCF_009762305.2 of Zalophus californianus. Lineage (NCBI taxonomy): Eukaryota > Metazoa > Chordata > Mammalia > Carnivora > Otariidae > Zalophus > Zalophus californianus. The sequence continues at coordinate 47,399,184 of NC_045606.1, read as the reverse complement.
GAGAATATTTTCCACATTTAAAAAAATTCATATTAAAAAGAGTGAATCATATTTAAGAGGATTCTTATACTTGCAAAGTGAAACAAATAATAAATCTGAAGAAAATGTCTGCATTGCACAAAAATGCATAGTGTAGGAATATATAACTGTGATTATAGGATTATAAGGTTTCCTTTTACATGTCATACATAAAATTTATCAAAAAACATTTGTTTTTTCTATATATTTCCCCATGCAAGCTTATATTTATGTAGATGTATGCACCTACATTAGATTTAACCACAAATATTTTAATTTTAAAAAGTAATTTAAAAATTTACATACCATAAGAAATACAGTGTGCACCATCTGAGGACCTTAAACAAATTTGTAAGTATCATCTGACTTGCACATATTGTGATATTCTAAGTGCTAGAGGCACAGCTGGAATTCAGAAAATTCTTAAAGCTTGGGTTTTGTTGTAGGTGAGAGTGAACGAAATTCACTGTCAGTAAAACAGAGCCAGACTACATTAAACAGACTCCATTATCTATCCTAACAAATGATTTTCTAGCTCTTTTTTTCTTAATAAGAAGCCATGGGGAAAAAAATAAGTTAAAATTAAAAGTTCCTGGGTGACTTATGCAGAGATTATGAATCAGGAGAAGATCTGGTGTGGGGCCTCAAAATCTGTTTCAATAATCATTCAAATGATTTTTTTTAATTATCACAGAAATCTGGAAATTATTGACATAAGGAAAATTTAATATTTTTTTCCTTCAATGATCTGGTAAAATAGAATGTGGGTAGATCTAACCTACCCTAACTGTAGGAAAACACCCTATTTATATGCAAAATCATGTGAACCAACTTCCTGGTGGCTTCATTCCTGTGTATAACCATATCCAAGCCCAGTCTCGTTTCCTTGGTTCAGGATAGACATCACTTAGAATAGAAATCAAACAAGCGCCATTGACCTGAATCCTGTCAGAAGATAAGAATGAGTGCGTTTGATTATCTTCTCTTAGAATTTAAGTAGGTCTACAGAAAGAACATTTCATAGATTTTATTTAATCCAATAGTTTCCTAACAATGTATCTCAGAATTTTTTTCTTGCTTCCTCACCTTCAACAACCATTCATATAGAAACAAAGTTTGGAAAATGGAATAAATGATAGTCTTGCATGTGATACCATCCATTGTAACCACTTAAAAGTGAAAATTTCAGACAAAAGTGTAGTCATGTATATCTTTAACAAAGTGATACCCACTTTTCTACATCTTATTATAATAAATTTTAACATAGATCATTTTCTTTTTTTTTTTAAGATTTTGTTTATGTATTTGAGAGAGTGAGAAAGCAAGGATGAGAGCATGAGTAGAGGGAAGAGCAAAGGAAAAGGGAGAAGCAGACTCTCCACTGAGCAGGGAGCCCCACACTGGGCTCTGTCCCCAGACACCATGATCATGACCTGAGCCGAAGGTACATGCTCAGCCCACATGCCCTGATCATTTTCTGTTTTAACAGATCAGTATATTGAAGCTTTGAGAAATTTGGTTTTAAATACCAGGATCTTTGGGGCACCTGGGTGGCTCAGTTGTTATGTGTCTGCCTTCAGCTCAGGTCATGATCCCAGCGTCCTGGGATCAAGCCCCGCATCGGACTCCCTGCTCAGAGAGCAGCCTGCTTCTCCCTCTCCCACTCCCCCTGCTTGTGTTCCCTCTCTTGCTCTCTCTCTCTCTCTGTCAAATAAATAAATAAAATCTTTTAAAAAAATAAAATAAATACCAGGATCCAGTACTTAACTTTATTTCTTTGAGTTACGTCTTGGGAACATTATATTTCCCAAGGAAGCTAGTAGAAACTAGTAACAAATTTTCCATAGATATACTCATGAAACAATATATATTCTTGAAGAAATATTATAGATTTAATAGAATCTCTGCATCAAATGCCTTTGTAAATTTCTTTTTCAGAGATTATGTACTATTGGTGAGCCACAAAGCATATATGACCAAAGTAATGACTAAACCAAAGTTATTGAAGTAACACTATATACTTTTTAGTAATACTTTGAATTTTTGTCTAGAAATTATCTGATTAAATATCATTCTTTAAAATCATTCTGATTAAATCTACTATTGAAAAAGAAAACAAACTCAGAATCTTAAACATTAAGACAGCTACTGAAATTTGATAACAAATATTTCATCATTTAGTTATATGAAGGAATATCATTAACACTCTTTAAAAATCCACTTTATGCAACTGGTTGAAAGATTTAAAAACTTATTTATTTTTTGATATCACGCAAAACAAAGAAGCAGTTTTTTTTATGATTTGAACTATGAATTCAAGTAAATTACTTTGCATGTGGAGATACACTATTAAAAGATTGAGATTTTTGTACGGAAGAAGCAGCTCTTTTGTAACTTAAAATTCAACAATAAGAAAAGAAAGTATAAAGAGTGAATAAAAAAATGTCCCAAATTGAGCCAAAAGTGTCAGGTAATAGAGCAACAACACACTTAGCAGATCTCTGACTACCAGAGTTTTGGATCAACTCCCAGCTTTAGAATTTGGATGAAACTGATGTGCTGTTTGCCAAAACTGATGGAGGCTCTAAAAATGTTCCAAAAAAAAAAAAGGAAAGGAAAGAAGGAAGGAAGGAAGGAAGGAAGGAAGGAAGGAAGGAAGGAAGGAAGGAAAGAAAGAAAGAAAGAAAGAAAGAAAGACAGAAAGAAAGAAAGAAAGAAAGAAAGAAAGAAAGAAGAGAAAGAAAGAAAGAAAGAAAGAAAGAAAGAAAGAAAGAAAGAAAGAAAGAAAGAAAGAAAGAAAGAGAAGGAAGGAAGAAAGGAAGGAAGGAAAGAAAGAAAGAAAAAGAAAAGAAAGAAAGAAAGAAAGAAAGAAAGAAAAAGAAAAGAAAGAAAGAAAGAAAAAGAAAAGAAAGAAAGAAAGAAGAAAGAAAGAAAGAAAGAAAGAAAGAAAGAAAGAAAGAAAGAAAGACTTCTGTTTATAAAGATCGAAATGTTCTTTCTTCTCCATACACAGTTTTTCTTTTTTTTCCCCCAGCATGATTTAATTCCTAAAGTCTATTACTCCAGCACATTTAATAACTTATTTTGAAGGCATGTAAAATGATGATAAAATTAAACTACAACACAAAATTGGGGATCAGAATCTTCATGAAGCATAAGAAAATTTCAGATATAGAAGGACGAAAATAGAATTCCTATTCCTCTTTCTTGTTTAAATTCTTTAGTAACTAAATATGTATATTGATTTGGGTGCAAGGAACTCTGCCTTCATTAATTCATAGACTTATTCATTCTTCCCTTCCCACTTAAGGAAAACAGAAAAGAAAATAAGATATAAACCATAATTTTCACACAGATTCATCATACCATAAAACTACTATTGGAAGAAAGGCCTCCTGATAAAACTGAGTCCATAAACACAAACACAATTCCAGGTCATCATAGAAACTTGACTGAGCAGAATTCTACCTTATATTTTTTTAAGTTTTTAAAAGAAGTAAACATAAAGTTTTTAAAAGAGGTAAACATAATGCAAAGTTTAGTAAGAACTATGTTTTAAGACTGGTATATATTTTTATATCTTAAAACAAGAATTTAACTAAAATTGATTTTTCTCAAAATTTTTCTCATAGATGGAAAGTGAGAGGCATTCTAGTTGAATTGAGACTCAAGATTCCAATAGCACCTAGAAAATATGTATTATGGGTACATAACTCTTACTTGATTGAAAATGCCAGTAATTAAAAGGACAGGAGTTATAGGAAAGATCTTTTTTACATTGAAAATACATTTAACATATGTATTTTTTAACTGTGCTAAAATGCACCTAAATTATTCATTAATGCCATTGTAGATACTTGTTAAGTCATTGGAATATTTTGAAAAGTTCTGGTGACTACATATAAGTATTCTTAGATATGTGCATATTGATAACAAGTTCTCAGCATATTGTGAATCAAATTGATAGAATCTATTTTTAAAGATTTTATTTATTTATTTATTTATTTAATTTATTTTTTTATGTAATCTCTACCCCCCAATGTGGGACTTGAACTCATGACCTCAAGATTAAGAGTTGCATGCTATACTGATTGAGCCAGCCAGGTTCCCTGATATAATCTACTTTTAAAGTCTATATAATCTCAACATTCTATTTATAAATGTTCCTACCTATTCAAAAATTGTACATAACAAAGTCTATCATGACACTGGATAAGGAAAATATTTTATTTTCTGTCAGGTATAGGACCAAATTATGACTGTCTTGAGAGCCAAGTAGAGAACTTGAAAGTTAATGTTTTATATTCTTGAACAGAACAAGTGACTTGATGAAAATATGGCTGTGTCTCGTGAAGAAGAAATTCTAGTGGTGAAGAAAATCAGAGTAGGGATATCACACGTGGAACCTTTATAGTAATAGAAGTCCTAAGATAGAGTTGGTTCAGTTACCTTGTTCCCAATGTTTTGATACTTATTATTAATTTTTGCCCATGGTTTCATGTTTTTAAATGCTTATTTTGAAAAACAGCACTTATTAAGTCATACATTTACTTTATTTGCTGAATTACCATTATAGGCCTCTGCAACACCAAACATATAAATAAACAAAACAGACATCTGATGACTGTGTGATTATATATGGAACACATGCATAAAATTTCCATTAATCTTTTTGAAATATTGATAATTGCCACTAGATACCTGTTTAAATCTTCAAGTACTCTAAAGGGAATTTGGACCCCATGTTGATAACCACACGGACTGAGGTGAGGGCAGATATGACAGTGAGGGATGGAGAAAATTTGACTTTAAAACAAATATTTTGAGAGGAAATGAGAATAAAGATTAAAAAGAGTAGAATATAAGTTTCTTAATGAAACTTAAAATATGATCTGGATGCAAATCCTAACTATACATATAAAGCAACTGAGATTTCATGGGATCAGAGTGATTTTGTTTTCTCATCACTACATTAACAAGAATAGGCAACTAAAAAAGGAAACTTCTCTTGTCAATTAGAGATCCAGAAGTAAATAGTCCTTTGGGTATGATTGTATCAATTTTTTTATTGTCAAATAGCCAGTGTAGAGCACCAATAATAATTGTGCAATAAATGTTTGGTTTTTTGATGGATGATATAGAAATTTAATTTAGAGTAAATTTTAACAGGCTAGACAAAATAGTTGTTGGAACATCCTAGTGTAATAATCCTGGATGTCTTTTTACCTTTATTTCTTCTTTTTTTTTTTTTGTCTTTTTGTCTTTGAAGATTATTATGACTTAAGAAGAAATCTGCCTTTCATACATTTGAAAATACTTTATCTTCTAAGTCTTTTTCACTGAATGCATCCATCTATCTTTAATGTATAGAACACATTTCAATGTAGTCAGTATATTTCACTATGATTATCTGAAGTGTGTTTTTCTGAGAAACAAAAGAGAAATAGATTTGGAAATAATAGTTTTTTCTAAGTAAGAAAATAATGAGGATTAGCTACACATGAAACATTTGCTAATCTTTTACAAATGTTTTTAACTAAAACTCAAGGGATTTCCCCTTAATGAGAAGCAACCTCCACCCTACTACAATTCTCTGAAACAATGGAAGCACCTCTTAGGGGACGATTTTATCCAAGAGGTCAAAGAAAGAACATTTTCCATCTTCTCTAGGTTCTCTCTTCCAGTAAGTGATGGTTTTAGCAAACATAAAGAATGTTATTGTTGAGTTATGTCAATGTTTTATATATCAGATTGCCCCTTCTTGGAGTTTCCAAAATCAGCTAGTCAAGTTTTAAATTATTGATTAAGGTATACCCTTTTTTGTGTTTCCCTAGATATTTTTATACCATCTGTATATATTTTGTTACAATAGTCAAATAACATGAAATAATATAGAAAGTATATTTATGTTACTGAGAAGAATGATTTTTATAAGAACTCATGAAGGAAAGCTCCCTGTATTCAGAAAGTTTGTATCTGTCTCATGGACTTCTCTAGGATATTTTTATGAAGCTGTGAGCTCCTGGGAAAGAATCTGAAAATGATAAACACAGAGCAGAGGACAAATAGAAATAGAAGTAGCAATAAGCCATATGGGTAGAGAGGTGAATCATGGTCCAGAGGGAAAACCTTTACTTAGTAAAAATTTAATATGAGAGAGTTACAAGGAAAAAAAAAAACCTTTCACAATAATTGCCTTTTTGAAGTTAATTAAAATTACTTTTTAAATGGGGATCAAAATAGTAATCAATGTTAAACTGAAAATCTTGTTGCTTTCAATACTAATTAATACCACAGAAAAGGCTTGAATATGAATTACTCCAAGGTGTGTTGTTTTTGTTTTTTATTTCCCAGATGAAATTGAAAGTAGTTTTTGTCTGAGTTTATCCATTTCTTTGGCTTTATTGCAGATAATTTAAGATAGAATGTATGTCAATTATTTCACTATGAAGAAATTCTTTTTATGCCATTTTTGACTGAGTTATAATGTGTGATTAAAAGAGTTAAAGATATCTTTTGAGCTTTCTGAAAATTACCATTTGGAAATGGGTAATTATCAATCCTTTAAAAGGTTTTTTATAATAGTTATTGTAGATGCATATACATGTAGATGCATTTAATTAATAAAATATGTAATTAATATTTTTTGCTCTCTTCTCTTTTCTGATATTTCAATCCTCTATTTAATTTACTTTTTTAACTGATCCTGTTTATACCTCATTCTTTTCTGCATAGACATAACCTTCATGGCAATGTGATGTTTCATTATTTCATTCACAGTCTGCATTTTCTTGATGTTAAGTTTATCAGCAAAAACTACAGGAATCTCTAAAAAGCATTCATGTTAAATCTGCTATGATCTCATTTTTGTTAAAAAAGGATTAAGTAAATAAAGATTGCAGAAATGTATTAGGTGAACATAGGAATTTTATAACATACTAAAGAATAAAATGTCGGTAGAATCAATATCTTGAATGGCAGATAATGAATCAGCAAATAGTGCCATGTAGGTAATTTGATCATCTAAAAATTAAAAGACAGAAGAAAGGAAGGAAGAAAGAAAGAAAGAAAGAAAGGGAAAGGAGGAAAGGAAGGAAGGAAGGAAAGAAAAGAAAGAAAGAAAGAGAAAGAAAGGAAAAGAAAGAAAAGAAGAAAAAGGAGGAAAGGAAGGAAGGAAAGAAAAGAAAAGAAAGAAAAAGACAAAGGGAAGAGTAAAAAAAATATATAGTATCTGAAACCTGTAACTGGAAATATTATCTTTGGTCACACATAATCTGTACTCACTTCAAAAATTCATTTCACATTGTGTGCTTCAAAATTAGAAGCCATGACAAAATAGAAACATACCAATTTATAACTAAAGATGATACCTTAATTTTTGTAAAATTATAGCCTAAAATAGCACCTTGATATTAGGAATTTATAAGACAATGTACTTAGAAATGTTATAAATTGAATGAAGAATGGAGAATCATGTGCTTTTAGTTTATTATGCTGAGTTTTCATACTATGCTCAACAGATTATTTAAAATACAGCTTTGGTTAACTACAAAGAAAAGCTCCATGAAATAAATCTGTTTGGGATATGTAATTGGGTGTGGTGCTAAACAGCAGCTTTATGTTTTAGCATAAATTGTTAAATGGGTGGTAATCTCCACTGCCCACACCAGTTGTACACAGAAGTTTTAAAAAAGTAGGATGAAAGCATATGATTTCACTTTAAGTGGAGCAGCCAGTGAAACCTTTCTTGCCTGTTCTTCTTCACCCTGCAGGCAGGCTTTAAATTGCCTTTCATATTACTATATCTTCCTCAACAGATAGTGTTCCAGGAAAGTTATGTTTATAAGTAAAATGTAACATTCTTTGGATAAATTATCCTTGTTACATTGGATTTTTCTTGAGAAGTTATAAAGAAATTATATTGATAATTATTAGAGGGAAAAATTTGTTAAAATTCTTTGACTTAATAGAAAATGATATTCTTTGTATTTTACAATCAAAATTAAAATTTAGTTGTATTTATTTCTTCTGTCTGGTCCAAACGTCAACTCAGATGTCAACTCTGCATTGTTACAAGAGCATAGAGGATGTAATTCCAAATTTTCTTTTATAATAATAGCATTGAACAATTATATGTCCATAATAGGTACCAAATTCATACCTTAATACTCAGATTGTATAAAAATCTACCTGAGATAGTTGTCCTATATTGTATATTGTGATCCTTCTTAGTCATTCATTCCATATTTGTCCATATAGTTTATGTAAGTAATGTATTTGAAGCATTTTTCATTTCTTTGAGTTTATGGATTGTTACTCATGTTGTGGTTTGAAGAATTATTTTAAAAGTAAAATTTATACTAAAACAAAACCAAACAACAAAGACTATATTAAAAGGTTAAGGCAATTGTTTTTATCATCCTTACCTTTTAAAGAACAGAATCTTGGAAATACAAATTTAAGATTCTCATAGAACAGTCTCTCTTTATTTACAGACTTACCAGGAAAGCATTATGGTTTATCTATATATGTATTTTCTCTGGTATCTTCATGGGAATTTCTTGGGTAAACAGTTTTTATTTTCCAATACCATCTTAGAATTAAACCATTTTTTGATTGACCTTTTCTGTGAGTACAATAGTACTTGAGTAACAGGGTCTCTAATTCTCTTTATTTCTCCATGGCAATTACTTGCACGTAAATAAGTTGAAAGTTTTGGGGATTGCATTTCTTTTTCTGATATTTCTCTCTTTAAATTAATATATTGATATGTACATCATCACCCCTTCATACGTTTAACCATTGCTTATTGAGCATCTGTTACTTATTAGGCATAGTGCTCAATACTGGATTTATAAGAGTAAACTTGATGGACATGGTACCTGCTCATGAGTTTTCCATGAGAAGTAATGGGGATGAAGATATATATATTGTTCTAGAAGGATAAAGGAGGAACACTAGCCTGGACTGGGAGGGTCATGGGAAAACTTGCTAAAAGAAATTATGTTAAAAGCTAATGAATGGAATGATAATGATTGTGGTACCAGGGAGATTCAAAGAATGTTTTAGGGAAAAGAAAGAACCTGTGTGTTTGTGAAGACTAGAAGGCAAAAGAACATGGCTAAAGTTTTCAGGGAACTTAAAGTACTTCAGTGTACTCTGTATACAGTGTGGAAGTGGCAGTGTAGTAGGAGTTGAGGTTGGAAATGTAAGTAAGTTCCAGACTGTACTGGCTTGTTTAAATTGTGGGGTTTGGACTTTATCTGGAGAGGAATTAAAAACCATTAAAATAATTTAAGGGAAGGATTCCCACAATCATAGTTGCTTTATAAAAAATATTGCTCGGTTATGCTATGGAGAATGAATTGGTGGGTTCAATGGACATTGTGAAATGTAATATCTGAACAAGCCAATCTGAACATTCCTTTTTACTTTCTGTACTAAGTAACACCAGGTGTTGCCATGGGAACACTGCTTCATCCAGAGCCCTGTCAGGTGGTCACTCTTTTTTCTTCCCCATCAATTGAATCAGTGGGTATAGGGGTGAATTCTTTACTCTTCACTCATACTGGAATATATTGTCTCCTCCATTAAAACACTCAGCTTTGTATCTCATGTCATAAGACTATATCAAACACTACCCCTTACAGTTGTCCTCTGATCCCATACCAGGATATGCCCCCTCATTTCATAATGATTTGTAGCTTCTGGCTGTGTTCATTCTACCCAATATCACTCCTAACTAAATTCTGGACAATTTTGATATGCATGGATATGTTCTTTCTATATCTCTGGATTACTCTCCTCCATGATCCAGCTCTGCAAACTACCTTGACACTTATTCCCAGAGATATATCAAAGATCTTTGTCATTACCAAATAACTGGCACCTTCAAATTCTCAATTTCAAACATCCCATTCACTGACCACCACCTCTTATCTTATGGGTTTACCACCTTCGGTATCCAAACTACACCAATATTTCCACACTACTGTCATATTGAATTGGTGGAAGATTTTGTCTGTTCATCATCTTTATAATCCCTGGTGTCCCATTTTCCCTACTTATTTGGCTTAAGTCTAATGGTCAGTTGTTATAATAAGCACTTCATATATATTCTCAACCCTCTTGCGTCCTTTACTTTGCCTGGTGCCCTGCAAACCCCCAACCCTGATTAATTCCTAATCTTCAATTATTCCACGGCTACACCTGACCACCTGAATATGAATAGGGGGGAAAAAAGCAAAACAAAACAAAACAAAAATACCATCCTGACTCAATTCACTTCAAATTCGTCATCAGGAAATATAGGTCAATCCTTCACCTTCCCCAGAAACTGTTCTCCTCTCCCATCCATTTTCTCCCCAGATGATTCTTTTATATCATTCTTCCAGATGATTATTTTATATCATCTAGCTTCTACTTGAACTGTAAATAGCACCTCTGCATCCTTATTCCTAGCTGGTGGTCTTACTTGTAGTTTAATTGTCAAAATTGAAGGAATGAGGAAAAATGTTGGGAAATTCCTACCCACCAACATTGATTGGTATATCCCCACCCTGCCACCTCTTTATTCTGAGAAATGTACTTTCTTTGTTCCTACACAGGACTTTGGTTTGGAGAAGACCCCATCTTTTCTCATCTACATGAAATTATTACTCCAGACAGTCTTCTTCTATTCACATTGTCAGTTTTCCTGTGTTTATTTCTCTCATCTCAAAACTATAATAACAACCTAATCTTTGTTCTTCATCCCTGTTTGAGTGTCTGACATTCACCACCTTCTCAATGAAAAACAAAACCAAGCAAAACAAAACAAACTACCTGCTCACACACAGTTTTCTCTATCTTGGTTGTTCCTGTCCAAACCCTTGTAGTCATCCTGAGTTTTCTTTTTCTTACACCCCATATATAAATAATCTGGAACTCCTGTTGGCTGTAGCTTCAGAATACAACCAGAATCCAACCACTTCTCACCACTTACACTATCACTCACTGTGATCCAAGCCACCATCATCTCTCACCTCGATTATTGTACTAGCCTCCTACTGGTTTCTTTTATTACTTATTTTGATCTCCTTCAGCCTATTCTCAATACACCAGCCAGCACAAAGCTATTTAAATGTTAACCCATAGCCTGTGACCTTTTTCAAACCCTCTAATTAATGTATCTTCATTTCACTCAAAATCTCAAAATCCTTCTAAGAGCTTATAAATTCCTATGTAACTTTCTCTCTTTTTCCCCTCCTCCTCTCTCCCTTGCTCATTCAATTCCAACTGTACTGGCTCCTTGCTAGCCCTGAAACATTTGGGGCACCTTCCCACTTTAGTATTTTTTACTCTCTCTTTCCTCTACCCCATGTACTCTTCACCCTGAGAACCACAAGACCATGACTTTTGAACACCTTGTTATTGGAGACTATATTGATGTATTAGTTATCTATTGCTGTACAATATTATCGATTTAGCAGCTTACAACAATACACATTTATTTTCTCACAGTTTCTGTGAGTCAAGAGGCCAGCCATAGCTTAGCTGTGTCCCTTACAAGGTTGCAGTAAAGCTGCCAGGCTGCAGTCACATCTGAGGCTTGACTGGGAAAGAATCTATGTCCTTGCTCACATAGTTATTGACAGCATTCATTTCTTCACGGGCTGTTGGATGAAAGACTTCAGTTTCTTGGCCAAAGTCTGCCTTCAGCTCCTTTCCACTTGGGCCTTCCTGAGAGGCAACTGTCTTCTTCAAAGTCAGAAATAGAAAGGCATTGCAATCATATGTAGGATGATCACAGAAATGACATCCTGCCATCTTTAGTATATTCCATTTGTTATAAAGGCAAGAGTACCAGAAGGTAGAGATCATGGGCTCTATCTTAGAATATGTACATTACACTTGGACGACCATACTTAAAATTGTAACCACCTCGAACTTCTAATGTTTCTTATCCTCTTCAAGTTTCTTTTCCCCCTAATACTTACCAACTTCTAATATGATGTATAATTTATTTTGTGATTATTGTGAGTCAAAGAGTTAACAAAACTCTTGGCCCACTGCATAAGAATCAGATCTTCAATTAAACTCCTAGCACTTTTTCCCCAAAAAGACCTAAAGATGATGTCAACTATCTTGTGATGTGTTATTGCCAATAATGACTCTTGGTTGGCAAATTCCATTGGACCTGGAGGAAATAGGAAAGAACTGTAAATACTTGATAAGTACATCCTACTTTGGGCTTCTCCAAATGTCTTGAGTCTTGTAACTACTGTGTCCCTTGCAGGGGGACATGTTAACATCTGACCGTGATAAAGTTTCATGGCAGATCAGTGCTGGCCAGTAGTTCTGCACCTGTCCCATGTGGACTTTATACCTTGTACCCTCAACTGTTTGCTATGTGGCTATTACAAGGACTGTAGTGGGAGGAATGCCTGACATCGACCGCCCTTCTAGGAAGCTATGGTTTCTGTCCTATATCCCCTGTGTAGACTGGGCAGTCCATTGAGTCAGAATGTTTAGTAGAGACTAAAACTTGATAAGTTTTATAATTATTACCTATCCCCCTTTCTAGAACATTAACTCCTCAAGGACAAGGACTTTTGATGATTTGTTCTCTAGTAACTCTGGTAATACCACATTTTCCCTTTATTCCTTCAACCCAGGGATGTAGTAGCTTCCTTTTTGTGTTGATTGACTCTCCCCCATTGACTTTATAGCTCTTTCATCAAAAATGTAACAAACCTCCTGCATTAAATTCCCTTTGTTTTAATTACCCAGGTTAGTTTTTATTTTCCTGGTTGGTACCTGATTACTATACATTCCCAGTCTCTAATTGAGTTCAAACTTACAGCTTCCTTTGAGAGAATCTAATTGCCTCATATTTGTTTAAATGTCCATCCCTGAATTTGTCAGCTATGAACAAAGAAACGGGGCTGTACAGTATGAGAATGCCTGAAGGGAATAATGAAGGGCTATCTCAAAGAAAGAGACAAGCATTGTGAGTTGAGCTGGCGTACTTTATATTCTAATTGAGCTGTCAAATATCATATTAATATGGTCAAGCAAAACATACTTGGATCAAAGACACATAGATATATATAGCAACAAACTTTGCCCTTTCAAAAACAATTTTTTTTTCTGGCTAAGGCATTCACACATAAATTCTTCATTTCCTCATCTGACTGTGCTTTGTCTGTTTGACCCTACAATAAAATTCAGAGGTAAAACTTCTCAAATGTTTTCAAGTGGTCATCTCAGGAGTTTCTTCAACTTCAGATTTATATCTGCAAGTCAGTTCAGCAACATAAATCAGTGTGAATGTGATTCCATTTCCTTTTAGGCTCATTTCCGTCTGAGCCTTCCACTTATTGGAATATATTATCAAAGCATCAAACAGTATGAGTAATGCTTGAATGCTACCAGACTGTGGTTCTACCTATTACAGAATAAACAGGTCATTAATTTTTTATATCTAATAGATAGTTCACACATGCAGAATGACTCTTCTTTAATATTGTGTGCCATAATTTTTCAAGTGTATGAGTCTGATTTCTTAACATGAGAATCTAGCCCCCCACTCCTTAAGTGTCTTAGGATTCTTTCTCTAATACTGGGAATATCCTAATAAATACTTTCTGGCAACCAACTTGATCATTAAGCAAAATTAATAGATCGTGATGATTTAAAACAGAACTTCACAGATGTTGTTCCCCAGAGATCATCTAAAGGATCCTGGGTCAGTCAAAGAATATGAATGTTGGACTTTAGTTAATAATCATTTTAGAAAATGTAGTAACTCAGCACAATCATATTAAACTGTTGAAAGCTTCAACTACAATTACTAAAAGATTGAGCCCAAGTCTGTGAGTAGAATACAATCACTTGTCTCCTAGTTTGGAATACATACTGATGGATGCAAACTTGTGAAAAGACTGTTTATCAGAAGATATGTTCCAAGTCAGAATTTAAAACCTTTTCTTTGGATATTTCCTTAAGAGAAAATGTTATTTAAGTCTAGAGTTCTCAAGCTAAATTTTAGAGACGATTAAACCTATGATATTAGATCATAATTCTTTCCTAATTTCACATCTGGAGAAAAAGTTTTTAGAGAGGGAATTTCCTACCTCTTTCCCCAGCATAAGTGTAGCTCTGGGAAATTTTGTGAAGTACATGGAGCTTACCTCTTGCTTCCTATTACCTCCTTTCTGTTCCCCTCTTCACAGCTCCAACTTCTAAATATTCATGGTCTTCACACTAACCTCAGGTTTATTCTAGCACATTCTACTCAGGCCTGCTTTCAGTTGAGGATGACTTTTCATGGAAAAGTGTGTCATGCTTCAGAATTGCTTTTTGAAATGTGCTTTTATCCTGATTAAAACTATCATCTCTTCAACACAAGAGATATTGGCTGGCAGAAAAACAATGACAAATTAGGATACTGTACATTTGAAATAACTACATATTTTTGCATCTTTCTATAGATAACCTAATTTTAAGGAGATCCTTATTAAGTCACATAGTCTTACCCCAAACTTTTCATGTTCCTTTAGCTCCTATTACCATACCTCATACAAGGATAAGTCACTGTCACCTACTTCTTCACTCCTAAACCCACTGCAGTTTGAATTTCACTCATACATCTTTAATGATATTCTGTCATTAAGGTCAGCAATAACTTTCCAAATGATGAGTTCTGTGGCCATTAGTCAGCTGTCTACATGACTGTTCTGAAGTTTTTAGCACAAGTACCAACTTCCCTGGAAAAAAAATATTCTTTTGATTTCTGTGACACCTAATGCTCATTTTATTGCTCTGGACAATTCTTCATAGCATGTCAGAGTCTTCATAATCTTGTAGGTTCCATAATGTCTTAAATGTTTTTTCTCAAATGCTGAAAAAAACTCATCAATACTCATTCACTAAATAGAGCTTTTCACTGTGGATATAGAAATATGAATATCTTTGTTATCAAAGAACTTAGAGTTCTAGTGAGGAAATCAGACAATAAAATAAGACCTTTTAATACAATATGGTGATTGTTGTTATAGAAATGAGGTTATCAAGCTGTCCCCTTGGTTGAAATTTTTTAATGCCTCTGTACTGTACTCAAGACTCCTAAGGATAGCAGAACACTCTTGCAATAACATTTCCCTATCCACAGAACATCTGATCCTGCCAACGCTCCAAATTCAGCCTATGTTGTGGCCCAGCAATAGCCATAAGACAACATGTATCTTATGTGTCACCACTCTCAAATTCAATGTTCATAGTGAGGATCATTAATTCCTTGCAGCACTCATTCCTACTGACACTGTATCAGCAGCAAGCAGCTACAAAATTTCTATATTTAGAGGTTGTACTTAAAAGCTCTCAAGCCACCCCTTGGCCCTACCATAATTATAATTTGAGGACTATCTTTATTTTATCATATTTTATCATATTTCATATGTTCAACATTTGAAATTTTAATGAATTTTAAGGAGAAATATTTTCCATTTCAATAAAAGGATATAAAAAGGATAATATTCTATCTAACCACTATAAATGCCACTCATACTTTTCTGCTTTCTAAAACTGGGCCATAAGGGGGAATTTCTGGTAGTAGTATTTTCTCTCTAGATATGACTGATACTAGGACAGATCACATAGTAATTAGGCACACAGACTCTGGAGTCAGATTAGGTTCAAAACCCAGTCAGTTATCTATACGACCTTGAATAAATTCATTGATCTTTCCTTGGCTCCCTTTCATCATCTTTAAAATAGGGATAATAATGGCGCCTATCTCATAATTTTGTTGTAAAGAACAAACAGATAATTCATGTTAAGTCTTTGGAACAATATTTGCACAGATTGCTCGATTAATATTAGCTCCTTGTTTTAGCAAAATAAAAAAAATGTAATCCAGAGAATGTATACTAATTACCTTGCCTGATAGCTCTCATAACCATACTGTATTGATTTCTTTCCTCTACAATCTCTTAAACACTACTGTTCACAACGTAAAATTTTCCAAGGCTGTCATGCCAAAACTTTATTTTCAATTCTATTCAATATCCAAGGTAAGAATAAGAGAATGTTATGAAACAACGACCTTCATTTATTTTGTTAACTTCCGAGTATCTGTCTGAAGAGAGACAACAATAAATTTATTCAAGTTAATAAGCTCAAAGTTCCAAATCAAACACTCACTACTGTGTTTAATTTATTCAAATACAAACGCTTTTGAAGTTATTTTCATTGTTGTTCTCATCTGGCAAAAATAATACTTGCTTCTTATAGAATTTTAATTGAAATATTTATTAAAAATCACCTGTAGTTGCACAACCAGATAAAATAGCAGCCAACACTTGGATCCGTAACCTTCCAGCATTTTATGTACTTATATTTATATGTTTATGTACTACTCCTTTATACATAGTAAGATTATACTTAACATGCAGTCTTATGATCTGTCTTATCAACTTGAAAATGTATTGAGAATACAGCCACATATTATCACTTGCATCATTTTAAATAGCTGCCTATCATTTATTTGGATAGAAAAGTTACAGTTTTATCTATTTCTCTACTATTGTGCATTTAAGTTGTTTATCAATTTCCTTAATATAACAAAGTGCTGTGACAGGAATATCATGAAAAATAGACTATTTTCTTTCCTTAAGCTGTAGTCCCAACGACAGAACTATTTCAAGACAAGTAATGTACACCTTTCTTCAGACTTTTGAAACACTTTGCTAAATTTCCTTCTGGAAAGATTGTTTTATTTCCACTAGCAATATATGAATTCAATTTAATTACCAGTGAAATTGCCATTTTTTTTAAAAGTGTATATTTGCCCAAGAAGATCGGATCATAGGAACCAAAGGGATAGAGTTTCAAGGAGGGTCATTTTAGCGGTCATGTAAGATAAGGACTGCGAGACAACCAGGGGGCACTGGGGACAAGTCCAGGAGAGGTTGAGAGGAGTGGTGGGAAAATATTCCTATTTGGGGTTGAGGCAGAAATGAGAAGCCAGAAAGTAGGACAATGACCATAGAATACATGTTTTAGAAGCTTAGCTTCCACAGGTAGGGAAAGATGCTAGCTAGAAGGGAGACAAAAGGGAAAGTTTAGAGAGCCTTAATCTGTTTAAAGTAGAATCAATCTACCAGAGGACCCATCACCTGGATATCCCCTTACCATGAAGAGTAGAGATAATGACAGTAAAAGTATAAAATGCATATAAAACATGTATGTTATTGATGGAGCGGGGAGGCTACAAGAATTTGAGAAAGTTCTACTTGGTAGCTTTTATCTTCTGTTAGGAATGCAATATAACTTGTGCGGAGTGAACAAACTTCAAGTCATCATCTATCAGCTTACATTTTTAAAAAACCTATCAAGGAGGGCGCCTGGGTGGCTCGGTTGGTTAAGCGACTGCCTTCGGCTCAGGTCATGATCCTGGAGTCCCGGGATCGAGTCCCACATCAGGCTCCCTGCTCAGCAAGGAGTCTGCTTCTCCCTCTGACCCTCTTCCCTCTCATGCTCTCTGTCTCTCGTTCTCTCTCTCTCAAATAAATAAATAAAATCTTTAAAAAAAAAAAACCTATCAAGGAATATAAGAAACAAGATTCCATTACCAGTTGTTCCCCCCCAAACTGAATATATAAAACATATTTTAGGGGCTGTTTTAATTAACAGCAGGTGGCATTTACTGCCACAGAAACAAATTTACTCGTTAGTTAAATTTCTACTGAGTACCAAATGCAGCATATTTAGTTTGGAAATGCTTATCTATTTTAACCACTGGAAGCTATTTTATAAAACCAACATCCTTAGAGAGCTATTGCTAGAATATGTAATCATTTTGGCATAAAACAATCCCTAAAAATGCAGTTTGAATTATGGCATGATTTCTTTATCTTTGGTAAGGATTTGTGATGAAACAGATGAGCCATTTAATCAGCTTTTAAAAAATACTTTGTGATGTGTTCTAGGGGAATGGCTCTATTTTCTATGGTAAGACATCTCTTAATCATACTGGACAGTTTCATTGTATCTGCAATAAAGGAAATGAACAATGGAAACATTTATGCAGTGTCTGATTGTCTGGGGATGATGATCTATAAGATGCAGACCTATTATTTAATGCTTTGGGGATTCCCTTCTCTTCCTCCATCATTCCTTTGAGCTCTGGTTTCTGGACTAATCCTAGGGAGAAAACATAAGCATTTACGTTATTTCTGGATTGGAAAATTAGACTTGTAGTGAACAGTTAAATAATATTCTTAATTAACTAAAAATAGAGTTGGTTAAATTGCCATGAGTCATCATTGTGGCATTTTCCTCCTTTTTAGTAGAGAAAATGATCCATAACTCTCGGCACTCAGGACATGTGTATGAAACCCTTCCAACTTGTAGGTTTGTGATTCTAGGTTTGGAATATTTATGGTGCACTATACCTCTATGATGATGATTTATTTTTACTGAGCCTCATGGGTTGTACATTGTCTTTCCAAGCTGGGGGAGGATCGGAAGAGGAAAGGAAGGCTGAAATGCTATTTTGTTCCCTGTTGAGCTAATTAGGAATCTAGGGCTTATTTAGGAGGCTGCAAATCTCTGACTCCCTCTCAGTGAATTTGTTTAGCCCAGGCTCTAATTTAGACTATATTTACTGTTTCCCCAGGTCAAAGGGGAAGGAGAGGTATATTCTTAAGTCTCAAGCCTCAGAGAAAAAAAATTTTTGAAAAGGTAGGTGATGGTGACACTGGGAATCTGGTGGAGTGGAAGACTAGTTTCGAGGAAGGGCATCTTTTATTGTAGTAAAGTAAAAAGAAATGAAGGATTTGTAATGGAATGTGTCATGTAATAATACAATAATAACCTGGTCTATTAGAGAGCTAGAGCTTTCATGTGATCTGGAATACTCAGATCACGTATTAGTGACATTGCTGTCCTTATAATCCACAGACTAACCTTTATTTTTCATTTTCTGCACCCTAAGATGCCTTTTTAAATAGTCTAAGAGTGGTATATATGATTATTTTCAAGATAGTAAATCAATTAAAATTAGTTCTATTTTCATCTCTTTAAAAATAGTGAATAGTATATTATCTTTGACTAACATAGGAAAGAAGCTCTGGTCCTGTCATCAACACATTAATAGTGTAGCTATTACTTCTACAGAATGGGAAGATTTTCTTTCTTTGTGTTAATGTTTATTAGCTTTTGTTTCATAATATATCCTAATGGAGCAAGTTGGGGGGCAGGAGTTTAAGCAGTGCCCTAATGCATACAAGATCAGGCAAGGGATAAAACAGACGAACAAGGTACAGTCACTGTTCTAGGAGAATATACCAAAAAATAAGGGAGTGAATGTTCATAAACAGTGATGAGACATGATCTTTTTTTTATATTTGAATACATCTTTGAACAGATAATCACTTGGTCCAGAAAAATCAAGTTGATGGAAAAAAGTACACATTGAAAACCTTGATTCCTTCTCACTTTTTGTGTTTCTTGTATATCCTTTTCACTGTTTCTTTATGCAGACATTATGATGTGTATGTGTTTTCTCCTTTCTTATACTACTACTATACACTACTTTGTTGCTTATACAAGGCTTGCTAGGAATTGTGAGAAAAATACTTTAAGAAGGGAAAAAAGAGAGAAATCACTTTTAGCTAAGAAGAGTTGAGGGATGTTTCAAGGATGAGTTCTTGTTTGATTTATGACCTACAATATAGTGATGCTGGGAAAGAGCAATTCATAGATACAGAGAAAGAATATCAAAATCCCAGATGTCAGAAAGTGGGAGTTTAGGGAATGACTAGAAAGTATCAGCAGTTGTCTGGTCTGTAAATTGAGAGAGAAATGGAAGACAAAACTGGATGAGTAGTTTGGGGGAATTGCCATTTTTGCCTGTTGTAACCTTGAAATTATCCATGCTTTGGAAAATATATACAAATCGTGCATTCCTGGAGTTGGTGTTTTCTGGGTTTTGATGACTGCTGAAATCTCCACATATGACTAAACAATTCAGTCGTCTTTTTTTTTATATTACTACTTAAAATATTTAAAAATCCAATTTAAAGCTTAATTGGCATATGTTTTGATAACTGTGTAGCTTCTCTCTTTGAAATTCTCCAGCCACGATTACTACAAACTCTTCTCAACCTAGTGTCAAAAGCCATTTACATTACCCATAGCTGTCAGTCATGGGCCAACACTAGAAAAACAAAGATTCTTCCAAGTCCCAAACAGAGAATAAAATAGATCTGGATTGATTTAACTTTTTCCCTTATCTTCTTGGGAAAAATATAGCTCATAGGGTTTCTGTGTAGCCAGGGTCCATCTATTTTAACCAGATGCACTTCTGGGTCTCCAGATGATATCATAATGGTAGGGTAGTCTAGAGAATAATCATGCTGTAGCTGCTTAGGAGAACAAAGAAACATTGATAAATGTTTACCACCAACTCTAAAAGAATACTTTACTTAGAGATAAATTGAAGATTACTTTCCTGATGATCTAGTGAGTAGGACTGTGAAAACAATCCCTTGAGATCTGACCATTCTGCATATTAAGACTAAAGACGTTTTTTTCATGTAAATCTCTATTTTTAAGTATATAAAATTATAAATATTGTATGATAGAGTGGGCTTTTAAAGTGATATAAGAAATTCTTCTCAGCTGCTCCTACATTCTCTCCCAAATACTGTCTTTCCAAACAACAAAGCTTGTTTTCAGGTTTAAAATTTTTCTTCCATCTTAGATTAGTGAATGGTAAAATATTGTAGTAGCATCTATCATCTACATTTACTGTCATTTACCTTATTTCTATATTCAGTAGATGAAATAATTCTTTAAAAAATATAGCTAAGAGAATATACTTGTCAGGTGATGTAGTTTCTGCTCATTATTTCACATACTTATCTTAAATTGTACATATTTGGCTTATCATGTATTTTCCCTGGAAGTTTTTTTATTCTACACTTGGGAAGGCA
Source organism: Zalophus californianus (assembly GCF_009762305.2). Taxonomy (NCBI): domain Eukaryota; kingdom Metazoa; phylum Chordata; class Mammalia; order Carnivora; family Otariidae; genus Zalophus; species Zalophus californianus. The sequence goes on along the minus strand of NC_045606.1, from coordinate 47,378,185 downwards.
GTAATTACATAAATATTTAGGGCCCTGTCTAATACAAACTCAGTTTTATTTATTAGTCACAGAAATTCTTGACTCCTTTTGTATGATGTAGGTTCTAGCTCAGTTGTTGAGTGATAAGTTAAATTCTCTGTTCTATTCTTTGGAACTAACATACGCCCAGGCTAGAGATTAGATCTTTATTTTTTTTAAGAGGCTATTTAGTTTTATTTCATATAGAGGCAGGAATTTAAAGGATTCTTTGAAAATTCAATTGGTAGTAGCAACTGGGAGAGCATTACAAAACAAAGGATTAAATTAGTATATGAAAGTATATACAGTGTAGCGTGGTTGTACGAAATTTTTGCATGCTTAGAAATTTTAAGGTCATCAACAAAACCTCACAGAAACTGTCTCTACATCACAGAGAAAATATTCATTGGGCAGAAATTCCTTCTAGCCTCACATGCAAACTTACCCATTTCATTATTTTATTCTAATCACAAAGGATGCTATAGCTCTGTTCTTAATAAACCGAGTACCTTCATGTCTTCCCTGTCTACTCTCATTCTCTACTCTGATCTCTGCCTCTCATTTAAATGCTTACATCTCTCATTAAAAAAAAAAATTACACACATGCATATACTTTCCTCTTCAGCCCTTTCTTTGTCTTCTAGCCCTAGAATTCTCCTTCCTGACAGCTAAGTCATATGAAGGTCTAATCTACACTCATACTATTTCCCCACTGCCTCCAGATCTTTATAACCCTCAGTTAGCAGCTCAATCTCATCAGTCTTTTGTATGCTTTCCTCCAGCATTTAATTTTAAGACTCTTCATATTGCCAATTCCTACATGATCATTTATTCTAAACATTGTGATCAAGAAATATATTAGACTCAATATCTGATTTCATCCCTATAAGCTTACGATGTAAAATATTTGTCTATAGACAGGGAATTTAGATCCTGTTCTGTGTATTAAAAAAAAAAAGAAACATCCATTCAAAATAACATGTGGTGATGAGACTGGAAACCAACTAAGACAACTTACTTACCAAGACTAACACTCGTTCATCAAGTATCACAATCCAAAAGCTCTGCTGCCAATCCAAAACTATTATTTCACATGAACTTTCCCAATTCTAAGTAGTTCTGACTTTACAGACTCACTTTAAAATCACTTCACGTGGGCCAAAAAACCCTCTAAGTATTCTCTGATTTTCCTCTTCTTGATACTGCTAAGATTCATATGTTTCTCTTAGACAGTTTAGCTGAAGTACATCTACTAAACTTAGTTTTGCTTGATCAAGTTTTTCTGATGATTTTTTGAGGGAACTGACAGTCAACAGATGAGGAGAAAAAAATTCTGAGACTCCAACTCATGCCTCCATCTTTGACTTATCATATCATTGTATCATTTGTCTTCGTCTTCTTTTTTTTTTTTTTAGGGTTTGGGGAAGGGCACAGCAAAGTCAATGGATAGGAATCTTACTTTTTCCATGGAAGTCATCATTACCTAAACACTGTTCACTTTATGACTTCCCAAATGTTTTCTTGGCTGCTGCATGTTAATCTGGTGGCTTGACACCAACAGCAGTCCTACCGGAGTGAGCACACTCTATCTCTGGGAGTTCATATTTTCTGATGGGAACTGGTTGACATTCCCTTGTGGAGATGATTCCTTCTTTTGGCACCATTTATAGCAGTTAATTTAAGCTGATTGGAATCTAGATCCAGCTGGTATGATGGACAAAATGTGGTTGATAGATAAAGATATAGTTAGAATTCTGCTTTCACAATTTACTGGACATGCCGCCTAAGGAAATCAATGAACTCCATTGAACTTGTTTTCCCATTTTGGAAAAAAAAAATACACATTGTTGTTGTTAGACTTACATTTAAGGAAAAAAAAGGTTTTCAGGCTTCTAGTAAGGTTGCAAATGTTCAGGAATTACTGGTGTTTCTTGTTTATTCTTTTTCCTTTAATAATGTCATAGAACTCTGAAAATTTCCCTGAATATCTTTTAACCAGACAGCATCTATATTTATTATAAATATGGAATATAGGAGACAGTAATTTTTAAAGTTATCAGAAGATGGGATTTATATTGTATGTAACATTCCTTTCAGGTTGATTTTGCTTTTGAATTCTTAGTTAATGAATGCTAATGAATGAATGAATGCTGGATGAATCCTAAGTTGTACCTATCTACAGGATAAAAAGACATTGTTGGTCTGCCTTCATCTCTGAACCATAAGCCTAAGTGACAGCCTAAGTCAAAGGAAACAAATCATAGAAGAGAAATTGTTAAAAAGTTAGAAGAATATATCCTAACTGTTAAAAAGTTAGAAGAACATATCCTCTCTCACCTTTTGTCAGAGGAAAACTAGCTACTAAGGAGAGTTGTCAGATAAATGATAAAAGTTCAATTAAATTTAAATTTTAGATAAATAATAATTTTTAGTATAAGTATCACCAATATTACATGGGACTAATTATTCTGAAAACATATTGTTTATCTGAAATTCAAATTTAATGAGTGTCCTGTATTTTTATTTGCTAAATATGGAAACCCTATTATGAAGAGCCCTGGCATGCCTGACATTTAGCATATATTTAATAAGCAGTTGTTTATACCATTATATTATCCCTTCCAGGTAGTTTGATCATCTGTTAAGAGAAAACATATTTTCTCTTGAGGTGATTCTATTGGCAAGAGCAGTTATTGCTTGAAACAACAAAAACAAAAGAAGAAAAGAAAAAAGATACTTGCAAGGGAAAAATGTTAGTTTCAAAATGCATGGATGAGGAATTATACATATGAAAACCAACCTTGTTTTTATGTCCTAGACAAAATTCTAAGGTTTGCTTTTCAGGCTAAAAACCAGTGAGGTTCATTATTCAATTCAGCAAGGTGTTCAAAATATGGTATTTTGTAAAACATCTACATAGAATTAAATGATAGCAAATTAAATGATTTATAAAACACCCTGATTAATTTGCAGATCATCCTGATTGCTTTATTAACGGTGCCTTAAAAATCATATTAAAATGTTAATCTAAGACAGTTAATTTATTTTTTTTAAGATTTTATTTATTTATGAGAGAGAGAATGAGAGAGAGAGAGCACGAGAGGGTAGAGGGTCAGAGGGAGAAGCAGACGCCCCGCTGAGCCGGGAGCCCGATGTGGGACTCGATTCCAGGACCCCGGGATCATGACCCGAGCCGAAGGCAGTCGTTTAACCAACTGAGCCACCCAGGCGCCCCTAAGACAGTTAATTTATTTGACAGGATACTGCTTTCAAAGAAAAACACAAAATGCTGTAGTGTTCTTTTAAAAGATGTAGAGAACTTAAAATATATACCCCCACACCCAGCTTGAACAGTGAGGACCGAATTGCCCAGACTCCATGTAGCATACTATGTACATTGACATGACTTTACTATTCCATTGCCACCTTCTTCTGCTGCTGCTGCTTCTTCTTCTGCTTCTGCTTCTTCTTCTCCTCTTTCTCCTTCTTTTTCTTCTTTTTTTTTTTTTTGTATAAACCTACACATTAACAATTGCTTCCTATAGACCATGGAATGACATTGTTTTATTCCTCTCCTTTTGCTTTAGTTGTTATACAATAAATATGAATTGCAAGTATGCATTTTTTTAAAAACTCAAAAGGCAGATACTTCAAAATGAATTGCAGAATCTCCTCAACCCAGTATTTAATTTTAATATACCTCTATATTTGCCAAAACAAAAATATAATGTCTTTATCATCTTTCTAATAACTTGGCTTGAAATGTTCTTTGAGATCTCAAATTAAAAGCAAAAAGAATTATTATCCTGAAGTAGATGAAGTCCCCAATTTAATTTTTTCCCTTTATATACAGAAACTGGGAAGAAAAAGAAATTATGCATACCATTTCATGGGAAGATCCACTCTACCTTATCAACTTAGGTTTTTCCAGTTGTACTGCATCTGCTTGTTACTTGGAGCAAAGGAATTATGTCATAGGGGTGTTTTGTTTCGTTTTTTTAATTTATACCCCCTTCACCCATTTCTCCCACCTCCACCCCCTATCTCTGGCAACCACCAATCTACAAGCTTGGTGTTCTGTTTGTTTTAGATTCCCTGTATAAGAGAGATCATAGGGTATTTGGCATTTTTCCTTCTCTGACTGATTTATTTTACTTAGCCTAATGCCCTTGAGGTTCATCCATGTTGTTGTAAATGACAGAATTTCATTCTTTTTAATGGCTAAATAATATCCATTCTGTGTGTGTGTTTCTTAATTCATGCATCCTTCAGTGGTCATTTAGGTTGTCCTAATTCTTTATCCTTTTGTGTAGGTTGCTTCCGTGTCTTGACTCTTATAAATAATTCTGCAGTGAACGTGGGGATGCCTGTACCTTTTCAAGTTAGTGTTTTTATTTTCTTTAAATAAATATCCAAAAGTGAAATTGCTGCATCATATGGTAGTTCTATTTTTAATTTTTTGAGAAAACTCCACACTGTTTTCCACAGTGGTTTATCAATTTACACTCCCAGCAATAGTACATGAGGGTTCCCTTTTCTCCACAGCCTTGCCAACATTTTTTTTTATTTCTAACTTTTTGATAATAGCTATTCTAGCATGTGTGAGGTGATATCTTATTGTGGTTTTGATTTACATTTCCCTGATGGTTAATGATGTCGAGCATTTTTTCATGTTCTTGTTGGCTGTCTGTATTCTTCTTTGGAAAAATGTCTATTCAGATATTCTGCCCATTTTTAATCAGACTGTTTCTTTGCTATTGAGTTGTATGAGTTCTTTATATATTTTGGATGTTAGCTCCTTATCAGATACATGATTTGCTGATGTCTTCTCCTATTCAGTAGGTTGTCTTTTCATTTTGTTGATCATTTCCTTTGCTGTGAAGCTTTTTAGTATGATGTTCTATTTACTTTTGCTTTTATTGCCTTTGCTTTGGTGTCAGATTCAAAAAATCATCACCAAGACCCATGTCAAGAAACTTACCACCTATGTTTTCTTCTGGGAATTTTATGATTTCAAGTGTTACATTCAAGTCTTTAATCCATTTTGAATTTTAAGTTACTGGATTTGTTTTCTTTTCTTTTTTTTTTTTTTTTTTTTAAGAGAGAGAGAGAGAGGCACAAGCAGGGGAGAGGGGCAGAGGGAGGAAGAAAGAGAGAATCCTAGTCAGGCTCGGAGCCTGATGTGGGGCTCAATATCATGATCCTGAGATCATGATCTGAGCCAAAATCAATTGTCAAAAGCTTAACTGACTGAGCCACCCAGGCACCACGAGTTAATATATGGTATAAGATAGTGCTCCAGTATCATTCTTTTGTATGTGGCTGTGTAGTTTTCCCAAATAACATTTATTGAAGAGACTGTCCTTTCCCCTCTGTATATTATTGGCTCCTTCATCATAAATTAATTGACCTTGTATATGTAGGTTTATTTCTGGGCTCTCTATTCTGTTCCATTGATCTTTGTGTCTGTTTTTATTGCCAATACCGTACTGTTTCAAATGCCATTACCATTCTTTTTAACCAACTGAGCCACCCAGGCGCCCCATTACCATTCTTTTTAAAAGAAGACTATTGTTTTCTTTAGAATGACTTTAACCTTGGCAAATTGCTTGACATTTCAGACATGTCTAGATTGATCCATCTTTAACAGAGTGCATCGACAAGACAGTTTGTGCCCTACATTCATTAAACCTTTAGTTTCAGATATCTTCAGCTTGTTGCTTCCATCAATCCTACACTGTTGTATCCGGATCTTTATCCACTCCTAATTAAGCTACCCCTTTGTGAAATCTGCCTTAAACTAAACTGTGAATTTTCAATAAATTCTGACCTTTGATTCTCTCCTCAGAGACACTGCTGAAGCTCTGGAAGTGGTGATCTCCCTTAAGGCAATAATCAACAAATTCAGCTTTGTCACATCAACAAGTTATGTTGGTGACATCTGGGGAGTTGGTCTACACCAATATTAAGGGCACAGATCTAGAATGAAACTTCCTGAGTCCAAATCTCAGTTCTGCTATTCATTATCTGTGTGACCTTAGGGCAAGTTATTTAACCTTTGTTTGTCTCAGTTTCCTCATCTGTGAAACAGGGGATAATATCTACTTCATAAAGTCATTGTCTGGATTGGTAGTACATTTATATATGCAGACAACTTTAAACAGTACCTGGCATATAGCAACGTAGTTATGTATTATGAAATTATTATTATTAATATTTTACATGATTTAAGTTAGCATAATACTCATTTTAATACTATTCAAGTATTAGATATTTAAAGTATTTTAAAATGTGTATGTGTGTGCGCATGTGTGTGTGCACGTTATAGAAGAAAAACTGCTCTAGGTACTTATTAAAAGTGGCAGGGAAGACTTTAAGAGTATTGCAATAGAGGTCAAGGCTACTGCAATAAGGGAGAGAAACTGAACTGAACTACACTGAAACAAAAGGTGGGAGGATTTTTAAATGCCAGGGTGAGCTAATGGAAGGGCACCTGAGGATGTTAGCAGGGAGGTTGGTCAGTGTGATTAGGATATCTCTGTCTGATAATTGACATTTTTTGAAGTTAGGCTTCTGCCTTCCCACAGAGGCTGGGAGATAGGGTCCTATTTGTCTTGATGATTATATTTCAAAGGAATGACTCCCAGTTCCCCAAGAAAGACACTTCTGGGTTTTAAAACTGATAAAAGGCCAAAAGACTTACATCTCAAAGGGCAGAGAAATAATTTACAATTGCAAGTTTTCTAAAGTAAATATTCTAAGAAAAGAGAAGTCAGAGGCCTGTGGTCACAAAGAAGACTCTAAAGTTTAGTCAGATCAGGGAAACTTAAGGCCATCTTGGTCAGGAAATATGTATACAACTCTTATTTAAAGGACAAATGTGGATAGCTTACACCTGTAAGAAGAATGTTCATCCAAACTTACTTTTACAGTAACATTTCTTTTAGTTTCCTTGCCTTCTCTTATCCCACTTCCTGAAACAAACTTTAAATTCTGTAGATTTGTGTGGTCAGTTTTCAAATGTTAATTATTCTTTATGCAAGGAAAAACTTTTTCTCTAGAGCTAACCCAAATATGCCATACAGACATTGTCACAGGAGTGTAGACAAGATGTTAAATACCAAGTTGACCTATTCCTTCTTTTCTTAAGTGAAGCAAACACAGGGACAGTAGAGGGAAAAGGAAGCTTCACAAGCTTCTTCTCTTCCTTAATGTTACTTTCATCTTTTCTGATGAAAATGTCTTTGGAAACTCTGACATAAGCCTGACCTTCCAAATTAAAAAGAACACACAACATTGGTAGACACAGTTTCTCCACCCACATGTTCTGGATCTCAGCTGCTGCTTCTGGAAGCTACTTCCCCTTGTCCTCTCTCCATTGTCTGGTATGAATATGTACAGACAAAGAGTTTCATAGCAAAATAGTCTTTCAGGAAGTTCCAAGAGTTACAAGGCAAATTTGAGGTTGATTACACAATGTTTATGGAAGAAAAGCATTCAAGCTCTATGCCTCAATCATAAAGATCACTTCACTTTTTATACTGGGGGGTTGTATCTTTTCTATTTCTTAGATGGCTGTTTCTTAGTTGTTTAGGTTTTAGGGAATGGTTACATTTATCATGCCCTTCAATTTTGTTTTCATGTAATTGTAGTATTTAGGGATTTTTTAAGTACATTTTGGTGATAAAATAGGTATGGAAATCTGAGGTATATGAAAAGATTCAGGTCAACTTTTTACTAGTAACCAGTCCTTAGACTCCATTTTTTTAATTAGAGCAACTTCCAGTAGATAACAGGAGGGCAGCACCCTGAATCTTTGGGTATTTAAATTATATATTCCTAACTTATGCCTGAGCTGATTATCTCACTTCATTGCACCTGCTAATTATGTCATCTGTCGCTGCTCCTTTAAACTTTCGAATTACACACTTCAATCCTGGGGCTCATTATTGTCTCCATACCTAGTTCTTATGTACAGATCAAAGCAGGGATCTTGGACCAGCCTTTTCATTTCATTTTCATCTGATATAGATAACCCAGGATAGGAATCTTTATCTCCTTTTGCCCTATTTACCCATCAAAAGCTGGTTCCTTTCATTCATTGACTGATTTGTTAATAAATATGTGATTTTTCTCTAAATTTATAAAAACACGGTAACATCTTAGAAACACCATAAAAACATAGATTTTTAACAGGATCTATAAAATCATATCTTAGTACACGAAATTCTGTTAATTATATCCGAAGAGAATATTATTCTTAAAAACTTCAGAATAATTGTCTTCAACTAAGGAATCATTTCAATGTCTGTCTTTAAATTGTTATACACTGGTAACATTTCACAATGTATGACTTAAATTCCTTACACTTGCCCCTCGTGCTAATGACGTGTAGAGCAGTATCTCATTTTCCTTTATTTCATATTTTTAGTGTTTGGCAACTGTTACGAAGTTTTTCTTCAAGGTTCCCATCCACTATTAGCAATGCTTCTAGGAATAGTCTTCTAAAGGATACCAAAAGGCAGAGAAGAGTAAGCGACTTTTGTGTGGAATTTCTTTACAATCTCCTGACTTAGCGTAAAAAAATTGAAGTTTTTCATTCGAAACACAAAATTGCCTTGTTTACCAGTTTGTTTTTAAAAAGTGAGTTTTTAAACTCACCAGTGTCATTTCTCAGCATTTCATCTACAGATCCCCAAGGGTCCATGTCCATTGGCAGTGACAATGATCTCAGCCTCTATTTTTCTTCGTTAGGATCTGTTTTCCAAAACAGTAGTTAATTTGTCTCTAGGAAAAACAAAAGAAAAGAAAACAAAAAGCAACTTATTTCTGACTGTAGCTACACTAAACAGGAGCCACCTTCCCCAGTGATTTCAGTAGTGGTCAGTGAGAGTCTCAAGAAGGGTCTCTTTGAGCAGCCATTTGCAGAATTCACAGAAGAAAGAGAAGTCAATTCCAGGCAGAGGAAAATTGTAGCAAACGACCTGATATGCTCTGAGAATAGTAAGTAGCTCAGCCAACTAAACCATAGGTAAGAGTGGAGGGTGGGGAGACCTAAGACTGGAAAAGAATGTGAAGCTGGATCTTAGAAAGTGTTATTTGTAAACAAACCAATGGTCTGCAGTTTTTTGATTTTACTGCTAGAAAGTTAAAAATGGTTGTTATATGCTTAAATAGTAGCATAATAGCCCGAAGAAGAATATTTTGTGACATCTGAAATTACATGAAATTCAGGTCCCAATGTACATAAATAAAGTTTTATTGGAACACAGGCACTCCCATTTGTTTACAGATTGTCTGTGGCTGCTTTTACATAGGGTGGCGGATTGAGTGGTTGTAACAGAGACCATATGGCCTGCAAAACCTAAAATATGTTCTGTGTGTTCCCTTCCAGAAAAATTTTGCTGACCTTGCTGTAGACCAAAGACCTTAAGAATTTATACTGTGAGAGAAAATATGGCGTGGATGGGTTTTAAAGAATAAAGTGGCTCACTAAGAGCTCTTTTATAAACTATTTTCTTGGGTGGCATATTATGAAAATGGTTTGAGTACAGACAAGGTCAGTGTCCAAGTATGGCATCAGCAGATTAGCAAGTCAGGATATTTTTGGTTCTTTGCTGTGCTGGGAAAATGAAGATATGAAGTATGACACTGACCTTGGGAGAGATAGACATTCATACGGAATCAAGTACTCCAAGACAGCAAAAAAATGAGGACACCCCTATGACCTAGGAAATAATGAGCTCCACATTGGAAGATTCAAGTTATAATTTACTTGATAAACATAAATTCACCTGTGGTATAAAAAAATAAACAGATGGAAGGACTGTTTTTAATCATTTTCCAGAGGTAGTTGTTAGTGGTTGAGTTTCAGGTGAAGATTTATTTTGACCTTTTTTTCTCTAATATGTTTTATGATCTAGTCAACTCCTTGTAATATTTTTGATCAGATTCCTTTGAGATATGCCCAACTACACTGTGAGTAAAGCATGTTGTGTGTGGGTTGCTTACTTGTTTCTCCCACATCCATTTCCTGCCTTTTCTTTGTTCTGCTCTGGATTACAGAGACCAAACCCTGCAAAGAGCATTGCTGGGCCCCTTAACCTCTGTCTTCCTCCTACTTCTGGCCACTTAGGGCACCAACAGGAAATTGATAATTAGGAGGAAGGCAGAAGACAGCGTATTTTCCCCTCTGACTGTTTTAGGGGGCAGCATCTTCAGCAGTGGTTTTGTCTCCCTTGTGGTTTCAGCTCCTGTTGAAAAGCTTTCACTGTTCCAGTCCTGCTGGAACCTTGGCTCCCAGACTGGTGATTCCGTTTTCCCTCCCTTGGGCTCTCCAGCCTAGGAAGCAAGGACTTTTGGGTATGGTTAATCACCTGCTATTGTAATCTCTCAGTTGTACACTATCTCCTTTTGGTTTTTATGCTCTGCCATCAATTTTGTTTTTGTGTTTTGGTCTTGGTTTTGGTTGGGTTTGGTTTTATATCAGCTGCTTTGTTACTTCTTTTATTTTTAATTGTGGTAAAATAGACACAGTCTGAAGTGGACCAATTTGACCATTTCTCAGTGTATAGTTCAGTGTAGATTAAGTCAACATTTCAAGTGTAGAATTCAGTGGTCAGATATATTCACAATGTTATGTAACTATCACCGCTATCTAGTTCCAAAACTTTTCCATCACCCAAAACAAAAACTCTGTAACTGTTAAGCAATAACTCCTGGGCATGTAGGTGGCTCAGTTGGTTAGGTGTCTGACTCTTGATTTCGGCTCAGATTGTGATCTCAGAGCCGTGAGATAGAGCCCCATGTTGGGTTGGGCATGGAGCCTGCTTAAGATTCTCTCTCTCCCTCTCCCTCTGCCCACCGCACCCCCCAACTGCTGCTCTCACGCACTCTCTCTTAAAAAGAAAAAAATTAAGTCCTTGATCCCCCTTCCCCAGCCCCTGGTAACTTACCTCTGTTCTCTGCCATATCTTTTATAACTGGTTCTCCATGCTTAAAGCTCTCCCTCCAGCTCCCTGGGTGGGCTGTCTTCTTGCCTGCCCTTCTCTAATATATGTTGTGATTCCAGGAAGAGTGTTTTCTTACATCGAGCCAGATAAGGGGTGTGCAGTACCAAGCTGTGGCTGGCACTTTGTATGGATTTATTTTACCACACTTTTCATGAAACTTCTTCACAGTAGTCCAAAGCTTAAAAGCAATATGTTTGTATAAAAGTCTATAGATTTGGAGGCCATTCTTTTCCTTTCTCTTTTCCTCATGTCCTCAATTTTTCTCTTTGAGTTCTTGTTCTTTTTTTTTTTTTAGTTAATATGAATCAAAAATAATAAGTTACGGTTTCTTTAGAACAGTGGTCTGACTTTATGATAGGAATCATGACATAAAATTACATCTATGCCATGATTCACTATTTCAGGAAATCTCTTTACTCTTTAAAATGCTTTCTTCAGTTTTCTTTTTAGCACTTCCATGTTCTTCCTTCTCCTCCTTCTATCCTGAGTTTAGTCACTATTGCAAACACTACCTACCTACCAAACCAGATGGAATTTTTGTGAGATTGTGTGTGTGGTTTGTACATTTAAAGTTAAATATCGGTGTAATTACTGTGTTTTTTAAAAAGTGCTGGAGTGTTGAGCTGTAATTGCGGCAATTTTGTTAGATAAAACTTCCTTTGATCCAGATTCTACTCACTGGCAGATTTTTTTTGTTGCATTTAGCACACATTCTTCAAATCGTAGCATAGACATTCCAAGTTATAAAGGCAGAGCTCTTTTCTCCATCAAATACTTTAAATGTTCATTAACTGATCACTCCCAGATCTTCTGCAATCCTCTTGTCTATCAAGTGAGCAGTGGTGCAAGACTCATTTTTATGCCTCATGTATTCTGACATGTTGATGTGTGATTAAGGCTGTATGGTTTCTTAAGAGAGCACTGGAACAGGGACAGTGGGGAGAGATGGAGTGAAGGAAGGAGGAGAAAAGAACGATGTTAAATCTTTCATTTACTAAGTCTGTGATCTTGTGCAAGTCATTTAGCTTCAAAAATCCTGTTCTCCAAATGCATGCGGACACTCGGTGTCTCCACCTCCCCTGCCTACTGATGAGCAGTTGGCATTACCAGCCAGAATCTTGGGCAGTTGTTGAACCGAGTGAGCAAATGAGTAATGGAGAGGGTAGAATGCTTTTCACTGAAAAGATCTGAAAGCTGAGGGAAAGAGAAGAAAATATTCAGCAGGAGGGAGGATGAGAAATTAAAAAAAAAAATCACTTCAGAGATTACTGTGAGAGAGATTGAGAGCAGATACACTTACATGACAAATATGACTTGGGAAGGAAATGGTGAAAAGGATTTTAAGAGCTTTTTATTTTCTGTGTGTAAACCCCCCCCTTTGGCATTTTTGTAAGGTCTGCAACGAATATATGAATTACCTTCCCATTATTTTTGATTGTCATGGTGTTACTTTGGCCATGACACCATGCTGTGTCTGGACCACAAAGTTGAGCAGCTTTTAAACCAGTTACATGTGAAAAGAGGTGCAGAAGAAAGAGACAAAAATAGGTGTTGAAGATCATATTATTTCATTTTATTCTCATAGAACCCTGCAAGACCAGTAACATTATCCCCACAGATAATTCAGTAATGCCTGAAAGATCTAAATTCCTAACCCACACCTGACTGACTCCACTAGATTTTGCTTTGCAAAGTGGAATATGCGTATCAGCTAAGTAGGTCATTCCTTATGCAAAGCTGTTGTGTAAACAGGGATGTAGACTTTCTTAACCAACTGAGCCACCCAGGCGCCCTAGACTTTCTTAAATGGCATGATGTTTAACACATTTTTACCTTAGAACAAACTGGTATCATAAACTGTAATGCCAATTTTGCATACGTTAAATACAAAATGGGACTTCAAAGGAAGCTCATGATGTGAGAAATGACAGTTTGATCTTTGCCTTCAGATCGGGTGGGAAATGTTGAGGATCAGGAGAGTATACACTGGCTTACATTGCTGGGGTAGTGAGAGACATATAGAAGCAGCATCCATCAAATTGTCTTATTTATAGATTTTGCTTGGGAAACAGAAAGGATAAAAAAGGCATTAAAAGTTGTGTAAGCATCCCACTGTGACAGGAATCATACTCCTGTCCTTCTGTAACCTCTCTTTGCCCTGCTACAACCACCAAACAGATATATTCAGGAATTAATGAGAAACTAAAGGGGAAACACTTTAATAGTTTGTGATGCTCTGAAAAGCCTCTTCTTATGATACTTTAAATTGTAAATGAGTGAATTTTGCTCGGTATTATTGTCCGGGGCTCGGCTGAGGTGGGTGAGAGCGAGCTGAGCTGCCAAGTGTCAGAGCCTCTGATTAAAGCTGCAAACCAGAAATGATTAAGCCTCTACTACTGCTTGATATAAGCCAGAGAGAGAGCACAGTTGGTGCTCTGTTCCATTTTTCCCACATAGGTGGAGGGTCAGGTAGATTAGCACAGATGTGGGAGTCACTTCTCACTACCAAGGGAGCCTCAAATAAAATGCTCCAGCAGTTTTATGGGCCCTGGGTTGGGGAAAGAGCAAGACAGAAGGGCTTCAGTGGTAGAAAAGTACTTTGTACTGAGTTAGAGTAGAGTCTTCAAAGTTTCCCTTACTTTTCCTCTCGAGGAGGTCTCCGCAAAGGTGCCGAGGAGGCATGAATGAAGTTGCCCGGGCTAAGCTTGCCAGGATGTGAAAGAGCATGTCCCTATGTGAAATTGCTGATCCCCTGACTGCAGCTCCCTCCATACCGCAGCAAGCCTGCTATGAGGCCTGCCAGGTCGGGCCTGGAAAATAGCACATCAGCTTTTAAGCGGGAACTAGACCCCCCCCCCCGCCATTATCTTTATTGTGAACTTTATGGACCTTTAATTTTGCAGAGTACCAATAAGCTCATCACTGTAAGAGGGAACATGTAAGAACGTTTGTACTCTTTTTGCAGGAAAAAGGAAAACACTGCCTTAGCTCTTAAGGCTTTTTTTTTTTTTTTTTTTGCTCCTTTCTTGACCCAGGGTTCTCAAAAAAAAAAAAAAAAAAAAAAAAAAAAGCCACTCCCAAGGTGCTATGAGGGCCACTGCTCCTTCTTTTGCTCCCTCCTCTTCCTGCTTTTTTGTCAGCTTTCCATGAGAAAAATAATCATTTTGAAAAATTGGGTTTTAAAATGTTGTATGGACCTATGTGTAGACCGTTTTTTTCTAATGAGAAATTGTATAGCATTTTAAAATGTGAAATTAATGTAAATTGTATAAATTTTAACATGAATTTAGTTTTCGTGAATGAACAATGGGAAATGTGGTTTGTATTTAACTATTGTCAGGAATGGCAAGTTGGTCACTGAGGGCACAATAAAGTATCAAGTATCAAGAGAATGTTTCTAACTCCCTTTGCAGGGTAGCATCTAGCATATTTTGGACTCTACATTAGTCAGTATCTTGTTTGAAGACATGAGCACCATGGTTTGGTTTTCAAGACACACAAAAGGATTTGGTTCAAATCATGAGTGTTTTATATATTAAATTTTTCAGGGCACCTGGCTGGCTCCGTCAGTAGTGCATGCGACTCTCAATCTCGGGGGTCATGAGTTTGAGCCCCATGTTGGGGGGTAGAGTTTACTTAATAAATTTTTCATTTTTCCATAAGCATTGTCACAGTAGAATAAATTCTTTATCTTAAATTTTGATTTGACCTTGAGATGAGTGAAAGTTCTGTGAAATTGGCAAAATTCTCACCATTTACCCCCTTGTGCCGGAGCTCCTGTTTGGAGGGCCGTTTGTCTTTTTATCTTCCTTTACCTTTATTTTCTGGAAGGGCACAGAGAATGTGTCAATGAAGAGAAGTTTCCAGTATAAAGGAGTAAGGCAGTAGCAAGACAAAGATTCCACCCTGTGGGGGCTAGCCTTTCATTTTTTTTTTCTAATTCCAACCACTAAAATTCACCTTTAATTTGAAATATGTTATCTATAGTGGTATGAACACCATGAGAAGGAATTCTGCAGATTGAATGTGTGCCATGTTCGCATACAGTGTCTCTCCTTGTAAACATGATAAAATTATCAATGAAACTCCCTAATTTGATCCTGAAGTGAAGGGATGTTGTCCAATGAATCATTTGTGTTTGTAGGAGGCAGCGCTGTAGCTAACAGAGCAGGAATGGGACCCAGATGTTTTCTAAAAGGTTGGTTGCACTAGAGGCAAGGAGCATTACCTAAAGTGTAGGCAGCCATATGGAAGTGAAGGTTGGAAACATCCCATTACAAGTCATATATCACTGAGCTGACAGCAAAGGTTTCAGCTTGTTTTTATTTAAATCATGAAAGCAGCTGCTCAGCTGTCTAGCTGTATTAAATTTAACCCCTTTTCCTGGCAATTGAATTCAGTAATTTATGCAATTTTGATTGGACCACTGCATAAATATCATTTGGAGAGGGTTCAGTTATTCTTGTCCCTTAAATTTACATCCAGACCCATGATTGGCTAATTTTTCTCCTGAATGAGCATGCTTACAGATAATGCACCTGGCTGAGTCTATTAAGGTGAATCGCAGAGGAATACTGTAATTTCAGCTTTGGCAGGTAATGGCTATGGTAAAACAGGGATAAATGCCAGATAGTTTTTTAAGTGATCTTTTCTATCTCTTGGTGTCTTTTACTTGTTTTCCTTTAGTTATTTTGCTTCCTTCCTCTTTTTCTCTTAGTGACTTGCTCCTTCATTTTTCTGTCCCACATGCATTTCCAATATGCGATTCTGTCTAACTCTTAGTATTTTATTTCCTTGTTGTGCCTCTTGGCTGTTTGAGTTGACCCTTTCCCAACTCCTCCACCCTTTTTTCTTCAGCCTTTCTTTACTTCTCCCTATATGTGTCTCTCTTTCCTCAAACTCGGCCTCTCATAAGCCCTTTTCCAGCTTTATAGCTTGCAGGGTTGGTTTTAATTACCTTTTCTTGAGCTCTGTGGATCTTTTGGGATGTTCCATGCCCTCCATGAAGTGTGCTTTGTCAACATTTGGAAAGTCTTCAACTCAGGTTTTGGCCACATGTGCCTCAAACTACCTGTTAATTTAAGATATATTTTATCACTTGCCCACCAAAGTAGAGACTTGTACTACTGCCTGTTGGAAAAATATAGACTTTAATTTCCTGTGGAAAGAAACAATATTGAAGGAAACCCAAGTTTTATCCAAAACAATAGGAGAAACTGGTAGAATAGGGATAACCTGGTTTAAGGAAAATAGATGAGATTAAGGCAGGGGTTTTGCATTTGTCTGGATTTTTCAAGTAATTATGTAATAATTTGACATTCTTCCCTAACTGTAATTAAAGGACCTTGCCTTTCCTCTGCTAGTTGATATTTTGTTTGAGATGCTTAATCTAAGGGATGTGTTTCTTAGTTTTCCTTTTTATTGATTTTATAATGCTGTTTTCTGTTGGATTATTTTTCATGGATGAAACTCTGTAGAAAGTGACTATAATAATGAGTTATACCTATAATGATTATGATCCAGTTTTTTTCCCCTAAAAATAGTAGGAAATTAAGCTTTGAGAGTAATTTAGTGTGCTGTTAGGTGCTAAAATGATTTGCTATGGGTCAATGAGCAAGCTGACATTCTCCAGGGTTATTTTCTGCAGGGCTGATAATAAAATAAAGGTCCTCGGTCCCATGCGGAGAGAATTTTTTTTTTTCTTGAAAGCCAATCCTACCTGAACAGAAATTCTGACCCCATGTAGCATGACTCAATAAGCTAAGCAATGGATTGGAACATCAAGGATTATTTGTTAATATAGGACCTATAGAAAATTATGTTGTAATGAATATATTTCCACTTTTTCTCCTTGAGCATCAACTCGAAATGTCCTTCTCAGGATTGATTTCAGAAGATAATTGCTATCTCACAGCTTAACTGAATTTTCTAAGGTCACATCTGATGTGGCCAAACAATGTAACATCCCTGTAATCAAAGAGCAAACTGGTTTCTTCCAGGGCAGATCATCTCCTTGGTGGGTCAGTGTGTTTAGACACAGACATAGTCCACTGACATTTAAAGAGTGCAATATTAGATGTTATGAAGAGGTAACATAGAGCTCAAAGTTCTGCTTTTTGGATATCCTCCAGACCCAGGTTTGATAAGTTGTTAGCCAATAAAATCTGATGTGAGCAAGGCTGGTTTTTATTAGGGCAGAGGATGAACAGGACTAGAGCAAATAAAGCCAGGACAAATTTTGGTCACATTCACACATGTGAAATGGCATATCACAGTAGGCGCTGACTTGTTTCTTTCATTCATTTGACAAATATTGAGAATGTAGTATGAGTCGAATAGTGGGAGAGGAGCCTAGATGCCCCAATGAGATCTACTGGAAAAAAACTGTCAAGAAAAAGCCAAGTTTCACAGAATGAATATTAAGAATTTGAATCAATCAGTTTAACCAACACTTAGATAATTAAGAAGATACCTTAAAATATTCACTGTGTCTGTGCTTGTCTTCCCTGAATATTTCATAAACCAAGACATATTTATTTACTCATATGAACAAGGAATGATCTTCTGGATTAATGTTGGGCTTTTATTCTGAGCTAGTCCGAGTAACAACTTTAATAGGAACTGAGTCACCTTTGCAATTATATATAAAAAAAGTTTCAATAAAAATCATTAAGTTGACTTTTCATTTCTCGGATTAACATATATTTTAAAAAACAGGTAATACCAAGATTGGTGTGAGTATCATGAGATGCACATGCTCTTTTACTTCGGGTAAGATTATAAATTTTCACACAATTTTACAAGGGGCTTTGGCATATGTATTGAGAAATTTAAAATATTTGTAGTCTTTGACATAGTAAGTTCAACCACAAAAACATTTCATAAGAAAATATAAAGATTAAGAGGCGAAGATGGTACAAAGATCAGGAGGAAGAAAGAGGAGGGAAGAGAGGGACAGAGGCAGGAAAGGAAGGAGAGGAAAAAAAGAAAATATAAAGATTAGCTGAAGGATTATTGTACAAAGATCACCATCACCTTATTATTTATAAAGGCAAATTATCAGGAGCATATGGAATGCTTAATTTCAGGGGAATGGATAAAAGTTGTGAATAGTAATGCATTGAAACACTACACAATCCTTGAGAAACTTATTTTTGAAAAATATGTAATCACAGAGAAAAATGTTCACATTGTGTTAAATAAAAAATATATCAAAGTATTAGTATGATTTTAACATGTATTGAATAAAAAAAGGAAAACAAAGAAAAAAATTTAAGGAATCGTACCAAATGTTGATAGTGTCTCCCCAGTTCTTGCCCCTTACTCCTGAATTAGGATCTTTATTTTTATTTTCCTTATAATATCCCTGCTTTCCAATATTTCTATAACCAATGCATATATTTTGCTACACAAAGTTTAGATTCCTCCCAATATTACTAGAGGTGTAATATGAAACAAAAATAACTTTTTAAAATGTTACTAATACTGTCAAAATTGCTAACTGCTTTGATCATATTCATGGCCCAAACCATTGTGTCATATTTCCTATGGGCAGTCCTATCTAATTACCTAGTGTTAGGAGAGGAAAGTGGTACTCCAACAAACAGTAGAGGAGAATTTTTAAAGATACAGCGCTCCAGGGGCATGGGATGATGAGGAAGTGGTATAAGAGAGTTAGAGGTCAAACATTTGACCACAGTATATTGTTCCAAAGAATAGTGGGGCTCTATGAAATCTTTTTTCCTTTTAGGTTGTTCTTACTCCAGAACTTTTTGGAAGACTTGATAGGGAGATGCACCACACCTCCTTAGAAAGAGCAGCTCTCTGACTTCTCCAGTGAATTTAAATCTCTGTTTTATTCTTATTACCCATATGTAATAATCCCAACACATGTCAACATGAGGAAATATTATATATCAAAGTTTCATCAAAATAATACTTCAAATAATAGAGTTTCTATCTGACAGCTTGAAGGTGTGGTTTCTCCAGCCATGTTTGCTTAGAGAATATATACTTTTAGTACATTTTCCAAAACACTGCTGGTGAAAATAGTTTGCATATTTGCATATTCATAGTTTATTTTATCCTTGATCAGGAATCAATTAATTGTACAGATCTCAATAAATCAAATGCCATAGCATTGCTCTTCCTTTGAAGTTAAATGTAGTCATCATAATAATAAATTCTAAATTGGTAGGGCTATAGAATATAGGATATAGAAAAATTGTGTGCCTCAGTGAAAAACTATACATTGTCTAGACTCTTAGAAAAGAACTTTTCAGGTATCAGATTCTTATTCTAGGTAAGCTATTTTACAACTCTATAAATTACAGATAACTGATAGCAATGTAAAATAATTCTTACCTGTAGACGTGTAAATTTTGTTCTGTGTAGCCTCCCTGACCCACACGACAAAAATAAATTTTGCCTCCTATTGCACATTCATTTTAATGCTTTGTAAATGTGCCTGTTTTTAACATTCTTTTTGAACTAGTTATATCTGCCTGGTTTCCTCACCAAGTACAATCTCTTAAAAATGTCCACTTCTTATATTTATATGAGATGCACTTTTTTCTGAAAATTATCCTCTTTATAAGGATGAATAAAGTAGTCACTTTCCACTTGAAAATTTGGTGGAGAATTTCAGTGTAACATAATGATATCCCTGAAATTATAATTTTCTCAAAATTTTTATCTTCTAATTATATCTTGTATATCAAATAATAGCATTTCTCTTTTTTAACTTATTTATGAGACAGAGGAAGAGAGAGAGTAGGGGGAGGAGCAGAGGGGCAGAGACAAGCAGACTCTGTGCTCAGTGCAGAGCCTGACACAGGGCTTGATCTCAGGACCCTGGAGATCATGACCTGAGCCGAAACCAAGAATCAGACGCTTAACTGACTGAGTCACCAAGGTTCCCCAAATAATAGCATTTCTAGTAACCCTGAGTTTCCATACTAAATTGAACAGGAGTAATGATCAAATTCGGGTTACCAGTTCCTGTGACATTTTAGATATTCCTCACATATTCTAGGTTTTGAATGAAACTGGATTTCACTATTTTCTTTAAATTGCCTTTTGGTCATTCATTTCAAATTTGCAAGATTATTGGATTCTATTATGCTTCGCCTGCACCCATAAGATCTTAAAGTGGTATTTGCATTGAACATAAAATTGAATCAAATGCAATACTTGATCCTGAGTGTATCACAGGCAAATGTGTGTACATATGAAATTAATGAAACTGCACAACATACATTTAGCAATCACATGCTAATTCATAGATACTGTAGATACACAGGAGAGGTAAAACTTTGTTCCTTGTGTGGAATTTCTCTCCAGAGGGAGGGCAAGTGGCTATTCCTTGAAGGAAGCAGATGCTGAAATTTAATTTTATGGATGGAATGTTTAACATTCAACTGCACAATAGTTTTACAAAAAAAAAAAAAGAGCTCCCATATGTTCATTCTCTGTTTAAAAGGAACTCTACAGTTCCAGTATGCCTGCAAACAAAGGCAAGGTAGCATATCCAACTCCTCAGTGAGGAGAAAAAATATCAAAGTTGACTGCTATGAAATCAAGACACTGTGCTTGATTTTTTTGGGGGAAAGAGAATTATGTGTATGGTTGCCACTATTGCCCTTGGTCTCAACAAGGGAAATAAAGAATTCAAAGAGAAAAACAAGGAGGGACTTTTTTTAAATCACGACATTCTCCCCTTCCCTTTCTGTGATGATGATGCAGGTAAAGTTGTTATTTCATGAAAGGCACCTCTGCAGCGGTCAACATTATCAGCCAGATTCCAGAGTTTTGATAGATGACTTATAAGAGCTGAGTTCTGGCTCAAGGAATTGACAAATGAACGTTACTTCCAGAAAGTTTGGAATAGATTCATGGAAATCACCCTGTAACTCTGAGCCGACACACATGTCCTCAATATCCAGAAGCCAAATAGGAGCCAAATGATTCTTTTACATTTTCTATTGGCCCAGTACCAGGGAGGCACACTGATTCAGAAAAGTAAAAAATATATTTATCCATTTTGCCTCTCTCTCCTTCTAATCTTGGGGGAGATAAAACAAAACCAAGTTATTAAAAATTTTAGTATCATAATTTTATTTTTTCTACTGTCTCAACTTTATTGAATGCTCTTATGGTTTTCATTATTTTATAAGATTTAGACTATCATCAGAGAAAATAGCATCATTTTAAGCCTACATATCACTTTGGACACCTACTTTTTTAAAAATCAGGTTAATGTTTATTTCAAGGAACAGATATTAAAAACCATATGTGATAATAATAATTATTATCATGTATTAACATCAATCAATAGCCAGTTTTAGACTTGGTTTTATAATCATCTGGGTGGCTCAGTTGGTTAAGGATCTCCTTTGGCTCAGGTCATGATCCCAGGGTCCTGGGATTGAGCCTGGCACCAGACTCCCTACTCTGTGAGGAGTCTGTTTCTCCCTCTCCCTCTGTCCCTCCCCCTGCTTTTCTCTCTCTCTCATGCTCGCTCTCAAATAAATAAATAAATAAATCTTTAAAACAAAAAAATAAAATTTAAATACTTCTAAAAGGAAATTAATTTTCTATTGAAATAAGTTACAAATCCATATTTAATGAAGTATTTTTGGATTAATTGCAGCCTATTAATGTAGTAATACATTGTAATGTATTACATCTAAAGACCAACTTTGATATGCACAAGCAGTATGTCAGGTACTTTAGAGAGAAATAAAATGAATTTTGTATATTTTCCCTGGCCTGAAAGCACAGCTAGGTAGGTACCTAAGATACAAAATATTCATCATAGCAGTCAGCATGTAGTAAATGCAATGAAAGAAACAAGAAAAAACAGGTGGTTTAGAGGAGGTGGAGATTCTGTATTTTGGAGAAGAATGGTGATCATGGAAGATTCCATGGAGGTAACTGGAGGCCCACCTTGACAGTGGGATTTAAAGAAATGGGACTGGAGGGGAAGAGAGTTGGAGGGAATGAGCATGAAGAACTGTACAACAGGAAAGATCTGGGGTGTGTTCAGGAAACATGTAATGAGCCATCTGGTTTGTCTGGAAATATGTTAGGGGATTATCGGGAGAGCATAAAAATATTTTCTTATGTATATGCTCCTTGGAGAACTCATTCACTCTCGTGGTTTAAACCCCTAAAATCCTTTAAATCCATCTTTTTCTCTCTACACCATAGCCAGTCGTACTCTAGTTCTGGCCACTGTCATCATCAGCTTATTGAACAGTGTCCTAAACAGGCCCCTTGTCCAGTGTGGCAGGCTCCGTGCTGTTTAAGACAGCCAGGGGCATACAAACATATCTCTTCATATTACTCTGTGATGAAAACCCCTCGGTTGCCTGCCCTGTCTCTTGTAAGCCTCATCGCTCTCTCTCTCTCTCTCTCTCTCTCTCAACTTTCCCTTCTTTTTTCAGCTAGCAAACTCTTCTTTATAACCCACTGTCTCTGTTGAAAAATCAGTTTAGTTCAATCATGCGGTCATTCATTTATAACTATACGGTTGAGGAGACACTGTGTTCCAGGCACTTTATTCTTCCAAAATGTGTTCCTCAAACTCCTAAATTGTATTGTGTGCCCCTGCTACACACAGCACCCTGCATTGTAATTGTCTGTGCAGTGATCTGTATTATCTATTCTAATTCAAATCCCATAAGAGGAAAAATGTCCTGGTTGGTAATTGATTCAAAATTAATAATCATTTGTTGAATAAATGGTTTAGTTACCACCTTT
Organism: Zalophus californianus; assembly: GCF_009762305.2. Lineage (NCBI taxonomy): Eukaryota > Metazoa > Chordata > Mammalia > Carnivora > Otariidae > Zalophus > Zalophus californianus. Next base: position 47,355,401 of record NC_045606.1, on the reverse strand, counting down.
ATGTTGATGAATATTATATAGATAACTCATACATGGAGGTAATCAATAAAAATTTGATCAATAAGTTAATGAATTTACTCTTTCTTACCAAACATGATTCTGCCAGATTTTCCTGCTTTAAATAATCTCCTACTCAATTAATGTCACATATTTAAAAAATTTTTAATGGTATTCTACAAAAGCATCAAATGAGATCTTCATTCTTGAGTTTGGTTTTGAATAGCTGCCGTAGAAAGACTTGTTCAATTTTACTTTAACTCTCAAGTATGTTCAAAAAGAGTCAGGCCAAGTGGTGGGGGGGTGGGAAGAATGGGGTGGCTGGGTGATGGACATTAGGGAAGGTATGTGCTATGGTGAGCGCTGTGAATTGTGTAAGACTGTTGAATCACAGACCTGTACGTCTGCAATGAATAATACATTATATGTTAAAAAAAAAAAAAGAAGAAGATAGCAGGAAGGGGAAAATGAAGGGGGGTGAAATTGGAGGGGGGGATGAACCATGAGAGACTATGGACTCTGAGAAACAAACTGAAGGTTCTAGAGGGGAGGGGGGTGGGGGGATGGGTCAGCCTGGTGATGGGTATTAAAGGGGGCACGTACTGAACGGAGCACTGGGTGTTATACGCAAACAATGAATCATGGAACACTACATCAAAAACTAATGATGTAATGTATGGTGACTAACAACATAATTAAAAAAAAAAAAAAAAGAGTCAGGCCAGTCCTCTGTACATCAAGGTTGACTATGAACCTCATACTATAGTTGTATTGGTTCTTTTTTCCACTTCAGGTCCAATTCAATGCTTAAGCCAGGAGAAGTACCACCTCTATCTACTCTGAAGCTATCCTGAATTTTCACAGATCTTAATCCATCCTTCCTTTTTTTTTAATTAAAAAAAGTACAGTATAATTTTTTAGTTTATTTTTTCAGCTTTATTGAGATATAATTGACCAAAAAATGTCAAATAAAGTATACACTTGATTTGATACACATATACATTCTGAAAGGACTGCCCCATTGGGTTAATTAGCACATCCATCACTTTTCCCTTTTTTTTTTTTTGGTAGAATAATTCTACTCTCAGCAAATTTCAATTGTATAGTACAGTGGTATCAGCTATACTTCAATTATACAATACAATGCCATCTAGTATATAACTATTGTTATATAGTTATCACCTATAGCACCATGTTATACATTAGATCCTCAGACCTTTTCATTTTATAACTGAAAGTTTGTACCCTTTTAACAGCTTCTCCTGATTTTCCCAGCCCTACAGCCTTCAGTCACTCTCTTTTCTACTCTCTCTTTCTATGCATTGGACTTTTTTTTTTTTTTTTTTTTTAAGATCCTGATTGTAAGTGAAACCATGCAATATTTGTCTTACTCTGTCTGGCTGATTTCACTTACCATAATGCCCTCCAAATTCATCCATGAACTTGACAAGATTTCCTTCTTTTTAAGGCTGAATAATATTCCATTGTATAGATACACTACATTTTCTTTATTCATTCATCTGTCAACAGACATAGGTTGTTTTCATACTTTGGCTATTATGAATAATGCTGCAATGAATAGGAGAGTACATACATTTCTTAGAGATAATGATTTCATTACCTTTGGATATACATCCAGAATTAGGATTGTTGGATCATATGATAGTTCCATTTTTAATTTCTTGAGGAACCTCCATGTGGTTCGCTATAGTGGCTATACCAGTTTACATTCCCACCAACAGTGCCCAAGAGTTCCCTTTCCTGCACATCCTTGTCAGCATTTGTTATCTCTTGACTTTTTTAAAAAGAAATTTTTATTAGTTCCAGAGGTAGAGTTCAGTGATTAATCAATTGCCTACAATGCCCAGCACTCATTACATCATGTGCCCTCTTTAATGTCCATCATCCAATTATCCCTCCCCCCCCAGCAACCCTCAATTTGTTCCCTATAGTTAAGAGTTTCTTATGGTTTGCCTCCCTTTCTGTTTCTATTTTATTATTCCTTCCCTTCCCTTATGTTCATTTGTTTTGTTTCTTAAATTCTACACATGAGTAAAATCCTATGGTATTTGTCTTTCTGATTGACATATTTCGCTTAGCATAATACCCTCTAGTTCTAGTCATGTTGTTGCAAATAGCAAGATACCATTCTTTTTGGTGGCTGAGTAATATTCCATTGTATATATACACCACATCTTTCTCCATTCATCTGTCAGTGGACATCTGGGCCCTTTCCATAGTTTGGCTATTATGGATAATGCTGCTATAAACTTTGGGGTGCATGTGCCCCTTTGAATCACTATGTTGGATAAATACCTAGTAGTGCAATTGCTGGGTAATAGGGTAGCTCTATTTTTATCTTGTCTTTTTGACAATAGACACCCTAACAGTTGTAAGGTTACATCTTATTATGTTTTTTTTTATTTTTTTATTGTTATGTTAATCACCATACATTACATCATTAGTTTTTGATGTAGTGTTCCATGATTCATTGTTTGTGCATAACACCCAGTGCTCCATGCAGAACGTGCCCTCTTTAATACCCATCACCAGGCTAACCCATCCCCCCCCTCCCCTCTAGAACCCTCAGTTCATTATGGTTTTGATTTGCATTCCTGATGATTAGTGATGTTGACTTCCTTTTCATGTACCTGTTGGGCATTTTTATGTCTTCTTTGAAAAATGCCTTCTCAGATTCTCTGACCATTTCTCGTTGGTTTTGTTTTCATTTTTGTCTTTTTGCTACTGAGTCGAATGAGTTGTATTATGGATATTATCTATTGTTGCTTTTGTTGTCAAATACCAAAACCCTTGCCAAGACCAAAGTCAAGGGGCTTGCCTCCTATGTTTTCTTTTAAGAATTTTATGGTTTCAGCTCTTAAGTCTTTAATCTATTTTGAGTTGATTTATGTGTGTTGTATTAGATATGGATCCAATTTCATTGTTTTACAGGTGACCACTAGTTTTCCCAACACCATTTATTGAAGAGACTATCCTTTCTCCATGTATATTCTTGGATCCTTTGTCATAAATTAATTGGCAATGTGGACATGGGTTTATTTATGGGCTTTTCTGTTTTATTGATCTCTGTGTTTTTATTCCAATACCATACTGGTTTGATTATTATAGCTTCATAAATAGTTTAAAATCGGGAAATGTGATGCCTCTAGTTTTGTTCTTCCTTCTCAAGATTGCTTTGGCTTTCAGTATATTTTTATTCAGTTTTTTGAAAGAAATATATTTGTATCAGAACATTTAAAACACACTCCCCTTATCCTTTCTCCCTTTCTGTCTAAGGTAATTGCTATACAGACTAACTACTAACTGAAGTAGGGGTACCTGGATGCCTCAGTCAGTTAAGCATCCAACTCTTGATTTTGGCTCAGGCATGATCTCAGGGTTGTTGTTTTTTTTTCTTTTTAAAGAGCTGAAATACAAAACTTCCAAAATAGTACAACAAAAATTTGTAAGATACACATGCACAATAGTCAAGTGGTATTAGTGTTTAACATTCCTCTATGTGAGGTAATATATTTCCATTTACTTGTAATTTTAAACAATATATGCCAGTTTTTGCTGTTTTTAAAAATAATACATAAATAATGTCATACTGTTATAATATCACTCAATTTTGTTTTTAGATTATCCACATTAGAATATAAAACTTTAATTCATTTTTAATTAAATTTGTATCTACTTTTTATCTACCTTATAGTAGTTAATTGGTTAAATATATCAATATTTATATATTTTCCTTTTTGCCTATTGATAGATTTAAGTCTATTAGTTCCTTTTCATGATTTTAGATGCATCCCACAAAATTAACATGCAGTATTTTTATCGTCATTTAGTAATATATAATAATCCCCCTTATAAATTATGTCAACTAATAGATTATTTATCAGTATGTTATTTAGATCCCAAATATTTTATTTTTAGCATACTTATTTATTCTATTATTATTACTTTTTAGTCAGAAAGTGGTCTGTATATCATTTTCTTTTTATTTGCCATAAAATGAGAACATCATATATATATATGTTATTTATCATGCTTAAATCTATCTTCTTACTAACATTTTACTTGATAATTTGTACATTTCTGAGAGAGATTAAAATCTCCAGCTATATTTGTGGACTTCTCAATTTCATTTTTGTAATTCTGTTTTTTGTGTTTTAAGATTATATTGTTTGCCATATCCAGATTCAACATTATTACATGTTTATGGTACATTGTTCATTTTGTAATATTAAGTAATGTTCTATCTTTAAAACATTTTGCCTTAAAGTCTACTATATCAAATATCACTATTGTTATTCTTCTACTTAATTGACAATATATAGCATGCTATTTTTTCTTTAAATCTTTCTATATCGATATGTGTGAATGTATTTATACATATTATAAACATAATATGATTGGATTAAATTTTTTTTAAAGACTATTTATTTGAGAGAGACAGAGAAAGAGTGCGAGCAGGGGGAGGGGCAGAGGGAGAGAGAATCTCAATCTGACTCCGCAAGCAGACTCCCCAGAGCCTAACATGGGGCTGAATCTTGGGACCCTGAGATCATGAACTGAGCTGAAACTAAGAGTCGGACACTTAACTGAATGAGCCCCCAGCTGCCCCTGGATTAAAATTTTAAATCCAGGGCGCCTGGGTGGCTCAGTTGGTTAAGCGACTGCCTTCGGCTCAGGTCATGATCCCGGAGTCTCGGGATCGAGTCCCGCATCGGGCTCCCTGCTCAGTGGGGAGTCTTCTTCTCCCTCTGACCCTACCCCGTGTCATGTGCTCTCTCTCTCTCTCTCTCATTCTCTCTCTCTCTCTTTCAAATAAATAAATAAATAAATCTTTAAAAAAAATAAAATAAAATTTTAAATCCAGTCTGAGAATCTCCTTTATTGGCAAGTAAAATCCATTTTTATATTTAGTGATTTCTGACATTTTCAACGGTTTATTTCATCAGTTTCAATTTATCATGTGTTTGCTATGCTTCCTCCATCCTCTCTTCTTGCCCCATACCGTATGCTACATTGAGTATGGTGTGTGTTTATGTATGTGTGTATTTTACAAATATTTGTTTACTATTTGGAGTATCATATGTTTCAGTTCTTTTATTGCTGTCTTACACTATAATGTTTGTAGTTGATTTAATAATGCTTTAAATCTTACTCCTCTATTTCCAAAGTTATTATTCTCTAATATTTAATTCTAACTAGTTTTAACCTCTTATTTGTTATTGATTAATATTATTCAGTTTATTGAAAATAAGTCAGTATTCACTCGCTTTTCCAAAGTCTGCTCCCCCCTTGTTGGTCTTTTCCCCTTTTTAAAATTGCCTCCCATAGTTCGTTTTTGCTTTAATTTCATTTTTTCTGAAGTATAAAGTGTAAATTTTTCTGCGATTTTCTAACAGTGGTTTATGATTACTAAACATTTTTATCTGAAAATGATTTCACTTCACCTTCAATCTTAAGTGACAGGGTAGCTGGCATAGGGCTATTGGTTGACAGCTGATATGTAGAGATTTGTTGAGATTTGAAGATATTTCTTTACTGTTTGGCCAAAAGTCTGATATATTTATATTTTCTTCTTAACCTAATATATCTTTTGTTTCTGGTTTCCATTAAGATTTATGTCTTTGTCCCTAGTCTTTTGAAGTTTCACTAAATTGCATGTAGTTTCTTTGTTTCTTTTTGCCTTTCTTGGGCTTCATTGTGGTTTTTCAGTTGAGGGATGCATGTCTTCTTTTTCCCTTCACTTCTGCTGTATTAGCCTCCATTACCGCTTCTAGCATCACCTCTCCACCATTCTTTTTATTTCCTCTTTCTTAACTCCAATCAGACATGTTAGATTTCTGTGTCACCAATTTTTTTTTCCTATTTTGTTTCCATAACTCCCTCTATGGCATTTCCATGTTCCAGCTTCCTAATTTTATCTTCTCTATATAATCACTTTCTAACCAGCTCATTGGATTTTTTTTTTATTTTATTATGTTATGTTAACCACCATACATTACATCATTAGTTTTTGATGTAGTGTTCCATGATTCATTGTTTGCGTATAACACCCAGCGCTCCACGCAGAACGCGCCCTCTTTAATACCCATCACCAGGCTTAACCCATCCCCCCAACCCCTCCCCTCTAGAAGCCTCAGTTTGTTTCTGCAGCTCATCAGATTTTTAATTTCAATAACTATATTCGGATTTTGAGACATTTTTATTTGGTTTATGTTTAAATGTATGCATTTTTCAGTCCCTTGCTCTCATTATTTCTATTTCTATTTTTTATCTCTTTAAATTTTTTTTAAAATTCTTACTTTACAGTTCTTCCATTACTTCTTATATTTGTGGATAGATTTTCCACTTGCTGCATATGTTAAAATCTCCCTCAGGATTTTTTTAGAATGTATGTGTATATGTGTGTACATTTAAACTTTTACTGTGAGCTCTTTCTCAGTGGGGATTGTTCCATCCTGGGCTTCTCAGGGGCTTTGGCATAGGAAAGCATCTCTATAGCATTCAGCATGTCTTTATTTGGGGGCCCCAGCAATCTCATGTTACTCAGTTATATGTTAATTTTTCTGCTGTGGGTATCTGAACCACACTCACTTGTAGGACAATTTTAGCTTTTCACTTTTTCACAGAACACTTTCATTTTTCCCCCATCTCTAGCAGAGGGTGGATTAAAAGCTTCCTTGCCACTTTTCTGGGCCATTGTTTATTTTTCTAGTACCTGTTCATGGATTGAGTATCTTTGAGAAGATTGTAATTTCCAGCTCACACAGCTCTCATAGATTCAAGGCCTCATTTCATGGCTTGATTGGAGGCTTGAAACTCCAGCTCTGGCCTTATACTCCCTGCCTCTTCTGCTCTTTTCTCCTAGCATCTGATATTCCCATTCTTTCTTTTGAGATAAGCTACATTAGGTTTCTAAAGGATGTATTTATCCAGCATTCCATTCTATTTGTAGAAGAGTGTCCTAGATCTGTATATGTCACTCTGCAGAAAGCCCCAACCCTTTGGGTATTATATTCTTTCTTCTACATATATTATTATTTTATATTCTTTTTATCACTTTGTTCTAGCACATATCCAGGAGTATAATATATAGGTACGTGTTGATCTGTTGATCCTGGCATTTCCAACTCTGCGGCACAATAAGCAACTCTTAGTTTTATGCTTTATATTTTATATAAAAAATGACCTAAACAATAATATACTTGATTTTATCTGGTATATTCTGAATTCAATATGCAATTTGACAAACTTTTTTATACTGTAACAGACTTTTTTTTACCATGAAGAAATTTATTATTGTTTAGTCTTATTATTGCTACTATTTATAAGTGATGTATATAGAATTTCACTCAGAAGATTTGGCTTATTCTTTTATCAGAAATGTGTAATTTAATTGTTCCGGTTTGAATATCAAGGCTTCTGGAATTTAGTATTACTCACAAGTATATCCATTTGTGGCTACAGTTGAAAAGGAAAGGAAAAGGAAAAGAAAAAAGAAAAAGAAAAAATAAATCCTGTAAGTCATCACAGAGAAAGTATAGTTTTCTAACTCCCATTTAAAATTTCCTCAGGAGAGCAGGCAACCCCTTCATGGACTTGAGCAGAGACGGGGTTTGATCACGGAGCCATAAATTCTCTTTCTGATTGCTATTTGGCCTGAGGGTTTGCTGGAAGCATCACCATCTAGTTAGACTGTTTTCCAGCTTTTAAATGTACTAGAGTATGATTGTATTATGTGTTGACCCTGATTTATGTTGAAAACCCAGAAACATTTTTTCCAGAAGAAGTGCTTTGTGTATGTGTGAGACTTTGAGGCCTGGCCCCATCTGAGAGTTGACTGGCTCACCTCAATGTACTGTTCATTTATTCAGATGGCTGGATTCTAAAGGAGGAATCTTTAAATATCCAGTGGTATTTCAGTGAAATAAATATTGTAAAGCAGATATGGGTTGTTTAAAACGTATCACTATGATGTAATATGTCAATGCTCAATTATACGTTTGCATGCACCTTAAAAAATTCTGTCTCCAGAGAAAAACTGATTGTCATAATACTGCATTTCAATTAAACCCACATCCTAGGCATTCTGAGATCCAAATTCCTGAAACCCTCAAGTTAATGTGTTCCATGTTGTGGGGTTAATTTACATAAAGTTCTGGAGCTCCTACTGCACTGTTTCAAATCTTGGTAGCTTTGATATTCTCCATAGTGCTATACACAAATATTATAAACTAGTTTTCACAGAGACAAGTTATGATTATCAGCAGGAATTAGTTTCATACAGTGATCTCTAACCATATTGTACCAGAACATTACCCAGACCCCCTTACTTCTGAACTTCATTTTTCAGTTCCTATAAAACACATCTGTTCCACCGTATGTGTTTTGAAAATTAAATATACTAATATCATTCCATCTGACCCGGCCACCAAACTCATGTGGGAGAAATCCGGTCCACAACCCAAGCTGTGTTGAGTCTTCAGGTCTTATGGGAGCTTGTAACTCACTTCACCATGGCAAAGGAAAAAAGTGAAAAAAAGAGAAAAAGAAAAAAAACAAAAGAAAGAAAAAAATTTCTAAATATGTGTGCTTTTTTCTGATAAAAGCATAGAAAAACTCAGTCGATTGCAATGCAGTTTAGTCAGTATTCATCATGGTGAAATTTTCAAGGTCACAACAGTCCTCATATTCCACGATTTTGTAAAGTTTCTCCATGTAACTTCTGCTTCATAACAAGGGGAATCCCTATACTAAAGACTCTGTGGTGAACTGGGTTATTACAGAGGGTCATAATTAGGTCAAGAACAAAGGGAGTATTGAAATCGAAATACAGTTTACTTATAACAAAGTCTCAGTACATCGCACGTGTTGTGACAGATTTTGTATTGAATTTATTCATTTGAAAGTTTGCAGAAAAACTGCTGCCATGTAGGTGTGATAGGGTCATTGCTGTCAAAGACGGAGTTAGAAATAGCAATGGACACAAAAAGTTGAGGGCAGTTAAAACATCATTTGAAAGCAAAATTTTTATGTCCAAGAAACCAAACTAAGTATTTTCCTGTATATTAACGTAAAGAGGAGGGACGCCATATGTACATTTAAGCTGCTTTTAGAATTTGGAGCTCCAAGATACACTACCCTGTCTTGTTTAACCCTCACAAAAGCAAGCAAACACATCCACTTAACATGTACCAGAGTCATAGAGGCTCAACATTAAAAATTAAAGGGAATAACCTTAAAAAATAACCAGGAACAATTTAGAGCTCATTGTCCCTTTTTTTTTCTTTCTTTCTTTTTCTGTTAAGTTTTGCCACTTAATCAAAAGGCAAGATTGGTTTAAATTATCAGACATCTACCTAGAGACTTTCCTTTGTTAATTTCTTCAATCTAGCACAATAGTTCTCAAACACAAGTATGTGAAAAAATTACCATAAAGGGTTTGCACACACAAAACCGTGGGTATTATACTATAGGGGTTATTTAAGGGATTTCCTAGGGTAATTTTAACTCTGGACAACTTTCGTAGCATGTGCTAACTTCAGAAGCTAACTAGGGAGGTTCTACTTGCCCTAACTTATTTCTGAGAATTATTAACACATTTCCCCAGAATCCATAAAATATATCTTTTGACATAATTATAAACACATTTGCAGATACAAAGATATTTTCTGAAAACTCATACTGTACTACAGTATAGTTTTTCCCTCATTCAGTACTTGATTTTGGTTATGTTTCCTCCAGAATTTTTATCCTATAATAATTGTTTTTAAGGATCTTCCCTCTGTCTTCTTTCTCTCTCAGTGAGGAGAGAAATAATCAACAGTGAATCATGGACTAGATAAAAACTAACAATTCTGAAGTTTTTGTCTTACAACTTGACCTAGACAATAGTCACGAATATAATATATTGTCTAGGTCAAGTTGTAAGACAAAAACTTCAGAATTGTTAGTTTTTATCTAGTCCATGATTCACTGTTGATTATATATGGTTGTATCTCTTGAACTATAAATAAAAACAGGCAAAGTATTTTACCTCTGGCATTTCTTTTGTTCTTAAAACCCATCATTTGCCAATAACTACCAAAACTGCCCATGACTTATTTTATTTTCATATATGCCTCTGCAGAGTTTTGTAAGAATCACTGCTGCTACTTCTCTGTGCATTTTTGGTGATGTCCACTAAGTTATTTTTCAAATATGAACCTAATATGTCTTAACTTTTTAAATTTTAAGTAGCAAGTTACCAGGAGACCAGCTTATGTCCAAGGTGAAGATTAGGGATTTTGATTTCTAGAAATGGATGTTTGGGGAATCCATCTCTGCCAACCTTTGCCAGTCTCTACACATATTTCACATGTGTGGAAAATAATTTCTTTTTTTAATGTGACATATAATGCACAAATAATAATTGAAAAATTTAAAGGCTAAATGCAATGGAGGGGAAGAAATGCTATGATATATTTTCAAAATTAAATTTAGGGACGCCTGGGTGGCTCAGTTTGTTAAGTGTCTGACTCGGTTTCAGCCCAGGTCATGATCTCAGGGTCATGAGATGAAGCCCCATGTCGGGCTCCAAGCTCAACATAAGTCTGCTTGGGATTCTCTCCCTCTGCCCCTCCCCCCTGCTCTCTCTCCCTCTAAATTAAATAAGTAAATCTTTCTTAATTTTTTAAATATTATAAATAAAGTTTAGAAAACATTGCTGACTTAATGTCACTAGTATCCATAATAACAAAATAGCTTCTGCTGAAACTACTGACATTTGCTGAGCACTTGATACATGAAACCCCAAGTTTTATGCCTATTCTTCCATTTAATTATCCTGACTACCTTGTAAGATTATCCACATGTTTCAGGTGAAGATATTGAAGTATAGGGGCATTAAATAACTTCCTCAAGATGGAATTATGATTCAAAGCCACTTGTTTTGTATTCCCACATGAGCTCAAAACACTGAGTTATGGGTACTTTAGGAAACACTCTCTCTGCTGAATGAAGACGATTCATCCATATTCATTATAAGAATCCTATAAGGTAGCTGTGGCAAGTATTCATCTTACAAATAAGCTACGTCAGTGGAAAATACAACGTACCTATGTGATTGGCCTCATTTTAGTAAAAGACGTTTTTATATTGAACGACAACACTGTGAAGATAGTTTTACCTGAAGATTTAGAAATAAGATATATATAAAAATACCAACCCTTAATAGATATTTCATGGGAAACTGTGTAGATCTAAATTCTCTGAATTCAGGGGCTATGGTGCTCACCAGTGAGTTCTGTTAGCAGTGAAATGCCTGGCATAAAACAAGACTGTGATATCTATTTGTATAATGAATACAACCCAATGGAGACTGATTCATTGCAATTTTTTGTGTATACATTTACCTTTGAGGTTGGTGCCATGCTATTTTTTCTTATGGATGCCATACCTAGAACTAAAAAAATAGTAAGTAATTAGAATAATATGTGTGTTTATTTTTAAGATTTATTATTTTAGCAGCTGTGACTTTAAAATAATAGATTTCCTACATTGAGTCTCTTGAAAATTTTGAAGGCTTTTCAAGTGTTTTGATTGCCTATAAAGCAAAGGTGTAGAACAATAATTCCTTGCTGGCCTTTTCTTACAATTCTTCCTCCATCATGTCCTTTAAATTTGACCACTTCCTTTATGTTATATTGTCCATCCTAGTCAAAAAATATATTATGCTATCAGCTTAGTTCCACTTAGAATGGTCTTAACTCAGCTATGTTCGATATATATATATATATTTCATATTTATCTTAGAATATTTCAAGAAATACTACCACTAAAGAATTATCTCTATTTATTGTAGAATTTTCATGAAAGATTGTTTCCATTATATTACTCAGCATCTCCCTGGAAAAATATCTGTGTAAAACAATTATTTTTTAATATAATTTTAGATATGAGTAGGAAATTTAATGTAACATGAAATATCAAAACCATAGTTTGGTAACAGAAGTGGGATGGAGGATAATTAGAAACTATTATTTAGTCTATATTTCTGTGTCATAAAAATGAATTAAAATTAAAAATATTTTAGGACACTAAAAGATCTATTTCAACAGTCTGGCATTATAAAAACTCATCAAGAACATTGAATTCCATGTTTTTACAGGATGAGGTACATAATGGAAATACTTGAAATGATGATCAATCTATAATTATACTTACCCACTAAAATCTTACTCTACTTTGTAAGATAATGATATTTTCCCAGCAATGATTATATATCCACAGTTTCAAAAGGATCATTTTAATTTATGACCATGCATGAGAAAGAGCTGGTATTGTTGAAAACTCTCATATTCTAAATTCTACTTATAATGCACATCTCCTTATCTGTCACTCTCTACTGTCACTTTTAGTTTATTGAATCTTTTTAGCAAGAAACATAGCACACTTTAATTATCTTATATCTTCATAGAACTTTATAATTTTTTAATTGAGTCAATATTTACCACAAGCTTGTGAGAATTAGGAAGATTTTATCCTTATTTTATAGAGGCAGAAATTGAAATGCTAAGTAACCTACTGATGCAAAATAATTTGTGTTGAACTGGGACAACTTAATCCTCTTATTCCTTTTCCAGAGTTCTAGTTGGACTAGGTTTCTGAACCTGATCTTAATATAAGCCCAAGACCTTTTATTAATATACCTTCTTGGATATTTTACATACAATTGAACAGCGTGGAGGTTAGAAGCACCAAACCCCGAAGCAGTTGAAAATCCATGTATAACTTTTGACTCCCCCCAAAACTTAACTACTAATAGCCTACAGTTGACCAGAAGCCTTACTGATAACATAATCAGTTGATTAACACATATTTTGTATGTAATACGTATTAAATACGGTATTCTTAGAATAAAGGAAGCTAAGGGAAAGACAATGTTATGAAGCAACTCATAAGGAAGAGAAGAAAAAAATCATTTGCAGTGCTGTATTGTGTTTATGGGAAAAAAAACTGCATTTAAGTGTCTGCATGCAGTTCAAACCTGTGTTGTTCAAAGTCCAACTTGTATATTAAGAGTTTAAAATAATATTTTTGAATATATGCGAATGAAAAGGGAAGTGTTAATGCAAATGGATGATGCAACAGCTGATTGTTTTTTTTCCCCTGGATTGTGGGAAATATAAGACATCAGTGATTTAATTGCACATTTTGACCTCATTGTTTCCTAAAGGAAAAAAATATATATATTCTTGCCCCTGAAATGTGGAAATTTCTCATCTTTCCAATTCTGTATATAATTTGAGCTCTTTCCCAGCAGTTCATGATATCATGTTTCCTTTAATAATCTTTGCTTTCATAATTACAGCCCTGATTATCATCACCCTCTTCCTCATGGTCATTGTAGTCATCATCCTGATCAGCATTATCATTATCTGGAGCAGAGGAGATCTAGGGTGTTGGTACAGGCTCACACCTTTTTTATAGCTTAAAAACTAGAAAATACACTCTTTGAATGTTTGTAGCATTTATGTAATCAGTACCTACATTGCCAAAGCTTATTGAAAACAGCTGGGTGCCTGCCGCCTGCCTCCCCCTTTGTTGGAACTGTTGCCAGAACAGGTAGTCAAAAATGGAAAGTAAGGGAAAATTCAGGCATCTGGGGTGTCTCTCAGGAAAGCAGCTGGGGCTTCCTTAGGAAGCAGTCATTGTTTCCCATCAGCCAAGACTCTGTATACCCTTGGGTCCAGTTCTGGCATGGCTGGCCTCGTAGGATGCAGTTTATGACTTAGGACTTACGCGAGAAACCATTTGGGCAGTCCCATCTCTGGCAGAACTTTGAGAGAAATCCCCCAAGCTGCAAGCCATATGTGGGCTGTTGGCCTTCTATTTAGCCTACTCTGGGAGGTACCCATTTACTGGGGCTGTAATCATCCCTTTGACACAAGCAAAAACAATACAAAGAGATCTTCTCAAAACATATCCTTCCAAGATATACTGTCGTGTTTTTAAAACCAGACATCACTATTATTTCTGTAAACATGGTGTTTTTTTTTTTTTCCTGAAAATAAACTCATTTTTTAAGAGACTTCCTTTGTTTCCTAGATAGTAGGCAAGTACAAAGAATTCTTTTTAACAGCCCACCACAAGTCCAGGGCTAGCAGTGTTGAATGGTATTCTGCATTGGTAAACACATGGTCTTTCAGATATAGATTTTTGTACATCAAGTATTAAAAATTGTTATGCATGTGAAAAGATGTAGCCTTTTTTTTGTTTTCTTTTTAAGATGTAGGCTCTTGATTAATGTCAGACAGTTGACAGGAGCGGGCCTTTGGTATGCACAATACACTTAAAATCAATCTGCTATGATGAGATTATTTGGCAAGAACCACCACTCATTCACCATGAAAATGGCATTTTGGCAGACTAGGGTTGAATGTTTTTCTTGATAATTTTTGTTAAAACAGAGTTCTGATTTTAGAACGTAAACGCTTTAAATCTCAGTAGTCAGAAGTAAATGGGGATTAGAAAAGTGTAGTACTTTGAATTTAGGTTAAATATGGTTTTCATCATTACAGAGAGTTCTGTTAGGACACTAAAGGACCATGATTAATCCAGCAACATTTTTTTCAAAAATGTTCAGTTTCAAAATATATATATATATATTTTTTTTCCTCTATGCTTTAATTGTGCTAAGTTTGACCTTTTCCTTGTACTTGTCCCTTTGAGAAACTTCAAGCTGGGGGGGAGGGGGCGGGGAACCTGGAAAAAACTGAAAAGGAAGCCTGGATATCTAGAGTATGTATATTAAAATATTTAGAAATTTTCTAGGAAATCAACATAAATTCAAAGATGTGTCATTATGTACAAAGAAAAGCAAGAATATAGTAAGAAATTAAAGGCAGTTTTAAAATCCATATTACTGGATGGTCATACCCTCAGAACAAGTGTTGGTAATATTGGACAATTTTAAAGTCCTGTATCTATAAAGACACTTTATTCATAATTTTGAATTCAAAGATGAAAAATCCACAGATGTTTTTGAGAAATGTAGCATCTATTTTCACTTTATGCTAATTACAGTTTATACAATTTCGACCAGATGGGTTTGCATGCACGGTAGCTAATTCATGACAACTGTCTTCAAGTATATTCTCTGAATGTTAGGTAGGTCTTGAAGACCTCTAAGTGATCTATGCTATTCTTACTAATATTTATGGTTTTCAAATGTTATCATGATAGCTCAAGTGTGGTATAGATGAACAATAGGATGTTCTATAGGGGTATTGTTGAAAATAATTTACACTTTTTTGAGCCATTTAGACTTTCAGAAGTGAATAAATTATTGTACATAATAGGAGATAATTATCAATGAAGATTCTGTATTTTTTATCTAAATTAACTTAGTACTTTTTTTGTCACTAAAATTATTAAAGTCCTTTGCCTCCACTGAGTTATAAAATAGTGAAATACCTGATTTTTCAGGTTTCAGAGTTCAGCTGAATTAAAACTTTTGTTCCAATATTTATTTTGTGTTTATTTTCTTTTAAAAAACATGATCATGGTATGTTTAATATATTATCTTGTTTGAAAATTAATACCAGAGCATATGTAATGATTAAGAAAAATCTATATTTGTTTTAAATAAGGCATTGTTATCATGGACATTCACATAAACTTTCTTTTTATATTATTTTCCTTCAGTTAAGAATTTCAGTTATATTTAAAACATGTAAAACAATATTTGATTTACATTTTAATAGTAGTAAATCTGATAGGAGCACGTATTAAGTATAGCAGTGACTGAATCTGCTTTGAATAGGGTACAGAAACAAAGGCAGAGGGAGAACACAAGATTTCCAAGTAATAGTTGCAGTGCCTGGAAATTATTTGTCTTAAGCCTTTTGTTTATTTGTCTGCATATGACTCTTAGTTTTTTAGTCATATACAGAAACAAAATCAGTAATTCCCGATTTCTTTTGAATTGGCATTTGTCAAACTGTATCCTTGAAAAATTCTAAGAAAAAAATGTGTTATTACCAAATATCTTTCGATGTTTTCACTTCAGAAGGACTTTCAATCCATTTGGCTCCAATTTCTGGTCTAGTTCTGTTTGTATTTGTCTCTTGCATTAATAGGAAATGGAGATATTTTATAGCAATTCAGATTTGAACTCTTTAAGTTC
This sequence comes from Zalophus californianus, assembly GCF_009762305.2. NCBI lineage: Eukaryota > Metazoa > Chordata > Mammalia > Carnivora > Otariidae > Zalophus > Zalophus californianus. Next base: position 47,339,218 of record NC_045606.1, on the reverse strand, counting down.
TTATCTGTTTATCTGTACAGCAGACAATTGTCATCTCTAAAAAAATCAAAATATGTTAAAGAGCATATTTAACAAAGCATTGGTTTTATTTTTCTCCAAATAATTTGGTAAAAACTTCTTTATGTTTAATGTGCTACTCTTAAAACAAAGTGTTGCTGTTTTTGTTGTTATAGTTGTGATAAATAGCCAGTTAATTGTTATTTTATGAACCTCATCAATGTCAGAAAAATAATTTTTAGGTAAAAATATACTCTTCCTTTTATAGGCAGGATATGATTTGTTAGGCATAAAAAATAAGTATATCCATTCCAGGAGAATTTAGGAAATCCATACAAAAGTCTAAATTTGGCTGAAAATAAACAATGAAACAAGCAGTAATATTCTTTTTAATTATTTGAGAGTGCTTAAGTCTCAAATCTTCACCAAAAAAATGCTATTTTTAGTTAAAGTATTCCACATTCCTTCCTTGTGAAGGTAGAATTTATCAAACTTTACCCACCATTTACGAAATGACAGCTCTTCTAACTTGCTCGTTTAACTTTTTAGTGATTTAGTATACATAATTATATTGCTACTGTGACTAAGCATAAAATTAAATGAGATGTTATCTCTCAGTGTCTTCTATTTCCGTATTTGTAACAATAAATCCATGTTTGAGAATCAAAATCAATGTCACCTATTTCAGAGATTTAGTTTCTCCTGTGGGTAATTTTTCAAGTACTTTAAAACTTTCATTTCATTTGCCAATTTACTGAAGGTTAAATGATTTGAGACGTGTGGGGTGTTGCTAGCTAGTTCTACTGGAAATTATCCACTACCTAAGATGATATTTTATTTGCACCTCAGGTCATTTATTAATACATAGAAGTAGGTGGACTCAAACCAACCAAGACAGATATGTATATAGGTGTAAGAACAGTCCACTAGCTTTGTAATTTGAGGGATTGCACTTTGAGGAGATGGCATATGCACATAAATACCTCTTCTGATACTATTCTGTCTCCCTTAAGATTAGATGTCTGATTTGCTCGTAAGTAGAGCTATGTTTAATAAGACCTCTTAAAACACAAACATAACAGTGAGGGCAGCAGAATAAAATATCGGTTCCCACTGGTGTTTTAGTATGGATTAGTGGCTCAGATTAGCCACCTGTCAATTGATGCACTTTTTTTGGAAAGGGGTGGAGGAAATGGGGAGAGCATCTGTACAGGCCAAAGTTCAGGCATCAGAGTCTAGGGGCCTGGGAAGTCAAGGAAATAGCCTGAAGACAGGAGCCACTAATGATGTGTTAGCTCAAGCAGGACTTGACACCAAGAGTGAACTTCCTCCATTTCATATTTTGAATCCAGCTGTTAAAATCTTGGGACTTGCCCAAACCTAGGATAAAATAAGCGTTCATTGAGTTTGTACATATTCAGAAACATTGTATCTATGATTAGAGAAGAATGTTGCAAAAAAACCTGCTTTAGGTGCCATTTCTTCTTGCACCGGCCTAAGCAGTAATTCTTCTGCCTTCCTTGAACAAATACTTCGTTGGGAAATATGTTAACGAACAACTATTTCAAATGATGCTTTTAATCTAATCAATTATGGCAAACCAAAATGGACAAGTTGATACAAAAATCAAGAGAAGTTTCGGACAAGAGAAAATTTAAAATGGAATGACTGCAATCAATAATCAACTGGTTTTATTGACTCCTTAAAATTTTATGTGAAATTTATGTAAAATTATTTATGTAAAATATACATTTATGTCTAAAATATATATATACATATACATATATATTACACACAGATACACTTTCAAAAATATAAGAGCAAATCTATTTTTTCCTACTTAACTATTTTCTAATGAAATCGAGTAACTATTTCAGGATCATGCGTATTTTGAGAAGGGCATATTCATTGTATTAGTTTCTATGATTCTGTGCCATTCTGGATTTCATTATATATAAAAACTCCAATTTATGCTTAAAATGTTGATTGTGAAAAGTGTCAGAAACCTAGCAGTTACTGACTCAAAAATCATGAGGCAAGTACAGGGGGCTACAAAAAAAAAGGAAATGATTCCCTACTGATGCACAGAGTCACTGAACTGCTTTCCTAGGATGTGCAGTTAGATTTTTCTGGGAGATGCTACATAAACATAAGAACATATCCCAGCTCTGATATTTAGTAGTTTTGTGATTTCTTGGTAAACCCCATAAATTCTAAATTCCCATCACCGCATGAGCAAGTTGGGTACCAATCTACCAAGGTTTGTAATGAGCATTAAACATTATAATCCAATAAGGCACCTAAGACAAAGGCTAGTTTAAGCAAGGGTCTCACTGCACATTAACATTGAACCTGAACTGGACTTCTATGCTTCATCAGTTTTTCACCCCATCTTTTTAAAGAGGTAATATATAGGGGCAAAAAAAAAAAACCCAAAAAACAAAAACAGAGAAACAAAATAAAACTACAAACTGTCCAACATTGCATTTTTTGGTAGGAAGCTAAAAGCATTTTAGATCACTGGAAAAGGCAATTGTGTTTTAGTTAGGGATGGACCCTTAAGAAAATAGGACTTGAATTATAGTTTCAAAAGTGGAAAGATTTAATTGTGAAGTTGTGGATTAACCACAGAGGCATGAACCGAATTTTAATTTTTTTTCATTCTGTTGTTAGATCAGAAGTTCTTAATATTTCTGGGATCCCAGATGAAAGTATGGATAGTCTAGTGGGTGGGGAGTAGGGAAGAGGAGAATCATGATACCCTAGCAAAATTTTACAAACAGTTTAGCAGTTTCATTCTCCCTAGGCTTCACCCATGGAATCCTTGTGACCCTAAACACTAAACTCAAAACTAATAAAAACTTTAGTTGCCAAATATATTTCAGGTTCCACTACCTTGCACAACACAAAGTATCTGTTAGTTGCTCAATGAATATTATGGATTGAATGGAATATTTATACTGATATTATGCATTTATCATCTCTGTCCCATTGGAAAGTTGTCTTTGCAGCTAGTCCCCTGTCAACATTACCCATCTTCATAGACTAATGCAATTCATTGCACAAAGGGCCTTCATAAATACTCCCCACCTTGGTGTTATTTTGCTTGGCACCATCATGAGAAATCCCATGAAGTCATTTTTCTTGAATTACAGTCAAAAGAAACAAAATCAAAACCAGCCTTTAAATATATTGTATTTGATTTTTGAGGCAACTCCATAATGTTAATATTATTCTTGACTTCTGCTTCAATATAACTGCCGATTTTATTTTTGATATATATTTTTTATATTGTGCATATTATAGGCTGAAAGGAATGCATGTATTTGAAGAAAACTGCAGACTGGCTAATGTGAAGCATAACGGTTCTCTAGAAAGAACCATAAGGTTCATATGAAACTGAACAACCCACCTGTAAAATCTAAATATCAGTGTTTAGGAAGGTGGTGGTGGTGGTGTTCTTGTTTTCATATTCAGGCTTTCATTGCAAAATAACCACAGTTCAAGCTATTTTCTTTAAATTCATGGCTGGCCTCAGTTAATGCCCTTGGCATCTCCCAAGTCCATCACCCCAGAATGTTCCTCAAGGCTCCGTCTTATTACTTAAATGTGCTTCTTTGTATATTTTTGTGGATCTTTCACAAATAGTGATCTTCTTCCTGGGGAGAAGACCTGGTCATATTTTTGTAGTTGCGAGAGGTTTGCACAATTAAAAAAATATATATATGGAGAGATACTTGCACAGCTATCCCGATCACCCCGTTTTTTGGGGGGTGTTACTCTTTTCCATCGTCATACCAGTAACACCTGAAATGGAGATCATAAAAGCAATCTTAGAGTTAAATTTTAGTGCACAGGTAAGAGTAAAGGGAAGGGTTGGCTTAGGAGGGCTCTGAGGCGTAAAGATCAGGACTCATGCTTGGATTTTACCTCAAGAGAAGATACATGTGTTATGGCATTATGGCATTTAGATTATGCATAATAAAAAATTCTACAACCATGAATTCTTATAAATGTTCTTGCTAAGATCATCAGAAATCAAGAGTTTTATGTGGCTAATTTTGGGTGATTTATTGGAAATGTGTGATGTTACTTGAAAGCAAGAAAGTAAACTCAATGAACTCTGATGGCTGCTTATTATGACAGCTATGTCATCGATTTTAAAGAGAATTTTGTAGTACATTTTTTTATACCTGATAAGATCAACGGACTGAGAAGGTAAATCAGCAGTGGTGATTAACCTTTAGTTCACGTTGTGTAAAGTTCATAACAGGTTAGATCGCATTGCCCCAGAGAGGAATGATTCTTCATAATGTTTTTATTTCTCCTTTTCCAAATGCTTCTTAAACTATATAAACAATGAGATCATTTCATACAGTACATTCTCCATACAGTATGCCCAGATGCCAGAGGAAAGTTCTGGCTCATGCAGTATCTAACTTTCACAGTCCCATCCCAAGAAATGACCCAGATTTGGGAGTATAAAAATTAAAAGCAACAAAACCAAAACTTTTTACTCCCACTCCTGTCTCAAATGTAACGCTTTTTAAGTTGTGTTGGCTAAACTCTTATCAGTGAACAACTGCTAAATTCAATTTGATTAATTTAACTGTCTAAAATGTTCTTGTTCATTTTCCCCCGCAAAGATATTTTTAACACAGTTGAACAAAAGTATTGATTCAATTTTAACTGCTTTTCCTCTTTGTATTTTATTTCTTCAGATTTTTTTTTCCATCTGCATTGCTTTCTGGGGAGTGAGAAGCATGAAAGAACTTGCCTTCGGCCCTTGGAAATAAGTTTGTATTCAATTCTTTGGTTTTAGTCAGTTGTCTACAACCACAGTATATTATGATTGCCTCTGGAAATATAATTATATAATGATTATATGAACCATTTCTTTAATTAAAGGTAAATATGCTTATTTACTTATGCTTGCTTTCCATATTTATTGTTTTCTACTAAAATCAAAGTCCACTGCAGTTCCTTTCCTTTATTGCTAGGGTTAAAAGCAAGTAATTTCAAATACAATGATGTTATATTTACTGGTAGCATCAAAGTCAATGAGTATAAGAAAAGGAAGGGAAAACTTAAAAAGAACGAAGATTTAATTTGCATTTTTGACAACTTCTGTTTGCTAAAATTGTACTTAGATAAATATTTGTTCTCATAAAAATGTGTTACATTAGTTGTCTGCCTAAGTCTGTATTTACCTTTGAAAACCACATAACCTAAGGAGCTACTTTCTGAAAAAGACATCACTGAAATGAAAATGAAGAGAATTTGTCAGAGTATGTGTATTCAACAGTTAGTACCGATGTCTAATATGTTTGATCTGTTTGTTTTGGCAATTTGAAGAGCATGCAGTACACGTATCCCCTGCTTTTCAAAAGTTTGCGTTATGCTTCACTTTATGCATTATGAAAGACCTACAATAGTACCTGTTTTCACTAACTGGAAGAAATTTTCACTTTTACAAAAAAAATCAGATCTTTCATAAACCTATAATTTCAGAAACCTGTAATTCCATGTTACAGGTTTCCCCTGTTATCTGAAATAGAGCCTTCTTATGAAATCTTTCATAAGCCAAAATGGTGTAAAGTGAAAAAGCAATTAACCATTCATTTATATGGAAAAATTTTGAGCATTCCCAGACCCCCTAAAAAATCTCTCATAGGTTGTTCTGATACCTTGAGACTCATGTTGCTAATGGGTGAAGAAAAATAAATCAGAATAAAGCACAGACGCTCAAAGACACAGTTCAAAGCTCTGGCAGGTTGGTGCTGAGAGGCTGAGGGTATTTCCCCAGGAAGGAGCTTGACGCGGCCGCTCTCACTGCTCGAGGTATGTGTGGCCTCTAGAACTGCTCACTGCAAAACAAATGCTGAATGCTATTTTTACTCTTCACTCTTTTTCACAGAAGCAGAAATTCTCTTCATGTTCTTATTGGTTGGGAAAATGGGTACTAATATAGGTCTTTCGTAAAACTGAGGTGGCTTAATTCATGCAGTATTTCAAAAAACTGGGAGATAACTGTATTTTAAATTGTCACAATAATGTTAATAAACCTTTCTAAATAAATACGTTCTAAGTGTTGTGTGGACATTATTCACTGGGATTGGAAAAATCTGCTGAGTATTTTATTAGGTAAGAACTGACAGGAATAAGCAGAATAAGGTTCAAAATGGCAGGAGGTGTTGAAAACAGTTGGAATTTTTTTCTTCCCTTCTTCCGATATTTCTTAGATTTAAATGCTGTTTTTTTCTTGTTCTTTTTTTTCCAACAAATAAATTGCAAGGAAATAGAGAGATGAAGAGTAAAAAAAAAAAAAAAGATTTAAATGCACAATTTAAGTACAACAGTGCACCCTTATCCAGAGTTTCATTTTCTATGGTTTTAGTTACCTGCACTCAAGTATGGTCTGGAAACAGATGACCCTCTTTCTGATGTACTGTCAGAAGGTCAGCAGTAGCCTAACGCTACATCCCAATGCCTATGCCGTTTGCCTCTCTTCATCTCATCAGGTAGGCATTTCATCTTCTCACATCACAAGAAGAAGGTTGAGTACAGTATAATATGATATTTTGAGAGACCACACTCACATAACTTTTATCACACTATATTGTTATAATTGTTCTACTTTATGTTAGTTATTGTTAATCTCTCACTGTGCCTAATTTATAAATTCAACTTTATCATGGGTTTGTATGTATAAGACAAAGCATACTATATATAGGGCTCGGTACTATTTGTGGTTTCCGGCATCCACTGGGAGTCTTGGGATGTATCCCCTGCAGAGAAGGGGGCCTACTGTAATCACAATTATAAACACTGAAACAATGCTGTTCTTCATTGAGCTTTGCCTATATTCATCTCCAGGTTTAAGACACTGATCAGCTGGTCAGTCTCATCTTTAAAATGTGTTATAAATAAATAAATAGGTAGATAGGTAGATAGGTAGGTAGGTAGATAGATAGATAGATAGATAGATAGATAGATAGATAGATAGATAGATAGATAGATAGATAGTGTGTTATTTAAGCTCTGAACAGAGAGAAATATAAAACTGTTAGAAGAATCAGACAGCAGGTGTCTATGCGGACTCATGATACAAAATTAAAGCACATTTGGTTTTCAGACTGGTAAAGTAGAGGAAGATTAAATTTTGCATGATGAAACAATTAACAAATTATATCTCAAGCGTCAGAAGTAGAGACTCGGCTTTGCTTCATTCATCTTTTTAAACTTAATTTAACACAGTTAGAGCAAATACTTAAGCCCATAACAAACATTAAACCTTACTTTGGTTCCTTACCAACAGTTTGTGCTGGACTTTGCATATATAGAATCATGTCAAAGCAGGGAGCCCTCTGCAGGCTTAAAATTGCTAAATTTATAGCATGAAAAATTCTGAATATTCATATTCTACCTCCTAAAGACCAGTCTATAGGTTAATCCTCAAGGAATGGCAAAGAAAAGAGAGGGTTCACAAATCTTTAGGTAAGTTTTTAGGGTGTCAGAATAGTTCGTTGGGTCATATATAAATACATATATATGCTTGAATATATGTGAATTTATAGGAGTGATCTAAAAATGGAAATAATTCAAAAGTTATAAAATACTTCTATGGTAAATTTCAGTTTTCTTAAAGTAAGTGCAAATTCATCCATTCTCTTTTCTCTCTTAGCTATCCTCACCATCATTACAAATGTTTTTCTTTTAGAAATGCAAACATTTTCAAGCTACAAATTTTCCAGATAACTAGTGTTCCCAGGGCCTGCATGTGTTAACTGGGGCACTTTATTCTTCACCTTCAACCTTGCTAATTTTCCAGTCCAGTTTTCTCTTGCTGAGTACTAACACATGATGACAGATCATATAACTACTATAAATGTTCTGAATTAATCTTGAGTGATACCATGTAATTTATGCTTATTCTTGACTGAAGCACTCCCTCTCTTTCTCTCAAGGGGAAAAGCACTAAAAATAGGATTCATCAATTACTTGCCACTTCTAATGGAGGGATGCAAACTGACTTGGCAAATAATTATGAAGATTCTCAGATTCGCTAATCTACCATAAGGAAGGATAGACAGGGAAGGCACATTTGTTTACTGAGTAGCACTCAATTAGAATTATTTCATTTAGTCTCTAAAATCCTGGGAATTAAGCACTGTTAATACCATCTTACAGAAGAAAAATCCTGAGGCTGACAGAGGTTGAAAAACTTGCTCAGGCCTGTGGCACATAATTGGTGCCCCTACCAAATTTAAAACTCTGAAGTCTGACATCATGTATTTTGATTACATACTGTTTCTCCATTCCATGATATCAGATATCCAAGGCGAATCTTTAGAAGTATAGGCTCAGGACTTTAAGTTCAGTGGAACTCCTATTCAATTTGAAGCTCCAAAGTAAAAAATAAAAATCAGAGGATAAACAGCTTAGTTACAGGATAGATTCAGTGATTAGGTAGATGACCACAGAATTTCTAATCACTTAAGAGAGATAAGGCCATAGGTTTATTTATAGGATTGCCATATGTCTAAAAGGAGCTCATTCCTATACTTGATTTTATTTGATAGAATTGCCCATTACTTTAGCTCTATATCATTTATTTCCCCTTCATCTTGTTCTTTCTAATTATTTTTGTTAAACTTAATCTAATCACCTCATGGCCATGATATTCAGCAATATGTGGATCTGTAATTATGTATCTGAAGTTGAATTAACCACCGAAGTATATGAACCCTGGTTATACTTAACATTGGCAGCTTGGATTAATGTTTATTAAAGGTTCTCAAATTTTATTTTACTGGTAATATCTCATTCACTGTGGCATTTGCAATTGAAACCCTGAGTGGAATTCTGTAAGATATGGTACACATTATGGGGTGATGTCATTTAACCAAGACAGCAACGGTAATTAGAAATGAGCTTCCTCTTTTATGCCCCCACCTCTATTTTTTTTTTCTTTTTCATAGCTTCCAGAATCTCAAGGAAGGAAGGAAAGGTAGAAAACACAGAGGCTAGTTTGGTTTTCAGAATCTTAAAACATTTTTGATGTCATGATTGTCAGCAACACTGTGGAAGCAAGCTGGCTCTATCTCAAGCCTGCCTCAGCGAAAGGAAATTAACAATGTTTTTCTTTTATTAGAGTATTTTTTCAAATCTCACAGCAGTCTGCATTCCTTTCTTCTCAATAGCATGACATATTAAACACCTTCCTCCCCAAAGACTCAATTAGGAAAAGTTATTAGCAAAAGAAGCAAGCATTGGTGGCTGTCTCTTATCTTCTTTTTGGAATTCTGCAACCCTAACACCTCTGCAGTCAGAATTTCCAATAATTCCAGACACCTCAGTACCCATCAATAATAAGTTCATCCATTGAGTGTGTTCTCCTTTTGTTTTAGCAGCAAAAAAATCTCAAATTGTCTCTTGTAAAGACTTACAGGAAACAGAAAGAAGCAATCTTTGTGCCTCAGTAGTATCTGTGGATCATTGGAATTCTGATTTAGTAAGATTAAAGTGGTGCCAGAGCATCTGTACTCTTCAAAGTTCTGCCAATAATAAGGTACAGAGGCCATAACCAATCTGGAGTGGAAGACAGTTTTCTAGACCCCCCTACCCTGAGTTTCAGAAATACACAGGAAAGATGCACAATATAAGGGAATATTGTTTCCATGACAAAGATTTTAATTAAAAGAAAGAGATGGTACTGATTAAGTAAGCATGGATATTTAGATATGCTAAATATCAGTTTAGCGTGAGATTATTTTTACATATATTTTTAAAAGCCTAAAAGTTAAAAAAAATTAGGTTAGCATCAGAGAGATAGAAAATACAGGGAAGTCTAGCAGGCAAAGGAGACGTACTCAAAAAATATAGTCACCGAAGGCCCTGTTTATGTTTGCCTCTGATTTTTCACCTTTGTTTGAAAATTTTTGTCCAGTTTATTTGTTCTTTTTTATTATTGAAGTATAGTTGACATACAATGTTATATTAATTTTGGGTACACAACATAATGATTAAAAAATTCTATATACTACTGAGTATTCACCACAATAAGTGTAATTTCTGTCTGTCACAACACAACATTATTGCAATATTTCTGACTACATTCCATATGCTGTACTTTTTCCTCTCTGTGACTTACTTGTTTTGTATTTTTTAAGATTTATTTATTTATTTCAGAGAGAGAAAGAGAACATAAGTGGGTGGGGCCAAGGGAGAGGGAGATAGAATCTCCAGCAGACTCCACGCTCAGCGGAGCTCAATCCCAAGATCAACCCTAAGATCATGACCTGAGCTGAAACCCAAAGTCATATGCTCAACTGACTGCACCACCTAGGTGCTCTGATTTACTTGTTTTGTAATTGGAAGTTTGTACCTCTTAATCCCCTTTACCTATTTAGCCTACCCTCTGAAAAATCTAATCTTGTTTTGTTTGGCTGAGTAGTATATATATATATATATATATATATATATATATATATATATATACCACATCTTCTTTATCCATTCATCTTTTGGTGGACCTTTAAGTTGCTTCCATATCTTAGCTATTGTAAATAATGCTGCCATAAACAGAGGTGCATATATCTTTTTGAGTTAGCGTTTTTGTTCTCTTTAGGCAATTATCCAGTAGTGGAGTACTGGATCATACATTTCTATTTTTAATTTTTTTCATACTATTTTCCACAATAATTGTACCAATTTAAATGCCCAACAACAGTGCACAAGGATTGCTTTTTCTCCACATCCTCACCAACACTTGTTATTTCCTCTTAGTCTTTTTACTAGTAGCCATTCTGACTGATGTAACATGATACCTCATGTGGTTTTGATTTATATTTCCCTGCTGATGAGTGATGTTGAGCATATTTTCATGTGTCTATTGGCCATCTGTATGTGTTCTTTGAAAAAATGTCTGCTCCCATCTTCTGCCTATTTTTAATCAGATTATTTGTTTTGGTTTTGGTTTTTGGTTTTTCTTTTCGTTTTTTGTTTTGTTTTGGTATTGAGTTGTATAAGTTCTTTATATATTTTGGATATTAACCCCTTATCAGATATATCATTTGTAGAAGGTGTACATGCTTTCTGAAACTTGACCTTATCTAGATTAAAAGACTCTAATAGGTTCATTTCACTTGTAACTATTACAGGTTTTCTTGTGCACAAACAGAAAGTGAAGTTGTAGCTGGTAATGTGTTGGCTCCATTAGCCAAAGAACTTTGCAATCAGTTCAATGATACCAGTTTTATCTCAGTGTCACCCGATGTTCCCAACGGAAAATCAGCTAATACCAAGAATAAGCCAAAATTTTCATCCATTTCATGGAATCAAAGCAGTTTTTAATAGCCTGTCCTCCCAAATGTGAAACATCTGATACTCCTGTGTCAATTAAAATTTTTAATAGTAAAGATACAATTATTTTTGTGTTGTGATATTATAAATACAAACTTTGGTGGAATATAGTATAGTGATAAAAGCAGTGTTCTTTCTAAATTAAGAAACTGATGGTAGTTGGGACACCTGGGTGGCTCATTCAGTTAGGCGTCCGACTCTTGATTTTGGCTCAGGTCATGATCTCAGGGTCGTGAGATGGAGCCTCACATCAGACTCCATGCTCAATGGGGAGTCTGCTTGAGATTCTCTCTCTCCCTCTCCTTCTACCCTTACCCACCCCACTCACGTGCGCTCCCTCTCACTCTCTCTAAAAATAAGTAAATAAATCTTTAAAAAACAAAAAGAAACTGATGTAGAGAAATTTTTGAAATTGTGTTAGACATATTTAATAATAGTATTCAAAGAGGTATATTTTTAGGATTGAAAAATATTTTATATATACTGTTACAATTTATCTAGAAAGTTGTTGTGAAGGTGATGTTCAATACAAAAGAATACATCAGCAAGACAATATGTTTTGCTGCCAGACATCCCAACAGATTTTAGAAATGTGTGAGCCTTTGAAGAACAATTTTGTAAGCCATCCTGTGTCCTCCAGTATTTAAGTACATGGTAGAGTTTGTTAAACTTGGTTGCATTTTGTCCAAGACCAGTTAGAAATCCTTAGGCAAATACCAATGAATGAAGTAACAAAACTTCGGCTATTGATGCTATTAGCAAATCTCACTTACTGAAAACAGAGCTTGCAAGCAGGGATATATTGAAATTTGTTCCTATGAAAGTAGGGGAAAACTGAACAAATTAAAGAGTTCAAACTTCATATGACATTTAATTTTGAAATCCTATCATTTAATTTGAGAATATCTTTATTTGTGCGGATTTAAAAAACTATTAAAGAAGCTCCTGGTTTGTTTTTTTGTTGTTGTTTGTTTTTTTAAAGATTTTATTTATTTATTTGACAGAGAGAGAGAGAGCACAAGTAGGCAGAGCAAGAGGGAGAAGCAGGCTACCAAGCAGGGAGCCCAACATGGGGCTTGATCCCAGGACCCTGGGATCATGACCTGAGCTGAAGGCAGCCGCTTAAACAACAGAGCCACCCAGACGCCCCTAAGCTCCTGTTTTTAAATGGATAATTTTACATTATGTACCAAAAAGGAGCAAAATAGAGAAGGCCTATAATTTTGCAGCATATAAACAATAAAAATGATGAAGCAATAAAAACAATAAGAAAGAAAGAAAAATTGATGAGTCTTTTTTAAATTCTATTTCAAGCAGATCAGTCTGAATGAAAACAAAAATACAAAGTCTATTCTAATTATTGCACTTAAATATTTACATTTTTCAAAAAATAGAAAAAATATCATTCCTTAGCCATATATATTTTTTCTGAGCTTAGTAAATACCTAATAAAGAGAATTTTCACAATTAATCTTGTACAGACAAGACTCAAAATAATACAAGTTCAAAATAATAAGACTGTATTGAGAAAAAAATCTTCAGAGAAATACCAGTGACATGTTATTACAGATAGGAGCACTTAAGCAACTGATTAAAGTATTTTATATGTAACAAGAAAATAGTCTCTTTATGTTATTCTTAATGTCCTAGAATCTGGATAATCAGTATGGAGGGGTTTTTGTTGTTGTTAATTTGCTTTCTTCACATGGTTTTGTTATTTTCATTTTTTAAAAAATGTTATCCTTGGAAATAGTTTTGAATATACTATTATATAAGTCTAACTAATATAATAAAACAGATTTTTGGTTAATACATAAGGCCTTAGCGGGTGGGGGGTGTATGAGAGAGAGTGAGAGAGAAAAATCATTTCTATTTGATCAATAATTTAGACACTCCAATAAACCCTCTGTAATGCATTTATAAGTGTTCTAAAGAGAAAATTCTTTCACATTCTTTAAAACTGATGTGGTATATCCTATGTTGAAGTACTGGAAATGGAACTAAGCACCTTTAATATTTTAAATGCTAAGCATACAAATTTAGTGAAGATAAGAATATGTCAGTGCCTTAAAAACCCTTACAAAGTGATAAAAAATGATGTAATGTATTGAGATCCTTGTGCTTTTGAACACTGATCACTTCGAGTCCGTTCAAGGTGATGAAGACTTATTTTGTAGCTCTTAGATGTGAGAGATTTAGCTTTTATGCATGAAAAGGTATCTGACAAATATAATGTTGAGTGGCTTGATGTTAAATCTCATTTATGGCGCCTGACTAGAGTAGTATTTCTCAGTTTGTGGGCTGACATTTATCTGCATCAAAACACCCTGCTACTTTCAGGGCTCCGCTTCAGATTTAAGGAATCTGGACCTCAGGAGAAGGGTTCTGGCATCTGCATAAATAAATAGCTCCCCGGGAGGATTATTTGCACTCTAACATGTAAAAATCCTTGTTCTAATGGAAAGGAGATCCATATATCCTCTCCTATTTAGCAAGATGTCTTGTCCCCAGCAGTACTTCTGGTGACCAGAAGCTTCCTTTTGAGCTTGTGATCACTGGTCCTTGACTAGTCTGAAATTTTCTTTCCACTCTGTATAAATAAACTATTCTTTTCTATTACTTTGAAATATGAATGTTACATAACGTTTACAGCAAAATACCTGGGACCTCATTTAAACAGTTAAGAATAAAAGTTTCCCCAAAGAAATGCTTTGACTGTTACACATAGAGATAGAAAATGGCTGCGCAGTCGTTAGAATAAAAGCCTCCAAACCCGGTCTGGTCATCTGGTGTCCCAGGCTCTTCATCACAAAAATATGAGCGCTGGACCAGATCATGTTTATGGTCCTTTGTAACTCTGAGCTTCCAGTGGGCAGTCAATCCAAATTACATCTATATTTTATTTTATTTTTTAAAATGAGAAAGAGCTTGAGAGAGAGAGAAGCACAAGCGGGAGTGGGGGGAGAGAGAGAAGCAGACTCCCTGCTGAGAAGAGAGCCCAACGCAGGTCTCGATCTCAGGACCCTGAGATCAGGACCCGACCTGAAGGCAGATGCTTAACTGACTGAGCCACCCAGGGGGCCCCTAAATTACTTCTGTATTTTAAAGTACTAAAACTACATTTCTTTTGAAAATATGATGAAATTTGGACTTGGGTCAATAATGCATTAATGAGCTTCTATTTCAGAGTATGTTCATTAGAATCAAGTCAATGGGGACAACCTTAGAATGAAGTTATAATACAAAAAATAAAGTGTCCTTCATCTATCTAAGAAATCTAGAACAATTTTCAAACTCTAATTCTTATTTTTCAAACATGATTCCCTTTCTAATGCCTGTTGTCTTTTCTTGGCTCTCTGTATTTTATTCTGTTCCTTCCATTTTTTTTCCCTCCCTTATTTCTACTACAATTAAATTAAAGCAGTTTTATGTGAAGAGTGGTCTACTTTACCTTCTGTGTGTTTATTATGACCACCACATTTTGATTTACTATTTAATAAATTTCTTCTTTGGCCTTCTTTTTACTTTTTTTGGAGTGAAAAATCTCAGGGAGTCCCTTAATGGGTATTTTGTCTAAAATTGAAAACAAACAAACAGCCATTCACTGCGTATGTCATACTTGGGAACCTTGAGTACAGGGAGTACATAGACAACTCAGGAAATTCAGGTCATCTGATACATGTGAGTGTAGCCAGCCCCGTGGAGCAACAGGGAAAGTCCCAGAACACAAAAGGAAATTGCTTATTGTATCAGGAAAACATTTGGGTTTTTAATTTATTATTAAACATGAATGGTAAACAACATTTATTACAGAACTATTATAGCTTTTCAGAAATGTAACCTATCAGCCTGAAAAATGCAACCAGAAATAACCTTTTCTGTGCTTAGCTCTCTGTACTAGAATATAGGAGAGGCAAAGATGAAGTATAAAAGTTAGCTTTATTTGGATTTCTTGATAACTGAAATTCACTGTGTATCCTCAGGAGACCCCAGGGTGGGGTGGAAGGCAGGGGATTGAGGCAGATGCTGATAGTTTGTTAACATTTTATTGGCTAACAAATTCAGCTGGCAGTGATTGGGTTTCCTTACAGTTCTCTAAAAGGAATAGAGACTTTGAAAATTTTATAAAATGAGATCTTATTTCCATAGGTCTTTGAGAATTAAAAAAAAAAAAGAAGTCCTAAAGAAATGTCAAAATCAGTTGGCATCTTCTCTCTTTTAGAAGATCTTGTAAATCCCATTTGTAAATCCTTTACAGGTCAATTTCCTTGTGGCAGTTTTTACCACTGCGTGGATCACTCCCCTAATCCCTTGAAGACTTTTACTGGTAGCTTACTCTCATTTTCTCCAACAGTCCTGTTGTAATTCCAGGCAATTCAATATCCCATAACTGATCTTCCTAGTATCCTAGCATCTTCATATTTAGGTCTCCTTGCCGAATGATTTACGTCAGTCATATTGTCATTACCAATAACTGTAATTCTGTCATCTTTTCAACTTTAAACATGTCCTTCTCTGATCGCTTCATCTCGTCTTTCCAGCTCACTATCTTGGGGTGTGAGGCATTCCTATCACCCTTCCATTGTCTCTCCCTTCCTCATGTATTTACTTATTTTCTTAGGTGGTTAAATTTCATGGTCAATCATTATAATCACTAATTTGGTCTTATTAATCATAAAAAAGATTAAATCCAACTGTATGTTTTTTTTCTATCTGCACTCTTGTCATTAAGTAAGAACAGAGAAAAATACACAACCATGAAACTAGTCTCACCTACCATGATTACATACCTGAAGTAAGCTCTTAATCCTGCCCAGCAACCATACGATACTTCTCCAGTCCTATTTATTCTTCCCCACTCCACAGTGACCGTTTCATACCCTTCAGACTTGCACCATGTTCTCAGTATTGATTGATGACGGTGTTCCTCAGTTCACTGAAAACAAAAACTAGAAGCCATCAAAGAGAACTTCACTGACGTAACACCACCACCCAAACTTGTTCCCAGAATGCAGTGCTCATGGTCTTAAATAGGGCTACACTTTGTGCTTGTGTCCCAATTCCCATCTGCTTCAGTAAATCTCGGTTTTCCTCTGTCTACTAGATTATTCCTGTCAACATGCAAAAAAGGGTGTTATTTTTCCTCCAACTTTAAAGTTTTTATTTCACTCCTCCTTTGCTTCCAGCTGCCCCTATTCATCTCCATTTACTTTATCTCAAATTCCCTTCAGAGTTGTCTATAATCAATCTTTCTAATTTTCCTCTTCCCATTCTCCCTTGAATATACTCCAGTTGGGAATTACCTACCCCCGCACCCACCCCCCACCCCACTGCTCCACTGAAATCGCTGTTACCAAAGGCAGCACAATGCCCATGGTGTTAAATCCCATAGCCAGTTCAAGGTCCCTAGCTTACTGACTCTTCAGCAGCATTTGACCCCGTTATCACACAGTCCTCCTTAAAATACTTTTCCCTCTGTTTATAGGACACCTCCCTCACCTAGTTTTTCTCTGCAGTCATGTATCCCTCTTGCTGGGGTTTTCTCATCTCCACAATCCCTAGTCCTCTCAGTGTTCAGGGTTTAGAACTCAATCCTTGACCATTCTAATTGTATGCACTCCCCTTGTAGGTGCCATTATCCAATCTCATAGAACTAGCACCATCTGTAACACCTGTAGACTTAAATCCCCAAATGTGTATCTTTGACTTATAATTCTCCCCTTACTTATAGACCTATATCCTACTGACATTGCTTCCTCAATTATAGTAACAGGTAAAAAATTAACAGAGCTTACCGTGTTCCTGACACTCTTAGTATTTTACACATATTAACTCATTTAATCCTCACAACAACCTTATGAGGTAGATAGTGTTATCCTTACTTTTCAGCTAGGAATAATGAATGAGAAAAAGATTAAGTGATTTATGCAAGGTCATACAACCAGCAATGGTTCCAGAATCTATATTGTCATCCCCTAAAACATGCTACACCTTCTCTCAAATTATATAGTTAAAAGGCATCCCTCAGATGGGGAGATATCACCCTTGTCAGGAATTTACCTGAGAGAGCCTAGCTGGTAGTTAGCCTTAAATGCCACCAGAGCATGGGGAAACTGTATGAAAACTTTTTCCTGACTGTTTTCCTCCCCTCTGCTTCAACTATGACTAAGCTGTGGGCTTCAGGAGAGAGAGAGAGAGAAGATGTAAGGGAATAAAGAGAAACTAAGACTAAACCCCCAGTACCCCTTCTACACACACACACACACACACACACACACACACACACACACACACACACACACACACACACACCCATTCACTGCACACTTCTCACAGTCAGTAAGCCAAATTGGGAGGGAATGGTGTGCTAGAGCAGGAGAAATCCTAATTTTAGTGCAGTTCAGAGCTGTTTTTCAAACATAGACATTTATTTATTTTTTTTAAAGATTTATTTATTTATATATTTAGAGAGAGAGCACAAGCAGGGGGAACAGCAGAGGGAGAGGGAGAAGCAGACTCCCTGCTGAGCAGGGAGCCCGATGTGGGGCTCAATCCCAGGACCCCGGGATCATGACCTGAGCCGAAGGCAGCTGTCTAACTGACTGAGCCACCCAGGCGCCCCTCAAACATAGACATTTACACATTTATTTTGAACTGAATATTTTTATAACTGAAATTACTAAAACAGTTACCGTTTTTGAAGAGTACCCAGGCAAATTATGGATGCTTTGTAAGATGTCAGTCAAGGGCAAATAAATAGTTAGTAGTAGACAAGAGAAGGGGAGCAGAGAAAATCAAAATGGTTGTTTTCTTTTGTTATCTATGAGGCCTGCTTTTTCAGCATACGGGTCCCCTATTCCCCTGTGCAAACAGGGAATTTTCATCTTCTTTATGAAAATTGTTTCAAAATGATGGGATGCAGTCTATAAACTGTATGCAGTATATACCACAGACATCCTCATTTTCCAAGTATGCAGAGTTTCTAACTCTCATTTTTAAAAACAATACAATTTAAACAAAGTTTCCTAATACAGAATAACCCTCCTGAGACTTCTGGAAGATGGCATAATAAGATTTTTTGTTTATTTATTTACTTTTTAAAATAAAAAAAATCACTTTATACACCACTTTCTATAGCTAGCAGTGTGGGAAAGGTGAATAGGTCTAAACTTATTTTCTTCTCTGTTTCAGCACTTTTGAGAGGCACGAAAGGAAATAAGACCCATCCAGAAATTTATTATTTCTCTCCGGTTTTTCCTTTTCCCATATGAGCATAGCCTGGAAGTGCACAGACACACTAGGGAATGATTCCACTGTGTGGGAGAAACATCTGCAGAGTGCGCCATGGACCACCAGACTTGGAGTGAGAAAGAAGTATGTGGGGGCGGAGGCGGCAGACAATAAAAGAAAAACTAGGAGCTGGTTGGGCCCAAACATTCAACGGAATAGCCTAACCTTCAGGTTACCTTTTGTGTTATATAAGACGTCTAAGAGCAATAACACTCATATGAAAAACATTTTTTTAATAGTGGTAAAATAGAATTCATAGCATACCCTTCAAAAAAACTTTTTTTTTTTCTGTGAGGATGGGAAATGTTAGCATTCTGCTTTACACACCACCCTCTAGAGAGCCCAAGCTGGGTGGTTTTCTTGGTCTTCTTCCTCCCCTTCCTTTGCAGCCACTTATTAAGGTGGCCATGCAAAGCCCAGGAGCTACAGGTCTCCGCTCAAACCAGAAGGAAGCACAGGGAAGACAGATGAATTCCGAGTAAGTTTGTTGTAAAACATCAGGGGCAAAAAGGGCTCTGGAAATGCAAATGATTATCATTAGAAAGTAATATGCAACTACTGAAGAAACATTTGAAAGAATAATGTGGTTTCGCAAAACAATCCTACAATCTGCATTCAATCAAAACTGACCAAAAATGCTTGCAATGGTTCTTTGTACTGTTGGGAGCCAAATGCTTTCTGGAACTCATGAAGTGAGTTTTACCAAGTGGCACATTACCAACAGAGTATTAGTGAAACAATAATCAGCCTTAGAGTTGCCTTGTCCAATAAAAGGGAGACTCTCCAACTGTAATGGCCAAGGTATTGAGAGTGACAAGAACACTGATATACCTGTAAATGCTCACAGATGAGTATTATGGATTGGTTTGTTTTAGTCTACAGCACGTGTGACTAGACATCTTACCCCCCCGCAATAGCTTATGCATGAGGAAAATTAAAATTCAGTGTACAGAGTTTTGAAAATCATATGGGGCAGAGCTATACTTAGAAGATTGGACTGGAAGAACACATGCCACAGACTGATGGAAACTGCTTAATTAGTTTTGATTATGGGCCAATTTAATAAGTCTCTTAAGTGGAATGGTATTGAAATTCTATTAATCTTATTCTCGTAGAAAACAAGACATACATTCTTTCTGGATTGTGGTGTTCACTATTCACCTTTGGTTCAGAGCCTAAGTGAGCCAGCCTTCTGGGCTCTAATCTTGACAAAGAAATTTCTAGCCCTGGCTATGAATAGGTCTCAGACAAATCATCTACCTTCACCCCTCCCGGTTCACACCTGGCATTCATGAGAAGAGCAGCCTTCTTGGGATGCAGACTGGCAGGCATAAGGCAGAAACCCCGCTGTCTTTCATGAAAGAAATATTTATCCTGGGGCCATATATCATATATCGCCTAAGTGCATGGCTTAGGAGATGTCAAGCACACTCAGAAATCCTAGGCTTCGTTCACTCACCCAGCAGAAACAGAAATATATTCGTCAGTAGTTTTTTTTTTTTTCCAACAAAATACCATAAAGTTAGAGCGAAGTTGAGACCCAATGCGTTTACTGCCAAAAAACAGACAAGCAAACTGAAAGACCCTAGATTTTCTAACCTAAATACATCGTGCCTTTTAGTTTCTATTTATTTTTCTAAGAGATAGTCTGATTAAGATAAATACTCAACCAAAATGGTACGCTGAAGAAAAATAGTAAATATGGTGATGACCTCTTTAAAGCTTGATATTAAGGTTATATTATAAAATCAATAAAAAAGAATCTCATGAATTTAAATCTTACAGAAATATTCTTCTATATTCTGGAGGAGGTTTAAAAGAATAGATATTTATTTTATTATATAATGCCAGTACTACATGTATAACAGGTACTCACACAACAAAACAATTCATTTGTAACTCTCATGATTCCCTTAAATAATCTTTGTTTCCTCCCTTCCTTCCTACCTCCCTTCTTTTTCTTTCTTTCCTTTTCTCCAGAGAGAGATGTCATTTTGTGTACTTTTAAAGATTGAGAACTTCAGATTCAAATGAGCATCCAGGTATTGGAAATACAGATTAAGTGTAAAATAATTGTCAAAATATTCAGATTGGTGGTTATGAGATAAAATTAAAGACTGTTTCCCCAGGAGGAATTATTTTTAACAGTGTTTTTAACTTACTAAACCATTCTCTTTTTTGCCTAATTAAACTGTGCTTGACAATCCCATTGTAGAAAACTGTACTTGCAAAGGAGGCAGTTATCTAATTTTATGAGTTTAATAAACTGAAATTATTAAAATCTCAATGTTGTCTTTGTAGAGTCCCTCATGGCATTAAAGAGAATTGGTTTTATACAGTTTTCATTTGAATACAACTATTTTCATTTGAATACAACTATTCAATATTAGGCTAAAAGGCCTAATTCACTCTAGTGTGACTGCAATTTGACCTCTATACCTAGGGGCTACAGATTATCAATTTCGTGGCTCATGTATTAACTCAGTGAATCTTCACTTGTCCCTACTAAGTAGTATTATCTCCGTTTTCTAGTTGAGGAAAGTGAGCCTTTGAGAGGGTAAGCAACTTGGTAAAAGTGGTTAAACAGAATCTGAAGGAGGACTAGGAGTACTGAAATCTAGAGTCTGGTATATTACCTTGTTTCTCACTGAACTAAAAGCCAGGAACAAAGTCTAGACAAACAAAGGTATTGAAGTGAAGATGGTCTTGATAAAGTAGTCAGCTTTTTCAAGAAAAGTGACTCATCTAAAATATGAAATAACCATTTTGCACATTGGAATTTGAAGCATCAGAATATTATGATAGGTAATAAAAAAATGAATACTTGCCAATTTCAAACACCTGGTCTACTATTCTCGTTCATCCTGCAGAATGGATGGACACTATGAGATGCATTTACTTGGAACTTCTTCCAACTGTGTGAGTTTTGGATATGAAAAATTCTATTTTCCCTGAAGTCAGGAAGGAGCACAGGAAATATGTAAAGAGAAGAAAGTACACATCTAAAGGCAGACCCACCTCAATTGCCATCATGATAAAAAAAATTTAAAACCATATTTAAACTAAAGAAATACTTTCTCCAATATGTATTTTTATTGTGGTAAAATATACATAACATAAATTGGCCATTTTATGCTTTTTAAGTGTACAGTTCAGTAGCATTAAATACATTCACATGTTGTATAACTCTCACCACCATCTATTTCCAGAACTTTTCATCTTCCAAAACTGAAACTAAGTACTCATTAAACACTAACTTTCCATTCCTCATCTCCCTCCATTTCTTGAAAATTACCATTCTGCTTTCTGTCTCTGTGAGTTTGAGTACTCTAGATATCTCATAGAAGTGGAATCATACCATATCACCATTGTGATGGGCTTGTTTCATTTAGCAGAATGTTTTCAAAATTCATCCATACTAGAGTATTTGTTAGAATTTCCTATTCTTTTAAAGCTGAATATTACACTATGTATGTGTATCACATTTTATTTATCCTTTCATCCACTGCTGGACATTTGGTCTGCTTCTACCTTTTGGCCATTATGAAATGCTACTCTGAAGATGGGTGTACAATGTATGTTTTTATCTATAATTATAAGTTTTAACTAGACACTCTCAGAAGTTTGGGACATCCCATCATTCACCATTAACAAACTTTCCTGTTTACTTTCTTAGGAGCTGCATCTACTAAAACTAAACAAAGCAAATCAAAACAAAACCATTACCATCAAAAAACCCAGATATCCAAATGCCTATAATTTCATGTTATAGTGAGTATTAAAATTAAAGAAAAACTAAGAGAAAATTCCAACTTATGATAATATAGTGAACTACAAGTCTATCCCCCTTCTTCCTAAAAATCTGTTACATTAGGAGGAATGGAATAAAGTATGTATCTACAAACAAAGAAGAGAATAGGAGGAGAGGGATTAGAAAGCCAGAAAGCCAATTCCTGGATGAGTAATGACTGGTAAAGTATTACAACATAAGGCCCAGCGAAGAATATAGGTAGTAGAGGGCTCTAGCTAAAGGGGAGATAGGTTTGTCTCTGAAGAATCTCTACAGATAAAAGTGGAAAGTAAGAATGAAATACCAGTATTAAAATAAGAATTAATGGAAATTTTATGTTGAAGACTTCTCTGCATTTAGCATGAATGAAATGCCAAGAGCCAGGTGATACCATCCCAGAAAGGAAAAAGGAGACTTCTTCTCTAATAAACTTTGAGCAATTTAGGAATGGTACCTGGAACAAAGCCTCTTTCCTTTTAGCATTTCATGGTTTCAAAATGTAATACAACGCTCCTTTCTTGTTCACCTGAAAGCTAAAAGTGAGAGTCAAGAATCTCTACTTAGGTACAAAGTATATATACTCATTTTTACTGCAGCCTCTTTCTCAGCTGAGAAGAGGCACGGAGAAGCACCAGATATATGGGGAAAGTCAGCAAAACAAAAAAGAAACAACAACTTATAAAAATAGTAACAGAAAAAAGCTGTAACAAAGATCTGTAATCAGACACATTCCCATGAAATTTACATGCACTAAAGGATCCTAAGTGTTTCCAGGGAGAAAGATAAGAGTATGTCGCAAAGGGGTTTCAGACTCTTGCACAGCAGCACTCTGGTGGAAGATAGGCCTTTCTATATACCTTCAAAGTCTGAGGGAAAAGAAAATTTAACCTAGAATTCTAAATCAGCCAATCTATCAATGAAGTGGGTACACAGAATAAAGGCATTTAAAGCGTACGGTGCCTCAGCAAAGCTTTCCTAGGAAAATTTCTCTCAGAGAACTTTGGAGGAAGCACTCTGACAAAACAAGAAATAAACAGAGAAAAGAAATGGTGATCCAAGAAACAGTTTCAGCTCCTCCAAGAAGACAGTGAGAGGATTTTCCAGGATGAAGCTAACAAGCATGAAGACATTGGCACAGGAAAGAGATAGGCTGAGTAAGGAGGGATAGTGGGAGTGGAGTAAAACTGATAATATGAGTAAGAACTTGGGAATAGGGCGCCTGGGTGGCTCAGTTGGTTAAGCGACTGCCTTCAGCTCAGGTCATGATCCTGGAGTCCCGGGATCGAGTCCCGCATCGGGCTCCCTGCTCGGCAGGGAGTCTGCTTTTCCCTCTGACCCTCCCCCCTCTCATGTGCTCTCTCTCTCTCTCTCATTCTTTCTCTCAAATAAAGAAATAAAATCTTAAAAAAAAAAGAACTTGGGAATAAATGAGGATTGGGGGGTATAAAAATGAAAATTAATTTTAATTTGTGCCCCAAATATTTGTTATTCAGAGACATGGGTGTGGAGACTGGACCCATAAAAATAAGTATCATAATATAGTTAAAAAGTCTTTATAGGCTTTTACTTCTTAGAATGGTTCTTAGAAATGGTGTACAGTATAACCATGGCTGTTGAATAGAATGTGTATGTCATTAACCTTAAAATTCTAAAACTGGAGGTTCAGAAAACAAGTAGAAAGGTGGAAGGGGATAAAGAAAAGTGGAGAGATTAGTAGAAGCTCTAATATCTTCTATTTTACAGAGAGGGGTCAAGAGATGCTATTTATGGATAAAAAATAGATTAAAAATGGGGATTTAAGAAAGTCCTCTGAAACAGAGGGGAAGAGAGATGTAGCATGGGATAGATGTGAACCAATTACTTTCTTACCATAACGAATTAGTAGACAATGTCTACGTTTTGTGAATCAATAAAAAGTGTTGTATGGGTATTTACCCCAAAGATACAAATGTAGTGATCTGAAGGGGTACATGCACCCCGATGTTTATAGCAGCAATGTCCACAATAGCCAAACTATGAAAAGAGCCGAGATGTCCATCGACAGGTGAATGGATAAAGAAGATGTGGTATATATATATACACAATGGAATATTATGCAGCCATCAAAAGGAATGAAATCTTGCCATGTGCAACGACCTGGATGGAAATGGAGGGTATTATGTTGAGCGAAAAAAGTCAATCAGAGAAAGACATGTATCATATGAACTCACCGATATGAGGAATTCTTAATCTCAGGGAACAAACTGAGGGTTGCTGGAGTGGTGGGGGGTGGGAGGGATGGGGTGGCTGGGTGATAGACATTGGGGAGGGTATGTGCTATGGTGAGCGCTGTGAATTGTGCAAGACTGTTGAATCACAGACCTGTACCTCTGAAACAAATAATACATTATATGTTAAAAAAAAGAAGATAGTAGGAAAGGAAAAATGAAGGGGGGGGAATTTGGAGGGGGAGACGAACCATGAGAGACTATGGACTCTGAGAAACAAACTGAGGGTTCTAGAGGGGAGGGGGGTGGGGGGATGGGTTAGCCCGGTGATGGGTATTAAGGAGGGCACGTATTGAATGGAGCACTGGGTGTTATACGCAAACAATGAATCGTGGAACACTACATCAAAAATTAATGATGTAATGTATGGTGATTAACATAACAATAAAATAAAATAAAATAAAAATAAAAATAAAAAGCGTGTAAAAGAAAATTTAGAGATCAAGGTAAACATCAGTGGAACCCAAACCAGAAAACAGAAAGATTTGCTTTAGAAGGAAGAGAACTGTTGGTGGGCTGGGAGGGCACTGTTTATTTTCATTATTTGATATTATTTTTATTATTATATAATCCTTCTTACATTCTTTAAACAACGTGAATATTTATTTTATTTTATCTAAGTCCTTAATTTAAAGGAAAGTAAATACTAGGATGATGGGATCTGTGCAAACTACAAACAACACCTTTTTTCCCCTTTCTATTAACTCAGATACTACCTTTATTCTTTGCTTGATTTTTTTTTCATATTCATAAACCTCACCTCATTAAAAACACTGTCCTTATGCCCATTAGTCTCTAAGATTTTGGAGAGAGCTGATGGATTCCTTAATTGGCAAAAGTACTCTAGAGCCAACAAAAAATGGTTCTAAATCATTGTTTTTTTTTTTCTTTTGAGAACATTAGATCTGCATTATCTTTTAGTGTTCATGAAGCGCTTTACCAATACCTTCACAATAAATCTAACCTGTGAGGCAAGCATACGGTATCCTGTTGTGACAGAGTAAATGACATGTCTAGGTCACATCATTGATGAGTGACAAGTAATAAGAGCCCACATCTTTTTGACTCAGGCAAAAAGTCAAACAAAAGTGCCTACATTTTTGTGTATGAATGCATAGCATCCTACAAATTCTATCAGAAACCTGTCATTTCAGTAACATTAAAACTGTTCTCCTATTGTGCTTTCTCTTGTTACAGGAGAATACAAATAGCGACATGTGCTCACTACACTCTTCTATTGTACAAAGTGTCCTTTCTGATCACAAGCAGGAAACAGTCTTTCATCTGTTCAATTCTAAACCCGAAAAATTTGCACACTTACTGGCAAAACTGAATCTGGTGCAGATCAGAAACTTGCATACAGTTTGTCTCTTAGTCCATCTGTGCTTCAGGTCCTCGCCCTCATGCAAAAGTGAAAATCCTGAGGGAACAAGATGATGGACTTCTTTTTGATGCTTCAACCACTGCAAAAGGACATGTAAATAATAGAATGTATGAGATTCTTTTTTCATTTCTCTCTTGATAACACAAGTAGGTGATAAATACTGAAGTAGGCAATTAGACAAAGGTAAATTTAGATTGCTATAATGTAATAAAAGGAAATGGCAGGCATGTCATGAATTTTGTTAGCCTTTTCTCCTGATGCCATTATACCTGCTAGGACTCCATGCCTACTGACAAGATAGGATTAGATACAAATTACAGGATGAATCTTTCCCATTTTTAACAAAATTCTCAATTCCCAATTCTCTCCAGCCTTGAATTCTATATGGTGTAGATGAACTAATTTGAAAACCCTGTTAACTACTATTTTGTCTATATATGATACATTATTTAAAGTTCTACAATAGTGAAAATGGAATGGATGATAAGGACTACTCATGTTATTATTATTTTAAAAAATATATTGTAGGAGTGCCTGGGTGGCTCAGTTGGTTAAGCGTCCACCTTCGGCTCAGGTCATGGTCTCAGAGTCCCAGGATCTAGCCCTGTGTTGGGCTTCCTGCTCCTGGGGAGTCTGCTTCTCCCTCTCCCCACTGCTCGTGCTCTCTCTCTCACTATCTCTCTGTCTCTCAAATAAATAAATAAAATCTTTAAAGAAATATATATATATATATAGTAGATTTCAAAGATCAAAATGCCATGCGAACGTAGGTAAACCCCTTTTTTGAATATAATATCATTTGCAAATTAAAAGTAGGAAATGGAAACTCAAGATAGAGGTTAGATCTTACATAGAGAAGAGACGGAATAATAGAACCACAAAGAAATAAAGGAACTAGGGACTATTTTGAAAACAGTCGGATGTTTCCTTATTATTACATTCTGCTTCAAGCGCCATAATCCCTACATATACTAATCACGTGAATTCCCCCCACCCCCAAAATAATAATTATTCTGTGTTTAAAAACTACTGTCCCCTGTTAGACTGCTTAGACTGGCTATAGCAATGCTAAGTACATGAAGCCTGAAAGAACGGAAAAAAATATTCTCCTTTGCACAGCAAGACAGTCATATTAAACATCCCTTTTCTTTTTTGATACTGACATCTATTGGAAAACAGGAGAATATGTGTATGTTGTTTTTTGAAATCAAATAAAAACCAATTAAATTTAAGGTCTCAATTTAAAATAAAAATTAAAAGTGTATAATAGATTAATCATTTTAATGGTACTATTCTCTAACTGTCCCAAAACACAATTATATGAGTTTTTAATCACATAGACCTCGTTTAAAGCAGTAGTTGTTATTGCAAATATAATTATATATCCTTTAAAACCCATGCACTCTAGGTAATGTGCTCATGATTCAAAATAACAATTGAACATTAGCTAGTGAAAGAGTCAAGTTTGATTTAAGTTCAAGTGTTCTCTATCAGGCTCTCAGAAGATTTTTCTTCTACCATTATGACTCAATAACATAAAGAAAAGACAGTTATTTGAAATACGTTAATTGATTCAATTCTATCCGCCAAAAAATATTTGGGGAAAATTTTAAGTAAGTTTTTCTAAATCTGTTTGGCACTTGGGCAAAAATATGTATGCCAATGAAGCATGTTATGCTCACTATGTAACTAGTACCTAAATCTCTCTTTAAATTATAGATCTACCTACTGAGCCTACATGGATTGTTTCATGTCTAAAGAACTCTCAGCACCAGGGAGATACAGGACACACAACCTGTTCGATAAAACTGCCTGGGAAGTATATATCAGGCTTGGTCGCAGGCTTTACCAAATATCCCATTATTTCTCTCTGGGCTTTTACCAATATATAAAAAAAAAAATCAAGAATGTGAGGGAGAAAAGTATTTTTCTTAAAATTTAACTTCCAAAATGTAAATGTTTGTTTTACAAAAATTACAAAATATATGATTGTTATACAAAGGCAAATAGTATGTAGGGTAAGAAGTGATAATTCCTCTTTGCCTCACTTGCTACTTTCCTCCTCCCAGATAACAACTGTTAACTTCAAAAACTTAAAAATTTTAAAGAAGTCACAATACCCTCACTGCTGTCAAGGAACATTTGTCCTCAATATTTTGTGAACATCATTTCAGACTTCTCACATCTATAAAGTAAGATATAAATACGAAAGATAAAATGTGATCATACTCTTCACATTATTGGAAAACCTGAAATGTATTAAAGTTAACATGACATTTACAGAATTAAAATAAATTGAAATAAAGCCAAAGGAACCATTGGGCTTTAGATAAATGTTTCTTTACACCAAAAAATATTAATTCCTAAAGATAGGTCCCACTAAACATGATAGGAAAAATATGAAGATACTATAAAGAAATAGAAATTAAAACGTAATTTTCCTTGAACTATATTTTCAAATGTATACAGTGTCTATTGGCTCTTTTCTGTGCAAGATAAAGAATTTTGTAAACTTAAGCTCCCAACTCCCTTTTCAGTCCTTATCCCATTTTTTTAGCCTTATTAGTTGTACATAGTCATGTTTCCGTAAGTACTTAGCAGTTTTATTTTTATCTATTTTTTCTTTCATTTATATATTTTTATTATGTTATATTAACATTTCATGCTCAAATGGCTGAGTCCTCAAAGTCCGTTCCATTTGCCTGCTGCATTCATAGCTTCCTTTTGAATTTCAGGGTGATGATCTATGGGCCAGATAATACAGCTTAACTGCAATTTGTGTTATAGGGAATAGATCTTACTCATAGTGATATAAGAAATCAGTGTGACTTTAAAATTTTTTAGGGTCAATGCTATATAAAAGACCAAGAGATGGAGCATTGATTTCATAAAAACAGATGACATTTTTGCTCTTCCTATAAAATGACCTATATCATGCTTTCTCTTTGTTTTTGTTTGCTTTTTGTTGGCTTTTTAAAAAATCTATACAGGGGTATCCTTTCAACAAGCTCCTTTGCATGCGCTTGGCCTCTCCAGAGTGTACAAAGAACTTTATTCAGTAGAACGAAGGTGAAAAAAATCAAATTCAGTAAAAAACACAAAAAAAGATAAAATATAGATGATAGATGATAGATAGATAGATAAGAGCCAAAGAGAAGATATAAAGAAATATTTTACCTCTTAAAGCAGATGCAATGGGATATAATTATTTCAAAAGCCCTTCTCTTTGAGATTTACCTCTCATCTAAGTTATTTATGTCTATCAGTTAGGATGGTAAGATGTTTCAGATCTAACATCTTTACCAGATAGTGTTTGTATCTGAGTGCAAAGGAGAGGAACGCAGCAGAACACCACCCTCTTTCCTAGTATGTCACCTATCTGTTCCTCTCCATGCATTCTGGACTCTGGATAAGCATCATTCTTCTCTCCAGCTTATGGAGGCAGTGAGATGCTAAACTGGCTGAGTTCTCAAAGTCCGTTCCTACTGTACTGGGACTGGGGATTGTGGAACTCTCCTGGATCTCTCACACTTAACTTCCAAAAAAAGAATGTTTCTGACCAGCAATGGAAGTCTTAGAGTTGCAGCCTGTCAACAAATGCTGCTCTTCACTCCAACTAGGTCAAATGTATGGTTTTCTTTAGGTTTTGAAATTTTAGTCAATCAAAGCACAATCGAGGGATCTACCTCATTTTTTCCAAGGCCTAAAATGACTATTGTAGTCTCACTTCTGGCACTCTCTGTGGGACTTGAAGTAACTAAGTAAGTACTTCAACCTGACCCTGAGACACTTCTGGAAGAAACTTGAATTGGAATTGTTTAAGTAACACATCCTTACCTACCGATACTCACTGAGATTTACTTGATGTCTGGCGTATATCCACTGTGGACAGCTCCCTACCTCTGTCAGATGTTAGCATGTGACAAGGATAGCTAGTCATACACACTTCCTACCTCCTCATTCCTGACTGAGATAGCCTCAGGGTTACAATGAAGACTATAGTTTAATTTAGGATTTCTTGGCTACAAACAATTAACTAACAAATTTAATCAGCAACATCTGTGCCTCCAAGTCTTAACGGTGGTACATAGACCTCTCTGGTATGTCTTTGTGTTGTAACCCAAAAGAAGAGCATTCTTCACTGCCTTGTGAGATGTAGTTATAAATTTGAGATTATACCAGGCCTTCAATACCTGTTCCATATGTGGCCACAGTGCTTGGCCACTGAGATGATTACTTAGATACGGGGGTTTGCCACCATCTCTGAGATAGTGCATCTTTTCACTATTTCTGACATTCTTTAAACTCAACTCACAACTGTGGCATGACACTGTCCATTAATTTCTGAAGTTCCTTAAGAATTATTTCAGGGTTTGTAACAGTTAAAAGAAAGACAATTTAAATGCTAATTCATAAGAATTCATTAAAAATAATTTATGATACACACGTAGTGGAATACTAGGTGGCTAATTAAATAATCATGCAAATCTTTTTGTTATTAACATGAAAAGACATAGCAAGTTGCTTGGTGGAAGAAAGTGGTGGTTAGTTACATTAAAATAGACAAATCTCCCATGCAGAGTAATTCCAAATAACTTATACAGATACTCTGCCCTCAAAGAGATGGAACTTAACTCCCCACAACATAAGTGTAGGCTGTGCATAGTGACTTCCTTCCAAAGAGTACGGTACGGGAAGGGGAAAAAAAGTATATACTTCACATTGACAAACACTACCTCATCAGGTAAACAAGGTCAACATCAATAATGATGTTATGTTGATAGTGTAGACCCTTGATATGATGTGGTGATGGCACTTTACCTATGTGATCTTCCTTCCAAATTCCCCAGTCTAACCATGAGAAAAAAAAAAGTTAAACCAAATACAGTGACATTCTGCAAAATACCTGACCAGTACTCTTCAAGACCATCAAGATCTTCAAAAACAAGGAAAGTCTTGGAAATTCTCATAGCCAAGAGGACAGCTGCACAAAAATGTGATATTCTGGAGGGGATCCTGAAACAGAAAAGGGACATTAGGTAAAAACTAAAAAAAAAAAAAAAAAAAAAAAAAAAAAATAGCATGCAGTATGGACGTTAGTTAATAATGATGTATCAGGTCTTTCTTCCATTTTGAGCTCATTTTTGTGTGTGGTGTAAGATAGCGGTCCAATGTTACTCTTTTGCATGTGGCTTTCCAGTTTTTTGAACACCATTTATTGAAGATACTGTCCTTTCTCCGTTGTATATTCTTGGCTCCTTTGTCATAAATTAATTGACCATATATGTTGGGGGTTATTTCTGGGTTTTCTACTTTGTTCCAATGATCTATATATCACACTAGTTTCTTAATTGTGATAAATATACCATACTAATGTAACAAACCGGATATGGGTCATATGGAAAGACTACTTTTATGTACAAATTTTTTGTAAATCTAAAACTATTTAAAATATTATGAATGTTAAAAAATAAACATAAACATTGTGCATGGTATATCTTTGTTAATGTTAAAATATGTGTTCACATGTATGCATATATTTAACAAGACATGTGGCATGACATTATAATATGCTAACCTTGGTTGTCCTTTGATGGTGGGCTTTCTTTTTTTATCTATATTTTTTCTATATTAGTTACTTATTGTACAATAAAAAATAAACAAATGTAAAATCAATCTTCTGTCCCCTTTTAAGTAGCTCATTTTATCTGTAAGCAATAAAAATCTTATACAATATAGTCATGTATTTTCTCACAAAACAAGAGATCCAGAAGGAAGGTGGATTCTCCTCATATGTACAGCAGAGCTCTGGAAGGACTGTACTCTTTTGGCTCTGTGTCCTCAGCATGCCAGCCTTGTCCTCAGGCTTGCTTCCCTCATGGTCACAAGATAAATGACAGTATTAATTTCTTGACAACATGCTTTCTTGCTCCTATGCACTGGAAGAGAGGAAAGCCATCTCCTCCAACCTTGGAAAAAGATTAGAACCAAATCAGATCACTGTGCCTACCCCTAACTGGTAGCATTCGCCACCACCTAATACAAATGCTCACTGTTTTAAGCCATGTGTCCTGAACCAGTCAATGTCAAGGGAGTTGGGAATCATGGCTTAGGTCAAGTCAGGATCCACTTGGGACTGGGAAAGGAGTTAATGTCTCCTGATACATGGGTTGCCTGGAGAGGACAAAACAAAGTCTGTGACAGACCTCCTGAAGGAAAGTTTCAGTATGCATACAAGCCACACCTGCCCAGGCGATTGACTCCCACAGGCTAAATAAAATAGTAGGAATGGACCACCAACCACTCACAATCTACCTGCAGTTGGGACCTTCAATAGCTTAGTTCTGTCCACTTAAGATAAATAAACTAATGATACGATCCACCAATCTGGGAAATCTATGTCCATGAAAAAAAAATAAGGGGTAGAACAAGAGGCCAGAAGTGTCATTCTGACAGATATCATTCTCAGAGAAGAAAACATTGCAAGTGGGCAAAAGGAGCTCCCACCTTAACACACGGGGCTTACATTTTAACCTAGTACAGCAGTCAGCCCAGATGGTAGCCTACAGGCCCATTCCAGCCTTCCGCAATGTTTTTGTGCAGCCGGGGAGGTAAGAATGGGCTTCAGTGTTTTTAAATGGTAGGAAAAAAATTTAACAGAGTAATATTTTGTAACACACGAAAATTAAATGGAATTGAAAGTTCGGTGTCCATAAATAAAGTTTCATTGGCCACAGCTACCCTTGTTTATTTACATCTTGTCTGTGGCTACTTTTGCACTACATGTTGGAAGAGTTGGGTAGTTGTGAAAAAGACCATCTGGCCTACAGAGCAGAAGATATTTACTGTATGGCCCTTTATAGGAAAAGAGCCAGCAGCTGACCTGCAGTCAATCAGGGATGTTGCTACCTCCCTTAGTGGAGTAATCTCTCCAGCCAAGTCTGTGCCCAACTCGGTGAGGTTTCTCTCCCAATACAAACCACTGCTCTTCTGGTTATCCTCCTGAAATCAATGACAAGCAGATGGATTTTGCCCCTGGAACAACTCTCCCAGGGGGCTCTGAATTAGGTCAGAACAGCACATGCATTAGTCCAACTCCAAGGCTGAAAAAGATCTTTATTCCCATTGTTCCGTCCACATAATTTCCAACTATGTTGTTGCATATGGCTTATTAGAATTTCTGCAGTGAGAGTGGCATGAAAGACATAGGCACCCTCTCGCAAAGACTGGAAATTGGCATGAAGGCATGGGTTTATTTTAGGTGCATTTCTTTCATATCCAACATATCTAAAGCATTTTAATTCTCCTGTTGCTTTTGAGTCAGAGGTTTCTAACACCCCAAAAGTGAATTGAGTGTGAGCTCCATCTAGTGACAGAGCACACATACTCTCTTGTGAGTATTTTCAGCCCTGTATCTTAGGAACTGTTTCCACTGCCTCTTGCTATGAAAGCACTTAGGCCTAAAAATAGCCTGCCTCCTAGAGAAAGATACTTCCTCTTATGTAATTAACCAGTGCAGAACCAAATGAAGACTAAGTGGTGGGGGTGATACTAAAGCCTGAGGACAAGCCCTGGAGTCCAAAGCTAACGCTCCAAAACTCCCTCCTTGGCTCTGTAGGCACATTAATATTTGGGCAGCACACTGCCTAACCAGGTGATGTCCAAATAATTTTAAGCTTAAGACCTCGATAATACTTTGCAGTTTAAAAACAGGAAAAATTGATCTAACCATCAATATATAAAAGGTCTATGGAGGCCCCCTCTGCTTTCTTTCTTTCTTTTTTCTCTTTGCTTTTCTTAAATCCTTACTTCTGTTGCACTGCTATTAAGGCCCTAGAGACCTGCTAGCATATGCTGACCATCTCCTCCCCCTGAAGTGGATGTGCCAGGCTGCGTTTAAAGCCAAAGTCAAACTGACTGTACGTACTCTGAGGTTGCCAAAGCTACTGGCCTGTTCCTTTACTGAGGCCAGGTCAGCTGGCATCACTTGCTAATCCCCATGCAACCAGAGCCTACAGCGTTTGTCCATATCGCACAGCTATATGTTTGCTGAGATAAGTTTGGCCCCTGCACCACTGCTGGGACCTACTTTGACTCAGTGTACTCACTAGATTTCTAGAGAGACAGCCAGTTGCCAGTGGACAAGATTGCCTTCTGCTGCAATGAATGATGATGCCTACATCTTATTTAAAATTTTTTTAAAATTTTTTATTTATTTATTTGAGACACAGAGATAGAGAGAGAGAGCATGAGCAGGGAAAGAGGCAGAGGGAGAGGGAGAAGCAGACTCCCCGCTGAGCCAGGAGCCCGATGTGGGGCTTGATCCCAGGACCCTGGGATCATGACCTGAGCCGAAGGCAGACGCTTAACCATCTGAGCCACCCAGGCGCCCCTGATGATGCCTACAACTTATATTTATTAAGATTTAGAACTATTCCCCCAGGACACAGCATTTAAAGTCCGTTACACTTACAGGTCTGGAACATCTTGCAAAACCACAGGGTTTGGAATTTTAAACGCCTGTTATACAGTTGAGAAGGTACATTGATAGGTTCTTGATGCCAAAACATTGAGAATGGGTGGTAGATTTAAGTTTCTTCTTTGGTTTGGCCTTGGAGAAGCTTCTAATGTGGTTGAAAAGCTCTCAGAAAGTGATCTTAGCCAAGCAACTTTAGATAGACATGAACTTTCAGTTTTCAGTCTGTTCTGAAAACCCAGTGAATGGCTGAAATGTGTTATAAGTGCTTGAAAAAAGCTCTGTGATTTCTTTCTTCCCTTCTTAGTAGGTTGTAATGGCCTTCTAAGTACACAAACTTTAAAGCACGTGGTCTTCTTTGAATTGTACTGTTCAAGAATGGGCAGCTTGTGTAAAAAAGTTTAACGTAGTTACACAGTTTCTTTTGTCAGAATTTTCTTTTTAGTTCTTCCTGAAGAATGTCACTTGCAACATGCCTACTATTATTGGATAGAAAGCTCTTCCATGATAATTCTTTCAAATAAAACAAATCTGAAGGAAAAAATTTATTCCTTTATTTTCAGTATATATTAATAACTAGCTTCATTAATAAAACAATGGGTTTTTTATTTTTTTGAAGATTTTATTTATTTATTTATTTGAGAGAGAGAGAGAGAGAGAGAGAGCACAAGCCAGGGGAAGGGGCAGAGGAGGAGGGAGAAGCAGACTCCCTGCTGAGCAGGGAGCATGAAGCGGGGTCCAATCCCAGGATCCTGGTATCATGACCTCAGCCAAAGGTAGATGCTTAAGTGACTGAGCCACCCAGGTGCCCCAATAAAGCAATGTTTTAGGACAATGTTTTACATAAGTTGTTCGCCTTCAACACTGAATATAACCCAGACTGATCAATCAGTATTTCTAAATAGTGTTTTCTAACTCTCCCCGGAATATTCTTTCATATATTTCAGTGAAGGTGAAGTAATTTTTTTTTATTGAAGTACAGTTGACATATAATATTCTATTAGTTTCAGGGATATATCATAGTCATTCCATATTTTTATACATCACAAAATGATCCCCACGATAAGTCTAGTTATCATCTGTCACCCTTATAAGTGTGTCTCTTATAAAAGGGGAACTGCTATGTAATTTCCAGAGCTTCTCCTGTGTCTGCCGTTTCTCAGAAATAACCAGCTCAAGATAATCCTGTGCCAAGGACACGTCTTTGGGAGTGGCAAATTCTGCTTCCCTTCACAGGAAAATGTCTTTCTTTTTCTAGGATGTGGCATGGAAGCTGAGGTAATTCAGTGACTTCTCTAGCCACATAATAGCCACAGTAGGGACATGATTGAT
Organism: Zalophus californianus; assembly: GCF_009762305.2. NCBI lineage: Eukaryota > Metazoa > Chordata > Mammalia > Carnivora > Otariidae > Zalophus > Zalophus californianus. Next base: position 47,303,318 of record NC_045606.1, on the reverse strand, counting down.
TTGAGTCAGTCCTTAGTTTTCCTATTTTTTTATTGCTTGGTTTGTGAAGTCACATTGTCACATTTCCTGGTATTTCTGGTTACTTGTATTTTTCTCTAAGAAATTACTTCACTAAGAATTAGGAGTAAAACATTATAGAAACCAATGAACAATTCAAAATTAATTCATACTTGTGGCATCTGTATATATGTAACTCCTCTAATTAAGGTTTTGTTGGCTTAAAGGGCCCTGGCCACTTTGTGTGTATGTCTCAGGGAGGGGGTTAAGGAGAGAGGTGAGGAAGAAGGTACAAATGGGGATTTCATGGCCACACTTCACTTGCCTTTGAAACTCTTTCCATCATAGGAGAAAATGCAAACTCCATTTTCAATGACAAAGTATAAAATTTAGGGAGAATATAAATAAAAATGATGGGCTTTGGGGCAGTTCACCCGAGAATGTGCCATTTTGGCATGTGGATTATTTCGAGCTGAAAACAACTGGGGCCCAAAGGACTCAGAAGGAACTCTTTGCTTCCCCTTTAACTGCCTAAAATAATTTAGATAGCCCGGTTCAGGAAGAGAGCTACGCTAGAGATCGCTTTCTACATCAGAAATACTTATCTGAAGAGCATGGCAAACTGGTTCTTTCCATCTTCCTGTGGATTGTCTTCTTCCCCTTTGAAGTCCCAGGCTCTTACCCCTTTCTCCTTAGCTCAAGCTTACATATAAACCTCAATTGCCTGACTTTCAGGCAGCCTCTCATGTCTTTGTGGGGCTCCCACCCATACCTAATTAAATTTGTTTTTCTCCTGTTAATCTGTCTTATGTCAATTTAAAGCCAAAGAACCTAGAAGGGGAGAAGGAGAAAGATTCTCTCCCCCAAAACAACCAACATCAGCATAATCGTGAGTGAGCAATGAGGGAATACTTCCGTGGGACAGCATTAAAGATCTCTAGGGCAGCTTATGGCACCATATTTTTCTTCCCTTCTTTATTTTGGAAGTATGATATGGAGCTCAAAGGACACATTATTTCATTCCTTCATATGAATATATCCATCTCTGTAATTATGTCTAGCGATGCTCCCAAATTCCTAGGCATAATTTTTTCTTCTTAATCACAAATTGTAGTCACCAGTTCATGCACAGCTCAGACGAAATTGCTATTTCCCACAACTCTTCAAATTTGTAGACTTTGGAAAGGGTGGGGTTTTTTTTTTCTTTTTCTTTTTTCTTCCTAGAAATCAAGAAAATACAGGCATACATCTTTCTTTTTTTGAGGAATAGCCTATCCTATAGCTCAAATACTTATCAAGGAGATTCTGAAAATCCCTGCCATCACTGTGAGTTAGGCATGCGCAATCGCTTTGAAAAGAACTTGAACTAAGCCTCAGTGTTTCCTATATATGAATTTTATTTTATCTACTCATATTTTTGTTCCACTGAAAAGCAGTAAGACATGTGAAACATAAAAATATTTTCAATCCATGACCTTTTATTGGGATAAGAACTTTTCTGGATACACTTGCCCTAAATCACTGCTGCAGAAAACAACTTGAAAGGAGAAGAAGTACTAAAAAGAATACAAAAAGAGGAAAAGAACTGACATTAATTGTACTAGCCCTTGGCACACATGACATCCTAGACAGTTCTCACACTTTTTGGCAGCTCAGGATAGGGACCACCTTGCCATGTTAGGGCATTCTCAATTCCTTAAATCCTGTGAGAGCTTACCTCTTCCTGTGAAGCTGAAAGTGCCATATTCATGATTTCCCAGCCTCCCTTGCAGGTAGGGCACAGCTATATGTCCAATGCTCTGCTGGACTGTGATTTGGAGGCTAGTGATGAAAAGAAGGAAAGCTACAGAATTCTCTCTGAAAGAGGGGTGGCTGCAGGGAAACAGTTCCTGAGATGGAGTGCTGACTGTATTGACAACCATATAAAACATCCATGGCAGCCATTTTTGGCTGTGGGAAAGCTTGTAGTCCCTGTGGGTGCAGGCGGTGTCCTCGCTAGACCACTTCTCCCGCACAGTTCTGAGCATTATCCATTGTTGTATGTCTTAGTTCTTCAGCCCTTCTCATGATGCTATGTATTACTCAATATTCTGTGATAAATTCATTTTCTGCTTTATTCAGCTAGAGCTGACTTATGTTACTTATAACTAATAATACCAAGCCATTATCTCCTTATATAAGGAGAAATCATTTTGAAAGTCCATTCAAACCACTTAGAATTGCTTCCATGTCAAAATACTATATAACGAATTCTGAAAACCTGGATTAAATTATTTCATGATGTGATTTCTTCAGAAAATTAGATGGAACTATTTGTGTGGTTAAACTTATCCCGCTCTGAACATTTTTTTTTTAATTTACTGAATAGATCACTACTTTTCACATATAGGAAATAATCTGTTATTGAAAATGATGTGCCCTTGCATGAATTGCATTATTTTCTTTTTGTATCCCCCACAGCACCAAGTCCAATATTTAAAAGTTGTATTCGATTAACTTTTCATTATTAATTTATTATTTGATTGATTGTTTTGGAAATGTGAGCAGGCAGCATGATCAGAAAATCGCCATTGTACCTGTGAACATATGGTCTGTTATTCATACTTGTTAATGCAGCTCAATTTGGTATATTGGATATATTAAATAGGAAAAAGAATAGAACATTTGCTATTCAATGAGTATTAAAATGTCTAAAGAAATGAAAGTAAATTTTTGGGAGGCCAGTGTTTGCAATTGATAACTATGGGATGATATTTTAGAGATATTTTGGATTTATCTTGTAGAACATGCTTAGAACAAGATTATGCAAAAAGGGAGAGATCTATTTTGAGGGTACAAAGCTATCTTACAAAAGCTAAGAATAAAAAGTACACTGGTGGGATGCCTGGGTGGCTCAGTCAGTTAAGCGTCTGCCTTCAGCTCAGGTCATGATCCCAGGCTCCTGGGATGGAGCCCCGCATCAGGCTCCCTGACCCGCGGGGATTCGCTTCTCCCTCTCCCTCTGTCCCTCCACCCTGCTCGTGCTCTCTCCTGCTCTCTTTCTCAAATAAATAAAATCTTAAAAAATAAAAAAAGTACACTGGAGATCTATAATGGAAATGAGAGAACTAGAGAATCCTGGGGGTCATTCTTTGGTCTCTCTCTCTCTTTTCCTTTGGAGTAATATATATTTTTACATCTGTTCTTTTACATCTCCTACATTGTTATATCTCCAGTTCTACTTTCCTTGTTTCTCTATACACAAGTTCCCCAGCTACGGAGCTTCCCATCACCTTGGTACCAACTACCTACAGAGACCAGGTGCAAAATATCTGCTAATCTCACCTTCCATTTTACTGGAGGGAATTTGGCTAAAGTTGGATCAATTGTCCATCATAGGCAACTGGCCCAGAGAATGCAGTCATAGGTATAAACAGCTTCCACAGACTTTCCTCATGAGATTCTTGTTTTGGTGAATGTAGATCTTAGGAAAAGTGTCGTTGTGAAGTTGGGGGCTATGTCAAATATTGTCTTCTACAGGTAATAAAAGCAACCTCTTTAGGAAAAGTAAAAAGACATTTCTTTTTGTTTTATCAGTTTGGGATCTTAAAAATTCTGAAGGCAAACGTACTCTTGTAATTCACAATGCTTATGAAATAAACATAGAAATTTCACTTACTGTACAACTGTCAACTTGTGCTACACTTTTTACTTTACTTCACTGACTTTGCTTATATTCTGATCTTCCATTCAGGGACATCTTGGGAAGTAGTGTGAGGAAGAAGTGAGGGATAAAAGTATGCCTACTTCAAATATTAGGAGAGGTTTATTGTCATTTCCCCAGGAATCAGGAAAATACCCAACTGTCCTCTGCCTCTATCATTTCAAGTTTCTACGAAAAAATGTTCTTAACTCTAAATATGCTAGATTAATGGGCAGCATGTCTTGATATTCAAAATAGTGAGGATTTATTAACCTTAAAAATCAAAGAATGTGTCTGCAGGTACAGAATAATATTTTCAGTATCTCTACCACTCTTATGAGATGGTAACCACGTTCTAAGAGAAGAGCTAGCCTCAAGAACTGAAGCATCAGGACTGTTTTTAATGGCCATGCTCTAGCAAACCATCAGCAGTTAAGCTTCTTAGAGCTCCAAAGTTCTCTGCATCATCACACCAGGATAGCCAATTAAGTGACACTTAGGCACACAGTCTCCTTTCCTCTATTGCTTTCTTTGTATGTATTCTGAAAATTCTATGCAGCAAATCTAATTTATAGTGTGCTTTGCAATTTTTTTCTGAGAATTCACAAATTAACAAAGTAATTTAACTGTACTATGATAAACCTAAAGTTGGGGTAACTGAAACATATCTGAAAGCATTGTCCTGCCCCATTGTGTAGCATGTCGATATTCTGTACCTTTTAGGACAGATGGAAAGTGACATTTCTCAGATTGGTGTCGGGGCCTGTTATTGTATGTATTGTGCTTACTCCTTTTAAGCTCTTTTGCTCCCTGTCTGGTTCCTGTTTTCCCTAGGAAAAGCAAAGATAGGATTTCTTTTTAACCTGTGTTTTAGCTGAGGATGAGCATAGGGAGAATGCACTAAACCTCTGTTCTTTCCAAATACTGGAAACATGCCCTGGGAGCACACACTGAGAAGAAACAGAAGAAGTAGAATCTCCGCAGAAGAATTGAAAACAAAGCAATAAATCTCTAATGTCTCCTAATCCTTCTTTAGACCTTAAAGATATTTTTTCAGAGTTCAACCTTGAGATACTTTGAAAAGTTCATTTCAACCAAAGTCTGCAAACTTTGACATCATAAATACATTAATCCCATTTCCCAGTCCCCACAACAAAAAACCAGAAATATATCTTAAAAATCTATCTCAAGTTTTTTCTTCTTTCATTAAGTACAAAAAGTTATTTTTGAGGAACATCTACTTTCATGGTAATACACAGGTGCCATTGGGAAACAGAGAAACAGAGAAAATATACTCAACAAACCATCTAGTAATAGAGATAAGACATACACATAGAAGTTGCTTAAGAGACTATAGTTTCACCAAAAAAAAAAAAGCAACATGAAATTTTGAGTATTTGTCTTTGCTTAGCATTTTGGATTTATTTTCAGGGTCAGAAAAAAACCTATTTACTTGTACTCTTGACTTTTATCTTTAGTGTTTCTCAAGGAGTCCACATTGATTAGAGCACTGCTCTAAATCCTTAGTTATATTATACAATTTATTTCCCTCCAGGAAGGAGATTAAAATTTAATTCAGAGACAGGAAACAAATAAAGGCAAATCAATTTTATGCTAGAACTTTATAAGCACAGCAGCCTGGGAAATTATGCCTTATGAATGGACCTTTTTGTTTGTTTGTTTTATCGTAACTTTCCTTTGCTTTTGGACCTTAATTCTCAGAGGAGCTTGTAAGAGAGATTCAGTGATTCATTGGTATACTATTTCTTACGGAAACAATGCTACAGTGATTCTACTGTAAGACCAATGCATGGAAATGAGACAAAATTTGCAAAATCAGATGTGTTATAAGAGTAAGGCACAGGGCAGGATATCTGTTGCTATTTTGCAGGGCTAGGTTTTGTTGTTGTTATTATACTTTTTTAAAAAGTGTTTCCTCCACAAATGTGTTCCCTTCCATATGAAGGTTGTTTTTTGTTATTTACCCTTTAACGATGTGTTTACAGAGCTTCCTCCAGCTCCTGAGGTACACATATCCTCTAGCAGCGCTTTTCAAACTTGCCTAAGGAGAAGAATCACCAGGAGAGGCTACTAAAATTCATATTCCTGGCCCCTCTCCAAACCTACTAACAGGGTGAGCTTGGACATTAGCCACAGTAGACACAGCGCCTAGGATCCACAATATTTTTAGGATCCAAGAAAATGTTTACTCTTCTTTAAAATTAGAAGAAAAAATAGATATAATTCAGCTTGGATTCTATTTGTCTTTATACCAACACATTTGTAAAATATGTTTAATATTTTTTATGGATAAAGGGGTACACTGAAGGAGAGGTGCCTAGGGCCCATGAAAGTCAGAATCTAACCCTGCCCAGTAATCAAAATATCTAAGACAGGGACCCCAAAATCTACATTTCAAGGAACACACACAAAGGAGTTTTTTTTTTTTTTTAAACACCGCTCTTGGGCAGTATTTTAACACTGTATCACCTCCAGGTTCAGTCCGGGTTCAATTAAGGATATGGAATCATTGCAGTTATTATGGAATAGGGATTTGTTAAAGGAGATAGACCATACATATTTGTGGGTCTGGAAAGAGGATTTGGAGGCCAGCTCTCCTGAGCTGGGGCACAAATGGAAGGGTGGACGCTGGCAAGGGAGGCTGGGAAGTGGGCTTGTCCAGCTCAGGGAGCAGGACAAGGGTGGTGAAAGGAGGAAAAAAATCTCAGCTCGGCCGTTGCCTCTGGGAGCTGTGGGTGGGAGCTGTGGCTGGCGTCACTGTTTGTCCCCAGGGCTGGAGAGTGGGACATCAAGCAAGGGCCTGGGCAAGCCTGAATGCACTGGCGGGGACCTCTGTGTTGGATTCCCACCCCAGTAACTGGATGACTTCCAGAGAGGAACCGCTCTTTCCTCACTCCCACCTTCTAAATCTCCCGCAATTCTTTCCCTCCGCGGACACTCTCCGGGAAGCAAGGGGGAGAGGGATTCTGGGAAATGTAGTTCCAGCGTAACCCAATGGGCAGCAAATCGCTGCACCGTCTACACTCAGACGGCAAGTAATTTTCACCTGAGCCTGGGTGGTGTTACTCCCACTGACCTCAGTTTGTTCTCTCCTCCCCTCTCGCTCCTGGCTGTGTGATCTGACAGAGGTTATCTAACTTTCCTGAGTCTCATTCCTCACGCAAAACGGAGATAAGAAGAGTACCTACCGCCAAAGATTACTGTGAGAACTGAATGAGACAAATAAGGAGGGGTGTGTTTACCACGGTGTCAGGCACAAAGTAAGCGCTAAACAAATGTTAGTTACTGCAGGCAGACCTGGTTTTATTGCCCTTTGCTTTATTGCACTTTGCAGGTATTGCGTGTTTTACAAATTGAAAGTTTGTGGCAACCCGGCCTGGAGCACCTCTCTCCGCGCCATTTTTCCAACAGCCTTTGCTCATTTGTGTCTCCCTGTCACAATTTGTAATTCTCACAATCTTTTACATTTTTCATTTTCAGTTTTTTTTAGACATAATCCTATTGCACACTTAATAGACAGCAGGATAGTGTAAACATAACTTTTATATGTACTGGGAAACCAAAACAATTCATTTGACCCGATTTACTTGAAGTGGTAGTCTGGAACCCAACTTGCAATATCTTGGAGGTATGCCTGTATTATTATTACTTATACTATAGGTTACAGTTCAGAGGAGTGTAATATAACTATAAAGATTATTCTAAATCTGCATCCAATAACAGTTTTATTTGTGGTCTTGAGAATTTAATACTTAGAAGATTCAGACTACCTAAAAGGAACAATCATTAGCTGGCTGATTTTCAAACAGAAGCTTTTTTTTTTAAACTTAAAAAAATTATTTGAGGATAGTTGACACACAATGTTACATTAGTTTCAGGTGTACAAGGTAGTGATTCAACATTCCTCTACATTATGCTATGCTCACCACAAGTGTGTGTAGCTATCTGTCATCATTCAAGGCTGTTACAATACCATAGACCATATTCCCTAGCTGTACCTTTTATTCTCATGACTTATCCATTCTATAACTGCAAGTTGTATCTCCCACTCCACTTCACCCATTTTTCCCTTTCCCCGACCACCCCCGGCCCTTTGGCAGCCATCAGCTTGTCTTATGCATTTATAGGTCTGACTCTACTTTTTGTTTGTAATAGCAACTTTGAGAGCCAATAGAAACTAAAGGAATAATATCTTCAATGTGCTGAGAGAAAATAACTGTCAAACTAGAACTCCATATCCACAAAACTATCAAGAATAAAGGCAAGATACATTTCACACATAAGAGATCTACCACAAAGAAATAGTTTAATGGAAATTCCAAAATACGTATTTTAGGTGGAAGGAAAATAATTCTAGAAAGAAGATTTGAAATGTAAAAAACAAGTAGTAATCAAAGATGTAACATGCTACTAAATCTAAATATTAACTCTTTTAAAAATAATATTAATACTAATACTTTTAGTAACTGATTCCTTCTGATATACTTTTCCCACTGAGCAAGACTCACCAGGGTTTTTGTACTTGGTTGAGTCTTTGCTGTAGGAAACAAACAACATTTAGCTGTCTTGTTTTATTGGGGGCCTCCCTCTCACACTGGAAAATTTGGAAATTTGGAAATCTTAAATTTGGAAAATGTTCCAAACTGACACCTAAATTTGATGCTATGACAAGCAGATTCCATACTGAATAAAAGTCAAAATAGTAATGCTCAGTCTAGTACAAGTATAGTGTATAAATTAAGAAAAAGATTCTATGTTTCAGTATTCTTTTAGCCATTACAAATTTTCAAGGACTAGACTTTTAGAATTTATGCCACTTATGACTACAGCAGAGGCTACTAGGTTTCTTCTGGTATATATTTTTCCCTTCTTTGGTAGAGACAAGAGTTCCTTATTTTTAATTGGTCCCGTAGCCACCCAGAATAGACTCCATTTCCTAGTCCCCCTGGTAGCTAGCTGTAGCCCTGAGATTAAATTATGGCCAATGAAATACATTAAAAGGTAATGTGAGCAATTTCCAGGACGCCCAGAATCACTGTACTCCAGACTGCCTGCCGCACCCACTTTTTTAAGGCTAGACTGTGGATGCGGTGGTGAGTCATTTTGCCACTGAGAAGGAGGAGCCCACCCTGGGGACAGCAGAGTAACAGAAAGAAGAAATCTTAGTCTCTGACACTGCAGAGCACCTCATCAACCCGGACTCTTATGCTTTTTTAAGCCATTGCTGTTTTGTATCTCATGCTAAATTTTGTATGCTGTAAATTTCTGTATACATTCTATCCAGTGGATAGATAATTTCAAGTAATAGCAAGAATAATAGAGAATGGGGGTTTTTTGCTTTAATTTTAATAAAACTCTAATGAAGTCTCAGAACCGAGACAAAAACTAACATATCTAATCACTTAATTGTAATGAAGAAAATTTTGACAAAAATAGCTGTTTCCTTAGTCTTGGCAAAATTACTCTGTAGAATGTATAAAGCTAAGCTTCTTAAAATATTAGAGAATATGATTAAATTACACAATATTTAAGCCTCGCTTTCATGCAACTCTAAATAATTCTATCACATCTTTCTTTTAGTAATTCATTTGGGATTACAGTATTTGAACCACATATGTTAAGTTTCATGTTTCATATATATTTACATTCTTTGTTCTCCTAAAAAAAAGTCGTGACTAAGAAAGATTTACAATAAGAAAATACTAACCTTAGAGACTGAAAGAATCAGTCACCAAAAATCTGAAAATACCTATTTTTATGGCATTAACTTGATAAGACTAAGTGCTTATATTTTTAAAATTGTATGATGTATCAGAATTAACAGTGTGTTTGTATTAACCATTTTATATCACACTTTTATTTTTTCCTTAAGTTTTTATTTTAATTCAAGTGTAGTTAACATACAGTGTTATATTAGTTTCAGGTGTACAATATAGTGATTCAACACTTCCATACATCGTCAGGTGCTCATCACAAGTGAGCTCCTTAATCCCCATCACCCATTTCCCTCATCCCTCCCCCCACTCTGGTAACCATGAGTTGATTCTCTATAGTTAAGGGTCTGTTTCTTGGTTGATCTCTCCCTCTCTCTTTTTCTTTTCTTTGCTCGTTTGTTTTGTTTCCTAAATTCCACACATGAGTGAAATCAGATAGTATTTGTCTTTCTCTGACTCACTAACTTCACTTACCATTATACTCTCTAGCTCTCTCCATGTTGTCACAAATGGCAGGCTTTCATTCTTCTTTATGGCTGAATAAAATTCCATTATACACACACACACACACACACACACACACACACACACACACACACACACACACCTTATTTTCTATCCATTCATCTATTGATGGACACTTGGGCTGCTTCCATAATTTGGCTATTGTAAATAATGCTGCTATAAACATAAGGGTGCATGTATCCCGTTGAATTAATATTTTTGTATTTTTTGGATAACTACCCACTAATGTGATTACTGGATCATAGGGTAGTACTATTTGTAACTTTTTGAGGAACCCCCATACCGTTTTCCACAATGGCTGCACCGGTTTGTATTCCCATCAGTGCACAGGGTTCCTTTTTCTCCACACCTTTACCAGTATTTGTTGTTGCCTGTGTTTTTTATTTTAGCCATTCTGACAGGTGTAAGGTGATATCTCATTAGTTTTTGTTTGTATTTCCCAGATAATTAGTGATGTCAAGCATCTTCTCATGTGTCTGTTCCCGATGTATATGTCTTCTTTGGAGAAACGTCTGTTCATGTCTTCTTCCCATTTTTTAGTTGGGTTATTTGTTTCTTGGGTGTTGAGTTGTATCATTTCTTTATATATTTTGATACCAACCTTTTATTGGATATGTTGTTTGCAAATGATCTTCTTCCATTTAGTAGAGTGCCTTTTAGTATTATTGATTGTTTCCTTTGCTGTGCAGAAGTTTTTTATTTTGATGAAGTCCCAATAGTTCAGTTTTGCTTTTGTTTTCCTTGCCTCAGGAGACTTATCTAGAAAAAAGTTGTACAGCCGATGTTAGAGACATTATTGCCTGTGCGCTCCCCTAGGATTTTTATGTTTTCAGATCTCACATTTAGGTCTTTAATGCATTTTGAACTTATTTTGATGTATGGTGTAAGAGAATGGTCCAGTTTCATTCATTGGCATGTAGCTGTCCAATTATTCCAATACTATTTATTGAAGAGATTGTCTTTTTCCCATTAGATATTCTTTCGGGCTTTTCAAAGATTAATTGACCATATAATTGTGGGCTTATTTCTGAGTTTTCTATTGATCTATGTGTCTGTTTTTGTGCCAGCACCATACTGTTTTGATTACTACAGTTTTGTAATATAACTTGAAGTCTGGAATGATGATACCTCGAGCTTTGCTTTTCTTTTTCAAAATTGCTTTGGCTGTTCGGGGTCTTTGGTGGTTCCTTATAAATTTTAGGATTGTTTGTTCTAGCACTGCAAAAATGCTGTTGGTATTTTGATAAGGATTGTATTAAATGTGTAGATTGCTTTGGATAGAATAGACATTTTAACAATATTTGTCCTTCAATCAGTGAGCATGGATTCCATTTGTCTGTGTCATCTTCAGTTTCTTTCATCAGTGCTTTATAGTTTTCGGAGTGCAGGTCTTTCACCAATTTGGTTGAGTTTATTTCTAGGTACTTTATTATTTTTGGTGCAATTGTAATTAGAATTTTCTTAGTTTCTCTTTCTGCTCCTTCATTATTAGTGTATAGAAACGAAACAGATTTCTGTACATTGACTCTGTATCCTAACATTTTATTGAATTCATTGATCACTTCTAGTAGCTTTTTTAATGGAGTCTTCTTTTCTCTTGTTGCTTGTAAGATTTTTTTCTTTATCACTACTTTTTGCCATTTTAATACTATGTGCCTTGGCATGGCTCTCCTGGGGTTGAAATTTTTTTTTTTTTTTGGGTGGGGGGAGGGTGGATCTCATGCTTTCTGGATCTGGATATCTGTTTCCTTCCCCAGATTAGGGAAGTTTTCAGCTGCCCCCATTTTCTCTTCTTCCTTTGGGATCCCGATAATGCAAATGTTATTACACTTGACTAAGTTCCCTAAGACTATTCTCAATTTGCATGTTTTTTCCTCCCATTTGCTCAGGTTGGTTAGTTTCCATTACTCTGTCTTCCAGGTCATTAATTCACTTATCAGCTTCAACTAGCCTACGATTTATTGCATCCAGTGTGTTTTTAATTTAATTTATTGTGTTCTTCATCTCTGATTCTTTATCTTTTTTCTTAAGGATCTCGCTGATGTCCTTTACTCTGTTCTAATGTCCCATGAGTATCTTAATGATCATTACTTTAAATTCTCTATTAAGCATATTGCTTCTATCCATTTTGCTTAAGTCCTTTGCTGTGGTTTGGTTCTGTTCTTCCCTTTAGGACATATATCTCTGTCTCCTCATTTTTTCTCTGGGTCTGTTTTTGCATGTTAGGGAATTCAGCTCTGTCTCCTGCTCTTAAAGGTAGTGGCCTTATGAGGAAGAGATCTGAAATGTCCTGCAGGGCAGTGTCCTCCATTCCCCAGGAACTGGTGCTTCAGGGAGTATCTCTTGCTTGCATTGTATGTGCCTTGTTGTGTTCTTGCCTCTTTTCCGTTCGGTTCAGTTGTCTGCGGTGGCTCTCTTTGCCTGCTGTCAGCAGTGTTTGGTCCCCGCCAGGTGTAGGGTGCATTTTAACAAGGTACACGCTGGGTCTACTTGTTAATTGAGACCTGGAGCTGCTGGGTCAGGACTGGCCAGCCCAAATGGAGCTGCAAAGGTGGGTGCATGGGTCCCACACTTGTTTAACAAGGTGCTCCTCAGGCTTCTGAAAAGTTTGCCACTGCTGCGGCAGCTGCCAAGATCTAGGCCCTGCAAAAGGCACTGGTCAGGGGATGACGGGGGCAAGGTTTGTGTTGGGCTTCGAGGGGAGGGGCCCTGCAGCTCTGGGACTGATGCAAAAATGACTGGAAAGGGCAGAGGTGCTGAAGAACAGGGGGGCGGGGCTTGGTGCAAGCAAGTTAGGTACTGAATGTGGGCACAGTGCTGGTTCCCACAGATGGCCAAGTGTTTGTGCTGAGGGGTGTTGGAGGGCAACGGTACCTGCCAGTTCCTTTGTTCCTGGAGGTGTCCCGCTGATCTGCTCAGACTGTAGTGCTGCATCTTTCAGGGCAGGGCCTCTGCTTCCTAATGCCCTCAGGGCTCTCCCAGAGCCCAGCACAGTGATTTTAGGAATTTCAGGCTTTAAGTCCCACTGCTTGGAGGAACTCATGAAATTCATCTTCTCTTGCTTTCACAGCCAATTTTTATGGGGGTTTGTCTTCCCTGTGTGGGGCCCCCACTGTGATCATCTATTTCTTGCCCTTTACTGCACTCCTGGCTCTGTCCTGTGATGGCTACAATGCCTTTAGGTCTCCAATCCTATCTCCATGTTTCCTAAATTTTTCAATGTGGCCTCTTCTCTACTTTCAGTTGTGGAGTTCATTCTGCCAGTCTTTGGGTCACTTTCTGGGATATTTAAACTGATGTGAGTGTTATTTACTTGTATCCATGTGAGGAGGCGAGCTTAGGGTCCTCGTACCCCACAGTCTTCTCAGAAGCCTATTTGTTAGTTACGTTTTGAGTGCAGGATTAGATTTGTGCTTTATGTTAGTTTTCAATATTTTATATATAATAAATCAACTCTGAAGAATAGAAAATTTTCAACATCTTAATTTTCATAAGTAAAATGTGGGTGTACAGGTACTTTAACAAGAACACTTTTGCTTCTTTTCGAACATAAATTTTCCCTTGAAATCATATAATGAGTAACACTTTAGAACATATTATCCCTAAAATTTGATGATGAAATCAAATTTTCCAATTTGTTCTGCTTTGGAAGAAAGTCTAAAGTGTAACCATGCTGGATATAAATCTATAGTGTAATATTGGATATAAGTTTATAGTGTAATCATGAAATAATCATTAAATTTCTCTGTTACAGAATATCCTAAACCAACAAGGGATAATAATCCTAGCATATTCTGTGGTGAAAATAATGGAGATTAATATTGTGAAGTACATGGAAAAACACGAACGGTAAGAATAGTTTAAAATATGGTAAAAATAACATTTAGTTTTCCATTTAAATACTACAGTTTATTAGTTTAAAAATACAGAAAATACAAGAAAGACAATTACCTATAATATCACTAGAGATCTATCAGTAATATTTTTATACATATTTCTCTTCTGTTATTCTAAACATATAAGCTTACATATATATCTATAATTTTATTATAGTACATTTATATTGTATTCAGACTTTGGTAGTGTGAGCACTTTCATATATTTTAAATAGGGTTTTTAATAACTATTTTATTTCTTAAGATTTTTGTAATTATTTTGGAGATATTTAAAGGAAACAATTATCTTTCAAATACTATTAATAGGAAGCAATTTGAAAATCACAGTTGAAACATTTATTTATTCAATGTTTTACTCATCTTTTTTTCAAAAGTGTAGGGCAGTAGTCATGTGATATTTTGACCCTATTGATGAAGATAAAGTTATTATGCCATTTGCCCCACTCCTTTGCAAATAATATGTATAAAATGATTCCAGGGGTGCCTGGGTGGCTCAGTTGTTAAGCGTCTGCCTTCAGCTCAGGTCATGATCCCAGGTCCTGGGATTGAGCCCCACATTGGGCTCTTTGTTCCGCGGGGAGCCTGCTTCTCCCTCTCTCACTCCCCCTGCTTGTGTTCCCTCTCTCGCTGTCTCTCTCTCCATCAAATAAATAAAATCTTAAAAAAAAAAAAGACTCCAAACACCAGGTGACTATACAGAACATCTTGGCACTTAAATTGCGATGATACCCAAAACTTGGTAGCCTACCTTAAAGAAGCAGGTGCAAACAGACATGTAAACACATCATTACAACTGAGGAAGTGATACTGGTATAGGTAAATATAATATGTTTTGAAGGCATTTATTATTCCTTACTAAACATATGCATTACCACTCCCCACACCAATAATAATGTTAGGGATTTGTAAGAACTTTGTACTTTTTTGGTTCGTTTTATGTTTTCTTATGCTTTTCTGGGTTACAGGTAAATAACCTTTTAAGGTATTTAATTAATTTTTAAAATCTTCAGTTTCTACTCTGAAACACATTAGGAGAATGTACTGTACTCTAATATCATTTAAGTAATTAAAATATAATTTTTAATAAATCAAAAATTAGTGTAGATAGACCACTATTGAAAAAGTCAAACAGGTGCTGTCTTTTTTATTATCTTATAAAATATTTGATGTATTTGTGACCATCTACCTAATAACACCAATTTTAGCCCAAGTTTCCAGACTTTAAGAAAACACTATACATTTCCCTTTCTGGGTTTGACAAGAGTTTATGCATGTGAAAGAGAATTATTCCTTTTAACCCTGGTACTTATCTTTTTATCCAGGTGAAGCAGTAAACATGTAAGATTGTTCAATACAGCAGTGATATAGCCAATACATCTTTTATCATAATATCAAAATTTGTTTATACCATGAACCTTCCTATTGTAATATATAATTTATAGTGACACTACCTACCAATTTCTTAAATGTAGAATGTTCTTGATTTTTAATTTCTGCATAATCTACCCTATTTTAGGATTTGCAAAATGAATAGAACTGAGATAGTGTTCTCCAGGATGATTAGACATTCTGAAAATCTTCTTATCGCTCCTTCCATTCTAAGAAAACATGAAATTTTAATGAGCAAGCTGTTCTATACCGTCAGAAACTATTACTGTGTATGTTTTACACATTTTTAAGTAAAAAAAAAATTCATGCCAATTCCCTCTGTAAGCTTTGCTTGACTAAATAGAAGTATATTTTTAAGTTAGTTTTAATTATACATATGGCACCAAAGACCAAATACTTATATAGTATAAATATTTACTCATTGACCAAAGTGGTTTTTACTGTTAAAGTACCTCTCCATTTACTATAGACTAAACGTTCAGTTAGTCATACCTTGGCATCTGGTGGGTTGTGCCAGGTGTCTAGTAAAGAGGAGGAATGGGAGAAGAGACAGGTACAGAATATAGCCATACTGATGGGACTGACAAACCCCACATGCTACTACCTCAGCTTCTCACATAGGAGTTTAGGGCAATAGCAACAAGTTGTTCCAGATTTATAGAGCATGACTTTAGGGCATTCTGGGGCATGGCTGTCTGTGATTAGAGGTTGGCCTTAGAGAAATCTGTCAACAAAAAGATAGTGAGATTTCCATTCCTCAGTCTGAGGTTCAATATTAGGAGGACTCCATATCCTCAGAGAAAACTGTCAGAAGAAATATGGGCAACCAAAGCTAATTGGGATTCCTAGATTGGTAATTTAGGTGTTACTAAAAGAGAAACTAGGAACCTAATCAGTGACCAAAGGCAATACATTTTACTGTGGGATCACAGAGGTTTAAATCCTGGCTCTTCAGTTTCAGATCAGGGGCTGTGATTTAAACTCTCTTTAGTGTGGGGCACCTGGATGGCACAGTCAGTTAAGCATCCGACTCTTGGTTTTGGCTCAGATTGTGTCCTCAGGATTGTGAGACTGAGTTGTGCGTCGGGCTCTCACTCAGCACAGCCTGCTTAAAACTGTCTCTCCCTCTGTCCCTCCCCCCATGCTCTCACTCTCTAAAATAAATAAATAAATCTTAAAAAAATAAAAATAATAAACTCTCTTTAGCGTTTTATAAAACTGAATAACAGTACCTCTATCATAAAGCTGTTGTGAGGATTAAATGAGATAATTACTGTATAGTAAGTTTTTGAGCTTCATATCTGGAGTGTACCAGGCATTAAAGAAAAAATTAAATATTAGCAGTAATTATTGTGGCAAGATAATCACTTCTGTCTTTTCTCTCTGTGATTCCCCTCTGCCTTTGCTTCATTGAGGTATCCAAGATCTTTACTATTTCACAGTCCCAAGGGAAGTTGCTTTGCGCGGCCAAGAGTAAAAGCCATTTAGAGGATACATCCTTTCTCGCCTTAAAGCCTTTCTTGGATGTCTTAAAAGTCTTGGGATAAAGTGATTAAGTAAAATGCTCATGAGTGTAAGTAGAGAATGAAAATTTGAAAGATCGAGAGAAAAGACAAAGGTATCTCCTCTTACTTAATAATAGGTGAGGAGACACCGAAGGTAAAGGTCATAACGAGAGATTAATGAAGCTAAACATCAGAAATCCTAGTGTCAGTACAGTATCTGTACTCCAAGCAAACCGTGAAAACAGTTTCTAGATCTCAAAAACCTCTTCACACATATGCAGTAACATTTTTGGCAAGACTGCTATGGTACAAATGTTAGTGGGTCTGGCTTCCTTCTCCGAACATATTTCCCTGAGACCTTGAGATAGAAAGGGGCCCTAGTAATGACTGAATGAAAATTTCCCACCAGCCATGTGTGAAGGCATAGAATCCATTTTATTTTTAAAAAAGATTAAAAATGGCTATTTCCTATATACTAGAGTTAGTGAATTGTGATTCCCATTCTCTACACTGTAATGATTAGCCCCCGTGTGTAAGTAAGGACTCAGAGATTAGGAATATTATAAGAGTTCTGACCCTTTTGACTGAACTCCACTATCTAGAGCTGGAGCTCAACGAATCCTGCGTGGGTCAGGCAATATCTGACTTTGGGAATTAGTGTAAGGCTAAGACCACAGGCAAAGACACACCGACCAACCTCTTGGGAGGAAGAAAAATGCTGCCTGAGGTGATTTTTTTTTACGAACGTTCAACATGTGCTTTAAGGAGCTCTGGGGCTTTACAGAGTAAGAGTCCTTATTTAGTTCTAAGCTTTTACAAAAAAAAAATTAAGTATTATTTGACAATAATATCAATTTAATTTTCAAGGATGATTTTGTACTGTAGTTATAGACTTTAAGATTAACTCAAATAAGGGGCACCTGGGTGGCTCAGTTTGTTAAGCGTCTGCCTTTGGCTCTGGTCATGATCCCAGGGTCCTGGGATCGAGCCCCCGCATCGGGCTCCCTGCTCAGCAGGGAGCCTGCTTCTCTCTCTACCCACCCTTCCCCCGCCCCCCCTTATGCTGGCTCTCTCTCTCTCTTACTCAAATAAATAAATAAAATCTTTAAAAAAAAAGACCCTTAAAAAAATTAACCCAAATAGTATAACTATTATTTTTACTTGGAAATACAAATCAAGTGTCCTAACCTCCATAAAAGTCAAATTTGTACAATTTTCATTCCCATCAGTGGCTTTGAATGGCCTTTAGGAACACAAAACAGAACTAGATCTTGTATAACACATAGTTTTATTATATTACTGGATTAATCAGAAGTTGAGAACGTCTCCAAGGAGACAAACAACAAAGACAGAGAAAACTAGAACTAGAGCCTGATTTGCACGCCCAGAGACTGGGTTTCTCTAAGGGTAAATGCCATCAGTGCTGCAGTCAGGTGACTGGACCAGGAGCTGTTTGAAGACTGAAATCCTAAGACTCCTTAATTAAGGCCAGGACCCTGGAAGGTAGATAAATTGGTCTCATTTGCTATCTCCCCTGATTCCTGGGAGGAGGAAATGCATACCTACTCCAGAAGATCACTAATAAAGTTTACCTACAGGCCTATGATCAAAGAGCACCAAACACACAAAAACGCAAATGACCATGAATGAGAGTCAGCAGGAAACAGGTACTAGTTTAAGAGCACCAAGAACTTTATCTCCTAGAATTGTAGGAGAGGCAAAACTCTGCCTTTGCCTTCTTGGGGTTTTCAGTGGGGCCTGAGAATTTAATTGACATAAGACACATTAATGGGAGAAAAGCATACAGATAAAAGTTTTACATGACATCAGGCAAGGAAGACCCAGAGAAGGGACAAAACCTAAATACTTTTATAGTACAGACGGTCCTTACGTATGACGATTTGGGTTATGATATTTCAACTTTACGATGGTGTGAAAGTGATAGGCATTCAGTAGAAACTGTATTTTGAATTCTGATCTTTTCCTGGGCTAGCAATATGCTGTACAACACTCTTTTGTGATTTGCGGCGGCAGCAGACCCAGCCCCCAGTCAGCCTCCTAATCACAGGAGTGAACACCTGAATACTTAGAACCATTCTGAACTCATACAGCCATTCTGTTTTTCACTTTCAGTATTCAATAAACTACATCAGATATTCATCAATTCATTATAAAATAGCTTTGTATTCGATGATTTTGCACAACTGTAGGCTAATGTAAGTGTACTAAGCACATTTAAAATAGGCTAGAGTAAGCTGCGATGTTTGGTAAATTAAGTGTATTAAATACATTTGTGACTTACAACATTTTCTATGTATGATACCTTTATTAGGATATAACTGCATTGTAATTAAAGGAAGATCTGTAGTTTGAACAGAGAGAGGCAATTGTGGAAAAGTAGCTAAAATATATGGAGAGGCTAATGGGAATTAAGAATTCTCTCTGCTAATAAAGAATTGTCTAGGCTTTGGAATCCCCATCAAAGAATGTTTCTTTTCTCCTGGTATAAGGAGGCATCTTTCATGTGACAGTTTTATCTACTATTCCAAAAAGAAAAGAGCATGCTCTTCTTACATCTGCTGTTTTTTAAGTACCTTTAACTGGAAATAGTCCTTATGCCAAAGTAGCATATCTTGGGGTGGCATATTCTGTCACTCTTCAGAATCATCATATATAAAATATAAAATAACCATGTCTGAGATGTTTAAATAAAAAAAATTGTAAAAAGGAAAAATTTCAAGACACTATTCAAAATGATCAGGAAATCTGGAAGAACCAAAATTAGCTTTTAGAGAGAAAAATATATTTATTGAAATGATATTTTTTAAATCAATGTATTGTTGAACTGTAGATTAGACAAAACTGAAGAGAGACTGGTGACCTGGAAAACAGAGCTGAAAAAATTATAATATGGTACAAAGAAGCAAGGGGATTGAAAAAATAAAAACAAGATCAAGCTATTTTGAGAATAGAAGGCCTGGCATATATCTAGTTTGAGTCCCGTAAGGATAGAATAAATGAAATGAAAGAGAGGAAATACCTCGGGAAATGATGACTGCACCATTTCTGTTACTGCTGAAAGGTACAGTAAACAGTAACAAATACTTAAAACACAAAATGAAAAAAAAAAAACAAAGACAATTTTGAAAGATAATAGACACAAAAGACAATTCTCCTCAAAGGGAAGTGACTTTGACTAACAGTTGTTTTCCAACAGCAATAATGGATGCAATAGGGAATAGAAAATATCTTCCAACTGCTGTGAAAATAAGTATAAACCTAGTTTTTTGTTGTTAACCAAATTAATTTTATTCCTTAGTGTTTAATTCTATTTCATTTGTCTGAGTGAATCATTGTTCCCATTTCTATTCTTAAATTATATTTTATATACATAGCTTACATATATATAATTCATATCATGTTTTAATTATTGGCAAGTGAAAATTTCCTCTCTTTTTGTTCATTTTTAGTTCCTTTTCGTCTAAATCCCTACTTTTATTCTGCTCCCTACCATTTCCTGCCATAGTCAAAGTCTAATATATTTAACGCATCCCCTGTATTTAAATGTATTTTGGTAAAATGGTAACTGATGGCAAGGATGTGACTCAAAGGCAACTCTTATCCATTGTTGGAATACATTTGAAATCATTTTATAAGATTAAACATTCATATACCAAATGATTCAGCAGTGCTCTTTCTAATCTGCACCCATTCCCCACCCCCAAAATATTCCTGTATGTAACCACCAACAGGCAAGGATATTCATAACAGTACTACCAAAAATAAAAAAAGTTGGAAGCAATTCAAATGACCGTTTTCAAGAGAATGAATATTCTAAGCAGTAAAAATGAGTAAACAACAGCTATAGATACCAATTTGTATGAAATTTAGAAACAGTTGTGAGTGGAAAAAGTAAGTCAAAGATGACAGCATACACTATAATACCATTTTAGAAAACTGAGAAACAAAAAGTACATATTGCCTGGAGTTGCATGTTATATGTGATAAAGATCATAAAAAATATGGCAAGGGAATTATAAATGTAAAATTTTAGATAGTGGCTCCATGGTTGGTACTCTGTAGAGGAGGGGATAGAAGACACAGATAGAAACAAGGGGTGTTGGAAATGCTCTAGACCTTAATTTGGGTGGTGAGTTCAGGGAGAGGTATTATTTTGTTAGTAAGCTTCATAATTTACATATGTGATATATATATCAAACTCATATATATGTATATATATGTTATATATACATATAACACAAATATCATATATATGATATTTACCTTTGTCAAATAATATCTAATAACATTTTTAGGAATTTAAAAGTCAATTTATAATTTTTATAAAAATTTTATTTATAGAAGGGTTTCATCTTCTGTTGATCAGCTTCATTAAAGTTAATTGATAAATTGATATTTTACCATCTCAGGCTGTATGTTATTTGTGAAAAGATAAGTAATGAAACAGTGGTATTTGGGTAAGAGTTTGTTCTGCTCCTCTCTGCTTAACTAACTCTTAGCTGTATGTGCTGTAATGTATCACCTAGACAACCAAGTTGCTTTAAATCCTTTCAGGTTAATTTATATCTCTGCCTTTTTGCATAGAATATATTTCTTATATAGATAATTGAATTTTATTTTGTATGACTAAGCTTGATAAATACTGATTCAACTGCTCATTGCCTCAGAATGTATAGAATATGTAGGATGCCATGATTACAATTTACCTTGTCCCATTGATGCAATGGAATCTAATTACATGTTGTGTCTTTTACTCTTTGCGTACATCATACATGTGTATGTAAAGTCACCAGACATGGAACATGTACCTTGTTATTACTACTTAACTGGGATTTCACAAACAGTTTCTCTGAGCATATGAGTGAATAAAACAGAGTGCACTGTCTCTAGGACCATCTAGGGGAGGAGGTTCAGAAATAAGTAAAGATTATGCAAAATAAAGGTACCAGTAATAAATGTACTAAAAAAGAGACATGTGATCAGAGGGGAGAGGTTCATTCGAACTAGGTTTGGGGAACTGGTAGCAAATGGACAATTTGGGAGTTGAGCTAGAGTTGAAGAGGGTATAAAATAACCCTTGGTGAGTAAAGAGGATCAAGGAGAGCCCGGCTACACCCTGAGCAAAGGCAGGACAGTGTTGGGGACTCTGAAGTGATGAGAAGACTATAGTTCTCAGAAAACAGGGAAGCAAGGAAAGCAGTTTTTCAAGCTAAAGCCTTCCTGTATTGTTTCATTGCCTCTTACCTCATCTTTCTACTATCTCTCCTCCTCCAAACAGTCAGATTAATCTCTTAAAAATACTTTCAGTCATGTCACTCCCAGGTAAAACTATTCACTGACCTTCCCCTTCCACATGGCAAAAGTATTTTCTGGAGTTTGAACTCAAGGACCTCCTCAATATGATCCTAATAGTTCTTTGAACCATCATTCCTACTAATCTACTATAAAACGATTTCATCAAATGAATCTGTCCACTATCTTCTGTCTTCTTTGATTTGCATGTTGGTCTGCATTTGATTTTCCAGGTCTACCACCAGTACATTCCTACCATTACATGTCTACGTGGTTTTACAGGTCTCCCCCTCTGCCACATCACACCCTTTGACACCTGTTTTCAAGACACGTAGCAAGTCCTCCTCTCTCCAAAACATTCCCTAAATTCCTGAGGAATTTTTTTTTCTCTTCAAGTTTCTTTACAGTCCAAAGACTATAACACTAAGCTTTTAATTTAAATGACAGAAAACAGAGAATATGGAAAGGGGAAAAAAAGTCACGAAAATAAAAGATCTTCAGGGATGAGGAGCATAAGTCAGATCAAAACTATGTACTACTTTCCAAGTAAAATGTATAAAAAAAAATAATTGCTCCAGCATACATGATTCTGAAATGTCTGAACAGCATGAATGAAAAGCATATTCTAAAATTTTCTAGAGATATAAGTCACTTGACAAGTGGGCAAAAGTGATAAAAAATGCTGTACATCTGAGGGCTGTGGAAAAAGGCCTCAAAGTTCTAAGGGAAAATAGTGTTCAGTCTAGGATTCAAGACCTAGAAAGGTATCAATCAGTTGCGGAATATAGATCATTAAATCATTCCCAATCATAAGTTAATACAACCTAACCTAATCCTAGAGCCAGGAAATGCCTAACATCAGGCCCTGTTACCCAATCAGTTGCAAGCCTCTAACTCCATTTTGCAAGTAATCAAGCACTTTTCCGCTCTCCCAAAAACAGTGTTCTATTTACCAGTGATAGAGACTATTCCACAGATAAACACATCTACAATGTCGATGGAACCACTGTTTAAGCCAAGACTCTCAGGAGGCAGGGGAAAGAAACTTCTCTTTCTAATACGTCTTTCTGAAGTTGCCTCCCCTTTTACAAAGTGGTTTCATCTCTCCAGAAAAAAAAAAATTTTTTTTCAAGCAAAATGATTTGAAACAGAATGATACAACTAAAGGCATTGGGAAGTTTAAGAGTTTTGGAAGCTTAATAAATGATTTTGATCTTCTATAGTTATTTTGCATGAACCAAGGTTATATGTTCAAGGAAGTTAAATATATTAAACAATACAACAGATGTGTTACTCAGGAATGGAAAGCACGGAATCCTGGGTGGCATCGTTGGTTGATCATCTAACTCCTGGTTTCGGCTCAGGTCGTGATCTCCGGGTTGTGAGATCCAGCCCCACATTGGGCTTCACACTCAGCACAGACTCTTAAGATTCTTTCTTCCTCTCCTCTTCCCTCCCAGCATGCGCACGTGTGCATGTACTCTCTCTCTCTCTCAAATAAATAAGTAAATCTTTAAAAAAAGGAATGGGAAGCATTGCTCACTGCTGAGAAATATATGTATATATTCATAACTCCTACACATAAGCCAGATGTCATATCATTGAATTTAAAGGATGTCATCACTTTAACACTTTTTTTCATTTCTCTATTTCTCTAAGCAACACTTCACACAAACACAAAATTCCCTCCACCATAAAACCAATGGCCAAGTACATTATTTCTAAAAATTATATAGATTACATATTGGAATATTAATATGCTAAACTGTTCCTTTGTCTTCAAGTATTCTTTTCCTTGTTCAAACATTTACAATAGTCTTATTATACCTTATAGCAATTGGAGAATCTTTTTCTTCTAAATATTAGAGCATTTTTTTAATGATTTCCAGGCCTAATCATTTTTTTTGAAAGGTGGGGAGGAAGGAATAGAGAAATGACATTGAAAATACAATACTGGCATTCATGAAAATGTTCCATTGTTCTAGAGTATTGTTTTTAGTCATAGGAGAGAAAAACAAACTATAACAACAATAACAACAACAACAAAAGACTTGACCATACACAGAAAAAAATAGGAGTAAGTATTTGTGAGTGTAAAAGCAATCTCATTTTAAACATAAGAAAAGAAAAAGAAAATAAATATTAACTGAAGAATTTCTGTAAAATAATTATTGTAATAAATTTGGGAACCATTGCCCTAACACACTTAAGCAGTTAGAGACCAAATTAAATATATATCTATACTATTTAAAATAAATTTTTAAATTAATACACCAAATAAAATATTAAAATTGCAAAAAGGAGAGGAATTTTATGTACCATTTTATGATTTACTATTTCTAGAACATATATCCTAGACCCCCAACCTTTCTACAATGCAGGTTTTCCAATCCTCTCTGTAAATTAAACCTTTGGGATTATTCAAGCATGACTGATACACTTAGATACTATCAGGCATTCAATACACACTATGTGCCTTTGATTTACCTGACAAGCGACAACAAGGCTGTATTGAGTTAAGCACAGACACTATCACTAAATGAATATTTGCAAGACCTGCCTGTGGTTATTGTCATACCAGAACAGAACTCTTGTTCAATATCCTGTCTGGGAAGCAACCTCTACCAGATGCTTCCAAAGAAGGGCAAAACCACCCATAATGCAATTGGATGGATATGCAATTCTATACCCCTGAGGGAAAACACCTCATCTTGGCCCCAGGTGGTGAGCCACTCATACATACTCTGTTCATATTCCTTTGAGGACTGGTCTTTTCAAATAATACACTTTTAAAGGACTTTTTTTAGTAGTACAGACTTTACCTTTGAAACACTAATAATATATTAGTGATTTTATAAGTCACTGCAGTAGAAAATCTTAAATTGGTCAGGATGGATTGCTTTTCCTCGTTTTTCACAAATATGCTGTGAAACATGTATCACCTTTCCCTGTTTTATTCTTTTCTTCATATAATATATAAAATAATTTGGTAAACCATGTAGTAGAAATAAAATGAATCTATGTGTGAATGGAGAGGTTGGGTATACAATTAAACAATGAATGGACTTAATGAAAAAAAATAGTAGAGAACTCTAACCCACATCTCTGTGGGAACCAGTTTGGGAAGCCAAACAATAACTTCTGCAGCAACCAATCCAAGAAGTGAAACAACACCTATGTGGCAGTCATTGTAAAATGATTGATTTAGCCAAAAAATGCCAGCTTCCCTATCCTGTCCCCTTCCCTTGCCTGCCTCCAACGCAGGGTCACCTAGAGAAAGCCAAATATGTTCTCCAAGGTAATCACGTAAGATGCCCTACTCCTAGTTAGTCTACCTCCTGCTGCCCTATTCAGAAACCCCCAATCAGAGCTTACCTGAAGTTTTTCCTTTTTCATTAGAAAGTTCTCCACTCCCCTGACTGCCTTTAAGTATCTGCCAAATGTAATCGATCGTGGCTGACTCCCTAGCTAGAGCGAGTTCTGAATAAATAGCCTGTTTGTTCTCATTTAGGTGGTGTTCATCTATTTCCATAACAAGTTAATGTTCTTAAAATGTGTACATGAATTTTTAAGATTTTAGGTTAATACTGGTTTTGAGATACACTTTAAACTGTTTAAAGTGATTATTTCTGGGGAATACATCTGATGTTTTGGGTGATCTTCATTTTTTACTACAAATATACACACACATATTTATATATTTTTATTTTATGGACTTAATTTCACACTGATTCCAAAATCATTTTAAATAATAAGAAATAAAGTTTTGTTTCCATTAGAGAACTAGATTTTGTTTTCTTTAAAGAGCTAAGACACATCACCTGTCATCACCTGTACAAAGGAATTACCATAAGGTTCCTAGTGGGCACATGCATAAACAGTAGTCTTAGAGACATTATTGACTACTAATAACAAAATACAATTTGTAAAACAAACAAGCCAAACAGAGCTTACCTAAGAATATCCTCGACTACACTGGTGACTTGGAGTAACTTCTTCAATTTCACTAATTTACCTCTCCTTTTCTTTCTTTCCTTTTCCCTTAGAAATCCCCTCCCAACCCCCAGCTACATGGAGATATGGCCACCTACGGCATCTCCTTGGTGTACCCAGGGCATACCTATTATCACACATGCCAACCATCTTCTCTTTAAGAAGGTCTGCATGGGCAAGGAAGCTCTAGTAAAAGAGGCAAATTATAGGGTGGCCGTGTTGGGATTCAGGGCAAGCAAAAGAGCAGTAGTGCTGTAAAACGGAGAGAAGAAAATAAGAAATTCATTTTAAATACTTGTGTGTCTAAACTAAAAGCAATGGTTTAGAACAGGGGAAAACAGATAAGAATGTAATGGGTGGGGGACAGGCAAGAATTGAAGGCTGAAGACGGGAGTGTCGCCGAAGGAAAAGGGAGTGAAGAGGGAGGAAAACACTGTAAATTCCTGAAGATACAGTTGGGAAGAAGAGAAATTATGTGAATTACAACCACCCACTTTGACTGTATTTCCAAGACTGCAGTTCCAAAAACTTAAGATACTTAGTGGACAAATTTACAACCAGAATATCAGATTTAACAGGTTCTGTAGGAAAAAAAAAATGTGATTTTATTAAAATATTTACTTTAAGACAAATAATTAAATACAAATATCAAACCACATTATGAATATTAAAACAAACTCTCCTTTGGAATAATTTGAAATTAAGCCTTCAGTTTTACTTTAACAATTTTACTTTGGAGTGATTTGGAATTTTGCTTCTAGACCAGCACAAGTGGATTCTTATCACTCAGTCTTGAAAAAGGTAAAGATTTAGTTTCCAGTCACCAATTTATAACATAGCTCTGTCACTATCTCCCATTAGAGCTGACTTAATAAAATTTTTCTCGGTGTGAAAAGTTCCTGAAGACCCTGTTGCTTATACTGGAGAAAAGGTTTGTTGGGAGATTTATTTACATATTACTCATAGTAATTCCCAAGGTTGAGAAAATGCCATTTCAGCACGAAAGGCCACAACAATGCCACATTATGAAAAGGGTATTTTGGAAAAGAATGTATCTTAGAATCATATATGTATGTGTTTGTATTTCATTTTTTAGATTTGATCACTTGAATTTTGTTTTCATATGGTATTTAGCAGGAGTGCACATTCTTTTATTTCCCATGATTATAAGCAGCAGATCACAATAAGAGGCTATTATAGTAGATTCTATACATCTGCTTAGCTAACAATCATGCTTTATGATTCATATAAATTTAGATGTTGCATTTCTTATATCTTTTTTGCACTTCACAGTGTATACTCTGTTCTACAAACATCTCTTTGCTATTTACAGTGTTACTAAGGTTTATTAGAATTGGTTTCATATGAGGAACTTAGGCCTCTAAGAGTTTAAGTATTTTTATGGAAATAGGTAAACACTGTCTAAATTAGAACCCATGTCTTCTAATTTCAAACTAATTATCGTTTCCATTATGCTATTTATGTCTCACTGGATGGGGGCTTACCTGGGCCTGGAATTATAGAATACACAACTTCAATGAATGCTTGAACCTTGTTACATGCAATCCTAGCATTTGCAGAACATTCATTACTACTTAATAAACTATAGAATACCTATTAAACAACAGATACTATATTTAGTGATTTGCAGATATTCTCTCTAATGCTTACAGTAATTTTAAAAAGTAGTTATATTATCTCCATTTTTAGATAAGAAAATTGATATTCAGAGATATTAAATAACATATCTGTGGTCACTCAGTTGACAGAATTCATACCCATCTCTGTTTGATTTTATGCTTCTTCCAGGATTTCCTGTTCCCTTAGAAAGAAAACACCTCTTTATTTTTATGTCACTCTATTGTTAAGTCTTCTTACTTGGCTTCCCAAAGGCCTACCAGTTGGTTAATTTATGTAGCCTGTCGATTTCTCTAAGCTATCAGTTATATGTATATGCATTGTCTGGAAGAGAAACACAAGATACCTGGTAAACATAAACATTGCAAGAGTGTTTTAAAAAGGTAGCATTGCCAAAAGAAGAGATTAATAATAGATAAAGCATTCTGGAGTTGAGGCTGAGGCAAAAGATAAAATATGGCGGGGAGAGATTTAGGGGTCCTCCTCTGTGTATGGTTCTTTATATCAAAATCAGTCACTTCTTAGCAATGAGTCATAGGTCTCTTGACAGTAGTCTGCTAATAAAAACCTACCTCTAGTGTGTTTCTGGCCCCAACCTGCAGAAATCACTCAGCACCACCCTGCCCCCTCCGCCCCCATTAGTTACTTCGTGAGTAGGGCACAGAAGGAGGGTGGAGGGAGGCAACATCCTGGCCCTTATGCTCTAAGGACAAACCCAACTTCCCAACTATGTAAGAAGCTAATAAATATGTTTTCAAAGATACACAAACTACTGAACACTGTTCTTATAGATTGGAAAACAGATTCGAGCTTAGCCATGGAAATATCTTGGTCTTGGTGTAACGAAAATATTCCGAGTAGAAGATTCCCAGCTCAGTTTTCAATTGTTTTCTGAAACCATCCTAGTCCAAAAATAGTTCTTTCTCCATTTTTTAGAATTCTACAGTATTTCATAATTTTATTATAAAACTAATCAAACCCTATTGTCATGACTGATTTCTGTGCCCTTTTCTGTTCATCCTTAGCCATTACATTAATGTTCTTCCTGACAGCAATTCTGTATCTTACTGACTTTCATCACTTAAGTTCTGCTATGACTTCAGGCTTTGTAGGAGGCAGTACTCTTAGAACATTCATAGAGTCTGAATCCAGTTACAAACAATTCTAGCATTTTCATTATATCTTAAGAAGTGGTTATTATGCTGGAGTCCAATGTAAAATCTGATAAATACTCTACTGTTGTTGAAAAATGTCTATCTTTAGTTGTAGAAAAGAAATCACATGAAGTAGGCTCCACATCCAGCGTGGGGCTTGAACTTATGACCCTGAGATCAAGAGTTGCATTCTCTACTGATGGAAGCAGCCAGGTGCCCCAATTTGGTATACTTTCTTAGGGTGAAAGGAAGGCAACTTGTACTAAGCCCTTTTTATATTGAATATTTGCAAGATGCTCACATTCTTTTTTGTACAATAACCAATAAACCTATTGTGCCACTGGGGAAAAAAAAGAAATCACATGAATACTAAAGAGATGGAGAGGAAGACAACATCATCTCTAGTGTCCTTTTAGAGATCAGTGAATTGAACATTTTACAAGCAGGAAAATGCTTTATCTGATTCAAGTTAAATGACTCTGGATTGAAAAGTGTAAATTGCTCCAGTTTTTGTCTAGGATCTTCCTATATCCTGGATCATGTTAGGCCAACTACAACACAGTGTGGACTGCTGGAAAATTCTATTGTCATGATAAATGACACTCCGTACAGGCTATGGGCAAAGATCTGGATTGTGTATGTTGTATCACACAAAAGGAATGTTACAAGGAGACACCAAGGTGTCTACAGAGATTAAGTGGCTCTTATAAAAGACAGGGTAGGAGAAAAAGCTGGTCAGTCATAAGTAAGCAAAGAACAGTGCTGTTAGCTCGTTTGTTGGTTGGTTGCTTGGTTTTCGTTTTTATTTTATTCTGTCTGCCTGTTATTGTGCATAACCATATGTGTGAACCAGTGGTTGTGCAATCATTGCCTTTTCATTAGTGATGCCATCCCAGAATTCCAGAATATTTAACTTGTAAGTCGTCAAAACCTGAACAAATTCTTGTACGTAGAGTGAGCAATAGAGATATTCTAAGCAACTTTAAAGAGTATAGAATGATTGTCTCAT
Organism: Zalophus californianus; assembly: GCF_009762305.2. Taxonomy (NCBI): domain Eukaryota; kingdom Metazoa; phylum Chordata; class Mammalia; order Carnivora; family Otariidae; genus Zalophus; species Zalophus californianus. The sequence goes on along the minus strand of NC_045606.1, from coordinate 47,273,482 downwards.
ATATTGTAATGTTTCCCTGGTGTGTTTTCAAAACAGTAATATTGGTTGAAAAGACTTTTAAGTTATATCTAACTTTGTCTTGAATTTTATACTTAGAACTAAAACAACTCAAAAGTTGTATTTTAAAATATTGTATTTCCCTTTAATAAAACTGAATTACCAAATCCTTAATTTTAACGTTACCCAAATATAGCACAATTTACAAGATCCTGTACTCTCCAAACCAATAGCTATCTTTACTTAAAAATAACTACAAAAAGAGGATACATAAACAATGCTAAAAAGTGACAGAAAACCTACTGAGGTCATTGAAAGTAGGACAAATAAAAAGAAAAATAGGTCCTGCATCAGGTCTCCCTGCTCAGCGGGGAGCCTGCTTCTACCCTCTTCCGGCCGCTCCCCACCCCCATTTGTGCTCTCTCTGTCTGACAAAAAAAGAAATCTTAAGAAAAAGAAAGAAAAATAGGATATAAAGAAATTACATAGTAAACACAAAAACACATGAGATAAAAATATTACACTGATATTAAGAGGGGGAATCTAATCAAAAGTGGACTTAAATTGTTTTGCATTTATCACCATAGCAATTTTCATTGGTATGAAACAGACTTCACTTCTGGCTTAAATATAATATTCAAATATGTGGATGACTGTCACTATTTAACATAGCTTTGCAAACATTTGGTATTTTTGTTAATTTTATTTGCATTTCATTTGGTGAATGTGTTTGAATGTCAGTAAACATTTGAACATGATCCTTAGGCTTAAGGAGACTTCTTTTCCAATGGCCTTATCAGGAAAGCTAATTGGTTTAATTTAGAGAATGCATCTGAATGGAAATTTCTGAGATGTCTGTAGAAACAGGTTGTTAAACCAAATACAGGTCTAGATTATTAACCTTAAAAATAAAACTGCCAGTTATTTTACCGGCAAAAATGGGTTTATTCTCAGGGCGCCTGGGTGGCTCAGTCATTAAGCATCTGCCTTCAGCTCAGGTCATGATCTCCGGGTCCTGGGATCAAGCCCCGCATGGGGCTCCCTGCTCCACGGGAAACCTGCTTCTCCCTCTCCTACTTCCCCTGCTTGTGTTCCCTCTCTCCCTGTCTCTCTCTCTCTGTCAAATAAATAAATAAAATCTTTAAAAAATGGGTTTATTCAGGAATAGCAACAAATTACAATCTGAGACAAGCAAGCTACAACAAAATCATAGGCAAGTCTACAAAACAAAGGAGAGAGGCTCTTTTACAGAGGAGAGGGGAGAAGTTGGGAGGGGGAGTTCTCACTGTGGTGGTTTTTCATTCCCTGAGTTGGGACTGTCTCTCATTGGGTGGGCTGTTGTGGGAGATGGGGGACAAACATTTTTTCTCCCGCTGCTGTAGTAGTGTTCACCTGCAAGGTTCCTCTCTTCATATTGGGTCTGCTAGGCATGGGAGTTCCCCATCCTGGCCTCCCAACTCTTCTAAATGGGATTTCCTTTTCTTAATCCTCACAAGATCACATTGTGAGGTGTGAGAAATGTCTTCAATTCCTTCTTGCTCCACCATGATAATAATCCCCCGGTGAGCCTGAGACCATATGTTTACCAAACATAGCCTCTCTCAAAGTTTGCCCTGAGGAAATTTCTGAAACATGTTTGTCTTCTATGGAGAGAAAATCATGCATAAATATTGGCTAATAATATACACATGAATAAAATGTAACCCGGTATGACTTTACATTTCAGAGGATCTCTTATAAAATACATTTGTTAAACAAGAGCTAAATCTTAATAAAGCAAAATGAAAGATTCTTTATTATTGGGAATTCAAGCATTATCCAACAGGATTGGGTAGTTCTGCTTGTTTAGTTTTTAGTTTTGGATTTTAGAGGAGCTGTACTAATATCCCTGGAATTTTACCATACAAATAAAGGATTGTTCCACATAGGGGTTTGAGTGACTCTAGAAGTGGTCCCAAGTTTCCTAAGAAAATTTCCTAAGAATTCCTAGGGAAATACACTTTAGGAAAGATCCACATAATAGAATTCCTTTAGATAAAAAGTACAACAGAAGATGTAGGGGAGGAAAATTTTTTCTCTTCAAAGATTCTTCTTGCTGGTCTAAGATTTGAATTGACACAAGATAGATTAGCAGGAGGAAACCAAAATTAATTTTGTACATACACAGGAATGGCACATACATGAAAGATTCAAAAGCAGAAAGGTAAAATGAGGTACATATGCCATCCTGAGCTACGGAATGCAATAGGGGCCTAGGGCTTCAAAGGTGAGGAGGGCAATTCATAGGGCGATAAGAAATTTGGTTGATAACCAGATGTTTGCCCTGCCACACAGATGAGTCACTTCAGATACAGTGTATCTCTTACAGTAACTCCAATTCTGAGAAAGACTCCTAATTAAGATTTTTCTAGGGGGCGCCTGGGTGGCTCAGTTGGTTAAGCGACTGCCTTCGGCTCGGGTCATGATCCCGGAGTCCCAGGATCGAGTCCCACGTCGGGCTCCCTGCTCGGCAGGGAGTCTGCTTCTCCCTCTGACCCTCTTCCCTCTCGTGCTCTCTATCTCTCATTCTCTCTCTCTCAAATAAATAAATAAAAAATCTTTAAAAAAAAAAAGATTTTTCTAGGTAGTTAAGGGTGGGGCAAAATTCTCTCTTGAGCCTGCAGGGTCACAATTGCCTTTTGGCTTAAAATAGTCCACATGCCAAAGTGCCACATTTTGTAGAGACTTGCTCTGAACCATTTCAAAGAGTAAACCCTTTAGCCAGTGTCTCACTACATAGTCTCAGCCATTTAATGACACAGTATATAATATATGCCTGGCACATGGAGGTCATATGGTACATAAATGGACGAATGCACACTATCCATAGTGGATGTGAAAAATTGTATTTACCCCAAAGGAAAGATTAAAATGAGTTTCCTTAAAAACATACCCATAGCACAAGTCAAGTTTGCAGGTACGGCTTCAACATGATCAAGTAACTTCAAAATACTTTTTGGAAAGAGGTTTTTATAAAGAAAAAAAAAAAACAGCATAATCATTTTTAGTAAGATTACATCTATGAAAAATTTACTTTTTTGCCTAGAGAATATTGATTCCCAGCCCTTGTTTTAGGGTAAAATTTTATCCTTCTTAAAAAAATTCTCAAAATGAATTATTTAAATTTGTGTCATTTTTCAAGAGATAGTCATCGCATATAGAGCTTAAAAGAACAGAAGTAATGTTTTTTTGAAACAAGTATATTTCACAAGTATCAAAAGATTTGAAATCCTAGGGCGCCTGGGTGGCTCAGTTGGTTAAGCGACTGCCTTCGGCTCGGGTCATGATCCTGGAGTCCCGGGATCGAGTCCCGCATCGGGCTCCCTGCTCAGCGGTGAGTCTGCTTCTCCCTCGGAACCCTCCCCCCTCTCATGCTCTCTCTCTCTCTCTCTCATTCTCTCTCAAATAAATAAATAAAAATCTAAAAAAAAAAAAAGATTTGAAATCCTAGATTAAGTGACATCAATAGGAAGTAGTATGATTTTCTCCTTGTAGGCCCAAAATGTTTGAACTGATAGTGTATAAGACTCTTTTTTACAGCATTCTAGAATCAAGAAAGTTTCCATCTTGATGAGCCCATATTTACAAATGGTCTCAGGTTTTCTATCTCCCAGTCCGGGAGCATTCTTATACATGCTAACAAGGTGTGATACTATTGTCTTATATCTTGGATACATAACATGAAGTTGCTTTCATTCCAGTGAAGCTTGAACCCTTGTCTTAGAGATCCATCAACTACTATACACTTTTAAATAAAATCAGTAATCAAGTTGGAAGGCAGATTTAAGTTTAGTCATGATTTATGAGTAGTAAATGATACCTTGACTGCAAAATAATTTCATCCTGACACTGATGCTTGATGAAAAACTACCACTAACAATGGAAAAAATAAGATTATAGCATTACTAGAAAAAAAAGTCAATGATGTCCAAAATGCCAAAAGAAAAGGCAAGAAAACATCCTACTCTTATGAGTAGAACTCTAATAATACCTGAAATATTTACATCAGCTTTCCAGTAATAAGCAAAGTTGCTTATCCTTGGCTTTCAATAAAATACGTAATTAAAAACCATACAGGGTTTAATTTATTCAGTTTAAAGTACAATAACATTTTCAGCCTTCTTTTTGGGGTAAAGCTAGATTAAGCAGATAGCTCATTTAAGCTAAAAAGTTAATGTAAAACATAGAACATATCCAGTGTCTTAAGAGAATAACAGAAGTCCTACGATGATTCCCAAAAAAGATACATTATGTAATCATCATGGGAAAAGAACTGTTGTTGTTGTCGTTGTTGTTGTTGTTATAAGCGAGCATATAAGTTTATGAGTTGTGCATCTTATTGGTAATATTTTTATCAGTCAAGTGGGGGGGATAAGAGCATTGCAATCTAAAGAAACAGTAAATAATGACATAGATTTGAGAGAGAGAGAGATGTTCAGAAAAGGGAGGAGGAAGGATGTTTAGCTGGAAGATAGTGTGTATGGCTGGGCAGTGGAAATTCAAATAGAAATGTATATTGGAGCAAATGTGAGGAAAGCGGGGAAAAACACTGGTGAGCTGATGAGTCTGAGTCTGATCTGAGAGTTGCCCCCTCTCCCTTTGGAAGATCCAGGGTAATGTAGAGGTGCATGAGATAAAGGAAAAAAATAGAGAATAAAGAAATTGGAAGTAAATATATATTATATATATATATATATTTATATAGCAGTCAGAGGAATTGGGATTGGATGTATAAGTCACTGATAAAGATACTTCTGTAGGTTTTTCTAACAGTTGGATGCAGTTTGTTGGAGACAGTAAGATTAAAGACAGTAAGAAGTCTTTATAAAAGGAATGCTGAAGAAAAGAAATTATAGCTTTTCCATCCATGTGTGGTTCAGCTCTGTGTGAGGCACTGTGCAGGGACTGGAGATCCAGAGGTAGGTATAAGATATAGTCTCTGCAGTTACGAAGAATAATATCTTGGAAAGGTGGACAAACAACTGCAAGATAATGACATGAATGACAGCAATATGAAGGAGGTGCTTTGGATGTACATGAGCACACATCTTAGACTGGGAGAATCAGAGAGAGTTTCCCTGGGGGAAAAACAATAGGCATTTTCCAGATGAAGATGGGGTTGTTGCCAGATGGAATTTTTGTTAAGCAATGCTTGCACTTCTGAAACACCCAAAGTATAGTTTTCTTAATAAATGGATTCTGTGTGATGAGTCAGGTGAAGCAGATGACCAAAACTTCTGTATTCAATTACAGAGATGGATTTTGCTACATATATATATTTTAAGCAGGAGAGAGACATCATCATTTTTCATTTAAAAAGACTACTTTTCAAACAGTGGTAAGTTTGAAAACAGGAAGACCAGTTAGGGATGTATCCTATCAGCCAAAGGTCATGAGCTGGAAATCTGATGAAGGCAGAGAACTGTGAATAGAGAAGAAAGAATAGATTCAAAATGATGATTATGATAATGATGGTGCTGATGAGGATGGTGATGCTGTTACTGCTGCTGATGATAATTGCAGGTAACAGTTTTGAGCACTTACTATTTGACATGTACTGTGAAAAGTTTATTACATAAATTATATTGCATGATCCTTGCAATTTGAGTTGAGACCTTAGAAGTTGAGACCTATTTTTATGTGCATTTGAAAAAAGAGGAAATTAATCCTTAAAAAGTTTGAGTAATTTGCTAAAGATTGTAGAGATACTTAAAATTAGAGATAAATTTTTAATCACACAATCTAGAGTCCCTCCTTTAAGTCCACTTTATTATTTTGTGCCTCAGCACATATTTAGGAGTTAAAATGGTTAGCTGGATTATAGAGGATAAGTTGAACTAGAGAACAATCTATAATTTCTCCCAACATGCTAATTTAGGTAAATAGGATAATGGTAGTCCTATTTATTAAGACTAAGAAAGCTGGTAAAGATTTACCTGGAACAGATTAGTTGAACAGTATTAGTTTGGGGACAAAGAATGGTCCAGTGAGATCTAAGCTGAAAATATGTTTGGATATAGCTGCCTAGAGAGATAACCAAACTATAGATTTTCTAGAGAGACTGTAAGGTGAAGAAAAGTATTTTGCATATATGCAAACTAGGACCAAAAATAAACCATTGTTGTATTGAATACAACATGGTATTTTTTCCTTATTCTACTGGTAACTTCATTTTTAAATAATATGAAGAAATTTAACTCAACATTGTTTTATGATTAGCTGCAGAGTTAAGAACAAAATGTTATCTGGATCACAGAGACAAATACGTCTTCAAAGAACCAAAGAACACACATTCTGAAGAAAAATTTTGCCAGTATAATGACAATAATATCTATTTGTTCCACAATTCCACTTGAAATGAAAGAGTCCTGTCCCTTCTCATCTACTTTGGATGCTCATCCCTGCTCTTATACTGACAAAGTATAATAATTGTGCCATCTCTAATTTTTACATCTTTGTTAACTTTCACGTGAGAGTATCTGGTCTGGTAATTACTCTTCTATTTTGCTTCCTTCATGAGCATTACTTTTCATGTTAAAAAAGAAAAAAAAAACACTGAGAATGTCCCTTGAAAAATACCTGGAGTACATATAATTTTCCTTGAACACATTATAAATTATGATAATTTTATTATTAAAATGTATGGTGATTATAAAAGGAAAAGTCAGTGCTTTATCTGGTAATCTTTCCATCATGTTAAAAATATCAGAAGACTGGTAATTGAGATTAAAAACTTCCGCAGGGAAACCACTATCTCTGAGGCTTTACTTGAATGGCTTCTTGCATTCTCAGAAATCGTTCCTTTTTGGCACTGTGAATAAAGAATTGTGCATCCCCCATTCTGCATGGAGCACTGGGTGTTATGCACAAACAATGAATCATGGAACACTACATCAAAAACTAATGATGTAATGTATGGTGATTAACATAACAATAAAAAATTAAACACACGCACACACAAAAGAATTGTGCATCCCCGTAAGCTTGATAATGACATTCTGTCACCAGATAGCACACAGGTGAACCCCCCAGGGTGGGGGGAGGTAGAGAAGAGAATGTCTTATTCTAAATGGACAGCTAACGAGACACTTAAAGCCACATCCAGTGAAATGTATTACTGCTACAAGGTCTATACAAATTGGTTTGAGGCCTCCAGTTCATTGATTTGTTTATGGAGATGTCTTAGATTTGAACTATCTTTCTCTGCTGTTGTGGCATAGACAGACTGATGACATATTGAACACATCTTATTTGGTGAAAGTTCCCAGAGGAGTATCAGAATTAGCAGCCTCCATCAATAATATTTGAGGGTCTCCTGCTTGATTTTTTTAAAAATAATTAATGTAATAGTAATTGCTTCTCTAATGTTTACATTGCAACCAATTTTGAATGTCAGTAATTTCCCCTGAAGAAACAAACACAAAACCACATGTCCTTAATATTGCCATGACCGACCATTTCATTTATATGTAATTTAGCTATAGCTAGACCCAAAAAGCAAATGAAGAATCAGGCAATTAAGGAGAGCATTTATTTTCCACTAACCAGACCAAAATCAAAATGTTTTTGTCAATTTTTCTCAATAACAACATTGATTCTACTCTTCCCTTTTCTATATGTAAAAACACAAATTAAATCTGAAGCACATATTTATACAATATGTAATCTTGTATTTGAGCAGAGAGCTAATTAAGATGAGAGTAGGCAATGATAACAGCACTCCTAGTGGGGAATCAGTATAGTTCAGTCCACACATGTTTTTTAAATGGGGCACTGTGAGAAAAACCGGATGGTGTAAATATAAAAGTCACACTCCCTGGTCCTGGAGGAGTTTATAATGAATTGAGGAAAACTGACAGTTAAACAGATATTTTCAATATAAGTTTTCCACATAAGTGCTAGGATGAAGACTTAGAATCATACAAAAACCCTGAAAGAATGGAGTTAATTACAGAGCCTCTACAGTCACTCTCAGATGAAAAGATATAAAATAGTAGGAAAACATGGGCGCCTGGGTGGCTCAGATGGTTAAGCGTCTGCCTTCGGCTCAGGTCATGATCCCAGGGTCCTGGGATCGAGTCCCGCATCAGGCTCCCTGCTCCTTGGGAGCCTGCTTCTCCCTCTGCCTCTCTCTCTCTCTCTCTCTCTGTCTCTCATGAATAAATAAATAAAATCTTTAAAAAAAAAAAATAAAAAAAAAAAATAAAATAGTAGGAAAACAATTATATTTGCAAACCCATTTAAATATACCACATGGCTCCCTAGCTGGTCAGTAAAAGGGAACATTTGCCATATTTGCCACATCATATATATTCCAATGTAGTAGGAAATTATTAATGACAGAATAGTTGAAAATTTCAGTGACTTTAAGTTTTCTTCAACACATTGCCATGTAATTTAACTATCACTGTGCTATACCTTAGATCAGGCTTACAGTTTATAGCTGGGAATTACAGATAACATAAAATTTAGAGTTATCTACAGATTATAATCTCTACTGTAGATTATACTGATGAAGAAAACTGGTCTATTTACAATGACTAAAAGAATTACGGTATGCCCACGCCAGTCATACTGTTCTCACTTCACTTTCAGGGTCTTTGTATTCTCCTTACTGTTGGACAAATTAAAGTATTTTTTAAAGATGACTTAAAGATTATATCCTCTATCTTAGCTATTTTCAACAAAAGGATAGTGATGGCTAATTTTATGTCAATTTGCACCAAAGGATACCCAGATTAAACACTGATTCTGGTTGTGTCTGCAAGGGGTTTCTGGAGATTAGTATCTGTTATTGTCTGTTTTGTTCTTTTTAGTTGTCTTAATTAGTTTTTTCCTTAGTATTTGGTATTCATAGTAATTTTTTATTATATTGAATACTGATGTGAAAGATCTGAGGCCAGTCTCATTTTCTCACGCCCCCCTCCTGAAAGTCTTTCCTTCATACTTTTGTACATGGTACCCTGAAAAATTATTATCTCAAAAACATAGTGTCTTAACCAGAGTATGTCTCAATATCCATCTTTTTTCCAAAATAATCCAATAAAGATTTTTAGTAACGCAATATGTCTTTTTAATACACTAATTTGGGGGCACCTGGGTGGCTCAATCAGTTTAGCATCTGCCTTCAGCTCAGGTCATGATCTCAGGGTCTTGGAATCGAGCCCCACATGGGGCTCCCTGCTCAGGGAGGAGTCTGCCCTCTGCTGCTCCCCCTGCTTGTGCTCTCTCACTCTCTCTCTCTCTCTCAAATAAATAAAATCTTTAAAAAAATACACTAATTTAATTTTTCCTTCATTTTTTCTATTATGTCCTTTAATATTTTTTCTATTCTATGTGTTGAAATAGACACAAATTATAGTGATATTTAACCATCTTTATTCACCTTCTCTACTATGTTCGTTTAGTTGCCATAATCTTTTTCCTGTATTTGGTTTTCACAGTAATTTCTAAATCCCTTTCTCTATCTATTAATTTATTTCAGCCATTTTTATTCTCTTTCTCGTTTCAAACTCATTGCTTTTGTAACGTTGTTGCTTGATTCATGATTTTGTTCCTCTAAGTCTGCAGCCTTCCTGTTCATGCAATTTTGTCAATTCATATTTAATACCTGATTTCATTAAATTAAATTTCATTAAGTTAAATTCTTCTATGGAAATAACCAAACATTAGTGCAGTTATTTTTCTGAGTCTTGAGTTTAATTTAATCTCAGAATTGAACCCTTCATCATTTTGTAATTTTTACATCTTTGGTTTACCTTCTTAGTGTGTTGTAGATATATGCCATTCTGACTCTTTTCATTTTATTTCTGACTCAAACAATTCACTCTCAAAAAATATTCAAAATTTTGTTTTTCTGATATACTATAGTTATTTTTTCCTTAATTCTTTTACTACATTATCTAAGATATGTTTATCTCCACATCTGAGATTTTATTTAAGAAATATAAATTATAGGGGTACCTGGGTGCCTCAGTTGGTTAAGCATCTGCCTTCAGCTCAGGTCATGATCTCAGGGTCCTGGGATCAAGCCCCACATCCGGCTCTCTGCTCAGCAGGAGTCTGCTTCTCCCTTTCCCTCTGCCCCCCCCCCCCCCGCTCATGCTCACTCTCTCTCTCTCTATCTCAAATAAATAAATAAAATCTTAAATATATATATATATAAATTATATGTTCTTCATTTTGGTTTTCTAAGAGTCTGAGAATGTGCTTGTATTTGTGTAGGTTTAGGGGAAAACTGAGAGTGGGTTAGGATGGAAAGTGCTAAGTCAGAACTATGTTCAGTTTGGAAACTGGCAATTTGTCAGTAGTTATGTTACAGAGTCTAAACCACATGAGTGGAATATATGCTACCATTTTTTTGAGGTATTCTTGAGCTTTGAATTTTCCCCTGATGCATTTAGATCAGTTTGCTTCCAGAAAACACACAACCCTGATATCCTCATTAATTTAATTTGTTAGTTTTTAAGATAGGAAATGCCATGGTCAGCCAGTCTTTTTTCTGCCACTTTATTCAAGAAGATAGAAACTATTATAAATGTTTTAGCATTGTCAATTCTGGAAATGCCTCAACTCCTTTAGGGAGGAAGTAACATATAAATATTAAATGATAGAAATGTTAGCTTTCTATAGCTAGTTCTCCCATGTAAAATCTTTGTCAATAGTTTGAGAATGTGACTTCAGTTATGTCAAACAAAATGTTTTGAATGAAATTTAAGGAAAACATTTGAAACAGATTTCTAGCATACTTTTTGTTTTCTTTTGTAATCATTCTCACTGCTTGGCAAGGATATTAGCTGGCAAGGTAATTTGTAATTATTACTGAGAGTTCAAAATTGAGTCCAACAGACTTGGGTTCAATCTTGGTTCTGTTACTTACTAATTAACTGAGTGACTTTGAGATATCACTTTATCTCTTAGAGCTCTAATTTCCTCTTATATTATCTACATCTTTTTGGTTTGTTGTGACTTCGACCTCATGTGAAGTGCCTGGTATTGTCTATCATAGAGTATATGCAATAACTAGTAATTATTATTACTAGATAATATTTTAGTGCTTTACTCAATTTTAATAAAAATATACAGTGACAACTATACTATCGCTTTGCCACAAATGTAAAAACTCATAGATTTATGTAAGTGTAGCTACATCTTACACAGTATGATACGAAAAATAATTTCTTAATTGCAAAGATCTGAAAACAAGTGCATAAAAGTTTCTTCATATGCTTTCTTCATATAATAAATCTGAAATAGTTCAAGTAAATACCATTTTACATTAGAGGGTCAACAATTCTTTAATTTTTAGTTATTTTTTGTGTTTACTTCCTATTGATTCTCATTTCTAGTGCTTCTTTTCCATTTGGAGTAGTAATTTTAATTAAGAATCTCATAACAGATTTATAAGCATTGTAGTTTAGAAAACTGAAACATTAACACAGTGTGTCTTTTGGAGTCATGTATTCCAGGTTTTCTTCTTTGGTAATCGATTCTCATCTTTTGGTGAAAGAAACCTCAGATTGTATGCAGTTCAATAGATGAAGAGATGAAGTACCTGAATTGACTAATATAAATTAAATTAATTCAGTCTTTTGACTATTAAGCTCTTCCAAACCCTTCAACATCTATCAAAGAAATTATTGAAAAGAAACATGTTTTTAAAGGCCAGGTTTTGTCTAAACAAAGATAGTATTTTTAATATCACTACATTTTTCCTAGTGAATTTGTTAGACACCTTTCAGGATAATCAGAAAAAAAGCATATTTTCATCCATTTATTATGGGTGTTGCATGTTTTCTTCCTCACATTGATTTACAACTTCTACATTTTGAAAAATGAATAGAAAATATTTTTAAAACAAAAGTAAAATTAATTTATAGCTATTTCTACAGGAAAAGTACAGTTAAAAGTCAGAACATTTGATTTACAGACCCTGAGAAATTTCTATACAAAACTTCAGGGCCTTGGAAAAAAAAAATTCTATAAATAAACCCCATGGATTATATTGCTCATCTATTGTATTATGTCGATGTTCACAGGAATTGTTTGTCCATTATTCATTTATTGCTTCATTTTGAATTGTTATTCTTTTTTTGGATCTTCTTTCCACTTGCATACATCAACAAATCCATTTTATATTCTTACACCATTCAGTGATCTGTAAATCCAATTTGGAAGGACAACTGCTCTGAAATTTTGGCGGATTTTGTTGAACTCAAATTGCCTTTTTTAGAATGGCTGTGGACCTGTGGTCTTGAATTCATTGCAGAAACTAAATACCAATTTATATCCATATTTACATTTTTGATAAATATTTTTCCTGAAAATAATTTATTTCTACTTAATTATGCAATAATAAAGGATTTATGTATTTTATTCCATCATTTTACTGAGGAACTTTTTCCCAGATTCTAGTAAATCATTGTTTACATGCAGAAAATTTTTAATGGCAATTCTTTCATACGTGCAGATTTCACAAAGCAAGACATCCTGTCTTTGAGTCTCTGAGAAATAATTCCATGTGATAATATTCCATCCAGGTGTATCATGCCACACTTGTCTGCAAGCAATGAGTTCTGTAAGGATGTGGCAAGTTATCTGTGGCAAGTTTGTCATTCAGGGGGCAGTTGAGCTTCTCAAAAATGCAACTATTATGTAGTAAGCAGGATAAATAAAAGGATAATGCACACCTTCTGATCTAGAGGGTCTTCAGACTTTTTTTTATTTCCTCTGTCTTTGTCTCTTCCCCCACTTCCATAACTGTAACGTATTAAATGCATTCTGTGATGGAGAGATCATGAGCAGTGTTCTTACAGCCATTGCTCTTGACTTTAGACGTTGACACTAAGGATGAAACTTAGCTCATGCTTGTGGATGAAATATCTTTCATATCATTTATGTTCAACTAAATAAAGCCAAAATGTATCACCAGAAAATTAATACTGAGTAATCCATTTTAAGATCCAAGAGACGTAACCCTCTGAAGGATCAACTAATAACCACTTTTAGTATTTCTCATCTTCCTCACAGGACAATTACGATGTCACATGTGGAAAAACTGAAGCCCTCTCTAAAATGGCATATGGCATTTAAAAATACAAATCTCTATTTCAGTGCTTGCATAAATCTGATTTTTTTTTTCTCTTGAGCAGAGACTTTAATGCCTTCCTGGTGTATTTTGCAGAGCACTGGATCAACATCACACATGGAATGTATTTGTAAAGAGACAGACAGAATTATGTCATACCCAGAGGGGATAATAATCAGGTAACAAGCCTGCATTTGCTGCATTAATCATATTTTTGTGACTAAGAGAATTAAGAATAGAGTTGGTTATTAGAATCATGATGACCTCGTTCTCAGTCTCCAGTTTTGGTGTGGCAAATCTGTTGACCTGTCTGCACATTGTGTCATTGGCAAAGTAAGGATAATAATGCATAATCCTCCTTACTGGCTCAGGACTTTGGGAGGTGATTTCACATTTTGTGTGTTACTTGAAATTTTTTATATTATTCAGATGCTAATGGCTCTCCCTGGCAAGGAAAGCTAAGGCATACTCTCTAATGATGATTTGAAGAGGATTTTAAGTGAATAATTATATTAGTATTTTAAGTAAGTTAGCTATCACCTTTATATCATAGAATTTAGAGTTATTAGCCTCAGGTAAAAATTAAAATGTAGATATTCGGGGTATATTAGGATTGGAGGGAAAGTGATAACATGGAATTTCAAAGAGAGGATCTGGTTTTAGGTAAGACAATGTTGCATTACACCCTGTAAAAGGTAATTTAGCAAATAGTTTTAGATATAATTTAGCATCTAATTGCAAATGATAGTGACAGGAAATGTCAGGGTTGATTATAAGTCTTTGGGATAAATTTAATGGGATAAATGTGTAAAATAAGGTGGGTAGTGATACTCATTGTCAACATGCTATCCGTTGAACTAGAGTTATAAGCACTGTACTAATAAGATATTGATTAGTATTTGTTCATCTAAATCATAGAACAGTGATGCTCACAACTGATAAAACAACAAAGAGTTTGAAAAGCCATGGCTGAAGAATCTTCCTATTAAGAGAAGGTTAATATCCTAAATGATACCTTATTGCAAAGCAGTTGTACATGTCTGCCAGTGCCACCTTGCATAGAGAGAAAAATGCACAATAGGATAGAACCAACATTTCTTTTTAAGTTAAGTAAGGTAGACCTGACAGCCATTTCTCTTTTGTTGTTGTTGTTAAGAGAACCCCAATTCTGCTCATTTATTGGATAGGCATATACTAAAGAGGTCATATATTTTAAATTGTACATATCAGTAGCTAATTTTGTTCAGCTAAGCGTATGATTGTAATTCAGTTTTCATGCCAATGGCTGGTATAGGTATAAACATGTGATTGAATTCTGGTCCTGTAGACATAAAGGAAAATCTGCAAGGGAGATACCTGAAAAGACTGTTATTCTCACTAATAACAAGGACAAATAGATGCAAAATAAAAGTCTTCCTTTTTGGTTTCTGTTGTGAGAGGTGAAAATTTGGCAGTCATTTTGGGAACATGAGTAGAGCCGGTAAACACACATGCAGGCAAAAAAAGAAAGAAAAAACAATCATACAAAGAACGAGTCATTATGATATAATTTATCCACTAAATTAATTAATCATTCTCTCTCTGAACTTCTTTTTACATGCGATATTAAATTTCTATATTGCCAAGTTATTTTTATTTGGTGCCTCTCTCACCTGCATCATAACTGATGCTTAGGTATTCCATATATTGAAGAACGTATTTGTATAAGATAATCTTTCTATCTGAGTGGATTTGGGAGAATTGGGTCTCTATCAATGGCATGGGTATATAAGTTATTTATATAACTTATAAATAAGTTATATTTATATCCTGATATAAGGATTTCATTTATCTTAATTTGTCAGACTACTTTTTGATAATATTATTCAAATTTAGAGCAGAAGACCTTAGGTAACTTTCTTCATATTTTCTTTCTACCTCACCATTTTACAAAGAATACAATGAACTCCAGAAATGTTAACTGGAAAAAGAAAGAAATGTTAATTGGCTTACCAAAGATAGCCTAGCTATCTATATTTTGAAGAGCTTTATTTAAAGCTATGTGTAAAACACTTGATTTGATTCCTAGTCTATTTTTCTTTCCAGTATACTATGCTTTTCCTAGAAACACAGAAACTAAATCAAGTATCTGATTACAATTATTGCCTCAGAACTTTGTTATGCAGTTGACCCTTCTTTATAAAACTGCTGGTATTTATGAATTTTCCTGATTAAAACCAACAGATGGCCTAACTATTGGTGTTGGTAAGTCACTGTCCATGGTGCTGTAGAATTGAAAAGAAAAGACATTTCTAATTATAATTTGGCTCTTAATTTTTGATAGTAGACAGTCATACAACCATGGTATCATTTAAATACAGTTTACATACTAATTTTTGCTCATTTTAAAAATAACATTCATTATATTTGCTTTGAAATTAAGATTCTAAAATTTTCCTTATTTCTTTATTCTTCTGGTAATTGTTTAGATGAGTATCTTTTTAATACATTAGATTCTATATGGTCTATAGTAGAATAGTTTGAAAATATAATAGGATAATATAGTAATTATGTGATTGATCTTTCTTAGAAGGTCCCAACACTCGGCTAGAACTTGTGATTTAATATATTTTGTTTAAATTTTTTTTGCATACACATTGGCATCTCATAGTGCCATCACTCACCACTATCTGGGTTAAGTTATAAAGAAGGGAAATACTTTCCTCAAAGTATAGCAATGTCCTTATCAAAGTCTTTGGAACACTATGTGATCTGGTCCTCCCTAACCCCTTTCATATCCTGCTAATCTCCTCTTCTTTTTCTTGTTCCAGTAACAATTACCTTCTTACTTGTTCCTGGAATAAACCCAGAATACTCCAATTATAGTCTAAGCTCTAATTGTTTCCCCTCCCTACTTAACTCTTTTCCCTAGATAGGTATGGACTCACCTCCTTCCATTATTGGTTAAAATATCCCTTTCTCTGGGGGCACCTGGTGGTTCAGTCAGTTAAGCATCCAACTCTTGATCTCAGCTCGGATTTTGATCTTAGGGTTGTGAGTCCAAGCCCCACGTTGGGCTCCACACTTGTCATGGAGCATACTTAAAAAAAAAATCACTTTCTCTGAATAGATGGTGAGATAACAAAAATAACAAAAACAGCAGACAAAGCTGGTAAAAAATGTTGACAACATTATAATAAGTCATATGGTAAGAGATCCAATCTACCATATTCATAAGCCTCCCATATTGTTTGTGTATCATTAATAATAGATGCACCATTAGCTTTTTTGACCCTAATAGCATAAAACAGCTCTCTTCATAGTTGTTTATTTAGCTCATGTACTGTGCTAAGAACTTTAGGTGTTTTCATTTGTACAACTTGATTTAAGGACTGATCTTTTCCCCACCTTACAGATGAAGAACAGGACTAGGTAACTTTACAAAGGTACCTAACTTATGAGTGATAGAACTGGGAGGATCCAGGGTTTTAAATAACATATTTTTCAAGTGTTTAAAAAGCGTAGTCTACTTATAAAATACTTTAAAAAGTAATCATTTAGCTTCCCTTCTCTTCAACCACTTTATGGAGTTTTGTTTTTGTTTTTGTTTTGTAAGAGCTTTCTTTTGCTATTTAAAGACAGGTTACATTATTTTGCTTCAAAATATTTCCTTTTTTTCCACTGCCATGAGAAAAAGTTGAGATCACTTAAGCTTTTAAATACAGGAGCTTTCAGATATCCCTATTGATAAAGAAGGCTATACAACTGAATGGTATATTGGAAAAATTTGAAATAAAAAACCCAGGAAATCAAATTTCAAGCATGGAATTAATAATTTCTATAGAAAAGTACCTTTTAGTTAACTGTACTTGAATTCTCTACTCTTTGTCAAGCATTTTTTTTCCCACTTGCATCATCTGTCTTCCCCTGCTCCCACATATATTCCCCACAAAATATTTCACATATTCCACACTCTTGGTTACTGGAATTAGAACTCTGTGTTTTGTGGTAGTTCTAAAGAAAAAAAGAAAGGTATGGCTAGCTCACTGAATTCAAATTTTATATTGGCTTCTGCTGTGCAAGGAAAGAAACAGTAGAAGTAGGTTAGATTCTATATTAAGTTTTATTTAAAAGACAGAATTTCTGAGCAAGTTTTCAAGATCTTATTCAGTCACACCCCCATCTCTCCCCTGCTTTCTGTGATAACATCACACATTATATAATAGACACCTAACATCTTTAACTTGGAAGACAGAGTCAGATTTCTCATATTTACCTGTAAGGTCTATTTTTTTCTTCTTCTTTTGTGATGTTACTAAACATTCTGGTGTCTCCATTCATCCTGGATTTCTGGAATCTCACAATATTTAAAATCTCCATGTGACTGCCAACCAACCATCCAGTACCTATTCAACAATCCCACTTAACATAGGCCAAGACATTGAATAATTGGATGATGTATCAGAGACAGAGGCAGTTATCTATGGCAAGTTTCTATGTGTTCTATGTTTAGTGTTTCACCTTCTCCTTGTCGTAGTACCGCCTGTTCCTGGGTGTGGCTCCCATGAAGGTTAATGACTTTCAGCAATAGGAGACACAACTGAACATGCCCTCTTTTTGCAACATTAGCTTCTCTAACTGACAGGACATCACACTTTCCTGATTTTCTTCCTACCTCTCTTCTCTTTTACTTCTGAGCTTCCTTTGCTGGTTGCTGGTCCTCACTTTACTTTCTAATCTAAATATGGAATGTTTTGGCTATGTTTTGGAGCTTTCACCTTTCTATATACATAATAATGTATACATAACAGTATATTTTCTCTCTATATAATGTATTTATATATAATGCATCTCTATGTACATATCTTCTTATATATATGATAATGTATCAGTCATTTAAATGCCCTTGAAAAAAGGAATATGTAATTATATCAAAAAGATTGACATTAATTTAAAAAAAATTAAGGGGTGGGTGCCTGGGTGGCTCACTCGGTTAAGCATCCAACTCTTGATTTTGGCTCAGGTCATGTTCTCTCAGTTGTGGGATCAAGCTCCACATTGGGCTCCACACACAGTGTGGAGTCTGCTTGAGATTATCTATCCCTCTGCCTCTGCCCCTTCACCCAGCTCATGCTCTCTCTCTCTCTCCAAATAAGTAAATAAAATAAACAAAAAAAACTTAAAACATTTGTGATCACTTAGCATGTTACAAAATGAAGAATGTGCTCTGTAATATTAAAATTGCTTACATTTGAGAGGTGGTATAAGTTTTTCTTATATATTTTATACTATTTATTCAATTTACTACATATGTATATAACATAATATAGGTATATCATAATTCATATATATTTATATACAACAGAACAGCAAATTTTCATTCTTAAAAATGTATCAAATCAATGAATTAAATAATTTTTAAATATACATTACTTACTCCATTAATATTTACTTAGCTTGTTTTTAAAATTTTATTAGACTCAGTGAACATAATTATAGCATTTATGATGGAAATAAAAGATTAAAATGTTTACCATATATATCACATGTTAGTCATATTGGGTAGTTCAAATGACCAAAATTACTAAATTTATTTTTTTAATTTTTTTTAGAGATTTTATTTCTTTATCAGACAGAGAGAGAGAGACAGTGAGAGAGGGAACACAAGCAGGAGGAGTGGGAGAGAGAAGCATGCTTCCCACTAAGCAGGGAGCTCGTTGCAGGGCTGATCCCAGGACCCTGGGCACAAGGCAGACGCTTTAACGACTGAGCCACCCAGGCGCTCCCAAAATTACTAACTTTAAAATATTGTTTACTTTTCAGGATGTCTGTGTGCCTCAGTCACTTAAGAGTTTGCCTTCAGGGGCGCCTGGGTGGCTCAGTCAGTTAAGCTTCTGCCTTCAGCTTGGGTCATGATCCCAGGGTCCTGGGATGGAGCCCTGTGTCGTGCTCTCTGCTCAGCGGGAGACTGCTTCTCCCTCTCCCTGCTGTTCCCCCTGCTTGTACTCTCTCTCTCTCTGACAAATAAATAAAATCTTAAAAAAAAAAAAAAGAGTCTGCCTTCAGCTCATGTCATGATTCTGGGGTCCTGGGATGGAGCCCTCCATTGAGCTCCTTGCTCAGTGGGGAGCCTGCTTCTCCCTCTCCCTCTGCCTGCTTCTCCCCCTACTTGTGCTCTCTCTCTTTCACTCTGTCAAATAAATAAATAAAATCTTAATAAAAAATGAAAAAAAAAAACATTGTTTACTTCTCACTAAATAAGCTTATCCATCTATCCAACTATATTTTTCATAAGTCTTCTACACTACTTTTGACTTTTACAAAGAATTGTAATTGGAACTATAAATTGGAATCAAATCTCAATGATTTATTATTTAATATGGTATATCAACTTTTTTGACACTAATGCTGCATAACAAAACTCCTGGCGTGGGGGGTAGAAACTCCTGAAAATGTAATGGCTTAAAACAATAAGAATTTTTGGCCTATGAGCCTGCAGTTCAGTGATTTAAGATGAACTTGGCTGATCAGTTCTGCTCGTTTTGTTTGGGCTTACTCTTGGGTCTAGGAATTGCCTGGCTGTAGGCTGATATAGGCTGGCTGTGGAAAAACTGAGGCAAACCTCTTTGCTCCATGTTTCTTTAACTGTCTAGAATGTGCATATTCTCATAGTGATGGCAGAGATTCAAGGGCACAAATGAAACTTGCAAGTACTTTTTAAGTTCTTGTTTATAAAACTCTAGCGTTTCTTTGGAAAGAGCGAGTCATGTGCCCAAATCCAGAGTAAGAGTGGGAGAGTACTACCTGGCTTTAGATTAAAGAACATGGGCACTCAGTGGAGAGTGGAATAAGGGTCAATAATGAAATTGATATACCACATTAGAATAAACACATTGAATGCTACTTTAAGGGGTCTTAATATTCTGTGGAGCATATTGACCTTTCCCTTTCAACAAAGCCTCTGGGCCTTAAAAATTCTCAAAGTATATATGTGTTCAAAAATCCATATAGATGATTGAAATTTATAACCTGATTGAGAATCACTAGTCTAATGAAATTAATACCAAAGGATATGACATGGCAATTTAATTGGCCTAAGCAGAGTGTGCTTATATTTTAGGAATAGTCAGAAATCTTTATCAGGTTCAAGGCATCCATAAAAATTTTGGGAGAGGAAGCCATGAATAAACGGGAAATTTTACTCTGTAGGTCTTGTGATTTATCCCCCTTGTGCTTACTTTCCAGAATGTAAAAATCAAGAACAGTAATCCAACTTCAATAAAACTTTCCTCTTAGATTCCCTGTTTCATGTTTTCACTTGGTTTTACTACCTACTTCATTTTATAGTACAGTTTTCCCCCTTTATCCAGGCTTCACATAGGGTCTAACTTCATTCTGTGACTTGCTCTGACTCAGTGAACCATTCAAATAATAACTTAGTAATAAACTCTGACTAAAGCCTGTGCCACAAACTAATTTTTTTCTTTAGTCTTTAAGTGTCATTCTAATTAATAATATGAGAGCATGATTTTCCAGTTTTGTCATGGAAATTTCCTTTAGTATAAATATCTTGGATTATCACAAATCAGTTTAAAATATAGAAATAAGAAAAATATATATGAAAATTGATTCATGGAAAGACACAAATACATACCAAGACTCTACTAAGTTTTAAAATAGGCAAAAATATGGCTTATCTTTTTCTTTGTCTCCATATTCAGTGTGCTTTATTGACTGGCTTTTAAATAATTTCTCATTAAGAAACTTTAATTCTTATGATATAGTAAGTTCATTTTTGGTGGTCAAGAATATAATTGGTATAATCCCATTTGTCTGTTTTTGCTTTTGTTGCCTATGGTTTTGGTGTTATGTCTATGAAATCACTGCCAAGGACAATGGCATGAAGCTTTCTTCCTGTTTTCACTTAGATACAGTTTCCGGGGTTAAGTTTAAGTCTCTAATCAGTTTTGAGTTGATTTTTGTGTGTGGTGTAAGGTCAGGGTCCTATTTCATCTTTATGCATGGAAATATCCATTCTTACCATCACCAGTTGTTGATGACACCATCCTTCTCCCATTGTGTTCTTGGCATCCTTGTCAAAGATCAGTTGACTGTTTAATGTGTGAATTTATTTCTGCATCTCTCTGTTCTGTCCCATTAGTCTAAGAGTCTGTTTTTATGCCAATACCTTACTGTTTTAATTGTTGTAACTGTAATATTTTTTGAAATCAGGAAGTGCAATACCTCCAGCTTTATCCTTCCTTCTCAAGATTGTTTTGGCTATTTGAGGTCCTTTCTGATTCCACATGAATTTTAGAATTGTTTTTTCTACTTCTGCAAAAAAAATGCCATTGGGATTTTGATAGGGATTGCACTGAATCTGTAGATCGCATTGGGTAGTATGAACATTTTAACAGTATTAAATCTTCCAGTCTAACAAAAAAAGCATTTCCACAACAAAAGAAACAATCATTAGAGTCAAAAGCAGCATACAGAATGGGGGAAAATATTTGCAAACCATATATCCAATAAGGGATTACTTTCCAAAATATATAAGGAACTCCTATAACTCAATAGGAAAAAAAATTAATAACCCCATTAAAAATGGGCTAAGGCCTTGAATAGACCTTTCTCCAAAGATGTGCAAATAGTTAGCTGACAGGTTTATGAAAAGCTACTCAACATCACCAATCATCAGAAAAATGCAAATCAAAACTACAATGAGGTATCACCTAACATCTGTTAGGATGGGTATTATAAAAAAATTTTTTTAAAGGGAAGTGTTGTCAAGGTTGTGGAGAAATTAGAACTCTTTTTTTTAAAAGATTTTATTTATTTATTTGAGAGAGAGAGAGCACATGAGAGAGGGGAGGGTCAGAGGGAGAAGCAGACTCCCCGCCGAGCAGGGAGCCCGATGCGGGACTCGATCCTGGGACTCCAGGATCATGACCCGAGCCGAAGGCAGCCGCTCAACCAACTGAGCCACCCAGGTGCCCAAAAAATTAGAACTCTTGTACACTGTTGGTGGGAATGCAACAATGGTGAGGCCACTAAGAAAAACAATATGGAGTTTACTCAAAAAATTTAAAATGAAAGTACCATGTGATCCAGCAATTCTAAATATTTATTTAAAATAATTGAAATTGAAATTAGGATCTCAAAGAGAAATTAGCTCTCATGCTCACTGCACCACCATTTGCAATAACCAGATGTAGAAACAACCTAAATATCCACCAACAGATGAATAAAGAGGATGTGGTGTATAAATACACACACACACACACACACACACACACACACACACACACACACAGGACTATTTTTCCAGCCTTAAAAAAGAAGGAAATTCTGCAATACTTGAAAACATGGATGGACTTTAAGTACATCATGTTAAGTGAAACAAGTCATTGACAGAAGGGCAAATATTGCATGATTCCACTTATATGAGTTATCTCAGTCAAACTCCTAGAAGTAGAGAGCAGAAAGGTGGTTGCCAGGGGTAGCAGTGAAGAGAAAACGGGAAGCTGCTAATCAGTGGGTAAAAAGCTCCAGGAATGATGGACAAAATAGATGAAGGGGATTAAAAGATACAAACTTACAGTTATAAAATAAGTCACAGGGATGAAAAGTACAGCATAAGGAATATATTCAGTAATACTGTAATAGCTTTGCTGACAGATGGTAACTACACTTGTGGTGAGTATATCAGAAGTTTATAATGGTCAAATCACTATGTTCCACACCTGAAATAATGTAATGCATGTCAACTCTAATTCAATAAATAAAAATAGAAATAAAAGTTAAAAATTAAAACATTTTTAAAGTTCAGTAATTCAAAGATGAATGCTATATTATGCAATTAAAATCTAAGTCACCACAATAAAAAAATTAAAAGGTATATTACTGAATAAATTAGAGTTAAGTACTCTATTTGAGGAAGCTGTTTAAATGCATGATCTACCTTGAGGCCTGGTTTCAGAAATCTGGGCCAGAGAAATGCTTGGGGTGTGTTTCCTGGTCCTGTGTTACATCACCTTTTCAGACTCTGAAGCCAAGACTCGTAGCTTAAAGGGTGGGATGTTGATTGTCAATGTGTTACTAATAAAAAGTTAAGCCCTCAGATTTCTAAACCAGACATATTTGCAAAAACCATTGCAGTTTCTTATATTTCTTTCTGTATCAGCTATTCATCTCACACTCCTGAAAAGCAATGCATGACTTCATTCATTATGATCTATGCTTCAGTTTGAATGATTCAGGAATATTTGTCAAGATTTGCCATTAATCAGTTAAAGATGTTCATAAACAAAGCCAATGAATAATTCATATAAAATCGAGTACATGTGCTCTAATAATGAATAATCATGAACTGATCTGGAATTTGTTAATGACTTATGAATATTTATCTCTAGATGGAACTCCTGTGCAATTCCATAATTCCATGAAAACTGTTTCCCTTTAGATTTCATCATGTACTTTTGCTGAAAATGCCTTTGGGACCATTAAGTATCTTTCCTAGAGGATTACGATACAATAAAAATTGTGAATGTAATGTCATCTGCAGACCTTACTAAACACACAAAAACTTTAATTTATTTCCACAGTCTCAATCTAGCAGATTTTTCTCAATAATATGGTCTTTCACCATATGATCTTCTTGCATATGAGAAGAAGATTGCTATGTGAAGCTTCCTAAATGAGTCAGATGTGAAAATGTGAAAAAGTAAACTAAACTGAAAACCAAATGCCGGAAATAAACATTTTCTTTAAGTAGTCGGTAATCTTATGCCAGGTGCAGAATGTGCTGTTCTTCAGTGAATGTGTTCTTAGCGTGCCCTCCGGCCGCTTGCAAACTGGAAGTTTCGCAACAACTTTGTATTGATTATTTATATGACAGGAGACACTTCAGCCTAGAATTGTCATCAGCTGGCCCTTCTCAGGATGAGGAGAATTAGCAAGAAACATTTTTGGAACTCTTCAAGTGTTCCTAGCGCTTGGCAATCATTTACCAGTTAATTCTCCTTTGAGGGAGGTCAGCCCTCTGCTTGAATTTTCACATGAAGTATTTCACACAGATGTGAAATAGTGTCTAAAAGGCCATTGTGCAGCAAATGTGTGGTAACAAAATAATAATCAGATACAGACCTGGACAGAATTGAGGGGCAAGTAGTTTATATCTTTGGTTGCCCAGCTGGATGCTCCTTCTTGGTGATGCTTCTCAGAAAAACATAGCTGTTTCTCACTATTGGGAACTACTCTAGACATATACTGGAGTGAATTTATTCTCCACTATAATCCTAAGAAAGGGTACTAATATTTCTCTATTTTACAGATGGCATGACCAAGGCACACAGTAGGTAAATCAGTTGTCCAGGACATAGCTAGTAAGTGACTGAGCTGTGATTCAAATCCATTCATCAGAGTTCCAGATTGGGCTTCCAACAGCTATGACATGCTTCCTCCACCTCCTTGTGCTGTCTCTGCTGCTCCATTCTTGCCTTACCAACTATGATCATCTCACCTTGGCTTGTTCACCCAGGAGTTAGCTGTAATATACATTTCTGCCAAGTGTCCCCAACAAAATTTGCTTATGTCCAGATATTAATTGTCCTTTTTCTCTGGCAAGGAACTACTAAATTATGCCTCTACTTGATCACCGAAATACTTTGAAAGAGAAACCTTTGGAAATTATTTTAAAATACCGTGTAAGTGGATACGTATTGTGTCCCTGTTAAAGGACCACCCTTGCAGAAAAATGTGGTGAAATTTTATATCACTGTTTTCTCCAGAAGATCCTAAAATTTATCAGGTCCCTTAGAAAAATGAGAAGCTTTTCCAGGTAAGCCAAGGAGGAGGTCATAACTAACCTGTTTGTACATAATAATGATGAGAGCAAGATCGAACCAACAAAGTAAATTACATGTTCTTCTAGACTTTTTATCCACTATGCTAGGACATTTTCATAAGTGTAAATCTTTTGTGTGCACGTGTGTGTGTGCATGTGCGTGTGCGTGTGTGTCTGTTTTGGAGAGGGTGAGTATTCAGGCAAATTACTTTGTGATTGTAAGTTCCATTGATATCACACATTGAGTAGTTAAATTCAGGATTGTTATGAGGTCAGTTTTTATTCATAATAATCATTCCATTTTGGAAAAGAGGGGGAGGTTAACAAACTTTTGCTTTCCTTACAGTTCAGCCTATTTTATATATTTTTAAATGATTATCTCTGGACCAAGCTTTTAGGTGTATATATACATTTTAAAGCACTTCTCCCTCCCTATTTCATCAAAAGAATCTTAGTGTTTGAATAACCAGGAATTATTCATAAACATTAATGGTACATTGGGAATTATATCTGATAGCTTCAAATAGTGATATAAATAGACAATGAAAAAAATATAAAGTCTATTTGAAAGGCTGATTTGGAAAAAGTAGGTCCTTGGAAACATTGCTAAAATTACTCAAAATTCTGATGTTCTCAGCACCTCTTTCTTTTATACATGAGCTTAACATTTTCTCCCTAAGGGGAAGTATCTAAGAGCCAGTGGACTTCTAAAACTCTATAAAATTTTATGAAAATTATTTTACTCATCTTCATAAATGCCCTGTGTGCATTTATCTCCAAATAATCTGCTTCAGGAACATGGAAAACATAACTTTTATTATTAGAATTAATAATAATTTTAAATGGACTGATTTCATATTCAGGATTTTTCAAAACTTTTGTCTCTATCAACTTGTTAAATGCTTTGTGTAAGTCTTATACACTACTAATACAGATTATTTCTTTGTAAATATATTGTGAGGAGACCCTTTTCTAGTATTTTATATTACTTTTAAAATTGCAATTGCTCCATCAACAAAACAAAAGGGCAACCTACTGAATGGGAGAAGATATTTGCAAATGATATATCTGATAAAGAGTTAATTTCCAAAATATATAAAGCAATCATACAACTCAACACCAAAAAAAAATAATAAATCCAGTTAAAAAAGGATAGAGAACTGAATAGACATTTTTTTCCCAAAGAAGGCATAAAGATGGCCAATGGACACAAGAAAAGGTGCTCAAAAATTTTTAAAAAGATGATCAACATCACTAATCATCAGAGAAATGCAAATCAAAACCACAATGTGATATTGCCTCACACCATTCAGAAGACTAGTATCAAAAAGACAAGAAATAACAAATGTGGGCAAGGATGTGGAGAAGAAGGAACCTTCATACCCTGTTGGTGGGAATGTAAATTGGTACATCCAGTGTGGAAAACAGTATGGAGATACCTCAAAAAAATAAAAAGAGAAATACCATATAATCCAATAGTTCCAGTACTGGGGATTTACCCAAGGAAAACCAAAACACTAATTCAAAAAGATATATACATCCCTATATTTGTTACAGCATTGCTTACAATAGCCAAGATATGGAAGCAACCTTAGGGTCCATCAAGAGATGAATGGATAAGGCAGATGTGGTGTGTATGTACTGGAATATTATGTAGCCATATAAAAAGATGAGATCATGTCATTTGTGACAATGTGAATGGACCTAGAGAGTATTATGCTAAAACTGAGAAAGACAAATACCGTATGATTTCACTCATATGTGGAATCTAAAAAAAATGAATAAGCAATCAAAAAGCAGAATCATACCCATAAATACAGAAAAAAATTGATGGTTGCCAGAGGGCAGGAGGATGGAAGGATGGGAAAAATGGGTGAAGGGAAGTGGGAGATACAGCCCTTCAGGTGTGGAATGAATAAGTTATGGGAATAAAAGGCATAGCATCAGGAATATAGTCAATGATATTGTAATAGTGTTTTATGGTGACAAATGGTAGCTATACTTGTAGTGTATATAGCATAATGTATAAACCTGTTGAATCACTATGTTGTATGCTTGAAACTAATGCAATATTGTATCAACTATATTGAGATTTAAAAAAAAAGAACTCCTACAAAAAACCCCAAACAATCCAATTTTAAAAAATGGGCAGAGGACCTTGAATAGACATTCTTTCCCAAAGCATATATGGCCAATGGACACTTGAAAAGATGCTCAATATAGCTAGTCATCAGGGAAATGCAAATCAAAACTATGATGTGATATTACTTTACATCCATTGGAATGACTAATATCAAAAAGACAAGAAATAACAAGTGTTCACGAAGATGTGGAGAAAAGGAAACCTTTGAGTACTGGTGGTGAGAAGGTCAGTTGATGCAATCACTGTGGAAAATGGAGGGTCCAAAAAAAAATTAAAAATAGAACTACCATCTAATCCAGTAATTCCAATACTGGGTAATTACCCAAAGAATATGGAAACACTAATTTGAAAAGATATATGCCCTTCTATATCTATTGCAGCATTTTTTATAATAGCCAACATATGGAAGCAACCCAAGTGTCTGTCAAGAGATGAATGGATAACGAAAATGTGGTGTGTACATATACACATATACTGGAATATTACACAGACATAAAAAAGAATGAGATCTTGCCATTTGTGACCATTTAGATGGACCTAGAGAAATATGTCTGGCTGAGAAAGACAAATACCATATGATTTCCCTCATATGTGTAATTTAAAAAACAAAACAAATTAACATACGGGGGAAAAAGAGAGGAAAACCAAGAAACAGACTCTTAACTATAGAGAACAAACTGATGGTGACCAGAGGGGAAGTGGGTGGGGGATGGGTTAAATAATTATGAGTAAATAATAAAAAAATTAAAAAGAAAACTGGTGGTTGCCGGGGGAGGCGTGTAGGAGATGGGTACAATAGGTGAAGGAAGCGAAGTAGTACACACGTTTATAAAATAAATAAGTCACAGAGATGAGAAGCACAGCATAGGGAATATAGTCAATAATATTGTAAAACTGTAATTGCTTTTTTATCAAAGTACATAATTAAAATATCTTTACATCTATTCACTCAAGATCTATTACATCTTTCATGCCTCTTTTAAGTAGTTACATCTATTATCCCCATTTTAAGAAGGAAAAAAATTGAGGCATATGGAAGTTTATGCAGT